>NC_137291.1:2500-1233102 GCF_907165135.1 Oikopleura dioica
ATAAATGATTTGGGCAAAAGATTAAGTTGGGAACCTGAATCGACGAGCATTTTTATTTTCTTTGAAAAATTGTCATTTCTACAAAATATTGTAATCCAATGCGAAAAATTGAACAAGTTCTTGGAACTGGTGCCTGACCAGGGCTTTCAGTTCTATTTACTCGTTTTTTGAAGTTTCTTCTCCCTCGACCCGAGCAGCTCTGTAAATTCTATCGGGATTATCGGGACAGGCCGTTTTCATGTGGCCTTTTTCTGACAAAAATGACAGGTTATAAAGGGGCAATGCGATCTAAAATGAGTGTCTGTGTTACAAAATCCACAAAATCGTCGTGGCCTTTGCCGATCTGAGTTTGGCGCGCCCAAATTTCGACTTTGAAAATTCCGTTGCTGGTTATTTTGGCGCGTCAAACTCTGATCGTTTCGGCGATCAACTTCCAATTTTGCAATTGTTGCCGTTAGTTTTTCAATTTAATCATGTAGCGCACATGCCCGTTTTTCCGCCGCCTCTTCTGATTTTTTCTGTTCAATTTTCAATTGAGCAATTTGATCCTCAAAGGACATTGTCGATTTCGAAATTAAGTCAGAAGTCGACTGGAAAAACGAGCCCAGTTTCGCGTCAATCTCGATTTGGGCAATTTTGGGGACAGTCTCATTTCGTTTTCTTTTGTCAAGAAATTTGGATATTTCCTCGGGGGTTTTTTCAAGCATACACTGATCGCGAAGAAAATTCTGCAGTTCGGGCGTTAGCGATTTTCTAAATTGCGCGTCGATAATGTATTCTCTCGCATCTGGTTTCTGCGTAATCTTCTCCGCGACCGTTTTGACACGTGACAAAAAAAATCTCGAACTTTTCATTATTCTCGCTCATACGAGCGAGATTTTCCATTTTCTCTTTGTTTCGAAGGATCTTTTCCTCGGGCGATTCGTCGCCAAAAACAGAAGTCAAAAAAGACAATTTTTCCTCAGCTGATTCAAATCCATAAAGATCTTCCCCGTATTCCCTAAGAAATTCTGGCTCGCATGAATTATAAACAAAAGAACTTGAAAGGCGCGAAAATTGAGCCTCGAGGTCCTCTTTGTTTTCGGGTTTATTTTCCGCGAGAGATTTTTCAAAAATCCATTTTGCTCGCTGTAATTTGTCTTTGATTGTAGAGTTAATCAAATGAAATTCGAAATTTCTCATTCCTAATCTAATCATCTGATTTGGGGAAACCGAAAAAAGCGCATGACTCTTGTACAGTACCTCTTCAGGAGTTGGAGTCACCATGATACGGAAGCGGCTGTCCTGCAGGAATTTTGCTCTCTAATCTCTTACTCTAGAATGCCAAGCGAAAATATCGAGAATCAAATTTGAAATTTGCGTGGTTTTATTTGTGATTTGAATGCCGGAAAAAGGCGCGACGCGGGGTTAAATAGCAGCGAGATTCAATCAGTGTTTTTGAACAAGCGGTTGTTTTTGAAAAACAATTTTTCTTTTGAAAACAAGGAAGAGAGCCCGTGGCTTTCTCTGACGGTTTTTCTAGCGGGAAATCCTTTCGGATCGATTTCTTTTCGGATGATAAGCTGGTCGAACTTGCCAAGCAAGTTATTTTCAAAGGATTCTGGAGCCGGCGCCGCGCGTGACGAGATAAAACGCAAATTAATTTTTTTCATAATAAAAAGCAGAAAATAATAACAGCCACTAAAACTTCTCACTATGTGACCGTAGAAGTGACTGTTAATTAAGATTGAAATATATAAAAAAGGGATGAGAAAAGTAAAAGAATATGTACAAAATTTTAACAAATAAATTGAATAAAATTTGGTCAGGATTTTATAAAATAAATTTATCAAAATTGAAATCATAGAAGAAGCAAATTCCAAGGAACATACCCGGGGGAAGTTACTGTCGCGGTTCGCACAGTATCTTCTCTTACGGATGAGCTAGTTTGCGACAAGCGGACGCACTGACAGAGAGTTTGTCCGACCCCACGGCACCGAGATGATACGACGGTTTATCGGCTCGTTGGAGTAGTTGTTGTTGAAGAAGGTGTTGACGGCTATCTTGTTGTAGAAGTTGAATCGTATGAACTGTCAATAATCGAACTTTTAAAATCGCAAAGCAATGATAAGAAATATCAATAAATAGATTAAACATGCGGTTTTGCGAATTGCATATTTTTGATGAATGGACGTCAGATCGCACTAGAATAGTCAGAAACGAATTAAGATTTTTTCCAAAGTATGCGTACATACACATTAATCCTAGACTGAATAAACCCTTAATTAGTTTCCGACCCGTTGATTATGATGAGAGCATATGAGCATTCCAATGATAAAAGTACAAATCGTAAAGAGATGACATGATGATAAGACAATTTTGGGTCAATCTGGCTCGTAAAAACTGACCATCTTTTCATTTTGAGAAGAATATCGTGAAATGATTTTCGGAAAAATGTCGGATCAATTTGGTAATACCAAATTGACAAGACAAATTTAAACCAACGTAGAACCGAATTGACGTAAATATTTGGCCGTGAAATAAATTTTTTGTATTGCTTGAGGCGTTGTTCCCTAAGGATATCAGAAGACGGCAGAAACGCTGCAAATAAAATTAGGGCAAAAACGAAATTTCAAAATTTTGACCTCGTTTTTGGGCGATTCATGATAACGATGACCATCGAAAAAAATTTTTTGAATTTTTTCTGTTGGGTTTGAGAGGCTCAGAATCAACCAAAATGACGCTCGGAAGACGGCAGAAACGCTGCAAATAAAATTAGAGCAAATAACGAAATTTCAAAATTTTGACCTCGTTTTTGGGCGATTCATGATAACGATGACCATCGAAAAAAAAATTTTTTTTTTTGAATATTTTTTCTGTTGGGTTTGAGAGGCTCAGTATCAACCAAAATGACGCTTGGAAGACGGCAGAAACGCTGCAAATAAAATTAAGGCAAAAACGAAATTTCAAAATTTTGACCTCGTTTTTGGGCGATTCATGATAACGATGACCATCGAAAAAAATTTTTTTGAATATTTTTTCTGTTGGGTTTGAGAGGCTCAGAATCAACCAAAATGACGCTCGGAAGACGGCAGAAACGCTGCAAATAAAATTAGGGCAAAAAACGAAATTTAAAAATTTTGACCTCGTTCTTGGGCGATTCATGATAACGATGACGATCGAAAAAAATTTTTTGAATTTTTTCTGTTGGGTTTGAGAGGCTCAAGATCAACCAAAATGACGCTCGGTAGACGGCAGAAACGCTGCAAATAAAATCAGAGCAAATAACGAAATTTCAAAATTTTGACCTCGTTTTTGGGCGATTCATGATAACGATGACCATCGAAAAAAAAATTTTTTTTTTGAATATTTTCTCTGTTGGGTTTGAGAGGCTCAGAATCAACCAAAATGACGCTCGGAAGACGGCAGAAACGCTGCAAATAAAATTAGAGCGAAAAACGAAATTTCAAAATTTTGACCTCGTTTTTGGGCGATTCATGATAACGATGACCATCGAAAAAAATTTTTTGAATTTTTTCTGTTGGGTTTGAGAGGCTCAAGATCAACCAAAATGACTTTCGGAAGACGGCAGAAACATTGCAAATAAAATTAGAGCAAATAACGAAATTTAAAAATTTTGACCTCGTTCTTGGGCGATTCCTGATAACGATGACCATCGAAAAATAAATTTTTTTTTTTGAATTTTTTTTCGGTTGGGTTTGAGAGGCTCAAGATCAACCAAAATGACGCTCGGTAGACGGCAGAAACGCTGCAAATAAAATTAGAGCAAATAACGAAATTTCAAAATTTTGACCTCGTTTTTGGGCGATTCATGATAACGATGACCATCGAAAAAAAAATTTTTTTTTTGAATTTTTTTTCTGTTGGGTTTGAGAGGCTTAGAATCAACCAAAATGACGCTCGGAAGACGGCAGAAACGCTGCAAATAAAATTTGGGCAAAAACGAAATTTCAAAATTTTGACCTCGTTTTTGGGCGATTCATGATAACGATGACCATCGAAAAAAATTTTTTGAATTTTTTTTCTGTTGGGTTTGAGAGGCTCAAGATCAACCAAAATGACGCTCGGAAGACGGCAGAAACGCTGCAAATAAAATTAGAGCAAATAACGAAATATCAAAATTTTGACCTCAATTTTGGGCGATTCATGATAACGATGACCATCGAAAAAAATTTTTTGAATATTTTTTCTGTTGGGTTTGAGAGGCTCAGTATCAACCAAAATGACGCTCGGAAGACGGCAGAAACGCTGCAAATAAAATTTGGGCAAAAACGAAATTTCAAAATTTTGACCTCGTTTTTGGGCGATTCATGATAACGATGACCATCGAAAAAAATTTTTTGGTTTTTTCTGTTTGGTTTGAGAGGCTCAGAATCAACCAAAATGACGCTCGGAAGACGGCAGAAACGCTGCAAATAAAATTAGGGCAAAAACGAAATTTCAAAATTTTGACCTCGTTTTTGGGCGATTCATGATAACGATGACCATCGAAAAAAAAATTTTTTTTTTGAATTTTTTTTCTGTTGGGTTTGAGAGGCTCAGAATCAACCAAAATGACGCTCGGAAGACGGCAGAAACGCTGCAAATAAAATTAGAGCAAATAACGAAATTTCAAAATTTTGACCTCGTTTTTGGGCGATTCATGATAACGATGACCATCGAAAAAAATTTTTTGAATATTTTTTCTGTTGGGTTTGAGAGGCTCAGTATCAACCAAAATGACGCTCGGAAGACGGCAGAAACGCTGCAAATAAAATTTGGGCAAAAACGAAATTTCAAAATTTTGACCTCGTTTTTGAAAAATTTTTTGAATTTTTTTCTGTTGGGTTTGAGAGGCTCAGTATCAACCAAAATGACGCACTAAAGACGGCAGAAACGCTGCAAATAAAATTTGGGCAAAAACGAAATTTCAAAATTTTGACCTCGTTTTTGGGCGATTCATGATAACGATGACCATCGAAAAAAATTTTTTGAATATTTTTTCTGTTGGGTTTGAGAGGCTCAGAATCAACCAAAATAACGCTCGGAAGACGGCAGAAACGCTGCAAATAAAATTAGGGCAAAAAACGAAATTTCAAAATTTTGACCTCGTTTTTGGGCGATTCATGATAACGATGGCCATCGAAAAAAAAATTTTTTTTTTGAATTTTTTTTCTGTTGGGTTTGAGAGGCTCAAGATCAACCAAAATGACGCTCGGAAGACGGCAGAAACGCTGCAAATAAAATTAGAGCAAATAACGAAATTTCAAAATTTTGACCTCGTTTTTGGGCGATTCATGATAACTAATATCGATACTGCAGAAGAACATAAAAAATAAAAATTGAATTATCCTTCAGTCACGGCCAAATTACGCTAACTCGGATAGATTTTTGAACGTTTCACAAATCAAATGTAAAACTTGAAATCTTGAGCCGATTTCATGGATTGCCAGCATGAGTACATCATAATCCTTCTTATTCTCTGTAGCGTACGCGCTATTTCACTTCATTTAAGGCACATTAGCCAACCGTCTTCGGGCGTCTAAATCTCACTCTTTTTAGGAACGCATGAATATTCAACCCTTTTCTATCGGAAACAAATCTCAATTCATTATATCTTTAAAATCTCTTTCTAGCTTCAAATTAATCCCTTCTTATTGTGCTGTTATAAAACGATTCTCAAGCTTCAACCTGGAAAAGCAAAAACGATGTATTCTTCCTTGATTTCACCCTGGACCAGTTGTATGAGTATTCATCCCCAGCCGAGTTCCGCTTTTTGCGGCTTGACAGTGTGACCCCGTGCTCCGCGGGATGGCGCTGTCAGTAACTGCTCCTGGTAGGCGTTTTTGTTTGAACCCTTTTTTGGCTCGATTAAGGACGAATGGCTATCATCTTTAAAAAACGACAAAACTGCACGTTCTACAACGACGACGACTGCTCCATCAACGACAACGACTACGAACGGACTGACAACGATTTTGGAAATGGACTGATAACGACTTCTTATCAAAAGTGATACGGCAACATAGTTGGAAGTTGATCTTTTGATAAGTATAAATGATATCGTGGGAATCGGCTGCTTCTTGCGTAACAATCACCGCTGCGAAAATGAAGAAAACAACAAGAAAAACAAAAGCGCGAAACGCGCCGCGCAAAATGAAAACATCCGCGAAAAATTTGGCGAAATGCCCTTATTTGGAAATTTTACCATCTGCGCAAAATTGAAATTTGAAAATTTGAAATTCGAAAATCATTCTCGATCTTACCTAATAAAATAGCGTCGATTCCCGAATTTTTAATTGTTTCCCTTGCAAGTTGCAGATTAGCTTAGAGAATCATCCTTATCGGTATCATGGTGAACGATGGTACGAGTCTACAAACAAAGGTACATAAAATGCCTGAGGAATTGTTATTTTCCCACTTCCCAACTTTGAATCCTCGACAGTTTTTTCGGCAAAACATGCTCCCTTTCGAATTCGAAAATTCTCAGAACAGCTTAAAAGATAAAATTCAAGCAATGAGGAAGATTTTTGAGAAGTCAATCACTGATCATAACCGAGAAGCAGAAAAAGACGCCTTGATTTTGCAGTTCGAGCGTGCTTCAGTAGATTGTATTCGCAACAATTGCTCTCATGATTTTTTGAATAATTACGCCCGAGAAATGTCTGGTTTTGAAAAAGCTGAGGCTGCATTTGAGTTCTTGGAGAGTCTTTTCGGTCTTGAAACAGCGGAGGAGAGACAAGAGCGGGCAAAAATGGAGCTAGAAAATCTTACTCGACGCGCAGACATGAACGAAAAATTTTCAGCATTTCGGCAGCGAATTCAAACTGTTGCAAAAATTATTTCTGACAAGCCGGATGCTGTGAATTTTATAGTTGATGCCCATTTTTCGAAAAATTTAGAGCCATCAAATCGCGCTTTTTGCGTGATCACGGATACAGTAAGAAATCGACCGCGGAGATTGTAGCCTTTTGGATTCTAGGGAGAGATATTTAAGCGTTAATATTTCTGCAGTTCGCCAGAATGATTTATCAGAATTCGTCGACAAAACGAGCGAAATTTTGGAGGCAAAATTAAATCAAATTGAGGCGAATTATGAAAAGCGTGCTGCAGAATTTACTGAGAGTATAAATAAATTAACAGCCACTGTCGCAAAACTTGAGCTTGAAAAAACCAAAGTTGAAGCTCGAGCTAATTTGCAGCCACCGATCCCCCAAATGCCTTCGCCAAGATTCCTCCGCATTTTTGGGGCCCCCAAACAGGTCATCAGAGTCAGCCCACCGGTTATCCGCCCCGTCCAACAGCATTTTGCTTCAATTGCAATCAGTATGGCCATTTTAAATCACGCTGTCCGAAAATTTTATGTTTTAACTGCCAAAAGCACGGGCATATTGGTCGTTTTTGTCCAGATAAATCCGCCCCAAAAGATAACAAAGAGTCAAAAACTAGATAAAGGACCCGATTCTAGCCAAATCGAGGCTCCTTTTCTTTCGATCAATAAAATAGGACAAGAATTTTTGTAAATATTCAAATTTTCAATAAAAATATTCGTTTTCTTGTAGACACAGGTGCACAAATTTCTTTAATTTCACAAAAAATATTCCAAAAACAAAAAATCGAAAAACAAAAATAAATGTTGTCAATTATTCCGGTGGTAAAATCGATATTATTGGAAAAATTGAAGAGAAAGTTTTAATTGATAACAGTATACCTATAAAAACTACTTTTTATGTTGTAAATAATGATTTATGTCCCATTCTCGGCACGCCTGCGCTTGAAGACAATGAGCTTCTGATAAACCTGAAACGCAGGCGGATTATCCAAGCCGGCCCTGTCGAAAGATTCGCTAAATTAAACGAAGTGAAAATTGATTCTTTGGGAAGCCCGACAAAAGATAACCCGGCCGCGTTTCAAGAAAGTTTTTATGACGCTTTTTCAAAAGAAACCTTTTCTTTTCGACCAAAATCTGAGATAATTATTGATTTACAAGTAGAAAATTTAAAATCTGCAAAAAGTCTGTTTTTTGAGGAATCAAATTTAGGCAATTCAAAATTACAGCTTATCCCGAGTTTTCAAATCGTGGACGAAAAATCCCCAGTTTTTAGATGCTTAATAATTAATCCCACTGATGCAACGATACGAATTCCGGCAGGAACTGTCTACGTCAAGCTTTTTGAGATTGTTGAAATAGCGAGAGTTCGAAAAGTTGAGAATAAAAATCTCGAAAATCTTGAGGTTGGGCCGATCGAATCTGCGGAAGTGAGAAAAAATTTTAATAGCCTTCTAGATGAAATATGCTTTCTTTTTCTTGACAACGACGATCCCTTGCCGCCTTGTTCGTTAGAAAAATTTTCAATAGAAACGGACTGTAAATTGCCCATTTCAATTCACCCTTATAGAACGCCGTTTAGCTTACGGGATGAGATGAAAAAAAATCCTCGAAAATCATGAGAGAAGCGATATAATCGAGCGTTGTAATAGCCCTTGGAATTCTCCTTGTTTATTAGTTAAGAAAAAGGATGGGCGATTTAGATTGGTCATTGACTTTCGGTTTTTAAATAACGTAACCTTACAGCAGCATCACCCGCTTCCACATCTTGAAGACAGTCTTTCATATCTCGAAAAAAGTAGAATTTTTAGTTCAGTGGATTTGATCAAAGGTTTTCTCCAGATTGAATTGGATGAAGAATCCAAGAATAAAACTGCATTCAGTAATGAGTTTGGCCAGTTTAGATTTAAAAGAATGCCGATGGGCGCACGCAACAGCCCGTCGCATTTTATGCGCATCATGGATACAGTTCTAAGGGACACGGAGAAGACAGAAATTCTAGCTTACATGGATGACGTTGTTTGTCATAGTAAGACTGAAGAGGAACATCTTCTTTGTCTTCGTAAATTCTTTTACATTTTGAGCGCGAATAATTTAAGAATAAATTGTCGAAAAGCAAGTTTTTTCCAGAAATCGATAAATTTTTGCGGCTACATAATTAACAACGGTAATGTTTATCCCTCAAAAGACAAAATTGCGGCTATAGAGAAAGTCAAAATTCCAAATTCAAAGGACCAAGCCCAAAGTTTATTTGGACTGTTAAATTTTCACCGTAGGTTTATAAAAGATTTTGCTACGATTGCTTTGCCAATAACTAAAACATACAGACAAGGGTTTTGCTGGACAAATGAGGCGACTGAATCTCTTGTGAGGCTTAAAAAGCTCATTTGCGATAACACACTAAAACTTAAAATTGCACCATCAGACGACGCGCTTTTCGTTTTAGAATCAGATGCTAGTAATTTTGGGTACGGAGGTGTTCTTTATATCTGTGAGAACAAAAACTCAAATGAATCGCATCATCACTCAGATAATTGTCTTTTACCTGTTTCGTATTCAAGTGGTAATTTTAATCAGACCCAAATAAATTACACGATAATCGAAAAAGAACTTTTAGCGGCAAAAATGTGTATGGAAAAGTGGTCGGTGTTTTTAGCTTTCCGCAAATTTGATTGGATAACCGATAATAGTAATATTAAATTCATTCAAACATTAAGAACATACAACCAAAAATTAGCACGTTGGATAACAGATATTCAATCTTTCTCTTTTCGCGTCATTCAAAAAGCCTCAGGAAAAATGAAAATAAGTGATTTTTTGAGTAGAAATGCGGAGATCAAAGAGGAAAATATATCAATAAACGCAATAAATTTTGACCAAAATAAATTTCTTGATATGCAAAAAATTGATCCTCTCTTATCGGAAATTCGAAAATATTTAACAATTGACCGCTGGCCAATAAATCCTAAAGGAGATATTGCATTTTATTTGACTTTACGGGATAAACTCAGAATTGACGGTTCTGGAGTTATAGTTTACGCTGGTGAAAATTTTTCAGATCGAGTTTGCGTTCCAAAAGATCTAGAAGGAGAAATAATCCAAAATTATCATAATTATTGTCACGCGGGCATTGACCAAACATTCGCTAAAATTTCCTGTAAATATATTTGGCCAAGGATGAAAATTTCGATAAAAGAATACATTCGTACCTGCACTTACTGCCAATTAGATAAACCAAATTACCATCCAAATCGGGCCCCAACGCTTACTTTTAAAACCCCATCAGGGCCATTTCAAGCGTTTGGATTCGATTTAATAACTCTGCCCCCAACGGATTTCGGTAACAGATACGTGATGGTAATGGTCGATTTTTTCTCTAAATTTGGTTATTGCGAACCACTTAAATCAAGAAATTCAAATTACCTATTAGAAAAATTTAAGAGCGTTATTTTTAAGAATCCATTGTTTCCAAAATATGTAGTTTTAGATAATGCACGTGAGCATTCTGAGCTAGAAAAATTCATGAATGCAAACAAAATTGAACCCCATTTTACGCCACCCAAACATCCGCAAAGTAATGGACAATGTGAGAATTTTAACAGAAATTTAAAGAGTAGAATAAGAGCGAAATGTAACAACGAAAATTGGGATTTAGTATTACAAGAGGTTGTCCATGATATTAACACGGCTGTTCATTCAGTAACAAAACTGTCACCTTTTACCATACAAACTGGATTTGAAAGTCCACATAATATTTTCGACCCAAATTTTAGAAACTACGACAAAAAATTGAATATTGATTTTGAATCAATAAAAAAGCTTATCGACGAGGAAAAGCAAGGAAGACTAGATAAATTTGCAAATCCTAAATTTGTTCCTTACAAAATTGGAGAAAAAGTGCTTTTGCGTAATTTTGGACAGAAAAAACCAGCATTTTTGGGCCCGTTCGATATTATTTCGGTTTCAAAAGAAGGAACTTGGTATAAAGTAAAATCTGGAAATCAAATTTTTAGACGTCACGCTGACGATCTCAAGAAATTTAATTCTCGGCCTCAACAAATTGAATTGGAAAATTCGGTGATACATGTCGAAAAAGAGAATGAAAATAATTTTGTGGCAGACTCCTATAATACTGATTATTCAACCCCTTTTTCTTTTACAAGCTCAAGCTCTTGTTTAACGGAAGATTTATCGCCCGGACAAATTGATAAACGATATAATAGCGCTCTCGAAAAAATTTCGTCTATTTTTACGGATAACCTAATAGACAGGATTTTTACAGATTTTATTGTAGAAATACTAGAAGAGGATGAGAAGCTGTCTTCAGATGAGGCTAGCTCGGTGATTTCGGTGATCGAAAATGAGGGAGGGATAAATTTGGAACAAAAAGAAATAGAATCTAATATTCTTGGAAAGACTGTTCCAGTGGACTGTAGAAGGCGACTCGATTTTTCGACGGATTCAGAGTCAGAGTTCGAGCCAGATCCCGAACTTTGGGAAGTGACTATGGACTCTGAAGCTGAAGCCGGCGGTAATTCTGAGCCAAATTTAACCTCTTTTGACGCTCTTGACTTGTCTTTTAGTAGAATAGATGACCGGAAAATATCTGAGAACTCTTTTGCCGATGCGGAAGAGAGAAACCTGCATTTTGAGGGAAATAATAAGAGGGAGCGGGAGTCATCAAAAGATTCAGCACCCGATTCAAAAAAAACCAAACCTTGGCTCAGAAGAGTGTAATTTTGATTTTGAAACATCAATAAGTATTAAATTTGAAAATGAGCATGTGGAATTTTTCGAAAGGCTTGAAAGGAAATATGAGTTATTGAGTGCGGATATGATGATTGAAAAAGGATGCATTCTCAAGTTAGGGGAGCTGACAAGGGAGACCTTAATGTATATTCTATTTAAATTCGGAATCAATTTTAATGAAAAGGAAAAAGTAGGAGAACTTAGGATTAAAATTCGAGAATACATAAAAACAAATCATCCGAGTTGGCGTAAGGGTACTTCTGGAGAGTACTTATTCTTCTCTATCCTAAATCTGAAGGAGAATAAGACTCTCTATGAATTATCGAGACCCGAACTTAAGGTCCTTATTGCACAGTATAATTTATCGGAAACGCCTGTTCTATCTTACATGTCTAAACCGCAAATGATATTGTTTATTGATCAAAAATTTTCTTCTATGTTTCCAAACCATCCTCGAAAACAAAATGATCTTATTTTTGGACCAGAACAATTCAATAGTTCTTCCTGAAAAAAAAAAAAAGGCTCAAAAAGATGCCCTGGTGTGGCCATACTAATATCGATACTGCAGAAGAACATAAAAAATAAAAATTGAATTATCCTTCAGTCACGGCCAAATTACGCTAACTCGGATAGATTTTTGAACGTTTCACAAATCAAATGTAAAACTTGAAATCTTGAGCCGATTTCATGGATTGCCAGCATGAGTACATCATAATCCTTCTTATTCTCTGTAGCGTACGCGCTATTTCACTTCATTTAAGGCACATTAGCCAACCGTCTTCGGGCGTCTAAATCTCACTCTTTTTAGGAACGCATGAATATTCAACCCTTTTCTATCGGAAACAAATCTCAATTCATTATATCTTTAAAATCTCTTTCTAGCTTCAAATTAATCCCTTCTTATTGTGCTGTTATAAAACGATTCTCAAGCTTCAACCTGGAAAAGCAAAAAACGATGTATTCTTCCTTGATTTCACCCTGGACCAGTTGTATGAGTATTCATCCCCAGCCGAGTTCCGCTTTTTGCGGCTTGACAGTGTGACCCCGTGCTCCGCGGGATGGCGCTGTCAGTAACTGCTCCTGGTAGGCGTTTTTGTTTGAACCCTTTTTTGGCTCGATTAAGGACGAATGGCTATCATCTTTAAAAAACGACAAAACTGCACGTTCTACAACGACGACGACTGCTCCATCAACGACAACGACTACGAACGGACTGACAACGATTTTGGAAATGGACTGATAACGACTTCTTATCAAAAGTGATACGGCAACATAGTTGGAAGTTGATCTTTTGATAAGTATAAATGATATCGTGGGAATCGGCTGCTTCTTGCGTAACAATCACCGCTGCGAAAATGAAGAAAACAACAAGAAAAACAAAAGCGCGAAACGCGCCGCGCAAAATGAAAACATCCGCGAAAAATTTGGCGAAATGCCCTTATTTGGAAATTTTACCATCTGCGCAAAATTGAAATTTGAAAATTTGAAATTCGAAAATCATTCTCGATCTTACCTAATAAAATAGCGTCGATTCCCGAATTTTTAATTGTTTCCCTTGCAAGTTGCAGATTAGCTTAGAGAATCATCCTTATCGGTATCAATAACGATGACCATCGAAAAAAAAATTTTTTTTTTTGAATTTTTTTTCTGTTGGGTTTGAGAGGCTTAGAATCAACCAAAATGACGCTCGGAAGACGGCAGAAACGCTGCAAATAAAATTTGGGCAAAAACGAAATTTCAAAATTTTGACCTCGTTTTTGGGCGATTCATGATAACGATGACCATCGAAAAAAATTTTTTTGAATTTTTTCTGTTGGGTTTGAGAGGCTCAAGATCAACCAAAATGACGCTCGGAAGACGGCAGAAACGCTGCAAATAAAATTAGAGCAAATAACGAAATATCAAAATTTTGACCTCGTTTTTGGGCGATTCATGATAACGATGACCATCGAAAAAAATTTTTTTGAATATTTTTCTGTTGGGTTTGAGAGGCTCAGTATCAACCAAAATGACGCTCGGAAGACGGCAGAAACGCTGCAAATAAAATTTGGGCAAAAACGAAATTTCAAAATTTTGACCTCGTTTTTGGGCGATTCATGATAACGATGACCATCGAAAAAAATTTTTTTGGTTTTTTTCTGTTTGGTTTGAGAGGCTCAGAATCAACCAAAATGACGCTCGGAAGACGGCAGAAACGCTGCAAATAAAATTAGGGCAAAAACGAAATTTCAAAATTTTGACCTCGTTTTTGGGCGATTCATGATAACGATGACCATCGAAAAAATTTTTTTGAATTTTTTTCTGTTGGGTTTGAGAGGCTCAGAATCAACCAAAATGACGCTCGGAAGACGGCAGAAACGCTGCAAATAAAATTAGAGCAAATAACGAAATTTCAAAATTTTGACCTCGTTTTTGGGCGATTCATGATAACGATGACCATCGAAAAAAATTTTTTGAATATTTTTTCTGTTGGGTTTGAGAGGCTCAGTATCAACCAAAATGACGCTCGGAAGACGGCAGAAACGCTGCAAATAAAATTTGGGCAAAAACGAAATTTCAAAATTTTGACCTCGTTTTTGGGCGATTCATGATAACGATGACCATCGAAAAAAATTTTTTTGGTTTTTTCTGTTGGGTTTGAGAGGCTCAGAATCAACAAAAATGACGCTCGGAAGACGGCAAAAACGCTGCAAATAAAATTAGGGCAAAAAACGAAATTTCAAAATTTTGACCTCGTTTTTGAGCGATTCATGATAACGATGACCATCGAAAAAAAAATTTTTTTTTTGAATTTTTTTTCTGTTGGGTTTGAGAGGCTCAGTATCAACCAAAATGACGCACTAAAGACGGCAGAAACGCTGCAAATAAAATTTGGGCAAAAACGAAATTTCAAAATTTTGACCTCGTTTTTGGGCGATTCATGATAACGATGACCATCGAAAAAAAAATTTTTTTTTTGAATATTTTTTCTGTTGGGTTTGAGAGGCTCAGAATCAACCAAAATAACGCTCGGAAGACGGCAGAAACGCTGCAAATAAAATTAGGGCAAAAACGAAATTTCAAAATTTTGACCTCGTTTTTGGGCGATTCATGATAACGATGGCCATCGAAAAAAAAATTTTTTTTTTGAATTTTTTTTCTGTTGGGTTTGAGAGGCTCAAGATCAACCAAAATGACGCTCGGAAGACGGCAGAAACGCTGCAAATAAAATTTGGGCAAAAACGAATTTTCAAAATTTTGACCTCGTTTTTGGGCGATTCATGATAACGATGACCATCGAAAAAAAAATTTTTTTTTTGGTTTTTTTTCTGTTGGGTTTGAGAGGCTCAGAATCAACCAAAATGACGCTCGGAAGACGGCAGAAACGCTGCAAATAAAATTAGAGCAAAAACGAAATTTCAAAATTTTGACCTCGTTTTTGGGCGATTCATGATAACGATGACCATCGAAAAAAATTTTTTTAATTTTTTTCTGTTGGGTTTGAGAGGCTCAGAATCAACCAAAATGACGCTCGGAAGACGGCAGAAACGCTGCAAATAAAATTAGAGCAAATAACGAAATTTCAAAATTTTGACCTCGTTTTTGGGCGATTCATGATAACGATGACCATCGAAAAAAATTTTTTGAATATTTTTTCTGTTGGGTTTGAGAGGCTCAGTATCAACCAAAATGACGCTCGGAAGACGGCAGAAACGCTGCAAATAAAATTTGGGCAAAAAACGAAATTTCAAAATTTTGACCTCGTTTTTGGGCGATTCATGATAACGATGACCATCGAAAAAAAAATTTTTTTTTTTGGTTTTTTTTTCTGTTGGGTTTGAGAGGCTCAGAATCAACCAAAATGACGCTCGGAAGACGGCAGAAACGCTGCAAATAAAATTAGGGCAAAAAACGAAATTTAAAAATTTTGACCTCGTTCTTGGGCGATTCATGATAACGATGACCATCGAAAAAAAAATTTTTTTTTTTGAATTTTTTTTCTGTTAGGTTTGAGAGGCTCAAGATCAACCAAAATGACGCTCGGTAGACGGCAGAAACGCTGCAAATAAAATTAGAGCAAATAACGAAATTTCAAAATTTTGACCTCGTTTTTGGGCGATTCATGATAACGATGACCATCGAAAAAAATTTTTTGAATATTTTTTCTGTTGGGTTTGAGAGGCTCAGAATCAACCAAAATAACGCTCGGAAGACGGCAGAAACGCTGCAAATAAAATTAGGGCAAAAAACGAAATTTCAAAATTTTGACCTCGTTTTTGGGCGATTCATGATAACGATGGCCATCGAAAAAAAAATTTTTTTTTTGAATTTTTTTTCTGTTGGGTTTTAGAGGCTCAAGATCAACCAAAATGACGCTCGGTAGACGGCAGAAACGCTGCAAATAAAATTAGAGCAAATAACGAAATTTCAAAATTTTGACCTCGTTTTTGGGCGATTCATGATAACGATGACCATCGAAAAAAAAATTTTTTTTTTTGAATATTTTTTCTGTTGGGTTTGAGAGGCTCAGAATCAACCAAAATGACGCTCGGAAGACAACAGAAACGCTGCAAATAAAATTAGAGCAAAAACGAATTTTCAAAATTTTGACCTCATTTTTGGGCGATTCATGATAACGATGACCATCGAAAAAAAAATTTTTTTTTTTTGGTTTTTTTTTCTGTTGGGTTTGAGAGGCTCAGAATCAACCAGAATGACGCTCGGAAGACGGAAGAAACGCTGCAAATAAAATTAGGGCAAAAAACGAAATTTAAAAATTTTGACCTCGTTTTTGGGCGATTCATGATAACGATGACCATCGAAAAAAAAATTTTTTTTTTTGAATATTTTTTCTGTTGGGTTTGAGAGGCTCAGTATCAACCAAAATGACGCTCGGAAGACGGCAGAAACGCTGCAAACAAATGTCAGCTTTTTTTGTTATCGAATTTGAGCGGCTAAGATAGTCGCTTATTTTCATATCTTTTGATTTTCGCTGAATCGGCTTATAAGAGAACCCTTGAATATTCATAATCCAACGCTGGATTTTCCGGTTTTTTGTTTTTAGAGAATTTATGAATTTTAAGCATGAATTATCGACGACCCAGTCAAATTCATTAAATAAAAGATACGGTGCCCAGTGATATCCTTAGGGATAAATGCCACACCCAAAAAAAAAATTGTTTGCTTTCACAGGTCCCCGGTTTTCGCTTGTTCGGATATACTGTTTGGTTTGCTAGATCCGTTAGCTTGGTATCACCAAATTGACTGATTTGGTTAATTAAATAGTTTTCACATTTTCTCTCTTCATCTCGTCTGAAATTGTAAAAAGATGGTCATTTTAACGAGCCAGAATGACCCAAAAATATTGTCTTCGCTTCATTATTCTTCTCGCGCTGAGAATGTTTCTCAGTTTCATTGGAATGCTCATCATGCTTTCATCATTATCAACGGGTCGGAAATTAATTAAGGGGAATTGTCTAGGATTAATGAGTATGTACGCATACTGTTCGAAATCTCTTATTTAATTTACGACCAATTCTAGCACGATTCATCTCAAGTCGACAAAAAAGTACCTCGCAAAAACAAAATATTATTAGCACTCTTCTGAATTTTAATTTTATTTGATTACGTTTTGCGAAATTTAGTTCAATTATTGACAGTACATATTCCCGCTCAACGACGCTGCCAACTTCAAGTTCTCCGTCAACATCACTCTCGCCATCGAAATGGAGGTCGCCGTAACATTCGCGACGCCGTGGGGTCGGGTTTTTCTCTTTGTCAGAAAACCCGCTTGTCGCAAATTAGCTAATCCGTAAGAGAAGATACGGTGCGAACCGCGACAGTAACTTCCCCCGGGTACGTTTCTTTAGCTTTGCTTCTTCTTTTTTTAAAATTAAAAATAGACAAATTCTTTTTAATCTTGACCAAATTTTAATTAATCTGTTTATTTTTAATTCTGTATATATTCTTTTATTTATTTTCATAACTCAAATTACAGTAACTCTTACGGTCACATAGTGAGAAGTTTGAGAAGCTGTAATTCTTTTTCTGTTTTTATGTTTCACAAAAATCTTAATTTACGTTTTTATCGCTTTCGTCACCAGCGGCGCCAGACTCAACGACACCAGAAATAACTTGCTTGGCGAGTTCGACAACCTTCAGTTCAAATCGACAAGAATGCGATCCGAAAGGATTTCCGGAAAGAAAAACCGCTCTGAAGGCCTTGGGCTTTCTTCCTTGATTTCAAAAACAATGCTTTTCAAAAGCTCAAAAACACCGCTCGTTCAAAAACATGATTTTATCGAACCGCTATTTAATTCTGCGCGCCGCTCTTTTTCCTCATTCAAATCACCAATAAATCCAACGTAAATTAAATTTACAAAATTCTCGTTTTTATTCGCTTGGCATTCTTAGAGTTAGAGACACAGTTTTGCTGCAGGATAGTGCTTTGGTATCATGGTGACCCAGACTCCTGAAGAGGTACTTTTAAAAAGTCATGCCCTTTTCTCGGTTGCTCCAAATCAAATTGTAAAACAGCAAATGCGAAATTTTGAATTTGAATTAGTTAAGGCGGCAATTGAAGACAAAATACAAAGAGCAAAGTGGCTTTTTGAAAATGCATTAAAAGACAATGAGCGCGCGAACAAGACCGACCTCGAGGCACAATTTTCGCGCCTTTGCTCTTCTTTTGTCTACAATTCGTGCTCCCCCGATTTTCTTGCCGAATTCGGTGAAGATTTGTGCGGATTTGAAACAGCCGAGAAAAAACTGTCATTTTTGACAAATGTTTTTGGGGAGGAATCTGCTGAGGAAAGGGTTCGCCGGGAAAAAGAAAAATTTGAAAATCTTTCACGAAAATCGGAAAATAACGAAAAATTCGAAATCTTTTTATCACGCGTAAAAACGGTCGCGGAGAAAATTACAAAGAAAACCGACGCGCAAGAATATATTATTGACTCGCAATTTCGAAAATCGCTAACGCCGGATCTTCAGAATTTTCTTCGGGATCAATGTATGCTCGAAGAGACTCCCGGGAAAATTGCGGAATATTTAGATAAACGCAAGCGTTACATTTTCACCCCCAAAGTTGCCCAAATAGAACTTGACAACCGCTTAGGCTCGTTTTTCCAATCAACCTCAGATCTTTTGGCAAAATCGAGCATTTCGTTTGAAGATCAAATATATCAGCTAAAAACGGAGCACAGAAAGTCTGAGGAATTGGCGGAAAAGCGAGCTAGTGCGCTAGAGGACAAAATCGACACGTTAACGGCCACAATTGCCCAACTGAAATTTGATCGGCGCCTTGATCAGCAAGGTTTTGCGCGCCAAAATCGTGAGGAAAGAAATGTTCAAAGCAGAAATTTAGGTGCGCAAAGCTTTGAAAATCGACGGCCCCGACGTTTTTGCGGTTATTGTAATACGGACACCCATTTTCGTAGCCAGTGCCCTTTCGTTACTTGCTTCCATTGTCAGAAAAAGGGACACATGAAAAGTGCTTGCCCTGATAATCCTGATCGAATTCATGGTCTCCCTAACCCTGTCTCCACGACTGACAAAAATTCTGCGTCAAAAAACGAGTAACTGGAACGGTAAGCTTTGGTCAGGCCCAAGTTCCAAAAACTTGTTCAATTTTTCGAATCGGTTTACAATATTTCGTCGAATTAAAAATGTTTTCAAAGAAAATAAAATGTTTGGTCGATACAGGTGCTCAGTTAAATCTTCTGCCAAAATCGTTTATTCCTGATACCGTTAAAATTAATCCACCGGATCTTTTCGCCAAAAATTACGGTGGCGGAAATATCAAAATTTATGGATATGTCGAATGTGATTTTTTTGTTGGTCCCGAACGGTGGGGAAATTCAAGATTCTATATTGTCGATAACCATCTTGACCCTATTTTGGGGTCGGAAGCAATCAAAGCAAATGAAATTCAAGTAAATTTACATCGAAATCGTCTAATTAAATCTGGCCCAATACAAAGAATGGCAAATTTATGCAATATTTCGACAGAAACCCCCGTTATTGATAAAATCGAAAGGACTGATTTTTTTGCAGTTTCGACACAAAATTACACTTTTAGAGGTAAAAGCGAAATATTAATTGATTTAAAAGTCTCAGATTTAGATAAAACAAGAAATTTGTTTTTGGATGAAAATGCGCTCGGTAATTCAAAGCTTGAACTTATACAATCATTTCAAACAGTAGAGGGCGATAACCCGGTTTTTCGTATGCTTGTGATAAATCCCCTAAACTCGACAGTTAAAATTAAAGCGGGAACAGTTTTTGCAAAATTGGCCGAGATCGTTGAGATCGCGCAAATCAAACCATCGAAAAAGACTTTAGAATTTCTGCTTGAACACATTAAAATTGGAGATATATCCCCGGAAAATCGCCCAAAATTGCTTGAGCTTTTGTTAATATACAGTCATTTATTTCAAGACGAGGATGATTATCTTCCAGTATCAAATTTAGAAGAATTTTTGATTGAATTAGAAACGGATCAACCAATTTACAGTAATATGTACCGTACGCCATATGCATTGAGAGAAGAATTTAAAAATATTCTTAGCTCATATCTCGGTCAAGACATTGTTATTCCAATAAATTCACCGTATAATTCACCGGCGCTGTTAGTTCGTAAGCGTAATGGAACGTTTCGTCTTTGTATCGATTATCGTAAATTAAATTCCATGACATTACAACAACACCATCCCTTACAACAGATCGAGGACATTTTAGGTTATTTGGAGAGTAGTCTGATTTTTAGCACAATTGACTTAAGAAAAGGTTTCCATCAGTGTCTGGTCGAAGAAAAATCAAGGCCGAAATTAGCGTTTTCATGTGAGTGGGGTCAATTCACATGGAAAAGGTTACCAATGGGTCTTAAGAACGCCCCGATTCATTTTGCTAAATGTATGGACATAATTTTACGAGACACACCAAAAAGCCAAATTTGTGCCTACTTGGACGATTTGGTCGTTCACTCAAAAACCGAAACGGAGCACCTCTCAAATTTGGCCAAATTTTTTCAAATTTTAGATCAAAATAATTTACGGATTAATATTGATAAAGCTAGATTTTTGAGCGGAAAACGACTATTTTGGGTTTCGAAGTTTGCGACGGAAGAGTTCGGCCATCAACTGATAAGATTGAAGCAGTCCGCAACCTTTCGATTCCAAAATGTCGGGAAGAAGCACAGTCCCTTTTCGGGCTCTTATCGCAGCATAGAAAATTTATTAAAAATTTTGCACCTCTTGGAATGGAAATTTCACGCACATACAGGGGAAATTTTAAATGGACTTTGGAGGCTTCAAAAGCTTTAGATAAATTAAAAACAATTATTTGTAACAACGCGCTTGAGTTAAAAATTCCTCCCTTGAAAAACGGCGTTTTTGTCCTTGAAACGGATGCGAGCAATCTTAGTCTTGGCGGAGTTTTGTACATTTGCAAAGCAAAAATAAAAGTCATTGCCATGGCTCAGACTGCTTGCAACCGGTTGCATATCATTCTCTTAATTTTACTCCCTCTCAGCAGCGTTACGGAACACTCGAAAAAGAATTGTACAGCGGTAAAATTTGTATGGAACGTTGGCGAGCTTATCTCGCATATGTTGATTTTCTGTGGATAACAGATAATTCTTGCGTCAAATATGCCCAATCGTTTAAAACTAATAATTTAAAAATACAGCGTTGGTTTACCGAATTGCAAGGATTTTCCTTTACGATTGAGCAACGGAAAACACATCAAATGAAAATCAGCGATTGCTTGAGTCGGAATAATGTACAACAACAAATTAACCAAGTCAAATTTTCTGCAGAATCATTTATCGAGTTTCAAAAGTCTGATCCTATTCTGTCTCAAGTAAGACGCTTCGTTTCCGTTGATCGGTGGCCAAATAATCCTAAAAGCGAATTATACCCGTATCATATTCAGAGATCAAATTTAGGATTAAACGAATCTGGAGAATTAATTTTAAATACGGTTAATAATAATTTCAAGCTTTGCGTCCCGGAGGCATTGACAGAAACAATCTGTGCTGAATATCATGATCATTCTCACTTTGGAATAGATATTACAGTCGAAAAATCTCTCGAAAATACTTCTGGCCACGGTTAAGAAATTTTGTGGCAGACTATATCCGATCTTGTCATAAATGTCAAATTTCGAAGCCTAATCTTCATCCAAATCGGCCGTCTCTGGGGAAATCATATACTCCCTCGGGACCATATGAGGTTTTATATTTTGATCTAATCGGTCCGCTACAAGAAACTGATTACGGGAATAAATATGTTATGGTTGTTATTGATGGATTTAGCAAAAAACTATATGTAGAACCGTTGTCGAATAAAAAATCCGATTATTTATTGCAAAAATTTCGTAGTATTTTGTTCCGAAACCCTCAATTTCCAAAATTTGTGGTTTTAGATAACGCAAAAGAACACGTTCTTATCGAGAAATTCTTGGTAGAAAATAAAATCGGAGCTCACTTCATTCCTCCACGTCACCCGCAATCGAACGGGCAAGTTGAGAATGTCAATCGTACCCTGAAAGCGCGACTTAGAGCAAGAACAAATTGGGTTAATTGGGATCTGCAGCTCTTTGAAATAACTCATGAAATTAACAGTAGTGTTCATTCAGTGTTAGAAACAACCCCTTTCTGTGTTGAAACTGGTATCGAGGATTGTCATTATTTCCAAGATGCTAATTGGCGTCAATATGGGCATAAAGTTGAAGTTGATTTTGAAAAAATTCGATCGAAAATTGAACAAGAAAAGTCTAAACGAATCAAAAAATTTGAAAATCCAAAATTTAAAGAGTACAGTCTTGGAGACAAGGTTTTGATAAAAAATTTCCGCGAAAAATTCCCACCATTTTTAGGTCCATTCAGCATAAGTAAAAAATCTCCCAGCGGGTCGTGGTATATGGTCCAAAATGAGAAAGAAACATTCCGTCGGCATGCCGATGATATAAAATTATACACTGAGCGTTCTTCTGCTTTTGATCAGTCATTTGAGGCCCAATCGATAACACAGCCGGTCAAGGAGAATAACCCTGAAAATGATTTCGATTTAGTTGAGGAATTTTTTTCCGGCGATTCTTATTTTGCGGATGAAAACCCCGAAAAGACAGTTGACGAAAAACCCTCGGATGAGTCAGAGCAAACTTTTATTCCAAATTCATGTCCTGGACTATTCGGAGCCGAAGAAACTGACTCTGATAATTTATCAAGCGCGACAGAAATGTCAATCACTAGAATAACGGAATCCATAGCGAATAACGATGAGATTTTTATGATTGAAAATAATTCGTTTAGTGAGCATAATAGTCAATCTAATGATTTGAATCAGATACAAAATGAAACGACTCATCCTCATGACTCCAAGATAAACGCTTCTGATTCAATCTCGTCAGATGATTTTATGTCTTATGATAAATTGCCCGCTGTTGACCCACTTGTTCAATTAAAAGAAGGAGAGAAAAATCGGATGATTCAGTTGTCGATCGTAAAATCGCAAAATTTACTGTTGAAAATAATCTTGAGAATATGTCAATTCTTATAAAAATGGAAAATCACGATCTCGACTTTTTCAAGAAATTAAATGACAAGTGGAAAAATACAGTAGACATTGAGCAAACTTACGTTGAAAATGGATTGTTCATGAGACTTAATGAGCTGACGAAAGACACGCTATTATACATTCTTTTTAAAATGGATCAGGAGTTTGATATCGAGGAGTCAAGAGCGAATCTTCAGATAAAAGTGAAGGAAACGATTCGTAAAAAATATCCGAACTGGCGTAAATCAAAGAGCGGACAGCTTCTTTTCTTCGGAATTTTTAGGGTTCAAAAAGAGAGGACGCTGTACGAACTTTCTGTCCCCGAATTAAAAACTGTCTGCGCAGCGTATAATTTACCGTGTAAAATTCATAATTCTTCAAAAACTTTTCTGCAAGCTTTTATTGAAAAAGAACTCCTAAAAATTTGTCCAAATCATCCAATGCGCAAAAACACAATTATTTTTCAACCTGACAATGAAACAGAAATTTGAAAAAGATTGGCAAAAAAAGACGCTCGTTTTAGACCCATGGAAGGTCATAGTGATATCCTTAGGGATAAATGCCACACCCAAAAAAAAAATTGTTTGCTTTCACAGGTCCCCGGTTTTCGCTTGTTCGGATATACTGTTTGGTTTGCTAGATCCGTTAGCTTGGTATCACCAAATTGACTGATTTGGTTAATTAAATAGTTTTCACATTTTCTCTCTTCATCTCGTCTGAAATTGTAAAAAGATGGTCATTTTAACGAGCCAGAATGACCCAAAAATATTGTCTTCGCTTCATTATTCTTCTCGCGCTGAGAATGTTTCTCAGTTTCATTGGAATGCTCATCATGCTTTCATCATTATCAACGGGTCGGAAATTAATTAAGGGGAATTGTCTAGGATTAATGAGTATGTACGCATACTGTTCGAAATCTCTTATTTAATTTACGACCAATTCTAGCACGATTCATCTCAAGTCGACAAAAAAAGTACCTCGCAAAAACAAAATATTATTAGCACTCTTCTGAATTTTAATTTTATTTGATTACGTTTTGCGAAATTTAGTTCAATTATTGACAGTACATATTCCCGCTCAACGACGCTGCCAACTTCAAGTTCTCCGTCAACATCACTCTCGCCATCGAAATGGAGGTCGCCGTAACATTCGCGACGCCGTGGGGTCGGGTTTTTCTCTTTGTCAGAAAACCCGCTTGTCGCAAATTAGCTAATCCGTAAGAGAAGATACGGTGCGAACCGCGACAGTAACTTCCCCCGGGTACGTTTCTTTAGCTTTGCTTCTTCTTTTTTTAAAATTAAAAATAGACAAATTCTTTTTAATCTTGACCAAATTTTAATTAATCTGTTTATTTTTAATTCTGTATATATTCTTTTATTTATTTTCATAACTCAAATTACAGTAACTCTTACGGTCACATAGTGAGAAGTTTGAGAAGCTGTAATTCTTTTTCTGTTTTTATGTTTCACAAAAATCTTAATTTACGTTTTTATCGCTTTCGTCACCAGCGGCGCCAGACTCAACGACACCAGAAATAACTTGCTTGGCGAGTTCGACAACCTTCAGTTCAAATCGACAAGAATGC
The DNA here is from genome assembly GCF_907165135.1 of Oikopleura dioica. Taxonomy (NCBI): domain Eukaryota; kingdom Metazoa; phylum Chordata; class Appendicularia; order Copelata; family Oikopleuridae; genus Oikopleura; species Oikopleura dioica. The sequence continues at coordinate 27,180 of NC_137291.1, forward strand.
GATCCGAAAGGATTTCCGGAAAGAAAAACCGCTCTGAAGGCCTTGGGCTTTCTTCCTTGATTTCAAAAACAATGCTTTTCAAAAGCTCAAAAACACCGCTCGTTCAAAAACATGATTTTATCGAACCGCTATTTAATTCTGCGCGCCGCTCTTTTTCCTCATTCAAATCACCAATAAATCCAACGTAAATTAAATTTACAAAATTCTCGTTTTTATTCGCTTGGCATTCTTAGAGTTAGAGACACAGTTTTGCTGCAGGATAGTGCTTTGGTATCACCCAGCGCTCCATACATGTCATTCCACTGTAAAGCTCTTTCTCAACAGTCACATACCGAGCTTGTGTTTCTGAAAAATTTCCTGAATGATAAGCGATCTGGCGCAAGCAATTTTCTCCGTGCTCATGCGCTAAGTTAGGAAATCGACAAAACGAAAGGCATCCCCCGAAGCCTGTTTCTGAAGCATCCGATTCAAGGACGAATCTACAATTTTTGGGAGGCAATGACAATTGAAGCGCATTACTCGAAATTATGTCCTTCAATTTTTCAAAGGCTTCAGTTGCCTCTGGAGTCCACTCAAATTTACCTCGATAGGTTTTCGTTATTGGAAGCGCTAGTTCTGCAAAACTCTCAATAAAACGCCTGTGACTCGAAAGAGCTCCAAATAGCGAAATCGCCTCGTCCCGATCCTTCGGAATTTCTCGATCCTTAATCGCTTCTACTCTACTCTGCGAAGGCCGAATACATCCTTTCTCGATTTCAAACCCAAGAAAATCAACTTTTTTCACGCAAAAAATCGCTTTTCTTGCGTTAAGTCGAAGCGAATTTACTGCCATTATTTTGAAAAACTTTTGTAAATTTTCCAAATGGGTTTCATAATCTGGGCTGTGGACGATAAGGTCGTCCAAGTACGCTGTAATTTCTGTCCGCGGAACGTCCTCGAGAACCTTATCTATTACTTTCGCGAAATAACTCGGGGAATTTCTAGTGCCCATAGGCATTCGCTTGAATTGAAATTGGCCGTATTCACAACTGAATGCGGTTTTCTCCTTCGAACTCTCTTCAATTGCAATCTGGTGGAAACCCTTGATCATGTCTGCTATACTATAAATTCGGCTCTCCGCTAAATAGTTGAGTGTGTCCTCAATATTTGGCAACGGGTGATTTGCCTGGACTGTGATGGAATTTAAGCGTCTAAAATCAATAACTAGCCTAAATTTACCATTTTTCTTTCTTACTAATAGCAAGGGCGAATTCCATGGACTGTTAGATTTTTCGATTATATCATGGCTTTCGAATAAAGAAAGAAGCTCTTTTAAAAATGGCCGAAGACTGTACGGAGTGCGGTACGGATCAGAACAAACCGGAGGATGGTTACCGGTATCTAAAATTTTGAAATTTCGTTATTTGCTCTAATTTTATTTGCAGCGTTTCTGCCGTCTTCCGAGCGTCATTTTGGTTGATTCTGAGCCTCTCAAACCCAACAGAAAAAAAATTCAAAAAAAAAATTTTTTTTTCGATGGTCATCGTTATCATGAATCGCCCAAAAACGAGGTCAAAATTTTGAAATTTCGTTTTTTGCCCTAATTTTATTTGCAGCGTTTCTGCCGTCTTCCGAGCGTCATTTTGGTTGATTCTGAGCCTCTCAAACCAAACAGAAAAAAAAACCAAAAAAAAAATTTTTTTTTCGATGGTCATCGTTATCATGAATCGCCCAAAAACGAGGTCAAAATTTTGAAATTTCGTTTTTTGCCCAAATTTTATTTGCAGCGTTTCTGCCGTCTTCCGAGCGTCATTTTGGTTGATACTGAGCCTCTCAAACCCAACAGAAAAAATATTCAAAAAAAAAAATTTTTTTTTCGATGGTCATCGTTATCATGAATCGCCCAAAAACGAGGTCAAAATTTTGATATTTCGTTATTTGCTCTAATTTTATTTGCAGCGTTTCTGCCGTCTTCCGAGCGTCATTTTGGTTGATCTTGAGCCTCTCAAACCCAACAGAAAAAATTCAAAAAATTTTTTTCGATGGTCATCGTTATCATGAATCGCCCAAAAACGAGGTCAAAATTTTGAAATTTCGTTTTTGCCCAAATTTTATTTGCAGCGTTTCTGCCGTCTTCCGAGCGTCATTTTGGTTGATTCTAAGCCTCTCAAACCCAACAGAAAAAATTCAAAAAATTTTTTTTCGATGGTCATCGTTATCATGAATCGCCCAAAAACGAGGTCAAAATTTTGAAATTTCGTTATTTGCTCTAATTTTATTTGCAGCGTTTCTGCCGTCTACCGAGCGTCATTTTGGTTGATCTTGAGCCTCTCAAACCCAACCGAAAAAATTCAAAAAATTTATTTTTCGATGGTCATCGTTATCAGGAATCGCCCAAGAACGAGGTCAAAATTTTTAAATTTCGTTATTTGCTCTAATTTTATTTGCAATGTTTCTGCCGTCTTCCGAAAGTCATTTTGGTTGATCTTGAGCCTCTCAAACCCAACAGAAAAAATTCAAAAAATTTTTTTCGATGGTCATCGTTATCATGAATCGCCCAAAAACGAGGTCAAAATTTTGAAATTTCGTTTTTCGCTCTAATTTTATTTGCAGCGTTTCTGCCGTCTTCCGAGCGTCATTTTGGTTGATTCTGAGCCTCTCAAACCCAACAGAGAAAATATTCAAAAAAAAAATTTTTTTTTCGATGGTCATCGTTATCATGAATCGCCCAAAAACGAGGTCAAAATTTTGAAATTTCGTTATTTGCTCTGATTTTATTTGCAGCGTTTCTGCCGTCTACCGAGCGTCATTTTGGTTGATCTTGAGCCTCTCAAACCCAACAGAAAAAATTCAAAAAAATTTTTTCGATCGTCATCGTTATCATGAATCGCCCAAGAACGAGGTCAAAATTTTTAAATTTCGTTTTTTGCCCTAATTTTATTTGCAGCGTTTCTGCCGTCTTCCGAGCGTCATTTTGGTTGATTCTGAGCCTCTCAAACCCAACAGAAAAAATATTCAAAAATAAATTTTTTTCGATGGTCATCGTTATCATGAATCGCCCAAAAACGAGGTCAAAATTTTGAAATTTCGTTTTTGCCTTAATTTTATTTGCAGCGTTTCTGCCGTCTTCCGAGCGTCATTTTGGTTGATACTGAGCCTCTCAAACCCAACAGAAAAATATTCAAAAAAATTTTTTTCGATGGTCATCGTTATCATGAATCGCCCAAAAACGAGGTCAAAATTTTGAAATTTCGTTATTTGCTCTAATTTTATTTGCAGCGTTTCTGCCGTCTTCCGAGCGTCATTTTGGTTGATTCTGAGCCTCTCAAACCCAACAGAAAAAATTCAAAAAATTTTTTTCGATGGTCATCGTTATCATGAATCGCCCAAAAACGAGGTCAAAATTTTGAAATTTCGTTTTTTGCCCTAATTTTATTTGCAGCGTTTCTGCCGTCTTCTGATATCCTTAGGGAACAACGCCTCAAGCAATACAAAAAAATTTATTTCACGGCCAAATATTTACGTCAATTCGGTTCTACGTTGGTTTAAATTTGTCTTGTCAATTTGGTATTACCAAATTGATCCGACATTTTTCCGAAAATCATTTCACGATATTCTTCTCAAAATGAAAAGATGGTCAGTTTTTACGAGCCAGATTGACCCAAAATTGTCTTATCATCATGTCATCTCTTTACGATTTGTACTTTTATCATTGGAATGCTCATATGCTCTCATCATAATCAACGGGTCGGAAACTAATTAAGGGTTTATTCAGTCTAGGATTAATGTGTATGTACGCATACTTTGGAAAAAATCTTAATTCGTTTCTGACTATTCTAGTGCGATCTGACGTCCATTCATCAAAAATATGCAATTCGCAAAACCGCATGTTTAATCTTTTTATTGATATTTCTTATCATTGCTTTGCGATTTTAAAAGTTCGATTATTGACAGTTCATACGATTCAACTTCTACAACAAGATAGCCGTCAACACCTTCTTCAACAACAACTACTCCAACGAGCCGATAAACCGTCGTATCATCTCGGTGCCGTGGGGTCGGACAAACTCTCTGTCAGTGCGTCCGCTTGTCGCAAACTAGCTCATCCGTAAGAGAAGATACTGTGCGAACCGCGACAGTAACTTCCCCCGGGTATGTTCCTTGGAATTTGCTTCTTCTATGATTTCAATTTTGATAAATTTATTTTATAAAATCCTGACCAAATTTTATTCAATTTATTTGTTAAAATTTTGTACATATTCTTTTACTTTTCTCATCCCTTTTTTATATATTTCAATCTTAATTAACAGTCACTTCTACGGTCACATAGTGAGAAGTTTTAGTGGCTGTTATTATTTTCTGCTTTTTATTATGAAAAAAATTAATTTGCGTTTTATCTCGTCACGCGCGGCGCCGGCTCCAGAATCCTTTGAAAATAACTTGCTTGGCAAGTTCGACCAGCTTATCATCCGAAAAGAAATCGATCCGAAAGGATTTCCCGCTAGAAAAACCGTCAGAGAAAGCCACGGGCTCTCTTCCTTGTTTTCAAAAGAAAAATTGTTTTTCAAAAACAACCGCTTGTTCAAAAACACTGATTGAATCTCGCTGCTATTTAACCCCGCGTCGCGCCTTTTTCCGGCATTCAAATCACAAATAAAACCACGCAAATTTCAAATTTGATTCTCGATATTTTCGCTTGGCATTCTAGAGTAAGAGATTAGAGAGCAAAATTCCTGCAGGACAGCCGCTTCCGTATCATGGTGACTCCAACTCCTGAAGAGGTACTGTACAAGAGTCATGCGCTTTTTTCGGTTTCCCCAAATCAGATGATTAGATTAGGAATGAGAAATTTCGAATTTCATTTGATTAACTCTACAATCAAAGACAAATTACAGCGAGCAAAATGGATTTTTGAAAAATCTCTCGCGGAAAATAAACCCGAAAACAAAGAGGACCTCGAGGCTCAATTTTCGCGCCTTTCAAGTTCTTTTGTTTATAATTCATGCGAGCCAGAATTTCTTAGGGAATACGGGGAAGATCTTTATGGATTTGAATCAGCTGAGGAAAAATTGTCTTTTTTGACTTCTGTTTTTGGCGACGAATCGCCCGAGGAAAAGATCCTTCGAAACAAAGAGAAAATGGAAAATCTCGCTCGTATGAGCGAGAATAATGAAAAGTTCGAGATTTTTTTGTCACGTGTCAAAACGGTCGCGGAGAAGATTACGCAGAAACCAGATGCGAGAGAATACATTATCGACGCGCAATTTAGAAAATCGCTAACGCCCGAACTGCAGAATTTTCTTCGCGATCAGTGTATGCTTGAAAAAACCCCCGAGGAAATATCCAAATTTCTTGACAAAAGAAAACGAAATGAGACTGTCCCCAAAATTGCCCAAATCGAGATTGACGCGAAACTGGGCTCGTTTTTCCAGTCGACTTCTGACTTAATTTCGAAATCGACAATGTCCTTTGAGGATCAAATTGCTCAATTGAAAATTGAACAGAAAAAATCAGAAGAGGCGGCGGAAAAACGGGCATGTGCGCTACATGATCAAATTGAAAAACTAACGGCAACAATTGCAAAATTGGAAGTTGATCGCCGAAACGATCAGAGTTTGACGCGCCAAAATAACCAGCAACGGAATTTTCAAAGTCGAAATTTGGGCGCGCCAAACTCAGATCGGCAAAGGCCACGACGATTTTGTGGATTTTGTAACACAGACACTCATTTTAGATCGCATTGCCCCTTTATAACCTGTCATTTTTGTCAGAAAAAAGGCCACATGAAAACGGCCTGTCCCGATAATCCCGATAGAATTTACAGAGCTGCTCGGGTCGAGGGAGAAGAAACTTCAAAAAACGAGTAAATAGAACTGAAAGCCCTGGTCAGGCACCAGTTCCAAGAACTTGTTCAATTTTTCGCATTGGATTACAATATTTTGTAGAAATGACAATTTTTTCAAAGAAAATAAAAATGCTCGTCGATTCAGGTTCCCAACTTAATCTTTTGCCCAAATCATTTATTCCCGATAATGTTAAAATTCAAGCCCCTGATATTTTTGCTAAAAATTATGGTGGAGGAAGTATTGAAATTCTTGGTTTTGTTGAATGTGATTTTCATGTTAAAACGGAAAAATGGGGTAAATCACGATTTTACATTGTAAATGACAATTGTGAGGCGATTCTCGGTTCGGAAGCACTCAAATCTAATGAATTAATGATTAATCTTCATCGTAATCGTCTTGTTAAATCTGGTCCTATCGAGCGAATGGCGAATTTATGTAATAATTCATCAAAAAGCCCAAAAATTAATAACATTGAGCATGACAGTTTTTATGCCGTTTCTGAACAAAATTTCACATTCAGAGGCAAAAGTGAGCAAATAATCGATTTGAAAATTCCTCATTTGAATAGATCAATGAATCTTTTTTTAGAAAAAAGTCAGCTTAGAAATTCCAAGCTCGAATTAATAGAATCATTTCAAAGAGTTGATCCAGAAAATCCATTTTTTCGAGTTCTTGTCATAAACCCTCTTAATTCGACAATAAAAATTCCCGCTGGCACGGCCTTCGCAAAACTTGCAGAAATAGCTGAAATCGCGTGCATAAAGCCCTCTAAAAGGATCTTGATTTTCTTCTTTCACGATTAAAAATAGGCAATTTATCGGAGAGCAATAAGCCAAGATTTTTCGATCTTCTCGGCATTTATACTCATTTGTTTCAAGACGAGGACGACGATTTGCCTGTCTCGAACCTTGAAAAATTTTCGATTGAACTTGAGACTGATCGCCCGATTTGTAGCAATATGTACAGAACGCCGTATGCCTTGCGGGGAGTAATGACCGGTACTCTTACCTCCTACCTTGGGCAAGACATAATAATGCGAGTAAATTCACCCTATAATAGCCCCGCGTTACTCGTAAGAAAACGAAATGGTACATTCAGATTGTGTATAGATTACAGGAAATTAAATTCATTCACGCTTCAGCAGCATCACCCGCTGCAACAAATTGAGGACGTTTTAGGATTTTTAGAGAATAGCCTTATTTTTTCTTGCGTGGATTTGCGTAAAGGATTTCATCAGTGCCTCGTGGATGAGAAATCGCGAGAAAAACTAGCTTTTTCGACTGAAGACGGACAATTTACTTGGAAAAGACTTCCAATGGGTCTTAAAAATGCCCCTATTCATTTCGCAAAATGTATGGATGTTATTTTACGAGACACGCCAAAAACTCAAATTTGCGCATATCTTGATGATTTAGTGGTCCATTCAAGAACAGAAGAAGAACACCTAGCCAATTTATGTAAATTTTTCAAATTTTAGATCAAAATAATTTACGAATTAATATTGACAAAGCGAGTTTCTTTGAGCGAAAAGCATGCATTTTGGGTTTTGAAATTTTTAACGGGAGAATACGGCCATCACAGGACAAGATCGAGGCGGTTAAAAATCTTTCTATTCCAAGAAATCGTGAGGAGGCACAATCACTTTTTGGCCTTCTTTCGCAGCACAGAAAATTTATTAAAAATTTTGCACCCCTGGGAGTAGAAATTTCAAAAACGTACAGAGGTTCATTTTGTTGGACAAAAGAGGCGACAATTGCACTCGAAAAGCTCAAAAGTATCATCTGCCAAAACACCCTTGAGCTCAAAATCCCCCCACTAAATAACGGTGTTTTTGTACTTGAGACTGACGCATCTAATCATAGTCTCGGTGGAGTTCTTTATCTTTGCGCGGAGCGGAATAAAAATCACCATCATTCGCATAACTGCTTGCAACCGATAGCTTATCACTCGCTTAATTTCACGCCGGCACAACAGAAATACGGAACATTGGAAAAAGAGCTTTATAGTGGAAAAACATGTATGGAACGATGGAGGGCTTATCTTGCTTATGTCGATTTTCTTTGGATTACTGATAATTCTTGTGTGAAATACGCTCAATCCTTTAAGACAAGTAATTTAAAAATTCAAAGATGGTTTACGGAGCTTCAGGGCTTTTCATTTCGAATTGAACAAAGAAAAACTCATCAGATGAAAATAAGTGATTGCCTTAGTCGTAATACATTAAATTGTTCAATCAATCAAATTAGGTTCACCCCTGAATCATTTGTAGAATTCCAAAAATCTGACCGAGTATTATCACAAGTTAGACGTTTCGTTAGTATTGATAGATGGCCAAATAACCCACCAAGTGAGCTTTACCCATTCTTTTTACGTAGACCTGACCTTGAAATCCTTGAGACCGGGGAACTAGCTATAAACTCTCCAGCCCATCAAAAAAGATTTTGCGTCCCCGAGGCATTGACAGAAACAATTTGCAGCGAATATCATGATCACTCTCATTTTGGAATCGATATTACAGCCGAAAAAATTTCTAGAAAGTATTTTTGGCCGGGATTAAAAAATACAGTCGCGAGCTTTATCAAATCATGTCACAAATGTCAAATTTCAAAACCAAATCTACAACCAAATAAACCCCCTTTAGGTAAATCTGAAACACCAAGCGGCCCATTTGAAATTTTGTACTTCGATTTGATCGGCCCACTTCAAGAAACTGATTTTGGTCATAAATATGTAATGGTGGTTATTGACGGTTTCAGCAAGAAAGTTTATGCGGAGCCCTTGTCTTCTAAAAAATCGGATCATTTACTGCAGAAATTCCGTAGCGTATTATTTAGAAATCCTAAATTTCCAAAATATATGGTTTTAGATAACGCGAAGGAACACGTTTTGATTGAAAAATTTTTGAAAGAAAATAAAATTGGTGTGCATTATATTCCCCCGCGTCATCCCCAATCTAACGGGCAAGTTGAAAACGTCAATCGAACCATAAAAGCCAGGCTCAGGGCTCGTTCAAACTGGGTGAATTGGGATATTTTTCTGTTTGAAATTGTTCATGAAATAAACAGTAGTTTACATACAGTGCTCGGAACAACCCCATTTTGTGTAGAAACTGGTGTAAAAATCAGTCATCATTTTCAAGACCCTTATTGGCGAACATACGGAGATAAAATCGACGTTGACTTTGAGAAAATTCGTGCGAAAATTGAACAAGAAAAGCAAAAAAGAATGATCAAATTTGATAATCCCCGTTTCAAAGAATATGATTTAGGCGATAAAGTTCTTATAAAAAATTTCCGCGAAAAATTCCCTCCCTTTTTGGGTCCCTATGAAGTAACGTTTAAATCCCCGAGTGGTCTATGGTACACTGTTAAAAATGATAAGGACGAATTTAGGCGACATGCAGAGCATATAAAAAGCTATTCTGAACGAAATTCAATTTTAGAGACGAATAATAATGTTGTAAAATACCCGAAGACTGTGACAAAACCACAAGAAAATGATCTCGAGCTTTTTGAAATTTTTTCTGAAAACTGTCTTTTTTCGAAGGATTCCCTCGGTCGGTTTGATGAAGATTTCTCTACAGAAAAAGAATCGGAAAAAGCGCATGAACCTTTATCCTCTGAAATGTCAGATCAGTCATTACAATCGGAACCTTATCGGGAGCGGTCTAGTTCTTCTTTAGAACCAGAAAATGTTTCATCCTCTTCGACTCTTTTGATAGAAATGCCATTACCGAAAATTTATCGTAATCAAGAACCTGATTTGAATCAAGTAGGAAATGGATCAGATATTGTGCTTGATTCCGAGAAATCAAGTTCTGATTCTGAGCTTTCTGTTAATTTGACATCGTATGATAAATTGCCCGAAATTGATCCGCTAGTTGCTCTAAAACGAAGAAGGGAAAGATCTGATGATTCCGTTGTCGAGCGTAAAATTGCTAAATTTACAGTGGAAAATAATTTGGAAAACATGTCAATTTTAATTAAAATGGAAAATCATGATCTTGACTTTTTTGAACATCTAAATGATAAATGGAAAAATACAGACGACATAGAGGAGACTTATGTTGAAAATGGTATATTTATCAAACTAAACGAATTAACAAGAGACTCACTTTTATTTATTCTTTTTAAAATGAATCAGGACTTTGATCTTGAGGAATCAAGGGCGAAACTTCAGATAAAAGTGAAGGAAACTATTCGTAGAGAATATCCGAATTGGCGTAAATCGAGAAACGGACAACTTCTTTTTTTTGCGGTCTTTAGAGTGCAAAAAGAGCGAACGTTGTACGAACTAACTGTCCCCGAGCTAAAGACTGTTTGCGCTTTTTATGATTTACCCTGTAAGTTTAAAAACTGCTCCAAGACAATCTTACAGGCATCTATCGAAACAGAATTGCTGAAAAAATTTCCAAATCATCCGATGCGAAAAAATGTTCTTGTTTTTCTTCCTGACTTTGAAACTGAAATATGAAAAAGAAAGGCAAAAAAGATGCTCGTTTGCGACCCATGGAAGGTCACAGTGATATCCTTAGGGAACAACGCCTCAAGCAATACAAAAAATTTATTTCACGGCCAAATATTTACGTCAATTCGGTTCTTCGTTGGTTTAAATTTGTCTTGTCAACTTGGTATTACCAAATTGATCCGACATTTTTCCGAAAATCATTTCACGATATTCTTCTCAAAATGAAAAGATGGTCAGTTTTTACGAGCCAGATTGACCCAAAATTGTCTTATCATCATGTCATCTCTTTACGATTTGTACTTTTATCATTGAAATGCTCATATGCTCTCATCATAATCAACGGGTCGGAAACTAATTAAGGGTTTATTCAGTCTAGGATTAATGTGTATGTACGCATACTTTGGAAAAAATCTTAATTCGTTTCTGACTATTCTAGTGCGATCTGACGTCCATTCATCAAAAATATGCAATTCGCAAAACCGCATGTTTAATCTATTTATTGATATTTCTTATCATTGCTTTGCGATTTTAAAAGTTCGATTATTGACAGTTCATACGATTCAACTTCTACAACAAGATAGCCGTCAACACCTTCTTCAACAACAACTACTCCAACGAGCCGATAAACCGTCGTATCATCTCGGTGCCGTGGGGTCGGACAAACTCTCTGTCAGTGCGTCCGCTTGTCGCAAACTAGCTCATCCGTAAGAGAAGATACTGTGCGAACCGCGACAGTAACTTCCCCCGGGTATGTTCCTTGGAATTTGTTTCTTCTATGATTTCAATTTTGATAAATTTATTTTATAAAATCCTGACCAAATTTTATTCAATTTATTTGTTAAAATTTTGTACATATTCTTTTACTTTTCTCATCCCTTTTTTATATATTTCAATCTTAATTAACAGTCACTTCTACGGTCACATAGTGAGAAGTTTTAGTGGCTGTTATTATTTTCTGCTTTTTATTATGAAAAAAATTAATTTGCGTTTTATCTCGTCACGCGCGGCGCCGGCTCCAGAATCCTTTGAAAATAACTTGCTTGGCAAGTTCGACCAGCTTATCATCCGAAAAGAAATCGATCCGAAAGGATTTCCCGCTAGAAAAACCGTCAGAGAAAGCCACGGGCTCTCTTCCTTGTTTTCAAAAGAAAAATTGTTTTTCAAAAACAACCGCTTGTTCAAAAACACTGATTGAATCTCGCTGCTATTTAACCCCGCGTCGCGCCTTTTTCCGGCATTCAAATCACAAATAAAACCACGCAAATTTCAAATTTGATTCTCGATATTTTCGCTTGGCATTCTAGAGTAAGAGATTAGAGAGCAAAATTCCTGCAGGACAGCCGCTTCCGTATCATCTTCCGAGCGTCATTTTGGTTGATTCTGAGCCTCTCAAACCCAACAGAAAAAAAATTCAAAAAAAAAAATTTTTTTTTCGATGGTCATCGTTATCATGAATCGCCCAAAAACGAGGTCAAAATTTTGAAATTTCGTTATTTGCTCTTATTTTATTTGCAGCGTTTCTGCCGTCTTCCGAGCGTCATTTTGGTTGATTCTGAGCCTCTCAAACCCAACAGAAAAAATTCAAAAAATTTTTTCGATGGTCATCATTATCATGAATCGCCCAAAAACGAGGTCAAAATTTTGAAATTTCGTTTTTGCCCTTATTTTATTTGCAGCGTTTCTGCCGTCTTTCGAGCGTCATTTTGGTTGATACTGAGCCTCTCAAACCCAACAGAAAAAAAATTCAAAAAAAAAATTTTTTTTTCGATGGTCATCGTTATCATGAATCGCCCAAAAACGAGGTCAAAATTTTTAAACTTCTCTGCAAACTTCGATTAAGTTCAGTCGGACCCCCGGCCATACCGAGCCGAGGAGAAAATCACCTGTCTCGGTTCAGTTCAGTCGAATCCTCGGCCAAAGTGACCCGAGGAGAAGTTTACTTTCCTCGATTCAAGTCAGTCGGACCTCCGCAAAAACTGACCCCTTCTGGTTTAGTTCAGTTGGACCCCAAGCATAACTGACCCAAGGAGAAGGTCAGCTCTCTCTGCTTAATTCTGTTCGACCAACGGCAAATACTGACCCAAGGAGACGGTCACCTCTCTAGAGTCAGTTCAGTCGGACCCCGGCAAAATTGACGCGTGGAGAAGGTCACTCCTAAAGGTTCAGTTCAGTCCGAACTCCGACCAAACTGACCCGAAAAGAAGGTCATCTCTCTCGGTTCAGTTCAGTTGGACCTCCGCCATAACGGCCCGAGGAGAAGGTTGTCCTTCTCGCTCCAGTTAAGTCGGACCCCGGCCATACCGACCCGAGAAGACAATCACCTCTCTCGGTTCAGTCCAGTCGAACCTCCGGCAAAACTGACCCGTGGAGAAGGTCACCTCTCTGGGTTTTGTTCAGTCGGACCCCAAGCAAAACTGTCCCGAGAAGAAAGTCATCTCTCACGGCTGGACCATCGGGAAAAACTGACCCAAGGAGAAGGTCACCTCTCTCTGCTAAGTTCAGTCGGACCCCCGGCCAAAGGGGCCCGAGGAGAAGGTCGCCTTTCTCTGTACACTTCAGTCAGACCTCCGTCTAAACTGATCCGAGGAGAATTTCACTTCTCTCGGCTTACTTCAGTCGGACTCCGTCAAAATTGACCCGGGGAGAACGTCAACTTTCACGGCTTAGTTCTGTTTGACCATCGGCAAAATCTGACCCAAAAAGAAGGTCACCTCACTCGGTTCAGCTCAGTCGGACATCCGGCCAAACTGACCCAAGGAGAAGATGATTTTTTTCTATTCAGTTCACCAGGACCCCTTTTAACTGACCCGAGGAGAAGGTCATCTCTCTCGGCTTAGTTTTGTTGTACCATCGGCAAAAACTGACCAAAGGAGAAGGTCACCTCTCTCGGTCCAGTTAAGTCGGACGTCCGGCCAATTTGACCCGAGAAGAATGTCACCTCTCTCTGCTGAGTTCAGTCGGACCCCCGGCCAAAGGGGCCCGAGGAGAAGGTCACCTCACTCGGTCCAGTTTCGTCAGAACCCCGCCATACTGACCCGAGGAGAAGGTCACTTCTCAAGGTTAAGTATAAAACCCCGGCCTAACTGACAAAAGGAGAAGGTCACCTCTCTCCGTTCAATTTAGTCGGGCCCACGCCAAATTGACTCGAGGAAAATGTCATCTCTCTCAGTTTAGTTCAGTCGGACCCTGGCAAAACTGTTAAGAGAGAGGTCAACTCTCTCGGTCCAGTTAAGTCGGACAACCGGCCAACTTGACCCGAGAAGAAGGTCATCTCTCTCGGTTCCGTTCAGTCTTATGCCCGGCCAAACTGACCCGAAGAGAAGGTCACCCCTCTTGGCTTAGTTCTGTTGGACCATCGGCAAAATCTGACCCAAGGAGAATGTCACCAGCTCTTTGTCCAGTTATGTCTGACAACCGGCCAACTTGACCCGAGAAGGAGATCATCTCTCTCGGTTTCGTTTAGTTGGACCCCCGCCATTCTGACCCGAGGAGAAGGTCACCTCTCTCGGTTTGGTTCAGTCTGAACCCCGGCCAGCTGACCCGAGGAAAAGGTCACCCCTCTCCGTTCAGTAGAATTGAACAATCGGCTAAACTGACCCGAGGAGAAGGCCACCTCTATCGGTTAAGTTCAGTCAGACCCCATGAAAACTTGATCCGAGAAGAAGATTACCACTCTCGGTTCAGTTTAATTGGATCATCGGCCGAACTGACCCGAGGAGAAGTTCAACTACATCGGTTCAGCTCAGTCGGACCCCATGCAAACTTGACCCGAGGAGAAGGTCACCCTTGTGGGTTTAGTTCAGGCGGACCCCAAGGCCAACAGGGTTTGAGAGGCTCAGAATCAACCAAAATGACGCTCGGAAGATGATACGGAAGCGGCTGTCCTGCAGGAATTTTGCTCTCTAATCTCTTACTCTAGAATGCCAAGCGAAAATATCGAGAATCAAATTTGAAATTTGCGTGGTTTTATTTGTGATTTGAATGCCGGAAAAAGGCGCGACGCGGGGTTAAATAGCAGCGAGATTCAATCAGTGTTTTTGAACAAGCGGTTGTTTTTGAAAAACAATTTTTCTTTTGAAAACAAGGAAGAGAGCCCGTGGCTTTCTCTGACGGTTTTTCTAGCGGGAAATCCTTTCGGATCGATTTCTTTTCGGATGATAAGCTGGTCGAACTTGCCAAGCAAGTTATTTTCAAAGGATTCTGGAGCCGGCGCCGCGCGTGACGAGATAAAACGCAAATTAATTTTTTTCATAATAAAAAGCAGAAAATAATAACAGCCACTAAAACTTCTCACTATGTGACCGTAGAAGTGACTGTTAATTAAGATTGAAATATATAAAAAAGGGATGAGAAAAGTAAAAGAATATGTACAAAATTTTAACAAATAAATTGAATAAAATTTGGTCAGGATTTTATAAAATAAATTTATCAAAATTGAAATCATAGAAGAAACAAATTCCAAGGAACATACCCGGGGGAAGTTACTGTCGCGGTTCGCACAGTATCTTCTCTTACGGATGAGCTAGTTTGCGACAAGCGGACGCACTGACAGAGAGTTTGTCCGACCCCACGGCACCGAGATGATACGACGGTTTATCGGCTCGTTGGAGTAGTTGTTGTTGAAGAAGGTGTTGACGGCTATCTTGTTGTAGAAGTTGAATCGTATGAACTGTCAATAATCGAACTTTTAAAATCGCAAAGCAATGATAAGAAATATCAATAAATAGATTAAACATGCGGTTTTGCGAATTGCATATTTTTGATGAATGGACGTCAGATCGCACTAGAATAGTCAGAAACGAATTAAGATTTTTTCCAAAGTATGCGTACATACACATTAATCCTAGACTAAATAAACCCTTAATTAGTTTCCGACCCGTTGATTATGATGAGAGCATATGAGCATTCCAATGATAAAAGTACAAATCGTAAAGAGATGACATGATGATAAGACAATTTTGGGTCAATCTGGCTCGTAAAAACTGACCATCTTTTCATTTTGAGAAGAATATCGTGAAATGATTTTCGGAAAAATGTCGGATCAATTTGGTAATACCAAGTTGACAAGACAAATTTAAACCAACGTAGAACCGAATTGACGTAAATATTTGGCCGTGAAATAAATTTTTGTATTGCTTGAGGCGTTGTTCCCTAAGGATATCACTGTGACCTTCCATGGGTCGCAAACGAGCATCTTTTTGCCTTTCTTTTTCATATTTCAGTTTCAAAGTCAGGAAGAAAAACAAGAACATTTTTTCGCATCGGATGATTTGGAAATTTTTCAGCAATTCTGTTTCGATAGATGCCTGTAAGATTGTCTTGGAGCAGTTTTTAAACTTACAGGGTAAATCATAAAAAGCGCAAACAGTCTTTAGCTCGGGGACAGTTAGTTCGTACAACGTTCGCTCTTTTGCACTCTAAAGACCGCAAAAAAGAAGTTGTCCGTTTCTCGATTTACGCCAATTCGGATATTCTCTACGAATAGTTTCCTTCACTTTTATCTGAAGTTTCGCCCTTGATTCCTCAAGATCAAAGTCCTGATTCATTTTAAAAGAATAAATAAAAGTGAGTCTCTTGTTAATTCGTTTAGTTTGATAAATATACCATTTTCAACATAAGTCTCCTCTATGTCGTCTGTATTTTTCCATTTATCATTTAGATGTTCAAAAAGTCAAGATCATGATTTTCCATTTTAATTAAAATTGACATGTTTTCCAAATTATTTTCCACTGTAAATTTAGCAATTTTACGCTCGACAACGGAATCATCAGATCTTTCCCTTCTTCGTTTTAGAGCAACTAGCGGATCAATTTCGGGCAATTTATCATACGATGTCAAATTAACAGAAAGCTCAGAATCAGAACTTGATTTCTCGGAATCAAGCACAATATCTGATCCATTTCCTACTTGATTCAAATCAGGTTCTTGATTACGATAAATTTTCGGTAATGGCATTTCTATCAAAAGAGTCGAAGAGGATGAAACATTTTCTGGTTCTAAAGAAGAACTAGACCGCTCCCGATAAGGTTCCGATTGTAATGACTGATCTGACATTTCAGAGGATAAAGGTTCATGCGCTTTTTCCGATTCTTTTTCTGTAGAGAAATCTTCATCAAACCGACCGAGGGAATCCTTCGAAAAAGACAGTTTTCAGAAAAAATTTCAAAAGCTCGAGATCATTTTCTTGTGGTTTTGTCACAGTCTTCGGGTATTTTACAACATTATTATTCGTCTCTAAAATTGAATTTCGTTCAGAATAGCTTTTTATATGCTCTGCATGTCGCCTAAATTCGTCCTTATCATTTTTAACAGTGTACCATAGACCACTCGGGGATTTAAACGTTACTTCATAGGGACCCAAAAAGGGAGGGAATTTTTCGCGGAAATTTTTTATAAGAACTTTATCGCCTAAATCATATTCTTTGAAACGGGGATTATCAAATTTGATCATTCTTTTTTGCTTTTCTTGTTCAATTTTCGCACGAATTTTCTCAAAGTCAACGTCGATTTTATCTCCGTATGTTCGCCAATAAGGGTCTTGAAAATGATGACTGATTTTTACACCAGTTTCTACACAAAATGGGGTTGTTCCGAGCACTGTATGTAAACTACTGTTTATTTCATGAACAATTTCAAACAGAAAAATATCCCAATTCACCCAGTTTGAACGAGCCCTGAGCCTGGCTTTTATGGTTCGATTGACGTTTTCAACTTGCCCGTTAGATTGGGGATGACGCGGGGGAATATAATGCACACCAATTTTATTTTCTTTCAAAAATTTTTCAATCAAAACGTGTTCCTTCGCGTTATCTAAAACCATATATTTTGGAAATTTAGGATTTCTAAATAATACGCTACGGAATTTCTGCAGTAAATGATCCGATTTTTTAGAAGACAAGGGCTCCGCATAAACTTTCTTGCTGAAACCGTCAATAACCACCATTACATATTTATGACCAAAATCAGTTTCTTGAAGTGGGCCGATCAAATCGAAGTACAAAATTTCAAATGGGCCGCTTGGTGTTTCAGATTTACCTAAAGGGGGTTTATTTGGTTGTAGATTTGGTTTTGAAATTTGACATTTGTGACATGATTTGATAAAGCTCGCGACTGTATTTTTTAATCCCGGCCAAAAATACTTTCTAGAAATTTTTTCGGCTGTAATATCGATTCCAAAATGAGAGTGATCATGATATTCGCTGCAAATTGTTTCTGTCAATGCCTCGGGGACGCAAAATCTTTTTTGATGGGCTGGAGAGTTTATAGCTAGTTCCCCGGTCTCAAGGATTTCAAGGTCAGGTCTACGTAAAAAGAATGGGTAAAGCTCACTTGGTGGGTTATTTGGCCATCTATCAATACTAACGAAACGTCTAACTTGTGATAATACTCGGTCAGATTTTTGGAATTCTACAAATGATTCAGGGGTGAACCTTATTTGATTGATTGAACAATTTAATGTATTACGACTAAGGCAATCACTTATTTTCATCTGATGAGTTTTTCTTTGTTCAATTCGAAATGAAAAGCCCTGAAGCTCCGTAAACCATCTTTGAATTTTTAAATTACTTGTCTTAAAGGATTTAGCGTATTTCACACAAGAATTATCAGTAATCCAAAGAAAATCGACATAAGCAAGATAAGCCCTCCATCGTTCCATACATGTTTTTCCACTATAAAGCTCTTTTTCCAATGTTCCGTATTTCTGTTGTGCCGGCGTGAAATTAAGCGAGTGATAAGCTATCGGTTGCAAGCAGTTATGCGAATGATGGTGATTTTTATTCCGCTCCGCGCAAAGATAAAGAACTCCACCGAGACTATGATTAGATGCGTCAGTCTCAAGTACAAAAACACCGTTATTTAGTGGGGGGATTTTGAGCTCAAGGGTGTTTTGGCAGATGATACTTTTGAGCTTTTCGAGTGCAATTGTCGCCTCTTTTGTCCAACAAAATGAACCTCTGTACGTTTTTGAAATTTCTACTCCCAGGGGTGCAAAATTTTTAATAAATTTTCTGTGCTGCGAAAGAAGGCCAAAAAGTGATTGTGCCTCCTCACGATTTCTTGGAATAGAAAGATTTTTAACCGCCTCGATCTTGTCCTGTGATGGCCGTATTCTCCCGTTAAAAATTTCAAAACCCAAAATGCATGCTTTTCGCTCAAAGAAACTCGCTTTGTCAATATTAATTCGTAAATTATTTTGATCTAAAATTTGAAAAAATTTACATAAATTGGCTAGGTGTTCTTCTTCTGTTCTTGAATGGACCACTAAATCATCAAGATATGCGCAAATTTGAGTTTTTGGCGTGTCTCGTAAAATAACATCCATACATTTTGCGAAATGAATAGGGGCATTTTTAAGACCCATTGGAAGTCTTTTCCAAGTAAATTGTCCGTCTTCAGTCGAAAAAGCTAGTTTTTCTCGCGATTTCTCATCCACGAGGCACTGATGAAATCCTTTACGCAAATCCACGCAAGAAAAAATAAGGCTATTCTCTAAAAATCCTAAAACGTCCTCAATTTGTTGCAGCGGGTGATGCTGCTGAAGCGTGAATGAATTTAATTTCCTGTAATCTATACACAATCTGAATGTACCATTTCGTTTTCTTACGAGTAACGCGGGGCTATTATAGGGTGAATTTACTCGCATTATTATGTCTTGCCCAAGGTAGGAGGTAAGAGTACCGGTCATTACTCCCCGCAAGGCATACGGCGTTCTGTACATATTGCTACAAATCGGGCGATCAGTCTCAAGTTCAATCGAAAATTTTTCAAGGTTCGAGACAGGCAAATCGTCGTCCTCGTCTTGAAACAAATGAGTATAAATGCCGAGAAGATCGAAAAATCTTGGCTTATTGCTCTCCGATAAATTGCCTATTTTTAATCGTGAAAGAAGAAAATCAAGATCCTTTTTAGAGGGCTTTATGCACGCGATTTCAGCTATTTCTGCAAGTTTTGCGAAGGCCGTGCCAGCGGGAATTTTTATTGTCGAATTAAGAGGGTTTATGACAAGAACTCGAAAAAATGGATTTTCTGGATCAACTCTTTGAAATGATTCTATTAATTCGAGCTTGGAATTTCTAAGCTGACTTTTTTCTAAAAAAAGATTCATTGATCTATTCAAATGAGGAATTTTCAAATCGATTATTTGCTCACTTTTGCCTCTGAATGTGAAATTTTGTTCAGAAACGGCATAAAAACTGTCATGCTCAATGTTATTAATTTTTGGGCTTTTTGATGAATTATTACATAAATTCGCCATTCGCTCGATAGGACCAGATTTAACAAGACGATTACGATGAAGATTAATCATTAATTCATTAGATTTGAGTGCTTCCGAACCGAGAATCGCCTCACAATTGTCATTTACAATGTAAAATCGTGATTTACCCCATTTTTCCGTTTTAACATGAAAATCACATTCAACAAAACCAAGAATTTCAATACTTCCTCCACCATAATTTTTAGCAAAAATATCAGGGGCTTGAATTTTAACATTATCGGGAATAAATGATTTGGGCAAAAGATTAAGTTGGGAACCTGAATCGACGAGCATTTTTATTTTCTTTGAAAAAATTGTCATTTCTACAAAATATTGTAATCCAATGCGAAAAATTGAACAAGTTCTTGGAACTGGTGCCTGACCAGGGCTTTCAGTTCTATTTACTCGTTTTTTGAAGTTTCTTCTCCCTCGACCCGAGCAGCTCTGTAAATTCTATCGGGATTATCGGGACAGGCCGTTTTCATGTGGCCTTTTTTCTGACAAAAATGACAGGTTATAAAGGGGCAATGCGATCTAAAATGAGTGTCTGTGTTACAAAATCCACAAAATCGTCGTGGCCTTTGCCGATCTGAGTTTGGCGCGCCCAAATTTCGACTTTGAAAATTCCGTTGCTGGTTATTTTGGCGCGTCAAACTCTGATCGTTTCGGCGATCAACTTCCAATTTTGCAATTGTTGCCGTTAGTTTTTCAATTTAATCATGTAGCGCACATGCCCGTTTTTCCGCCGCCTCTTCTGATTTTTTCTGTTCAATTTTCAATTGAGCAATTTGATCCTCAAAGGACATTGTCGATTTCGAAATTAAGTCAGAAGTCGACTGGAAAAACGAGCCCAGTTTCGCGTCAATCTCGATTTGGGCAATTTTGGGGACAGTCTCATTTCGTTTTCTTTTGTCAAGAAATTTGGATATTTCCTCGGGGGTTTTTTCAAGCATACACTGATCGCGAAGAAAATTCTGCAGTTCGGGCGTTAGCGATTTTCTAAATTGCGCGTCGATAATGTATTCTCTCGCATCTGGTTTCTGCGTAATCTTCTCCGCGACCGTTTTGACACGTGACAAAAAAATCTCGAACTTTTCATTATTCTCGCTCATACGAGCGAGATTTTCCATTTTCTCTTTGTTTCGAAGGATCTTTTCCTCGGGCGATTCGTCGCCAAAAACAGAAGTCAAAAAAGACAATTTTTCCTCAGCTGATTCAAATCCATAAAGATCTTCCCCGTATTCCCTAAGAAATTCTGGCTCGCATGAATTATAAACAAAAGAACTTGAAAGGCGCGAAAATTGAGCCTCGAGGTCCTCTTTGTTTTCGGGTTTATTTTCCGCGAGAGATTTTTCAAAAATCCATTTTGCTCGCTGTAATTTGTCTTTGATTGTAGAGTTAATCAAATGAAATTCGAAATTTCTCATTCCTAATCTAATCATCTGATTTGGGGAAACCGAAAAAAGCGCATGACTCTTGTACAGTACCTCTTCAGGAGTTGGAGTCACCATGATACGGAAGCGGCTGTCCTGCAGGAATTTTGCTCTCTAATCTCTTACTCTAGAATGCCAAGCGAAAATATCGAGAATCAAATTTGAAATTTGCGTGGTTTTATTTGTGATTTGAATGCCGGAAAAAGGCGCGACGCGGGGTTAAATAGCAGCGAGATTCAATCAGTGTTTTTGAACAAGCGGTTGTTTTTGAAAAACAATTTTTCTTTTGAAAACAAGGAAGAGAGCCCGTGGCTTTCTCTGACGGTTTTTCTAGCGGGAAATCCTTTCGGATCGATTTCTTTTCGGATGATAAGCTGGTCGAACTTGCCAAGCAAGTTATTTTCAAAGGATTCTGGAGCCGGCGCCGCGCGTGACGAGATAAAACGCAAATTAATTTTTTTCATAATAAAAAGCAGAAAATAATAACAGCCACTAAAACTTCTCACTATGTGACCGTAGAAGTGACTGTTAATTAAGATTGAAATATATAAAAAAGGATGAGAAAAGTAAAAGAATATGTACAAAATTTTAACAAATAAATTGAATAAAATTTGGTCAGGATTTTATAAAATAAATTTATCAAAATTGAAATCATAGAAGAAGCAAATTCCAAGGAACATACCCGGGGGAAGTTACTGTCGCGGTTCGCACAGTATCTTCTCTTACGGATGAGCTAGTTTGCGACAAGCGGACGCACTGACAGAGAGTTTGTCCGACCCCACGGCACCGAGATGATACGACGGTTTATCGGCTCGTTGGAGTAGTTGTTGTTGAAGAAGGTGTTGACGGCTATCTTGTTGTAGAAGTTGAATCGTATGAACTGTCAATAATCGAACTTTTAAAATCGCAAAGCAATGATAAGAAATATCAATAAATAGATTAAACATGCGGTTTTGCGAATTGCATATTTTTGATGAATGGACGTCAGATCGCACTAGAATAGTCAGAAACGAATTAAGATTTTTCCAAAGTATGCGTACATACACATTAATCCTAGACTGAATAAACCCTTAATTAGTTTCCGACCCGTTGATTATGATGAGAGCATATGAGCATTCCAATGATAAAAGTACAAATCGTAAAGAGATGACATGATGATAAGACAATTTTGGGTCAATCTGGCTCGTAAAAACTGACCATCTTTTCATTTTGAGAAGAATATCGTGAAATGATTTTCGGAAAAATGTCGGATCAATTTGGTAATACCAAATTGACAAGACAAATTTAAACCAACGTAGAACCGAATTGACGTAAATATTTGGCCGTGAAATAAATTTTTTGTATTGCTTGAGGCGTTGTTCCCTAAGGATATCAGAAGACGGCAGAAACGCTGCAAATAAAATTAGGGCAAAAAACGAAATTTCAAAATTTTGACCTCGTTTTTGGGCGATTCATGATAACGATGACCATCGAAAAAAAAATTTTTTTTTTGAATTTTTTTTCTGTTGGGTTTGAGAGGCTCAGAATCAACCAAAATGACGCTCGGAAGACGGCAGAAACGCTGCAAATAAAATTAGAGCAAATAACGAAATTTCAAAATTTTGACCTCGTTTTTGGGCGATTCATGATAACGATGACCATCGAAAAAAATTTTTTGAATATTTTTCTGTTGGGTTTGAGAGGCTCAGTATCAACCAAAATGACGCTCGGAAGACGGCAGAAACGCTGCAAATAAAATTAAGGCAAAAAACGAAATTTCAAAATTTTGACCTCGTTTTTGGGCGATTCATGATAACGATGACCATCGAAAAAAAAATTTATTTTTTGAATATTTTTTCTGTTGGGTTTGAGAGGCTCAGAATCAACCAAAATGACGCTCGGAAGACGGCAGAAACGCTGCAAATAAAATTAGGGCAAAAAACGAAATTTAAAAATTTTGACCTCGTTCTTGGGCGATTCATGATAACGATGACGATCGAAAAAAATTTTTTGAATTTTTTCTGTTGGGTTTGAGAGGCTCAAGATCAACCAAAATGACGCTCGGTAGACGGCAGAAACGCTGCAAATAAAATCAGAGCAAATAACGAAATTTCAAAATTTTGACCTCGTTTTTGGGCGATTCATGATAACGATGACCATCGAAAAAAATTTTTTGAATATTTTCTCTGTTGGGTTTGAGAGGCTCAGAATCAACCAAAATGACGCTCGGAAGACGGCAGAAACGCTGCAAATAAAATTAGAGCGAAAAACGAAATTTCAAAATTTTGACCTCGTTTTTGGGCGATTCATGATAACGATGACCATCGAAAAAAAAATTTTTTTTTTTGAATTTTTTTTCTGTTGGGTTTGAGAGGCTTAGAATCAACCAAAATGACGCTCGGAAGACGGCAGAAACGCTGCAAATAAAATTTGGGCAAAAAACGAAATTTCAAAATTTTGACCTCGTTTTTGGGCGATTCATGATAACGATGACCATCGAAAAAAAAATTTTTTTTTTGAATTTTTTTTCTGTTGGGTTTGAGAGGCTCAAGATCAACCAAAATGACGCTCGGAAGACGGCAGAAACGCTGCAAATAAAATTAGAGCAAATAACGAAATATCAAAATTTTGACCTCGTTTTTGGGCGATTCATGATAACGATGACCATCGAAAAAAAATTTTTTGAATTTTTTCTGTTGGGTTTGAGAGGCTCAGTATCAACCAAAATGACGCTCGGAAGACGGCAGAAACGCTGCAAATAAAATTTGGGCAAAAAACGAAATTTCAAAATTTTGACCTCGTTTTTGGGCGATTCATGATAACGATGACCATCGAAAAAAAAATTTTTTTTTTGGTTTTTTTTTCTGTTTGGTTTGAGAGGCTCAGAATCAACCAAAATGACGCTCGGAAGACGGCAGAAACGCTGCAAATAAAATTAGGGCAAAAAACGAAATTTCAAATTTTTGACCTCGTTTTTGGGCGATTCATGATAACGATGACCATCGAAAAAAAAATTTTTTTTTTTGAATTTTTTTTCTGTTGGGTTTGAGAGGCTCAGAATCAACCAAAATGACGCTTGGAAGACGGCAGAAACGCTGCAAATAAAATTAGAGCAAATAACGAAATTTCAAAATTTTGACCTCGTTTTTGGGCGATTCATGATAACGATGACCATCGAAAAAAAAATTTTTTTTTTTGAATATTTTTTCTGTTGGGTTTGAGAGGCTCAGTATCAACCAAAATGACGCTCGGAAGACGGCAGAAACGCTGCAAATAAAATTTGGGCAAAAAACGAAATTTCAAAATTTTGACCTCGTTTTTGGGCGATTCATGATAACGATGACCATCGAAAAAAAATTTTTTTGGTTTTCTGTTGGGTTTGAGAGGCTCAGAATCAACCAAAATGACGCTCGGAAGACGGCAAAAACGCTGCAAATAAAATTAGGGCAAAAAACGAAATTTCAAAATTTTGACCTCGTTTTTGGGCGATTCATGATAACGATGACCATCGAAAAAAAAATTTTTTTTTTGAATTTTTTTTCTGTTGGGTTTGAGAGGCTCAGTATCAACCAAAATGACGCACTAAAGACGGCAGAAACGCTGCAAATAAAATTTGGGCAAAAAACGAAATTTCAAAATTTTGACCTCGTTTTTGGGCGATTCATGATAACGATGACCATCGAAAAAAAAATTTTTTTTTTGAATATTTTTTCTGTTGGGTTTGAGAGGCTCAGAATCAACCAAAATAACGCTCGGAAGACGGCAGAAACGCTGCAAATAAAATTAGGGCAAAAAACGAAATTTCAAAATTTTGACCTCGTTTTTGGGCGATTCATGATAACGATGGCCATCGAAAAAAAAATTTTTTTTTTGAATTTTTTTTCTGTTGGGTTTGAGAGGCTCAAGATCAACCAAAATGACGCTCGGAAGACGGCAGAAACGCTGCAAATAAAATTAGAGCAAATAACGAAATATCAAAATTTTGACCTCGTTTTTGGGCGATTCATGATAACGATGACCATCGAAAAAAAAATTTTTTTTTTTGAATATTTTTTCTGTTGGGTTTGAGAGGCTCAGTATCAACCAAAATGACGCTCGGAAGACGGCAGAAACGCTGCAAATAAAATTTGGGCAAAAACGAATTTTCAAAATTTTGACCTCGTTTTTGGGCGATTCATGATAACGATGACCATCGAAAAAAAAATTTTTTTTTTGGTTTTTTTTTCTGTTGGGTTTGAGAGGCTCAGAATCAACCAAAATGACGCTCGGAAGACGGCAGAAACGCTGCAAATAAAATTAGGGCAAAAAACGAAATTTCAAAATTTTGACCTCGTTTTTGGGCGATTCATGATAACGATGACCATCGAAAAAAAAATTTTTTTTTTGAATTTTTTTTCTGTTGGGTTTGAGAGGCTCAGAATCAACCAAAATGACGCTCGGAAGACGGCAGAAACGCTGCAAATAAAATTAGAGCAAATAACGAAATTTCAAAATTTTGACCTCGTTTTTGGGCGATTCATGATAACGATGACCATCGAAAAAAAAATTTTTTTTTTTGAATATTTTTTCTGTTGGGTTTAAGAGGCTCAGTATCAACCAAAATGACGCTCGGAAGACGGCAGAAACGCTGCAAATAAAATTTGGGCAAAAAACGAAATTTCAAAATTTTGACCTCGTTTTTGGGCGATTCATGATAACGATGACCATCGAAAAAAAAATTTTTTTTTTTGGTTTTTTTTTCTGTTGGGTTTGAGAGGCTCAGAATCAACCAAAATGACGCTCGGAAGACGGCAGAAACGCTGCAAATAAAATTAGAATCAGGAAGTTGTGGGTTCGGGTCCCATCGTGGTCACCATGATACGGAAGCGGCTGTCCTGCAAGAATTTTGCTCGATCTCTAACTCTAGAATGCCAAGCCAAAATAACGAGAATCAAATTTTAAATTTGCGTGGTTTTATTTGTGATTTGAATGACTGAAAAAGGCGCGACGCGGGGTTAAATAGCAGCGAGATTTGATCAGTGTTTTTGAACAAGCGGTTGTTTTTGAAAAACAATTTTTCTTTTGAAAACAAGGAAGAGAGCCCGTGGCTTTCTTTAGCGGTTTTCTTGCGGGAAATCCTTTCGGATCGATTTCTTTTCGGAAGACGAGCTGATCGAACTTGCCAAGCAAGTTATTTTCAAAGGTTTCGGGAGCCGGCGCCGCGCGTGACGAGATAAAACGCAAATTAATTTTTCAAAATAAAAAGCAGAAAATAATAACAGCCACTTAAACTTCTCACTATGTGACCGTAGAAGTGACTGTTAATTATGGTTGAAATAAAAAAGGATGAGAAAAGTAAAAGAATATATACAAAATTTTAACAAATAAATTGAATAAAATTTGGTCAGGATTTTATAAAATGAATTTATCAAAATTGAAATCACAGAAGAAGCAAATTCCAAGGAACATACCCGGGGGAAGTTACTGTCGCGGTTCGCACCGTATCTTCTCTTACGGATGAGCTAATTTGCGACAAGCGGACGCCCTGACATAGAGTTTGTCCGACCCCACGGCACCGAGATGATACGACGGTTTATCGGCTCGTTGGAGTAGTTGTTGTTGAAGAAGATGTTGACGGCTATCTTGTTGTAGAAGTTGAATCGTATGCACTGTCAATAATCGAACTTTAAAAATCGCAAAGCAATGATAAGAAATATCGATAAATAGATTAAACATGCAGTTTTGCAAATAGCATATTTTTGGATGAATTGACATCAGATTGCACTAGAAAAGTATTATGATGAGAGCATATGAGCATTCCAATGATAGAACGTATAGATCGTAAGGAGATGACATGATGATAAGACAATTTTGGGTCAATCTGGCTCGTTAAAACTGACCATCTTTTCATTTTAAGTAGAATATCGTGAAATGATTTTTGCAAATATGTCTGATCAATTTGGTGATACCAAGCTGACAAGACAAATTTAAACTAACGTAGAACCGAATTGGCGTAAATATTTGGCCGTGAAATAAAAATTTTTTATTTGGCTTGAGGCGTTGTTCCCTAAGGATATCACTGTGACCTTCCATGGGTCCCAAACGAGCATCTTTATCGCCCATCTTTTTTTATATTTCAGTTTCAAAGTCCGGAAGAAAAACAAGAACATTTTTACGCATTGGATGATTTGGAAATTTTTTAAGCAGTTCTGTTTCGATAGATGCCTGTAAAATTGTTTTTGAGCAGTTTCGAAATTTACAGGGTAAATCATAAAATGCGCATACAGTTTTTAGCTCGGGGACAGTTAGTTCGTACAACGTTCGCTCTTTTTGCACTCTAAAGACCGCAAAAAAAAGGAGTTGTCCGTTTCTCGATTTACGCCAATTCGGATATTCTCTACGAATAGTTTCCTTCACTTTTATCTGAAGTTTTGCCCTTGATTCCTCAAGATCAAATTCCTGATTCATTTTAAAAAGAATGAATAAAAGAGAGTCTCTTGTTAATTCGTTCAGTTTGATAAATATACCATTTTCAACATAGGTCTCCTCTATGTCGTCTGTATTTTTCCATTTATCATTAAGATGTTCGAAAAAGTCAAGATCATGATTTTCCATTTTAATTAAAATTGACATGTTTTTAAAATTATTTTCAACTGTAAATTTAGCAATTTTACGCTCGACAACGGAATCATCAGATCTTTCCCTTCTACGTTTTAAAGCAACTAGCGGATCAATTTCGGGCAATTTATCGTACGATGTCAAATTAACAGAGAGCTCAGAATCAGAACTTGATTTCTCGGAATCAAGCACAATGTCTGATCCATTTCCTACTTGATTCAAATCACGTTCTTGATTACCATTTATATTCGGTACTGGCATTTCTATCAAAAGAGTCGATGAGGATGAAAAATTTTCTGGTTCTGAAGAAGAACTAGACCGCTCCCGATAAGGTTCCGATTGTAAAGACTGATCTGACCTTTCGGAGGAGAAAGGTTCATGCGCTTTTTCCGATTCTTTTTCTGTGGGGGAATTTTCAGCAAACCGGCCGAGGGAATCCTTCGAAAAAAGACAGTTTTCGGAAAAAAATTCAAAAAACTCGAGATCGTTCTCTTGTGGCTTTGTCACAATCTTGGAGTATTTTTCAACATCATTATTCGTCTCTAAAATTGAATTTCGCTGAGAATAACTTTTCATATGTTCCGCATGTCGCCTAAATTCGTCCTTATCATTTTTAACAGCGTACCACAGACCACTCGGGGATTTAAACGTCACTTCATAAGGACCTAAAAACGGAGGAAATTTTTCGCGGAAATTTTTAATAAGAACTTTATCGCCTAAATTGTATTCTTTGAAACGGGGATTTTCAAATTTGGTCATTCTTTTTTTGCTTTTCTTGTTCAATTTTCGCACGAATTTTCTCAAAGTCTACGTCGATTTTATCTCCGTATGTTCGCCAATAAGGGTCTTGAAAATGATGACTGCTTTTTATACCAGTTTCTACACAAAATGGGGTTGTTCCGAGTACTGTGTGTAAACTACTGTTTATTTCGTGAACAATTTCAAACAGAAAAATATCCCAATTCACCCAATTTGAACGAGCCCTGAGCCTGGCTTTTATGGTTCTATTGACGTTTTCAACTTGCCCGTTAGATTGGGGATGACGCGGGGGAATATAATGTACACCAATTTTATTTTCTTTCAAAAATTTTTCAATCAGAACGTGTTCCTTCGCGTTATCTAAAACCATATATTTTGGAAATTTTGGATTTCTAAATAATACGCTCCGGAATTTTTGCAGTAAATAATCCGATTTTTTGCACGATAGGGGCTCCGCGTAAACTTTTTTGCTAAAACCGTCAATAACCACCATTATATATTTATGACCAAAATCAGTTTCTTGAAGTGGGCCAATTAAATCAAAGTACAAAATTTCAAAAGGGCCGCTTGGTGTTTCAGATTTGCCTAAAGGAGGTTTGTTAGGCTGTAGATTTGGTTTTGAAATTTGACATTTGTGACATGATTTTATAAAGCTCGCGACTGTATTTTTTAATCCCGGCCAAAAATACTTTCTAGAAATTTTTTCGGTTGTAATATCGACTCCGAAATGAGAGTGATCATGATATTCGCTGCAAATTGTCTCTGTCAATGCCTCGGGGACGCAAAATCTTTTTTTGATAGGCTGGAGAATTTATAGCTAGCTCACCAGACCCAAGGATTTCAAGGTCAGGTCTACGTAAAAAGAATGGGTAAAGCTCGCTTGGTGGGTTATTTGGCCATCTATCAATACTAACGAAACGTCTAACTTGTGATAATACTGGGTCAGATTTTTGAAACTCTACGAATGATTCAGGGGTAAATTTTATTTGATTGATCGAACAATTTAATGTATTACGACTAAGGCAATCACTTATTTTCATTTGATGAGTTTTCCTCTGTTCAATTCGAAATGAAAAGCCCTGAAGCTCCGTAAACCATCTTTGAATTTTTAAATTATTTGTCTTGAAGGATTGAGCGTATTTAACACAAGAGTTATCAGTAATCCAAAGAAAATCGACATAAGCAAGATAAGCCCTCCATCGTTCCATACATGTCTTCCCACTATAAAGTTCTTTTTCCAATGTCCCGTATTTCTGTTGTGCCGGCGTAAAATTAAGCGAGTGGTAAGCTATCGGTTGTAGGCAATTATGAGAATGATGGTGATTTTTATTTCGCTCCGCGCAAAGATAAAGAACTCCACCAAAACTATGATTAGATGCGTCTGTCTCGAGTACGAAAACACCGTCATTTAGTGGGGGGATTTTGAGCTCAAGAGCGTTATGGCAGATGATACTTTTGAGCTTTTCGAGTGAAATCGTCGCCTCTTTTGTCCAACAAAATGACCCTCTGTACGTTTTTGAAATTTCTACTCCCAGGGGTGCAAAATTTTTAATAAATTTTCTGTGCTGCGAAAGAAGTCCGAAAAGTGATTGTGCCTCCTCACGGTTTCTCGGAATAGACAGATTTTTAACCGCTTCGATCTTGTCCTGTGATGGCCGTATTCTCCCTTCAAAAATTTCAAAACCCAAAATGCATGCTTTTCGCTCAAAAAAACTCGCTTTGTCGATGTTAATCCGTAAATTATTTTGGTCTAAAATTTGAAATAATTTACGTAAATTGGCTAAATGTTCTTCTTCCGTTCTTGAATGGACCACTAAATCGTCAAGATAAGCGCAAATTTGAGTTTTCGGCGTGTCTCGTAAAATAACATCCATGCATTTTGCGAAATGAATAGGGGCATTTTTGAGACCCATTGGAAGCCTTTTCCAAGTAAATTGTCCGTCTTCAGTCGAAAAAGCTAGTTTTTCTCGCGATTTCTCATCTACGAGGCACTGATGAAATCCTTTTCGCAAATCAACACAAGAAAAAATAATGCTATTTTCTAAATACCCTAAAACGTCTTCAATTTGTTGCAACGGATGATGCTGCTGGAGCGTAAACGAATTTAATTTCCTGTAATCAATACATAATCTGAATGTACCATTCTTTTTCCTTACGAGTAACGCGGGGCTATTATAGGGTGAATTAATTCGCATTATCATGTCTTGCCCAAGGTAGGAGGTAGTAGTACCGGTCATTATTCCCCGCAAGGCATATGGCGTTCTGTACATATTGCTACAAATCGGGCGATCAGTCTCTAGTTCAATCGAAAATTTTTCAAGGTTCGAAACAGGCAAATTGTCGTCCTCGTCTTGAAATAAATGGGTGTATATAGCAAGAAGACCAAAAAGTACCGGCTTATTCTTTTTCGATATATTGCCTATTTTTAACCGCGAAAGAAGAAAATTAAGATCTTTTTTTGAGGGCTTGATTTGGGCGATCTCAGCTATTTCCGCTAGTTTTGCAAAGGCCGTGCCAGCAGGAATTTTAACTGTAGAATTCAGGGGATTTATAACAAGAATACGAAAGAATGGATTCTCGGGATCAACTCTCTGGAATGATTCTATTAACTCTAGCTTCGAATTTTTAAGCTGGCTTTCTTCTAAAAAAAGATTCATTGATCTGTTCAAATGAGGAATTTTTAAATCGATAATTTGCTCACTTTTGCCTCGAAATGTGTAAGTTTGCTCAGAAACGGCATAAAAACTGTCTTGCTCAATGTTATTCAGTTTGAGAGGCTCAAGATCAACCAAAATGACGCTCGGTAGACGGCAGAAACGCTGCAAATAAAATTAGAGCAAATAACGAAATTTCAAAATTTTGACCTCGTTTTTGGGCGATTCATGATAACGATGACCATCGAAAAAAAAATTTTTTTTTTTTGAATATTTTTTCTGTTGGGTTTGAGAGGCTCAGAATCAACCAAAATGACGCTCGGAAGACAACAGAAACGCTGCAAATAAAATTAGAGCAAAAACGAATTTTCAAAATTTTGACCTCATTTTTGGGCGATTCATGATAACGATGACCATCGAAAAAAATTTTTTTGGTTTTCTGTTGGGTTTGAGAGGCTCAGAATCAACCAGAATGACGCTCGGAAGACGGAAGAAACGCTGCAAATAAAATTAGGGCAAAAAACGAAATTTAAAAATTTTGACCTCGTTTTTGGGCGATTCATGATAACGATGACCATCGAAAAAAAAATTTTTTTTTTTGAATATTTTTTCTGTTGGGTTTGAGAGGCTCAGTATCAACCAAAATGACGCTCGGAAGACGGCAGAAACGCTGCAAATAAAATTTGGGCAAAAAACGAAATTTCAAAATTTTGACCTCGTTTTTGGGCGATTCATGATAACGATGACCATCGAAAAAAAAATTTTTTTTTTGGTTTTTTTTTCTGTTGGGTTTGAGAGGCTCAGAATCAACCAAAATGACGCTCGGAAGACAGCAGAAACGCTGCAAATAAAATTAGGGCAAAAAACGAAATTTCAAAATTTTGACCTCGTTTTTGGGCGATTCATGATAACGATGACCATCGAAAAAAAAATTTTTTTTTTGAATTTTTTTTCTGTTGGGTTTGAGAGGCTCAGTATCAACCAAAATGACGCACTAAAGACGGCAGAAACGCTGCAAATAAAATTTGGGCAAAAAACGAAATTTCAAAATTTTGACCTCGTTTTTGGGCGATTCATGATAACGATGACCATCGAAAAAAAAATTTTTTTTTTGAATATTTTTTCTGTTGGGTTTGAGAGGCTCAGAATCAACCAAAATAACGCTCGGAAGACGGCAGAAACGCTGCAAATAAAATCAGAGCAAATAACGAAATTTCAAAATTTTGACCTCGTTTTTGGGCGATTCATGATAACGATGACCATCGAAAAAAAAATTTTTTTTTTGAATATTTTCTCTGTTGGGTTTGAGAGGCTCAGAATCAACCAAAATGACGCTCGGAAGACGGCAGAAACGCTGCAAATAAAATTAGAGCGAAAAACGAAATTTCAAAATTTTGACCTCGTTTTTGGGCGATTCATGATAACGATGACCATCGAAAAAAAAATTTTTTTTTTTGGTTTTTTTTTCTGTTGGGTTTGAGAGGCTCAGAATCAACCAAAATGACGCTCGGAAGACGGCAGAAACGCTGCAAATAAAATTAGGGCAAAAAACGAAATTTAAAAATTTTGACCTCGTTCTTGGGCGATTCATGATAACGATGACCATCGAAAAAAAAATTTTTTTTTTTGAATTTTTTTTCTGTTGGGTTTTAGAGGCTCAAGATCAACCAAAATGACGCTCGGTAGACGGCAGAAACGCTGCAAATAAAATTAGAGCAAATAACGAAATTTCAAAATTTTGACCTCGTTTTTGGGCGATTCATGATAACGATGACCATCGAAAAAAAAATTTTTTTTTTGAATATTTTTTCTGTTGGGTTTGAGAGGCTCAGAATCAACCAAAATGACGCTCGGAAGACGGCAGAAACGCTGATACAAAATCTCTTGTTTTGCTGATTGCAATTAAAATTTAACTAATCAAATTATTTTTCCTGCAGTAAATTTTAATCAAAATTTTTAAATTAACGGTTATTTGTTTATTCGAGGAATGAGGGAAATTTGGCGGTGAGCGAAAATGCAAAAAATATGCAGCTGCATTTTCAAAATATAAAAACAGGAGTGCACGCGCGAAAAGCATGGTTTTTCAGAATCACAAAGTTCAAAAGTTCGCCTCAGTTTTTTTCTTCCGGATAATCAATAACGACCTTTTCAGATCAAATTCTTTCGCTTGAGCCGGGTTCTCAGGCATTTTTTCATATCAGGAGACGAACAGGGAAGGGATGAACAATGTCGCAAGTGGCGGCGCCAAATTTCGAATAAATAAAATAAAGAAAGATTAATTAAAGATAAAGAAGGGTTAAATAAATAAAAAAAGCAAGTTAAAATAATCTATAATAATAATTGGCCAGTAATTAGAATTATAAATTACAGAAAGGTTAATTATACGGAAAATTCTTTTTTCAATTTTTTATCTTTTGTTTGAGTTTTTTCGTTTCAATTTACGGTGAGAAATAAATAAGCATAAAAAAACAGTTAAATAAAATAACGCTACGATAAAATAATATATACAGTAAAGTTTATGGTCAAAACTACTTCGGCTCACCTTGCAGTGCTTATTGACGCCTTTTGCTTTGCCTCGCTACTTTGCGTCAAGCCCTATCGTTGACAGGGAACCGCAAGATGCCAAGTATCTGCAGCTTGAAGCTTGCCATCCGGCGCGCCCATGGGTGCCATTTGAAGTAGATTTGAAGAGTTGGCGAGGTGGTAGAACTCGCGTCCGCGCCGAGAGCAGCAGTCGAAGATTTTCCAAATAGAACAGAAAAGGATAATACCACTAGCTTGAATTTTAGAATAAATTAACCCCCCGAACACTCAGGGATTTTACAGAACAAAATCAATTTAATTGAGGAAAGAAACGATTCAAGCTAAAAAAAGAGACGATTAAGGCTTGAGAAGAGACGTTCTAAGCTAGAGAAGAGTCGATTTAATAAAATTTTGCAATTTAAAATAAAATTAACCCTCGAACATGCGGGGCTTTTCATGCACAACAAAGAGCGATTTGATTAATTTCAGCAATCATAAATAAAAGTTAACCCTCGAACACTTTGGTCTGGATATTAATCATAAATTTCAAATAAAGTTAACCCTCGAACACAAGGGTTTCCATGCAAACATTTTTTTCCCAAGCAATGAATGGTCAATCATGCAAATTTTAACATGAAAATTTGAAGCATTTTTAGTAAATAAATTTAGGAATCAAGCGGTTACTTTTGAAGGTGGTTCTAATTAGGTTTCGAATAATAATTGTACAGTATTTATAAGTGCACGCGTACGTACTGTTAAGCCTAGACTCTGACCGCTTAATTTTAACCCCTAACCAGAGAAAACTGAAGAGTGCGGCCGCTCGCTGGCCTTAGAGGTCTGCCGAGGTTCTAGCTCCGATGCAGACATAAAGCCGCGAGAAGACCTTTTACCATATGTGAGATGATAATTTGGACCGTGAAGAGACGTTTTTGGGCGGAAAATTCGACGCCATCTTTTCAAATTTCTAAGTGTGAATTTGGGCAGTATTTTGAAGCTTAGTTCGAGTTCAATTTTACCGTGAATATTATCAAAAGATTTTTTTTTCAGTTGTTTCTGTAGTATTGTATCACTGTGACCACTTATGGGTCCGGAACTATTTTTCTTCCATTATTTTTTGTCAGTGAAACAATTATTTTTTCCTACAGAAAAATATTTTCGAACAAGCTTGGCTAATTGAACTCAAGCTACAAAATACCATGGATAAAAGTTCTAATTTAAAGAGCCGTTTCTGGGCTAAAAATAAGCTCACCATTAGCGCGCTCGTGATTTGGAAAATTATCGCAAAAAAATTGATCAATAATTTCTCGCGCTTCATATTTTCTAAGATGGAAGACGCCTTTTATATCATAAAATGCTGCAAGGGCCTTTAATTCAGGTTTACTAAACTCGCTTAATTTTGTCGGTTTTAAAACAACGAATATTCCGTAGAAAAGAAACTCCCCGTTCGTTGCCTTTTTCCAAAATTTAAAATTCTTTTGAACATGATTTCTAATTTTAAGCCTTAGTTCGGAAAGCTCATCATTTTCCCAATTATCTAATTCAAATTTGTTAGCTATGTATTTAAGCATTAGCATTGAAAGCTCGCTAAGCTTACAGAAAATTCCTTTTTCGATCGACATATTCTGTTTACACTGATCATAAATTAGGTCGAATTGATCAAAAAGCTGTTGATTTTCATTTTGTAATTTAAAATTTATTGAAAAATCCATTCTGTCCGTCTGCTCGGCAAGTGCAATCTCAAAATTGTCGCTGTCTAAAATTTGGCACTTGCCTGAACGTCCAGAATTGGAATCTTTTGACGACTCCCTTCCTCGTTTTTTTGGATTTGAGGGATTGTGGCTTACATCTAGGTTGTCAAAACTAGGTAAATTTTCACCATTTATCTGTGTCTCAGTTTCGGTAATGCGCTCAAGATTCTCATTATCTAGACTCGAACTATCCGAAGTTTCAACGATATTCTGAAATCGACTATTTTTAATGATTGGTGAATCAAGAGAACCAGAGCTATTACTGTTTGATTTTTCAGGCGTATTAGGGTCACAAAATGTAAGTTTTTTGTTATGATTTGGTTGGGCTTGGCTATTATTGTCTGAGTTTTCTGAAGAATCAAGGTCCGAAAAAGTGATTTTTCTGCGGATATTTTCTGGCTTTGGGGCTATACTAGGGGTATTATGCGGAGGAACTGGCTCACTAGTCTCGGGCGCAGCGTTGCTCGAAATCGGGTCTGCCTGGGCTTCGCGGCCGTTATCAGTTATTTCGGGCTGAAAACTGATTTTCTTTGGAAATTTTAGCATGACTATCGGGTCAATAAGAGCCTGATCTGGGCTCTCGTTTTCAAAATCACTATCAGAACTTGTCTCTGATTCGGAGACATTTTCAGGGACGTGCTCTGTAATGTTATTCGGCGACTGCGCAATCTCTCCACTGAAGCTTCTACTTTCAGACCTTTCCCGATAATTTATTTCTGGTTCAGAAATATGGCTACTTTCGGAAAAATGATTTCCTCCAGAAGCGCTAACAACTACCGGAAAAAACATTTCTTCTTCCTCTTCCGACTCGAAATTCAATTGCTCTTGAGCATACGGATTCCGATCATCTATTTCTAACTCGGCAGTTCTTTCCGCACTTTCTTCGGCATCTTTATCTGTACTACGTTCAATATACTTTCTAAGGTCACAACCGTGTCTTTTGTATTCATACCCAGTTTGTAAATTTTTCAAAGTGTACCAGGTAGATTTTGAAGATTTACTTATTATCAGAAACGGTCCTACAAACGGTGGATAATTCGAACGCAAGTTTTTCATCAGAACCTTGGAACCAATTTCGTATTCAATATACTTTGAATTAGAATACTTTTCGACTCTTTTACTCTTTTCGACCTCGATTTTTTCTTTGATTTTTCCGAAATCAATATCAATCTTTTCGCCGTATTTTCTAAAAAGAGGATCATTCGGATTGTGTACTTCCGCGACGCCGGTTTCAATTTGAAATGGACTGTACTCCGAGACAGAATGAATACTACCGTTTATTCCATGAACAACTTGAAAAATCCAATTGTCCCAATTTTCCATATTACAAATGGCGCGAAGACGGCTCTTTATCGTGCGATTTACTACTTCAATACCGCCGTTTGTCTGAGGATGATACGGCGGACTCAACTTGTG
Source organism: Oikopleura dioica (assembly GCF_907165135.1). Classification (NCBI taxonomy): domain Eukaryota; kingdom Metazoa; phylum Chordata; class Appendicularia; order Copelata; family Oikopleuridae; genus Oikopleura; species Oikopleura dioica. The sequence goes on from NC_137291.1 coordinate 63,837, forward strand.
CTCAATTCCTTTTTCTTTCAAAAATTCAGCTACCCCGAAAAACTCTGTTCCGTTATCAGAAAGAACACTTTTTGGAACATGCGGAATAGAAAAAACGATTCTTTTGAATTTCTCCAAAACTTCATATTTATTTTTCGAAGAAAGAGGCTCCGCGTATACTTTTTTCGAAAAGAGATCTACCGCAGTTAAGCAAAATTGCATATCCGAATCGGTTGGCCTTAAGGGCCCGATCAAATCAATTGCGAGCTTCTGGAAGGGAGCGCAAGGGGTCTCACTTTTCCCAAGCGGGGGACGATTTGGGTGAGTATCTGGTTTAGCCGCTTGACAATGCCCACACGACCTTATATACTGAGCGACGGATTCTCGCATGCCAGGCCAAATATATTTCATGGAGAGCTTATTAAAACAGATATCAATGCCTTCATGGCCGGGTTCATGATAATTTTGGACCACGGAAGAGACGAGTTGGTCAGGAATGCAAGTGCGAGTTTGACCGACAAAATCAAGAAGCGCGAGACGGCCATCCTCCTGAATTTTCAATTTTTCTCGGTGCAATTTATAGAAAATTATCTTTCGGTCCGAGGTTGAATTCGGCCAGCGATCAATTTTAACAAATTTAAATATTTCAGAAAGCGTTGGATCGAGCAATTGAAAATGAACAAGGTCGCCTTCCGAAAACGCAATTTTACAAATGTCAGCTTTTTTTGTTATCGAATTTGAGCGGCTAAGATAGTCGCTTATTTTCATATCTTTTGATTTTCGCTGAATCGGCTTATAAGAGAACCCTTGAATATTCATAATCCAACGCTGGATTTTCCGGTTTTTTGTTTTTAGAGAATTTATGAATTTTAAGCATGAATTATCGACGACCCAGTCAAATTCATTAAATAAAAGATACGGTGCCCAGCGCTCCATACATGTCATTCCACTGTAAAGCTCTTTCTCAACAGTCACATACCGAGCTTGTGTTTCTGAAAAATTTCCTGAATGATAAGCGATCTGGCGCAAGCAATTTTCTCCGTGCTCATGCGCTAAGTTAGGAAATCGACAAAACGAAAGGCATCCCCCGAAGCCTGTTTCTGAAGCATCCGATTCAAGGACGAATCTACAATTTTTGGGAGGCAATGACAATTGAAGCGCATTACTCGAAATTATGTCCTTCAATTTTTCAAAGGCTTCAGTTGCCTCTGGAGTCCACTCAAATTTACCTCGATAGGTTTTCGTTATTGGAAGCGCTAGTTCTGCAAAACTCTCAATAAAACGCCTGTGACTCGAAAGAGCTCCAAATAGCGAAATCGCCTCGTCCCGATCCTTCGGAATTTCTCGATCCTTAATCGCTTCTACTCTACTCTGCGAAGGCCGAATACATCCTTTCTCGATTTCAAACCCAAGAAAATCAACTTTTTTCACGCAAAAAATCGCTTTTCTTGCGTTAAGTCGAAGCGAATTTACTGCCATTATTTTGAAAAACTTTTGTAAATTTTCCAAATGGGTTTCATAATCTGGGCTGTGGACGATAAGGTCGTCCAAGTACGCTGTAATTTCTGTCCGCGGAACGTCCTCGAGAACCTTATCTATTACTTTCGCGAAATAACTCGGGGAATTTCTAGTGCCCATAGGCATTCGCTTGAATTGAAATTGGCCGTATTCACAACTGAATGCGGTTTTCTCCTTCGAACTCTCTTCAATTGCAATCTGGTGGAAACCCTTGATCATGTCTGCTATACTATAAATTCGGCTCTCCGCTAAATAGTTGAGTGTGTCCTCAATATTTGGCAACGGGTGATTTGCCTGGACTGTGATGGAATTTAAGCGTCTAAAATCAATAACTAGCCTAAATTTACCATTTTTCTTTCTTACTAATAGCAAGGGCGAATTCCATGGACTGTTAGATTTTTCGATTATATCATGGCTTTCGAATAAAGAAAGAAGCTCTTTTAAAAATGGCCGAAGACTGTACGGAGTGCGGTACGGATCAGAACAAACCGGAGGATGGTTACCGGTATCTATTACAAATTTGCCAATTTCCGAAGGTGGAAGAATGTCTTCTTCATCGAGAAATAAAAACCAGTATTTTTCAATTAATTTAAGCAGCTTTTCTTTTAGTTCGCTTGGCATATCTCCGATAGTAATTTTGCTCAAAATACTTTCAAGAGTTTCTTTACTCGCAACTTGAAGTTTTGAAACCTGAACAACTGGAAAAAGCTTTGCAAAAACTGTACCACGCGGAATTTTTATACTCGCGTCTGTGGGATTGATCACAAGAATTCTGAAAAGCTTCGAATCATTTTCTACAGTTTGGATGGAAGGGATTAATTCTAACTTCGATTTTTTAAGAGCGCTTTCCTCAAAAAATAAATTACATGAACTTTCTAAACCAACAACTTCCAGATCAAAAATTGTCTCCGATTTAGCTCGAAAAGTTCTAGTCTCCATTGACACTGCATCAAAAGCCTCACTTTCTCCGGGCAAAAAATCCTCGAATCCCGAATCAAAACCCTCTTGACTCTTTGACGCTTCAACGAAAGTCTCACTTTTATCGAACGTCGAATCCTCAAATCCCGAATCATTAACCTCTTTACTCTTTGACAGCAAATCAACTCTTTTTCCACTAATTTTTTCACAGAGATTTGCGTGTCTTTGAATCGGCCCGGCCTGGATCATTCTACGACGTTTTAAATTTAGAAGACAGTCGTTTCCCTCTAGAAAATTACTACCTAAAATCGAGGAGAATTCGTCTGGAACAATGAACAATTTAGCTTTACCCCACTCGACTGAATCAATCTTTACAGCGGCTTCAATGTACCCTTCGATTCTCATGGCACTGTTATTGAAGCTATTAACGATAAGGGAAGAGCTCGATATCTCACAATTTTTTGGAACATATTTTTTCTGAAGAGTACAGATCTGACTACCAGTGTCTATTAAAAAATTTACAGAAGAATCAAAAACAGAAGCATTTACAAAATATTGACTCCCAATTTTTGAAAAACTACTAGAGAGAATACTTATTAAAGGAAGGTCGTCCTGGCCAAACGAACTTCCATTAATTAGTTTAAAGTTTCTTCATTTTTTGCTCCCGCCGGAACCTTTCGGTCCGGGCATGATTTCGCCATGTGACCCGACTTCCCACAAACAAAACAAGTAATTTTTGGACACTCTGATCTCCAGTGCTCATTTGTATTACAGGGCCGGCAGAACCTCGTTCTTTGTCTCCACTGGCCCTGGCTTGGAGCGGAAAACCCTGGACGACTCTGCTCTTGTTGGCTGCTCTGGTTAGAAAAGCGCGGGGCATACGGGCGAGGTGAGAAATCTCGCCCTTGATTGCTTCCCATTTCATTAATTTTCGCCGCCAAAATGGCGATCTGATCGATGAGCCGGCCGTTTTGCTCCTCTGCTCTTGCCTGATTAGCCGCAACTGTCTGTTCAAATTTTTCGGCTTGTTGAGCGAGCATTTGCGACTGGCTCTCCATTAGATCGTCAATTTGCGCCTGAATCTGCACCTTATTAACTGACGGGCAGTTCGATTTCATGTGTCGCTTGCGCGTGTCCAGATAATTAGCAATGGTCTCTACCGACTCGTCCCACTGCAAATTATCAAGCAGAAAACTCCTGTTGGCCGGGCTGATTGATTTTTTAAATTTTTCTGATATCAAAAATTTCTTATTTTCCTCATTATCTGTAATCAAGCCCGCAACAGAAGTGATCCGCTTCAAAAATCGAGAAAAGGACTCCGAATTCTCGACCTTTCTGGACATAGAATCAAGAGAATCTTTCGCGCGTTCCACTTTTTCCTCCTGTGACTCTTCTTGAAAAAGACTCGATATAAACTCGAGTCTATCTTCTGCGCCCTCGATTCGGCTTAATTCCTCCCCATATTCCCCATAAAAATCAGGTGCACAGCAGTGCAAAACAAAGTCCGCGGCTAGGTCTTTAAATTGAGCCTCCAGCTCAGCCTTTCTTGAAGAAGGATGGGCCTCAAAAGCTCTGTCAAGCCCCCACTTAGCCCTGGTTATTTTATTCTGCACATTTTTGTACAGCAGATTTTTCTCAAAAAATTTCATTTTCAGGCTAAAACCCTGCCCCAAAGGAACCGAAAAAAGGTTGGCCGCATTAAGAATTTCTTCTGGGCTCTTACTTTTTGGAAGTTGTGCGTCGGCTCGTGTCTCTTCCGGGTTCACCATGATACAAAATCTCTTGTTTTGCTGATTGCAATTAAAATTTAACTAATCAAATTATTTTTCCTGCAGTAAATTTTAATCAAAATTTTTAAATTAACGGTTATTTGTTTATTCGAGGAATGAGGGAAATTTGGCGGTGAGCGAAAATGCAAAAAATATGCAGCTGCATTTTCAAAATATAAAAACAGGAGTGCACGCGCGAAAAGCATGGTTTTTCAGAATCACAAAGTTCAAAAGTTCGCCTCAGTTTTTTTCTTCCGGATAATCAATAACGACCTTTTCAGATCAAATTCTTTCGCTTGAGCCGGGTTCTCAGGCATTTTTTCATATCAGGAGACGAACAGGGAAGGGATGAACAATGTCGCAAGTGGCGGCGCCAAATTTCGAATAAATAAAATAAAGAAAGATTAATTAAAGATAAAGAAGGGTTAAATAAATAAAAAAAGCAAGTTAAAATAATCTATAATAATAATTGGCCAGTAATTAGAATTATAAATTACAGAAAGGTTAATTATACGGAAAATTCTTTTTTTTTCAATTTTTTATCTTTTTGTTTGAGTTTTTTTTCGTTTCAATTTACGGTGAGAAATAAATAAGCATAAAAAAACAGTTAAATAAAATAACGCTACGATAAAATAATATATACAGTAAAGTTTATGGTCAAAACTACTTCGGCTCACCTTGCAGTGCTTATTGACGCCTTTTGCTTTGCCTCGCTACTTTGCGTCAAGCCCTATCGTTGACAGGGAACCGCAAGATGCCAAGTATCTGCAGCTTGAAGCTTGCCATCCGGCGCGCCCATGGGTGCCATTTGAAGTAGATTTGAAGAGTTGGCGAGGTGGTAGAACTCGCGTCCGCGCCGAGAGCAGCAGTCGAAGATTTTCCAAATAGAACAGAAAAGGATAATACCACTAGCTTGAATTTTAGAATAAATTAACCCCCGAACACTCAGGGATTTTACAGAACAAAATCAATTTAATTGAGGAAAGAAACGATTCAAGCTAAAAAAGAGACGATTAAGGCTTGAGAAGAGACGTTCTAAGCTAGAGAAGAGTCGATTTAATAAAATTTTGCAATTTAAAATAAAATTAACCCTCGAACATGCGGGGCTTTTCATGCACAACAAAGAGCGATTTGATTAATTTCAGCAATCATAAATAAAAGTTAACCCTCGAACACTTTGGTCTGGATATTAATCATAAATTTCAAATAAAGTTAACCCTCGAACACAAGGGTTTCCATGCAAACATTTTTTTCCCAAGCAATGAATGGTCAATCATGCAAATTTTAACATGAAAATTTGAAGCATTTTTAGTAAATAAATTTAGGAATCAAGCGGTTACTTTTGAAGGTGGTTCTAATTAGGTTTCGAATAATAATTGTACAGTATTTATAAGTGCACGCGTACGTACTGTTAAGCCTAGACTCTGACCGCTTAATTTTAACCCCTAACCAGAGAAAACTGAAGAGTGCGGCCGCTCGCTGGCCTTAGAGGTCTGCCGAGGTTCTAGCTCCGATGCAGACATAAAGCCGCGAGAAGACCTTTTACCATATGTGAGATGATAATTTGGACCGTGAAGAGACGTTTTTGGGCGGAAAATTCGACGCCATCTTTTCAAATTTCTAAGTGTGAATTTGGGCAGTATTTTGAAGCTTAGTTCGAGTTCAATTTTACCGTGAATATTATCAAAAGATTTTTTTTTCAGTTGTTTCTGTAGTATTGTATCAAACGCTGCAATTAAAATTAGAGCGAAAAACGAAATTTCAAAATTTTGACCTCGTTTTTGGGCGATTCATGATAACGATGACCATCGAAAAAAAAATTTTTTTTTTGAATTTTTTTTCTGTTGGGTTTGAGAGACTCAGAATCAACCAAAATGACGCTCGGAAGACGGCAGAAACGCTGTAAATAAAATTTGAGCAAATAACGAAATTTCAAAATTTTGACCTCGTTTTTGGGCGATTCATGATAACGATGACCATCGAAAAAAAAATTATATTTTTGAAATATTTTTTCTGTTGGGTTTGAGAGGCTCAGTATCAACCAAAATGACGCTCAGAAGACGGCAGAAACGCTGCAAATAAAATTTGGGCAAAAAACGAAATTTCAAAATTTTGACCTCGTTTTTGGGCGATTCATGATAACGATGACCATCGAAAAAAAAATTTTTTTTTTTTGAATTTTTTTCTGTTGGGTTTGAGAGGCTTAGAATCAATAAAAATGACGCTCGGAAGACGGCAGAAATGCTGCAAATAAAATTGGGGCAAAAACGAAATTTCAAAATTTTGACCTCGTTTTTGGGCGATTCATGATAACGATGACCATCGAAAAAAAAATTTTTTTTTTTGAATTTTTTTTCTGTTGGGTTTGAGAGGCTCAGAATCAACCAAAATGACGCTCGGAAGACGGCAGAAACGCTGCAAATAAAATTAGGGCAAAAAACGAAATTTCAAAATTTTGACCTCGTTTTTGGGCGATTCATGATAACGATGACCATCGAAAAAAAAATTTTTTTTTTTTGAATTTTTTTTCTGTTGGGTTTGAGAGGCTCAGAATCAACCAAAATGACGCTCGGAAGACGGCAGAAACGTTGCAAATAAAATAAGGGCAAAAAACGAAATTTCAAAATTTTGACCTCGTTTTTGGGCGATTCATGATAACGATGACCATCGAAAAAAAAATTTTTTTTTTGAATTTTTTTTCTGTTGGGTTTGAGAGGCTCAGAATCAACCAAAATGACGCTCGGAAGACGGCGGAAACGCTGCAAATAAAATTAGAGCAAAAAACGAATCTTCAAAATTTTGACCTCGTTAATACCTATACTGGAAAGAACACAAAAAATAAAATTGAATTCCTTTCTTTCACGGCCCGTTCGTCAACTTGGATAGATTTTTGATTCGAGACACACAAAATCGGTTAAACATGGATTCTTGAGCCAATTCCGTGGATTGCTTGCATGAGATCATCTTAATCAAAATACTGTTTTTTTCTCATAACGTACGCGTTATTCACATCATCAAAGGCACATTAGCCAGCGTCATTTGGCGTTTAATTCTCACAAATTTTAGGAACGCATGAACATTCAAACAATTAAAATATTCTTATTTTATTTTCTGAAAATTATTATTCTGGTAATTATTATTTCTTCGACGATTCCTGATTCTCCTCCTTGATTTCACAATTCGACAATCACTTCTGGAAACTCCCATCTACAATGGAATGCTATCTTCTCTTCTATGATTTCAGTTGGACTGCCGTATGTAGCTCATCCCCAGCCGAGTTCCGCTTAGCGGCTTGACACTGTGACCCCGTGCACCGCGGGATGGCGGTGTCTGTAAGTGCTCCTGGTAGGTTTTGTTGATTGAATCCCTTTTTGGCTCGATTTAAGGACGACTGGTCATCTTCTTCAAATACGACAAAACTGCACTTTCTTCAACAAAAACGACAGCTTCAACTACAATGACAACGACTTTGCTTGGACTGACAACGATTTGGACAACGGACTTGGTTAAACTTTTTTATTTGTTTAATTTCTTATCAGCAGTGATATGGCCACATAGTGGGAAGTTGAGCTGTTGATAAGAAAGAAAAATTAAAATATATTTCAACAGTGAAACTGCTGCTAGCGTCACGTGAACGCGATTGAAAGGTCAAAAACAAAAAGAAGAAAACAATTGCGCGAAAAGCGCATCGCCATATCTGGAAAAGAAAATAAGCGCGCGAAATGCGCGAGCGCCTTATTTGGAAATAATTGCACCTGCTTGAAATTGAAATTGAAAATTTTGAAAATTGAAAATCACTTCTCTTCTTACCAAATACAATAGCAGCGTTTCCGAATTTCTTGAGTTTTTTCTTCGCAAGTTGCAGCTAGCTTAGAGAATTATTTTGAAATTGTATCATGGCGACCACCGAACCGAACCTTCAATCAAAGGTACACAAAATGCCGGAGGAATTACTCTTTTCACCTTTTCCCTCGTTAAATCCTCGGCAGTTTTTTCGGCCGAATATGCTTGCGTTTGAATTTACGAATTCAAAAAATAGTTTGAGCGATAAAATAGCCGCAATGAAAAAGATTTTCAAAAAATCAATTAAAGATCATGGCCGAGAGGCTGAAGAAACAGAATTGATTAATCAATTTGAACAGGCATCGGTTGATTGCGTGCGAAATAATTGCTCACACGATTTTTTGAATAATTATTCTCGAGAAATGTCAAATTTAGAAACAGTTGAGGCGACTTTCGATTTTTTGGAAGCTCTTTTTGGATGTGAAACTGAGGAGGAAAAAAAAGAGCGAGCCTCCAAGGAGCTTGAAAGGCTCTCCAGGCGCATTGATATGAATGAAAAATTTTCAGCCTTTTTGCAGCGAATTACTAGTGTCGCAAAATTGATTTCTGACAAACCAGACGCGGTGAATTTTATTGTCGATGATCATTTTTCTAAAAGTCTGGAGCCCTCAAATCGAGCATTTTTAAGAGACCATGGGTACAGTAAAAAATCAACAGCCGAAAAAGTTGCGTTTCTTGACTCTCGAGAGAGATATTTGAGCGTAAATGTCTCTGCTGTTCATTCAAATGATTTTTCTTCTCTCGTCGATAAGACTAGTGAGCTGTTGGATGCAAAGCTTGACCAAATTGAGGCTGCTTACGAGCGCAGAGCGGAGGAATTTAAAGAAAGTATCCAGCAGCTTACTGCCACAGTTGCGAAACTCGAGCTAGAGAAAATAAGTTCCCAAAAAAATCCCACCCCGATTCCCTAGCAAACCCCAATTCAAGCGCCAGGATTTCCTCCTCAGTTTCATAATTTTTGGGGACAACAGTCCGGTAATCAGGTTCCTATGTCAAGTTTTCCGCCACGTCCACCACCATTTTGTTTTAATTGTAAGCAATATGGACATTTTAAATCTCGCTGTCCCAAAATTTTATGCTATGAATGCCATAATTACGGGCACATTGGAAGGTTCTGCCCAAAGAAAACCGGTCAAAAGGCAACGGGAGAGACCAAAGAGCCAAAAACTAATTTACGAGCCCGATCATGACCAAATTTGGGTTCCGCAAATCTCTGTAAATAAAATAGGACAACAATTTCACGTCAATGTAGACATTTTTAATAGCACCATACGATTTTTAGTAGATACTGGAAGTCAGATAAACTGTATATGTCAAAAAAACGTACCAAAATCAAAAAAAGTTCAAAAAACAAAAATAAACGTCGTTAATTATTCGGGAGGGAAAATTGAAATCTATGGTAAAATTGAAGCGGATATGATTATTGATGGTAAAATTTATGGAAAATCGATATTTTACATAGTTTCTAATAATTGCAGCCCTATTTTGGGTGTTCCCGCTTTAGTCGACAATGATCTTCTCATAAACCTTAAACGGAAACGTCTTATTCAGGCGGGACCATTGGAAAGATTTGCAAATCTCAACGAAATTACAGTAAATTCAATAGACGAAAATGATCAATCTGACGCGGTAGAACCTGAAAATGATTTTTTCGAAGCGTTTTCCAAAGAGAAATTTTCATTTAAAGCCAAATCGGAGACGATAGTTGATCTTCATGTGAATAATTTAACGACACAAAAAAATTTATTTTTCGAGAAATCAAATCTAGGGGATTCTAAATTACAATTAATCCCGAGTTTTCAAACAATTGATTCTTCTTCGCCAATTTTTCGTTGCCTCGTAGTTAACCCGACAGATTCCGTCATTCGTATCCCTGCGGGAACTGTATATGTCAAGCTTCATGAAATTGTTGAAATTGCTCGAGTGAAAAGAAATTTGAATAAAAAGCTTGAGAATATTGAAATAGGCAATATTCAATCACCTAAAGTAAATGAAGAGTTTTATGATTTATTAGATGATGTTGCATTTCTTTTTTTGGATAGCGATGACCCGCTACCAGCGTGTACTCTTGAAAAATTTAAAATAGAAACGGACTCGAAAATTCCGATCGCATTGCCCCCATACAGAACTCCATTTAGTCTTCGTAAGATTATGCGGAATAAACTTGATACGCTTGAAAACAATTATATAATTAAGCCGTGTACAAGTCCCTGGAATTCACCATGTTTGCTTGTTGCCAAGAAAAATGGAGATTTTCGACTTGTAATTGATTTTAGGCATTTAAATAATGTGACGCTCCAGCAACATTATCCACTTCCGAATCTTGAAGATTCTTTGTCGTTTTTGGAGAAAAGTAGAATTTATAGCTCGGTTGATCTCATAAAGGGATTTTTTCAGATTGAATTGGATGAGGAATCTAAAGATAAAACTGCATTTTCAAATGAATTCGGTCAATTTAGATTTGAGCGTATGCCAATGGGCGCGAGGAACAGTCCATCTCATTTTATGAGAATAATGGATAAAGTTCTCATGAACACAGAGAAGACGGAAATTTTAGCCTATATGGATGATATTTTGTGTCACAGCGAGAACGAGGAAGACCATCTTGTCTGTTTGAAAAAATTTTTTCATATTTTGAGCGCAAATAATCTCCGTATCAATTGTAAAAAAGCTGTTTTTTTTAAAAAATCAATCAATTTTTGTGGTTATATAATTGAGCATGGACATGTTTACCCATCAAGAGATAAAATAAAAGCTGTTCAAAATTTAAGTATTCCGAAGTCGAAAGAGCAAGCGCAGAGTCTGTTCGGATTGTTTAATTTTCATAGGCGCTTTATTAAAAATTTCGCTGCGATTGCTCTTCTCATTTCGAAAACATATAGACAGAATTTTGCGTGGACAGAGGAGGCCTCTCAAGCACTTTTGAACTTGAAAAAGATTATTTGTGATAATACCTTAAGGCTAAAAATTGCACCATCTTCAGAGGCACTTTTTGTTCTTGAAACTGACGCCTGTAATCAAGGGTATGGAGGTGTTTTATACATTTGCGAAGAGAAAAACTCTGACGTTGCTCATAATCATTCCGCAGATTGCTTGCTTCCAGTTTCTTATAACAGTGGAAATTTTAATCAGTCACAAATAAACTATACAATTATCGAGAAAGAACTTTTATCCGCAAAACTTTGCATGGAAAAATGGTCCGTTTATTTAGCGTTTCGTGAGTTTCATTGGATAACGGATAACTGTAATATAAAAAACATAAAAACCTTGCGAACATACAATCAAAAACTAGCGAGATGGATAACTGATCTTCAAGCATTTTCATTTCGCGTTATTCAAAAATCATCAAGTAAAATGAAAATAAGCGATTGTCTAAGCCGTAATCAAGAAACAAATATTCAACCAATCTCAATAAACGCGATTTCATGTGATCAAAACCGTTTTAGTGAAATTCAGAAAATTGACCCAATTTTATCGGATGTAAGGAAATTTTTAAATATTGATCGGTGGCCCAATAATCCAAAAGGAGATATTGCATTTTATCTCTTGCTTAGAGATAGGCTTCGAAGTTCTAGTAATGATCTTATTGTAGTTAAAGAAAGTGAAAACGAACGCATTTGTGTTCCAAAAGAACTCGAAAGCGAGATAATAGAAAACTATCATAATTATTGCCACGCGGGAATCGATCAAATTTTTGCAAAGATTTCGTGCAAATATATCTTGCCACGAATGAAAAAAGGAATAATCGAATTTATCAGAAGTTGTGCGTATTGTCAAAAGGATAAACCGAATTATCATCCTAACAGAGCGCCCACTTTAACATTTAAAACACCAACTAGCCCATTTCAAGTTTTCGGATTCGATTTAATTACTCTTCCTCCTACAGATTTTGGAAATCGATATGTTATGGTAATGGTCGATTTTTTCTCAAAATTCGGCTACTGTGAGCCACTAAAATCAAGGAATTCAAAATATTTGCTTTCAAAATTTAAGAATGTTATTTTTAGAAACCCTCTTTATCCAAAATTCGTTGTTCTCAATAACGCAGCAGAACATTCGGAACTTGAAAAATTTATGATAGAAAACAAAATAGAACCCCATTTTACCCCTCCGAGACATCCCCAAAGTAACGGCCAATGTGAGAATTTTAATCGAAATTTAAAAAGTCGATTAAGAGCAAAATGTAATTATGAAAATTGGGATCTCTATCTTCAGGAGGTCCTACACGATATTAATACATCAACTCATTCTGTAACTGGATTATCACCCTATACTATTCAAACTGGAATTCAAAACCCTCATAATATTTGTGACCCAAATTTTCGCGAATATGACAAGAGAATAAAAATTGATTTTGATTTAATTAATAATCTTATTAATGAAGAACAGAAAAATAGGCTTTTAAAATTTTCGAATCCGAAGTTTACTCCGTATCAAGTTGGGGAAAAAGTTTTAATACGAAATTTTAATGGGAAGAAACCCTCATTTTTGGGCCCTTTCGAAGTGATTTCCGCGTCCAAAGAAGGAACTTGGTATACGGTTCAGTCTGGGAGACAAAAATTCAAGCGTCACGCGGATGATCTTAAAAAGTTTCATAGTCGTGAAGAATCAAACGAGCCCAGATTGGACCGAGCCCTCGGAAAAAATTTTGAAATTGAGGAAATCAATAATAGTTTCACTAGTAATAATTTAGACGGATCATTTTCATCACTTTGTCTTCCGACAAATTTTGGTTCTACGAGAGAAAATCTTGATAATTCTGAATTTTTGAAGAAAAAGGAGGAAAAAATTGATGAAATTGCATTAATGATGTCTAAAAATATTTTTGAATCTATTTTTACGGAATATATTCTTGAAACATTAGAAAATTTACCAGACGAGGTTTCGTCAGATGACGACAGCTCGGTTATATCTGTAATTGAAAATGATGGCGAATTTCTAGTCATTGAGGAAACTCCAATCGATAGGCGGGAAAAATCGAAACATTCAGAGGCTCTTGCTAGAACAAGAAGACAGATTGATTTTTCGACAGATTCAGAGTCAGAATTTGAATTTGATGAGAAACTGTGGGACATAACGATGGATTCTGAAACTGAAACTGTTGAAAATCAGGACCCCCATTTAACTTCGTATGATAAATTAGAATTATCAAAAGATATAAACTGTGGTAAACGTGAGCGTGAATCTTCTAAAGACTCTATTCCTGACCCAAAAAAACCAAACTTGAATTTTGAAAGTGACTTTCTCGATCACAAAAATATAACAATCGAAGTTAAATTTGAACATGAGCATATTGAATTTTTCGAAAAACTTGATCGACAATACGAGGTTCTTTCGGCAAATATGATGATTGAAAATGGTTGTATTCTTAAGCTTGGCGAGCTTGCGAAGGAAACATTAATCTATATTCTTTTAAAATTCGGCGTAGAAATCTCGGGAAAAGAAAATGTTAGTGAACTTAGGATAAAAGTAAGGGAAGTCATAAAAGCAAATCATCCAAGTTGGCAAAAAAGTAATTCTGGAGAGTTTTTGTTCTTTTCAGTTCTTAACTTGAAGGTTGAAAAGACTCTTTATGAATTATCAAAACCCGAATTAAAGGTCCTTTGTGCTCAATTTCATCTGTCTGACAAAAAATCCTTTTCTCAAATGTCCAAACTTGAAATGTTCGAATTTATTGACGAAAAATTTTATTCGCTTTTTCCAAATCATCCTCGTAAAAACAACTGTCTTATTTTTGGACCGCAAATATGAATTCAAAAGTTCTGACAGAAAAGATGCTCAAATTTATACAAAAGATGCCCTGGTGTGGCCATACTAATACCTATACTGGAAAGAACACAAAAAATAAAATTGAATTCCTTTCTTTCACGGCCCGTTCGTCAACTTGGATAGATTTTTGATTCGAGACACACAAAATCGGTTAAACATGGATTCTTGAGCCAATTCCGTGGATTGCTTGCATGAGATCATCTTAATCAAAATACTGTTTTTTTTCTCATAACGTACGCGTTATTCACATCATCAAAGGCACATTAGCCAGCGTCATTTTGCGTTTAATTCTCACAAATTTTAGGAACGCATGAACATTCAAACAATTAAAATATTCTTATTTTATTTTCTGAAAATTATTATTCTGGTAATTATTATTTCTTCGACGATTCCTGATTCTCCTCCTTGATTTCACAATTCGACAATCACTTCTGGAAACTCCCATCCACAATGGAATGCTATCTTCTCTTCTATGATTTCAGTTGGACTGCCGTATGTAGCTCATCCCCAGCCGAGTTCCGCTTAGCGGCTTGACACTGTGACCCCGTGCACCGCGGGATGGCGGTGTCTGTAAGTGCTCCTGGTAGGTTTTGTTGATTGAATCCCTTTTTGGCTCGATTTAAGGACGACTGGTCATCTTCTTCAAATACGACAAAACTGCACTTTCTTCAACAAAAACGACAGCTTCAACTACAATGACAACGACTTTGCTTGGACTGACAACGATTTGGACAACGGACTTGGTTAAACTTTTCTTATTTGTTTAATTTCTTATCAGCAGTGATATGGCCACATAGTGGGAAGTTGAGCTGTTGATAAGAAAGAAAAATTAAAATATATTTCAACAGTGAAACTGCTGCTAGCGTCACGTGAACGCGATTGAAAGGTCAAAAACAAAAAGAAGAAAACAATTGCGCGAAAAGCGCATCGCCATATCTGGAAAAGAAAATAAGCGCGCGAAATGCGCGAGCGCCTTATTTGGAAATAATTGCACCTGCTTGAAATTGAAATTGAAAATTTTGAAAATTGAAAATCACTTCTCTTCTTACCAAATACAATAGCAGCGTTTCCGAATTTCTTGAGTTTTTTCTTCGCAAGTTGCAGCTAGCTTAGAGAATTATTTTGAAATTGTATCACTCGTTTTTGGGCGATTCATGATAACGATGACCAACGAAAAAAAATTTTTTTTTTTGAATATTTTTTCTGTTGGGTTTGAGAGGCTCAGAATCAACCAAAATGACGCTCGGAAGACGGCAGAAACGCTGCAAATAAAATAAGAGCAAAAAACGAATTTTCAAAATTTTGACCTCATTTTTGGGCGATTCATGATAACGATGACCATCGAAAAAAAAATTTTTTTTTGAATTTTTTTTCTGTTGGGTTTGAGAGGCTCAGTACGAACCAAAATGACGCTCGGAAGACGGCAGAAACGCTGCAAATAAAATTTGGGCAAAAAACGAAATTTCAAAATTTTGACCTCGTTTTTGGGCGATTCATGATAACGATGACCATCGAAAAAAAAATTTTTTTTCTGTTGGGTTTGAGAGGCTCAGAATCAACCAAAATGACGCTCGGAAGACGGCAGAAACGCTGCAAATAAAATTTGGGCAAAAAACGAAATTTCAAAATTTTGACCTCGTTTTTGGGCGATTCATGATAACGATGGCCATCGAAAAAAAAATTTTTTTTTTGAATTTTTTTTCTGTTGGGTTTGAGAGGCTCAGTATCAACCAAAATGACGCTCGGAAAACGGCAGAAACGCTGCAAATAAAATTAGAGCAAAAACGAATTTTCAAAATTTTGACCTCGTTTTTGGGCGATTCATGATAACGATGACCATCGAAAAAAAAATTTTTTTTTTGAATTTTTTTTCTGTTAGATTTGAGAGGCTTAGAATCAACCAAAATGACGCTCGGAAGACGGCAAAAACGCTGCAAATAAAATTAGGGCAAAAAACGAAATTTCAAAATTTTGACCTCGTTTTTAGGCGATTCATGATAACGATGACCATCGAAAAAAAAATTTTTTTTTTTGAATTTTTTTTCTGTTGGGTTTGAGAGGCTCAGAATCAACCAAAATGACGCTCGGAAGACGGCAGAAACGCTGCAAATAAAATTAAGGCAAAAAACGAAATTTCAAAATTTTGACCTCGTTTTTGGGTGATTCATGATAACGATGACCATCGAAAAAAAAATTATTTTTTTGAATTTTTTTTCTGTTGGGTTTGAGAGGCTTAGAATCAACCAAAATGACGCTCGGAAGACGGCAGAAATGCTGCAAATAAAATTAGGGCAAAAACGAAATTTCAAAATTTTGACCTCGTTTTTGGGCGATTCATGATAACGATGACCATTGATGCAATACCGGAGAAAAAGAGAGAAAAAAAAATCTTTGATAAGTTCACCGGCGAAATTGAGCTCAACCCAAGTCACAAAATATTCCCCCGATTCACACAAAAATTCTCGAAAAGATGGCGACGCAAATTCCGCCCAAAAATGTTCTTTGAAGGTCCAGACTCGTGTAAAAGGTCAGCTTCTTGTTTTATGTCCGTATCGGAGCTAGAACCTCTGCGGACCTCTAAAACAAGCAAGCGGCCGACTCTCATAAATTGCTTTCCATTTAAGCTTCGGTTAGGGTTTAAAATTAAGCGGCAACGTGTAGGACTAGGCAGTACGTACGCGTGCATATAATACTTCTGTGCAATTATTATTACATCTTCAAATGACTTTATTTATCAAAAATAGCCGCTTAATTCCCAATTTCAATAGATCTCGCTTGTTTGCTAACCCGAGTGTTCGAGGGTTGATTTTATTTCTTAACCACTAAATTAGCCCGAGTGTTCGAGGGTTAATTTAAATTCTAATTCCTAACCGCTTAAATACCCGAGTGTTCGAGGGTTAACTTATTTTCTTATTCCTGACCGCTTTATAAGCCCGAGTGTTCGAGGGTTAACTTTATTTTGATCGTCTCTTTTAAAGCTGAAATCGTCTCTTCTATAAGTAAAACCGTTTCTTATACAGTTAAAATTGTTCCTTTTCTAGCCAAATTTGTCTCTTTTGTGCTCTAAAGCCCCGAGAGTTCGTGGGTTAATTTTAATTTAAAATTCCTGATTATTGATGAGACCCAACTGTTCGAGGGTTAATTTTTCCTTAAAAATAGCATGTGGCTTTTAATTACTCTGTTCATTTTTGGATGACAACGACGAGTGCTCTCGACGCGGATGCGAGTCCTACCACCTCGCCAACTCCTCAAAATCGACTTCAAAAGGCATCCATGGGCGGGCCGGATGGCAAGCTTCTAGCTGCAGATACTTGGACATCTTGCGGTTCCTTGTCTCCGATAAGGCTTGACGCGAAGTAGCGAGTTAAGCAAAAGGCGTCAGTAACTGCCGCAAGGTAAGCCGAAGTTTATTTTGAACCCGGTATATAGTTTATTTTATCGTTTATTTTAAATGCTTTTTCTTACTGATATTTATGTTTTCTTTATTTCCTTTATAAAAAAAATATTCAAAAAAATCAAAAAAAAAAAAATAATATAGATTTCACTTAATTATTTCAACCCTTTCTATTATTTTATAATTATAATTTCTGGCCGATTATTATTATAATTTTATTTATCTGTTTCTAAAAATGGTTATTTTATCTTTGCTGCTACCGCGACGCTTCTTGCGAATCACGTTCATCCCATCACAAGTTTGCGATCAACGAAAAGAAATGCTCGAGAACCCGGCTCTGGCGAAAACGAATAGATCTGAAAAGATCGAGAAAGATTATCCGGAAGAAACCTTCGCGAACTTGTGAACTTTGTTTTGAAAATCTGCATGCGCGCGGCGCGTGCGCCCATTTTATTATTGTGTTTTTGTTTTGCAGCTGCGCTTTTTCTGCAATTTCGCTCACCGCCAAATTCAAATCAGACTTGAAATAGACCAAAAACCGCGAACATCTAAATTTCTTTTCTCCAATTCTTTGCAGGAAAATTAATTTGATTAGAGATTCTTCCTTAATTGCAATCAGGCGCAGAGATTTGTATTATGGTGAACGACGAAGACAAGCCGCAAGATTCCACACTTCCTAAAAGTAAGGTTTACCCAAAATGCCCAGAAGAGGTGCTCAACTCTTCATCCCTTTTTTCACTTCCCCCGGGCCAAGGGTTTTGCTCAAAAATGAAATTTTTCGAAGTCAAATTATTGCTCAAAAATATAAAAAATAAAATCAGTCGCGCGGAGTGGACACTGAACCGAGCACTTGAGGCTCATCCGTCTGATAATGAAAACGAAATTCGGGCTCAGTTCAACGACCAAGCGGCTGATTTTGTATTAAATTCGTGCGGTTCGGAATTTTATCGGGACATTGGGGAGGAACTCGTTCGTATCGAAAAGTGGGAGAAAAGGCTCGAATTTATTTCGAATCTTTTTGTAGAAGAGTCTCAAGAAGAACAGGCGCAGCGCGCCAAAAATACTCTAGAATCCATGGCGAGAAAGGTTGAGGCTTCCGAGACCTTTGCGCGGTTTTTGACTAGGATTACCTCCTGTGCTGGACTGATTACAAGCAACAAAACTTATCAGAATTTTCTTATCGAAGAAAAATTTAAAAAATCTATCAGTCCAGCAAACAAGAGTTTTTTGCTAGATCAGTTACAATGGGACGAGCCGGTAGAAAAAATTGCTAAATTTCTCGACGCGCGCAAGCGACATTTAAAATCGAGCTCGTCGGCGAACGTTAGTAAAATTGAGATACAAACTCAGATCAGCGATCTGATGGAAAGTCAGTCGGTTTTGCTCGCTCAGCAAGCAAAAACATTCGAGCAAACAGTTGCGGCCACGCAGGCCAGGGCTGAGGAGCAAAACGGCCGGCTTCTGGATCAGATCGCTGTTCTAACGGCAAAGATCAGCGCGATGGAGGGCAATCAGAGCCGAGACTTTCAACCTCGATCTTACGCCCCGCGCTTCCCATCTCAGGCCAGAAACGAGGGCCAGGGGCCACCGACATTCTCAGCTCCGAATCAGGGCCAGTGGAGGCCAAGAGCTAGATTTTGTCGACCATGTAATTCGAACGAGCACTGGCGCTCAGAATGCCCTAAAATAACATGCTTTGTTTGTGGTAAATCGGGCCACATGGCGAAAAATTGTCAGGACCGTAAGGTCCCGGCCGGCGCCAAAAATGAAGAACCTTTAAACTAATTGCTGGAAGCCCGTTTGGCCAGAACGGACTTCCAACAGTTAGCATCTTTGCGAATAGTTTTGCCCAAGTGGGTGGACAGTATTTTGTGAATGCTAGTGTTCTTAATTCTCCAGTTCGATTTTTAATAGATACGGGTAGTCAAATTTGCACGTTGCAAAAGAAATTCGTCCCTGAAAACTGCGAAATTCAAAAATCATCTCTAATTGTAAATTCGTTTAATAATAGCGCGATGAAAATTGACGGATTTATTGAAGCTCAGATAAGAATTGATACGGTAAATTGGGGGAAAGCTAAGCTTTTCGTAGTTCCAAACGAATATTCTTCTATCCTTGGTAGTTCTTTTCTCGAAGGAAATGATTGTCTCTTAAACCTTAAACGTCGAAAAATGATCCAAGCGGGCCCTATAACAAGACACGCGAATCTATGTGAGAAAAATAGTGAGGTAAAGGTAAATTCGCTGTCGAGAACCGAGGGAAAAATGGATTCAGGCTTCGATGAAATGTCTTTTTATGATAAAAGTGATGTTCCAAAAATTGATTCCTCGTGTGAGAAAGAAGGAGGTTTTGATGCGGTTTCATTGGAGACAAGGACGTTTCGAGGGAAATCAGAGACAATATTTGATCTCGAGGTTCCGGGAATAGAAAATACATGTAATTTATTTTTCGAGGAGAGTTCTCTAAAAATTCAAAATTAGAGTTTATTCCGTCGATTCAAACTGTGGAAAAAGGCGAAAAATTGTTTAGAATTTTGGTTATAAACCCGACCGATGCAAGCATTAAAATACCACGTGGAACAGTTTATGCGAAGCTTTTTCCAGTGGCGAAAATATCAAATATTCAAGTGGCGAGCAAACAAACGCTTGAATCTATTCTGAGCAAAATTAAAGTCGGTGAATTGCCAGAACATTTAAAACCAGTTTTTTATGCGCTTATTGAGAAGTATTGGTATTTGTTTCTCGACGAGGATGATCTTCTCCCTCCATCAAAAATCGGCGAATTTGAAATAGACACCGGTAACCATCCCCCGGTCTGCTCCGCTCCTTATCGCACTCCTTATACTCTTCGTCCCTTTTTAAAAGAGCTTCTTTCCATTTTTACTGAACACGGGATAATTGAGAAGTCAAACAGCCCTTGGAATTCCCCGTTGCTTTTAGTAAAAAAGAAAAACGGTAAATTTAGACTGGTGATTGATTTTCGGCGACTGAACGCAGTCACAGTTCAGGCAAATCATCCCTTGCCGAATATCGAGGATACGTTAAATTATTTGGCTGAGAGTAGGGTTTTTAGTTGCTGTGATATGATAAAGGGTTTTCATCAAATTGCCATCGAAGAAAGCTCAAAAGAAAAAACGGCATTTAGCTGTGAATTCGGGCAATTTCAATTTAAAAGGATGCCAATGGGCACTAGAAATTCACCGAGTTACTTTGCGAAAGTGGTGGATAAGTGCCTCGAGGATGTTCCACGCTCGGAAATAACGGCGTATTTAGATGATCTGATCGTTCATAGCCCAGATTTCGAAACGCATTTGAAAAATTTGGAAAAATTTTTCAAAATAATGGCGATAAATTCACTGCGCCTAAATGCGAGAAAAGCGATATTTTGTGTCAGTAAAGTTGACTTTCTTGGGTTTGAGATAGAAAACGGATGCATTAAACCGTCACAGAGTAGAGTTGAAACGATCAACGATCGAGGCGTTCCAAAAGACAGAGACGAAGCAATTTCGCTTTTTGGGGCTTTGTCGAGTCACAGACGATTTATTGAGGGTTTTGCGGAATTGGCTCTGCCGATTTCGAAAACGTACAGAGGTAAATTTCAATGGACTCCTGAGGCAACTGTAGCGCTAGAAAAATTAAAGAAAATAATAACGAGTAATGCACTCAAGTTATCATTGCCTCCAAAAAATTGTCGATTTGTCCTTGAAACTGATGCCTCTGAAACGGGCTACGGTGGCTGTCTTTCCTTCTGTAGATTTCCAAATCTGGCGCACGAGCATAATGAGAGTTGCTTGCGTCAAATTGCGTACCATTCTGGAAATTTTTCGGAAACACAAGCTCGATATGTTACAGTTGAGAAAGAGCTTTTTAGCGGAATGACTTGTATGGAACGGTGGGCTCCGTATCTTCTGTTTAATGAGTTCGATTGGATAGTAGACAACTCTTGCTTGAGATTTATTAATTCGCTGAAAACGAGCAATCGGAAAATCCAGCGCTGGATTATGAATATTCAGGGATTCTCGTTTAACCCTATCCAGCGAAAATCAAAGGATATGAAGATAAGCGACTATTTAAGCCGCTCGTATCAAAAACCAGAAAAAGTCGATGTTCGAGAAATCACTTTTTCGGAAGCCGATCTTGTCGATTTTCAAGTGCTTGACCCGACATTAGCTGAAGTTTTTAAATTTGTAAAAATTGATCGATGGCCGAATCTCACTTCTGATCGGAAAATCATTTTTTATAAATTGTTTCGCGAAAATCTCAAAATCAAGGAGGATGGCCGACTTGTAATTCACGATCTTTGTGGCCAAATTCGCACGTGTATTCCAGATCAACTCGTCTCCTCGATTGTCAAAAATTATCATGAGCCAAATCATGAAGGGATCGATATTTGCTATAAAAAGATTAGTGCAAAATATGTTTGGCCTAGTATGAGAGAATCCGTCACTGAATTCATTAGATCTTGCGCTTATTGTCAGGCTTCCAAGCCAAATACTCATCCTAATCGGCCGCCTCTCGGAAAAAGCGAAACGCCTGTTGCTCCTTTCCAATGTCTCGCGATTGACTTAATCGGGCCTCTTAAGCCGACAGATTCTGACATGCAGTTTTGTTTGACCGCCGTGGATCTTTTTTCTAAAAAAGTGTACGCCGAGGCGCTTTCTTCGAAAAATAAAATTGAAGTTTTAGAAAAATTCAAGAGAATTTTTTTCTCAATTCCACACATCCCGAAGAGCGTCCTCTCCGATAACGGAACTGAATTTTTTGCAATTCCTGAGTTTTTGAAATCGAAGGGAGTTATTCATAAATTAAGTCCACCGTATCATCCTCAGACGAATGGAGGAATTGAAGTTGTTAATCGGACCATAAAGAGTCGGCTAAGAGCTATTTGCGATATGGATAATTGGGACACTTATCTTTACCAAGTCGTTCATGCAATTAACGGTAGTGTTCATTCTGTTTCCGAATTTAGTCCATTCCAGATCGAGACGGGTGTTGCTGAAGTTCATAATCCAGATGATCCGCTTTTCAGAAATTACGGTGAAAGAATTGACATTGATTTTTCAAAAATCAAAGAGAGAATTGAATCGGAGAAAAGTAAGAGAGTGGAAAAATTTGGCAATTCCAGCTATATTGATTATAAAATCGGCGAAAAAGTTCTCATGAAAAATATGTTGGCTAAACATCCTCCCTTCCTCGGCCCCTTTCTGATCTGTGATAAATCCCCGAAATCAACCTGGTACGGTTTGAAAAACCCAGAAAACGGCAAGGAATACCGAAGACACGGCTCCGATCTGCGTAAATTCATCGAGCGGAAAATTGAAAGTCCCCTATTTATTGACAAAAATCACGAGCCAGGAGACTCTTCCGATCTGAGTGGTTCGCGTTTGGAATTATCCCGAGTGCAAAATTTTTAATCCGAAGACGAGGAAGATAATTTTTGTTACCCGGCCGAGAGAAAGATCATTACTCGATCTATTTCTCGAAGGGAAAGAGAAAAATCAGTGATTATTCTTGTGCCAGAACCCGTGGCCGAGCCTGAGTCTGAGTCAGAGTCCGAGCCCGAGCTTCATGAGAATTCGGAAGGAATTGAACGAGTTCATGAGGCCCACGAGTCGCTGACAGTTTTTGAGTCTCATCCGGAGATTGATTCGAATTCTCAAGAATCAGAAGTAGAGTTGTCGGTAAATTCGTCATCTGGGAAGTCATATGTTCCAGACTCAGAAAGTGAGAGTAAAGAATCAAAGATAAAGTCTAGTTCAGATAGTGATTTAGAAAATGAGGATCCAGATCAGGTTCTTATTGACCCCATTGTCATGCTCAAATTTTCCAAGAAGAAAAATGAGTCGAGCGAGAGCGAGCCCGATGTTCCCGATAAAACCCCCGATCCGATCCCAGAGCAAAAGCCGGCCCGTAAGAAATTAACATTTTCGGACCTTGACACTCCCGAAAACTCGCCTAAAAATTCCGCGGAGAAGAGCCCCTTTGATCAATCCCCAATCTTAAATGACGGCCCGGCTGGTAATCTTACAATATCATCTGATAGCTCTAGTTTTGATAATCAAAATCTTGAGCAAATTACCGAGACAGAGACCCGTATTTTTAGGGAAAACATTGCCCCAAATCTTACTAGTTTTGACGAACTCGACGTTAGCCATAATCCCTCAAACCCAAAAAAGCGCGAAAGAGAGTCCTCCAAAGATTCGAATTCTGCGCCGCTGGGGAAATGTCAAATTTTGGATAGTGATAATTTTGAAATAGCCCTTTCAGAAGAAAGCAATAGAATGGATTTTTCAATAAATTTTAAACTTCAAAATAAAATAAAGAGCTTTTTGAATTATTCGATAGAACTTACGAGCAATGTAAACAAAATATGTCTGTAGAAAAAGGAATTTTTTGTAAGCTCAGTGAGCTTTCTATGTTAATGCTTAAATACGTAGCAGATAAGTTTAATTTGAAAGAGATCGATAATGACGAAGCCCCCGAACTTAGATCGAAAATTCGGAATCACATTCAAACAAAATTTAAATTTTGGAAAAAAGCATCTAACGGGGAGTTTCTGTTTTATGGAATTTTTGTTGTTTTAAAGCCAACTAAATTGAGCGATTTTAATAAAACAGAACTTAAAGCCCTTGCCGCGTTTTATGATATAAAAAATGTTTTTCATGCCAGAAAATATGGAGCTAGGGAACAAATTGACGCATTTTTCACTGAGAAATTTCCCAATCATAAACGCGTTCAAGGCGAACTTATATTTAGCCCAGAAACGGCGGTTTAGAATAGTTCAAAAACAAATATTTCGTGACTTGAGTTCAACTAGCCACGCTGTAGAATGATATTTCTTCGGGAAAAAATAATTGTTATCACTGGTAAAAAAGAATGGAAGAAAAATAGTTCCGGACCCATAAGTGGTCACAGTGATGCAATACCGGAGAAAAAGAGAGAAAAAAAAATCTTTGATAAGTTCACCGGCGAAATTGAGCTCAACCCAAGTCACAAAATATTCCCCCGATTCACACAAAAATTCTCGAAAAGATGGCGACGCAAATTCCGCCCAAAAATGTTCTTTGAAGGTCCAGACTCGTGTAAAAGGTCAGCTTCTTGTTTTATGTCCGTATCGGAGCTAGAACCTCTGCGGACCTCTAAAACAAGCAAGCGGCCGACTCTCATAAATTGCTTTCCATTTAAGCTTCGGTTAGGGTTTAAAATTAAGCGGCAACGTGTAGGACTAGGCAGTACGTACGCGTGCATATAATACTTCTGTGCAATTATTATTACATCTTCAAATGACTTTATTTATCAAAAATAGCCGCTTAATTCCCAATTTCAATAGATCTCGCTTGTTTGCTAACCCGAGTGTTCGAGGGTTGATTTTATTTCTTAACCACTAAATTAGCCCGAGTGTTCGAGGGTTAATTTAAATTCTAATTCCTAACCGCTTAAATACCCGAGTGTTCGAGGGTTAACTTATTTTCTTATTCCTGACCGCTTTATAAGCCCGAGTGTTCGAGGGTTAACTTTATTTTGATCGTCTCTTTTAAAGCTGAAATCGTCTCTTCTATAAGTAAAACCGTTTCTTATACAGTTAAAATTGTTCCTTTTCTAGCCAAATTTGTCTCTTTTGTGCTCTAAAGCCCCGAGAGTTCGTGGGTTAATTTTAATTTAAAATTCCTGATTATTGATGAGACCCAACTGTTCGAGGGTTAATTTTTCCTTAAAAAATAGCATGTGGCTTTTAATTACTCTGTTCATTTTTGGATGACAACGACGAGTGCTCTCGACGCGGATGCGAGTCCTACCACCTCGCCAACTCCTCAAAATCGACTTCAAAAGGCATCCATGGGCGGGCCGGATGGCAAGCTTCTAGCTGCAGATACTTGGACATCTTGCGGTTCCTTGTCTCCGATAAGGCTTGACGCGAAGTAGCGAGTTAAGCAAAAGGCGTCAGTAACTGCCGCAAGGTAAGCCGAAGTTTATTTTGAACCCGGTATATAGTTTATTTTATCGTTTATTTTAAATGCTTTTTCTTACTGATATTTATGTTTTCTTTATTTCCTTTATAAAAAAAAAATATTCAAAAAAATCAAAAAAAAAAAAATAATATAGATTTCACTTAATTATTTCAACCCTTTCTATTATTTTATAATTATAATTTCTGGCCGATTATTATTATAATTTTATTTATCTGTTTCTAGAAATGGTTATTTTATCTTTGCTGCTACCGCGACGCTTCTTGCGAATCACGTTCATCCCATCACAAGTTTGCGATCAACGAAAAGAAATGCTCGAGAACCCGGCTCTGGCGAAAACGAATAGATCTGAAAAGATCGAGAAAGATTATCCGGAAGAAACCTTCGCGAACTTGTGAACTTTGTTTTGAAAATCTGCATGCGCGCGGCGCGTGCGCCCATTTTATTATTGTGTTTTTGTTTTGCAGCTGCGCTTTTTTTGCAATTTCGCTCACCGCCAAATTCAAATCAGACTTGAAATAGACCAAAAACCGCGAACATCTAAATTTCTTTTCTCCAATTCTTTGCAGGAAAATTAATTTGATTAGAGATTCTTCCTTAATTGCAATCAGGCGCAGAGATTTGTATTAACCATCGAAAAAAAAATTTTTTTTTTTGAATTTTTTTTCTGTTGCGTTTGAGAGGCTCAGAATCAACCAAAATGACGCTCGGAAGACGGCAGAAACGCTGCAAATAAAATAAGGGCAAAAAACGAAATTTCAAAATTTTGACCTCGTTTTTGGGCGATTCATGATAACGATGACCATCGAAAAAAAAATTTTTTTTTTGGAATTTTTTTTCTGCTGGGTTTGAGAGGCTTAGAATCAACCAAAATGACGCTCGGAAGACGGCAGAAACGCTGCAAATAAAATAAGAGCAAAAAACGAATTTTCAAAATTTTGACCTCATTTTTGGGCGATTCATGATAACGATGACCATCGAAAAAAAAATTTTTTTTTTTCTGTTGGGTTTGAGAGGCTCAGTATCAACCAAAATGACGCTCGGAAGACGGCAAAAACGCTGCAAATAAAATTAGAGCAAAAAACGAATTTTCAAAATTTTGACCTCGTTTTTGGGCGATTCATGATAACGATGTTCATCGAAAAAAAAATTTTTTTTTTGAATTTTTTTTCTGTTGGGTTTGAGAGGCTTAAAATCAACCAAAATGACGCTCGGAAGACGGCAGAAACGCTGCAAATAAAATTAGGGCAAAAAACGAAATTTCAAAATTTTGACCTCGTTTTTGGGCGATTCATGATAACGATGACCATCGAAAAAAAAATTTTTTTTTTTTGAATTTTTTTTCTGTTGGGTTTGAGAGGCTCAGAATCAACCAAAATGACGCTCGGAAGACGGCAGAAACGCTGCAAATAAAATTAGGGCAAAAAACGAAATTTCAAAATTTTGACCTCGTTTTTGGGCGATTCATGATAACGATGACCAAAAAAATTTTTTTTTTTGAATTTTTTTTCTTTTCGGTTTGAGAGGCTCAAGATCAACCAAAATGACGCTCGGAAGACGGCAGAAACGCTGCAAATAAAATTAAAGCAAATAACGAAATTTCAAAATTTTGACCTCGTTTTTGGGCGATTAATGATAACGATGATGATACCGACTAAAGAATCTCTCCCTGCGATGTAAATACTTGCAAGTAAAATTCGAAAATAATTTTTTGCTTTTTCGTGGATTTATTTGGAAACGTGAATGATTTTCAAAATTTCAAATTTTTGAAGAAAAGTATTTTTAAACCGGTTGGTTCCGGATTTTCCATTGTTCCGTCGATGGCGCCATTACGGGCCTTTGTGCTTTTTACATAATCAATTGATGCCAATTTTTATCTTTTTACGTAACGGTTAATAAATAGACAGTTACATAACTATGTTACGTTTCTTTTCATTTTTTTTCATTTTTGTTGATTTCTTGCCACATGTGGCGCTTTTTCCCAGTTATGAAAAATAAGAGCTTCTCACTATGTGACCACTCATATTTTTCATAATTAGCAAAGTTGTCGTTTTTGTCCAAGTCCGTTGTCCATGTCCAGTGTCAGTCCAAGCCAGTCCGTTGTCCGTGTTGTAGTTGAAGTTGTTGAAGAAGAAGTTGTCGCCATCGCCGGTCCATTGTGTAGCCATGATTTCTGTTAATTGGTCAAGTTAACTAGAAAACGCAGCCGTAACAGCTCATCAACGATTTTGATTACCTGGGAGCGCTTATGACCACGGTTTACCGGTTTGGGATATTCTGCCCGCGGTTACTTTGTGATCAGCCCTTACGGGAAGCTCAGCCAGTAAGAATCTGTGTTCCAACTTTTCCGTCGTTGTCGAAGCCATTTGAGATCATCCTTCAGTCGTTGATTTTGACACAGAATAATTAATAAAATCAAGAACTTTTCCGAAAGACACGAGTTAACTTTGAAATCATAGAAGAAGGCTAATATTGTTTTCTGAAAGAAATTTATTTCTTTCTGATTTTTGAAAAGATAAATATCCTAAAACAGTTAATAATAAAACCTTTTAAAAGCCCTTGACAGTAAGACTTTTAAAAGGCGCGGCTAATGTGCCTTTGAGTAAATATAATCCACGCGTACGTAGACACAATCCTAAAGGTATAAAGACTCTTTATAACCTTTGCCCTGACTATTCTACCCTGACCCTGATTCAAAGTAAATTTGAACCATAAGAAACTGATCTGGCTCGAAAGATCATTATAATTCTAGTGTGATATTTTAATTTTGGCCGTGAAATATTTTTTTTGACCGTTCTCCTCATTAGGTATCACTGTGACCACACCTAGGGTCATAGACGAGCATCTTTTCCTATAAGAACGTGTTTTTCAAAGAACTAAATGTTTGGCTGAAATAAAAGTCTGTCATTTTCACGAGGATGTTTCGGATGTTTTATAAGCATTTCGGAATCAATAAATTCAGTCAATAGAGTTTTTGAAGAGAATTGAATTTTACCGAGAGAATAAAATGATGCCAAACATTTAAGTTCTGCAACAGATAAATCTGATAGAAAACATTTTTTTCTAGGCGAAAAAACGCATAGAAACAAGTTTTCACCATTTTTATTCTTATGCCAACGGGGATGATTCTCGTTTATCCAACATTTAATCCTTGCTATCAATTCGGCTTTATTTTCAGCTGGCGAAAATTCTACACCTAATTTTGAAAGAACTACTCAAAGAGATTCTTTTGGTACGTCTTTTTGATTTAACACGCAGCCATTACCGATTATCGAATTATATTTATATTCTGTAAATCTTTCGATTTTTTCAAAAAGATCTGGATGCTCATTTTCAAGTATTTCATGCAGGGTGAGATCATTAAAATCGATCATGTGATGATCTTGTGGGTTAAGTTGTTTTTTTGATAATTCTAACAATTCCCCCGGTAATTTGAGTAAATCGATTGTTAAAAAATCTGCCTCAGCCCGCAAATTCTCGTCCTCAGCCATTTCCTTTGCAAGATTTCTTTTATGTTTAAGCCTAACTAGTGGATCTGTTTGATTTATCCTAGGAGTTTCGAAGGTATCATCAGAAGAAAATTCATAATTTTCATAATTGCCTTTTTTTGAAATCTGCTGATCAGGCTCAGAATTATTCGAGTTTTCTCGTTGTCTCTTTCCAAAAGGTTTGGAGCTTTCAAGTTCAGATAAACACAATTTATCATATGATGTTAAATCTCTATCGGAAACCTGGACACTACTTTCGTTATTATCTAACTCATTAGTCTCTATATTATCATCTCCACTCCCGAGAATAGGATTATTACCATTTGCTGACGCGATTATTTCAAGCTCAGAATTTTCTGAGGTTTCAGTCAAATCTAAAATTTGTGGATTCAGGTCGGAGAGGACAACATTCCCAAGCATCGAATTTTCAGATCCACCCTGAATCTCTCTCCCGTTGATTGAATCATTATCCGATGTATAATGGTCCGAACTATGATCTAAATTACTCGATACGCTTAGCGAATGATTGACCCTATTGATCTCTCTTCCATACTGATAAATAAAATTTTCTGATAGCATTGAATCTAAAGACATCTCATTGAATCCCGAATCAGAATGAATCATCGGATCCTTGTTTCCAGGGTTAGAATTTGAGAGAAAATCATTGTTATTTTCCGACAAACAAGGGATCTCTTTCCGTTCATTGAAAACTCGAAGATCATCTGCATGTCTTCTAAAAATTTTTCCTGATGATTCCTCCTGAACAACAAACGTTGTTGCCGTTTTCTCTGTAACAATAAATGGTCCCAAAAACGGAGGTGATTTGGAGCGAAAATTTCTGATTAAAACTTTATCACCAATAGCGTATTCTCGATAATTATTATTTTGAAATTTTTAACATCGCAGTCGTTTCTCGTTATCAATTAATTTTTTAATTTCCTGAAAATCAAAATGATTTGTTTGCATATATTCTCTCCAATTCGAATCATGAAAAGTGTGAGGATTTTTTATTCCATTCTCAATCGAAAAAGGACTCAACTTAGTGACTGAATGTTGTGAGCTATTTATCTCATGTAATATTTCAAAAATATATTGATCCCAATTAATAAACGCGCAACGAGCTTTCAATCTATTTTTGATGGTTCTATTAGCGTTCTCGCAAGCTCCATTCGTCGAAGGATGCCTTGGTGGGCTACGATTCATTTTAATACCATTCTTTTTGCAAAAATCATCAATCTTGCAGAATTCTGGAGCATTATCAAATAAAACTGAGCGCGGGAATAAAGGATTTCTAAAAATAATTGCCTTGAATTTTTCTAAAAGAATGTCAGATTTTTTAGAATTAACCGGCTCCGCGTATATTTTTTTCGAGAAAAAATCAACAGCTGTAAAAGCATAAATGTTTCCCGAATCAGTTATTCTAAGGGGGCCAATCATATCAAATCCCAATTCTTGCCAAGGGCCAGATGGTGTGGGAAAGGTTTTTACAGGCGCTTTGTTTGGATGAGTATTTGTTTTATGTATTTGGCAAAAAGGACATGACTTTATATAGTCCGCGATTGAATTTTTCATTTTACTCCAAAAATATTTCCTAGCGATTTTAGAAAAAGTTATTTCCGTGCCCAAATGACATGAATCATGGTACTCCTTGATTATTTCTTTCTGCATTATTTCTGGAACGCAAATTCTAAAACTACCTTCTGATTTAAGTGCTAACTCCCCAGAATCAAGAAAAAACAATTCCTTCCGGAAAAGAGAAAAGAGGGAGATTTCTTGAGACGGTTTGTTCGGCCAGCGATCTAGTCGAACAAAAGCACGAATGTCTTTCAAAACTGGATCTAACTTTTGCATTTCTAAAAATTGTGCTTTGTCAATTTTCAACTGGGAAATTCTCGAATTTCTTGACAAACAGTCAGATATTTTCATCTGACTAGACTTTTTATGAATAATTTGAAAATCAAACGACATTAGATCTGCCATCCACCTTTGAAGTCGTGAATTATTTGTCCGAAACGATTTTACATATTTTAGATTAGCATTGTCCGTCAAAAATCAAAACGACGAAATTTTAAGAAAACCGACCATTTATCCATACTTAAACGAGCCGCAAGCATCTCTTTTTCGAGGGTTGTATATTTTATTTGAGACTCTGAAAAATTTCCAGAATTATATGCTACTGGCCTCAAACAATTTTCATTGTGATAATGAGTTTCTCTTGAATCGTCTGAAATACATATATAGAGAACACCGCCGAATCCCGTATCAGAACTATCAGTTTCAAGAACGAATTTTCCATTTTCAGGCGGCGCTATCGTTAACTCTAGGGCTTTATCAGTAATTTCCTCCTTAAGATTTTCAAGAGCTACAGTCGCTTCACGACTCCATTTAAATTGTCCCCTGTACGTTTGAGTTATAGCTTTCGCCTTTTCTGCAAAATTTGGAATGAATTTTCGATGAAAATTGAGCATGCCAAAAACAGACATCGCCTCCGTTTTATTTTTAGGACAATTTAGATTTTTTATAGCTTCCACTCTAGATTGAGAAGGTCTAACTTTACCATTTTTTAAATTAAACCCGCAGAAATCCAATTCGGAATCAAAAAACTTACACTTTCGGGCATTCAATCGCAAATTATTCTTTGCAAGCGCAATAAAAAATTTTCGAAGACTCAAAAGATGCTCTGCTTCCGTTTTACTATGAACCGCCAAATCATCCATGTACGCAATAACTTCCGTCTTTGCGATTCCTTCTAGCGCTTTATCAACAAATAACATAAAAAATGAAGGAGCATTTTTAACGCCCATAGGCATTCTCAAAAAACGAAATTGTCCAAATTCACAAGTAAAACTTGTTTTATCGGCTGTTTCTGGGCAATTTTTGATTTGATGATATCCTTTATACAAATCAGTACTCGAAAATATTTTGCTCCCGTGCATATACGAAATTGAATCTTCTAATGACGGTAATGGGTAGTGATACTGTAATGTTGCCTCATTTAGCTTTCTGTAGTCAATAACCAATCGATAAGAACCATCCTTTTTCGCTACCAAAAGGCAAGGCGAGCTCCAAACCGAGATACATTGCTCGATAACCTTGTTCCCTTCATAATTTTCAAGAATCTTTTTCAAAGTTGGTCTTAACGCAAAAGCGGTTCGATAGGGCTGTGAAGAGACAGGCTTATCATCAACAGTATCTATTCTAAATTCTGCTATAGAGCAAGCTGGTATAAAATCTCCTTCTTCCAGAAAAAGAAAACTGAATTCTTCTACCATTTTATCGAAAATTTCTTGTGATTCTGGTGACATTTTTCCTGTTTTAATTTCCTTACGAATCTTTTTGATTGTTTCCGTTTTTATTTGAGCAACGCTAAAGGCTTCAACTAAATTGACCATTTTTGTGCCTTTCTCAAGTCTTATACTACAATCAGAAGAATTAACAACAAGTAATCGATACACAGGTGATTCTAAAGATACTTCCTGTAAGGAGGGAATCAACTCAAGCTTCGAATTTTTAAGACAAGAATCTTCAAAAAATAAGGGTGCATTTTTTTGTAAATTCATGACATCCAAGTCAACAAGCATCTCTGTTTTAGGTCGAAATGTAAGGGTGTTTCGTAAAACCCCATAACAGTTTGATTCTGATTTATTTTCAAAGAATTCAGCATTGATTTTTGAAATATTAGCGAACCTCTCAACAGGCCCACTTTGAATAATTTTCTTTCTCTTCAGATTAATTAATAATTCTAATTCTTCAATAGCTGCTGATCCTAGAACCGAGTTGTAATTTCCTTCCGTAACATAGAACCGCGCGCGGCCCCAATTATGATCATCAATTATTAAATCAGTCTCAATAAATCCTAGAACAGAAACGCTTGTATTATTGTATGCGCAAATTTTTATATCATTTTTATGAATTTTTTCTGATTGAGGGACAAGTTCTTTTCCAATCAAATTAATTTGGGAACCTGTATCAACCAATAATTTTGTATTTTTATTAAAAAGTTTTGCATGAATGAAAAATTGACGCCCTACACTATTTACAGAACTAATAAATGAAATCGGGCTGATAGTTTGACCATACTCCAACCCGATTATGCGTTTCCCGATGAATTTTGATTGCCACGAATATTCGGATTATTTTCATGGTTACGATTATGTGTATTATTCTGATTACGAGGGCAATCTCGCTCAACATGGCCACGGCCACCACAATTGTGACATTGAACAAACCGGCAATTTCGCTTAATATGCCCATATTTTTTACACAGATTACAGAACACTCGTGGAAAAGAGTTCTGCTGAAAGTTACCCGAAAATGGACCATTGCTCGAAAAAGGGCTATTGTTTGAGAAAGGACTATTGCCAGAGAAAGGGCCAAACATTTGTTGACGATTGCCTCGGTTATTGCTTTGACCAAAATTCTGATTTATCGGGCCATTAAAAGACTCTTGAGCGGCTTTTGAAAGCTTTGCATTCTCAAGTTTTAGTTCGTTAACTGTAGCAGTAAGATCCCGAATAGCTTCCGCGAATTCTTGGGCCTTCTTATCATGACTTTCTTGAAGCTTTTGATTGCTCTCGCTGAATGCTTCAAACTGTCTCGATAGCATATCTGACGTGTTATCCATGAAAGAATTCATGCGATCAATATTCACTGCAGAAACAGTGGTAACCGCGTAACGCTCTCTTTCATCCAAAAATTTTGCTATTTCCGCGGCATTCTGATTATGCATTTTATTATCCTTCAAAAAGCTTAGATTAACTGGTTCGATAAATTTCTTGAATTTTGACTCCACGAGAAAATCAACCGCATCTTTCCGAGTATCGATCAATTTTGCAAGAGCTTTCACTCTTTTCAAAAAACTGCAGAATTTTTCATTGGAATCAACCCGTCGGGCCATATTCTCAAATTCTTGTTCTGCTTTCAATTTTCGCTCTTCCGCCGTTTCTTCGCCAAAAATGTCTTTTAAAACTTCAAGAGCTTCCTCGAAATTTTCAGCATTTGCAAGCTGGCGTCCAAATTGACTAAGAAACTCGGCTGAACAAGAATTTCGGAGACAATTAACGAGCTTTCGCTCCAATTGCTTATTAAGCTCAGAATCATTCTCACGAGAATGTTCCTTGACCGACCGGTCGAAAAGTGCTCTAAATTGTGAAACTCGATCTTCCAAATTACTCCTAGCTAGCTCGTATTCATAAAATTTCATCGCCGGGGAAAAGAATTGGGCTTGAGAATTTGGGGGCAAAACAGTCATAAGAATTTTTTCCGGCATATCCGAAATCGATTTTCTCTCAATAATTACCGGTTTTGAATTGCCGTCCTCCGTGGTCTCCATTGATACCGACTAAAGAATCTCTCCCTGCGATGTAAATACTTGCAAGTAAAATTCGAAAATAATTTTTTGCTTTTTCGTGGATTTATTTGGAAACGTGAATGATTTTCAAAATTTCAAATTTTTGAAGAAAAGTATTTTTAAACCGGTTGGTTCCGGATTTTCCATTGTTCCGTCGATGGCGCCATTACGGGCCTTTGTGCTTTTTACATAATCAATTGATGCCAATTTTTATCTTTTTACGTAACGGTTAATAAATAGACAGTTACATAACTATGTTACGTTTCTTTTCATTTTTTTTCATTTTTGTTGATTTCTTGCCACATGTGGCGCTTTTTCCCAGTTATGAAAAATAAGAGCTTCTCACTATGTGACCACTCATATTTTTCATAATTAGCAAAGTTGTCGTTTTTGTCCAAGTCCGTTGTCCATGTCCAGTGTCAGTCCAAGCCAGTCCGTTGTCCGTGTTGTAGTTGAAGTTGTTGAAGAAGAAGTTGTCGCCATCGCCGGTCCATTGTGTAGCCATGATTTCTGTTAATTGGTCAAGTTAACTAGAAAACGCAGCCGTAACAGCTCATCAACGATTTTGATTACCTGGGAGCGCTTATGACCACGGTTTACCGGTTTGGGATATTCTGCCCGCGGTTACTTTGTGATCAGCCCTTACGGGAAGCTCAGCCAGTAAGAATCTGTGTTCCAACTTTTCCGTCGTTGTCGAAGCCATTTGAGATCATCCTTCAGTCGTTGATTTTGACACAGAATAATTAATAAAATCAAGAACTTTTCCGAAAGACACGAGTTAACTTTGAAATCATAGAAGAAGGCTAATATTGTTTTCTGAAAGAAATTTATTTCTTTCTGATTTTTGAAAAGATAAATATCCTAAAACAGTTAATAATAAAACCTTTTAAAAGCCCTTGACAGTAAGACTTTTAAAAGGCGCGGCTAATGTGCCTTTGAGTAAATATAATCCACGCGTACGTAGACACAATCCTAAAGGTATAAAGACTCTTTATAACCTTTGCCCTGACTATTCTACCCTGACCCTGATTCAAAGTAAATTTGAACCATAAGAAACTGATCTGGCTCGAAAGATCATTATAATTCTAGTGTGATATTTTAATTTTGGCCGTGAAATATTTTTTTGACCGTTCTCCTCATTAGGTATCAGATGACCATCGAAAAAATTTTTTTTGAATTTTTTTTCTGTTGGGTTTGAGAGGCTCAGAATCAACCAAAATGAAACGCTGCAAATAAAATTAGAGCAAATAACGAAATTTCAAATTTTGACCTCGTTTTTGGGCGATTCATGATAACGATGACCATCGAAAAAAATTTTTTTGAATATTTTTCTGTTGGGTTTGAGAGGCTCAGAATCAACCAAAATGACGCTCGGTAGACGGCAAAAACGCTGCAAATAAAATAAGAGCAAAAAACGAAATTTCAAAATTTTGACCTCATTTTTTTGCGATTCATGATAACGATGACCATCGAAAAAAAAATTTTTTTTTTTTGGTTTTTTTTTCTGTTGGGTTTGAGAGGCTCAGAATCAACCAAAATGACGCTTGGAAGACGGCAGAAACGCTGCAAATAAAATTAGGGCAAAAAACGAAATTTTAAAATTTTGACCTCGTTTTTGGGCGATTCATGATAACGATGACCATCGAAAAAAAAATTTTTTTTTTGAATTTTTTTTCTGTTGGGTTTGAGAGGCTCAGTACGAACCAAAATGACGCTCGGAAGACGGCAGAAACGCTGCAAATAAAGTTTGGGCAAAAAACGAAATTTCAAAATTTTGACCTCGTTTTTGGGCGATTCATGATAACGATGACCATCGAAAAAAAAATTTTTTTTCTGTTGGGTTTGAGAGGCTCAGAATCAACCAAAATGACGCTCGGAAGACGGCAGAAACGCTGCAAATAAAATTAGGGCAAAAAACGAAATTTCAAAATTTTGACCTCGTTTTTGGGCGATTAATGATAACGATGACCATCGAAAAAAAAATTTATTTTTTTGAATTTTTTTTCTGTTAGATTTGAGAGGCTTAGAATCAACCAAAATGACGCTCGGAAGACGGCAAAAACGCTGCAAATAAAATTAAGGCAAAAAACGAAATTTCAAAATTTTGACCTCGTTTTTGGGTGATTCATGATAACGATGACCATCGAAAAAAAAATTATTTTTTTGAATTTTTTTTCTGTTGGGTTTGAGAGGCTTAGAATCAACCAAAATGACGCTCGGAAGACGGCAGAAATGCTGAAAATAAAATTAGGGCAAAAACGAAATTTCAAAATTTTGACCTCGTTTTTGGGCGATTCATGATAACGATGACCATCGAAAAAAAAAATTTTTTTTTTGAATTTTTTTTCTGTTGGGTTTGAGAGGCTCAGAATCAACCAAAATGACGCTCGAAAGACGGCAGAAACGCTGCAAATAAAATAAAGGCAAAAAACGAAATTTCAAAATTTTGACCTCGTTTTTGGGCGATTCATGATAACGATGACCATCGAAAAAAAAATTTTTTTTTGAATTTTTTTTCTGTTGGGTTTGAGAGGCTCAGAATCAACCAAAATGACGCTCGGAAGACGGCAGAAATGCTGCAAATAAAATTAGGGCAAAAACGAAATTTCAAAATTTTGACCTCGTTTTTGGGCGATTCATGATAACTATGACCATCGAAAAAAAAATTTTTTTTTTTTGGTTTTTTTTTCTGTTGGGTTTGAGAGGCTCAGTATCAACCAAAATGACGCTCGGAAGACGGCAGAAACGCTGCAAATAAAATTAGAGCAAAAAACGAATTTTCAAAATTTTGACCTCGTTTTTGGGCGATTCATGATAACGATGTTCATCGAAAAAAAAATTTTTTTTTTGAATTTTTTTTCTGTTGGGTTTGAGAGGCTTAGAATGAACCAAAATGACGCTCGGAAGACGGCAGAAACGCTGCAAATAAAATTAGGGCAAAAAACGAAATTTCAAAATTTTGACCTCGTTTTTGGGCGATTCATGATAACGATGACCATCGAAAAAAAAATTTTTTTTTTTTGAATTTTTTCTGTTGGGTTTGAGAGGCTCAGAATCAACCAAAATGACGCTCGGAAGACGTCAGAAACGCTGCAAATAAAATTAGGGCAAAAAACGAAATTTCAAAATTTTGACCTCGTTTTTGGGCGATTCATGATAACGATGACCAAAAAAATTTTTTTTTTTGAATTTTTTTTCTGTTGGGTTTGAGAGGCTCAAGATCAACCAAAATGACGATCGGAAGACGGCAGAAACGCTGCAAATAAAATTAGAGCAAATAACGAAATTTCAAAATTTTGACCTCGTTTTTGGGCGATTCATGATAACGATGACCATCGAAAAAAAAATTTTTTTTTTTGAATATTTTTTCTGTTGGGTTTGAGAGGCTCAGAATCAACCAAAATGACGCTCGGAAGACGGAAGAAACGCTGCAAATAAAATAAGAGCAAAAAACGAATTTTCAAAATTCTGACCTCATTTTTGGGCGATTCATGATAACGATGACCATCGAAAAAAAAATTTTTTTTTTTTGGTTTTTTTTTCTGTTGGGTTTGAGAGGCTCAGTATCAACCAAAATGACGCTCGGAAGACGGCAGAAACGCTGCAAATAAAATTAGAGCAAAAAACGAATTTTCAAAATTTTGACCTCGTTTTTGGGCGATTCATGATAACGATGACCATCGAAAAAAAATTTTTTTTCTGTTGGGTTTGAGAGGCTTAGAATCAACCAAAGTGACGCTCGAAAGACGGCAGAAACGCTGCAAATAAAATTAGGGCAAAAAACGAAATTTCAAAATTTTGACCTCGTTTTTGGGCGATTCATGATAACGATGACCATCGAAAAAAAAATTTTTTTTTTGATTTTTTTTTCTGTTGGGTTTGAGAGGCTCAGTATCAACCAAAATGACGCTCGGAAGACGGCAGAAACGCTGCAAATAAAATTTGGGCAAAAAACGAAATTTCAAAATTTTGACCTCGTTTTATGGGCGATTCATGATAACGATGACCATCGAAAAAAAAATTTTTTTTTTTGAATATTTTTTCTGTTGGGTTTGAGAGGCTCAGAATCAACCAAAATGACGCTCGGAAGACGGCAGAAACGCTGCAAATAAAATTAGGGCAAAAAACGAAATTTCAAAATTTTGACCTCGTTTTTGGGCGATTCATGATAACTGATACGGAAGCGGCTGTCCTGCAGGAATTTTGCTCGATCTCTTACTCTAGAATGCCAAGCGAAAATAACGAGAATCAAATTTTAAATTTGCGTGGTTTTATTTGTGATTTGAATGACGGAGAAAGGCGCGACGCGGGGTTAAATAGCAGCGAGATTCGATCAGTGTTTTTGAACAAGCGGTTGTTTTTGAAAAACAATTTTTCTTTCGAAAACAAGGAAGAGAGCCCGTGGCTTCTTTTAGCGGTTTTTCTTGCGGGAAATCCTTTCGGATCGATTTCTTATCGGAAGAGGAGCTGGTCGAACTTGCCAAGCAAGTTATTTTCAAAGGTTTCGGGAGCCGGCGCCGCGCGTTACGAGATAAAACGCAAATTAATTATTTTTTTTTATAATAAAAAGCAGAAAATAATAACAGCCACTTAAACTTCTCACTGTGTGACCGTAGAAGTGACTGTTCATTATGATTGAAATAAATAAAGGATGAGAAAAGTAAAAGAATATATACAAAATTTTAACAAATAAATTGAATAAAATTTGGTCAGGATTTTATAAAATAAATTTATCAAAATTGAAATCATAGAAGAAGCAAATTCCAAGGAACATACCCGGGGGAAGTAACTGTCGCGGTTCGCACCGTATCTTCTCTTACGGATGAGCTAGTTTGCGACAAGCGGACGCACTGACAGAGAGTTTGTCCGACTCCACGGCACCGAGATGATACGACGGTTTATCTGCTCGTTGGAGTTGTTGTTGTTGAAGAAGGTGTTGACGGCTGTTCTGTTGTAGACTTTGAATCGTATGTACTGTCAATAATCGAACTTTAAAATCGCATAGCAATGATAAGAAATATCAATAAATAGATTAAACATGCGGTTTTGCGAATTGCATATTTTTGATGAATTGACGTCAGATCGCACTAGAATAGTCAGAAACGAATTAAGATTTCTTCCAAAGTATGCGTACATACACATTAATCCTAGACTGAATAAACCCTTAATTAGTTTCCGACCCGTTGATTATGATGAGAGCATATGAGCATTCCAATGATAAAAGTAGAAATCGTAAAGAGATGACATGATGATAAGACAATTTTGGGTCAATCTGGCTCGTAAAAACTGACCATCTTTTCATTTTGAGAAGAATATCGTGAAATGATTTTTGAAAAAATGTCTGATCAATTTGGTGATACCAAGCTGACAAGACAAATTTAAACCAA
Source organism: Oikopleura dioica (assembly GCF_907165135.1). Classification (NCBI taxonomy): domain Eukaryota; kingdom Metazoa; phylum Chordata; class Appendicularia; order Copelata; family Oikopleuridae; genus Oikopleura; species Oikopleura dioica. Next base: position 103,218 of record NC_137291.1, read on the forward strand.
CGTAGAACCGTATTGACGTAAATACTTGGCCGTGAAATAAATTTTTTGTGTTGCTTGAGGCGTTGTTCCCTAAAGATATCAATAACGATGGCCATCGAAAAAAAATTTTTTTTTTTGAATTTTTTTTCTGTTGGGTTTGAGAGGCTCAGTATCAACCAAAATGACGCTCGGAAGACGGCAGAAACGCTGCAAATAAAATAAGAGCAAAAAACGAATTTTCAAAATTTTGACCTCATTTTTGGGCGATTCATGATAACGATGACCATCGAAAAAAAAATTTTTTTTTTTTGGTTTTTTTTTCTGTTGGGTTTGAGAGGCTCAGTATCAACCAAAATGACGCTCGGAAGACGACAGAAACGCTGCAAATAAAATTAGAGCAAAAAACGAATTTTCAAAATTTTGACCTCGTTTTTGGGCGATTCATGATAACGATGACCATGAAAAAAAAAATTTTTTTTTTGAATTTTTTTTCTGTTGGGTTTGAGAGGCTTAGAATCAACCAAAATGACGCTCGGAAGACGGCAGAAACGCTGCAAATAAAATTAGGGCAAAAAACGAAATTTCAAAATTTTGACCTCGTTTTTGGGCGATTCATGATAACGATGAGCAAAAAAATTTTTTTTTTTGAATTTTTTTTCTTTTCGGTTTGAGAGGCTCAAGATCAGCCAAAATGACGCTCGGAAGACGGCAGAAACGCTGCAAATAAAATTAAAGCAAATAACGAAATTTCAAAATTTTGACCTCGTTTTTGGGCGATTCATGATAACGATGACCATCGAAAAAAAAATTTTTTTTTTGAATTTTTTTTCTGTTGGGTTTGAGAGGCTCAGAATCAACCAAAATGAAACGCTGCAAATAAAATTAGAGCATATAACGAAATTTCAAATTTTGACCTCGTTTTTGTTCGATTCATGATAACGATGACCATCGAAAAAAAAATTTTTTTTTTTGAATATTTTTTCTGTTGGGTTTGAGAGGCTCAGAATCAACCAAAATGACGCTCGGTAGACGGCAGAAACGCTGCAAACAAAATAAGAGCAAAAAACGAATTTTCAAAATTTTGACCTCATTTTTGGGCGATTCATGATAACGATGACCATCGAAAAAAAAATTTTTTTTTTTTGGTTTTTTTTTCTGTTGGGTTTGAGAGGCTCAGAATCAACCAAAATGACGCTTGGAAGACGGCAGAAACGCTGCAAATAAAATTAGGGCAAAAAACGAAATTTCAAAATTTTGACCTCGTTTTTGGGCGATTCATGATAACGATGACCATCGAAAAAAAATTTTTTTTTTGAATTTTTTTTCTGTTGGGTTTGAGAGGCTCAGTACGAACCCAAATGACGCTCGGAAGACGGCAGAAACGCTGCAAATAAAATGATACGGAAGCGGCTGTCCTGCAAGAATTTTGCTCGATCTCTAACTCTAGAATGCCAAGCCAAAATAACGAGAATCAAATTTTAAATTTGCGTGGTTTTATTTGTGATTTGAATGACTGAAAAAGGCGCGACGCGGGGTTAAATAGCAGCGAGATTTGATCAGTGTTTTTGAACAAGCGGTTGTTTTTGAAAAACAATTTTTCTTTTGAAAACAAGGAAGAGAGCCCGTGGCTTTCTTTAGCGGTTTTTCTTGCGGGAAATCCTTTCGGATCGATTTCTTTTCGGAAGACGAGCTGATCGAACTTGCCAAGCAAGTTATTTTCAAAGGTTTCGGGAGCCGGCGCCGCGCGTGACGAGATAAAACGCAAATTAATTTTTTCAAAATAAAAAGCAGAAAATAATAACAGCCACTTAAACTTCTCACTATGTGACCGTAGAAGTGACTGTTAATTATGGTTGAAATAAAAAAGGATGAGAAAAGTAAAAGAATATATACAAAATTTTAACAAATAAATTGAATAAAATTTGGTCAGGATTTTATAAAATGAATTTATCAAAATTGAAATCACAGAAGAAGCAAATTCCAAGGAACATACCCGGGGAAGTTACTGTCGCGGTTCGCACCGTATCTTCTCTTACGGATGAGCTAATTTGCGACAAGCGGACGCCCTGACATAGAGTTTGTCCGACCCCACGGCACCGAGATGATACGACGGTTTATCGGCTCGTTGGAGTAGTTGTTGTTGAAGAAGATGTTGACGACTTTCTTGTTGTAGAAGTTGAATCGTATGCACTGTCAATAATCGAACTTTAAAAATCGCAAAGCAATGATAAGAAATATCGATAAATAGATTAAACATGCAGTTTTGCAAATAGCATATTTTTGGATGAATTGACATCAGATTGCACTAGAAAAGTATTATGATGAGAGCATATGAGCATTCCAATGATAGAACGTATAGATCGTAAGGAGATGACATGATGATAAGACAATTTTGGGTCAATCTGGCTCGTTAAAACTGACCATCTTTTCATTTTAAGTAGAATATCGTGAAATGATTTTTGCAAATATGTCTGATCAATTTGGTGATACCAAGCTGACAAGACAAATTTAAACTAACGTAGAACCGAATTGGCGTAAATATTTGGCCGTGAAATAAAAATTTTTTATTTGGCTTGAGGCGTTGTTCCCTAAGGATATCACTGTGACCTTCCATGGGTCCCAAACGAGCATCTTTATCGCCCATCTTTTTTTATATTTCAGTTTCAAAGTCCGGAAGAAAAACAAGAACATTTTTACGCATTGGATGATTTGGAAATTTTTTAAGCAGTTCTGTTTCGATAGATGCCTGTAAAATTGTTTTTGAGCAGTTTCGAAATTTACAGGGTAAATCATAAAATGCGCATACAGTTTTTAGCTCGGGGACAGTTAGTTCGTACAACGTTCGCTCTTTTTGCACTCTAAAGACCGCAAAAAAAAGGAGTTGTTCGTTTCTCGATTTACGCCAATTCGGATATTCTCTACGAATAGTTTCCTTCACTTTTATCTGAAGTTTTGCCCTTGATTCCTCAAGATCAAATTCCTGATTCATTTTAAAAAGAATGAATAAAAGAGAGTCTCTTGTTAATTCGTTCAGTTTGATAAATATACCATTTTCAACATAGGTCTCCTCTATGTCGTCTGTATTTTTCCATTTATCATTAAGATGTTCGAAAAAGTCAAGATCATGATTTTCCATTTTAATTAAAATTGACATGTTTTCCAAATTATTTTCAACTGTAAATTTAGCAATTTTACGCTCGACAACGGAATCATCAGATCTTTCCCTTCTACGTTTTAAAGCAACTAGCGGATCAATTTCGGGCAATTTATCGTACGATGTCAAATTAACAGAGAGCTCAGAATCAGAACTTGATTTCTCGGAATCAAGCACAATGTCTGATCCATTTCCTACTTGATTTAAATCACGTTCTTGATTACCATTTATATTCGGTACTGGCATTTCTATCAAAAGAGTCGATGAGGATGAAAAATTTTCTGGTTCTGAAGAAGAACTAGACCGCTCCCGATAAGGTTCCGATTGTAAAGACTGATCTGACCTTTCGGAGGAGAAAGGTTCATGCGCTTTTTCCGATTCTTTTTCTGTGGGGGAATTTTCAGCAAACCGGTCGAGGGAATCCTTCGAAAAAAGACAGTTTTCGGAAAAAAATTCAAAAAACTCGAGATCGTTCTCTTGTGGCTTTGTCACAATCTTGGAGTATTTTTCAACATCATTATTCGTCTCTAAAATTGAATTTCGCTGAGAATAACTTTTCATATGTTCCGCATGTCGCCTAAATTCGTCCTTATCATTTTTAACAGCGTACCACAGACCACTCGGGGATTTAAACGTCACTTCATAAGGACCTAAAAACGGAGGAAATTTTTCGCGGAAATTTTTAATAAGAACTTTATCGCCTAAATTGTATTCTTTGAAACGGGGATTTTCAAATTTGGTCATTCTTTTTTGCTTTTCTTGTTCAATTTTCGCACGAATTTTCTCAAAGTCTACGTCGATTTTATCTCCGTATGTTCGCCAATAAGGGTCTTGAAAATGATGACTGCTTTTTATACCAGTTTCTACACAAAATGGGGTTGTTCCGAGTACTGTGTGTAAACTACTGTTTATTTCGTGAACAATTTCAAACAGAAAAATATCCCAATTCACCCAATTTGAACGAGCCCTGAGCCTGGCTTTTATGGTTCTATTGACGTTTTCAACTTGCCCGTTAGATTGGGGATGACGCGGGGGAATATAATGTACACCAATTTTATTTTCTTTCAAAAATTTTTCAATCAGAACGTGTTCCTTCGCGTTATCTAAAACCATATATTTTGGAAATTTTGGATTTCTAAATAATACGCTCCGGAATTTTTGCAGTAAATAATCCGATTTTTTGCACGATAGGGGCTCCGCGTAAACTTTTTTGCTAAAACCGTCAATAACCACCATTATATATTTATGACCAAAATCAGTTTCTTGAAGTGGGCCAATTAAATCAAAGTACAAAATTTCAAAAGGGCCGCTTGGTGTTTCAGATTTGCCTAAAGGAGGTTTGTTAGGCTGTAGATTTGGTTTTGAAATTTGACATTTGTGACATGATTTTATAAAGCTCGCGACTGTATTTTTTAATCCCGGCCAAAAATACTTTCTAGAAATTTTTTCGGTTGTAATATCGACTCCGAAATGAGAGTGATCATGATATTCGCTGCAAATTGTCTCTGTCAATGCCTCGGGGACGCAAAATCTTTTTTGATAGGCTGGAGAATTTATAGCTAGCTCACCAGACCCAAGGATTTCAAGGTCAGGTCTACGTAAAAAGAATGGGTAAAGCTCGCTTGGTGGGTTATTTGGCCATCTATCAATACTAACGAAACGTCTAACTTGTGATAATACTGGGTCAGATTTTTGAAACTCTACGAATGATTCAGGGGTAAATTTTATTTGATTGATCGAACAATTTAATGTATTACGACTAAGGCAATCACTTATTTTCATTTGATGAGTTTTCCTCTGTTCAATTCGAAATGAAAAGCCCTGAAGCTCCGTAAACCATCTTTGAATTTTTAAATTATTTGTCTTGAAGGATTGAGCGTATTTAACACAAGAGTTATCAGTAATCCAAAGAAAATCGACATAAGCAAGATAAGCCCTCCATCGTTCCATACATGTCTTCCCACTATAAAGTTCTTTTTCCAATGTCCCGTATTTCTGTTGTGCCGGCGTAAAATTAAGCGAGTGGTAAGCTATCGGTTGTAGGCAATTATGAGAATGATGGTGATTTTTATTTCGCTCCGCGCAAAGATAAAGAACTCCACCAAAACTATGATTAGATGCGTCTGTCTCGAGTACGAAAACACCGTCATTTAGTGGGGGGATTTTGAGCTCAAGAGCGTTATGGCAGATGATACTTTTGAGCTTTTCGAGTGAAATCGTCGCCTCTTTTGTCCAACAAAATGACCCTCTGTACGTTTTTGAAATTTCTACTCCCAGGGGTGCAAAATTTTTAATAAATTTTCTGTGCTGCGAAAGAAGTCCGAAAAGTGATTGTGCCTCCTCACGGTTTCTCGGAATAGACAGATTTTTAACCGCTTCGATCTTGTCCTGTGATGGCCGTATTCTCCCTTCAAAAATTTCAAAACCCAAAATGCATGCTTTTCGCTCAAAAAAACTCGCTTTGTCGATGTTAATCCGTAAATTATTTTGGTCTAAAATTTGAAATAATTTACGTAAATTGGCTATATGTTCTTCTTCCGTTCTTGAATGGACCACTAAATCGTCAAGATAAGCGCAAATTTGAGTTTTCGGCGTGTCTCGTAAAATAACATCCATGCATTTTGCGAAATGAATAGGGGCATTTTTGAGACCCATTGGAAGCCTTTTCCAAGTAAATTGTCCGTCTTCAGTCGAAAAAGCTAGTTTTTCTCGCGATTTCTCATCTACGAGGCACTGATGAAATCCTTTTCGCAAATCAACACAAGAAAAATAATGCTATTTTCTAAATACCCTAAAACGTCTTCAATTTGTTGCAACGGATGATGCTGCTGGAGCGTAAACGAATTTAATTTCCTGTAATCAATACATAATCTGAATGTACCATTCTTTTTCCTTACGAGTAACGCGGGGCTATTATAGGGTGAATTAATTCGCATTATCATGTCTTGCCCAAGGTAGGAGGTAGTAGTACCGGTCATTATTCCCCGCAAGGCATATGGCGTTCTGTACATATTGCTACAAATCGGGCGATCAGTCTCTAGTTCAATCGAAAATTTTTCAAGGTTCGAAACAGGCAAATTGTCGTCCTCGTCTTGAAATAAATGGGTGTATATAGCAAGAAGACCAAAAAGTACCGGCTTATTCTTTTTCGATATATTGCCTATTTTTAACCGCGAAAGAAGAAAATTAAGATCTTTTTTTGAGGGCTTGATTTGGGCGATCTCAGCTATTTCCGCTAGTTTTGCAAAGGCCGTGCCAGCAGGAATTTTAACTGTAGAATTCAGGGGATTTATAACAAGAATACGAAAGAATGGATTCTCGGGATCAACTCTCTGGAATGATTCTATTAACTCTAGCTTCGAATTTTTAAGCTGGCTTTCTTCTAAAAAAAGATTCATTGATCTGTTCAAATGAGGAATTTTTAAATCGATAATTTGCTCACTTTTGCCTCGAAATGTGTAAGTTTGCTCAGAAACGGCATAAAAACTGTCTTGCTCAATGTTATTAACTGTTGGGCTTTTTGATGCATTATTACATAAATTCGCCATTCGCTCTATAGGACCAGATTTAACTAGACGATTTCGATGAAGATTGATCATAATTTCATTAGATTTAAGTGCTTCCGAACCGAGAATTGCCTGACAATTGTCATTTACAATATAAAATCGCGATTTACCCCATTTTTCCGTTTTAACATGAAAATCACATTCGACAAAACCAAGAATTTCAATACTTCCTCCACCGTAATTTTTAGCAAAAATATCAGGGGCTTGAATTTTAACATTATCGGGAATAAATGATTTGGGCAAAAGGTTAAGTTGGGAGCCAGAATCGACGAGCATTTTTATTTTTTTTGAAAAAACTGTCATTTCTACAAAATATTGTAATCCAATGCGAAAAATTGAACAAGTCCTTGGAACTGGTGCCTGACCAGGGCTTTCAGTTCCATTTACTCGTTTTTTGAAGTTTCTTCTCCCTCGACCCGAGCAGCTCTGTAAATTCTATCGGGATTATCGGGGCAAGCTGTTTTCATGTGGCCTTTTTTCTGACAAAAATGACAGGTAATAAAGGGGCAATGCGATCTAAAATGAGTGTCTGTGTTACAAAATCCACAAAATCGTCGAGGCCTTGGCCGATCCGGGTTTGGCGCGCCCAAATTTCGACTTTGAAAATTCCGTTGCTGGTTATTTTGACGCGTCAAACTCTGATCGTTGCGGCGATCAACTTCTAATTTTGCAATTGTTGCCGTTAGTTTTTCAATTTGATCATGAAGCGCACTCGCCCGTTTTTCCGCCGCCTCTTCTGATTTTTTCTGTTCAATTTTCAATTGAGAAATTTGATCCTCAAAGGACATTGTCGATTTTGAAATTAAGTCGGAAGTCGACTGGAAAAACGAGCCAAGTTTCGCGTCAATTTCGATTTGGGCAATTTTGGGGATAGTCTCATTTCGTTTTCTTTTGTCAAGAAATTTGGATATTTCCTCGGGTGTTTTTTCAAGCATACACTGATCGCGAAGAAAATTCTGCAGTTCAGGCGTGAGCGATTTTCTAAATTGCGCGTCGATAATGTATTCTCTCGCGTCCGGTTTCTGCGTAATTTTCTCCGCGACAGTTTTAACACGTGACAAAAATATCTCGAATTTTTCATTGTTCTCGCTCTTTCGGGTGAGATTTTCCATTTTTTCTTTGTTTCGAAGGATCTTTTCCTCGGGCGATTCGTCGCCAAAAACAGACGTCAAAAAAGACAATTTTTCCTCAGCTGATTCAAATCCATAAAGATCTTCCCCGTATTCCCTAAGAAATTCCGGCTCGCATGAATTATAAACAAAAGAGCTTGAAAGGCGCGAAAATTGAGCCTCGAGGTCCTCTTTGTTTTCGGGTTTATTTTCCGCCAGAGATTTTTCAAAAATCCATTTTGCACGCTGTAATTTGTCTTTAATTGTAGAATTAATCAAATTGAATTCGAAATTTCTCATTCCTAATCTAATCATCTGATTTGGGGAAACCGAAAAAAGCGCATGACTCTTGTACAGTACCTCTTCAGGAGTTGGGGTCACCATGATACGGAAGCGGCTGTCCTGCAAGAATTTTGCTCGATCTCTAACTCTAGAATGCCAAGCCAAAATAACGAGAATCAAATTTTAAATTTGCGTGGTTTTATTTGTGATTTGAATGACTGAAAAAGGCGCGACGCGGGGTTAAATAGCAGCGAGATTTGATCAGTGTTTTTGAACAAGCGGTTGTTTTTGAAAAACAATTTTTCTTTTGAAAACAAGGAAGAGAGCCCGTGGCTTTCTTTAGCGGTTTTTCTTGCGGGAAATCCTTTCGGATCGATTTCTTTTCGGAAGACGAGCTGATCGAACTTGCCAAGCAAGTTATTTTCAAAGGTTTCGGGAGCCGGCGCCGCGCGTGACGAGATAAAACGCAAATTAATTTTTTCAAAATAAAAAGCAGAAAATAATAACAGCCACTTAAACTTCTCACTATGTGACCGTAGAAGTGACTGTTAATTATGGTTGAAATAAAAAAGGATGAGAAAAGTAAAAGAATATATACAAAATTTTAACAAATAAATTGAATAAAATTTGGTCAGGATTTTATAAAATGAATTTATCAAAATTGAAATCACAGAAGAAGCAAATTCCAAGGAACATACCCGGGGAAGTTACTGTCGCGGTTCGCACCGTATCTTCTCTTACGGATGAGCTAATTTGCGACAAGCGGACGCCCTGACATAGAGTTTGTCCGACCCCACGGCACCGAGATGATACGACGGTTTATCGGCTCGTTGGAGTAGTTGTTGTTGAAGAAGATGTTGACGACTTTCTTGTTGTAGAAGTTGAATCGTATGCACTGTCAATAATCGAACTTTAAAAATCGCAAAGCAATGATAAGAAATATCGATAAATAGATTAAACATGCAGTTTTGCAAATAGCATATTTTTGGATGAATTGACATCAGATTGCACTAGAAAAGTATTATGATGAGAGCATATGAGCATTCCAATGATAGAACGTATAGATCGTAAGGAGATGACATGATGATAAGACAATTTTGGGTCAATCTGGCTCGTTAAAACTGACCATCTTTTCATTTTAAGTAGAATATCGTGAAATGATTTTTGCAAATATGTCTGATCAATTTGGTGATACCAAGCTGACAAGACAAATTTAAACTAACGTAGAACCGAATTGGCGTAAATATTTGGCCGTGAAATAAAAATTTTTTATTTGGCTTGAGGCGTTGTTCCCTAAGGATATCATAAAATTTGGGCAAAAAACGAAATTTCAAAATTTTGACCTCGTTTTTGGGCGATTCATGATAACGATGACCATCGAAAAAAAAATTTTTTTTCTGTTGGGTTTGAGAGGCTCAGAATCAACCAAAATGACGCTCGGAAGACGGCAGAAACGCTGCAAATAAAATAAGGGCAAAAAACGAAATTTCAAAATTTTGACCTCGTTTTTGGGCGATTCATGATAACGATGGCCATCGAAAAAAAAATTTTTTTTTTGAATTTTTTTTCTGTTGGGTTTGAGAGGCTCAGTATCAACCAAAATGACGCTCGGAAAACGGCAGAAACGCTGCAAATAAAGTTAGAGCAAAAAACGAATTTTCAAAATTTTGACCTCGTTTTTGGGCGATTCATGATAACGATGACCATCGAAAAAAAAATTTTTTTTTGAATTTTTTTTCTGTTAGATTTGAGAGGCTTAGAATCAACCAAAATGACGCTCGGAAGACGGCAAAAACGCTGCAAATAAAATTAGGGCAAAAAACGAAATTTCAAAATTTTGACCTCGTTTTTAGGCGATTCATGATAACGATGACCATCGAAAAAAAAATTTTTTTTTTTTGAATTTTTTTTCTGTTGGGTTTGAGAGGCTCAGAATCAACCAAAATGACGCTCGGAAGACGGCAGAAACGCTGCAAATAAAATTAAGGCAAAAAACGAAATTTCAAAATTTTGACCTCGTTTTTGGGCGATTCATGATAACTAATATCGATACATAAGAAGAACAGAAAAAAAATCGAAATTGAATTTTGTTACTTTCACGGCCATAAACGCCAACTCGGATAGATTTTTGATTCTTTCACAAATCAACTGTAAAACTTGAAATCTTGAGCCGATTTCATGGATTGCCAGCATGAGTACATCTTAATCCCTCTTATTCTACGTAGCGTACGCGCTATTTCACTTCATCAAAGGCACATTAGCCAGCCGTCTTCGGGCGTTAGAATTTCACTCTTTTTAGGAAGCATGAATATTCAACCCTTATTCTATTGGAAACAAGTTCGATTCATTAATTCTCTAAAATATTCTTCTAGTTTCAGTTTAATCCCTTCTTATTATTCTGTAACGATTCTCAAGCTACAATTCAACCCTGGAAAAGCTGAAACCGACGACTTCTTCCTTGATTTCACCTGGACCAGTTGTATGAATATTCATCCCCAGCCGAGTTCCGCTTCTGCGGCTTGACAGTGTGACCCCGTGCCCCGCGGGATGGCGCTGTCAGTAACTGCTCCTGGTAGGCGTTTTTGTTTGAACCCTTTTTTGGCTCGATTAAGGACGAATGGCTATCATCTTTAAAAACGACAAAACTGCACGTTCTACAACAACGACAACTGCTCCATCAACGACAACGACTGCGAATGGACTGACAACGATTTTGGACATGGACTGATAACGACTTCTTATCAAAAGTGATACGGCAACATAGTTGGAAGTTGACCTTTTGATAAGTCAAAATGATTACATGGGAATCGGCTGCTTCTTGCGTAACAATCACTGCTGCGAAAATGAGGAAAACAACGAGAAAAACAAAAGCGCGAAATGCGCCGCGCAAAATGAAAACATCCGCGAAAAATTTGGCGAAATGCCCTTATTTGGAAATCTTAACATCTGCGCGAAATTGAAAATTGAAAATTTGAAATTTCAAAATCATTCTCGATCTTACCAAATATAATAGCGTCGATTCCCGAATTTTTAGTGTCTTTATTTGCAAGTTGCATTCTAGCTTAGAGAACGGTATCATGGCGACCGATGGTACGAGCCTTCAAACAAAGGTACATAAAATGCCAGAAGAATTGTTATTTTCGCATTTTCCTACTCTTAATCCCAGGCAGTTTTTTCGGCCCAACATGCTCTCATTCGAATTTGAAAATTCCCAGAAAAGTCTTAAGGATAAGATTCAAGCAATGAGAAAGATTTTTGAGAAATCAATCACTGATCACGGGCGAGAATCAGAGAAAGTTTCGTTAATCTCGCAATTTGAGCGTGCTTCAGTTGATTGTATTCGCAATAATTGCTCTCATGATTTTTTAAATAATTATGCTCGAGAAATGTCAGGTTTTGAGACGGCCGAGAGTGCGTTTGAGTTCTTGGAAAGTCTTTTTGGTCTCGAAACGGCGGAGGAGAGACAGGAGCGGGCAAAAATGGAGCTCGAAAATCTAACGCGACGCACGGACATGAATGAAAAATTCTCGGCGTTTTTGCAGCGTATTAAAACTGTTGCAAAGATAATTTCCGAAAAAGAAGATGCCGTAAATTTTATCGTGGACGCGCATTTTTCGAAAAATTTAGAGCCATCAAATCGCGCTTTTTTGCGTGACCATGGGTACAGTAAGAAAACGACCGCGGAGATTGTTTCCTTTCTGGACTCAAGGGAGAGGTATTTAAGTATCAATATTTCTGCAGTACGCCAGAATGATTTGTCTGAATTTGTCGATAAGACGAGCGAAATTTTAGAGTCAAAATTAAACGCAATTGAGGCAAATTACGAAAAGCGCGCTGCAGAATTTACCGAGAGTATAAATAAACTTACGGCTACAGTCGCAAAGCTTGAGCTTGAGAAAAGCAAAATTGAATCTAGAGCCAATTTACAGCCAACAATTCCCCAAATGCACGCTCCTAGATTTCCTTCGCAATATTGGGGTCCCCAGCCAGGTCATCAAGGTCAGCCAACCGGTTACCCGCCCCGTCCAACCGCTTTTTGTTTTAATTGTCATCAATATGGCCATTTTAAATCACGATGTCCAAAAATTCTTTGCTTTAATTGTCAGAAGCACGGGCATATTGGTCGTTTTTGTCCAGAAAAATCCACCCAAAAAGACATTAAAGAGTCAAAAAACTAGGAACAGGACCCGATTCTAGCCAAATCGAGGTTCCCTGTCCTTCAATAAACAAAATTGGGCAAGAATTTTATGTAAATATAAATGTTTTTGATAAAACTGTCCGTTTTCTTGTAGACACTGGTGCACAAATTTCCCTTATTTCACGAAAAAATATCCCAAAATCAAAAAAAATTGAAAAAACAAAAATACATGTTGTCAATTACTCTGGCGGTAAAATCGACATAATTGGTAAAATTGAAGAAAACGTACTAATTGACAACAGTATACCAATAAAAACTACATTTTACGTTGTAAATAATGATTTTTGTCCTATTCTCGGCACGCCCGCGCTAGAAGAAAATGAGCTTTTGATAAATCTAAAACGCAGGCGGATTATTCAAGCTGGGCCTATCGAAAGATTTGCAAAATTAAATGAAATAAAAATGGATCCATTCCCTGCTCCAGAGGAGGATAATCCGGCTGCGTTTACAGACGAATCCCATGACGCTTTTTCGAAGGAAACTTTTTCGTTCCGGCCTAAATCCGAAGTGATAATTGATCTACAAGTAAAAAATATGGAATCAACGAAGAATCTCTTTTTTGAGGAATCAAATTTAGGCGAGTCTAAGTTACAATTAATTCCAAGCTTTCAAACGGTCGATGAGATTTCCCCGGTTTTTAGATGTTTAGTTATAAATCCAACGGAGTCTTCAATACGTATCCCTGCTGGAACGGTCTTCGTCAAGCTTTTCGAGATTGTCGAAATTGCGAGAGTAAAGAGAGTTAAAAATAAAAATCTCGAAAATCTTGATGTTGGCCCAATCGAATGCCCTAAAGTACGTAAGGATTTTTTCAGTCTATTAGATGATATCTCCTTTCTTTTTCTGGATAACGATGACCCATTGCCGCCGTGTTCATTAGAAAAATTTAAAATCGAAACGGACTGTAAGGTTCCTATTTCAGTTCCTCCTTATCGAACGCCCTTTAGTTTGCGAAATGAAATGCGAAATTTACTTGAAAATCACGAAAAGGCCGATATAATTGAGCCTTGTAATAGCCCTTGGAATTCCCCTTGCCTTTTAGTAAAGAAAAAAGACGGTCGGTTTAGATTGGTTATAGATTTTCGGTTTCTGAATAATGTCACTTTACAGCAGCATCATCCACTTCCTCACCTCGAGGACAGTTTGTCCTACCTCGAAAAAAGCAAGATTTTTAGCTCTCTCGATTTAATAAAAGGATTTTTTCAAATTGAGCTTGATGAAGATTCGAAAAATAAAACCGCATTCAGTAATGAATTCGGTCAATTTAGATTTAAAAGAATGCCGATGGGCGCCCGTAATAGCCCGTCACATTTTATGCGCATTATGGATAAGGTTCTTAGGGAGACAGAAAAGACAGAAATCCTAGCGTATATGGATGATGTCGTATGCCACAGTGTTACGGAGGAGGACCATCTTCTTTGTCTGCGTAAGTTTTTTCATATTTTAAGCGCAAATAATCTAAGAATTAACTGTCGTAAAGGAATTTTTTTCAAGAGATCTATAAATTTTTGTGGTTATATTATTAGCAACGGTAACGTCTATCCCTCTAAGGATAAGATTTCAGCAATAGAAAAAGTACAAATCCCAAATTCAAAAGAGCAGGCTCAAAGTTTGTTTGGACTGCTGAATTTTCATCGTCGTTTTATTAAAAATTTTGCTTCGATTGCCTTGCCGATTACAAAGACTTACAGGCAAGGATTTTGTTGGACAGAGGAAGCAACAGAAGCTTTAGTTACTCTTAAAAAGCTTATCTGTGATAATGCTCTTAAGCTTAAAATTGCCCCATCAAACGAAGCGCTTTTTGTCTTGGAATCAGATGCTAGTAATAACGGTTATGGGGGTGCCCTGTATATTTGCGAAAGCAACAATTCAAATGAATCGCATCATCACTCTGAGGACTGTCTGCTGCCTGTTGCGTATTCTAGCGGTAATTTTAATCAAACGCAAATTAATTATACAATAATCGAAAAAGAACTGTTATCAGCCAAATTATGCATGGAAAAATGGTCTGTTTTTTTAGCTTTCCGACAATTTGATTGGATAACCGACAACAGTAACATCAAATTTATTAACAGTTTGAAAACATATAATCAGAAAATTGCACGCTGGATAACAGACATTCAATCATTCTCTTTTCGTGTTATTCAAAAACCGTCTGGAAAAATGAAAATAAGCGATTTTTTGAGCAGAAATTCGAATAAATCAAATCAAAAAATTTTTATTAACGCGATTAATTTTGATCAAAATAAATTTCTGGAATTGCAAAAACTCGACCCAATTTTATCGGAAATTCGAAAATATCTTACAATTGACCGTTGGCCAATAAATCCGAAGGGTGACGTTGCGTTCTTTTTAATTTTACGGGATAAACTGCAAATTGATGAATCCGGTCTAATCGTTTGCACGGGCGATAATGGTCTCAGGGTTTGTGTCCCAAAGAATCTTGAAGGAGAAATAATAGAAAATTACCATAATTATTGTCACGCGGGTATCGATCAAACGTTTTCAAAAATTTCGTGCAAATACATTTGGCCAAGAATGAAAATTTCGATTCGAGAATTTATTCGTACGTGCACATACTGTCAACTTGATAAACCCGATTTTCATCCAAACAGAGCCCCCACACTTACATTTAAAACTCCGTCGGGGCCTTTTCAAGTATTTGGATTTGATTTGATAACCCTCCCCCCAACTGATTTTGGTCACAGATATGTCATGGTCATGGTCGACTTTTTCTCTAAATTCGGCTATGCCGAACCACTTAAATCAAGGAACTCCAATTATTTACTTGAAAAATTTAAAAGTGTTATTTTTAAAAATCCATTTTTTCCTAAATATGTCGTTTTAGATAATGCTCGTGAGCATTCGGAACTAGAAAAATTTATGATTGCCAATAATATAGAGCCACATTTTTCACCGCCAAGACATCCCCAAAGCAACGGACAGTGTGAAAATTTTAATCGAAATTTAAAAAGCAGACTAAGAGCAAAATGTAATTATCGTAATTGGGATTTGGTCTTACAAGAAGTTCTTCATGATATTAATACGTCCACTCATTCAGTTACGGGATTATCGCCTTTTACCATTCAGACAGGATTTAAAAGCCCGCATAATATTTTTGACCCGAATTTTAGGAATTATGACGAAAGAGTAAAAATCGATTTCGATTCGATTAAACAGCTTATTGACAAGGAAAAGCAAGAACGACTCGTTAAATTCGCAAATCCGAGATTTATACCATATAAAATTGGAGAAAAAGTGCTTTTGCGTAATTTTGATAAAAAGAAACCGGCGTATCTAGGCCCCTTTAATATAATTTCTGCCTCAAAGGAAGGAACATGGTATACAGTTCAATCAGGGAAGCAGACATTCAGACGGCACGCGGATGATCTTAAGAGATTTAATGAACGTAAAAATCATATTCAGCAACATGAGAACAACGAGAATGCTAAAATATCTCATAAAAACGATTTTATCGTATCTCCCTGTTACACTGAATCTTTACCCTCGTTTTCTTCTTCAAGTACTCTTACTAGCTTTTCGGAGAAATTGTCGCCCGAGCAAATCGAAAATAATTTAGAAAGCGCTTACGATAGAATTACTAAAATTTTTACAGATCAGATAATTGATAAGATTTTTAACGAATTGATTACAGAAACATTAGAAAATGAAGAGGAGGAGAAGCTGTCTTCGGATGAGGCAAGCTCTGTTATTTCAGTAATCGAAAACGAGGGAGGTCAATCCCTAGAACCCCAAGAAAATGAAACTGGCGTGCGTGGGACTGTAGAATTATCTCACATAAGAAGGCGACTCGATTTTTCCACAGACTCGGAGTCTGAGTTTGAATTAAATTCTGACCATTGGGAGGTAACCTTGGACTCAGAGGCCGAAGCTGTTGAAAATGACGAGCCCCATTTAACATCTTATGATGATTTAGACCTGTCTCTTAATAATATGAGGGATCGAATAGCTTCTGAGAACTCCAAAAACAGCGTAAAACAGGGCCAATTTCTCGAAGGAAATAATAAAAGAGAGCGTGAAGCATCAAAAGATTCAGTTCCAGATTCAAAAAAACCTAATCTTGGATCTGAAGAATATGATTTTAATTTTGATTCATCAATTAGCATTCGATTTGAAAATGAGCACATGGAATTTTTCGAAAAACTGGAAAGGGAGTATGAGAATTTAAACGCGGATATGATGATCGAAAAAGGTTGTATTCTCAAGCTAGGGGAGCTTGCAAAAGAGACTTTAATGTATATTCTTTTCAAATTCGGAGTTGACTTTAGGGAAAACGAAAAAGTAGGAGAGCTAAGAATAAAAATTCGAGAATTTATAAACGCAAATCATCCGAGTTGGCGTAAAGGTACTTCTGGAGAGTTTCTTTTCTTTTCAATCTTGAATTTGAAAGAGGATAAAACTCTTTATGAATTATCGAGACCCGAGCTTAAGGTCCTGATTTCTCAGTACAATTTATCTGAAACAAAAATTCTTTCTTATATGACAAAACCTCAAATGATTCTATTCATTGAACAAAAATTCTCTTCTATGTTTCCAAACCATCCAAGAAAACAAAATGATCTCATATTTGGACCAGAAAAATTCAATAGTTCTTCTTGAAAAAAAAGGCTCCGAAAAGATGCCCCTGGTGCGGCCATACTAATATCGATACATAAGAAGAACAGAAAAAAAATCGAAATTGAATTTTGTTACTTTCACGGCCATAAACGCCAACTCGGATAGATTTTTGATTCTTTCACAAATCAACTGTAAAACTTGAAATCTTGAGCCGATTTCATGGATTGCCAGCATGAGTACATCTTAATCCCTCTTATTCTACGTAGCGTACGCGCTATTTCACTTCATCAAAGGCACATTAGCCAGCCGTCTTCGGGCGTTAGAATTTCACTCTTTTTAGGAAGCATGAATATTCAACCCTTATTCTATTGGAAACAAGTTCGATTCATTAATTCTCTAAAATATTCTTCTAGTTTCAGTTTAATCCCTTCTTATTATTCTGTAACGATTCTCAAGCTACAATTCAACCCTGGAAAAGCTGAAACCGACGACTTCTTCCTTGATTTCACCTGGACCAGTTGTATGAATATTCATCCCCAGCCGAGTTCCGCTTCTGCGGCTTGACAGTGTGACCCCGTGCCCCGCGGGATGGCGCTGTCAGTAACTGCTCCTGGTAGGCGTTTTTGTTTGAACCCTTTTTTGGCTCGATTAAGGACGAATGGCTATCATCTTTAAAAACGACAAAACTGCACGTTCTACAACAACGACAACTGCTCCATCAACGACAACGACTGCGAATGGACTGACAACGATTTTGGACATGGACTGATAACGACTTCTTATCAAAAGTGATACGGCAACATAGTTGGAAGTTGACCTTTTGATAAGTCAAAATGATTACATGGGAATCGGCTGCTTCTTGCGTAACAATCACTGCTGCGAAAATGAGGAAAACAACGAGAAAAACAAAAGCGCGAAATGCGCCGCGCAAAATGAAAACATCCGCGAAAAATTTGGCGAAATGCCCTTATTTGGAAATCTTAACATCTGCGCGAAATTGAAAATTGAAAATTTGAAATTTCAAAATCATTCTCGATCTTACCAAATATAATAGCGTCGATTCCCGAATTTTTAGTGTCTTTATTTGCAAGTTGCATTCTAGCTTAGAGAACGGTATCAATAACGATGACCATCGAAAAAAAAATTTTTTTTTTTGAATTTTTTTTCTGTTGGGTTTGAGAGGCTCAGAATCAACCAAAATGACGCTTGGAAGACGGCAGAAACGCTGCAAATAAAATTAGGGCAAAAACGAAATTTCAAAATTTTGACCTCGTTTTTGGGCGATTCATGATAACGATGACCATCGAAAAAATTTTTTGAATTTTTTCTGTTGGGTTTGAGAGGCTCAGTACGAACCAAAATGACGCTCGGAAGACGGCAGAAACGCTGCAAATAAAATTTGGGCAAAAAACGAAATTTCAAAATTTTGACCTCGTTTTTGGGCGATTCATGATAACGATGACCATCGAAAAAAAAATTTTTTTTTTTGAATTTTTTTTCTGTTGGGTTTGAGAGGCTCAGAATCAACCAAAATGACGCTTGGAAGACGGCAGAAACGCTGCAAATAAAATTAGGGCAAAAAACGAAATTTCAAAATTTTGACCTCGTTTTTGGGCGATTCATGATAACGATGACCATCGAAAAAAAATTTTTTTTTTGAATTTTTTTTCTGTTGGGTTTGAGAGGCTCAGTACGAACCAAAATGACGCTCGGAAGACGGCAAAAACGCTGCAAATAAAATTTGGGCAAAAAACGAAATTTCAAAATTTTGACCTCGTTTTTGGGCGATGCATGATAACGATGACCATCGAAAAAAAAAATTTTTTTCTGTTGGGTTTGAGAGGCTCAGAATCAACCAAAATGACGCTCGGAAGACGGCAGAAACGCTGCAAATAAAATAAGGGCAAAAACGAAATTTCAAAATTTTGACCTCGTTTTTGGGCGATTCATGATAACGATGGCCATCGAAAAAAAAATTTTTTTTTTGAATTTTTTTTCTGTTGGGTTTGAGAGGCTCAGTATCAACCAAAATGACGCTCGGAAAACGGCAGAAACGCTGCAAATAAAGTTAGAGCAAAAAACGAATTTTCAAAATTTTGACCTCGTTTTTGGGCGATTCATGATAACGATGACCATCGAAAAAAATTTTTTGAATTTTTTCTGTTAGATTTGAGAGGCTTAGAATCAACCAAAATGACGCTCGGAAGACGGCAAAAACGCTGCAAATAAAATTAGGGCAAAAACGAAATTTCAAAATTTTGACCTCGTTTTTAGGCGATTCATGATAACGATGACCATCGAAAAAAATTTTTTGAATTTTTTCTGTTGGGTTTGAGAGGCTCAGAATCAACCAAAATGACGCTCGGAAGACGGCAGAAACGCTGCAAATAAAATTAAGGCAAAAAACGAAATTTCAAAATTTTGACCTCGTTTTTGGGTGATTCATGATAACGATGACCATCGAAAAAAAAATTATTTTTTTGAATTTTTTTTCTGTTGGGTTTGAGAGGCTTAGAATCAACCAAAATGACGCTCGGAAGACGGCAGAAATGCTGCAAATAAAATTAGGGCAAAAACGAAATTTCAAAATTTTGACCTCGTTTTTGGGCGATTCATGATAACGATGACCATCGAAAAAAAAATTTTTTTTTTTGAATTTTTTTTCTGTTGGGTTTGAGAGGCTCAGAATCAACCAAAATGACGCTCGGAAGACGGCAGAAACGCTGCAAATAAAATTAAGGCAAAAAACGAAGTTTCAAAATATTGACCTCGTTTTTGGGCGATTCATGATAACGATGACCATCGAAAAAAAAATTTTTTTTTGAATTTTTTTTTCTGTTGGGTTTGAGAGGCTCAGAATCAACCAAAATGACGCTCGGAAGACGGCAGAAATGCTGCAAATAAAATTAGGGCAAAAACGAAATTTCAAAATTTTGACCTCGTTTTTGGGCGATTCATGATAACTATGACCATCGAAAAAAAAATTTTTTTTTTTGAATTTTTTTTCTGTTGGGTTTGAGAGGCTCAGAATCGACCAAAATGACGCTCGGAAGACGGCAGAAACGCTGCAAATAAAATAAGGGCAAAAAACGAAATTTCAAAATTTTGACCTCGTTTTTGGGCGATTCATGATAACGATGACCATTTTTTTTTGGTTTTTTTTTCTGTTGGGTTTGAGAGGCTCAGTATCAACCAAAATGACGCTCGGAAGACGGCAGAAACGCTGCAAATAAAATTAGAGCAAAAAACGAATTTCAAAATTTTGACCTCGTTTTTGGGCGATTCATGATAACGATGACCATTTTTTTTTGGTTTTTTTTTTCTGTTGGGTTTGAGAGGCTCAGTATCAACCAAAATGACGCTCGGACGACGGCAGAAACGCTGCAAATAAAATTAGAGCAAAAAACGAATTTTCAAAATTTTGACCTCGTTTTTGGGCGATTCATGATAACGATGACCATCGAAAAAAAATTTTTTTTCTGTTGGGTTTGAGAGGCTTAGAATCAACCAAAATGACGCTCGGAAGACGGCAGAAACGCTGCAAATAAAATTAGGGCAAAAAACGAAATTTCAAAATTTTGACCTCGTTTTTGGGCGATTCATGATAACGATGACCATCGAAAAAAAAATTTTTTTTTTGAATTTTTTTTCTTTCGGGTTTGAGAGGCTCAAGATCAACCAAAATGACGCTCGGAAGACGGCAGAAACGCTGCAAATAAAATTAGAGCAAATAACGAAATTTCAAAATTTTGACCTCGTTTTTCGGCGATTCATGATAACGATGACCATCGAAAAAAAATTTTTTTTTTTGAATTTTTTTTCTGTTGGGTTTGAGAGGCTCAGAATCAACCAAAATGACGCTCGGAAGACGGCAGAAACGTTGCAAATAAAATTAGGGCAAAAAACGAAATTTCAAAATTTTGACCTCGTTTTTGGGCGATTCATGATAACGATGACTAATATCGATCAATGCAAGAACAGAAAAAATAAAAATTGAATATTCCTTTCACGGCCGACTTTCGTCAATTTGGATTGATTTTTGTAGGAATTCACAGATTAATTGCTGCTGTTTATTTCGCCTTGAACCCTTAACTAAGTGGGTAATTGATGAAAATTAATTTAAGTTAACTCTAGTTAATTAAGGGTTCAGGGATTAATTTTCAGTAGTGGTTCGGGAGTTTAGGTTTCTTTTGCGCTACGGTGCTTTCACAATTTCAATTGCATGAAAAAGGATGATAGTTAAAACGCATTAAAATCACAATATCGATTTCTTTTATCTTTAGAAAAATTACTCTTCCTTGATTTCAGTTTTATTTTAAAATTACTGGTAATTATTTACTGCAACGATTCTCGCTGGAATTCTTCTTGATGGCAATTGCTGTATGTTCTCATCCACTAGCTGAGTTCCGCATTGCGGCTTGACACTGTGACCCCGTGCACCTCGGGATGGCGGTGTCTGTAAGTGCTCCTGGTAGGCGACGGTTTTATGAATCCTTTTTCGGCTCGAATTTAGATCGACTGGTCATCCTTCTTCTTTAACGACGAAAATGCACTTTCTTCAACCTCGACGGCAACTGCTTCAACGACAAAAACGACAAAACCGACAAATACAAGATGGAAATGGACAAACGCTCTGGACAGACGACGATTATGGAACTGGACTGGCTTGCGAATCTTTATCAAAGTGTGATATGGTCACATAGTGAGAAGTTGATCACTTTGATAAAATTGGAATGGAATTGCTGCTAATTATGAAAAATCGGATGAACTTGAATGGCGGAAGCGAAAGCGGCTTGCCATATTTGGAAAGAAAAACAACTGCGCGAAAGGCGCTTCACCATATTTGGAAGTAAAAACATCTGCGCGAAATGCGAAATTTGAAAATTTGTAAAATCGAAAATCAGTCTCTTTCTTCAACCAAATAATATAGCAGCATTCCGAATTTTCTAGTGTTTTCTTTCGCAAGTGGCAATTAGCTTAGAGATAAGGACCAGACGGTATCATAGTGACCATGCCAAGCGACACGAATCTTCAATCAAAGGTACAAAAAAATGCCGGAGGAACTTCTTTTTCAGCATTTTCCCTCTCTTAATCCGAGACAGTTTTTTCGACCCAATATGCTTCCGTTTGAATTTTTAAATTCTAAAAATAGTTTGAGCGATAAGATTAAGGCGATGCGAAAAATTTTTGAAAAATCAATCCAGGATCATGGACGGGAAAATGAGAAATCAAATCTGATCAAGCAGTTTGAGCGAGCTGCTGTTGATTGCATCCGTAATAATTGCTCTCACGATTTCTTGAACAATTATTCTAGAGAAATGAGTAGCCTTGAAAATGTTGAGTCAACTTTTGAATTTCTCGAGTCTCTTTTCGGCTCTGAAACTGAGGAGGAAAAAAAGGAGCGCGCGTCGATGGAGCTTGAAAAATTGACAAGGCGAACAGATATGAATGAGAAATTTTCATCCTTTATTCAAAGAATCAAAACTGTTGCTCAAATGATTTCGGACAAGCCCGATGCCATTAATTTTATCGTAGATGATCATTTCTCAAAAAATCTCGAGCCCGCGAATCGTGCATTTCTTAGAGATCACGGTTACAGTAAAAAAGCAACTGCTGAGATTGTTTCATTTCTTGATTCCCGCGAAAGATACTTGAATGTAAATATTTCTGCAGTTCAGTCAAACGAATTGTCGCATTTTGTTGATAAAACAAGTGAATTGCTGGAGTCAAAATTGAGCCAAATGGAAGCGGTTTATGAGAAACGAGCTGCTGATTTTAGTGCAAGTATTGATAAATTGACTGCGACAGTCGCTAAACTCGAACTTGAGAAAAATAACTTGCGCCAAAATTTTCAGGCCCCTATTCAAAATCAGAATCAAGCGAATGCGGCTCCAGGACTTCCTCCTCAGTTTAATAGCTTTTGGAATCCTCAATTTGGGAATCAGAGTCAGATGGGAGGATTTGCCCCGCGGCCAACAGCATTTTGTTTCAATTGTAGACAATATGGTCATTTTAAATCCCGTTGCCCGAGAATCAAATGCTTCGAATGTCAAAAACTTGGGCACATTAGCCGTTTTTGCCCAGAAAAATCTGCAAAAGAAGGAGTCAGCAACTCAAAAAACTAGAACGAGAGCCCGATTCTGACCAAATTTGGGTTCCTCAGATTTCTGTAAATAACGTAGGACAGCAATTTTTTGTTAATGTAAATATTTTTAACAGTCACGTGCGGTGTCTTGTAGACACAGGCGCCCAAATAAATATTATTTGTCACAAATACATCCCAAAAAACATAAAAATTGAAAAAACAAAAATAAATGTCGTTAACTATTCCGGTGGGAAAATTGATATTATCGGAAAGGTTGTAGCCGAGATAGTTATCGACGAAAAAATAAATGGTAAATCGACTTTTTACGTAGTTACAAATGATTTTTGCCCGATTTTTGGTGTTCCAGCGCTCATTGATAATGAATTACTTATTAACCTTAAACGTAAACGCTTAATAAAAATCGGACCTGTGGAAAGATTTGCCCGTTTAAATGAAGTAACTGTAAATTCCTCAGTAAGTGACAATCAAGAAGTGCAGATTTATTTAGAGGATGAGCCTTATAATGCGTTATCAAAAGAAACATTTTCATTCAGGCCAAAGTCGGAAACGATAATTGATCTTCATGTTCAAAATTTGGCATCAACGAAAAATCTTTTCTTTGAACATTCAAATTTAGGAGATTCAAAATTGCAATTGATTCCAAGTTTTCAGACCGTTGATAGTGATTCCCCTATTTTTCGATGTCTTGTTATTAATCCTACTGATAGTAATATTAAAATCCACGCTGGTACAATTTACGTTAAACTCGAAGAGGTTGTCGAGATTGCGAGAATAAAGAAAACGAGGAATAAAAATCTTGACAACCTTGAGGTTGGGCCAATTGAATCACACTCGGTTAAAAGTAAATTTGACGCTCTTACTGATGAATTTTCATTTCTTTTTTTGGACAACGATGATCCGCTCCCCGCGTGTAATCTTGAAAAATTTTCGATTAAAACTGAGTCAAAACATCCGATTGCGGTTGCCCCATACAGGACTCCATTCAGTCTTAGAAATGAAATGTGGACGATGTTAAAACGGGATATGAAAAATGATATAATAGAACGATGTTCAAGTCCATGGAATTCCCCTTGTTTGTTAGTTCGAAAAAAGGATGGCACATATCGGTTAGTGATCGATTTTCGGCAATTGAATAATGTGACTTATCAACAGCATCATCCTTTGCCGAATCTCGAAGATAGTCTTTCTTATCTAGAGAAAAGCAGAATTTTCAGTTCATTAGATTTGATAAAAGGATTTTACCAAGTTTTAATCGAAGAAGATTCTAAGGATAAAACGGCTTTTAGTTGTGAATTTGGTCAATTTAGATTTAAGAGAATGCCGATGGGCGCGAAAAATAGCCCATCTCATTTTATGCGAATAATGGACAAGGTTTTAATGGGCACAGAAAAGACGCAAATCCTTGCGTACATGGACGATCTTCTTTGCCATAGTGTAACCGAGGAGGATCATCTTCTCTGTCTCCGAAAATTTTTTACTATTTGTAGCGCTAATAATCTTCGAATTCATTCAAGAAAGGCACTATTTTTTCAAAAAACAGTTACTTTTTGCGGGTATGTGATAAGTAGCGGAAACGTTTACCCATCACGAGATAAGATTAAGGCCATCGAGAATTTAACTATTCCGAAGTCGAAAGAACAAGCTCAAAGTCTTTTTGGACTTTTAAATTTTCATAGACGATTTATAAATAACTTTGCAGCAATCGCGTTGCCAATTACAAAAACCTATCGAAAAAATTTTTGCTGGACCGATGAAGCATCAGATGCACTCAACACGCTCAAAAAATTAATTTGTGATAATTCGCTAAAATTAAAAATTGCCCCATCGGACGGAGGGTTATTTGTGCTCGAGACAGACGCTAGTAATTATGGATATGGAGGGGTTTTATATATCTGCGAGCAAAATAATAATCAGGAATCGCACTTTCATAATTCTGACTGTCTCTTACCGGTTATGTATAACAGTGGTAATTTTAATCAATCTCAGGTTAATTATACAATCATTGAAAAAGAGCTTCTTTCAGCAAAACTTTGCATGGAAAAATGGTCGGTTTATTTAGCATGTCGTGAATTTCATTGGATTACGGATAATAACAATATAAAATATATTAAAACCCTTCGTACTTGTAATCAAAAATTAGCCAGATGGATAACCGATTTACAGTCATTTTCATTTCGAGTCATTAGTAAATCATCGAGCAAAATGAAAGTTAGTGATTATCTTAGCCGTCATTCAGTGTCTAATCTTACGATTAATGCAATAAAACTAAATGAAAATCGTTTTCTTGAGCTTCAAAAGCTTGATTCTACCCTTTCAGAAATACGAAAATTTTTAAAAATCGATCGCTGGCCGAATAATCCTAAGAATGACATTGCTTTTTATCTTCTTCTTCGAGATAAGCTTGAAATATCAGAAAGTGGTCTTTTAGTATATAAAGAAAGTCATAATATCTCTCGCGTTTGTGTCCCTCGAGAGCTTGAAGCGGAGATAATCGAAAATTATCATAATTACTGTCATGCGGGAATAGACCAAATTTTTGCTAAAATTTCACTAAAATATATCTGGCCGAGAATGAAAATAGGCATAAGGGAATTTATACGTAGCTGCTCATATTGTCAAAAAGACAAACCAAATTATCATCCAAATAGAGCTCCAACACTTAGTTTTAAAACACCAACTGGCCCCTATCAAGTTTTTGGATTTGATTTGATTACATTGCGCCCAACTGATAAAGGAAATCGTTATGTAATGGTGATGGTTGATTTTTTCTCAAAATTCGGATACTGTGAACCATTAAAATCAAGAAACTCTCATGAGTTACTGTCAAAATTCAAAAACGTTATTTTTCGAAACCCGTTTTTTCCGAAATATGTTGTTTTAGATAACGCCCGCGAACATTCTGAAATAGAACGTTTTATGATTGAAAACAGTATTGAGCCACATTTTTCGCCTCCAAGACATCCACAAAGTAACGGTCAATGTGAAAATTTTAATAGAACTTTGAAAAGTCGATTGCGAGCGAAGTGTAATTATGAGAACTGGGATTTATGTCTGCAGGAAGTCCTTCATGATATAAATAACTCTTCTCATTCTGTGACAGGCCTTTCGCCCTTTACAATTCAAACAGGTTTTAGAAACCCCCATCACATTTTTGATCAAAACTTTCGAGATTATAACGAAAGAGTAGAAATAAATTTTGAGTCCATAAAAGATCTAATTGACGAGGAAAAAAAAGCAAGACTGGCTAAATTCGCTAATCCATCATTCACCCCGTATAAAATTGGAGAAAAAGTTCTTTTACGAAATTTCGAAAATAAAAAACCATCATTTTTGGGACCATTTGAGATTATTTCTGCTTCAAAAGAAGGAACATGGTACACTGTAAAATCAGACAAACAGTTATTTAGGCGTCACGCTGATGACCTTAAGAAATTTCATTCTCGATTAGATAACCCTAGAATAAATCAAGCCCCGGAACCGGAAATTCCTGAAATTGAAAAAATTTTGCCAGATCCCATTTTTAACGATCAGCCCCCAACCTTTTCTTATTTTTCTGCATCATCGCCCCTGGAAACCGATTCATTTGAAGTCAAAAAAGACATGGCCCTTGATAAACTTTCATCGGCTTGTGTCGATGGGATTTTCGAAAATATTTTTACTCAATTTATAGTCGATGCGCTTTCAGAAAATTTAGAGGAGAGCGCTTCATCCTCAGAAGATGAAAGTTCTATTATTTCTGTTATCGAAAACGAGGGCGAATTTGAGATTTTGGAACGAGAAGAAATTAATAATTTAAGCGGTATATTGCCAAATCCAGTTAGGCAACTAGAATTTTCTACCGATTCAGAGTTCGAAATTGAAACAAACAGTGAGTTATGGGAAATAACCATCGATTCGGACCCTGAAACGGTAGAAAAAAGTCCTAAATTACTATCTTATGATAAACTACAATTGACGCAAAATGATCGGCTTGTCACTCCAAAAGACTCTGATATTGACCCAATAAGAAAACTTGCCAAAAGAGAGCGGGAATCTTCAAAAGACTCTGCCCCAAGCCCAAAAAAAGCAAATACAAATCTGGAATCAAATTTTTTTGAAATCGAAAACATGTCGATAGTTATAAAATTGGAAAATGAAAATATGGGATTTTTTGAAAAACTGGATCGGGAATATGAGGCCTTTGCTGCAGACATGATGGTCGAAAATGGTTGTATTTTAAGGCTGAGTGAGCTTGCGAAAGATAATCTTATGTTTATTTTATGGAAATTTGAAATTGAATTTTCGGAAACAGAAAATGTAGGAGAGTTAAGACTAAAAATTCGAGACTATATTCAATCAAATCATCCAAATTGGCGAAAAACAAATTCAGGAGACCTTCTCTTTTTTTCAATCTTGCATTTGAGAGAACGGAAGCGCCTCTCTGAATTAAACAAACCCGAGTTAAAAGTTTTGATAGCTCAATTTAATCTGTCTGAAAAGTGTATTCCTTCAAAACTGTCAAAAAATGAATTATTACGATTTATTGATGAAAAATTTCGTCTTCTTTTCCCAAATCATCCACGAGAAAATGATGAGCTTATTTTTGAACCAAAAACAAATATTCAATAGTTCTTGAATAATCGATAAAAACAGAAGAAAAAAAAAAAAAATATATAAAAAACAAAGAATCAAAAAAAAAATCCCTGGCGGGGCCATACTAATATCGATCAATGCAAGAACAGAAAAAATAAAAATTGAATATTCCTTTCACGGCCGACTTTCGTCAATTTGGATTGATTTTTGTAGGAATTCACAGATTAATTGCTGCTGTTTATTTCGCCTTGAACCCTTAACTAAGTGGGTAATTGATGAAAATTAATTTAAGTTAACTCTAGTTAATTAAGGGTTCAGGGATTAATTTTCAGTAGTGGTTCGGGAGTTTAGGTTTCTTTTGCGCTACGGTGCTTTCACAATTTCAATTGCATGAAAAAGGATGATAGTTAAAACGCATTAAAATCACAATATCGATTTCTTTTATCTTTAGAAAAATTACTCTTCCTTGATTTCAGTTTTATTTTAAAATTACTGGTAATTATTTACTGCAACGATTCTCGCTGGAATTCTTCTTGATGGCAATTGCTGTATGTTCTCATCCACTAGCTGAGTTCCGCATTGCGGCTTGACACTGTGACCCCGTGCACCTCGGGATGGCGGTGTCTGTAAGTGCTCCTGGTAGGCGACGGTTTTATGAATCCTTTTTCGGCTCGAATTTAGATCGACTGGTCATCCTTCTTCTTTAACGACGAAAATGCACTTTCTTCAACCTCGACGGCAACTGCTTCAACGACAAAAACGACAAAACCGACAAATACAAGATGGAAATGGACAAACGCTCTGGACAGACGACGATTATGGAACTGGACTGGCTTGCGAATCTTTATCAAAGTGTGATATGGTCACATAGTGAGAAGTTGATCACTTTGATAAAATTGGAATGGAATTGCTGCTAATTATGAAAAATCGGATGAACTTGAATGGCGGAAGCGAAAGCGGCTTGCCATATTTGGAAAGAAAAACAACTGCGCGAAAGGCGCTTCACCATATTTGGAAGTAAAAACATCTGCGCGAAATGCGAAATTTGAAAATTTGTAAAATCGAAAATCAGTCTCTTTCTTCAACCAAATAATATAGCAGCATTCCGAATTTTCTAGTGTTTTCTTTCGCAAGTGGCAATTAGCTTAGAGATAAGGACCAGACGGTATCAATGACCATCGAAAAAAAAATTTTTTTTTTGAATTTTTTTTCTTTTGGGTTTGAGAGGCTCAGTATCAACCAAAATGACGCTCGGAAGACGGCAGAAACGCTGCAAATAAAATTAGAGCAAAAAACGAAATTTCAAAATTTTGACCTCGTTTTTGGGCGATTCATGACAACGATGACCATCGAAAAAAAAATATTTTTTTTTTGAATATTTTTTCTGTTGGGTTTGAGAGGCTCAGAATCAACCAAAATGACGCTCGGAAGACGGCAGAAACGCTGCAAATAAAATTAGGGCAAAAAACGAAATTTCAAAATTTTGACCTCGTTTTTGGGCGATTCATGATAACTGATACGGAAGCGGCTGTCCTGCAGGAATTTTGCTCGATCTCTTACTCTAGAATGCCAAGCGAAAATAACGAGAATCAAATTTTAAATTTGCGTGGTTTTATTTGTGATTTGAATGACGGAGAAAGGCGCGACGCGGGGTTAAATAGCAGCGAGATTCGATCAGTGTTTTTGAACAAGCGGTTGTTTTTGAAAAACAATTTTTCTTTCGAAAACAAGGAAGAGAGCCCGTGGCTTCTTTTAGCGGTTTTCTTGCGGGAAATCCTTTCGGATCGATTTCTTTTCGGAAGAGGAGCTGGTCGAACTTGCCAAGCAAGTTATTTTCAAAGGTTTCGGGAGCCGGCGCCGCGCGTGACGAGATAAAACGCAAATTAATTATTTTTTTTTATAATAAAAAGCAGAAAATAATAACAGCCACTTAAACTTCTCACTATGTGACCGTAGAAGTGACTGTTAATTATGATTGAAATAAATAAAGGATGAGAAAAGTAAAAGAATATATACAAAATTTTAACAAATAAATTGAATAAAATTTGGTCAGGATTTTATAAAATAAATTTATCAAAATTGAAATCATAGAAGAAGCAAATTCCAAAGAACATACCCGGGGGAAGTTACTGTCGCGGTTCGCACCGTATCTTCTCTTACGGATGAGCTAGTTTGCGACAAGCGGACGCACTGACAGAGAGTTTGTCCGACCCCACGGCACCGAGATGATACGACGGTTTATCTGCTCGTTGGAGTTGTTGTTGTTGAAGAAGGTGTTGACGGCTGTTCTGTTGTAGACTTTGAATCGTATGTACTGTCAATAATCGAACTTTAAAATCGCAAAGCAATGATAAGAAATATCAATAAATAGATTAAACATGCGGTTTTGCGAATTGCATATTTTTGATGAATTGACGTCAGATCGCACTAGAATAGTCAGAAACGAATTAAGATTTCTTCCAAAGTATGCGTACATACACATTAATCCTAGACTGAATAAACCCTTAATTAGTTTCCGACCCGTTGATTATGATGAGAGCATATGAGCATTCCAATGATAAAAGTAGAAATCGTAAAGAGATGACATGATGATAAGACAATTTTGGGTCAATCTGGCTCGTAAAAACTGACCATCTTTTCATTTTGAGAAGAATATCGTGAAATGATTTTTGAAAAAATGTCTGATCAATTTGGTGATACCAAGCTGACAAGACAAATTTAAACCAACGTAGAACCGAATTGACGTAAATACTTGGCCGTGAAATAAATTTTTTGTGTTGCTTGAGGCGTTGTTCCCTAAGGATATCAATAACGATGGCCATCGAAAAAAAAATTTTTTTTTGAATTTTTTTTCTGTTGGGTTTGAGAGGCTCAGTATCAACCAAAATGACGCTCCGAAGACGGCAGAAACGCTGCAAATAAAATTTGGGCAAAAACGAAATTTCAAAATTTTTACCTCGTTTTTGGGCGATTCATGATAACGATGACCATCGAAAAAAAAATTTTTTTTTTCTGTTGGGTTTGAGAGGCTCAGAATCAACCAAAATGACGCTCGGAAGACGGCAGAAACGCTGCAAATAAAATTAGGGCAAAAAACGAAATTTCAAAATTTTAACCTCGTTTTTGGGCGATTCATGATAACGATGGCCATCGAAAAAAAAATTTTTTTTTTTGAGTTTTTTTTCTGTTGGGTTTGAGAGGCTCAAGATCAACCAAAATGACGCTCGGAAGACGGCAGAAACGCTGCAAATAAAATTAGAGCAAATAACGAAATTTCAAAATTTTGACCTCGTTTTTGGACGATTCATGATAACGATGACCATCGAAAAAAAAATTTTTTTTTTTGAATTTTTTTTCTGCTGGGTTTGAGAGGCTCAGAATCAACCAAAATGACGCTCGGAAGACGGCAGAAACGCTGCAAATAAAATTAGGGCAAAAAACGAAATTTCAAAATTTTAACCTCGTTTTTGGGCGATTCATGATAACGATGGCCATCGAAAAAAAAATTTTTTTTTTTGAATTTTTTTTCTGTTGGGTTTGAGAGGCTCAGAATCAACCAAAATGACGCTCGGAAGACGGCAGAAACGCTGCAAATAAAATAAGGGCAAAAAACGAAATTTCAAAATTTTGACCTCGTTTTTGGGCGATTCATGATAACGATGACCATCGAAAAAAAAATTTTTTTTTTTGAATTTTTTTTCTGTTGGGTTTGAGAGGCTCAGAATCAACCAAAATGACGCTCGGAAGACGGCAGAAACGCTGCAAATAAAATTAGGGCAAAAAACGAAATTTCAAAATTTTGACCTCGTTTTTGGGCGATTCATGATAACGATGACCATCGAAAAAAAAATTTTTTTTTTTGAATTTTTTTTCTTTTGGGTTTGAGAGGCTCAAGATCAACCAAAATGACGCTCGGAAGACGGCAGAAACGCTGCAAATAAAATTAGAGCAAATAACGAAATTTCAAAATTTTGACCTCGTTTTTGGGCGATTCATGATAACGATGACCATCGAAAAAAAAATTTTTTTTTTTGAATATTTTTTCTGTTGGGTTTGAGAGGCTCAGAATCGACCAAAATGACGCTTGGAAGACGGCAGAAACGCTGCAAATAAAATTAGGGCAAAGAACGAAATTTCAAAATTTTGACCTCGTTTTTGGGCGATTCATGATAACGATGACCATCGAAAAAAAAATTTTTTTTTTGAATTTTTTTTCTGTTGGGTTTGAGAGGCTCAGTATCAACCAAAATGACGCTCGGAAGACGGCAGAAACGCTGCAAATAAAATTTGGGCAAAAAACGAAATTTCAAAATTTTGACCTCGTTTTTGGGCGATTCATGATAACGATGACCATCGACAAAAAATTTTTTTTTCGATGGCCATCGTTATTGATATCCTTAGGGAACAACGCCTCAAGCAACACAAAAAATTTATTTCACGGCCAAGTATTTACGTCAATTCGGTTCTACGTTGGTTTAAATTTGTCTTGTCAGCTTGGTATCACCAAATTGATCAGACATTTTTTCAAAAATCATTTCACGATATTCTTCTCAAAATGAAAAGATGGTCAGTTTTTACGAGCCAGATTGACCCAAAATTGTCTTATCATCATGTCATCTCTTTACGATTTCTACTTTTATCATTGGAATGCTCATATGCTCTCATCATAATCAACGGGTCGGAAACTAATTAAGGGTTTATTCAGTCTAGGATTAATGTGTATGTACGCATACTTTGGAAGAAATCTTAATTCGTTTCTGACTATTTTAGTGCGATCTGACGTCAATTCGCAAAACCGCATGTTTAATCTATTTATTGATATTTCTTATCATTGCTTTGCGATTTTAAAGTTCGATTATTGACAGTACATACGATTCAAGGTCTACAACAGAACAGCCGTCAACACCTTCTTCAACAACAACAACTCCAACGAGCAGATAAACCGTCGTATCATCTCGGTGCCGTGAGGTCGGACAAACTCTCTGTCAGTGCGTCCGCTTGTCGCAAACTAGCTCATCCGTAAGAGAAGATACGGTGCGAACCGCGACAGTAACTTCCCCCGGGTATGTTCCTTGGAATTTGCTTCTTCTATGATTTCAATTTTGATAAATTTATTTTATAAAATCCTGACCAAATTTTATTCAATTTATTTGTTAAAATTTTGTATATATTCTTTTACTTTTCTCATCCTTTATTTATTTCAATCATAATTAACAGTCACTTCTACGGTCACATAGTGAGAAGTTTAAGTGGCTGTTATTATTTTCTGCTTTTATTATAAAAAAATAATTAATTTGCGTTTTATCTCGTCACGCGCGGCGCCGGCTCCCGAAACCTTTGAAAATAACTTGCTTGGCAAGTTCGACCAGCTCCTCTTCCGAAAAGAAATCGATCCGAAAGGATTTCCCGCAAGAAAAACCGCTAAAAGAAGCCACGGGCTCTCTTCCTTGTTTTCGAAAGAAAAATTGTTTTTCAAAAACAACCGCTTGTTCAAAAACACTGATCGAAACTCGCTGCTATTTAACCCCGCGTCGCGCCTTTCTCCGTCATTCAAATCACAAATAAAACCACGCAAATTTAAAATTTGATTCTCGTTATTTTCGCTTGGCATTCTAGAGTAAGAGATCGAGCAAAATTCCTGCAGGACAGCCGCTTCCGTATCAGTTATCATGAATCGCCCAAAAACGAGGTCAAAATTTTGAAATTTCGTTTTGCCCTAATTTTATTTGCAGCGTTTCTGCCGTCTTCCGAGCGTCATTTTGGTTGATTCTGAGCCTCTCAAACCCAACAGAAAAATATTCAAAAAAATTTTTCGATGGTCATCGTTGTCATGAATCGCCCAAAAACGAGGTCAAAATTTTGAAATTTCGTTTTTGCCCAAATTTTATTTGCAGCGTTTCTGTTGTCTTCCGAGCGTCATTTTGGTTGATTCTAAGCCTCTCAAACCTAACAGAAAAAAATTTTTCGATGGTCATCGTTATCATGAATCGCCCAAAAACGAGGTCAAAATTTTGAAAATTCGTTTTTGCTCTAATTTTATTTGCAGCGTTTCTGCCGTTTTCGAGCGTCATTTTGGTTGATACTGAGCCTCTCAAACCCAACAGAAAAAAAATTCAAAAAAAAAATTTTTTTTTTTTGAAAAACTGTTGGGTTTGAGAGGCTCAGAATCAACCAAAATGACGCTCGGAAGACGGCAGAAACGCTGCAAATAAAATTAGGGCAAAAACGAAATTTCAAAATTTTGACCTCGTTTTTGGGCGATTCATGATAACGATGGCCATCGAAAAAATTTTTTTGAATTTTTCTGTTGGGTTTGAGAGGCTCAGAATCAACCAAAATGACGCTCGGAAGATGGCAGAAACGCTGCAAATAAAATTAGAGCAAAAACGAATTTTCAAAATTTTGACCTCGTTTTTGGGCGATTCATGATAACGATGACCATCGAAAAATTTTTTTGAATTTTTTCTGTTGGGTTTGAGAGGCTCAGAATCAACCAAAATGACGCTCGGAAGACGGCAGAAACGCTGCAAATAAAATTAGGGCAAAAACAAAATTTCAAAATTTTGACCTCGTTTTTGGGCGATTCATGATAACGATGACCATCGAAAAAATTTTTTTGAATTTTTTTCTGTTGGGTTTGAGAGGCTAAGAATCAACCAAAATGACGCTCGGAAGACGGCAGAAACGTTGCAAATAAAATTAGGGCAAAAAACGAAATTTCAAAATTTTGACCTCGTTTTTGGGCGATTCATGATAACGATGACCATCGAAAAAAATTTTTTAAATTTTTTGTTGGGTTTGAGAGGCTCAGAATCAACAAAAATGACGCTCGGAAGACGGCAGAAACGCTGCAAATAAAATTAGGGCAAAAAACGAAATTTCAAAATTTTGACCTCGTTTTTGGGCGATTCATGATAACGATGGCCATCGAAAAAAAAATTTTTTTTTTGAGTTTTTTTTCTGTTGGGTTTGAGAGGCTCAAGATCAACCAAAATGACGCTCGGAAGACGGCAGAAACGCTGCAAATAAAATTAGGGCAAAAAACGAAATTTCAAAATTTTGACCTCGTTTTTGGGCGATTCATAATAACGATGACCATCGAAAAAAAAATTTTTTTTTTTTGAATTTTTTTTCTGTTGGGTTTGAGAGGCTCAGAATCAACCAAAATGACGCTCGGAAGACGGCAGAAACGCTGCAAATAAAATTAGGGCAAAAAACGAAATTTCAAAATTTTGACCTCGTTTTTGGGCGATTCATGATAACGATGGCCATCGAAAAAAAAATTTTTTTTTTTGAGTTTTTTTTCTGTTGGGTTTGAGAGGCTCAAGATCAACCAAAATGACGCTCGGAAGACGGCAGAAACGCTGCGAATAAAATTAGAGCAAATAACGAAATTTCAAAATTTTGACCTCGTTTTTGGGCGATTCATAATAACGATGACCATCAAAAAAAAATTTTTTTTTTGAATATTTTTTCTGTTGGGTTTGAGAGGCTCAGAATCAACCAAAATGACGCTCGGAAGACGGCAGAAACGCTGCAAATAAAATTAGAGCAAAAAACGAATTTTCAAAATTTTGACCTCATTTTTGGACGCTCGGAAGACGGCAGAAACGCTGCAAATAAAATTAGGGCAAAAAACGAAATTTCAAAATTTTGACCTCGTTTTTGGGCGATTCATGATAACGATGACCATCGAAAAAAAAATTTTTTTTTTGAATTTTTTTTCTGTTGGGTTTGAGAGGCTCAGTATCAACCAAAATGACGCTCGGAAGACGGCAGAAACGCTGCAAATAAAATTAGGGCAAAAAACGAAATTTCAAAATTTTGACCTCGTTTTTGGGCGATTCATGATAACGATGACCATCGAAAAAAAAATTTTTTTTCTGTTGGGTTTGAGAGGCTCAGAATCAACCAAAATGACGCTCGGAAGACGGCAGAAACGCTGCAAATAAAATTAGGGCAAAAAACGAAATTTCAAAATTTTGACCTCGTTTTTGGGCGATTCATGATAACGATGGCCATCGAAAAAAAAATTTTTTTTTTGAATTTTTTTTCTGTTGGGTTTAAGAGGCTCAGTATCAACCAAAATGACGCTCGGAAGACGGCAGAAACGCTGCAAATAAAATAAGAGCAAAAAACGAATTTTCAAAATTTTGACCTCGTTTTTGGGCGATTCATGATAACGATGACCATCGAAAAAAAAATTTTGTTTTTTGAATTTTTTTTCTGTTGGGTTTGAGAGGCTCAGAATCAACCAAAATGACGCTCGGAAGACGGCAGAAACGCTGCAAATAAAATTAGGGCAAAAAACGAAATTTCAAAATTTTGACCTCGTTTTTGGGCGATTCATGATAACGATGACCAGGGTGTCAAAACGCGGGGGATTTTGATGGGATCGCGCGCCACAGCGCCATTTCGATCCCACGGTGTAAGGGATCGCCTCGCAGCGAGAGGCAACGAGAAGGGAGCGCTCACAAAAACAAAGGGATCGCGTCGATCCCTTCGCGCGTGGGATATCCCTTCGGGCAAGGGATCGAAAATTTCCGAGATCGAGCGAACCTTGTAAACAGTCAATTACTGAAAATTGAGCGTAATATGCATACCATGGAGTTGAGCTCTAAGGGGAGATCGAGAATCTGAACTCTGAATAATGCACTGACTTTTTCAGTAGCTCATTCTGTGCGGTAAATCCCATCGAAACCGTCATATCTCGTGAACTAGATTAGATCTGTTTAGATCAGCATCCTATAATTAACTAAAAAGATCTTTTAGGGAGCCCAAAAAGCATTAGCGCGCCAGAATCTCAGTGGGTGCTTAGTGTGACCCAGTATACGACATCAGATGCAAATCATACCGGGTGATTAACACAGAGTTCCCGAAAGCATTAAGCTTCAAATTTTCACAGTGAATTTAGGATTTATATAAGCTAATGTCCCGAAAACACAGTTCGGTATAGAATCATTTTCGTTGAAAGTCAATAATCTTATGCAAAACGTTAGTTTTTATATATAACAATAAGTAATTCATATCCAATAATTTTTAATTCCTCAAAGATTTATTATAAATCAGTAATTTTAGCATGTAATAATTATTATTCTTGAAGTTCAAAATTTGAAAATCTCCGTCAGCGCCAAAAGCGCTAGGTTTGGCGCTCTGGCTCCCGCGATCCCTTCTCGTTCAAAAGGCGCGCGAGCGATCCCTTCGCTCCTGGGATCGAGCGTAGGCGTTTTTTGGCGATCCCTTCTCGATCCCCCGCGATTCGACACCCTGACGATGACCATCGAAAAAAAATTTTTTTTTTTTGAATTTTTTTTCTGTTAGGTTTGAGAGGCTCAGAATCAACCAAAATGACGCTCGGAAGACGGCAGAAACGCTGCAAATAAAATTAGGGCAAAAAACGTTATTTCAAAATTTTGACCTCGTTTTTGGGCGATTCATGATAACGATGACCATCGAAAAAAAAATTTTTTTTTTTGAATTTTTTTTCTTTTGGGTTTGAGAGGCTCAAGATCAACCAAAATGACGCTCGGAAGACGGCAGAAACGCTGCGAATAAAATTAGAGCAAATAACGAAATTTCAAAATTTTGACCTCGTTTTTGGGCGATTCATAATAACGATGACCATCAAAAAAATTTTTTGAATATTTTCTGTTGGGTTTGAGAGGCTCAGAATCAACCAAAATGACGCTCGGAAGACGGCAGAAACGCTGCAAATAAAATTAGAGCAAAAAACGAATTTTCAAAATTTTGACCTCATTTTTGGACGCTCGGAAGACGGCAGAAACGCTGCAAATAAAATTAGGGCAAAAAACGAAATTTCAAAATTTTGACCTCGTTTTTGGGCGATTCATGATAACGATGACCATCGAAAAAAAAATTTTTTTTTTGAATTTTTTTTCTGTTGGGTTTGAGAGGCTCAGTATCAACCAAAATGACGCTCGGAAGACGGCAGAAACGCTGCAAATAAAATTAGGGCAAAAAACGAAATTTCAAAATTTTGACCTCGTTTTTGGGCGATTCATGATAACGATGACCATCGAAAAAAAAATTTTTTTTCTGTTGGGTTTGAGAGGCTCAGAATCAACCAAAATGACGCTCGGAAGACGGCAGAAACGCTGCAAATAAAATTAGGGCAAAAAACGAAATTTCAAAATTTTGACCTCGTTTTTGGGCGATTCATGATAACGATGGCCATCGAAAAAAAAATTTTTTTTTTGAATTTTTTTTCTGTTGGGTTTAAGAGGCTCAGTATCAACCAAAATGACGCTCGGAAGACGGCAGAAACGCTGCAAATAAAATAAGAGCAAAAAACGAATTTTCAAAATTTTGACCTCGTTTTTGGGCGATTCATGATAACGATGACCATCGAAAAAAAAATTTTGTTTTTTGAATTTTTTTTCTGTTGGGTTTGAGAGGCTCAGAATCAACCAAAATGACGCTCGGAAGACGGCAGAAACGCTGCAAATAAAATTAGGGCAAAAAACGAAATTTCAAAATTTTGACCTCGTTTTTGGGCGATTCATGATAACGATGACCATCGAAAAAAAATTTTTTTTTTTTGAATTTTTTTTCTGTTAGGTTTGAGAGGCTCAGAATCAACCAAAATGACGCTCGGAAGACGGCAGAAACGCTGCAAATAAAATTAGGGCAAAAAACGTTATTTCAAAATTTTGACCTCGTTTTTGGGCGATTCATGATAACGATGACCATCGAAAAAAAAATTTTTTTTTTTGAATTTTTTTTCTTTTGGGTTTGAGAGGCTCAAGATCAACCAAAATGACGCTCGGAAGACGGCAGAAACGCTGCAAATAAAATAAGAGCAAATAACGAAATTTCAAAATTTTGACGTCGTTTTTGGGCGATTCATGATAACGATGACCATCGAAAAAATTTTTTTTTTTGGATTATTTTTCTGTTGGTTTTGAGAAGCTCAGAATCAACCAAAATGACGCTCGGAAGACGGCAGACACGCTGCAAATAGAATAAGGGCAAAGAACGGGGTTTCAAAATTTTGATCTCGTTTTTGGGCGATTCATGATAACGATGACCATCGAAAAAAAGAAATTTTTTTTAATTTTTTTTCTGTTCGTTTGGAGAGGCTCAAAATCAACCAAAATGACGCTCAGAAGACAACAAAAACAATGCAAATTAAATTAAGGCAAAAAACGAAGTTTTAAAATTTTGACCTCGTTTTGGGCGATTCATGATAACGATGACCATCGAAAAAAAATTTTTATTTATGAATTTTTTTTCTGTTGGTTTTAAGAGGCTCTGAATCAACCAAAATGACGCTTGGAAAACGGCAGAAACGCTGCAAATAAAATAAGGGCAAAAAACGAAGTTTCAAGATTTTGACCTCGTTTTGAGCGATTCATGATAACGATGACCATCGAAAAAAATTTTTATTTTTTAATTTTTTTTTCTGTTGGTTTTGAGAGGCTCAGAATTAACCAAAATGACGCTTGGAAGATGGCAGAAACAATGCAAATAAAATGAGGGCAAAAAACGAAGTTTCAAAATTTTGACCTCGTTTTTGGGCGATTCATGAAAACGATGACCATCGAAAAAAGAATTTTTTTTTTGGATTTTTTTCTGTTGGTTTTGAGAAGCTCAGAATCAACCAAAATGACGCTTGGAAGACGGCAGAAACGCTGCAAATAAAATTAGAGCAAAAAACGAAGCTTCAAAATTTTGACCTCGTTTTTGGGCGATTCATGATAACGATGACCATCGATAAAAAGAAATTTTTTTTATAATTTTTTTTTCTGTTGGTTTTGAGAGGCTCAAAATCAACCAAAATGACGCTCGGAGGACGGCAGAAACGCTGCAAATAAAATTAGGGCAAAAAACGAAATTTCAAAATTTTGACGTCGTTTTTGGGCGATTCATGATAACGATGACCATCGAAAAAAGAATTTTTTTTTTGGATTTTTTTCTGTTAGTTTTAAGAGGCTCTGAATCAACCAAAATGACGCTTGGAAAACGGCAGAA
Organism: Oikopleura dioica; assembly: GCF_907165135.1. Classification (NCBI taxonomy): domain Eukaryota; kingdom Metazoa; phylum Chordata; class Appendicularia; order Copelata; family Oikopleuridae; genus Oikopleura; species Oikopleura dioica. The sequence continues at coordinate 142,753 of NC_137291.1, forward strand.
ACGCTGCAAATAAAATAAGGGCAAAAAACGAAGTTTCAAAATTCTGACCTCGTTTTTGGGCGATTCATGATAACGATGACCATCGAAAAAATTTTTTTTTTTTGGATTATTTTTCTGTTGGTTTTGAGAAGCTCAGAATCAACCAAAATGACGCTCGGAAGACGGCAGACACGCTGCAAATAAAATAAGGGCAAAGAACGAAGTTTCAAAATTTTGACCTCGTTTTGGGCGATTCATGATAACGATGACCATCGAAAAAAAATTTTTATTTTTGAATTTTTTTTCTGTTGGTTTTTAGAGGCTCTGAATCAACCAAAATGACGCTTGGAAAACGGCAGAAACGCTGCAAATAAAATAAGAGCAAAAAACGAAGTTTCAAAATTTTGACCTCGTTTTGGGAGATTCATGATAACGATGACCATCGAAAAAAATTTTTATTTTTTAATTTTTTTTTCTGTTGGTTTTGAGAGGCTCAGAATCAACGAAAATGACGCTTGGAAGACGGCAGAAACGCTGCAAATAAAATAAGGGCAAAAAACGAAATTTCAAAATTTTGACCTCGTTTTTGGGCGATTCATGATAACGATGACCATCGAAAAAAGAATTTTTTTTTTGGATTTTTTTCTGTTGGTTTTGAGAGGCTCAGAATCAACCAAAATAACGCTCGGAAGACGGCAGAAACGCTGCAAATAAAATTAGAGCAAAAAACGAAGCTTCGAAATTTTGACCTCGTTTTTGGGCGATTCATGATAACGATGACCATCGAAAAAAAATTTTTTTTTGAATTTTTTTTCTGTTTGTTTTGAGAGGTTCTGAATCAACCAAAATGACGCTTGGAAAACGGCAGAAACGCTGCAAATAAAATTAGGGCAAAAAACGAAGTTTCAAAATTTTGACCTCGTTTTGGGCGATTCATGATAACGATGACCATCGAAAAAAAATTTTTATATTTGAATTTTTTTCTGTTGGTTTTGAGAGGCTCAGAATCAACCAAAATAACGCTCGGAAGACGGCAGAAACGCTGCAAATAAAATTAGGGCAAAATACGAAATTTCAAAATTTTGACCTCGTTTTTAGGCGATTCATGATAACGATGACCATCGAAAAAAGAATTTTTTTTTTGGATTTTTTTCTGTTGGTTTTGAGAAACTCAGAATCAACCAAAATGACGCTTGGAAGACGGCAGAAACGCTGCAAATAAAATAAGAGCAAAAAACGAAGCTTCAAAATTTTGACCTCGTTTTTTGGAGATTCATGATAACGATAACCATCGATAAAAAGAAATTTTTTTTTTAATTTTTTTTTCTGTTGGTTTTGAGAGGCTCAAAATCAACCAAAATGACGCTCAGACGGCAAAAACAATGCAAATATAATTAGAACAAAAAACGAAATTTCAAAATTTTGACCTCGTTTTTGGGCGATTCATGATAACGATTGATGCCGATTAACTGCAAATCTCTCTAAGCTAGAATTCCTGCTGAAGAATGAGGCCAAAATACGAAACGTGGCTGTATTATTTTTGGTTTGAAGAGAGTGATTTCCAAATTTCCAAATTTTCAATTTTGCATTTCGCGCAGGTGCTTTCATTTCCAAATAAGGCGCAGCGCATTTCGCGCCGCTGTTTTTCTTTCCAAATATGGTGAAGCGCTTTCGCGCATTTGTTTTTCTTCGTTGATTTCAATTTCGCTTCAACAGCCACGTTCGCTTCGAATTTTATCGCAAAAATTCAATTTTATCAATAAGTTCAATTTCCAACTATGTTGCCATATCCCTTATCGATAAAAATCCTTTTCGTTAAAATGTTTACCAAAGCCAGTTCCATATTCGTTGTCAGTCCATTGCGTGATCGTTGTCGTTGAAGAAGAAGTCGCCGCCATTGTTGAAGCTGCAGTTTTGTCGGTTTTGAGGAGAATGGTCAGTTTCCCCTAAAGCGAGCCAAAAAGGTGTTCAATCAATTTTGCCTACCAGGAGCACTTACAGACAGCGCCATCCCGAGGAGCACGGGGTCACACTGTCAAGCCGCGCAAAGCGGAACTCAGCTAGAGGATGAAAGTATCATGCAACAGCTTCGAAGTAGTTGAAGAAGAATACCAGTTGAATAGTCCAATTGTCGAGAAGATGTCGTCGTTTGAAATCATAGAAGAGTCAGCTTGATCCATCAAATAATATTTACCAGAGCAGAATATTGAAAAGAGATTGTGAGCACTAGAATTTTTTAACAAAAACCGTCGAAACGGGTGGCTAATGTGCCTTTTGTGAGTGTGAAATAACGCGTACGTTATGAAAAATAGAGATTTTATGAACTCATGCATTATCCGAGATTTGGCTCCAAAATCATCAGAACAATTTAACCGTGAATTTCATGCTCGATCAACCTAATTGGCGTAAAATAATTTGTGAGAGATAAATTCAATTTTAATTTTTATTTGTCTTAGTTCTTTCCCGTATTCGTATCAGTATGACCCGTCATGGGTTTCTTTTTTTGGTGGAGCATCTTTTTGGGCAAGAACAAATTGAATTTTAGATATCAGGTCCGAATATTAGTTCATTGTTTTTTTTCGGATGATTCGGATATAATTTTTCAAAAGCAGTTGTGATAAATAATATCATTTCCGATTTGTTTTGCAGACTACATTTAGGCAAGTTATACTCAGCCATAAGAACTTTGAGCTCAGACTTTGTCAGATCAAAAAGAGTTTTTTCCTTTTTCAAATTTAATATTGAAAAGAATAATAATTCGCCGCATGCATTTTTACGCCAATTAGGGTGATTTTTCCAAACATACTCTCTGATTTTAATTCTTAGATCTGAAATTGTTTCTGTCGTCAAGAAATCGACCTCAAACTTATGCAAGATATATCTTAAGGCTTCTTTTGTAAGTTCTCCCAACTTCAAGATGCACCCGTTTTCTATAACCATATCCTCCCTGATTTCCTCAACTCTCGCTTCAATTCTCTCGAAAAAATCTTGATGCTCATTTTGAAATTTAAATGCTATTGAAATATTAAAATTTGGCTCACAATCCATCTCCGAACAATTTTGAGGCTCCTCGCTAGCTATTTTATCGGCTTCTAAATTTGGAATTTTAGAGCAAGGAACAGAATCCGCGGATGATTCCCTATCACGTTTCCGATTCGCTGAAATGTCTAATTTATCATAAGAGATAAGCGGTTCTTGATTATCAGTTAAAAAATTTTCGTGAACTGTTTCTGTTTCTACTGTCGAAAAGTCCTCATCAAGAGTTATTTCCCAATGCGAATTTGTATCAATTTCCCACTCAGAATCCGAGGAATTCACAGATCCTACAAATGGAAAATCATCTGGTTTAGGAATAGCGTCGAAAATTACCGAGTTTTCAGGCTCAGTGTTAATATGCTCATTTTCAATTATTGATACACAAGAGCTTTCTTCAGACGAAGATTCCATAGATTCCAGTGTATCAATAATCCAATCTGTGCAAATATTATCAAAGACTTGTTCAACAAGTAAATCAACTATTTTGTCATATCTTTTTTCGATTTCTTTCTCTTCCGATGAAATCGGCGAACTAATACAGAACCCATTCGAGAAAGACTCAGGCTCACAAAAAATATTTTTTTTTGGATCAGAAAAACTGCTTTGAACTTCGGGGAAAATAACAGGGGCCTCAAAATCTTGCAATTCTTCCTTCCTGACATTAAATTTTCTCAAATGATCTGCATGTCGTCTATATTCTTTGTTTTCAGACTCGACCGTATACCACGTTCCCTCTTTTGATTTACTTTTAATCTTGTACGGACCCAGAAAAGCGGGTTTCTTTGCATCAAAATTTTTAATAAGAACAAAATCATCAATTTGGTAAGGGGAGAATTTTGAATTTGAAAATTTTTCTAGCCGCTTTTGCTTTTCTTCATCGATTAAAATTTTGATATCTTCGAAATTAATGTCAATTTTTTGATACGGGGCCCTAAAATTTGGATCAAAAATATCGTGAGTGTTTTTTACACCCATTTGAAGCGAATAAGGGGAAGTTTTAGTCACTGAATGTTCAGATGTATTTAGATCGTGAACGATTTCTTGAAGAAAGCAGTCCCAGTTAACAAAATTACAGCGAGCACGAAGCCTACTTTTGAGAGTTCTATTGAAATTTTCGACTTGCCCATTTGAGGACGGATGTCTTGGGGGTGTAAAATGGGGTTCAATCTTGCTTTCTTTCATGAATTTTTCAAGTTCAGAATGTTTGCGTGCATTGTCAAGAACAACAATTTTGGGAAAAACTGGGTTTTTAAAAATTACACTTTTAAATTTTTCAAGAAAATTTTTTGAATTTCGTGATTCCAAGGGCTCACAATAGCCGAATTTTGAGAAAAAATCAATCATGACCATAACGTACTTATTCCCAAAATCAGTTGGAGGGAGTGTAATAAGGTCGAATCCAAAAACTTCGAATGGTCCGTCCGGTGTTTTAAAAGTCAGAATCGGTGCTCTATTGGGGTGAAAATTCGGCTTGTCTTTTTGACAAAAAGAACATGTTCTAACAAACTCTTTTATTGCATTCCGCATTCTAGGCCAGATATATAATATATACTGTATAGGTATTAGTAGGCTTGCCGCACCATTTTTCTATTTTCCAGGATCTCTGGCCGAATCTAACCAAACTTGCTGGATATATGCATCAAGACAAGCTATGAAAAACTGCACTAGCGGATTTTTCAAAATGAGTGTCCTTGGGGCCTTTTTTGGGTGTTTTTTGAGGAGAAAAATCGCACCAAAGTGATTAGAAGGCGATTAGAAGTACCTGCCTATTCAGTAAGAGATACAAGAGTACCCTTAGGTGAAAGCTAAAGGTCTGTTCTACTTATACTCAGAAATTTGCGTTTGCACCTCGGACTTATCAGTAGTTTTTTTCGCTTCAAAGTTTACTGAAAATGACAGATACGAAATTTCAAAATTTTCAACTTTTGAAAAACGCGTGCTAGAATGACGTTCTATAGCTCAACTTGAAGCTTATGAGTTACTGAATCCACTTGACCGGTTTTTAAGGTACCAGCTGGTCATTCTAGCGGTTCATCGCGGTTCATCCCATTTTTATTGATTTTTTTTATAGAATATCATAATAAAATATAAATTTTTTAAAATAAAAGCTTTTTAGGGGAAAATTTTTGACTAACCAGATGGTTGATAAGGCGGTTCATCGCGGTTCAAGCATCTTAACTGTCCGAAATATGGCAATATGTATACCAAATGACTTCTTATCGTATAACCGATCTTAAAAACAAAGAAAAAAGATAACCGCGTGGTAAATTTGGCGGTTCTTGGTGGTTCATGGCGGTTCAAGCACTTTTAAAGTAAGAAGTCCGGCATCATGTATATCAAATGAACTCTTATCGAGAGACAATTCTTTCTGACCAAAAATTATGCTATACCGTGTGGTTAATTTCGCGGTTCGTCGCGGTTCAAGGCGGTTCGAGCACACTTTTAGTCAGAGAAATGGCAATATGTATATCAAATGAACTCTTATCAAGAGACGATTCTTTCTGACCAAAAATGCTGCTGTATCGTGTGGTTAATTTCGCGGTTCGTCGCGGTTCATGGCGGTTCGAGCACACTTACAGTGTAAGTGTGGCAATATGTATATCAAATTGATTCTTATCAGAAGATTAATCTTTTTCACCGAGTATTATTCTGAACCACGCGGTAAATTCTGCGGTAAATGCACTGTAACTGTCAGAAATGCTCCAATATCTATATAAAATGGATCGTGACTGAAAAATAAATCTTAGGCTGCTTAGAGTAAAGACACTTGAATCTTCTTGAATAAAATGGCAATTCAATTCAAAACCGTTTATTCAATTGACTTGTTTTAAGGCAAAAGATATTGTAATTTTATTTCTTCCTCAGCTTTACTGTCTTTTTTAAGCTGTTCTGATTTTGAACACCAAGCGCGCGTGTACAGATTTTTCTTAAAGTCTATTTCTTCGTCGTCAAGCCATTTGCTGGTTTTGCTACGAAAAAACATTATAAATTTCTTACTTTTAAACTCCAAAAAACCTTATTTTGAGAGCTGCCGATCGATAAATATTGATATTTAAACTCTTTGTATCGACTCGCTGTCTGGCTTTTAGCGTTGAAAAAGCAGATTCAAGAAGAGTGTTGTCGCTTAGTATTACGGAATTGTGTTCAATATTGAGATTTTTCCACTCAGCATGATCTAGTAATAAAAATTTATATATATTCAAATGAGATCAGAATTTCATTACTCTGTACCTTTGAATAGCTTTTTAAGAATCTCAGATGCGTTTTCGTGAATTTCATCATTCATGTACTTTTTCTCTTCTTTCGAAGCTGCTTTGTATATCGCCTTTTAAAAAGAAAAGATAGAAATTATTGAAAAATGCTTTTACCTCAAGATTTGGAACGCTTTGTTTAGTGTCGTCTTCTAAAAACTGATTTTTTTAGTTTTTTTTTTTAAAGTAATTGTATACCTCAGATGCTTTGATCAATGCGTTTCAGACGTCAGACATTATTTTTCTCATGTGATTTTTTCGTCTATAAAATCCGCGCCGACTTCACATATATTAAAGAAATTCTTTGTGACAAGAGAAATAAACTACAAGAGAAAGTTTGAAGAGAAACTGTGATGCTTGTTTTCCTTTTTTTGTTCTGCCGATTCGTCAATTCATGTCAAAAGCATGATTCTTATGCTTATCGATATGAATTAGAGCAAGATATTTCGGACATAGTTCCTTTACTGAAGGATAATGGAACAAAATTGTCATTGGGTGACACCCTTTTCCGTGCTTATAATTTCCTAAGCGGCTTTGCTTATGAAAATTTTGCTCTCCACGATCCCCCGAGATGCCGTCAAGCCATTGGTTTTGACCTTCAATTCCCTTCTGAACGTAAGTTTATTTCATAAAAATGTAAATAATGTTTATAAAATATTTTTTTTACTTATAATTTCTATAAACTAGTTTCGGACAAACATACGAGGCAAAAAGAACATCCTGGAAGAATCGGCTATAGCTGGGCTTTGGGTGAAAAAAATCGAAATTTGAAAAAAAACTTTTTTTTTGGAATTTGATCTTTTTCTCTTCACCATTGAATTCTCCGTAGTCGAAAACCTAGGAAGCACGTTGACATTGTTCTGAGACGCATTCTAGAGCGATAAGAGCGGCACTTCAAAGAGCCAAAACGTGTTATTTTAGGATATCTTTTTAGAACCCTTAGGGGATATATATTAAGCTCATATTTTTTTACGCGTAGGTAATGCATATTTGCTCGCCTATTTGGAATCAAAATCATATAATTAGTTATTCTTAATAGTTAATTAATTATTTAAAAATAATTTTGATTACTCGTTTTTTTCCAAAAATATCGCTTTTTTGTGAATGATTATGCAAGATAGTATTTTTCGAGGACCAGATATGGACAAATATGTTTGTACCAGATGGTTAACCAGGCGGTTCGTCGCGTTTCGTCGCGGTTCAATCATCATCTCACTAGAAACACCTGTTTATGCATATCAATCGTTCTGAAATCAAATAATGAATCATTAAGACTTAATTCTATATGATATAGATAGATATATCTATAATATATATATATATATAGATCTATATTCTATATGTATAGGCTATACTGGAAAGAACACAAAAAAAATAAAAATTGAATTCCTTTCTTTCACGGCCCGTTTCGTCAACTTGGATAGATTTTTGAATGAATACACACAAAACCGGTTAAACATGGATTCTTGAGCCAATTCCGTGGATTGCTTGCATGAGATCATCACAATCAAAAATACTGTTATTTGTTATAACGTACGCGATATTCACATCATCAAAGGCACATTAGCCAGCGTCATTTGGCGTTTAACTCTCACAAATTTTAGGAAAGCATGAACATTCAAACGAACCAATTATTTTCTTATATTTTTCTGAAAATTATTATTCTGGTAAATATTATTTCTTCGACGATTCTGGATTCTCCTCCTTGATTTCACAATTCGACTAATTCTTCTGGAAACTCTCATCTACAATGGAAAGCTACTTTTTCTTCTTTGATTTCAGTTGGACTGCCGTATGTAGCTCATCCCCAGCCGAGTTCCGCTTAGCGGCTTGACACTGTGACCCCGTGCACCGCGGGATGGCGGTGTCTGTAAGTGCTCCTGGTAGGTTTTGTTGTTAGAATCCCTTTTTGGCTCGATTTAAGGACGACTGGTCATCTTCTTCAAAAACGACAAAATTGCACTTTCTTCAACAAAAACGACAGCTTCAACTACAACGACAACGACTATGCCTGGACTGACAACGATTTGGACAATGGATTTGGTTAAACTTTATTTTTATTTCTTATCAGCAGTGATATGGCCACATAGTGGGAAGTTAATCTGTTGATAAGAAAGAAGAATTAAAACATATTTCAACATGGAAACTGCTGCTAGCGTCACGTGATTGCGACTGTGTGAAAAACAAAACGAGGACAACAATTGTGCGAAAAGCGCTTCGCCATATTTGGAAATGAAAATAAGCGCGCGAAATGCGCGAGCGCCTTATTTGGAAATAATTGCATCTGCGCGAAATTGAAATTGAAAATTTTGAAATTTGAAAATCACTTCTCTTCTTACCAAATATAATAGCAGCGTTTCCGAATTTCAAGAGTTTTTCCTTCGCAAGTTGCAGTTAGCTTAGAGAATTCATTCGAAATTGTATCACACACCTCTTCAGGCAAGATACCACAACGCGCTACTAGCCTCATAGTGAGAGGCGCTGCGGAGCCACGCGCTGAAATCAAAAGCGTTTAAACTGACAAATATAGAACAAGGAATGCCATTCAAAGTAAAAGGCGTTTTTATTTTTTGATTTTAAATCAATTAATTTTAAGTAAATTAACTTTAACCCTAGCCGGCCAAAAATGATTTTCCCCGGGTACCGGCCAAGAGGCGCCAAATATGGCGCCGCGCGGCTTTTTTAATAGAAATCATCAAAATTTTTCCTGAAAATTTTTATATTAATTTATTAAAAATCATTTCTATTAATGTAAGCATGGATTAATCGTGTCAATTCCAAGAAATTATGAGTCCGAAAAAATTTTCTTGCTGATGATCATTGACGAGAAAAAAGTCAAAAACTGATTTCGGATAAAAAACGCTAAATAATGCTTTTTTCTGTTTGTTTTCCAGATGAAAATCATATTTTATCATTATTATGACAAAAAACTAGTTTTATAACATCTATTTCGAGAAAAACTTATCGGCCCGCTGCCGAGAAAAAGCTCGGGTACCGGTCAAAGGACGCCATATAGGGAGTATCTCCTTTTATTACCCGGCGCCATATATGGCGCCTTGAGTTCTCGTGAAAATGAGGCTCTGCCAACATTCTGGTCAATCTGAAACGGATTAAAACCCCTCCCAGTCGAAAGGCGATCGAAAAATACTCCTCAAAGTGAATTTCAAATAAAATTTTTTTCCTCAACTTTTGAAGCTAAATGCGATCGAATGACCCATGATTTATGGACCATATAGCAAAGAATACTCGTTTTTGGGACACCCTTAAATGCTGTTTCCATAATCCTACAAAATACCGATGGACTATTCTTGGTGCCCATCGGCATTCTTTTAAAAGCGAATTGGCCAAATTCACAGCTAAATGCCGTTTTTGAGATTGATTCAGGCTCAATTGCGACTTGATGGAATCCCTTCATCAAATCCGCCGACGAAAAAAATCGGCTTTGTTCTAAATAAGCTAAACTATCTTCGAGGTTTGGAAGAGGAAAATGCTCTTGTTCTGTCGCCTCGTTTAATTTACGATAATCTATAACTAATCTCCATTCACCGGATTTTTTCCTTACTAATAAACAGGGGGAATTCCAAGGGGATGAAATGGGTATAATCATATCATTTTCGGTGTAATTTTTAAGAATTGACCAAAGCGTATCTCTTAGACTAAATGCTGTTCTGTAAGGGGCAGAAGATATGGGAACATCGGTTTTCGTATAAATCGAGAATTTTGTGACTGTACATTCTGGCAGATAATCGCCCTCTTCGAGAAGTAAAAAACAAAATTTTTTGACGAGTTCAAAGAACTCTTTTTTGACTTTTGGATTTTTTATGTTGCCATATTTAAGTGACTTTAAAATTTTTTCGAATTTTTTTGTGTCGCAGGAGAGACGGGCTACTTCTACGGCTTTTTCTAGTTTTATAAAAACGGTGTTTTTTGGGATTTTTATTGAGTTATTTGTTGGGTTAATGACCATTAATCGATAAATAGGAGATTCCGGAGTTATTTCTTGAAGCGAGGGAATAAATTCTAGCTTGGATCCTTCTAATTTAGAATCCTCAAAGAAAACCGAAAAAGAAGAATCAACGTTTGTAACAAATAGATCAATAAGACATTCAGAATTAGGGCGAAACGTATAATTCTCCGTTGATTTTCCTTCAAGCTCAAAATTTTCTTTTTCTATTTCTGTCATGTTTATAGAGGCTAATCTTTGAGTTGGACCACTTAAAATCAATTTTTGGCGTTTTAAATTTATCAAAATTCCATTTTCTTCAATTGACGCGCTACCAAAAATTGAATTAAGATGGTTATTCACTACGTAAAATCTTGATCTACCCCATTTCTCATTTTCGATCGTAAAATCAGCTTCAATATATCCAAGAATATCCACGCTTCCGCCTGTATAATTCACAACATGCGGTAAATCTGACTTTATAATTTCTTGATCAGCGGGAACGAGGCACTCTTGGATAAGATTTAACTGACTTCCAGTGTCTATTAAAAATTTGACCGGTTTATTAAAAAGTGAAATATTTACAAAGAATTGTTTTCCAACCGATTTTGGATTTGAAAAACTAATTTTTGGAACGAGACTTTGACCAGAAGGCGCTCCAACAATTAGTTTCCCGACTGGTTCTGATTATTTTTATTCGGGCAAAATCTGGCAATGTGACCTTTTTGTTTACATTCGTGGCATTCGATTAATCGGCAGCGAGATTTAAAGTGACCATATTTGCCGCAATTATTGCAAAACGGGGTCGGGCGAGGTTGAAAAAAGGGTGGAAATCCATTTTGCTGGTAACCCATTTGTGAAAATCTTGGCTGAAATCCGCCACTGGGGAATCTTGGCTGAAAACCCTGAAATTGACTGTTTTGGGCTTGGAACCCACTTGAAAAATCTGTCGAAGGGGCATTTGATTTCATTTGCATCTTATCCCTGTTTTCCCTATCCACTTCGAGCTTGGCTACAGAAGCAGTGATCGCCGCGAGAGTTTTAGAAAATTCTTCCGCCCTTTTTTCACTCGCTTCCTGCATTTTCAGATTATTCTCATTAATCATTGCCAGCTGTTGTGCAAACATATCGGATGCACTATCCATAAAATTTTCGATTGATTTTTCACCAATTTTCGAGACATTAAGGACAGAAAATCTATCGCGCTTGTCAAGAAAATCGGCAATACTTTTTGCATTAGCATTAAGTTGGCAATGATCTCTAAGAAAGGCTCGGTTAGTTTGGTCGATCTGTTTTTTAAAATGATCCTCGACGATAAATTCTTGTGCGTCTTTTTTGGAGGTTATAATAGATGCAAGACTTTCAATTCGCTTCAAAAAAGACGTGAATCGCTCGTTTGAGTCCGTTCTACGAGTAAGTTGTTCTAGCTCTATTTTTGCGCGGGACACTTTGTTTTCGTCTGATTCTTCCCCGAACAAAGACCGAATAAATTCAAGAGCTTCCTTGGCTGTTTTTTGCTGAGCTAATTCCCTACCATAAATTTCTAAAAAAGCTTGGCTGCAAGAATTTCGAACAAAACCGGTAGCTCGTCGCTCGAATTGAGCGATTAATTCAGTCTCGTTTTCCCTCTTATGATCTTTCATGGCTTGTTCAAAAAGGTTACGAATTTGTCCTATTCTATCCTTGACGTCCGCAAGGCTTATTTCTAGCTCATAAAATTCCATATTTGGCCGTATTAAATTTTGCCCACCAGAAAGAAGACTCGAAAAAAGATATTCCTCAGGCATCTTCGAGAATTTACCTTGTCCGTTTGTAGTCGCCATGATATCGAAAGCAAATGTCCTAAGAATGTCTCTCAACTGCTAGAATGCAAATCACATGCGATAAAATAGAAACTCAATTTTTAATTAAAACGATGTGGCGGTGGATGTATTTGTGGAAAGAATGATTTTTCGAAAGCAGAAATTTTTGAAATTTCATATGCAGATGTTTTTCAATAACAATAACATTTCCATAAAAGGAAAATTTCGCGTCCTCGTTGTTTTTCATTCGCAGCGCGCATTTCGCGCGATTGTTTTTCTTTTCCAAATGCTCCAAATAATCGCACCAAACACCACCAAATCGCTTCTTTTCTTATCACTGCAATTCAAGATTCTCACTATGTGACCTCAAGAATTGACAGTAATTTCCAGTTTTAGTCCAGATCCAAATTCGTCGTCGTTTCCAAAGCAAGTTTCGTTGTCCAGGTGGTAGTTGTTGTAGTTGTTGTCATCACCGTCGTCCCAAATGGCCGTTGTGTAATTGTTGTCGTTTTGAGGTGGTCAGCTAGAAAAGAACAGCAACCGTAACAAGCTCAAAAGATTCGATTACCTAGAGGCGCTTATTTCCGCGGTTGACCGTTTTGGCATTTTCTGGCCCGGGCACTTTGCGGAAAGCCGGACATAACCCACCAATTTCATGTCCGGAAGCCTAGCTAGTAAGAGCAATAATTCCAGTGAAGACATAGAAGAGAACCAAGTTGTCGGCGTCGTAGAAGCAAAATCCGTCGATTATTAATTTTTCTATTTGTACTGTCAATAATTATGAACAAAAATAGTAATTATTTAAATAGAGCTTTGTCATCCTTTTTCATGCAATAAGAAATAATGAAAGAAAACCGTCGAAACGGGCGGCTAATGTGCCTTAGTTGCGATGATGTGAACACACGCGTACGTGCCAAAATTACAAAATAAACAGATGTTTATTTTCCCCCAATTAGTTTTGTTTTGTCTATAATCCCTAATTAACTAATCTTAATTAAAATTAACGGATCTTACCCACTTAGTTAGGAATTATAGACGTGAAATGAAGAAACTTTTCGGTTTTACTCTGATCGATTTTTGATTTTTTTTTTGTGTGATTTCTAACTGGCGAAGACCGTGACTCTGAATTATCAATAAATCATTTTTTTTGTGTTCCCTTTTCTTATCATTATCAGTTTACTTCGTTTTTTGCCCTCATTTTATTTGCATTGTTTCTGCCGTATTCCAAGCGTCATTTTGGTTGATTCTGAGCCTCTCAAAACCAACAGAAAAAAAATTAAAAAAAAAAAATTTTTTTCGATGGTCATCGTTATCATGAATCGCCCAAAACGAGGTCAAAATTTTGAAACTTCGTTTTTTGCCCTTATTTTATTTGCAGCGTTTCTGCCGTTTTCCAAGCGTCATTTTGGTTGATTCAGAGCCTCTAAAAACCAACAGAAAAAAAATTCAAAAATAAAAATTTTTTTTCGATGGTCATCGTTATCATGAATCGCCCAAAACGAGGTCAAAATTTTGAAACTTCGTTTTTTGCCCTTATTTTATTTGCAGCGTTTCTGCCGTTTTCCAAGCGTCATTTTGGTTGATTCAGAGCCTCTAAAAACCAACAGAAAAAAAATTCAAAAATAAAAATTTTTTTTCGATGGTCATCGTTATCATGAATCGCCCAAAACGAGGGCAAAATTTTGAAACTTCGTTTTTTGCCTTTATTTAATTTGCATTGTTTTTGTTGTCTTCTGAGCGTCATTTTGGTTGATTTTGAGCATCTCAAAACCAACAGAAAAAAAATTAAAAAAAAATTCTTTTTTTCGATGGTCATCGTTATCATGAATCGCCCAAAAACGAGGTCAAAATTTTGAAACTTCGTTCTTTGCCCTTATTTTATTTGCAGCGTGTCTGCCGTCTTCCGAGCTTCATTTTGGTTGATTCTGAGCTTCTCAAAACCAACAGAAAAATAATCCAAAAAAAAAAATTTTTTCGATGGTCATCGTTATCATGAATCGCCCAAAAACGAGATCAAAATTTTAAAATTTCGTTTTTTGCCCTAATTTTATTTGCAGCGTTTCTGCCGTCTTCCGAGCGTCATTCTGGTTGATTTTGAGCCTATCAAAACAAACAGAAAAAAAAATTAAAAAAAAAATTTCTTTTTATCGATGGTCATCGTTATCATGAATCGCCCAAAACGAGGTCAAAATTTTGAAACTTCGTTTTTTGCCCTAATTTCATTTGCAGCGTTTCTGCCGTTTCCCAAGCGTCATTTTGGTTGATTCAGAGCCTCTTAAAACCAACAGAAAAAAAATTCAAAAATAAAAATTTTTTTTCGATGGTCATCGTTATCATAAATCGCCCAAAACGGGGTCAAAATTTTGAAACTTCGTTCTTTGCCCTTATTTTATTTGCAGCGTGTCTGCCGTCTTCTGAGCGTCATTTTGGTTGATTCTGAGTTTCTCAAAACCAACAGAAAAATAATCCAAAAAAAAAAATTTTTTCGATGGTCATCGTTATCGCCCAAAAACGAGGTCAAAATTTTGAGACTTCGTTTTTTGCCCTTATTTTATTTGCAGCGTTTCTGCCGTTTTCCAAGCGTCATTTTGGTTGATTCATGACCTCTCAAAACTAACAGAAAAAAATCAAAAAAATTTTTTCGATGGTCATCGTTATCATGAATCGCCCAAAAACGAGGTCAATATTTTGAAACTTCGTTTTTGCCCTTATTTCATTTGCAGCGTTTCTGCCGTCTTCCAAGCGTCATTTTGGTTGATTCTGAGCTTTTCAAAACCAACAGAAAAAAATTCAAAAAATAAATTTTTTCGATGGTCATCGTTATCATGAATCGCCCAAAAACGAGGTCAAAATTTTGAAACTTCGTTGTTGGCCCTTATTTTATTTGCAGCGTTTCTGCCGTCTTCCGAGCGTTATTTTGATTGATTCTAAGCCTCTCAAATCAAACAGAAAAAAATTTAAAAAAATTTTTTCGATGGTCATCGTTATCATGAATCGCCCAAAAACGAGGTCAAAATTTTGAAACTTCGTTTTTGGCCCTAATTTTATAAGCAGCGTGTCTTCCGTCTTCCGAGCGTCATTTTGGTTGATTCTGAGCTTCTCAAAACCAACAGAAAAATTATTCAAAAAAAAAAATTTTTTCGATGGTCATCGTTATCATGAATCGCCCAAAAACGAGGTCAAAATTTTGAAGCTTCGTTTTTTGCCCTTATTTTATTTGCAGCGTTTCTGTCGTCTTCCAAGCGTCATTTTGGTTGATTCTGAGTCTCTCAAAACCAACAAAAAAAAAATTCAAAAAAATAATTTTTTTTTTCGATGGTCATCGTTATCATGAATCGCCCAAAAACGAGGTCAATATTTTGAAACTTCGTTTTTTGCCCTTATTTTATTTGCAGCGTTTCTGCCGTTTCCCAAGCGTCATTTTGGTTGATTCAGAGCCTCTTAAAACCAACAGAAAAAAAATTCAAAAATAAAAATTTTTTTTCGATGGTCATCGTTATCATGAATCGCCCAAAACGAGGTCAAAATTTTGAAACTTCGTTTTTTGCCTTAATTTAATTTGCATTGTTTTTGTTGTCTTCTGAGCGTCATTTTGGTTGATTTTGAGCCTATCAAAACCAACAGAAAAAAAATTAAAAAAAATTTCTTTTTTTCGATGGTCATCGTTATCATGAATCGCCCAAAAACGAGATCAAAATTTTGAAACTTCGTTCTTTGCCCTTATTTTATTTGCAGCGTGTCTGCCGTCTTCTGAGCGTCATTTTGGTTGATTCTGAGTTTCTCAAAACCAACAGAAAAATAATCCAAAAAAAAAAATTTTTTCGATGGTCATCGTTATCGCCCAAAAACGAGGTCAAAATTTTGAGACTTCGTTTTTTGCCCTTATTTTATTTGCAGCGTTTCTGCCGTTTTCCAAGCGTCATTTTGGTTGATTCATGACCTCTCAAAACTAACAGAAAAAAAAAAATCAAAAAAAAAATTTTTTTTCGATGGTCATCGTTATCATGAATCGCCCAAAAACGAGGTCAATATTTTGAAACTTCGTTTTTTGCCCTTATTTCATTTGCAGCGTTTCTGCCGTCTTCCAAGCGTTATTTTGGTTGATTCTGAGCTTCTCAAAACCAACAGAAAAAAAAATTCAAAAAAATAAATTTTTTTTTCGATGGTCATCGTTATCATGAATCGCCCAAAAACGAGGTCAAAATTTTGAAACTTCGTTGTTGGCCCTTATTTTATTTGCAGCGTTTCTGCTGTCTTCCGAGCGTTATTTTGATTGATTCTAAGCCTCTCAAATCAAACAGAAAAAAAATTTAAAAAAAAAAAATTTTTTTCGATGGTCATCGTTATCATGAATCGCCCAAAAACGAGGTCAAAATTTTGAAACTTCGTTTTTGGCCCTAATTTTATAAGCAGCGTGTCTTCCGTCTTCCGAGCGTCATTTTGGTTGATTCTGAGCTTCTCAAAACCAACAGAAAAATAATTCAAAAAAAAAATTTTTTCGATGGTCATCGTTATCATGAATCGCCCAAAAACGAGGTCAAAATTTTGAAGCTTCGTTTTTTGCCCTTATTTTATTTGCAGCGTTTCTGTCGTCTTCCAAGCGTCATTTTGGTTGATTCTGAGTCTCTTAAAACCAACAGAAAAAAAATTCAAAAATAAAAATTTTTTTTCGATGGTCATCGTTATCATGAATCGCACAAAAACGAGGTCAAAATTTTAAAATTTCGTTTTTTGCCCTAATTTTATTTGCAGCGTTTCTGCCGTCTTCCGAGCGTCATTCTGGTTGATTTTGAGCCTCTCAAAACAAACAGAAAAAAAAATTAAAAAAAAAATTTCTTTTTATCGATGGTCATCGTTATCATGAATCGCCCAAAACGAGGTCAAAATTTTGAAACTTCGTTTTTTGCCCTAATTTCATTTGCAGCGTTTCTGCCGTTTCCCAAGCGTCATTTTGGTTGATTCAGAGCCTCTTAAAACCAACAGAAAAAAAATTCAAAAATAAAAATTTTTTTTCGATGGTCATCGTTATCATAAATCGCCCAAAACGAGGTCAAAATTTTGAAACTTCGTTCTTTGCCCTTATTTTATTTGCAGCGTGTCTGCCGTCTTCTGAGCGTCATTTTGGTTGATTCTGAGTTTCTCAAAACCAACAGAAAAATAATCAAAAAAAAAAAATTTTTTCGATGGTCATCGTTATCGCCCAAAAACGAGGTCAAAATTTTGAGACTTCGTTTTTTGCCCTTATTTTATTTGCAGCGTTTCTGCCGTTCTCCAAGCGTCATTTTGGTTGATTCATGACCTCTCAAAACTAACAGAAAAAAATCAAAAAATTTTTTTCGATGGTCATCGTTATCATGAATCGCCCAAAAACGAGGTCAATATTTTGAAACTTCGTTTTTGCCCTTATTTCATTTGCAGCGTTTCTGCCGTCTTCCAAGCGTCATTTTGGTTGATTCTGAGCTTTTCAAAACCAACAGAAAAAAAAATTCAAAAAAATAAATTTTTTTTTCGATGGTCATCGTTATCATGAATCGCCCAAAAACGAGGTCAAAATTTTGAAACTTCGTTGTTGGCCCTTATTTTATTTGCAGCGTTTCTGCCGTCTTCCGAGCGTTATTTTGATTGATTCTAAGCCTCTCAAATCAAACAGAAAAAAAATTTAAAAAAAAAAAAATTTTTTTCGATGGTCATCGTTATCATGAATCGCCCAAAAACGAGGTCAAAATTTTGAAACTTCGTTTTTGGCCCTAATTTTATAAGCAGCGTGTCTTCCGTCTTCCGAGCGTCATTTTGGTTGATTCTGAGCTTCTCGAAACCAACAGAAAAATTATACAAAAAAAAAAATTTTTTCGATGGTCATCGTTATCATGAATCGCCCAAAAACGAGGTCAAAATTTTGAAGCTTCGTTTTTTGCCCTTATTTTATTTGCAGCGTTTCTGTCGTCTTCCAAGCGTCATTTTGGTTGATTCTGAGTCTCTCAAAACCAACAGAAAAAAAAATTCAAAAAAATAAATTTTTTTTTCGATGGTCATCGTTATCATGAATCGCCCAAAAACGAGGTCAATATTTTGAAACTTCGTTTTTTGCCCTTATTTCATTTGCAGCGTTTCTGCCGTTTCCCAAGCGTCATTTTGGTTGATTCAGAGCCTCTAAAAACCAACAGAAAAAATTCAAAAATAAAAATTTTTTCGATGGTCATCGTTATCATGAATCGCCCAAAACGAGGTCAAAATTTTGAAACTTCGTTTTTTGCCTTAATTTAATTTGCATTGTTTTTGTTGTCTTCTGAGCGTCATTTTGGTTGATTTTGAGCCTATCAAAACCAACAGAAAAAAAATTAAAAAAAATTTCTTTTTTTCGATGGTCATCGTTATCATGAATCGCCCAAAAACGAGATCAAAATTTTGAAACTTCGTTCTTTGCCCTTATTTTATTTGCAGCGTGTCTGCCGTCTTCTGAGTGTCATTTTGGTTGATTCTGAGTTTCTCAAAACCAACAGAAAAATAATCCAAAAAAAAAAATTTTTTCGATGGTCATCGTTATCGCCCAAAAACGAGGTCAAAATTTTGAGACTTCGTTTTTTGCCCTTATTTTATTTGCAGCGTTTCTGCCGTTTTCCAAGCGTCATTTTGGTTGATTCATGACCTCTCAAAACTAACAGAAAAAAAAAATTCAAAAAAATAAATTTTTTTTTCGATGGTCATCGTTATCATGAATCGCCCAAAAACGAGGTCAAAATTTTGAAACTTCGTTGTTGGCCCTTATTTTATTTGCAGCGTTTCTGCTGTCTTCCGAGCGTTATTTTGATTGATTCTAAGCCTCTCAAATCAAACAGAAAAAAAATTTAAAAAAAAAAAATTTTTTTCGATGGTCATCGTTATCATGAATCGCCCAAAAACGAGGTCAAAATTTTGAAACTTCGTTTTTGGCCCTAATTTTATAAGCAGCGTGTCTTCCGTCTTCCGAGCGTCATTTTGGTTGATTCTGAGCTTCTCAAAATCAACAGAAAAATAATTCAAAAAAAAAATTTTTTCGATGGTCATCGTTATCATGAATCGCCCAAAAACGAGGTCAAAATTTTGAAGCTTCGTTTTTGCCCTTATTTTATTTGCAGCGTTTCTGTCGTCTTCCAAGCGTCATTTTGGTTGATTCTGAGTCTCTCAAAACCAACAGAAAAAAATCCAAAAAAAAATTTTTTTTCGATGGTCATCGTTATCATGAATCGACCAAAAACGAGGTCAATATTTTGAAACTTCGTTTTTTGCCCTTATTTTATTTGCAGCGTTTCTGTCGTCTTCCAAGCGTCATTTTGGTTGATTCTGAGTCTCTCAAAATCAACAGAAAAAAAAAATCCAAAAAAAAAATTTTTTTTCGATGGTCATCGTTATCATGAATCGACCAAAAACAAGGTCAAAATTTTGAAACTTGGTTTTTTGCCCTTATTTTATTTGCAGCATTTCTGCCATCTTCTGGGCGTCATTTTGGTTGATTCTGATCTCTCAAAACCAATAGATAAAAGATGCAAAAAAATTTTTTTTTCGATGGTCATCGTTATCATGAATCGCCCTAAAACGAGGTCAAAATTTTGAAACTTCGTTCTTTGCCCTTATTTTATTTGCAGCGTGTCTGTTGTCTTCCAAGCGTCATTTTGGTTGATTCTGAGCTTCTCAAAACCAACAGAAAAAAAAAAATAATTTTTTTCGATGGTCATCGTTATCATGAATCCCCCAAAAACGAGGTCAAAATTTTGAAACTTCGTTTTTTGCCTTAATTTAATTTGCATTGTTTTTGTTCTCTTCTGAGCGTCATTTTGGTTGATTTTGAGCCTCTCAAAACCAACAGAAAAAAAATTAAAAAAAATTTCTTTTTTTCGATGGTCATCGTTATCATGAATCGCCCAAAAACGAGGTCAAAATTTTGAAAATTCGTTTTTTGCTCTAGTTTTATTTGCAGCGTTTTTGCCGTCTTCAAAGCGTCATTTTGGCTGATTCTGAGCTTCTCAAAACCAACAGAAAAAAATTTTTTCGATGGTCATCGTTATCATGAATCGCCCAAAAACGAGGTCAAAATTTTGAAACTTCGTTTTTGCCCTAATTATATTTGCATTGTTTCTGCCGTTTTCCGAGCGTCATTTTGGTTGATTCTAAGCCTCTCAAAACAAACAGAAAAAAAAAAATTTTTTCGATGGTCATCGTTATCATGAATCGCCCAAAAACGAGGTCAAAATTTTGTAACTTCGTTTTTGCCCTAATTTTATTAGCAGCGTTTCTGCCGTCTTCCGAGCGTCATTTTGGTTGATTTTGAGCCTCTCAAAACCAACAGAAAAAAAAATAAAAAAAAAAATTTTTTTTTGATGGTCATCGTTATCATGAATCGCCCAAAAACGACGTCAAAATTTTGAAACTTCGTTTTTTGCCCTAATTATATTTGCATTAATTCTGCTGTTCTCCGAGCGTCATTTTGGTTGATTCTGAGCATCTCAAAACCAACAGAAAAAAAATTAAAAAATAAAATTTTTTTTCGATGGTCATCGTTATCATGAATCGCCCAAAACGAGGTCAAAATTTTGAAACTTCGTTTTTTGCCTTAATTTAATTTGCATTGTTTTTGTTGTCTTCTGAGCGTCATTTTGGTTGATTTTGAGCCTCTCAAAACCAACAGAAAAAAAATTTAAATCAAATTTTTTTTTTTTCGATGGTCATCGTTATCATGAATCGCCCAAAAACGAGGTCAAAATTTTGAAACTTCGTTCTTTGCCCTTATTTTATTTGCAGCGTGTCTGCCGTCTTCCGAGCGTCATTTTGGTTGATTCTGAGCTTCTCAAAACCAACAGAAAAATAATCCAAAAAAAAAAATTTTTTCGATGGTCATCGTTATCATGAATCGCCCAAAAACGAGGTCAAAATTTTAAAATTTCGTTTTTTGCCCTAATTTTATTTGCAGCGTTTCTGCCGTCTTCCGAGCGTCATTTTGGTTGATTTTGAGCCTCTCAAAACCAACAGAAAAAAAAATTAAAAAAAAAATTTCTTTTTATCGATGGTCATCGTTATCATGAATCGCCCAAAAACGAGGTCAAAATTTTGAAGCTTCGTTTTTTGCTCTCATTTTATTTGCAGCGTTTCTGCCGTCTTCCAAGCGTCATTTTGGTTGATTCTGAGCTTCTCAAAACCAACAGAAAAAAATCCAAAAAAAAAATTCTTTTTTCGATGGTCATCGTTATCATGAATCGCCCAAAAACGAGGTCAAAATTTTGAAATTTCGTTTTTTGCCCTAATTTTATTTGCAGCGTTTCTGCCGTCTTCCGAGCGTTATTTTGGTTGATTCAGAGCCTCTCAAAACCAACAGAAAAAAGATTCAAAAAAAAATTTTTTTTCGATGGTCATCGTTATCATGAGTCGCCCAAAAATGAGGTCAAAATTTTAAAACTTCGTTTTTTGCCCTCATATTATTTGCATTGTTTCTGCCGTCTTCCAAGCGTCATTTTGGTTGATTCTGAGCCTCTCAAAACCAACAGAAAAAAAATTAAAAAATAAAAATTTTTTTCGATGGTCATCGTTATCATGAATCGCCCAAAACGAGGTCAAAATTTTGAAACTTCGTTTTTTGCCCTAATTTCATTTGCAGCGTTTCTGCCGTTTCCCAAGCGTCATTTTGGTTGATTCAGAGCCTCTAAAAACCAACAGAAAAAAAATTCAAAAATAAAAATTTTTTTTCGATGGTCATCGTTATCATGAATCGCCCAAAACGAGGTCAAAATTTTGAAACTTCGTTTTTTGCCCTTATTTTATTTGCAGCGTGTCTGCCGTCTTCTGAGCGTCATTTTGGTTGATTCTGAGCTTCTCAAAACCAACAGAAAAATAATCCAAAAAAAACAAATTTTTTCGATGGTCATCGTTATCATGAATCGCCCAAAAACGAGGTCAAAATTTTGAGACTTCGTTTTTTGCCCTTATTTTATTTGCAGCGTTTCTGCCGTTTTCCAAGCGTCATTTTGGTTGATTCATGACCTCTCAAAACTAACAGAAAAAAAAATCAAAAAAAAAATTTTTTTTCGATGGTCATCGTTATTATGAATCGCCCAAAAACGAGGTCAATATTTTGAAACTTCGTTTTTTGCCCTTATTTCATTTGCAGCGTTTCTGCCGTCTTCCAAGCGTCATTTTGGTTGATTCTGAGCTTCTCAAAACCAACAGAAAAAAAAATTCAAAAAAATAAATTTTTTTTTTCGATGGTCATCGTTATCATGAATCGCCCAAAAACGAGGTCAAAATTTTGAAACTTCGTTGTTGGCCCTTATTTTATTTGCAGCGTTTCTGCCGTCTTCCGAGCGTCATTTTGATTGATTCTAAGCCTCTCAAATCAAACAGAAAAAAAAATTCAAAAAAAAAAATTTTTTTTCGATGGTCATCGTTATCATGAATCGCCCAAAAACGGGGTCAAAATTTTGAAACTTCGTTTTTGGCCCTAATTTTATAAGCAGCGTGTCTGCCGTCTACCGAGCGTCATTTTGGTTGATTCTGAGCTTCTCAAAACCAACAGAAAAATAATTCAAAAAAAAAAATTTTTTCGATGGTCATCGTTATCATGAATCGCCCAAAAACGAGGTCAAAATTTTGAAGCTTCGTTTTTTGCCCTTATTTTATTTGCAGCGTTTCTGTCGTCTTCCAAGCGTCATTTTGGTTGATTCTGAGTCTCTCAAAACCAACAGAAAAAAAAAATCCAAAAAAAAAATTTTTTTTTCGATGGTCATCGTTATCATGAATCGACCAAAAACAAGGTCAATATTTTGAAACTTCGTTTTTTGCCCTCATTTTATTTGCATTGTTTCTGCCGTCTTCCAAGCGTCATTTTGGTTGATTCTGAGTCTCTCAAAACCAACAGAAAAAAAAAAATCCAAAAAAAAAATTTTTTTTCGATGGTCATCGTTATCATGAATCGACCAAAAACAAGGTCAAAATTTTGAAATGTGGTTTTTTGCCCTTATTTTATTTGCAGCATTTCTGCCATCTTCTGGGCGTCATTTTGGTTGATTCTGATCTCTCAAAACCAATAGATAAAAGATGCAAAAAAATTTTTTTTTCGATGGTCATCGTTATCATGAATCGCCCTAAAACGAGGTCAAAATTTTGAAACTTCGTTCTTTGCCCATATTTTATTTGCAGCGTGTCTGTTGTCTTCCAAGCGTCATTTTGGTTGATTCTGAGCTTCTCAAAACCAACAGAAAAAAAAAAATAATTTTTTTCGATGGTCATCGTTATCATGAATCCCCCAAAAACGAGGTCAAAATTTTGAAACTTCGTTTTTTGCCTTAATTTAATTTGCATTGTTTTTGTTCTCTTCTGAGCGTCATTTTGGTTGATTATGAGCCTCTCAAAACCAACAGAAAAAAAAATTAATAAAAATTTCTTTTTTTCGATGGTCATCGTTATCATGAATCGCCCAAAAACGAGGTCAAAATTTTGAAAATTCGTTTTTTGCTCTAGTTTTATTTGCAGCGTTTTTGCCGTCTTCAAAGCGTCATTTTGGCTGATTCTGAGCTTCTCAAAACCAACAGAAAAAAAAAAATTTTTTTCGATGGTCATCGTTATCATGAATCGCCCAAAAACGAGGTCAAAATTTTGAAACTTCGTTTTTGCCCTAATTATATTTGCATTGTTTCTGCCGTTTTCCGAGCGTCATTTTGGTTGATTCTAAGCCTCTCAAAACAAACAGAAAAAAAATAAAAAAAAAAATTTTTTTTCGATGGTCATTGTTATCATGAATCGCCCAAAAACGAGGTCAAAATTTTGAAAATTCGTTTTTTGCTCTAGTTTTATTTGCAGCGTTTTTGCCGTCTTCAAAGCGTCATTTTGGCTGATTCTGAGCTTCTCAAAACCAACAGAAAAAAAAAAATTTTTTTCGATGGTCATCGTTATCATGAATCGCCCAAAAACGAGGTCAAAATTTTGAAACTTCGTTTTTGCCCTAATTATATTTGCATTGTTTCTGCCGTTTTCCGAGCGTCATTTTGGTTGATTCTAAGCCTCTCAAAACAAACAGAAAAAAAATAAAAAAAAAAATTTTTTTTCGATGGTCATCGTTATCATGAATCGCCCAAAAACGAGGTCAAAATTTTTAAAACTTCGTTTTTTGCCCTAATTTTATTAGCAGCGTTTCTGCCGTCTTCCGAGCGTCATTTT
Organism: Oikopleura dioica; assembly: GCF_907165135.1. NCBI lineage: Eukaryota > Metazoa > Chordata > Appendicularia > Copelata > Oikopleuridae > Oikopleura > Oikopleura dioica. The sequence continues at coordinate 166,944 of NC_137291.1, forward strand.
GGTTGATTTTGAGCCTCTCAAAACCAACAGAAAAAAAAATAAAAAAAAAAATTTTTTTTTGATGGTCATCGTTATCATGAATCGCCCAAAAACGAGGTCAAAATTTTGAAACTTCGTTTTTTGCCCTTATTATATTTGCATTAATTCTGCTGTTCTCCGAGCGTCATTTTGGTTGATTCTGAGCCTCTCAAAACCAACAGAAAAAAAATTAAAAAATAAAAATTTTTTTCGATGGTCATCGTTATCATGAATCGCCCAAAACGAGGTCAAAATTTTGAAACTTCGTTTTTTGCCCTTATTTTATTTGCAGCGTTTCTGCCGTTTTCCAAGCGTCATTTTGGTTGATTCAGAGCCTCTAAAAACCAACAGAAAAAAAATTCAAAAATAAAAATTTTTTTTCGATGGTCATCGTTATCATGAATCGCCCAAAACGAGGTCAAAATTTTGAAACTTCGTTTTTTGCCTTAATTTGATTTGCATTGTTTTTGTTGTCTTTTGAGCGTCATTTTGGTTGATTTTGAGCCTCTCAAAACCAACAGAAAAAAAATTTAAAAAAATTTTTTTCGATGGTCATCGTTATCATGAATCGCCCAAAAACGAGGTCAAAATTTTGAAACTTTGTTCTTTGCCCTTATTTTATTTGCAGCGTGTCTGCCGTCTTCCGAGCGTCATTTTGGTTGATTCTGAGCTTCTCAAAACCAACAGAAAAAATCCAAAAAATTTTTTCGATGGTCATCGTTATCATGAATCGCCCAAAAACGAGGTCAAAATTTTAAAATTTCGTTTTTGCCCTAATTTTATTTGCAGCGTTTCTGCCGTCTTCCGAGCGTCATTTTGGTTGATTTTGACCCTTTCAAAACCAACAGAAAAAAAAATTAAAAAAAAAATTCTTTTTATCGATAGTCATCGTTATCATGAATCGCCCAAAAACGAGGTCAAAATTTTGAAGCTTCGTTTTTTGCTCTCATTTTATTTGCAGCGTTTCTGCCGTCTTCCAAGCGTCATTTTGGTCGATTCTGAGCTTATCAAAACCAACAGAAAAAAATCCAAAAAAAAAATTCTTTTTTCGATGGTCATCGTTATCATGAATCGCCCAAAAACGAGGTCAAAATTTTTAAATTTCGTTTTTTGCCCTAATTTTATTTGCAGCGTGTCTGCCGTCTTCCGAGCGTTATTTTGATTGATTCTGAGCCTCTAAAAACCAAGAGAAAAAAATTCAAAAATAAAAATTTTTTTTCGATGGTCATCGTTATAATGAATCGCCCAAAACGAGGTCAAAATTTTGAAACTTCGTTTTTTGCCTTAATTTCATTTGCAGCGTTTCTGCCGTTTTCCAAGCGTCATTTTTGTTGATTCAGAGCCTCTCAAAACCAACAGAAAAAAATTCAAAAATAAAAATTTTTTTTCGATGGTCATCGTTATCATGAATCGCCCAAAACGAGGTCAAAATTTTGAAACTTCGTTTTTTGCTCTAATTTCATTTGCAGCGTTTCTGCCGTTTTCCAAGCGTCATTTTGGTTGATTCAGAGCCTCTCAAAACCAACAGAAAAAAAATTAAAAAAAAATTTTTTTTCGATGGTCATCGTTATCATGAATCGCCCGAAAACGAGGTCAAAATTTTGAAACTTCGTTTTTTGCCCTCATTTTATTTGCATTGTTTCTGCCGTCTTCCAAGCGTCATTTTGGTTGATTCTGAGCCTCTCAAAACCAACAGAAAAAAAATTAAAAAATAAAAATTTTTTTCGATGGTCATCGTTATCATGAATCGCCCAAAAACGAGGTCAATATTTTGAAACTTCGTTTTTTGCCCTTATTTTATTTGCAGCGTTTCTGCCGTCTTCCAAGCGTCATTTTGGTTGATTCTGAGCTTCTCAAAACCAACAGAAAAAAATTCAAAAAATAAATTTTTTCGATGGTCATCGTTATCATGAATCGCCCAAAAACGAGGTGAAAATTTTGAAACTGTGTTTTTGGCCCTTATTTTATTTGCAGCGTTTCTGCCGTCTTCCGAGCGTTATTTGGATTGATTCTAAGCCTCTCAAAACAAACAGAAAAAATTAAAAAAATTTTTTCGATGGTCATCGTTATCATGAATCGCCCAAAAACGAGGTCAAAATTTTGAAACTTCGTTTTTGCCCTTATTTTATTAGCAGCTTGTCTGCCGTCTTCCGAGCGTCATTTTGGTTGATTCTGAGCTTCTCAAAACCAACAGAAAAATAATTCAAAAAAAAAAATTTTTTCGATGGTCATCGTTATCATGAATCGCCCAAAAACGAGGTCAAAATTTTGAAGCTTCGTTTTTTGCCCTTATTTTATTTGCAGCGCTTCTGCCGTCTTCCAAGCGTCATATCATATGACTCATATGGTTGATTCTGAGCTTCTTAAAACCAAAAGAAAAAAATTCGAAAAAAAATTGTTTTTCGATGGTCATCGTTATCATGAATCGCCCAAAAACGAGGTCAATATTTTGAAACTTCGTTTTTTGCCCTAATTTTATTTGCAGCGTTTCTGTCGTCTTCCAAGCGTCATTTTGGTTGATTCTGAGTCTCTCAAAACCAACAGAAAAAAAAATCCAAAAAAAAAATTTTTTTTCGATGGTCATCGTTATCATGAATCGACCAAAAACAAGGTCAAAATTTTGAAACTTGGTTTTTGCCCTTATTTTATTTGCAGCGTTTCTGCCGTCTTCCGAGTGTCATTTTGGTTGATTCTGAGCCTCTCAAAATAAACAGAAAAAAATCCAAAAAAAAATTTTTTTTTTCGATGGTCATCGTTATCAAGAATCGCCCAAAAACGAGGTCAAAATTTTGAAACTTCGTTTTTTGCCCTTATTTTATTTGCAGCATTTCTGCCATCTTCTGGGCGTCATTTTGGTTGATTCTGATCTCTCAAAACCAATAGATAAAAGATGCAAAAAAATTTTTTTTTCGATGGTCATCGTTATCATGAATCGCCCTAAAACGAGGTCAAAATTTTGAAACTTCGTTCTTTGCCCTTATTTTATTTGCAGCGTGTCTGTTGTCTTCCAAGCGTCATTTAGGTTGATTCTGAGCTTCTCAAAACCAACAGAAACAGAAAAAAAAAATTTTTTTTCGATGGTCATCGTTATCATGAATCCCCCAAAAACGAGGTCAAAATTTTGAAACTTCGTTTTTTGCCTTAATTTAATTTGCATTGTTTTTGTTCTCTTCTGAGCGTCATTTTGGTTGATTTTGAGCCTCTCAAAACCAACAGAAAAAAAAATTAAAAAAAATTTCTTTTTTTCGATGGTCATCGTTATCATGAATCGCCCAAAAACGAGGTCAAAATTTTGAAAATTCGTTTTTTGCTCTAGTTTATTTGCAGCGTTTTTGCCGTCTTCCAAGCGTCATTTTGGTTGATTCTGAGCTTCTCAAAACCAACAGAAAAAAAAAAAATTTTTTTCGATGGCCATCGTTATCATGAATCGCCCAAAAACGAGGTCAAAATTTTGAAACTTCGTTTTTGCCCTAATTATATTTGCATTGTTTCTGCCGTTTACCGAGCGTCATTTTGGTTGATTCTAAGCCTCTCAAAACAAACAGAAAAAAAATTAAAAAAAAAATTTTTTTTCGATGGTCATCGTTATCATGAATCGCCCAAAAACGAGGTCAAAATTTTGAAACTTCGTTTTTGCCCTTATTATATTTGCATTGTTTCTGCCGTTTACCGAGCGTCATTTAGGTTGATTCTAAGCCTCTCAAAACAAACAGAAAAAAATTAAAAAAAAATTTTTCGATGGTCGTCGTTATCATGAGTCGCCCAAAAACGAGGTCAAAATTTTGAAACTTCGTTTTTGCCCTAATTATATTTGCATTAATTCTGCTGTTCTCCGAGCGTCATTTTGGTTGATTCTGAGCCTCTCAAAACCAACAGAAAAAAAATTAAAAAATAAATATTTTTTTCGATGGTCATCGTTATCATGAATCGCCCAAAACGAGGTCAAAATTTTGAAACTTCGTTTTTTGCCCTTATTTTATTTGCAGCGTTTCTGCCGTTTTCCAAGCGTCATTTTGGTTGATTCAGAGCCTCTAAAAACCAACAGAAAAAAAATTCAAAAATAAAAATTTTTTTTCGATGGTCATCGTTATCATGAATCGCCCAAAACGAGGTCAAAATTTTGAAACTTCGTTTTTTGCCTTAATTTAATTTGCATTGTTTTTGTTGTCTTCTGAGCGTCATTTTGGTTGATTTTGAGCCTCTCAAAACCAACAGAAAAAAAATTAAAAAAAATTTTTTTTTTTTCGATGGTCATCGTTATCATGAATCGCCCAAAAACGAGGTCAAAATTTTGAAACTTTGTTCTTTGCCCTTATTTTATTTGCAGCGTGTCTGCCGTCTTCCGAGCGTCATTTTGGTTGATTCTGAGCTTCTCAAAACCAACAGAAAAATAATCCAAAAAAAAAAATTTTTTCGATGGTCATCGTTATCATGAATCGCCCAAAAACGAGGTCAAAATTTTAAAATTTCGTTTTTTGCCCTAATTTTATTTGCAGCGTTTCTGCCGTCTTCCGAGCGTCATTTTGGTTGATTTTGACCCTTTCAAAACCAACAGAAAAAAAAATTAAAAAAAAATTTCTTTTTATCGATGGTCATCGTTATCATGAATCGCCCAAAAACGAGGTCAAAATTTTGAAGCTTCGTTTTTTGCTCTCATTTGATTTGCAGCGTTTCTGCCGTCTTCCAAGCGTCATTTTGGTTGATTCTGAGCTTCTCAAAACCAGCAGAAAAAAATCCAAAAAAAAAATTCTTTTTTCGATGGTCATCGTTATCATGAATCGCCCAAAAACGAGGTAAAAATTTTGAAATTTCGTTTTTTGCCCTAATTTTATTTGCAGCGTTTCTGCCGTCTTCCGAGCGTTATTTTGATTGATTCTGAGCCTCTAAAAACCAACAGAAAAAAATTCAAAAATAAAAATTTTTTTTCGATGGTCATCGTTATCATGAATCGCCCAAAACGAGGTCAAAATTTTGAAACTTCGTTTTTTGCCCTAATTTCATTTGTAGCGTTTCTGCCGTTTTCCAAGCGTCATTTTGGTTGATTCAGAGCCTCTCAAAACCAACAGAAAAAAAATTAAAAAAAAATTTTTTTTCGATGGTCATCGTTATCATGAATCGCCCGAAAACGAGGTCAAAATTTTGAAACTTCGTTTTTTGCCCTCATTTTATTTGCATTGTTTCTGCCGTCTTCCAAGCGTCATTTTGGTTGATTCTGAGCCTCTCAAAACCAACAGAAAAAAAATTAAAAAATAAAAATTTTTTCGATGGTCATCGTTATCATGAATCGCCCAAAAACGAGGTCAATATTTTGAAACTTCGTTTTTTGCCCTTATTTTATTTGCAGCGTTTCTGCCGTCTTCCAAGCGTCATTTTGGTTGATTCTGAGCTTCTCAAAACCAACAGAAAAAAAAATTCAAAAAAATAAATTTTTTTTTCGATGGTCATCGTTATCATGAATCGCCCAAAAACGAGGTGAAAATTTTGAAACTGTGTTTTTGGCCCTTATTTTATTTGCAGCGTTTCTGCCGTCTTCCGAGCGTCATTTTGGTTGATTCTGAGCTTCTCAAAACCAACAGAAAAATAATTCAAAAAAAAAATTTTTTCGATGGTCATCGTTATCATGAATCGCCCAAAAACGAGGTCAAAATTTTGAAGCTTCGTTTTTTGCCCTTATTTTATTTGCAGCGCTTCTGCCGTCTTCCAAGCGTCATATGGTTGATTCTGAGCTTCTTAAAACCAAAAGAAAAAAATTCGAAAAAAAATTTTTTTTCGATGGTCATCGTTATCATGAATCGCCCAAAAACGAGGTCAATATTTTGAAACTTGGTTTTTGCCCTTATTTTATTTGCAGCGTTTCTGCCGTCTTCCGAGTGTCATTTTGGTTGATTCTGAGTCTCTCAAAACCAACAGAAAAAAAAAATCCAAAAAAAAAATTTTTTTTCGATGGTCATCGTTATCATGAATCGACCAAAAACAAGGTCAAAATTTTGAAACTTGGTTTTTTGCCCTTATTTTATTTGCAGCGTTTCTGCCGTCTTCCGAGTGTCATTTTGGTTGATTCTGAGCCTCTCAAAGTAAACAGAAAAAAATCCAAAAAAAAATTTTTTTTTTCGATGGTCATCGTTATCAAGAATCGCCCAAAAACGAGGTCAAAATTTTGAAACTTCGTTTTTTGCCCTTATTTTATTTGCAGCATTTCTGCCATCTTCTGGGCGTCATTTTGGTTGATTCTGATCTCTCAAAACCAATAGATAAAAGATGCAAAAAAATTTTTTTTTCGATGGTCATCGTTATCATGAATCGCCCTAAAACGAGGTCAAAATTTTGAAACTTCGTTCTTTGCCCTTATTTTATTTGCAGCGTGTCTGTTGTCTTCCAAGCGTCATTTTGGTTGATTCTGAGCTTCTCAAAACCAACAGAAAAAAAAAAATTTTCGATGGTCATCGTTATCATGAATCCCCCAAAAACGAGGTCAAAATTTTGAAACTTCGTTTTTGCCTTAATTTAATTTGCATTGTTTTTGTTCTCTTCTGAGCGTCATTTTGGTTGATTTTGAGCCTCTCAAAACCAACAGAAAAAAAAATTAAAAAAAATTTCTTTTTTTCGATGGTCATCGTTATCATGAATCGCCCAAAAACGAGGTCAAAATTTTGAAAATTCGTTTTTTGCTCTAGTTTTATTTGCAGCGTTTTCGCCGTCTTCCAAGCGTCATTTTGGTTGATTCTGAGCTTCTCAAAACCAACAGAAAAAAAAATTTTTCGATGGCCATCGTTATCATGAATCGCCCAAAAACGAGGTCAAAATTTTGAAACTTCGTTTTTGCCCTAATTATATTTGCATTGTTTCTGCCGTTTACCGAGCGTCATTTTGGTTGATTCTAAGCCTCTCAAAACAAACAGAAAAAATTAAAAAAATTTTTTCGATGGTCATCGTTATCATGAATCGCCCAAAAACGAGGTCAAAATTTTGAAACTTCGTTTTTGCCCTAATTATATTTGCATTAATTCTGCTGTTCTCCGAGCGTGCTTTTGGTTGATTCAGAGCCTTTCAAAACCAACAGAAAAAAAATTCAAATAAAAAAAAATTTTTTTCGATGGTCATCGTTGATACGAATACGGGAAAGAACTAAGACAAAAAAATTAAAATTGAATTTATCTCTCACAAATTATTTTACGCCAATTAGGTTGATCGAGCATGAAATTCACGGTTAAATTGTTCTGATGATTTTGGAGCCAAATCTCGGATAATGCATGAGTTCATAAAATCTCTATTTTTCCTTCATAACGTACGCGTTATTTCACACTCACAAAGGCACATTAGCCACCCGTTTCGACGGTTTTTGTTAAAAAATTCTAGTGCTCACAATCTCTTTCCAATATTCTGCTCTGGTAAATATTATTTGATGGATCAAGCTGACTCTTCTATGATTTCAAACGACGACATCTTCTCGACAATTGGACTATTCAACTGGTATTCTTCTTCAACTACTTCGAAGCTGTTGCATGATACTTTCATCCTCTAGCTGAGTTCCGCTTTGCGCGGCTTGACAGTGTGACCCCGTGCTCCTCGGGATGGCGCTGTCTGTAAGTGCTCCTGGTAGGCAAAATTGATTGAACACCTTTTTGGCTCGCTTTAGGGAAACTGACCATTCTCCTCAAAACCGACAAAACTGCAGCTTCAACAATGGCGGCGACTTCTTCTCCAACGACAACGATCACGCAATGGACTGACAACGAATATGGAACTGGCTTTGGTAAACATTTTAACGAAAAGGATTTTTATCGATAAGGGATATGGCAACATAGTTGGAAATTGAACTTATTGATAAAATTGAATTTTTGCGATAAAATTCGAAGCGAACGTGGCTGTTGAAGCGAAATTGAAATCAACGAAGAAAAACAAATGCGCGAAAGCGCTTCACCATATTTGGAAAGAAAAACAGCGGCGCGAAATGCGCTGCGCCTTATTTGGAAATGAAAGCACCTGCGCGAAATGCAAAATTGAAAATTTGAAAATTTGGAAATCACTCTCTTCAAACCAAAAATAATACAGCCACGTTTCGTATTTTGGCCTCATTCTTCAGCAGGAATTCTAGCTTAGAGAGATTTGCAGTTAATCGGCATCATGGTGCCCACGCCGGAAGCCAACTTCAAGGTGAATAAAATGCCCGAAGAATTACTTTTCGCTTCATTTCCCTCCCTCAATTCTCGTCAATTTTTTCGGCCGAATATGCTTTCTTATGAATTTTTGATTTCTAAAAATAATTTGAGCGACAAAATTAAAGCGATGGAAAAAATTTTCGATAAAAGTATAAAAGATCATAATCGAGAGTCTGATCGAGAAAATTTGGAAAAAGCTTTTGCTCGACAAGTTGTTGATTGCATTCGCAATAATTGCTCGCATGAATTCGTGAATAATTACGGGCGAGAGATGGCCAATTTTGAAAACATGAAGGAAACTTTTGAATTTTTGGAATCGGTTTTTGGAACAGAGTCAGAGGAAGAAAAGCGAGAGCGGGCGGGGATCGAACTTGAAAATCTTTGCCGTAGATCGGAAATGAATGAAAAGTTCTCCTCATTTTTGACACGAATAAAGTCAGTCGCGGAAATTATCTCTGATAAGCCAGATGCGGTTGCGTTTATCGTCAACGCTCATTTTTTGAAAAATCTGGAACCGGCGAATAAATCATTTTTGCGTGATCACGGGTTCGGTAAGAAAAGTGCTCAGGAAATTGCGACCTTTTTGGATTCTCGAGAGAGATATTTAAGTGTCAATGTTTCTTCGATTGAGTCTGCTAATCTGGCATCCTTTGTTGATCGAACGAGTGACCTTTTGGATTCGAAATTGACTCAGATGGAGACAAATTATGAACGCAAGAATGCCGAATTATTAGAACAGATCAAACAGCTTACGGCGACAGTAGCTAAAATTGAACTCGAAAAAAAGGCCAAAAATCAGGATATGAGCAGACCTGCAAACCCGCCTGCCTCAGCAAATTTTATCCCCCCGTTTCCGTTTCCGAGATTTCAACAACCGCCCCAAGCGGCCCCTTTTTGCCAAAATTGCCAACAATGGGGTCATGTCAAACCGAGGTGCCCCAAGATTAAGTGTTATGAGTGTCAGGGTTTTGGTCATATTGGCAGATACTGCTTGAAAAGACGGGAGAATAACAGCCAAGATCAGGCAAAAAACTAGATTTTGGAGCGAATTCTGGTCAAATAACCGTTCCAAAAATCTCAATTAACAAAATTGGAGAGCAATTTTATGTAAATGTAAATATTTTTAACTCACCTGTTCGATTTTTGTTAGATACCGGTTCACAATTAAATTGTATTTGTAAGAAAAATGTACCAAAAAACATAAAAATTCAAAAAACAAAAACTGAAGCAGTTAATTATTCCGGCGGACATATTGAGATTTTGGGGAAAGTCGAAGCGGATATAATTATCGAAAATGTTAATTGGGGCAAATCAGAGTTTTATGTCGTTCCCGATAATCTTAGCCCTATTTTGGGTGTTCCTGCTATACAAGATAATGAAATAATGATTAATCTACATCGCCGTAGAATTATTCAATCTGGACCGATAGAGCGTTTTGCGAAATTAAATCAAGTTGTTGCGGAAGACACTGTCGAGGACAATGATGATAAGAAAAATAGCAGTGAATATGATGCATTCTCGACGGAAACTTTTTTATTTAGGCCAAAATCAGAATTCATTATTGATTTAAAAATAGACAATCTTGACCGCTCAAAAAGTCTCTCATTCGATCAATCTAATCTTGGAAATTCAAAATTGCAGCTTATTCCTAGCTTTCAGGTTGTCGATAAAAATTCCCCAAAGTTTCGTCTTCTTGTTGTTAATCCGACAGATACAGTAATAAGAATCCCCGCGGGTACGATTTTTGTTAAATTGCACGAAATTGTCGAGATTGCAAGAATCAAAAATATAAAGCATAAAAACTTGAAAAATATTTCCGTCGGAAGGATTAACTCTCCAAAAATAAAAATGAATTTTGACGCCCTTCTTGATGATTTTGTTCACCTTTTTTTGGATGATGATGATGAACTCCCCGAATGTACGATTGAAAAATTTTCAATAGACACAGATACAGAATTCCCAATCTCATCAGCTCCATATCGCACCGCTTTTAGCTTACGAAATGTTCTTCGAGATCTTTTAGACAAATTTATGGGTAATAAATTGATAGAACGATGCACAAGCCCATGGAATAGTCCATGTATTTTGGTCAGAAAAAAGAATGGGCAATTCCGTCTCGTTATCGATTTTAGAAAATTGAACGATGAAACAGTACAGATACATCATCCACTGCCAAATTTAGAGGATTCTTTGTCTTACTTAGATAAAAGCACTATTTTTTCTTCGATAGATTTGATTAAGGGTTTCCACCAGATCGCTCTCTCAGAGGAGGCAAAAGATAAAACCGCATTCTCAAACGAATTTGGACAATTTAGATTTTTGCGAATGCCGATGGGCTGTCGAAATGCTCCAAGTTTTTTCATGAGAGTTATTGATCAGGCCCTTAGAGGCGTAGAAAAATCTGAGATTTTACCGTACATGGATGATATTCTTATTCATAGTAAAACAGAAGAACAGCATTTCTTAAATATCAAAAAGTTTTTTCACATTCTAGACGCAAATAATTTAAGAATAAATTCACGTAAAGCTTCATTTTTTACGAGATCAGTGACATTTTGCGGCTATTTTATTTCGGATGGCAATATTTCTCCTTCAACTGATAAAATTCAAGCAATAAAAAATTTACAAATTCCATGCTCCAAAGAAAGTGCACAAAGCCTTTTTGGGCTTTTGAATTTTCATAGGCGTTTTATTAAAAATTTTGCGGCTATCGCATTACCTATAACAAAAACTTGGAGAAATGGGTTTTTATGGACGAATGATGCTACTGAAGCCTTTAAAAAGCTTCAGAGTATTATTTGTGATAATGCGATGAAACTTAAAATAACCCCTGTAGAAGACGCACTGTTTGTTCTTGAAACAGATGCGTCAAATAATGCCTATGGTGGTGTCCTGTATATCTGTGAGAAAAATTGTAGGGAGGAGTCTCATCATCATTCGAGCGAGTGCTTGATTCCTGTGGGCTATAATAGTGGTAATTTTAATGAAACTCAGTCAAGATACACAATTATCGAAAAAGAGTTATTTTCAGCAAAACAATGCATGATGAAATGGGCTATATATGATATACTGTATGGTCCATACCATACAGTATGGTTAGGCAGTTCGGGTCAAGATGATTTTCAGATAAATTGAAAGTTGAGACTCAGTCTTGGTGGGTGGAAAGATTTAGTCTCCCAGATCAGCTGGATGAGGATGAAACGTAATAAGAGATTAGCTGGATGATTAAAAAAGACTTTTCAAACAGAAGAGAAGATCACAAGACAGCTGGATTAAAATTTGATTACAATAGGATGAACTTTGATGGAGGTTTTATTGAATAAACTCACGTTTTCGGAAGTTTTAAGTGTGATTTTTGGAATCTCCATGGACCATGGTCAAATTTGTATTTTCCTCGATAAATTTGCGATTTCCCAGTGAGCCTCGCTGTTTCCCGCAGAGTTGGGCAGTTCGGCCGTGTAGGGCTTGTCACCCGCTGGGGGGCAGGCGAATCCCTCTTACCCCCATTATACCTACCGGGTGTGCCCATCTCCTACCGCGTTACTCGCGTGTGCCTCAGCTGCTCCACCCTCGCGCCTCTCGCGCGCCCTTTTAGAATTCGCTCTAGCGAGTGCGTGGAGAAGTTCTTTTTTCCCGTTTGGACAGTCCCTGCTATAAGAGGCCGTATCCGTTGTCGGTTCGGTCGGTCTGGTCCGTTTTTTGGTCGCTCGGTTTTCGGGTTTTTGATCGGATTACTCGGTTTTTAAAATCAAAATCAAGATCAAGAAATCAAATTTTTATAATATTTGTCATTCTCACAAGGCGCTCTAATCAAAGCATTTTACTGTGACAGTAGATTTGCTCTAAATACAAAGATTAAAAAGATTATCAAGAGCTTTTGCGCAGAAATTCAAAAAATCGTCCAATTTTAATCAGTTCTTTCTGTTTTTAAAATTATTTTTATTACTTTTCAAAAAAAATGAAAATTTTCGATTTTTCTCAAAAAAAAATTTCATGACGAATATAGGTAGTATAGGACGTATATAGGAATAGAGGTATATGAGTATTTTGAGTTCCAAAAAATCCAAAAATGCAAGTGTTCAGTGAGAGGATTTTCTTTTCGTAAAAGGGAAGTCTTCCTCTGGCGGGTTCTTCCGCGTTGTTCTCCGCTTAGTGAAAAAGCGAAAAACGCACACTTGGTGTCGTTTATTCGGGCTCGAGTCCAGGGAAACCCCCTTCTTTCATCGGTATCTTTTTTAGTGCAGAACGCAGTTCTGTATTTACAGAATGCCATTCTGCATTTGCAGAATGCCGTTCACCCTTATTTCGATTCTTGAAAATGAGAAACTCATTATCACCCAAATCATTCTAGATCTTAAAAAAGAGCACAATAAAAGACCATAATATGAAACTATGAACTGTCTGTATTTACTTTTGACTCTCTATTAGGTTGATTCTTATCAAAAACATCTTCCAAGAATTAAAAAGAATGCTATATCATATAATAAGACAAATATTCTTAAAATATCGATGCGATAAATAAGCGCTTACACTCAGCAACTCGCGAAATAATATGGTGACCATACGCAAATACTGACTAAAATCAAGGTCAGGTCTTCTGAGGGATCTTCATGGTGAAATGATATAAAATGCTCGATCATAAACCCGTTAACAAAGCAGTCAATATGTAATTTGTTTACTAAAATAGGTGGTGGCCTAAAACGTCGTCCAGTTGCTGCATGTGCGGCCTAAAACGTCTTTCCTGTTGCTGCATGTGTGGCCCAAAACGTCTTTTGGGCCCCTAGGCTAAATATATGAGTGGGTCGAGAGATGCTTGGTAAAGCCACGTCGCCTAACAGCCCAATAATAGCAATAATAGCTAGCTCCGACGATGACTCGGCTTCTTACCTAACGATGACACAAGAAAACCTATTAGCCTAGGGGCCCAAAAGACGTTTTGTTGAAAAATGTCCGGAAAATTGGACCATGGTTAATTTTGCAGTGCCCAACTTAAATGCCTTATAATCGGAAAAGTGTCCGGAAAAATGGACTCCGGAAAAATGGAAACAAACTGTAATTTCGAGAAAAATTCGCACGCGAGTTTCGGGTATTTTTTTCAACTATGGCAAAAACCAATTTCTTATTAATCGATTACTTATCAATAAAATGATTGAGTTTTTGCATTTTTTTCTTTAATCATTTATCAACGATGTCACTTATAATATCTAATCAATTAAAATAGAAATGGATTCTGTTTATATCAAGTATTTTCAGTAGTTGATAGGATTACAACGATTCAAACTGAACCGAAAAATTCATTAACCCATCTTGATTTTTTGCATTTATGGTCCTCAAAATCAACAAAGAAAACTTCTGTGTTTTTGGTTCTATACTCTTGAGTATCCTTATAATCAGGCGTCAGGATTCGCTTGGCTTCACGAGGCGAATTCGCTTCGCTTTCGCTTTTTACCAAAAATTTTTGCTCAATTTTTCAGAAGGAAGAATGTGTTAAAATTTATTAAAATAAATTGATTTGTTCTAGGATAACGATAATGAACGCCAATAACCAAAATTTATGGGTTTTTTTAAGCCACAAGGAGTCGAAAAGAGAACGTTTTGCGTGCGCAAGGGGTGTTTAAATTTTTGTGCTTTAATCAGGCATTTTTAATCACGCTAGAATACGCCAAAGAATCTCGCATCATGATTTTCTAGACGTTGTTATTGAAGAACTAGCTAGAGGAGCTTGTTTTTGGGGCAATTAGTTGCCACTGTAATTCACAATGACAAGATACAAGAGAAACCAGAAGCAGACTATGAATATTGTTTTTGCTCTTGTTACCGTAATAGTAAGCGAAAAAAGCCTTTAAGTCGGGGGTCGACGAGAATCGGTATTTTTAGGAACAAAATTCCGAAAAACCTGATTGGCTGGAAAAATTTGGACTTTTTGAGTGATAATAAAAGGGTTGAAAATCTATCGGCGAAAAGAAGAAAAAATTTTGACCAGAAAAAATGGTCCAAAACTTGTCTAAAAATGAACCCAAAATTTCCATTTTGGCAATTTTCTGATTTTTTCGTCGTGTTTTTTCGGACACGTTTGGTAAAGAAGTGCACGAAATTTCTGCGAAGACTCGAGAAATTCTTAGCCGATAGATTCTTAATACCCTTCTTTTCCCAACCGAGAAGTCAAAATAAACTTACGAAATTTTCGAAATAAATAATTTTGACTATATTTTTGAATTCCTTATCAAAATCTAAAAATTCTTTGTTTCTAGCTTTTTTTTTATTAGTCCATGTAAAACCCGATAAAAATCGAGTTTTACTTTGAGTCAAAATTGGAAAAAACACCCGAAAACCGCGTGCGCGTGCGTGCGCGTGCGCGAATTTTTAAAAATCCCGTGCGCATTGATTTTAAGAACCCGCGTGCGGGTGCGTGCGCGCACGTGCGCCCACGTGCGAACCTTTTAACATGATATTTTCTTGTGTTTTTAGCTAAAATTTAGGTAATTGTGATCAATTTTTGTATAAATTAAGTTTAATATTGACTTTGATTCTATAGAAATAAGTCAAGGGCTCTTCAAAAAATATATATAAATAAATAAAATGATTTTTCTTTGTTTAGGTTTTTGAGAAAAATTTTTTGGAAGGACAAAAACTCAAAATTTTGAAGAGATTTTTCCCTATTTTTCACATTTGCACGCGTGCGCGCACGTGCGCTCTTTTTATCTCCGGGTGCGCGTGCGTGAGTCTTCGAAAATCTCGCGTTCGAGTGCGTGCGCGTGCGCAAAACACGCACGCATGCGCACGTGCGCCGCACGCGCACGTATTTTTTCGCACTATGCTTTGAGTATAAGCTTATACTATAAGCGTGCGGCGGTTCTGCATTTTCAGAACGCCGTTCTGCTGCAGGACGTGGCCGCCCTACACCCATTTTTTTCTGAGACACTGACCCTTAATTATTTGATTGCCGATTAATTCTTAAGGGGGAGGTCGTCAATATCGGGGTTTCTCTTGAACAAAAAAGCGGGAAAACCTGCTTGGTTGAGAGAAATTCGAATTTACGGGTGAATAGAAAAGGGTTTAAATAATTCATCGGCGAAAACTAGAAAAATTTTTTGCCAGAAAAAATGGGTCGAAAATCCCGTCAAAGTAGGGCCATTTTCGCGAAAATCGACCAAAAACGATCATTTTTTAACAATTTTCTCAATTTAACCCCCTAAAACTTATTTTTATCAGAAAATTTAAGGCTCAATAGTAGGGTAGGCCAAGAAAAAAGTGAAGTCTCATTTCAGCAGGATCTGACAATTCCAAAAATATATTATTCATATGCACACTTTTGTATAAGTGTGATTTTGATAACCCATGAAGATCCATGTTGACGACCCCCCCCCTTAAGGGTCCCATCTATCTGTTAATTATATTTGATTGGCGAAAAAAAGTCAGGGTTTTGAGAATTTTTGTTCGGGAGACGCCCCCACTTTAAGGGGGTCCCCATTGGTTTTTGCGAAATCACCCATTTTTGAACAGCGCTGACCAACAGATGCTCTTTTATTTTTGAATTCTTCAACTTTTAAATTGTAGATCTAACCTTCAACTAAAAATGTAAATTTGGAGAAAAAAAATTATCAAGCAGTTTAGGCGCTAGAGAGCTCAAAAGAGGTCTTACTCGAGAAGAATACCTATTTTGGGTCATTTTCAAACACGCCTCAAGCCCAAAAAGTAACAGATTTTTTTCAAACTAGGTATGTTTTTCGAAACAACTAACCTTGATCTAAAAATGTAATGAAGAATAGCTGGATACCCCAAAAAATGTTTATGTAATATCGACGATGAAAAAAAAGTACGATTTTAAAAATTTCGGCCCTTTGAATTGCCTTCCGGGCATAACCCAGACTCTTATTTTTTGGCATACATAGAAAGCTGAGCTTAAAAGCTCTCTAAAAATGTGTCGTATAAGGCAGTACGACTGATTTAAAAATGGGATAATTTTTTCATTTTCACACTTAGACATCAAAATCGGCGACTTCAAGCTCAATTTTCGGGACATTCTCTTGACAATAAAGAAAAATGGTCAAGAAATTTTTTGTTGCTCTTTACATTAGCTTTTTAAAAATTGATAAATGACATCGTGTAGATAAATGTAGGAGTTGTTTGCTAAGCAAACTGCAATAAACTCCTACATTTTAAAAATTATTAAAGAATTTTAAAATTCCGTCTTTTGCAAAAGCAATGGGGACCCCCTTAACCTTTATTTTTGAAAAATTTTTCCAAGAAATTTTTTTTCGACCCTTCCCTTTTTACCTAAGGAATCAAATATTTTCAATAGAATCAGGTTTTCCCGCATTTTTGTTTTTCCGTAATCCGGATATTGACGACCCCCCCCCCCCTTAATTTAATAATAATAATTTTTTCAAGGTTATTTTGATAAAAATCTTTGGAAACGATCAAGTGATCAAAGGAACAATAAAAATCAATGATGAATGCTCAGAAAGTGTGAATGACATTTTTCTTGATCTTGAAAAGCTTGAGGAAAATTATCCAGATCTTCAAGGAATCAGAAGAAAAGACATTGTCACCAATAAATGCTTCTATCCAGGTACATTCAGTTCTTTTTCATTTAATAATCGAATTAAGGCTATTCAAGCGTAAATTCAATCATAAGATTCAATCGTCATTTCAACCCAAAGATCCTCGCAAAGCCTGAAAGCTGTCATTTTGCTGATTCAACCAGGACTTCAATCATTTTTGGAATCAAGACAATGCCTCAATCAACTGTTGCCAGAGAAATAATACGACAAACCTGGCTCAGAGAAGATATCTGGGAATGGTTAGGAGTCCAGATAAAAGTTGTGTTCCTCGTCGGCAGCTGGGGTCGGCAACTAGCCAGTAGCTTGTGAGTTGGCCTGTTTATCAGAAAAAATCACCAGGTCACTGCTTGCTTTGGAGCACAGTTGAAAGTCTATTGGCAGTACTGCAACGACTGCCCCTTGTAGCTGCCAATTTATGCCGTTCTTCTTCAAGAATTAGCAGTACAGTTTTTTTTCTCTTTTGTTGACATTTTCGTCATTTGTGTATGTTATATTTGTAAAGATAAAGATTAAAGTGGATTGAATAGGTAGTGAACCCCGAAAGAGCGGAATCCGCTCAGCGGATAAAGCGTCACCAATCATAAAATCACAAAGGGTATTTAATCTGCGCAACCAACTGTTACAAAAACGACAAATAAAAGCAACAGAAAAACGTTTCGAGGATTAAATTTGCCACTCTACTAGGGAAGATATTTTGACACTGCGGCGGTACATTTTTATCCGGATTCTTGCCAACTTTAATGGCTATTTTAACGAAAATTGTCGTAACAAACATCCACAAAAAGGAACAAAAACTGTCAATTCCCGACCAATTCTCAATTCGAAAAAATAGCATTTTTTTCTTGACGGATAGTAAAAAATATAAAGATTAAATTTTGCCACTCCACCTCATTTAACTCTCAATTTTTTCTGAAAAGAGACGATTTTTTATTAGATAAATTTTATTTTTCTTAGTTTTTTTAACACTCGGAGATATAACAGAAATTATTTTTTTTAATTTTTGATAATCTTCAATAAATTAAAAAAATGGCAATTGTTGGCAGTTACAGTTGCGTCCTTGAAAAAGCCTGGCAGTCCTTGATTTGATATGTTTTCAAATATCATACTGTTCAAGCAAGGGTGTTTGAATTGGCCAAAAGCAAAGGCTCCTTAAGGGACCTTGGCGAGATAGATCAGACGCTACTTCAAGTGCGCCTCATATGTTTTTGACTAGATGTTTATCAAAAATTTTTTTGCAAACAATATCTACAAACACTTGGCTTCCTTTTTCAGCTATCTGTTTTCCTCTATCATTTATAGTTAAGCCGCAATTGCGAAAGAAAGAAGTTCATGTTCAAAAGGATTCAGCGCCCTCATTTTTCACTGTATGAAATTGAAAGCACATTCAGCAGAAAGAGCAGACAATTCTCTACAAAAGTTGCTTATGAGGGTCTATGATAGCAATTACCTGGCGAGATCAAGGGAGCTTTTTCCGGAGTGGATCGGTTCCGCGGCGGGCGTTCTTGCAATTACTGCTAAACTACTATAAATGATAGAGAAAAACAGAAAGCTGGAATAGGACGCCAAGTGTTTGTAGATATTTTTTTCAAAAAAAAAATTTGAAAAACACCTAGTGAAAAATATATGAGGCGCGCTTGAAGTAGCGCCCGATCTTGCTCGCCAAGGTCCCTTAAGAAAAAAATGATTAGGAGATGGACTTTTTTAGGTAAAGAGATGGGTCTACTTTGAGGGAATCTTTCGCCATTTTTTCGAGAAAATTTTTTTTTTCAAAATTAGCCGCCCACACAAATTGGACCCTTTTTAACTTATTTACAGTGAAAACCCATTTTAAGGCCCACTCTTTAAAGGCCACGTTTTCGAAAAATCTCCAAAATCTGTCATCCTAAAAAAAATCCACTTTAAGGCCACTTTTTTTTCGAATTCCGAAAGTTACAGTTTCGCTAGAAAAAAGCTAGTTACCTTCGACTGTATCCTCGACCATTTTGAAGTCGATGGCTTTTCAGTGTCGGCATTGTCTGTCACTTGAACTTGAGGCACTTCTTCAATCTCTATAGGAGTACTTGGACGCGTTTCATCAATTTGAAGCGCCAGAAAATGCTCGACAAATTCTTTTTCTTGTTTGTCCAGAACACTTACTCAACATCGAGATCTTCAAACTGATCGATTTCTTCTCGTAAATAATCCTCTCGAAGATTTCGAGTGCATGACGATTTCGATAGAGATTTTTGATCCATTTCTCTGACATGTTGGCAGAAAAAATATTTTTGAGAGAATGAAAGAAAGAATCACCTATAGTCCAATTTAAACAACATATTTTGGCAATTGCTATGAATCATACTTTGTTCGGGCGATAGAAACATGCAGTAGACTCGGGCATTCCCGTATAGACCCCCGTTATGATTCATTTTTGTCCGAAAAATGGAAAAATTTGTTGTCATCCGACGCAAGGCAAAAAATATCCATTTTAAGGCCATTTTTGAAATCCGTTGTCATCCAAAAAGTGGCCTTAAAATGGGTTTTCACTGTACACTGAGAGATAAAATATATTATTCGAAAAAATTTGAGGTTTTTAGGTTGAAAAATCTTAGTCTCGACCACCACCCCCTTACGTCTTTTTACATCTGTATCGTAAAATCTTGTATAGACTATACAGTATAGTCCGGGAACCCTCGACTCGCCGGGATTTCCTCGACTCGCCGGGAGTTTGCATTTTTTTTCCCGGCGAGTCGAGGGTCTTCTAGAAATTGCTAGAATCATCAATTAAACCCATTTTTAACGCAGATATATTTGATATTTTAAATCATTCCTTACCAAATATTTCCCTAAGAAATGGTTCAGTAGGAGTTATAGTTTGGGTTTAAGGTAAGGGTTTAGGGTTAGTGTTGAGAAATGGTGTTAGCGATTAGGGTTAGGGTTAGGGTTGGTGACCCTCGACTCGCCGGGATTCTGTCTGCATATTTTTTCCCGGCGAGTCGAGGATCAGGCGAAAATCCCGGCGAGTCGAGGGTCTCCCGTATAGTCTACCCCATTTCTATAGACTACATGACAGCGAAATAGCCTAGCAAAAGCTAAAGAACTCAAAAAATTGCATTTTTAATTCAAACTATTGAAGCCTATCCCTTGCTTTCCTGACTAGTTGCCGACCACAATACGGTAGATCATCAGAACAGAATGCTCTTCAGGAAGAAATCGAGAAAAACAATGACATATTGACACTCGACATGGAAGAAAGCCATCACAACCTACCTTTCAAAGACATCGCCCGTAGTATGATCTCAAAATTCGGCCACCCTCATTTTAGGTTAGTGTTAGGGGGGCTCCAAGGGGGCGAAGCCCCCTAGGTTAGGCCTTAGGGTTAGGAACTGCGTACTTTTACCCAAGGGGGGGTCCCAGGAAGCGAAGCCCCCGGGTTAGGAGTAGGATTAGGAAAAATAAAAAAATCAAATTATACTTGGCCGAATTTTGAGGTCATACTACCACATCGCCTTCCTAAAGTTCATCAAAGAATCCTGCTCTTCTGTCCAATTCGTGTTCAAAGGCGATGATGACATCCTTCTGATCCCTCGAAATCTCAAACAAGAGATTGACAAGCTCAGGAACACGGACGAGTTCGAAGCTCTCGGCTGCTTGAAAAAGGAATCTCTTGCAATAAGAAACCTAAAGAGCAAGTATTTTATCCCAAAACAACTCTTTGAAGAAGATGGTCTTCCCGATTTCTATTCTGGCGCAGGCAGAGTTCGAAATTCGTTGGCAGTACTGCCACGACTGCCACTGGCAGCTGCCAATATCGGCAGTCACTTGGCAGTGGCAGTTAAATTTTTCAAGGGCTGACAGCTGTCAACCTACTTCAACTTCGAAAGATGTTAATTTCTTTATAAAGTTTTCTTTCAAGAACCACAAAAAAAACAACGCTTATGAATCATAAGTTATGATCCAAATTCGCTCTCGACTCGAGAGTCTCGAGACCTAAATTATTCAATCATTTTAATCAAAAGAGACATTTTTATCTCAGATATTGTCTCTTCTATAAGTTTAAACCGTCAAAAAGACTGTTTTTAACTTAGTTTGACTTTAAAAATTCTTAAAAATAGTATCAAAATTGGCAGCTTTTGGCAGTCGACTGGTAACTGCCACTGGATAGTTTGAAAATACGGCGCACGCGCACAAACTCGCACGCAAGATTTTCGAAAACTCGCGCTCGTGCGCGCACGAATAGGATAAAAAAGGGTTTTTATTCGGAATTTGGAGTTTTTTTCCTTCCTCGGAAATTTTGCGAATACCTTAACAAAGAAAAATAATTTTTCGTTCTTTTGGAAGAGCCCCTGATTACCTTCTATAGGTATAAAGTCTTCATAAAACATAATTCATAAGAAAAATTCTTAAAAAAACCAAAATTTTCGCCAAAAATACTTGAAAATATACCTTGAAAAATACGCAGGCGTGTTCGCACGTGCGCGCACGCACGCACGCGCACGCACGCACGCGCACTCGGATTTCGATAATAATTCGCACGCGCACGCGATTTTTGGGTGTTTTTCCAACTATGGCTGCCAGTGGCAGCTGCCTATTTTGGCAGTCAGTTGGCATTGGCAGTCGCCATTTTAAAAAAGCTGGCAGACGCTTGGCAGTGGCAGTCGCCATTATCTTTCAGATTTTCGAACTCTGGGCGCAGGTTATTTGACAACTGGGAAATTTTCAATGAATTTGGCGAAAGCAATTTCCGATGTATCTGTGTTGCCGTTGGACGATGTTTACATTGGTTCCCTTATTGATGCCTCTGGAATGCGAGAAAAAGCGCGAAGCTCGAATGAAATCTGCGAAGGAATTCTTCATTCAAAGGATGCCATTCGTGAAGGTGATTTCTGTGCTTTACGGAAGGTGCCTGTGGCGCACGAGATGTCAAATCCTGCAGAACTAGAATTGATATTTCACAAAGTTGCGACTGAAAACTTGGACTGCGATCGATGATTCGATGCCGTAGTATGATCTCGAAATTCGGCCACCTATAGCCGAATAATTCGTCTATATTTTCAAAAATTCTGAGTGAAAAATTCGGCCAAATTGACCGAATTATTGCTCAGATTTTACAAAGTATTCTGGTGAAAAATTCTGCCCAAGCTGGCCGAATTATTCATCCATATGGATCCATATTAATATATGATTTCATAAAAATTCGGCTTTTGGCCGAATTTTGAGGTCATACTACCTTCGATGCGCCTTTTATTTGTGCATTTTCAATTTTTTTCTATTGTAATAAAGCAAAAGAAAATAAATATAAGAGTCTTATTGATTTTTTTTCTGAGCGGCATTCTTTCTTCGTCATTAACAAGGAGTCATGGGCGGCTCCTCACAAGAGTGATCCCTCTCCGAGAGAGAGATGAGGGCCGTACACAGCAGCGCCAGAGATCTTTCCGACGCTGCAGCCCTTCCGCTGACACTAAGAAAACCTACCGAAAGACACGTAAAAACAGCGAAAACCGACGAAAACAAAGTTAGAAATTAAGTAGGGTAGTAATGTTGTAATGCAGTAAATGGCTGCTTTTTGCAATGGTCCATTGCCAATGGACCCTGGGCTCATTATTACCCGATTTTACACAGGTACTCAGACAGGTTCCCCAAAAACAGGAAACAGGACCTGTGACAGGTTTTAACACAGCTCAGCTTGCCGAACCCAGAATGGACCTGCTGCATCTTTTTCGAAAAAAGCTTCAGAGGACATTTTTGAAATTGCGAGAACTCATCGGAACGGTCGCTTTTAAAATCATAATTTTGATCTCTTTTTGACCAATTAAAAGCCTATCTGGTTTCATCCTCGAGGATGTGATGTTTACTGGAATCTTCCGAGAAATCGCTCAAGACAAGGGCATACAAATTTAAACTGGAATGGCCCGGCATTTTGCGAGAAACAAAGAAATTAATTTAAATAAGCAGTTGCCAATGGTCCGACACACTGTTTCTTTCACTGTTTAAGAGGATCAGGAGGATTCTTCGACGACTTTACAATTAACTAGAATGAATTTGTAAATATCCTGTCACTCTTCAATATTTCTGCATTTTTCTGTGATCAGAGCTGTAATAAATATTGTAGATACCAACAATGTCTCTTTTGTAACTCTTCGTTATTACGGGTGTAGGGCGGCTTCGTTCGCAATTTGCTAACGCCGTTCGTCATCTTGCGATCGCCGTTCGCAACGAAAAAATATCTTGCTGCGAGTGTGCGCTTCGCGCACTTTCTGGTAAAGAACTCATTGGCTTGGCAGGAGCAGTCTTTTTCTACCGCTTGGACACATTTCGAAAAAAATTGTGAACGATTTTCGGCCAAAAATTTTTCGGTTTTGCGAACGCCGGAATGGGTTTAAATGTCCAGACGAGTTAAAATTTCCTCCACTCTCAAATAAATATAAAAGAAACAAAGATTGAATTTTTTTTCTAGATTTCCTGAATAAAAATCATACATTGATTTTCAACGACCGATGAATAAAATTTCTATGAATTCATACTACGGGAAATTATGAGCAAGAGCAATGTTCAAATTATTTTTAAAGCCATACAAATTGATTCATGTCTACAAAAAAATACTCAAATAAAAGTCGTTGGCAAGTTGGCAAGTGGTAAGTTGCCGACCCCAGTTAAGATATGCAAGTAGTTTTGCTTGCATTTTATGTTTATTGTGGACTCATTTCTAGACGTTTTTTTTTCTCGATTCAAGACCATAAGAGACAAATTTATAATCGTTGGTCGTATTTAAATTGAGCAAGTCATACAAGCGCCAAGATGTTGGCCAAACTATAACAGTTGGCAAACAGTGGAGGAAAACGCTAGCCAGCATACTTTTTTTTATTTTTGCAAGCCCGTCATACTTATTGACTAGGCCAATTTCTCTTGTTTTTTTGTGGTTCAAGAAAGAAAACTTTATATAGAAATTTATATCTTTCGAAGTGACAGTAGGTTGGCAGCTGCTCGTAACTGCAAGTTTTTTTAAAATGCCGACTGCCACTGTCAATTGACTGCCAGAATTGGCAGCTGCCAATGCTTGTCGTGACAGTACTGTGAATAAATTTTGAATTCTGCAAAAAGTATTTATATTCTCTAAAGAATCTATTTTTCGAGTGACTGATGCTCTGGGTGGGTGGCTTTTGTCTTCACCAAATCTTTACCAAAATATGAGCTAAAATCATTGAAATCGTGAAAGTTAACGAAATTGGCATCCTTATGAGAGAGTATTCTTACAAATCAGGCGCGGAGCGCATATAAGCTCATTATTATAATCAATTTTTTAATGTCTAATGTCAAATATGAACAAATGTCGTTTTTCCAGAAGTAAAATTGCGTAAAAAGTCAATTTACCTACGCGTAAGTCGATATGCGGGCAGGGGTTAACGTATTTTCTGAGAAGAGACGTTCCTTAGAGTGGTCATTTGTATGCTTAAAATTATCAAAATCGATCTAGCAAAGACTCAAAATCCGCTCCTTTTCAAAAATTGCCTTTTTTCAAAATCGATGCATATGTTCTGAAAGTATGGGAAGATTTTTCGAAAGAACCTGCAAAATAGAAAACACCGCGGTAAGCCTAGGTATAACTTTGAACTTAGGAGAAAGTTACTTACATAACTTTTGTTTCATTGGACTCAGAAGCTTCATTCTCCCAGGCTGGGCAGATGAAGCTTCTGGGAGAGTCAAGCCTACCCACTTGACGTAGTGGTCTATAAACAAACTTAGAAAAAAGAGAAAATTTAAAAGTCTTACAAATGATAAGTTTTATTTTTTTTAGAAAATTCAATTGTTTCAGACAGCTCTTTTTTTCTCAAATAATTTTCTAAGCACTGTAGCGCCAAATCGTCGTTCCATGCGCTGAACTTGTTCGCAAAGAGGTGCTTCTGTTTGAGTAGCTAAATGAAACTCTGTTAGTAGTGGCGTTATCCTGGTGAATCTTGATTAAAATTAACACTTTTTTCTCGATTTTAAATAGCTTCGATGATGGGGAAAACAAAGATAAATTGTTTCGATAACAAAAATTTAAAACTAAAGTTGAAAAATTCTAGTTAAAAATTAATGGGGTGTAGGGCGGCTTCGTTCGCAATTTGTGAACGTCGTTCGTAATCTTGCGAACGCCGTTCGCAACAAAAAAAAATCTTGCCGTGAGTGTGCGCTTCGCGCATTTTCTTGTAGACAACTCATTGGCTTGGCAGGAGCAGTCTTTTTCTTCCGCTGGGACACATCTTGAAAAATGTTGTGAACAAATTTCGGCCAAAAATTTTTCGATTTTGCGAATGGCCTTTGCGAACGAAGCCGTCGCCACCCGATTAATGCTACAAACAAAAAATATTCTTTAAAACTTTTAATCCGTAAATAATCCTCTCGAAGATTTCGAGTGCATGACGATTTCGATAGAGATTTTTGATCCATTTCTCTGACATGTTGGCAGAAAAAATATTTTTGAGAGAATGAAAGAAAGAATCACCTATAGTCCAATTTAAACAACATATTTTGGCAATTGCTATGAATCATACTTTGTTCGGGCGATAGAAACATGCAGTAGACTCGGGCATTCCCGTATAGACCCCCGTTATGATTCATTTTTGTCCGAAAAATGGAAAAATTTGTTGTCATCCGACGCAAGGCAAAATATCCATTTTAAGGCCATTTTTGAAATCCGTTGTCATCCAAAAAGTGGCCTTAAAATGGGTTTTCACTGTACACTGAGAGATAAAATATATTATTCGAAAAAATTTGAGGTTTTTAGGTTGAAAAATCTTAGTCTCGACCACCACCCCCTTACGTCTTTTTACATCTGTATCGTAAAATCTTGTATAGACTATACAGTATAGTCCGGGAACCCTCGACTCGCCGGGATTTTCTCGACTCGCCGGGAGTTTGCATTTTTTTCCCGGCGAGTCGAGGGTCTTCTAGAAATTGCTAGAATCATCAATTAAACCCATTTTTAACGCAGATATATTTGATATTTTAAATCATTCCTTACCAAATATTTCCCTAAGAAATGGTTCAGTAGGAGTTATAGTTTGGGTTTAAGGTAAGGGTTTAGGGTTAGTGTTGAGAAATGGTGTTAGCGATTAGGGTTAGGGTTAGGGTTGGTGACCCTCGACTCGCCGGGATTCTGTCTGCATATTTTTTCCCGGCGAGTCGAGGATCAGGCGAAAATCCCGGCGAGTCGAGGGTCTCCCGTATAGTCTACCCCATTTCTATAGACTACATGACAGCGAAATAGCCTAGCAAAAGCTAAAGAACTCAAAAAATTGCATTTTTAATTCAAACTATTGAAGCCTATCCCTTGCTTTCCTGACTAGTTGCCGACCACAATACGGTAGATCATCAGAACAGAATGCTCTTCAGGAAGAAATCGAGAAAAACAATGACATATTGACACTCGACATGGAAGAAAGCCATCACAACCTACCTTTCAAAGACATCGCCCGTAGTATGATCTCAAAATTCGGCCACCCTCATTTTAGGTTAGTGTTAGGGGGGCTCCAAGGGGGCGAAGCCCCCTAGGTTAGGCCTTAGGGTTAGGAACTGCGTACTTTTACCCAAGGGGGGTCCCAGGAAGCGAAGCCCCCGGGTTAGGAGTAGGATTAGGAAAAATAAAAAAATCAAATTATACTTGGCCGAATTTTGAGGTCATACTACCACATCGCCTTCCTAAAGTTCATCAAAGAATCCTGCTCTTCTGTCCAATTCGTGTTCAAAGGCGATGATGACATCCTTCTGATCCCTCGAAATCTCAAACAAGAGATTGACAAGCTCAGGAACACGGACGAGTTCGAAGCTCTCGGCTGCTTGAAAAAGGAATCTCTTGCAATAAGAAACCTAAAGAGCAAGTATTTTATCCCAAAACAACTCTTTGAAGAAGATGGTCTTCCCGATTTCTATTCTGGCGCAGGCAGAGTTCGAAATTCGTTGGCAGTACTGCCACGACTGCCACTGGCAGCTGCCAATATCGGCAGTCACTTGGCAGTGGCAGTTAAATTTTTCAAGGGCTGACAGCTGTCAACCTACTTCAACTTCGAAAGATGTTAATTTCTTTATAAAGTTTTCTTTCAAGAACCACAAAAAAAACAACGCTTATGAATCATAAGTTATGATCCAAATTCGCTCTCGACTCGAGAGTCTCGAGACCTAAATTATTCAATCATTTTAATCAAAAGAGACATTTTTATCTCAGATATTGTCTCTTCTATAAGTTTAAACCGTCAAAAAGACTGTTTTTAACTTAGTTTGACTTTAAAAATTCTTAAAAATAGTATCAAAATTGGCAGCTTTTGGCAGTCGACTGGTAACTGCCACTGGATAGTTTGAAAATACGGCGCACGCGCACAAACTCGCACGCAAGATTTTCGAAAACTCGCGCTCGTGCGCGCACGAATAGGATAAAAAAGGGTTTTTATTCGGAATTTGGAGTTTTTTTCCTTCCTCGGAAATTTTGCGAATACCTTAACAAAGAAAAATAATTTTTCGTTCTTTTGGAAGAGCCCCTGATTACCTTCTATAGGTATAAAGTCTTCATAAAACATAATTCATAAGAAAAATTCTTAAAAAAACCAAAATTTTCGCCAAAAATACTTGAAAATATACCTTGAAAAATACGCAGGCGTGTTCGCACGTGCGCGCACGCACGCACGCGCACGCACGCACGCGCACTCGGATTTCGATAATAATTCGCACGCGCACGCGATTTTTGGGTGTTTTTCCAACTATGGCTGCCAGTGGCAGCTGCCTATTTTGGCAGTCAGTTGGCATTGGCAGTCGCCATTTTAAAAGCTGGCAGACGCTTGGCAGTGGCAGTCGCCATTATCTTTCAGATTTTCGAACTCTGGGCGCAGGTTATTTGACAACTGGGAAATTTTCAATGAATTTGGCGAAAGCAATTTCCGATGTATCTGTGTTGCCGTTGGACGATGTTTACATTGGTTCCCTTATTGATGCCTCTGGAATGCGAGAAAAAGCGCGAAGCTCGAATGAAATCTGCGAAGGAATTCTTCATTCAAAGGATGCCATTCGTGAAGGTGATTTCTGTGCTTTACGGAAGGTGCCTGTGGCGCACGAGATGTCAAATCCTGCAGAACTAGAATTGATATTTCACAAAGTTGCGACTGAAAACTTGGACTGCGATCGATGATTCGATGCCGTAGTATGATCTCGAAATTCGGCCACCTATAGCCGAATAATTCGTCTATATTTTCAAAAATTCTGAGTGAAAAATTCGGCCAAATTGACCGAATTATTGCTCAGATTTTACAAAGTATTCTGGTGAAAAATTCTGCCCAAGCTGGCCGAATTATTCATCCATATGGATCCATATTAATATATGATTTCATAAAAATTCGGCTTTTGGCCGAATTTTGAGGTCATACTACCTTCGATGCGCCTTTTATTTGTGCATTTTCAATTTTTTTTTATTGTAATAAAGCAAAAGAAAATAAATATAAGAGTCTTATTGATTTTTTCTGAGCGGCATTCTTTCTTCGTCATTAACAAGGAGTCATGGGCGGCTCCTCACAAGAGTGATCCCTCTCCGAGAGAGAGATGAGGGCCGTACACAGCAGCGCCAGAGATCTTTCCGACGCTGCAGCCCTTCCGCTGACACTAAGAAAACCTACCGAAAGACACGTAAAAACAGCGAAAACCGACGAAAACAAAGTTAGAAATTAAGTAGGGTAGTAATGTTGTAATGCAGTAAATGGCTGCTTTTGCAATGGTCCATTGCCAATGGACCCTGGGCTCATTATTACCCGATTTTACACAGGTACTCAGACAGGTTCCCCAAAAACAGGAAACAGGACCTGTGACAGGTTTTAACACAGCTCAGCTTGCCGAACCCAGAATGGACCTGCTGCATCTTTTTCGAAAAAAGCTTCAGAGGACATTTTTGAAATTGCGAGAACTCATCGGAACGGTCGCTTTTAAAATCATAATTTTGATCTCTTTTTGACCAATTAAAAGCCTATCTGGTTTCATCCTCGAGGATGTGATGTTTACTGGAATCTTCCGAGAAATCGCTCAAGACAAGGGCATACAAATTTAAACTGGAATGGCCCGGCATTTTGCGAGAAACAAAGAAATTAATTTAAATAAGCAGTTGCCAATGGTCCGACACACTGTTTCTTTCACTGTTTAAGAGGATCAGGAGGATTCTTCGACGACTTTACAATTAACTAGAATGAATTTGTAAATATCCTGTCACTCTTCAATATTTCTGCATTTTTCTGTGATCAGAGCTGTAATAAATATTGTAGATACCAACAATGTCTCTTTTGTAACTCTTCGTTATTACGGGTGTAGGGCGGCTTCGTTCGCAATTTGCTAACGCCGTTCGTCATCTTGCGATCGCCGTTCGCAACGAAAAAATATCTTGCTGCGAGTGTGCGCTTCGCGCACTTTCTGGTAAAGAACTCATTGGCTTGGCAGGAGCAGTCTTTTTCTACCGCTTGGACACATTTCGAAAAAAATTGTGAACGATTTTCGGCCAAAAATTTTTCGGTTTTGCGAACGCCGGAATGGGTTTAAATGTCCAGACGAGTTAAAATTTCCTCCACTCTCAAATAAATATAAAAGAAACAAAGATTGAATTTTTTTTCTAGATTTCCTGAATAAAAATCATACATTGATTTTCAACGACCGATGAATAAAATTTCTATGAATTCATACTACGGGAAATTATGAGCAAGAGCAATGTTCAAATTATTTTTAAAGCCATACAAATTGATTCATGTCTACAAAAAAATACTCAAATAAAAGTCGTTGGCAAGTTGGCAAGTGGTAAGTTGCCGACCCCAGTTAAGATATGCAAGTAGTTTTGCTTGCATTTTATGTTTATTGTGGACTCATTTCTAGACGTTTTTTTTTCTCGATTCAAGACCATAAGAGACAAATTTATAATCGTTGGTCGTATTTAAATTGAGCAAGTCATACAAGCGCCAAGATGTTGGCCAAACTATAACAGTTGGCAAACAGTGGAGGAAAACGCTAGCCAGCATACTTTTTTTTATTTTTGCAAGCCCGTCATACTTATTGACTAGGCCAATTTCTCTTGTTTTTTTGTGGTTCAAGAAAGAAAACTTTATATAGAAATTTATATCTTTCGAAGTGACAGTAGGTTGGCAGCTGCTCGTAACTGCAAGTTTTTTTAAAATGCCGACTGCCACTGTCAATTGACTGCCAGAATTGGCAGCTGCCAATGCTTGTCGTGACAGTACTGTGAATAAATTTTGAATTCTGCAAAAAGTATTTATATTCTCTAAAGAATCTATTTTTCGAGTGACTGATGCTCTGGGTGGGTGGCTTTTGTCTTCACCAAATCTTTACCAAAATATGAGCTAAAATCATTGAAATCGTGAAAGTTAACGAAATTGGCATCCTTATGAGAGAGTATTCTTACAAATCAGGCGCGGAGCGCATATAAGCTCATTATTATAATCAATTTTTTAATGTCTAATGTCAAATATGAACAAATGTCGTTTTTCCAGAAGTAAAATTGCGTAAAAAAGTCAATTTACCTACGCGTAAGTCGATATGCGGGCAGGGGTTAACGTATTTTCTGAGAAGAGACGTTCCTTAGAGTGGTCATTTGTATGCTTAAAATTATCAAAATCGATCTAGCAAAGACTCAAAATCCGCTCCTTTTCAAAAATTGCCTTTTTTCAAAATCGATGCATATGTTCTGAAAGTATGGGAAGATTTTTCGAAAGAACCTGCAAAATAGAAAACACCGCGGTAAGCCTAGGTATAACTTTGAACTTAGGAGAAAGTTACTTACATAACTTTTGTTTCATTGGACTCAGAAGCTTCATTCTCCCAGGCTGGGCAGATGAAGCTTCTGGGAGAGTCAAGCCTACCCACTTGACGTAGTGGTCTATAAACAAACTTAGAAAAAAGAGAAAATTTAAAAGTCTTACAAATGATAAGTTTTATTTTTTTTAGAAAATTCAATTGTTTCAGACAGCTCTTTTTTTCTCAAATAATTTTCTAAGCACTGTAGCGCCAAATCGTCGTTCCATGCGCTGAACTTGTTCGCAAAGAGGTGCTTCTGTTTGAGTAGCTAAATGAAACTCTGTTAGTAGTGGCGTTATCCTGGTGAATCTTGATTAAAATTAACACTTTTTTTCTCGATTTTAAATAGCTTCGATGATGGGGAAAACAAAGATAAATTGTTTCGATAACAAAAATTTAAAACTAAAGTTGAAAAATTCTAGTTAAAAATTAATGGGGTGTAGGGCGGCTTCGTTCGCAATTTGTGAACGTCGTTCGTAATCTTGCGAACGCCGTTCGCAACAAAAAAAAATCTTGCCGTGAGTGTGCGCTTCGCGCATTTTCTTGTAGACAACTCATTGGCTTGGCAGGAGCAGTCTTTTTCTTCCGCTGGGACACATCTTGAAAAATGTTGTGAACAAATTTCGGCCAAAAATTTTTCGATTTTGCGAATGGCCTTTGCGAACGAAGCCGTCGCCACCCGATTAATGCTACAAACAAAAAATATTCTTTAAAACTTTTCCTGCCCATCTGAGCGTGACGGCCGTTTGAAAATGGCTATTTTTTCCGAAACCGCTTCACTTCTCCTTTGAAAGAGCCTATCTCTTCAAATCTAGAAAAAAAGGATACCAGTCAAACTTTGTGAGAGGTTTTTAGGAATTGTAGTGGTTTTACAGAATTGCTCTAATTACGATCACGCCGCGGGGCAAAGCAAAGTTTGCCACGCGAGCACGGCGCGTAAGTGAAATGATGGCGCACTTGCGCTGGCGAAATAATCGACTCTAAAACGCGCGCTCTTCCTGAAAAACCAAATAATCCGTTTCTAAACGCCGCTCTTCAAATTATTCTCACGTCCTGATGCTCGAAATCCGATTAGTCCGCTAAAATGGAATTATTCCTTTTCCAGTGACAAAATCCGTTGGTAACGAGTTATTACGTTCAATGTTCAATTTATCCGATGGAAACGATACGATCGAATAACAGCCGATTAATCTACTGGGAACCCGAAAATTTGAAAAACTATAAAAACCGCTCACCATCTCTCTCACAGTCATTCTCACTTTTGCTCGCTCAGAGAATAGATCAAATAAAAGCTCAAAAACTTTACTCTTTTATACACAGCCAACTTTGCTCACTTGTCTGTATATTTCTCTTGTGTTCACTCATTTGCATAGGTTGCAAAACCATTACAGAATTATATTACTATCTTTAATTACTATCAACAACTCTTCTGGCCAAAACCGTAAGAGTTTTTCGTGAAGAAGAGGTTCGTTGGATCTGGTTCTGAAC
Organism: Oikopleura dioica; assembly: GCF_907165135.1. Taxonomy (NCBI): domain Eukaryota; kingdom Metazoa; phylum Chordata; class Appendicularia; order Copelata; family Oikopleuridae; genus Oikopleura; species Oikopleura dioica. The sequence continues at coordinate 198,958 of NC_137291.1, forward strand.
TAGGGCCTAGTTTGAAAATTTGGATATTTCCATATTCTCTCAATGAAAAATTAATTCATGCGTTCATGCCTTAAGGACTTATTTAAATTACCCAGGGCAAATCGCCTGCTCCATAGATGCAGATTCCATGGCGATAGCTTCCATAGCACTTTGGATAGAGTCCATTTTGAACGTGACCTCGCCATTTAACAATTCTTGCGAGACTCTGAAAATTTATTTGTTAGTTTTTTGACTGTTATTATTTTTTTGTAATAAGATGACTTCGTGCGTGTTTTGTGATTATTTTTGGTTGACGCGCGGGTCTGGATTTTGGCCAAAACGAAAGCGCTTATGAGCGAACTCGCTAAGCGAATCCAGACCCCTGGTTAACGTTTAGTCGTTGGGCCGAAATGTTTATTCATTGGGAGATCATTGATCTCAGATCAACGAAAAAAAATGTCGAAGAGTATATTGATTTTTTTATCTTTTGTAAAAAGCGAACCTGGAATTCATTCTTGTCATATTGGCGATTTGACGGTAAGGAGCCTGGCGCTCCTGGAAATCTGCTTAGTGCTGCCCAGAGAAACTCGTCTGGCGTGAGCGTATCGCGGCTCCAATGGAGAATCTCTAACACAGTTGAATTGTTAAGCGTGTAGTCAACGAACGCACGGGAGAGGATATTGTACGCGGAGCCTGCAAATTTTCCGATTCCGTCTTAAACACATTTCTAACAATTCAAATTGCTTATGTATTTCTTACGTGGTGGTGAGGAATTCTCCCGCTTTGTACTAACAACCTCAAGCTCTCCGTTTTCCCCTTTCTCCAACTTGAAGCGCAACCTTAGTCGATCTTCTTTTTGTGGAGTCATCGGCACGGATTCGATTTCGTTCTGTGGTGTTATAAAAGAAGGCTTTCCATGAAAAACATTGACTATTTTTCTAGCCATGATTAAGCCTTGCACAGATATTGACCCACAGTGGACAAATAACGGGTGTAGGGCGGCTACGTTACAAGTAGTTAAAATTGTAACGGCGTTACAAAAATTCAAAATCGAAATCATCGAACGAGTGTGCGCTTCGCGCTTGAATTAAAGGAAACTAAATTTTGGTACACATTATCAGTGGAATGAATGACAGTGGAATGCACTTTCTGTCCCAGCGCCTCTCCCCCCCCCCCTTCTTACCTATGCGGTTAAAGTTTTGCGACCCAAAAAATACGGGATGGTCGGACTCATTACCGAAAATTTTGGTAACTCATTACCAATTTTTGGTCGTTCATTACCAATTTATTTTGATTTTTTCGAGTAAATTGCGGGAGCACAAATTCGCTCTTCGAATGAAAAAAAATTGACAGTTTTTCGTCGAATTTACCGTAATGCCTTACCAAAATTGGAAATGTGTTACCAATTAGAAATGTGTTACCAATTGGAAATGAGTCCGACCGTTTCCCAAAAAAAAGTCGGATCAAGATTGTGCGGGTCTGTGCGGTTTTTTCCGAATCAATACCACTTTTGGTACAAACCAAGACAAGGAATAAATACGGCATGAAGTGACGGGGGAAAACGGACTCGGTTGGCCCAACTCCCGCCGAGTGTGAACGTGCAGGAGGTGTCAAGCCGAGTGAAGGAGATGCAAGGGACAACGCCGCCGGTGTGAACTCCTGCAGAGACTGCTCCTGGGCCCAAGTTGGCGCAAGTCTCGGTGTGAATCCTTGAGTAAAAAGAAATTAGGTGCATGTTGAGCCGGAAATCATGATCAAGCTCAGCCTGGATAATCTTCAAAAATGAAGATATGGAAGACTAAAAATTAGAATTCTCTGAAAACTTCCATGATAGGGTAAAATTTGATTCTGATTCTGATGCCGCTTTCGTTAAAGTCTTTTGATGTTAGATTTTTGAAATAAATCACTTCCAATTATTATCAGCTCCAGGGCTGTTGATTCCGGGTCCTTTCGGATTACCCGCGACTAAAAAAAACATTTAGGTGTCAACTAATCTCACAAAAATATTTTCACCTATTATAAGGCAGCCCGAGCAATTCCGACACCTCGACCAGAAAATCACCAACTAGCCTCTTACTTATACTGTTTTGTAAAAACTTAGCAGAAAAACTTTCAATTTAAACTTCAACCTCGTCACTTCTTGCCTTATTTGTTCCTTTTCTTGTTTTGACCCGATTTCTTTCTCTTATGAATGACCCCCGTTTATTTGGCCAAACCAAAAAAATAGGTGTAAAGATAGGAAGTTACAAAAAAGGAAGTGATGTTTTTGGAATGGGTTTTCATTGGCCGGTAGGCAAAATGAAGCCATCTTATTGGTCTTCCAAAAACGCACGTCCTTTTTTTCTCACTTCCTTTCTTTATTCTTACTTTTTTTAATTTGTGCCCGTTTATTGACGGACCAATCAGTCCCGCTTCACCTGTTAATTTGGCACGTTTTTAATAAATAATCGTATTTAACAATCTGCTACTGAAAGATCACTTTTTTCATGGCTAGAAATAATTCACTTTTGTTCATGGAAAGCCAAGATATAAGACAAATAGCGGACCATTTCTGCATTCGTCTTGAGAGGAAAGTCCGTTCCGCATAAATTGATGTAGTATTTCCATCTGATCGGGTGATTTAAAAGATCTTTCATACAGTTTAAATCCGCTTGCAGTCTCAGAACGGTTGAAATCGGGTGTCGGGCGCTGAGGTTATGCCATAACCAGGTTATGCATTTTCCTGGATTTTGCATAACCTGGTTATGCATTCTCGATTTAAATTGGAACAATTTGAGTCTTAATTAGCTATGGGAATAAATTATCACTGATAATTTATCAGGCATTCTTAAATAATTTGGAAGTCATAAATGCAACCTATCCTTGAATAATGAGCGTAAGTGACGGTTTCTCTTTTCGACGCTAAAAAGACATTCGGAAAGCAGCTGGCGAGGCTTTCAAGGGCTTCATAAAACTCATCAGGAGATTTCTTATCAGCGTGGATGCAGTAGACATTCTGCGGATGATAAATCGACCGTAAAAGGCGCTAAAACAGAGATAAGCCAAATTTTTTTTTAAAAAGGGTTTAACCAAAAAAATGAACCAATAAAATAGGATGAATCTATTTTGAAACGATAAGCATTTTTACTTAAATTTCCTTATTTCAACATTTTTTACGCTTATCAGGGGTCTGGATTCGCTTAGCGAATTCGCTCATGAGCGAAGCGAAGCAGAGCTTTACCAAAAATTTTCGCGAAAATATCGCCCATAAGAAAACGTTCTAAGAGTTGTAAATTTTGCTGATTGAACTAAGCTTTTTCTTTCGCTTTTTGGAAAATTTTTTCGCTTCGCTTCGCTTTCGAAATTTTGATTCGCTTTCGCTTTAAATTTTTGAAAAATTTTCGCTTTCGCTTCGCTTTCGCTTTTCATTTTTGGCCGAAATCCAGACCCCTGCGCTAAAAGATAGAAAATTTATGAGTAATCAGCTATTTTTATTGAGTATGTGCGCTTTAAATGCCCGCTCCGCGGGTTTAGTGGTAAGAAAATCAAAGATGGGAAAACAATAACAAAAGAATACAAATGACTGTATTCTTATCTTATAATTTCCAATTTTAAGGCTACGGGGGTCGACGAGGCTCTAACCATGGCCTTATTCCGGGAAACCCAAAAGAGTTGGGGGCTTGAATCTTTCATTAATAGTTAATTTGAACTTAGATCATGACTTGTATAGAAGAAAACCTAAAGTTGATAGGCATTTTCTTGCCAAAAAATCGCTTCAAAGTTGGCATCTCGACCTATATTAGGGTAAAATTGGTTGAATCTTCCAACCTTTCGGGATCCCGAATGTTTCGGGATTTCCCGAAACGTTCGCAGTAAAAAAGGGCCTTTTTGTCTTCGACCCTTTCGGGGATGATTTTCAATAGTTTCTATCCTAGAAAATATTTTAAGCCAAACAGTAACGTCAAAGTACATCTTTATTGAAGAAAATGGAGGCGCGAAGGAAAAAAAAATAATTAACTCGAAAAAATGGATCTTTAACTCATGAAGTTCTCTATAAAACAGGCGCGGAGCGCACACATTCTCTTTGACTACAAATTCAACATTTATAAAAGGTCTGGACTTCTTAGACCATCGAATTCGACGAAGGCAGGTAGAGTTATCTTTTTGGTTAGTAAAATGCCCTAATTCGGCATTTAGGCCACTTTTTTTAACGTTATCCTCACCAAAACTCCCGAAAGATTCGGGCGATCCCGAAAGGTTCCGGAAATCCCGAAAGATTCGGGAAATCCCGAAAGATTCGGGATCCCGAAAGGTTGGAAGTGACAACCGGTAAAATTGGCTTCAATTCTGAAGAATTGAACCTATAAACCTACACTTAGTATATTTTTAAATAAAATTTCAAACCTTTTGAAGCCTTTGTATACAAAGAAATCGTGGATAGATTTGGAATTTTGGTATTCCAATACCAAAGTCCGCAAAAAATGTCAATTTTTAAAAATTTAAAATCGGGTGTGCGCTCCGCGCCTGTATTATACGATACTTTAGGATTGTTTTTAATAATTTCTCGGGCGGAAAATCCAAATTGTCTAAAAAATTTGGTATTGGAATACCAAAAAAGCTTTGGTATTGTAACCGACCGTTCCCGGATAGAATCAATAAAAATATCGAATTTAATTTTTTGAAAAGTGAATCTCGTTAAAAATTGCATTTTTTGAAATAACGATAAACGATTTTTGCTGTAAAATCCAAAATATCTGGTATCATTAAAAACCAAGGCTACCATTAGATTTTTCGTGCTCTGCGCTTTCGAAAGAGCCCCAAATGACGAAAATCCAAGCCAAAAATTTTTTTCGGTCAAAGTTTTAGCGCTCGTATCTCGGAAACTACAAATGTTAACAACTCACTTTCAACTGTACGTCTACTTTATTTCTTGCGGAGAATTCACGTCGCATAATTGATATTGTGATACTTTCAAGTTAAGACCACATATAACGTCGACCCCTGTACCCTTAAATTGGCAATTTATGATTAAGACCTAAAAAACTGACCTCAACTTCTCCAGCATTTTCGTAAACAGCAATTGCAAACGCGATCGAAAATTGGGGTCAGGAACCCACATCATTGTTAACCAATTTTAACAATTCTTTGGCTCATTAAAAAAAACAAGAGTCCGTTCCGCGGTTGAACTGTGATTCTCCTCCTCGTATTGATCGAATTCACCCTTTTGATTAATCTTGACACTTTTTGGTACTGGGTACCCGTTTTGGATTAATGTCAAAAATTGGTTATGGGTAGAATTAGCGAGCTTTTGAGTAATGTGTATTTTTAAGCAAAACCAAAACTTGAAGTGATGTTTTGGATCAGGGTTTTGATTGGCCAGAAGACCAAAAGCAGCTCTCTTGTTTGTTACTTAAAATGCATGAATCATGCAGCATGATGGTCTATATTTTGCCTTATTCATGCGGGAACCAACAAAATTTTTTATAGATGAGCGCACGGCGCCCCGAACTCAAATCAGTCTTTAGCAAGTATAATTTACTCGCGCGAATTCTTAAGTCAAGACAAGTCTTCGTCAAAAAAGAAAAGACATTCTCTCGTTAAAATTATCCCGAATCCCGGTGAGGTAAAGAAAACTTTCGATCATAAAAACTTGAGAAAATCGAGGATTAACGGGCTCTGCCCCAAAAAGTAGCGCCGTGCGGGAAAAACGGCAAATAAAAATCATTTAAAAAATACTTATATAATTGAAATTCGGGTAAGGGTTAGAAATTTGACTCCAAAAAAATTGTTCGAGAGCGTCTCATCTTACATTGTGGAAGTCTGTATTGCCTAGGATTTCGCTAGTTCAAAGGGTGGCGGGCGGCTTCGTTCGCAAAGGCCATTTTGCGACTGGCGTTCGCAAAAACGAAAAATTTTTTGCCGAAAATCGTACACAACTTTCTTCAAAATGTGTCCCAGCGGTAGAAAAGGACTGCTCCAGCCAAGCCAATGAGTTCTTTACCAGCAAGTGCGCGAAGCGCATTCTCAAGGCAAGATTTTTTTTCTTTGTGAACGGCGTTCGCAAATTGCGAACGAAGCCGCCCCACACCCAGTTCAAACAGTAAATTTCAAAAAACTTGATATCTAAAAATTTTATGAAAATAGTGTGATTGACCACAGACGTGGGTTCCCGACCCCAGGTCGGAAAGTCAGCTTCTTGTTTGCTCAATGTTGATGTAACGTATTTGCGGTCTTTGATGAATGAGGCGCATTGCTTGTTTTTTATCCACTCAGTCAAGCTCGTGTCCGACATTGTTGCTATGTACTCAGCCATGTTTTCTTGCTTTGTATTCTGTATTCTTTGCTGTAATTTGTCCAATTCTGCATTTGATAATGAAGAATTGATGATCGCGTCGCAATTTACTCCAAAATACTCATCAGCTGGGAAATGAAAATGAAACTATTTCAAGCTCTTATAAAGAGTCATTTACAGTTATTTTCCTCTTTTGTGGACATTTTTTGTCCCAAATTTTCATAAAAATGTCCACAAAAGTGGGCAAGAGTCTCCAAAAAAACGTAAAACTGTACGACCTTAAAATTTTTTCTTCGATAAATTTTTCTTCGAAGAATGGCGAATTTTATCATCAAAACGCCATTATTTTCCTTGTTATCCCATTTTTGGTCAATTAAACTGTATTAGACATTGATTTCTTATCAAAAACGTCCTGATTTTTGAAAAAAACACCCTATTTCTTCCTAATAAATTTTTTCGGCTGGACAAATGTCCACAAAAGTGGAACATTATCCTTGCAGAAGTCTCCCATAAAAACCCCTTAAAATGAAGACAATGCCCACAAAGTTGGGATCCACAAGAGAGGAAAAAAACTGTATTTAAAATAATATATTATTTAAAAGAAGATTTCAAGTAAGCGATAACGACCTAAGCATAACCTGAAAAGATGAGAATCTTAATTCAAGCCTGATTCCTTTGATATTTTCGCATTGATGCTCTTTGGAACTCTCGAACTGCTCGTTTGATCCAGAAAATGAGGTGACTCGTCAGCGTGGTTAGGAAAGCCGTCCAGCGCGATGAAAAAGTAATCGCAGAAAAGATCACTCCGATCAAATAAATTTGTTTTCTTTTGAAAGCACTCATCAGCAGTATTCTTCATAAAAATATTATTCAGATGAAACATTTATCAGGAACCGGTCAAAATACTACTAGCGCGACTCAAGGAACGATATTTATATAGGATACTTTTTTACCTTAAGGGGGTAGAACTAGGTTTTTCGAAATGTAGTGATTTTTGAGAGGCACTTTTAATAAGAAAAACCTATTTTTACTTATGATCACGAATTTTCCTCATAAATGTTGCTAGATAAAGGGTTAAACTATCTAAAAATGAGATTTAAAAAAGTTCGCTAGTCACGTGACTCTAGAAATTTGAGGACGCGAATACGCTAAAATTGCGATTTTCGAAGAGGTGGGTTCACGCTTCGCTCTCTAGCCCCAGAATGTGTTGACGAAAAAAAATTTTAAGAAAAATGTTGTTAGATCTAAGTTTGTTATATCTTCAGTCAAAGAGAGAATTTGAAAATCAAAGCTCTCCTGGGGGTAGAAGTAGGTTTTTCGAAAAAAGTCGATTCTAGACCGGCGCTCAAAGCCAGGAGAGCTTTGATTTTCAAATTCTCTCTTCGGCTGAAGATAGAACAAACCTAGATCTAACAACATTTTTCTTAAAATTTTTTTTCGTCAACACATTCTGGGGCTAGAGAGCGAAGCGTGAACCCACCTCTTCGAAAATCGCAATTTTAGCGTATTCGCGTCCTCAAATTTCTAGAGTCACGTGACTAGCGAACTTTTTTAAATCTCATTTTTAGATAGTTTAACCCTTTATCTAGCAACATTTATGAGGAAAATTCGTGATCATAAGTAAAAACAGGTTTTTCTTATTAAAAGCGCCTCTCAAAAATCACTACATTTCGAAAGACCTAGTTCTACCCCCTTAATTAATTTATTAATTTTATCAATTTTCTATTAGAAGAGACGTTTCTTTGACTCAATGTACTTTAAATCATCTCTTTTAAAATTTGATATAAGTTGCAAAAATAACATCAAGTTTGATTTAAATAATTATAGGAGAGATAATTTATCTCAAATTGCGAGCAATATTATGAATTGGCTACCGCGTGCGCGCTTATTATTAATCATAATCAACATCAATCATTTACATTGATGTCATTTATCAAGAAAGAATTTTATTTGTTCCTATTTTTCGTCACTTTGGCTCTGTGAATACCCTTGCGGGCATAGGCTATGCCGCATAGCCTTAATGGCGCCGTTTTTATCGCAAATAAATGTCCTGAACGTGAGATTTCCAAAAAGGTATCATATGGTATTATAATGACCAAAAATAGTTAAAATTCTATTATTTCTGCCTTTTAGCCAAAATGCACTTTCGCCACATTTAATTGCAATTTGTGGGAAAATGGGTTGAGATAGAGTTTATACTCATATGAAGTTTTTTTGGTCAGAATTTCAGGGAATATATGGTCAAAAACCGGTTCTGGGACTTGACCATGTGCGCGTACCATATCCTTAATCAACTGCTCAAACCTTTCTTAAATGTAAAAAGAAACTGGCTTACTGTGTTCGTTCAAAAAGTTAAAACAATATAATCTAGAGAATTTCATATTCTTGCCGAATTCGTAAAACTACGCTAGGGCATCGAGCCAAAATTGATTAGAAAAGGTGTTTTCGGTCAATAAATGAAGTTTCCTTATACTTAGGGTAAATCACTAATAATTCGACTTTTTTCTGGGCTTAGTAGAGTGGGCATGTAATACAGTTTTAGAAGAACAGAAGCTGGGGATCATTTTGACTATTGATACTTGGGGGTGATTTTGAACCCTGAGGGCATTTAGATGGCTCCAAAGTCCCAAAATCTGGCCAACTTCGGAAATGAGAATTTTTGAAGCCCTAACTCGCCAAGTAGACCAAATTGAAGCCTAGCTTCTGACGGTCATTTTGAGCTGAAGAAAAATACTGAGACCGGGGGGTTCCCGAAGAGCTAGGGGCTCTTGAAGTTTGGGAAGTTGACCAAAATTGAGTACTTTTTCACATAAGGTACACGATTTGTATCACAAATTCCTCCAAATGACTTTTTATCTATGTTTATTCGTTAAAAATGTTTAAGAAATCATTTGGGGTCATCTGAGGTCATTCTAGGTCAATAAATATGAAAAATTCAGAAAATTGTCATGAGTGACCTGATCTGGGCTTTCTAAAACTGTATTATATGCCCATTCTACTAAGCCCAGAAAAAAGTCGAATTATTAGTGATTTACCCTACTTATACTTCAGCCGCGAAGCGGATACTAGTTTTTTTTCAACTAGGGGCTGTTGGTCGAGAAATTTTTTTCGGCTTTTTTAAATTTTGATATTATTTTTAGATTCCTTAATAAAAAAGGATACTTTTTGGTCACTCCCTTTTTTTGATTGGATTATTTTCTTTTAAGCAAATTTTTAACTTTGGGTCTTCAAGTCGAGATTTTTCGGAATTTGGGAATCAGGTTTTTCGCAGTACAAAATTTTTGAGGGTTTTGCCGGAATCATTGTTAAGAGAAGGGTCGTCTTTGACTTTAATTTTCTCCAAAATCGTTATTTTTTTTAAATTTTTCCCACGTTTGCCCCCCCATTTAACCTTTTTCTATCAGATAAAGGTGGAATAAAAATCTTTCATAATAAATTCATGGAGTTATGCTTGTTAAAAGAACTTTAATAATCGACCACCTCCCCCTTACGTCAGAGAAAATGCTCGACATTGTACCAAATTTTCGGTACCAATTACTATTCTTAACTCTCTCACGGTCCACCGAGCAGGGTTCCAAATGTAGCAGTGTAGTAAATTGGCAGGTATAGCAATTGCTACATTTTTGCTACATGTTGATGTAGCAGGTGTAGCATGTAGCAGCGTTCAAAAAGCGTGTAGCAAAGTAAAGCTTGTTTCATTGCTACATTTTCCTGAGGGCAAAGATTTTTTTATCAGAAGAGACGATTTATGCATAGCAAATATATTTGAATGTCTCTTTTGATTAATAGTGATGATATTTAGCTTCATTTCTATTTAGTTTGACTTTAAGAAATTCAAAACTATAAAAAATTCATATATAATCGAAATCTAATCGAAAATGGTAGCAGACCGGCACAATTTTATGTAGTAAGTGTAGCATGTAGCAGGGACTTTTTTTAGGGATGTAGCACGTGCATCATGTAGCAGCAATATATTGCTACATTTCGAACCCTGCCACCGAGTCGGCTCTTCATACTTATTTTCCCAAAATTTTCTAGAAAACATTGAAATGTTATTCCTTAGATCATTAAGTTCTGTTATGAAGACGATTTTAAAAAAATAAAAAGGAAATGTAAGTGAGAATTATTCATTTTAAATCTTAATTAATTAAAAATCTCATGCAATTTTTTAAAAATTCCACATAATTTCAAAATTCGCTCTAAGACTACGAAATTTTAGGTATAACAAACAACTACAGACCTATCTAACAAAGGCTTTCAAAGTTTGAAAATTTTGAGAAAAGATAGAGGTCAACGAATGTCATTTTCTCAAATTATGACCATAGAAAGAATTCGGAGCAAGGGCGAGGCGTGGACCACGCCATACCCATGAGTTCTCAACCAAAAAATTGAGTATTTGCTCTTTTTAAGGACCTTCCCGTCAACAATTTTCGAAAAATCTATTTTCGGAATTTCAGAATTTTGACCCCGGAAATAGATTCTACAGGTCAAAAAACGATTTTGAGGCTTCATTTTTTGGGGGTCTATCTTGACTCTAACACCCTCAAAATCGCGTTTGAAAATCGGACTTTTTGACGAAAAATGACGTAAAAGTCCCAATTTTGCTAGAATTTCAGATTTATATTGGTCAAAAAGTGCTCCGAACAAGTTTTTATGATAAATTGAACTTCCAGGCACGCTAAGAAGCCAAAATATGGCTTTTTTGAAATTTTCGATTTTTCGAGGAAAATTGTTGACGGGGGGGTCCTTAAAAGCGTGCATCTTGATAATTTTCGAAAATGTCGCAAATTCAATTATTTTTTGATTTAAAATGCAAAAAAATAACCGGAAAAATGACTCTTTCCTAAAGATAATTGCGACAGCAAAATAAGATTTTGAAAAACGGCAGAATTTTGGGTTCTCTCTTTAAAAAAGCAAATTCGGCAAATTTCAGCATAATTTTGGGGGCGGCAAAATCTTTTGACTCATAATTGAATAGGTTTAAATTTTAAACTTTAAATGTCCTGTTGTTCTGTTGCGCTTGGCGAAATAGGCTATTTTAAATAGCCTGTTCCAGTGCTTTTGGCTCAAACCACGTGTTAATTTTATTTTAAGATTAAGAATGATCAAAAAATATCGTCGGATTTTTATCGTTGTTGCATTCTTGATGACTATGGGCTCCCTCTACAATATCAGGTAAATTAAAATAAAACTTGTTCTCTTACTAGAGGCCTTATACCTAAGGGCTAGGAGGTGGTAAGAGGAATCTTCGGATGTCGGGCGCGTAGGCAGGGTTGGAAACAGAGCTGCAAATTTTTCAAAATTTTCTCGTACCGGAGATAGCGGAGCTTACCCGAGAATTTAGCAGAGCTGACCAAATTTCTTTTCTCCGTAGCTGAGCGTACGGAGCTGACCGAATTTTTTTCGCTCGTAGCTAATCGTAGCGGAGCTGACCAGAAATTATTTGGCCGTAGCTGAGCTCTCTCCGCTAGCTCCGCTACGCAAATTTGTAACTCTGGATGGAAATGTAGCAATGTGTTGCTGCTACATGCTACACTGGCAACATCTCTTAAAAAAATCCTTGCTACATGCTACACGTGCTACATAAAAATCTTTATCGCTTCGAATTTATTGCCTCGAATTTATCGCCAAATCGAAATCGAAATTGAATTTTTAAAATCAAACTAGATTACTTTTTTTCTTATGAGCATTGTTAGGTCTCAAAATAGACGTTATAGTAGTAAGAAGCTGAAAAATCGTCTCTTCCGGGAAATATTACTGTAAAATGTATTTTCGTCATCTTTATTTTTGCAAAACTGCATTCTAGAATGAAATTTTTGCTTTTTCGCCAAAATTTTCTCGTGAATTCTGGAGTCGATAATAACAAATCTGCTCTCAAACTTTGAAAAAATTCTTGACCACAGAAAAATGTAGCAATGTAGCAAGCTACCCTCTGCTACACGTTTTTTAAACGCTGCTACATGCTACATCAACATGTAGCAAAAATGTAGCAATTGCTACATTGCTACATTACTACACTGCTACATTTCCAACCCTTCGCGTAGGGTCTGCTAGACCCGGGGCATTGACGATCAAAATATTAGCTCCTTTGGCCCGTTTTGATTTAGATATGTAAAAAGATGAAGTTTTCTGTAAGATAAGGCGCAGAGCGCACAAAAGCGCCTGTTAAAAGTTAAATTCTGATATATTTTTCTTCATGTACGGACCCTCGTGCTTCCGTCGATGGTAAAAATTGTTTTTCCCTTGCATATCAATAGCTGATTTCATTTCAAAGTAAAATTCATGATCAGTTTCAACAATCTTATTCGCCATCTTGGAACATCATTGTCCAATTCTCCATATTCGAAAACCTATATTTTTCTAGTGATTTGGATCACGGGTGGATAATTTGAAATCAAATAATTATTTAATTTTTCCCAGAGCAACACTGGCTTGATGAATCAGTCTGAAATCTTCAGGACTGATTCGAATAAATAAAAGATGATAAGATGCGAAATTTCAGGCCGAATCATCAAGCCAAATTTGCTCTCGAATAAAATGGAATAATGGTTGATTTCAAAATATCCACCCCTGATTTGGATATTGATTTCAATATTTGGCCAATTTTATAAACTGTCATAAGTACTTATTATTATTCTACCATAAGCTCGGAATAAAAGTTTCTCGAAAATCACGAGCGTGACCATTATTTTCAGGTGGTTATCCGAATTGAAGGAGCAACAGCAGATTAAAGATAACCAACGAATTATTTTTCTGATGGAAAATGGAGCTAGAAAAAACCAAGAGGAACAACAGTGCAGTCCAACAAATAGCATCGTTTTCGTGAAAACTCACAAAACAGCGTCTTCGACTCTTCAAAATATATTCCTTCGATACGGGTAAATAAGAATATTCTTGCTGATTAGATCTTAGTTTTTCCCATATTTTAGTCTCAAAGAAAATCTCAAAATCGCCCTCCCAAGAAATAACGGAAACAGATTTTTCTACCCACGATCGTTTTCCAAATCAATGCTCAAAGAGTTTGCTGATGGCGAAAAGCCGGTTATTATTGCTCATCATCTACGCGCGTCAGAGGAGCTTTACGATACCTTTCCACGAGCGAGGAGAATCACGATTTTGAGGGACATTCCGGCTCTATACGAGAGCTCTTTTGAGTGAGTTAAGATTTCTTGTGCAAATTTAATTTTATCAGGTACATGAAGGATCTTGCTGTCCCCTACAAAAAAGCAGCAAATATCGAGACTTTCTACGCACATCCCAATGCCTTCTACAATCGAACGAATCCCCTTGGTCGATTTGGAAACGATGTCTTTGCCCGAAATCATCTCGCTTTTGACCTTGGTCTTGAATGGACCAACTTGGGAAAGATAGACGAAGGCATTGAATATCTCGAAAAAACACTGGATCTCGTTATTTTGTCGGATTATTTCAAGGAAAGCATGGTGTTGCTGCGGAATGAACTCTGTTGGGAATGGGAGGATGTGCTCTTTTTCGTGACAAATGAGAGGTCTGAGAAAAGGCCAATCTCTGCAAACTTGGGTAAGTTTTTAAGGAGTTATGAGGCAATTTTGCAAAATAAGCCATTTCAAACAACGCTGAGCTTTAGACGGAATTAGAAAGTTTTAAAAACTCTTCGTCTACAATGTAGACTCTACATATAGAACTATCTTATGGGCAGAGTTGAAAAAACTTTCGAGAAAAATTATCAAGGGATTTCGGCGCTTGAGAGCCCAAAAAAGCGTGAGTCGCTGAAATTTGTGATTTTGTGATTCTAATGAAAAAATTTTTCTGAGTTCAAAATACAGTGTGAAGCTTTTTAAGGCCGATTTTCGGATGACAGCGAATTTCAAAAGTGGCCTTAAAATGGATATTGTTTGTCTCGAGTCGGATGACAACAAAATTTTTCCTTTCTTGGGAAAAAAAAAGATAAATGAGGGTTCATAAAATTATTCGGAACTTAACTTTCTTTCACTGTTTTTGGAATATACTTTCAACTTATTTTCTAAAAAATATAAATAGTATTATTTTTTTTCGCGCGAACAAAGTATGAATTGTAGCCTTTTTCAGAATAAGTCCTTTAAATTGAACTCAACATGATTCTTTCTTTCATTCTTTCAAAAAAATATTCGTAAAGCATGTCTTAAAAAGGGATTAACATGGGCCATGTTACATGGCAAATGCTTAGAAAAAAAGATATGAAGAGATTCTAGTGAAGACGTCAAAGAACAGTGACGTGAAGAAGATAATTACTGAGCTTTTCCGAAAGAAAAATGGTTAAGACATTAAAGAGTCATGGGCGGCTCCGGGCAAGAGTGATCTCCCCTCCGAGAGAGGGATGAGGTGCAGGGCCGTACTCAGCAGCGCCGGGGGTCTACCCGACTCTGCGGCACTTCCCCACACTCACCCCCCTCACGAAGTGAGAAGAGCTTTATTGAAAATTTTCTTCAGTTAATAATTTGTGTAATCAGTATTTAGAATAGTCAAACAAAATACAGAGTAAGAATTCAGGAACAGAAAATTTAATCAAGTTCTTCTCAAGCAAATTTGTCGTCTCTATCGTGATTGATAATGATGCGATGGGAAATTCACATATGACGCGGCCCATCATATCGCTGTCGTGTGAACAGACAGGTTTGTCTTCTGATAATGATAATGATAAAGATTGTCTGGCTGACATCTCGTCTTCCCAGCAAAATAAATTTCTTCTGACATAAAACTGCAACGATTTCAAGTGATCCTCTTCTCCACTGATCCACTTTTCTCCACTGATCGTCTCTTAGCAGCTACCGAATCTCTTCTTGTCTTCCTTAATATTTTCAATCTTTTTTCAAAAATACATTTTCATCTTAACAGGCCAATATCTTCAGACGAAGCTCCAATCGAATTGAAAACAAAATATCTTGACCATCGGAAATAATAAGCAAATTTGAAATCCAACCAAATAAAATAATTCCAATTTGTCCGCCATAAATCTCATCAATAAAGAATAAAAATTTCTAATTTATCCATTTCAGGGTCCCCATAATTGGCGAGGCTTCAACATTCAAGAAAAAAGATAAAATAAGTTCCACTTTTCAATATTTCTAAGTCCAACGGTGGCCAAAAAATCGTATCCATTGATAATTTAGATCCAATAATTAATCGAAAACATCCAAAAATCGTAAATGTTGACCAGATTCCAAAAATCTTACGGAAAAAAGCGGCGAGCGGTCGATTCTCTCTTACAGCAGCAAGGCAAAAAGAAATATTTTTTTTTTTTAAAAACCCAATCATCTTCCTGGGACGTGAGATCTTTCACTTCAGTTCACCAGTAAAGAGTCATGGGCGGCTCCGGGCAAGAGTGATCTCCCCTCCGAGAGAGGGATGAGGTGCAGGGCCGTACTCAGCAGCGCCGGGGGTCTACCCGACTCTGCGGCACTTCCCCACAACATTCCTCTGCGTATTTTAACACGCCTATATAATGATTATAGATTGAAACACTTTGACTTAAAATCTAAGTGAAAATTCAAACAAGACCGTAAGAAATTATCTTTAATTGAAAAAGTCGAAAAAAAACATCGAAAAATACAAAAAAAGAAAAATAAAGATAAAAACACAAGGTATCACGCAGTAGAAGATAAAAAGCTTTTTCAAGTGACATTTTAACTTTCGGATTTTGAACTGAAATTGAAGGAAAAGTGGCCTTAAAGTAGATTTTTTTAGGGTGACAGATTTTGGGTTAGGGATTTAGATTTTAGGGGGTTTACTCGAAAAAGTGGCCTTTAAAGGGTCGGCCTTAAAAGTGCTTCAAACTGTAACTTTTCCAAAAACACTGATTCTTTGACCGGTGATCCTCAAATGGTGCGCCCTGGCCGGCTAAAGTTAATGTCTTTCCATTTTTGTCAGAAAATATAAAAAGCGGCGGTTATCACTTCTGACTGACTTATTTTACTTCGGTGATAATAAGGGTTAAGATACAGTGAAAACCCATTTTAAGGCCCACCCTTTTAAGGCCCTTTTTTCGGAAAATCTCCAAAATCTGTCATCCTAAAAAAATCCCTTTTAAGGCCACTTTTTTTTTAATCCGAAAGTTACAGTTTCGCTTGTAAAAACTAGTTATCATCGACTGTGTCTTCGGCCATTTTGAAGTCGATGGCTAAAAATTCAGTGTCAGCATTGTCTGTCACTTGGACTTGAAGCATTTCTTCCATCTCCATCGGAGTCCAAGGACGTGCTTCATCAATTTGAAGCGGGGAGCTACGACTCCCCGAGTCGTAGCTCTTCCATTTGAAGCGCCAGAAAATGCTCGACTAATTCTTGTTTGTCCAGAATATTTTCTGTAACATCGAGATCTTCAAACTGCTCGATTTGTTTTCGAAAATAATTCTTTTGAAGTAGTCCTTTGTTGATCCATGATCGCTTGAAGATTGCTGGGTTCAAGTGCATGAAGATTTCGATAGGGATTTTTGATCCCTTTCTCTGATTTGTTGGCAGAAAAATATTTTTGAAAGAATGAAGGAAAGAATCATCAAGAGTCCAATTTAAAGAACACATTTTGAATCATACTTGGTTCGGGCGATAGAAACATGCGGTAGACTCGGGTCTTCCCCTAAAAGCCCTTATGATTCATTTTTGTCCCAAAAATATGGGAAAATTTGTTGTCATCCGACGAAAGGCAAAAAATATCCATTTTAAGGCCACTTTTGAAATTCGCTGTCATCCAAAAAGGGGCCTTAAAATGGGTTTTCACTGTATCGGCAGACGGACGGTGCCGGCACCAAAGTCAAGCATTTTTTCTGACTCATCAAAAAACTAATGTCCGCTCCGCGGCTGAAGTGTAAGGAAACTTCATTTATTGACCGAATACACCAACAATTTTGGCTCGATATCCTGTTATTTTTTTGGTACCGGGTACCAATTTTGGATTGGTACCGGCACAGTCCGTCCCCGATCTTAACGAGAAAGGCGACTTTCACTGCAAAGAAGCAACCAATCTTATATTTAAAGCTTTTATTAATTCTTTTTAAAAATGACAACTGCCATTGCAACGTGACTGTCAAAGGCAATCAATATCAATACATTTTCAATAGTTCTGTGAATTAAATTGAACTCCAAATAATTTTTTAAGATTAACCCATAAAAGAACGTCATGTTAATTATAAATGTCTCTTTTGAGGAAAAATTGCTATGATAAATTAGCAGTAGGCTTAGTATGGAATCGTTCTTGTGAAAAGTTTTCATCGCCCCTTTCAAAAAATTAACATTACCGTGGTTTTCCATTTTAAGAGCGCCCAATGTAAGAGCGTTTTCGCCAACATTTTGCAAATTATGTTATCTGCGAAAATTCCAATTTAAGAGCGTTTTTGAAGATTTTTATGCAATCAAAAAATTTTTAGACTCAAATAAATCATTAACTAAAACGTGTAATCTCTGACTGCTTTTCCGGCCATTTTAAAGTCAATGGTTTGGCAGAGTCGGCTCCTTCTGTCATTTGAACTTGAGGTTCTTCTTCAATCTCCATCGCCGACGGACCATCATGGTCGGAGCTCTTTTGCTTTTAATCTGATTCCTAGATATTTAATTTACCTATTCCTACAAAGGCTAGAAAATGTACCCTGAGCCTCAGTGACTGAGGCATGTCTTCCCCATCATTTTCCTTCGGATTATCTATTAGATCTCCATGACAGTCTTTCTCCCATCCTTTCTTTTTGAGCCTTCACCAGAATCTGCGCATATTTTTTCTTCTAAGCCAAAGACATGTGTTTTTCTTTTCTTCTCCTGACATTTTCGTTGTTTAAATTTTGAAGAATGAAAGAGATCAGATTAAGAAAAAACGCTCGAGGAAAATCCTGAAAAAATCACTCACGTTCTCATCTTGATATACAAATACTTTTGCTTTTAGATCTTTTCTGTTTCATACTTTCGAAATTCCCTGAAAAATGAAAATAACCACTGTCATCCTATATCGATAGGAAAATTTCCAATTTAAGAGCGTTTTGAGCAAACCCTGTCATCTAAAAAACGCTCTTAAAATGGAAAACCACGGTAATTCTTTTTCAGCACAAAGAATGCGCGATTGGAATTCATTCGACAATGCAATTTATCATCATTTCAACACGACTTTTTGGAATAAAATCGAAGCATATAGAAATTTTGACGACGACATGAAAATTCTAGATGAAAAACTAGAGGAAATCAAAAAGTTTTGTCTGGCTAGGGAAAAAGTCTGCCCGCCGGATGAAAGCGGCTGCCAATTCAATCCTGGTGGAGGGATAAAACTCAAGGCTTTCGAGGTAATAAAAAATGAACCTCAAATTATGATCTAAGTTTAAATATTTTAGTTGTCCGAAACCGGTAAAAAGAGCCTTCTTTGCCAGCATATGATCATGCCAGAACTGAGTTTGACTAAAAAAATCTTCAAAAAACAATGGCCAGGCTGGACGAAATTTTACGAAGTATAATTTTTCGACGTGCACTTTTATCATTATTTTCTGTTTTTTTTTCTGTCCTTGATTTCCTTATTATTTAGAACCATAAGAAAAAAAACACAAAGTTAAAATCTCATTATTTTAATTCTTTTATTTTCTCCAATATCGCATGAATCAAATTATTCATTTTTATCAAACTACCTATCTATGTCGTGAATGACATAAATGTAGTGAACATAAAGACGAGACTCATTTTGAAGAGCAAATTTGTTTTCAACTTTCTCGTTTTTTGCCACGACATTCACGACATAGTCAAGAAGTTCCACTTACAGTGGGTTGCGCAGGTAATGCACCCTTTATGATTGCGGCGTTGCTGCAACCTTCGCCCGCACTTTTTCTATTGTTTCTTTCTAGACTTGCTCAAAGTGATTGCGTGACTGCTGCACCCTCTACCCGCTCTTTAGGGGTGCAGTACCTGCGCAACCCACTGTATGTGGTCCTACTTCGATGTTAATTATCGGAGCCGACCCAATCAAGAAATCTTGGTCAAGATTGCTACCCTTATTGGTGACAATGACGCTTTGAGTCGCCGGCTGAATTTTCCCTTTTTCATGAGAGAAATGGTTTTCATCATTTTTGTATTCGTTTATTCATAGTAAAGCTTTCGGATCTTAAAGATCCATCTTCAGTACTATAAATTATAGTCTATAATCTAACAACCGCGTTCAAGTCAAATCTCTTTCTTGAAAAAAAATCTTTTTTTCTAGATTTGAATTGAGCCTGACATATTTTTGTAATTACTTTATTTAATATTGACTTAATTAGCTCCCCAAGGGAAGGCTGCAATTAGCTTGGGTACGGTTGTTTTGAAGTCTGAAATAACATGTTATAGAGTTTTTTTTACTAAAACGGACGCGCGAAAGTAGAGAAAGTTGGCCACTTTCAAAAATGAGTTTCTCTTTTAAATCAGGCACGGAGCACATTCAAGCCTGTAGCATGCATGGAAATGCTGCATGCTTGATTTCGAAAATAAAAATTTCATTTTTACCACAAAAACGTTCGATTTTGGGCATAACGAACTTCGGAGGAATAATGCAAAAGTCTCTAGAACATGTTATTTCAGACTTCAAAACAACCGTACCCTGGCTAATTCCATACTTCTTTCCCAAGCGAAGAAAAAAAAAACGAAAAAATACGAGAAAATGAGTGTCAAAGAGAAACGAAGCAAAATTGAAACTTTTTCCGTTGTTTTCTTGTTTCTATGTTTTGGGAACTGGTTCGTTAAAATCAAGAAAAAGACGTTTTACTATTTTTGAAACCAGAAATAGAGCGCTGCTAGTGACACTTATTCTACCGAAAAATGAGTGTGAAGAGAATATTCCTTATTTCAAAATGACGGTAAAAGAAGAAATAAAAGAAAATGGCTTTGATCTTGATGGACGAAACAAAAAACTAAAATCATGCAAGACATTTGAAGCAGAGTTCGAAATCCGAGAAAATGTATTTGCTACTGGTAAACGGCGGTTTTACCTCTTTATAAAGAATGATTCTTTTTTCAAAGAATGGTTCTTTTTCGGAAAGAACCATTTTTCTTGGTGCTCTTTGACAAGATGCCATGAAAGGAATTCAAAATTTTGGAAGCAATTTCATGTTAGAGAAAAAGATTAAGGAGGGAGTGTGCGCTTCGCGCCAGCTTTTCAAAATGTTCAGAGAATTTAGAAGAATCGAAAAACCAGTTTTTATGTCATTTTTCTCTGGAACAAAGAAAAAAAGAATCATTCTTTATAAAGACGTGAACCCGCCGTCAACGCTGCTACCTGCTACGACTTTCTATCACCCTTTCAGACCCCATTGCTACCATTAAAGAATTTTTTTTCGCAAATTATTAAAGTCAAACTAGATTGCTTCAAAGCTAATGAGCACTATTTACTCTCAAAAAAAAACAGCAGACTATTTGCTACTACCTCTGATGACATTGCTACCATTTGCTACCGAAAATGGTAGCATGCTACCTTTTGTTACCATTTGCTACCATCGGATTTCGAACTCTAATTTGAAGCGCTCCCAGAAAACTGGAAAACCAATGAATCTTGGGAAGTTGGGTTCATCGAGGCGCCAAAATGTCCAGAAAAAGAGCTGATTATCATCGTCAACACCGCCCATAAAAATCGAGAAAACCGACTTCTTCTCCGCCGATATTTTGAAGGTAAAAACGATCTTTTGGCGACATTCAATGATTTTTTTTTGTAGAATTAGAGAAAAAGCAAATCAATTTCGCGAAGTTCTTCCTCCTCGGTAAAGCAGAAACACCAGTCGAAAACGAGAACGACTGGATCATCGGCGATTTTGAGGATACTTACGACAATCTTATTCTTAAAACGAAAACTTCTTATGAATACTTTGAGCGATTCTGCGGCTCGGCAAAGTTTTATCTTTTGATCGACGACGATGTTGCTTTTTACCCGGAAAAAATAATTGAGAGACTCGAGAAAGAAGAAGCAAAAGATACTATTTTTGGCAAAAGATGGAATGAAGTAAAAGGTACCGAAAATTTTAAATTTGAAATCAACATTTTTTTTTCTTGAAAGCGCACAACCATCCTTGGCTGAAAGAAAAAGGAATTTCGATTTCGGAAGAGCAGTGGGCGAAGCAGTTCTGGCCGGACTACATTGCTGGACCTTGTGCGTTTATGACGGCAGAGAGTGCAAGAAGCATGGCAAACGTTGCTCAACTGACGAAAAAAGCTCTGGCGATCCCTATTGAAGGAAATTGTTGAATTTGAAAGTCAGAATTTTAAAGTTACTATATTTGTTAACAAAAATTCACTTCAACTGCTTTTTTCGACAATAAAAAAGACGTGGCTTTCAACGGAATCCTCCGAGAAAAAGCCTGCCTCGACCTTAGAAACGAAGAAAGTCTCTGTGTTCATTTGGAAGGAAACACGAAGAAGCTTGAAAATCGAATAAATGATGCAATTAAAAACATGTAAAGAAATCAGCCCTTTTTTCAATAAATAAAAGATATCCGTAAATTTGAAATTTCCCATTGTTGATTTTTTGATTTTTTGAAGTGATCGAAGTGATAAAAGAAGGAATCAAGAAAGAAAATACAAACGAAACGAATAGAATCTGACAATTAATAATAACTATATAACTTGAGCCTAAGAAGGAGCCATTATTGTAAAATAAAATCGGTCATTCTTAAAAGAGGGTTTTAATAACAAAAACTTCCTTTGAATTATTGCCGTGGACTGGCTTCCGTGAATGTGAAAAAGCAACAACTTCGTTTAAGAATGTATTTTTCCAAAGAAAAGTATGAAAAGAATTCATCTCAATCTAAAATCTATTGGAAAAGACGATTTTTTGTCCTCTCACTTTATAAAACGTCTCTTTTGAGACTTTATTGTGCTCATAAGCTTCAAAAAAATCTAGTTTGACTTTAAAAGCTTCGCGAAAAAAATTTTTCGATTTAGGGCAGAGTGAAGTTCAGTGAACAATGAACAGCGCTCGTAAACAGCATTTTGAGATTGACTCCGGAGTGTACAGTGTACAGGGGATCTCGGGGGATTTCAATTCCTAGCCGGTACAAAAATCATATTTTTTTTTACAATAAGAACCGAGTTTTACCCTGCTTTTTAATTGGAGAGAACTCTACCTCAGCTATACATGTAAGGAGTTCTCTTAAATTCTAGCCCGAAGCCCACACTTATTCTACAAAAATATTTGTAAAAAAACCGTAGTGGAAGGCCGATTTCTATGGAATTGTCGATTTTTAATATAATGAGCAAATTTTCGAAATTTCTAAGTTGATTTTATTAAAAATCACGTGATCTGATGAAAAATTTTTTGCTTACAACTTTCCTCTCTGACCTCGAAACTATCTGTAGAGAAAGTTTGAGGCGAAAAAACGGATTTTTTTCTTGATATCTACCTCCTTAACCTAAGCCGGCCAGGGTGCACCATCTATGGAACTGGGGTCAAAGAATTAGGTGTTTTATCCGGTAAGCAGTATTTTTTCGCCGAATAGTCTCCCTCTTCGAAGTGGACGACTTCATTCGATGCTGAAACCAAAACCCAAATCCGAACCCAAACCCGAAGCCATACTCGAATCCGAATCCGAACCCTCACCAAGGACCCAAAAACGAACCGAACAATGAACGTAGTAGACTTTGAATTGAATTTTTCAATTCACAAATTAAAAAAAAAAGATTATGACAAGAATATATGTTAAAGTAGCACCTGTCGGAAGAGACGATTTATCAGCTTTGAACGTCTCTGTATCAGCGATTTTTTGAGGGGATGTAGCACGTGTAGCATGTAGCAGCGATATATTGCTACATTTAGAACCCTACTCCAAAATATAACTATTTCTTTTCCTTGAAAATTTTGACTCAAAAAAAATTTTAGAATTTCTAGAATACTGTCCATAGAGAAGTATTTTTGACCTTGATCAATTCCGGAGTTTCACAAAAGGTACGGTCGTTTGCTATGTTAAATATCTTGAAGAATTCTCAAAACTTCTGCTATTATTTTTATATTTGATTTTAAGCGATCAAAACTACTTCAAAGACAATCATGGTGACACCCTCCAACACTAACAGAGCAAAATCAGAAGGTAAGCTGAAATATGAAATTTGAACTTTTTCTGTATATGGACTTTACTGAATTTCAAAATTTCGACCCCGCAAATCGATTTTTAGAACAATTATGAGGCTACATTTCTGGATGTCTATCTCGACTCTTACACATCTTAATTGCTTTAAAAAATTGGGTTTTACGCCGAAAATGACAAACATGACCAAATTTTGCTAAAATTTGAGATTTATTTTGGCTAAAAAGGGCTCCGAATAATTTTTTTGATGTTTTAAAGAAATCGAATTATTCCCTGAAAACAATATTGAAACCATTTTTCAGATCCTGTCAACTCACATAAACAAGTGGCGAAAGAAAGGACCGCGTCGACGATACAAGATATATGGTCACAACGAGTGCCTAGAAGAAAAGCCCGAGACATATGAAATGGTATTTATATCCATTTTAATTATTGACTTTTGCACTTATCCCTGAGGTCGACAACTTGCCAACGTAAGAAAACAAGGCAAGACAAGTTACTTGCCATGGCAAGTTATAGAAATTGCTTGTTCTTGCAAGAAAATTTCGTGTAATTTGCAAGTTACTTAAACAAACGGAGTTCCAGCTCTGGGTCGACAAAAAAATTATTTTTGACCCCTTTTAATTCTGCTTATATTGTTGGAAACTCCGATTAAAAAAGAAACGTTATTGGTTTCTAAATCACTAAAAATTTTAGTTATTTTTTTCGCCCAAAATCAATCAAATTGTGATTTTGATTGCTTTATATTATTTCAAAATCATTTCTTCATAATTAAAAATTTTAATCAATAAGAATTTTTTTTCTCGGATTTTATTTTCTTTCCCAAATTTTTTCTAGAAGATCATAATTATTATTTACGTATGTAGATACATAATCCAAATATTTCATAAAAAGATGATTGCGAAAATCAAAAAAATATTTCAAAAAAGAGGTAAGGTACATTATTTTAACCATATTAGTCAGAGAGACATTTAGTCTTTTAAGGAGGTGAATAAATTTATATTATTTTTAAAAATTTGAACCACATTTTTGAATTCCTCATCAAAAGATAAAATTTTTTGGAACAGTGGCGTGCGTGGCTGCCGCCCTATTTGAGGGTGCATGATTTCTGCTTTTTCTGAAATTGGATAAAATCGTGAAGCGTTGCCGCCCTGTCTAGAAGAACTCTGATAGTGCGGGACCCAGAGTTGGAAATGAAGTAACACGTTGCTACTTCATTACTACATTATTACCACGGCTCCGGAAAACTGCTACTACCTACTACCATTACTACAAAAAAAATGGACCATGGTAGTATGTAGGATGTAGTCAACAGTTTACTACGAACAACTTCCAGGAAAATAACTATTTATTTAAGTTTATGAAGTCAAACTAGATCCGTTGTATTCTAATTAACATTTTTAAATATAGAAAAGAGACATAGATAATACGAAATAAAATTAAGACGTCTCTTCTTGAGAAAAATTTGCGAAAACTTGCATATTTCCAAAAATCTTTTTATCTTTCGAACCGGATGTATTAGTGTAGTATTACTTCACACTTCTGAGAAATCGTATCTTTAGTTGACGAGAGTTCAATTATCTTTCATTTATTTAGCATAATAATGGGTTTTGTAACCCGTTGACGCTAAGTTAGAAGACGGCGACGGGAAGCCGCGAATTCATAAATGCGTGATTTATTGTAGAATCAAGTCCTGAGGTATAGAAATCTGGCAGTAGAGAGAGACCAATTAGTGACCGGTCAAGCAAGTGTCACATGGGAAATTGGTGGAGCGGGAGGTATTTGATAGAACTATGCATGTGAGTGTGCGCTCACCCATAAATGGATGAGCGATGAGTGTCAATTCTAGCGCAAGCGCTAGAATATGCCTTATGGAAGTATAAGCGAGTATGCAAAACCCAATAATATGCTTTTCGCCAATTACGGCTTCTTCAGTGCTACAGACAAATAGCTGGAAAAAAATCAGAAACATAAAAGCTGTTACCTTTTTAGTTCTGTCTTTGCATCTTAAAAGGTAACAGCTTTTATGTTTCTGATTTTTTTCCAGCTATTTGTCTGTAGCACTGAAGAAGCCGTAATTGGCGAAAAGCTTATGCTAAATAAATGAAAGATACTTCTGAGAAAGTTTCATTTCATTTATTTAGCAGAAGCTTTTCGCCATGACGGCTTCTTCTGTTATTGAACTCTCGTCAACTAAAGATACTTCAGAGAAAGCTACTACATACTACCATTACCACCGTCCGATGTAGTAAAATTTAGTAATTTACTACATTACTACGTTACTACCCTACTTCATTTTCAACTCTGGCGGGACCACCGCATGCCACTGTACCTTGCATTTTTGATTTGCCCACGGTAAATCTTAAAACAATTCAGTTAAACTTTAAATATGAGCATTTGCCGATTATTCTAACAGGTCTAACAAAACAATCTCAAATGAGTCTTGCTTGCTCAAATGTTTTTTGATAGTTAATCATTTTCAATAAAAATTTATGACTCTTTGCGACTTTTGCAGAACTTGCGGTTAAAAATGTGTATAAATGTAGATTTTTGTAAAAATCGGGTTTTTCGACAAAAAAATTTATTGAAGGCAAAGACCCTTAAATTTTCGTCATGTAATATTGCCCATGTTTTTCTTTTGACAAAGAGTATTTTTAAATTTCGGTGAAACCAAGAATAGGAACAAATAAGGCAGCGTAGGTAGTAAGTGCTGAAAACGAAAATGCAATTTTTAGAATGAAGCCCCCTTGAAATAATGCTCTGGGTCGGGTGTAGAGCGCCCAGGTTCACAATTGTGAACCCGGTTCACAAAATTTTTAAAAGAATGAAATCAGGGATCTTTATGCGCTCCGCGCCTGATTTCATAAGGAAACTCATTTTTGACGTTATAAGCTTTCTCTACAATCGCACCTTAAGTCAATTAGAGTCACTTTTTTGGCCAAAATTGAACCAGGTTCACAAAATTGTGAACCAACCGATTGTGAACCTGTGCACCCGCCACCCTCTGGGTCTCTCCTCGGGATAGCTATCTGACAATTAATTTTATTTCATTCGTTTCTCAGTAAAATATTAAACGATGAAGCCCGCTCAGCGGGTAAAACAATGGATACAGTATCCAGGATACTCCATATTTTCTATAAACTAAGATTTTTGGTCTCAAATTGCAACTTATTCTAGTCCTCCACTTTGGAAATACTGTTTCTATGAAAGAAACTATGATAGAAACTTTCTATCAATAAAATGGTATCTTTAAAAAAATACAAATATAAGGCAGAACTTTAAAAAAAATTGTCTGCCGAGTTTGCCGAATTAAGGTCTTTTCCGTATGGGTTCCTTTTCTTGGTTTGTGCCTGTTCAGTCGGGTTTCCAAAGTTTCGTCCCAAAATTTAAATTCGATGTTTAACTCGTCAACCCAGCCTATAAACCTCTTTTAAGGACTGCTTTTCTGTGTTGCCGGTTTATATTTCCATCTCTTGCGTTCGGCGATGGTAGGCAGAAACATGACTGAGGAGCATGTAGGAACAGAGTTAATAGTATAGTTACATGTTGCAACTACATACTACAATAACTACAACCAGAATATATCACTCACATTTGTTAAACCGCACATTTGTTGAGTTTCGCTGAACGCATATTGCGCGGATACCTGCGTAGCGCTTTTGAAAGGTTCTAGCGTCGATTCATTAAAAGATTAAAGAATTGTTAATATACCTAATTAACGCGTGAACGCATATTGCGCAGATTTCTGCGCAGAGCCCCTTTAATGCTCGATATCTCATACTTTACTTGACCAAAATTTTAAATGAACCTCAACTTTAGGAGCTCTTTTTCGATGAGGAATCCGAATCTGGCATCGAAAAAATTTTGACTTCAGGATAAAAATTTGGCTTCAGAACGAAAAATTCCGAATTTTTCGAATAATGTTTTGTTAGCATTTTAACAGCTCTTCATTACTTTTTCCGTCTATAAAAAATATTTTTTCGACGTTTTATCGCATATTTGCATCGAATCAAATATAAATTTATTAGCACTATTTTTAGCAAGGTTTGGGTTAGGGTTAGGAATTTAAACTATTATGAGCTTGTTCGCAGGCGTCTGAGCTTTATTTTGGTAGCTTTGGTCTTTTCAAATCTCGACCACAATCGGCGCTAGATCGCTCTAAAGGCCATGCGCAGAACTCTGCGCAATATGCGTTCAGCAGGAAAAAATTTCGTGCGTTCATACGTTTAAACTGAGACGCTTGGCAAGCAGAAAATTTTAGTATTGCAGATTTGCTTTATTGTTGTTGGATTTCTTTATTTCAAACTCTGATAAGGAATGCTGCTCGATTTTCCAGAAAACTTCTTTGAAAACGGTTATCTTAATAATCGTGCTGTTGGTATTTGCGATGGTGATTATCAATATCTCGTTAACAAGCAAACAGATCTCAGGTTAGTATAAAAACTTATTTTCGACTTTTTTTGATTCACACGTTCAATTTAACCCGTTAACAGCCCCGTGGAGATTTAATCTCCACGCGTGGAAATGAGTAACCAATCGCGTGTGCGGGTTCATGATTTGAATCAATCACCGACGGGCTCTTGCGTAGGCAAAAGCCTACTGCCCTGTTAACGGGTTAACGTTTGAAGTTCAAACGCATATTGCGCATTTGCCACGTGTTCAAGCATGGGGAAATGTGCGAACGACTTGATTGACTGAAAAATACGTCAGTCAGAATTAACAACCGCATTTGAAGAGTTCGAGTGCCATTTTTGGAATTTCAGGAATTTTTGTAAATGTTGTCCAAGTCAAGCTCTGTGTAAACAAGGTTCTTGCCAAAGTGAGGCCTACTCATAAAACACGCTGACGATTCCTAGAATAAAACTGTTAAAAAGACAATGATCGCGAAAGACTTTTAAAGAATAATTCTCTCTATAAATCTAAAATTAATAACTAAAAATTATATTTATTTTTAGATCGCCGAAATTGCCACCCAGCCACGTCACCTACACCAGATGTCAAAGCAGATTTATCCCCGATACTGATGGCCTCATTTTTGATTTTGAATATTTCGACATTGGCCCCAACGAATATGTTGTTTTCACAGATGAAGGCAGAGTTCAATACTGGTTTAGTGGATCATTATCGGTATGTTTTTTTTTGGATATTATATCTGGGAGATAATTTACGCTTCGCGCCTTATTTGAACCAGAGTTCGTTATTTTGACAAATATTGCACCTCCCAGCTATGTATTGGATCATTATAAAGAAAGTTTCATTATAAAGAAAGCTTCATTATAAAAAAAGCATCATTATAAATCCCTTTATAATGAAGCTTTTCTTTAATGTAATAGGTAGTAAACAGGTAACTACGATCTACTACCACAAAAATAATCAAAAATAAAAATTTATAAAGTCAAACTAGATCTGTTGTATTTCAATTAATATTTTTAAAGATAGAAAAGAGACATAGTCTATGTCACATAGATGATGCAAAAAAAAGACGTCTCTTCTTGAGAAAAAATTGCGAAAAATTGCAAATTCCCAAAAATCTAGCTCTAGAACCGGAAAAATTTAATGTAGTATTGCTACACTATAACTACAGTATTACTTCATTACTACCTACTTCTGAGAATTCTACTACATACTACCAGGGTTCGAAATGTAGCAATATTTTGCTGCTACATGCTACAAGTGCTACATCCCTCAAAAAATATCCCTGCTACATGCTACATGTGCTTCATTCTCCTTTAAAAAACCGCTGCTACATGCTTCACTTGCTACATTAAATTTTGCCGATCTGCTACCATTTTCGATTAGATCTCAATTATATATGAATTTTTTTTGGTTTTCAATTTCTTAAAAGCAAAATAGATACAAATGAAGCTAAATATCATCACTTTCAATCAAAAGAGACATTTAAATATATTTGCTATGAATAAATCATCTCTTTTGATAATAAAAATCCTCACGTCCAGAAAAATGTAGCAATGTAGCAAGCTACACTTTGCTACACGCTTTTTGAACGCTGCTACATGCTTCACCTGCTACATGTAGCAAAAATATAGCAATTGCTACATTGCTACATTACTACACTGCTGCATTATGAACCCTGATTACTACCGTCCGATAAAGTAAAATGTAGGAATTTACTATATTACTACGTTACTACCCTACTACATATCGACTTTCGAAAAAAACTTCTCTCTAGTCTCATTTGTCTTGTGCACTTCTGAAAATCGCTAATCTAAGTCTGTCGAGACTAGTCTGAAGATTTTGTCAGATAGATTTTAAGAAAAAAGAGCGCCATGAATTATGATTGATTATTTTCCAATCGAAATTTTGTCGTTAAAGGACCTCCCTGAAAATATCAAATCTAGTGTAGATTTTTCTCCTCTTTGATCTCCAATTTGAATTTTTTTCATATCATAATTTTTGAGTTCAGGAAGGAGAAAAAGTGACGCTCAACTTCAAAAGGAATCAGCTCCTAAAATACTTGTCACTCGAAGTTAAAAATACCTTCATCAAAAAGCGCATTCAATTTTGATCTGGTCCAAGTTCGCGTGGTCTTTAACTTGAGCTTATACCGGTCATAATGAGGGGATTAGTGCAGTAACTCGGTGTGAAGCCGGGGTCGCGCAGCGTGGAGCGCGCCTATTCAGACAAAATAGTGCAAATTCCCAGCCGCGCGAAGGGGGTTTCTTGATAAATCCTCTGATTACGATCTTATACAAATAAAAATCGAAGACCACGCGAACTTGGACCTGGTCAAAATTGAATGCGCTTTTTGATGAAGGTATTTATAACTTCGAGTGACAAGTATTTTAGGAGCTGATTCCTTTTGAAGTTGAGCGTCACTTTTTCTCCTTCCTGAACTCAAAAATTATGATATGAAAAAAATTCAAATTGGAGATCAAAGAGGAGAAAAATCTACACTAGATTTGATATTTTCATGATATTTGAAGAAAGTAAGAAAAAGTTCTGCGCTCGTGAAAAGGGGCGCGAGCTTGCTGCGGGTGGTCCCTTAAGAACCCTAAAAATTTAATATGCTTAACTGGCAGTTAAAAATTTTATTTTTCAGGGAATTCGATTTTCTTTCTTCTCTTCATACGTTGATGTTGGTTTTGTCTCTTATGAACAAAGCGAGGATACCCTTGGATTTTCAATCAAGGTCAGCAAAGGATACGACATACACAAGGACATCGAGAAGTTTGTGCTTCCTTATACATGCATCAAAAGCAGCTTCATCAATTTCATGAAAAGATGGAATATCAACTAAAAAAATCTTTATTTCTGTCTCGCCGTTAAATTAAAGAAAGAAAAAAATATAACTGTATTCGTTCTTATTAGTTGAAAAGAGTATTTTCTTATTACCTCCTAACTATCAGTTCTTGACTATAGACTAAAGGCATTTACCAATCTCTTGAGAGTCGAGGCCAGAATTCTAAATAAACTCGAGTCGAGTTGAGTTACTTGACCACGTGAGGTACCGCTCGAATCAACGTGATTTATGAATTGTGGGGTTGGCTTGTTTGTAATTACCTAATTTTTTGGCCCGTTTTGAACTAATAATGACATTCTTTCCAAGAAAAGGCGCAGAGCGCACCAGAGCCCCTGTTAAATTAAAATTCTGAAACATTGTTTTCAAGTGCAGCTCAACGGTCTGCATTTCAGGTTATGCACTCTTAATAAAAATCATATAAATTGATATGTAACAGATAGTTCAAGTGCGCTTCGCTCCTGATCTTAGAGAACAAATCGTTTTTAAGTCTTTTGGAACCAATTAAGCCTCAAATTTCTCCAATTTAAATCAAGAATGCATAACCAGTAGGGTTGGCCAAAAAAATCGAAAGTCGTGCGAGTAACACGAGTCACCCCTCATTCGAAGCGCCTTTTCTTGGGGTTCATTTTTATATATAAATGAAATCGGTCACACAACGGGAAAACATTGAAAAAAATATTTTTTGAAAATTTCGATTTTTTCGATTTTTAACAAAAAACCTATTATTTAATGAGTCATATCTTTCGATGAGTCATGCTGACGATCATGAAACATCTTTACATGTTCACTGGCGTCTATAGTTTCGATCAAGAAAAATAGTTTTTTAAGAATTATGTATAAAACCCATAATTTAGTTTCAAACAAGAATAATATGTATTTTAAAAGCATATGGGGGTGGATGGGGTTTGGGAAGTAGCTGAGATTGATCACCTCATAGTTCCCCGCCATTGTCAAGCCCCTTAAATTTAGAAATCAAGGGACGGGGCTGAGACGGCCCGAAAGATTCGAAAAACTACCAAAAAATCGATTTTTTCATGTTCTTAGACTTGAAAGAGAAGTCTGAACCTAATTTCCTTGAGGAAATAGATCATGTATGTACTTGATTGAAAGAACAGACGCTGGAGAATATTCTTACATGATTTATGATGACGTCAGCATGACTCATCGAAAGATATGACTCATTAAATAATGGGTTTATTAAAAAAACGAAAAATCGAAATTTTCAAAAAAAATATTTTTTTCAATGCCTTCCCGTTGTGTGACCGATTTCATTTATATATAAAAATGATCCCCAAGAAAAGGCGCTTCGAATAAGGGGTGACTCGTGTTACTCGCACGACCTTCAATTTTTTTGGCCAACCCTAATAACCAGGTTATGCAAAATCCACGAAAATGCATAACCTGGTTATGGCATAACCTCAGTGCCCGACACCCGGGTCAGCTCGCAGACCCTACGCGCTCTACATCCGGAAAGACCTTAACTCGGCAACTTCGGCAGACAATTTTTTCATCAAATTCTGCCTTTCTGCCTGTATTTTTTCGAAGAGATACCATTCGATTGATAGAAAAATTCTTTCTAAATTCGAAGGCTACAATATGTTGCAATTTATGGCCAAAAATTTAAGCTTTTTTAGCAAATATGTGGTTTTCTACCATCTGACCCGCGGATCGGACTTTATCTCTTAATTTTTCACTGAGATACGAATGAAATGAAGTTTTTTTTGTCATATAACTATCAAAAAACATATCTTGTGCTTTAAATATTTGATTGAATAAGAATTGCTGGAAAAAATGGACCGTTTTCGAGCTTTTTGTATTGACCGCCTTGTCTGCCGAGTCTGCCGAAAATTATACAATAAAAAAAATTTTGTTCGTTTCAGTGCGACGAAACAAATTCTAAAATGTCGAAAAATCTCGACTTCGTGAACTAAAATAAAAATTTTGTAAATTAAAATTAATCCCCTCAAATAAAGCTAGGACTTATTTTCTCATGAGCAAATAAGATGCCGATTCAGAGATCTCTGAGCAAGAACTGAAATAAAAATTTTATTTTTCGTCTTAATACTCCATATTACTCGCATAAAACTCCTAAGTTAACGAGCACTCATCGAAAATAAAAAATGCATTGTCGATTCTAGAGCATATTATTATTTAAAGAAATATAATTAAAGAGTGACCTCAATTTGTTCATATTCCCAGATTGAGATAATAAGTCTTAACAAGGATGCAAAAAGAAAAATCAAACAAAAAGCTTTTCATTGGAATTCTTGTTTTCACTGTAAGAGAATTTTTGAGGTCAGCTTATTTAATTGTTTTTGAAAGCTTATCAGTTTGTGGAATATTCTTGGACACATAAAAGACGTGATGTCTGATGAAGTTGAGCAAAAGAGCCTTCTGGTCAAGGTACAATTTGAAGACTCGTACAATAAAACACTAGAGAGTGAACCCGAGAACTGCACAAGAGATGAGACAGACATCTTTCTCGACTTGGCTCTTCTTGAAAGAAATTATCCTGAACTGAAAGGAAAGCGGCGCAAAATAGAAGGAAAATGTATTTATCCAGGTGAAAATGAAAAACAGTTGGTTGCCTTTTTCCCGAACTCCTTAATTATATGTTTTATTATATTATGAACTAAGCTTAGGTCCTGCTCAGCAGAGTTCGAAATCTGGTAGAAAATCCGTGCTCCCGTTCCCTCCCTGCTCCCTTACCCAGAAAAAAGGGAGCTCCCTCGTAAAATATCCGTGCTCCTGCTCCCTTTTTGCTCCCAAAAAAGAGAGCTCCCATAGGGAAATTTAACTCCCTTTTTTTAAATTTCAAAAATTTTCAAAGTTTTTCATTTTAAACTTTCGAAGTCAACATCATCGTTGTCTGGTTATTATATAGCGATGAAATAAAAAGTATAAATAGGCATTCGTTTAAATGATTAAAAGGTGACGACACGTGATTCTGAGATTCTTAGGAGTAAGAGATATCTACATATCATTTTGTTCCTTAGAGCGAGCTGATTTCAAAAATGCAAAAAAAAATTTTTTCGGTCACTTGGTTGGGCTCTGGGTCCCCAAAATCACCTTTATATTTTTTGCATTTTTGTAATCAGCTCGCTCCAAGGAACAAAATGATATGTAGATATCTCTAACACTTAAGAATTTCAGAATCACCTTCGTCACCTAATGATTAAGCTAGACTTCAATGTTTTCTTCTTCGCTAATCTTTAAAATCAAAGATAAATACATTATTTGGAAATAATAAAAAAAAATCTTGGTAGATTTTCGGCTGTTTATTCATATGAAATTTCAGAAGAGACATTTAAAAAAATATCTAATCAAAAAACGTCTCTTCTAATAAAAATCCGCGCAGACGCGGTATCCCAATCAAGATGCTTATAATCTGAGAAAAATACATTTGCTGAAATTATAAAATCAAACTAGATGTAATTTTGGCTATTTATTTATATGAAATTTTAAAAGAGACGTTTATATCTACATAAGGGTCGGACATTTTCGGAGGATGAGCGCAGACGGAACTCAAATTTTTTCTGGAAGTACCTCAGGTCATGTACTTTCGTGTGCACGGGTTGTGCACGGGATTGCCACATTTTTGGTATTGTGATTTTTTGGGTTAAAATTTGAAAAAATGAAATTTTTCAGAATCATTTTTGTATTTTTCAAAACGGAATCTATGGTATAAAAACAGCTCTTTAACCATCCAGAACTGTCAGAAATACAATAATCAATATTCCGTGATTTCGGGCCGTCTCAGCCCCGTTCCGTGATTTTTAATTTAAGGGCTTGACGGCCCTTCGGGCCGTCTCAGCCCCGTTCCGTGATTTTTTAATTTAAGGGGCTTGACAGTGGCAGGGTTGTCCGAGGGGATCAATCTCAGTTACGTCCCCAACCCCACCCACACCCATTTTTTCACAAAATTCACATTAACCGAGTTCTAAGCTGAATTATGGCTTTTAATTTTTTAAAATTTTATTCTTTAAATTTTAAGATATAATTTCACATTCAGACCATTTTTGACCCGAAAAAAGGTCAATTTTGAACATATTTCGCGTCCTTTTTGGTCCTCTTAGGGTAATTTTGCAAATTTTAAAATAATCGATTTTCGGCCCCTACACCCTTAATTTTAGAAATTTTTTTGCTTTTTAAGAAGTCTTTGGAGGTCCTTAAAACACCCTTAAAATATCAGTTCCGTCTGCGCTCACCTTCCTAGAATGTCCGACCCTAATCTACATCAAGTCGAAAAAACGTCTCTTCTTAGAAAACTACTATAGAATAAGTTTTTCCCAGTTTTCGGCGCGCAGATAAGATTCTACACTAAAAATTGTTTATTTTCAAAAATTTTCAAAATTGGGAGCTCCCAATTTACTCACAGCCCAGGAAACCTGTGCTTCTGCTCCCTCCGTGCTCCCAAAAAAGAAAGCTCCCTTTTGGGGCTCCCAATTTTGCTCCAAACGATTTCCAACTCTGCTGCTTAGTTAGCATACAATAATTGGATTGACGTTTAAATTCTGTTTTTCTTTTCATAGGTCAGAATAAGGGAAAATATCGAGTTCGACTTCATTTTTTGTCTGCATTTCTGAGTTCACTGATGAGCTTGGGCATAGTTGGAAAAACAACCGAAACTAGCGTGCGCGTTCGCTCTTTTGTCTCCGGGTGCGCGTGCGCAAGTATTCTTCTTTACATTGTAATTGGATCTTTTAGATATAACCTCGACTACAATGGTTTTCCCAGACCTCTAAGTTCTCATTGAAAATTTATATTATCATAGATTGGAAAATTTATATATTTTTTTAATACAGTGATAACCCAGTTTAAGGCCGGCCCTTTTAAGGCCACTTTTTGGAAAATCCCCAAAATCTGTCATCCTCAAAAAATCCATTTTAAGGCCACTTTCTTTCAATCTCTATTGATGATTTCAAAAACTTTTGTGGGGCCGGAAATCGTAAAAACTGCAAGTGCAGTTTTCTTCAGCTCCTCGAGACGAGTTGAATGATGGGTCTAACTCTTGATAACTCTAAGGATTTACCGGTTTACCGGCTAGTTACCGGAAAATACGTTGTCACCGGCCGTTTTTGTTCTAGAAGTGGTCAACAGATGCCCGACCCAGGAAACTGTTCCTTATGGTCAGTTCTATTGCAGGCTAAAAGATGAAAGTCGTATCATTACTACGAAGAGAGTTATCACTAAAAACAGTAAATTTTGCATAAATTTCGTTGTCGCTGCACGTTCCTGATTTTTAGTCCCATTTCCGCCAAAAATAGTATTTTAGTGATAACTATCTTCGGAATAATGATACGACTTTCATCTTTTAGCCTGCAATAGAACTGACTATAAGGAACAGTTTCCTGGGTCGAGCATCTGTTGACCACTTCTAGAACAAAAACGGCCGGTGACAACGTATTTTCCGGTAACCAGCCGGTAAACCGGTAAATCCTTAGAGTTATCAAGAGTTAGACCCATCATTCAACTCGTCTCGAGGAGCTGAAGAAAACTGCACTTGCAGTTTTTACGATTTCCGGCCCCACAAAAGTTTTTGAAATCATCATTCAATATTGAAGCGTCACTTGAAAAAGCTTATATTATTTGACTGCGTGATGTCTCGTGTTTTATGTTCATTTCTATTTTTTGGTACTCTTCGATAATTCTTTCTCGAATTATTTAATTGACGATGATTTCTTACGGTCCTCTTTGAATTTTCACTTGCATTTTGAGTCCAAGAATTCCAATTTATCATTATATAGGCGTGTAAAAACACGCAGATGAATTTCAAGAGCATTTTTCTTTCGAAAAAGCTCAGTTATTGTCTTCTACACGTCACTATTCTTTGACGTCTTCACTAGAACCTCTTCATATCTTTTTTCTAAGAATTTTTCATCGTGATCCTTTTTCAGACGTGTCTTTCAGATAAAATTTTTGAAATGATTTAAGAAAGAATCACCTTGAATTCAATTCAAAGGTCACATTTAGAAAAATCCATGATTAATAAACTTTATATTATTTTTTTCGAGCGAAAGAAATATGCGATAACCCTATGACCCTCATTCATAATTTCTTATCCCAAGAAAGGAAAAATTTGTCCTCATCCGACTCGAGACAAAAAATACCCATTTTAAGGCCACTTTTGAAATCCTCTGTCATCCGAAAATCGGCCTTAAAATGGGTTTTCACTGTAATTCAAAATTTTTTTTAGATTATCCGTTTCTGAATGAGATGCTTCGTTTCAATAAGAACATGAAGCCTTCAGTTATCCAACAGCCAGATGAATGTCAATTTCAAGATTCTAGTTTACCTTCTCTGATTTTCGGAATCAAGTCAATGCCAAAAGCGATTCAAGCAAGAGAAACTTTGAGGAGAACTTGGTTAAGAAAAGAAATATGGAAAACGCTTGGATTTGAAATCAAGGTTGTTTTTATAACTGGAAAAGACAAAGGCTGGGGTCCGCAACAAATATAGAATATTTAAAAAAGGTTTTAAAAATCTAAGCCAGGATGCTACACCGCGCTGCTATCCTAGATATATGGTCGGAAGGGAGCCCGCGCGTAAATAGGCAAAATAGAAGAACAAACTCATCCGAGGGGCTACGGTCAGTCAGTGTTTGAAAATTTGGTCGAAACTAAGATGGGCGAGTGAGCGCGATGCTTTGATTTTTTCGTGAGTGAGCGAGTGCGAGCAGAAGCTCCAAAATTTTTCATGAGAGATTGAGCAAAAGCGCTCCCTCGTTCGCTCAAGCTCGCTCGTGAATCACGAGTTGTGATGATTAAGCGCTTGGTATTTTAGTCTCTCAATGATGGCTTCATAAGTGGCTTCATCTGCTTAAGGGGGTGGTGGTCGAGAATATTTTTTCAACTCTTCGAAATTCTGATTTTATTTTTGAGATCCTTGATAAAAAGGGAACATTTTTTGTCCCTAGCATTTTTTGATTTGATCTAGTTTACTTAAGAAAATTTTCAATTTTATACCGGGAATTTAAGAATTTTCGAAATTTTGATTTTTATAATTTGTCCAAAAACCGATGATAATTTTATTTTTGCTGCGAGAGATTGTTAAAATACTAGATAGGACTTATAAAAATGCAAAAATTGAGAATATTTGCCATTTTTACGAAAAATTTAGTTCAAATTGTGTAAAAAATGACGATTTTCAGGAAAACAACATTATTATAATGAGCTCCTGCTTCCTCAAAACGATACACAATATTTATAAAACTATCTCGCCCACACGCGCAAGGGTCTGAAGTTTAGACTCTGAACTTTCTTCAGAATAAATTTTATTTTGAAAAAAATTTAAGGGTTTCTTCGAAATTTTGTCAAGAGATAGGTCCATTCTAGAAGCATTTTTCGAGTTTTTTCCGAGAATTTATTTTTTCATACCTAGTCGCCCACATAATTTGAAGCCTTTTAAACCCATTTTCGTTGCAAAAAGAAAAAAAAATTTTGAAAAATTTTGAGGTAATTTTGTTGAAAGAAATCCGATTCTCGACCACCACCCCCTTAAGAGCTTCATTTGCACAATATCATATTATAATTATATTGTCAGTTCACTTAATTATGGAATTTTGGACATTTTTTGTGCCAACATTTTCGCAAAAATGTCCAAAAATTTGATACAAGCTACCAAAAAAAATGTCCAATCCAAAATGCTTAAAAATTTTTTTCTGAGGAAAATCTCAATCATCCTCTGTTTCATCCTTCTTCTAAAGACGAAGAATGTTCCAGAGGTACGAGATCAAACTTCAATCTTATCTTTCTCAAAGAAAAAGTGTGATTTTTGATAAAAAAACGTCATATTTGGCAAAAAAAAAGATAATTAAAAATTTTTGCACAGAATATGTCCGAAAATTTAATACATGCATTTTTGAAAAGTGTCTCAAAAAAACCCCATAAAATTGCAAAAATGTCCAAAAATTTGATGTCCAAAAATTCCATAAAAAACTGTATGTGCAAAAGAGGCTTTTGTGCCAGTGAGGTTAAAAAACCATATCAGAGCTTGTGTAAGGAAAAATCCAACCATCAGCAAAAATAACATCAAGTTTATTTTCAATTCTTCAAAAAGAATTACAGTTGACTCGCACAGGAGTCTGAACTATGGACCCGCACAATTTGGCCCTTTTTCCGAATTTCGCGAAAATTAATGAAATTCGCTCAATAAGCCATCTTTGTGAATATCTGTCAAATTTGCTTGCTCAAACGTATTTTGTAAGATGTATTCACGAGATAAATGCTATTTCTTACTCTTTATTCTGATAAACACGTAGAATTTACGGGGATAATTGACAAAAAAATGAGATTTTAACATTTTAGGGCTCTATAATTGATCTTTTTTTGAAGGAGCAGCAAATTAATCGGAATTTCGGACCCGCACGATTCGGCCCTTTTTCGAGAAATCTGCAAAACAAAAAAGGTCCAAATTGTGCGAGTCAACTGTATATTTATTGATCTCAGATATTAAGAATCGATAAGAATAATTTCATGAAATAGAAAATTTTAAATTTGAAAAATAGGGAGCCTTTTGGAGCAGGTTGAAAGCAGGAACACGGATTTTTTCAAGATTTAAAACGCTTTTTTTGCTTATCTGTTTTTTCCGCAATAATAAAAACCTAGATGGTTTTTAAAGAAGAATATTTTTTAGGTTCCACTTGCAGACCCTAATACAAAGAGCTCAAGGACGAAGCTAGAATAAATAAAGACTTGCTTGTTCTTGATTTAGAGGAGAGTCTCTTCAATCTTGCATTCAAAGACGTCGGATACCTCGATTTCATCAAAAACTTCTGCGATAATGTTGACTTTGTCTTCAAGGGTGACGATGATATTCTCCTCATCCCGATAAACCTCAAAAAACAACTAGAAAAGATAACAAATTCCGATTTCGAGGCCACTGGTTGTCTTAAACTTCCAACATGGACGAAACCCATTCGAGAACTTAGCAGTAAATCTTAGGGAAGACCATTTTATTTTTCATTTCTATGCGTTTGTTCGCTTGGGCTTAAAAACGCGTCGTCAATATCATATTGTCAATGTGTATTTTAACATGTGATGAAGAAATATTTACACAAAAAGTATTCATATGAGTCTAGTTTTAAAAAAAATGCCTAAAAAGAAAAAATTCGAAGAGTTTTATAGTAACTTGTAACCTATAGCTTTTAAATTTGAGAAAATTTTTTTTGAGATAAAAGTCCTAAAAATAGCGCTTGAAAATGCAATTTATTTTTCGAGGACGGACGGTGCCGATACCAATCAAAAATTGGTACCCGGTACCAAAAAATGTCACGATACCGAACCAAAATTATTTTTAAAAGGTTTATTCGCTAAATAAATGAAGTTTCCGGACCTTTCAGCCGCGGAGCGGACATAAGATTTTTGATGAGTCAGAAAAAATGCTTGACTTTGGTACCGGGTACCAATTTGGTACCGGCACCGTCCTTTTCCTTATTTTTTATAAATAAAATGGTCATCCCGTTTCAATACTTCGTCCCTGAGCAAGTTTATTCCGAAGATAGTTATCCTGCATATTTTTCAGGACTTGCCTATATAACGACAGGAAATTTTTCATTAAAATTGGCAGAAAAAATTCCTTTTGTTCAAATAACTCCAATTGATGATGCTTATGTTGGCTCTTTAATTGCCGCGACGGGTCAAAGTGAAAAAATGCTTCAATCATGGACTTTCTGCGAAGGCGTCAGAGCAAGCGCGAAGGCAAAACGCTACAGAACTCGATGTGACCTACTCCGTCTGACCGTGTATCACAAAGTGACTGACTATCAACAGATGGAAACAATGTTCAATGATCTTGTTTCAAACAATCACACTTGTATTTTCTGATTTCCTCTTTAAACCTGCTTATTAAATCTATTTCTCATTATAGGTTGGTGGTCGAGAATCAGATCTATTGCTATTTCATGATATTTTTTCATCTTATCAATGTAAAATTTTCTGAGCATAGATGGGTGTAGGGCGCCAAGGTTCACAATTGTGAACCCGGTGCACAAAATTTTTAAAAGAATGAAATGAGGGGTTTATATGCGCTCTGCGCCTGATTTCATAGAAGAACTCATTTTTCACGTTATAACTTATAATCAATACTGAATCATACTGTATGAATGTCAATAACAGTTGACTCGCACAATTTGGACCCGCACAATTCGGCCCTTTTTTACGAATTTCGCGTAAATTAATGAAATTCTTCTTCTTAAGGGGGAGCTGGTCGATTCTTAACACCTCTTTTAACAAGCATAACTCCTAGAATTTATTATGAAAGATTTTCATTCGATTTTTATCTGATAGAAAAGGGTTTAACGGAGGGGCCAACAGGAAAAAATTTGAAAAAAAAATTTACGATGTTGGAGAAAATTTATGTTAAAGACGACCCTACTCTTAACAAGGATTCCGGCCAAACCCTAAAAATTTTTAAAAATTTTACTGATGAAAAATATTCTTCAGACAATTATCTTGAGGCCAACGTGGAGAGAAAATTGGGATGCTATGGTAATTAAGGTCGTAACGGCCGATTTAAAAATGTCATTTTTGCTAAAAATCGTTATTTTTCACTAATTTTTATTAAAAATTTTATTAAAATTAATTCCAAAAAATCGCCGAAACCCGTAATTTTTTGATATTTACAGTTTTAATCTGATAGAAAAACATATTATACATAAAAAAATAAAGTTTTGTTGGTTTAAGTGCGAAATAAACAAATTCTAAAATTCCAAAAATCTCTTCTTCATGACATAAAATAAAAAATTTTCTATATTAAAGTTAATCCAATCAAAAAAAGGGAGAGACCAAAATTGTTCCTTTTTGATCGAGGAATCCAAAAATATCAGTAAAATTTTAAAAAGTCGACAAAAAATTTTTCGACCACCTCCCCCTTAATGAAAATTTTCTTGCTCAAACGTATTTTGTAAGATGTATTCACGAGATAAATGCTATTTCTTACTCTTTTTTCCGTTAAACACGTAGAATTTACGGGGATAATTGTATAAAAAAGTTATATTTTAACATTTAAGGGCTCCAAAATTGATCTTTTTTAAAGAAACAGCAAATTAATTTGAATTTCGGACCCGCACAATTCGGCCCTTTTTCGAGAAATCTGCCAATCAAAAAAGGGCCAAATTGTGCGAGTCAACTGTATATTTTTTGATTTATTCTTATTCGATGATGCATGTAAATATTAAAAAAAAAATTGAGCAGAAAATATTGATGTGAAATAAAAAAAAAATTGAAAATGGAGATATACAGAATCTATTTTTCATTATCATCATCAAATGAATGATGGCTTAGCGAAACCAGGAATAGGCAAGCCGAAAGCAGCATAATCTCCAATATATATCGCCAATAAATTCTCCAACTCGACATTCGTTAATTTTGAAAACTCTTCTTCTATCTTCAATTTTGAATGTTTCGTTGAATGAGCATTTGCGGATTGGAATCCCTGTTGAATTTCGTCGTAAGATGGGCTTCTGACGTTGAGTTGTTGCATCAAGCGAGGCATGTCTTCGTCCATTTGAGAGATGCGCCCGATAAAGTCGAAATCGAACGCGCAGATGTCGCATGAGCTCTACAATGTTTTTATTGACAAATTCTATACAATCTCTCTCTAAATTACAAAAGTTTTAAGTGAAAAGACTTGATTTCACCGCCCAAAATTTAGGCGGCTTTTTCAATCGACTGTTATTTAAATCTATAAATAACCCTCTATGATGTACGCTATATGATAAAGGGCCTAATTTGCCTTTTGTGGCAAGTTGCTTCTCGACGAAATTTGC
The DNA here is from genome assembly GCF_907165135.1 of Oikopleura dioica. Taxonomy (NCBI): domain Eukaryota; kingdom Metazoa; phylum Chordata; class Appendicularia; order Copelata; family Oikopleuridae; genus Oikopleura; species Oikopleura dioica. The sequence continues at coordinate 241,254 of NC_137291.1, forward strand.
TTATCGTCGAGAGGTTCTCGATGTCATCATGTATCGGCTTATTTGACGTTATACATTTAGATGATAAGTTAGGTGTGAAAGACTTATTTGAAAATACTCCGAGAGGCATGGTCATAATTGGTTTTTTTCTTTGCCAAAACCCGAACAAAATTATTTGTAAATTTGAACGCAGTTTAAGGACCCCCCGTCTGGGGTCGGCAACTCGACAACTCAAAAACTCGACAGTCGAGTTGTCGAGTCGAGTCGAGTTGAGTTTTTGAAAACTCGACTCGACTCGACAGCCAATTTTAGTGTCGAGTTATGTCGAGTTGTCGAGTTGTGTCGAGTTTTTGTCGAGTTTTGTCGAAATTTTTCGAGATAAATTACTGACATTGACGGTCAAAAATGCCGGAGTCATCATCTCTTTCAAAAATCTTCCGAGGTAGACCATCCTAGAAAGCCAGTCGAGGCAAAATTTTGAATCATGTATATGAATATCATCACATTTTCAAAACTCGACACAACTCGACACAACTCGACTCGACTCGACTCGACTCGACACTCGCTGAAGAAAAATGAACTCGACTCGACTCGACTCGACACGAGATTTGAGTGTCGAGTTGCCGACCCCAGCCCCCCGTCAGCTTTTTCCTCGAAAAATGAAAATTTAAAAAACACCATATTTCTGGTTCTTAATGCGTACTTAAGTTAAATTTGCTACAAAAACTTGATAGGAGGAATTTTTGACCAAGAAAAATCAATATTCTAGCCAAAATTAGGGCAAATTCGTCAATTTTGGGCGTAAAGTCAAATTTTCAAATGCGATTTTGAGGGTGTTAGAGTCTACATAGACCCCAAAAAAATGAAGCCTCAAAATTGTTTTTAGACCCGTAGAGTCCATTTCCGGGGTCAAAACTTAAAAATTCCGAAATTTGATTTTTCGAAAAAAGCTGACGGGGGGTCCTTAATTTTCGAACTTTTCGAAAGTTACTCTTGATTCGCTCTGACAGAAAAGAATAAAATTTTTCAAATAATTATCTTATCTGGTTATTTTTTAAGAATATAGTGCGACACAAAATGTCCAAAAATTGTAGACTGACAAAGAAAAAAAAACGTTTATGAATCATAAATTATGATCAAATTTTGCTCCCGAGACCTATATTTTTCCATCTTTCTTATCAAAAGAGACATTTTTATAACGTTGTTTTTTTTATGGCAAACTTGTTAAAAAGACTGCTTTGAATTAAGTTTGATTTTAAAAATTTATATTAAGGGGGTAGAAACAGCTTTTTTCCGAAGAAGGCATTTTTTGACCGACGCTACAGACAAGAGAATCTTACGGTTTCAAATCTTCTCTTCATTTTTAGATAGATACATCTTAGATCTAGGAACATCTCTCTCGAAATTTGTTTTAGTCATCAATTTTTTGAATAAGCGGGCTCAGGAGCAACTCATCTCTCCGAAATTCTCGATTTTCGCCAATTTTCAAACACGAATATCTCGAGTCACCTGATAGTTTAGCAAATTTCATTCACAGTTATGTGAAGCTCAACCCCTTTTCTAGGAACATTTATGAGGAATTTCCGTTAATATAAATTAATCTTATGTTTTCTTTTATGTAGCTACAGTCCAAAATCGAGAAAGCTGTTTCTACCCCCTTAAGGACCCCTCCCACGGTTTGGATTTTGCGGTTTTTCAAATCGCTGTAAGATCCATCATTTCACTTTTATTTTTCGCGGACACATTCTTTCCGTAGAGACTTTTTCATATCTCTATTAGGAAAAAATATATGGCATCTTGTTTAGTCGCTAGACGGCTTTGAAATTCTCGAAAAACCGAGCCGTGGGAAGGGTCCTTAACAGTATCAAAATTGGCAGTTTTTGGCAGTCAACATTGGCAGTCACTTTGCAGTGGCAGTCGTCATTTCTTTTCAGATTACTAAGGTCGTTAGGAAATGACCACGTGAGGCAAAAAGCCTCGAGAGGTAACTTGCCATAAGACACAAATTTGACGAAATGACCACGAGAGGTAGCTCCCCGATATCGCCAGGATTTTCAAAATGAATGTATGAAACTACCATGGAGTTGAGCTCTAAGTGGAGATAGGAGAATCTGAGGTTCGCGAGAATACATGGGCTTTGCGCGAACCCCAATTCTGAGCGCGCCTAATTTTGCGGCAGCTATGTCTAGCCAATCAGCGGACATTTATCTTCCACTCAGACTTTCGAGATTCGAGAAAGCGCCAAACAGGGGCTTGGAATAATTTCTTGAATCCTCTGACAGTAGAATGCGCGGGAAAGGGGGAATGGGACCAGGGACTTTCTCCCAAAAGAGTTAAACTCCATGGTATTACAAGTTATGCAATTTCAAAAAGATACTCAAGTAAAATTTGTTAACTTGGATAAGCACTTTTGGTGCGTCTTAGTTAGATGCTTTGAATTGAATTTTTGTTTTTGGATCCGATTTATAAAAAATCCAATTTTTGTACTAAGATCGCCATAACTTATGGCCCATAAGGCTAATGATTGAAGATACCTGAAGTGTATTCCAGTGAATATTAGTCTTGTAATGATTGTCTTTCGCCAACCACCGGGCAAACATCTGAAAGCTGACATAATATCCCATTTTATGCGCGTCCATTTTTCGCTTCGGAAACAGAAAATTTTCGGGAAGATCGAACTCTTCTCTAATAATTTGCTTCCCAGGGAATTCGTAGTACATTTCACGATCCTCAGTTCTGTTCATTTTGTCTTTCCAGGCGGAGAATATTCGGTCCATCGGGTCGCGAACAAAAATGAATTGCAAAGAGTCCTTGTCGATTTGGTCTAAAAACTTGAGTAAATATAAATCTTCAATTTTTACTCGAAACAAAGGCTCACAAAAATCGTTACTGTTGCACTTTATTTTTCGTATAATTTTGGGCCACGAAAATTTGGCATCTTAGACAAAATCGCGAAAAAATTTTAAGATCCCAAGTTTGAAAAAAGCTGCTCCTATTTTGTTAAAGAAGCTCTGAATTTTGCAGTGTAGAGAAATTTGCACCCAGAGATTTTGAATACTCTAAAATTAGGAGTCTAAATGTAAAGCGGTGCCCTGGGATCTGAAACCCACCTTTATAATTCAAAATGGAAAGCCTTGGGGTTTTCCCCAAGGTTTTCGAATAAAAGTAATTTTGGAGGGCCATTTTTATTAAAAAAAAACCTGTTTTTACTTATGATAAGGAAATTTCTTCATAGATGTTGCTAGAAAAAGGGTTAAACTATCTTCAAATGGAATTTCAAAAATTTGGCATGTCACGTGACTCTGTTCACGAAAAAATTTTTTAAGAGAAATGTTGTTAGATCTACGTTTGCTCAATCTTCAGCCGAAGAGAGAATTTAAATATCTAAGCTCGCCTGGCTTTGAGCGCCGGTCTAGAATTGGTTATTTTCGAAAAACCTAGTTCTACCCCCTTAAGAGCTACCTTTAGTAGCATTAACTAACCCTTGCTTTATAGTAGAAACTCATGATCAAAAACGGGTAATCAAGATTTTTATATTAGGATTTATCGTCGAACCGAGCTTAGTTAAACGAACCTGGTTGCAAGAGACAGCCCTTTTCGAGAGAATCGCATTCATTATTACTTCGGTGATCGCCATCGAGAATTTGCTTTAATTGGACATTTATCTGAGGAATAATATAATCTTTTTATCAATTTTATTTTTTCTAAAATAATGACTTCAAAATCTGAAAAATAATGTCGGTTGCCACTGCCAAAATCGGAAGCTGATTTTTGAACGCAGGAATTTCAAGAAACTTGGGGTGTTGCTTAAAATGAAAAAATTCCAGTTTGCGAATGCGTTCATTCGTTAAGAATCAATTAATCGTCCATAATTTATGTCCTTCCTTGAATTGAACACCGATTGGATCCTTAATAAATCCTGTAATTTCGAGGAAGATTTGAGTCAGCGCCGTTGACGCAGACTTTGCCGTGAGACAGGTTGAAAACTTCACCCCGCCTTTTGAAAGTCCTTCGAGAGTTGAAGCCCGATTTTGTAAAGTTCTTGTTAGTGGACTTTGGCTTAAATTAAAAATGATTTAAAGCAAAGTCTGGGGTTCTGAAAAAGCTCTGTTCCATTTTAAGGGGGGGGGGTCGACGAGAATTTTTTCAAGGGTGATCGTAATTTCGCTTACATTATATAAGTTATATACAGAGTCTGGATATGAATCTTATTTTTTGGAATCTACAGATTCTCCCAATTTCTGGAGTCCCAAATCTGTTGAGCCCAAAATCATTTGATAAAAATAAGATTTAGGAGTTGAAATTAAAGAAATTTTAAACAATGACCATTTTGGTGCATTTTCGCGAGAATGGCCCTACTTTGACTGGATTTTTGACCGATTTTTTCTTGCCAAAATTTTTTCTAGTTTTTGCTGCCTAATTTTTTCAACGCTTTTTTATCCCCCAGTAAAATCAGATTATGCCTATCAAATAAGGTTTTACCCGCATTTTTGAGCTAGGACCAAGTCTAGGGTCGGCACCGACCACCATTTTCCCAGGTCGGGTTGGTCGGTCTCCCAAAAATTTGGCGAAATCCGTGGTCGTTTTGGTTGGTCGGGTCGCCTTACTTTTGGTCGGTTTTCGGTCGGTCGGTGGTCGGTTTTTGGTCGGGTCGGGTCGGTTTTTATCCAAAAGAAATAATGGTCCGCTGTTAGTTATCACTAAAATTATACTCGATGGGTGAAGAAAATGAATAGGTTTCCGACCGAAACCGACGGGGAAGTGCCGAACTGCGATTCTTTGTTCGCGACAAATTTTTCCAGAAAAAAATACTGGCCACTGATTGGCCGGTAGGCCGAATAGGGGCCTCTGATTGGCCAAATTTTCTCATGGATTTTCCATGAAAGTTTGTCGCGAACAAAGAATCGCAGTTCGGCATTGGCCCAAACCGACCAACCCCACCGTCAACCGTTCAATATCCGACCAAGACCGACCAAAAACCGACCAAAAACCGACCATACCCGACCACCGACCAAATAAAGAATAAAAATCACAGGTTTGATTCGTCGGGTTTTGGTCGGTGGTCGGTGCCGACCCTAGGACCAAGTTGCCATAGCAAAGATTTTTGCGCAAAAACTTTTTATGAAAAATTAAATCATATGATTTCTTTGATAGTAACTTCTGGCTATAATAAATTTTACCTGCAGTACTCATGATGAGTCCTAAGCAAATCGGGCATAGTCGGCTTGTTTATTTCATTTGCTTGTTTACCGATTTTTTCTTGATAAGAACGCAAGACATATCTTGGATCGCTTTGCGAGTTGCCGGAGCCGGAGAAAACAAAAGAACCACCAATGATCAGAAAAATTAGGATTGCAGCCTAAAATTTTGATAATTCCAATTATATGATTGATAAATGACATCGTGTAGATAAATGAAGGAGTTAATTGCAGTTTGCTGAACGTTTTCGGTTGGAAGATCATCATCAGAGCTTCTTTTGTAAGACTGCAGAACTCAAGAGTTTTTGAATTCAACCATTTCATAAACCGTGATCTCAGCGAAATTTTGTAATACTAATCCGTTTATCCCCACCACCTAGAGTTCGAAATCTGAAAGCCTTTCAGATTCCTTTCAGTGAAAGGAAAAGGCAACAAGCCTTCTAAAATTGTAACTGCAACTGCCAAGTGAATGCAAAAATAAACAACCACCAGTCGCAGCTGCAAGTTGACTGCCAAAAACTGCCGATTTTAATACTATCATAAGAAATTTTTAAAATCAAACCAAAATGAAATCAGTCTTTTAGACAAGTTTAACAAATAGAGAAATTATTAGTTACAATAAAAACGCCTTGTCTGGGACGGTCAAAAGTACGCCTGGTTTGAAACGGTCGGGCCGTTTAAGATCAAAGGCACACGCCCAGGGGGTGATTTTAAACTTATTGCGAGCGAAATTCGCGCCAGAGAGGAAAATGAAAAAACGCCTGGTTTGGGACGCTTTTGTTGATTAAGGCCGTCCCAGACCAGGCGTTTTTACTGTATATAAATGTCTTTTTTTGACAAATGATATGTAATGTTCAATGAAATGTTACCGTATTCCTCGGTCGAGTTTTATTTGGCATCATCTGCCTCAAAATTTTGTGTCCCTAATAGGGTGGGTCACTTTTAAAATAGTTATTCTAGAAAAACTATTTTTTCAATACTGAATTATCGAAAAAATTTCCAAAAAATTTTTTTTTTTTCAAATCTATTGAAAAAAGTTCTCTATTTGTGTCAGAACTATCCCCTGATAAAATTAAAATAAGTTCGGAAGACCAATCCTGAAAGTGACCCACCCTAGTCCCTAAACTCCAGTAGTGAAACTGTGTTTTGAGAACGACAAAAAAAAATAAGGAACGGATCCGAATATTCAGAACGCCCAGGTTCACAATCGGTTGGTTAACAATTTCGGTCAAAAAAGTGACTCAAATTGACTGAAGGCGCGGTTGTAGAGAAAGTTAAATACATCAAAAATGAGTTTCTCTATGGAATCAGGCGCGGAACGCATACAGACCCCTCATTTCGTTCTTTTAAAAATTTTGTGAAACGGGTTCACAATTGTGAACCTGGGCGCCCTACACCTAAAAAATCTGACATCAATTTGTAGGCACTTCGCCCGCGACTTTCAATTACAATAAACATTGATTTGGCAGGAGAACGATCGGACGGAAAGACTTCATTTGAACAATAGCTTCATTTTCACATTTTGATTATGCTCTTGATCTGAGATAAATAAATTCTCCTTGGATTATTCATGAAAAGATATAATTTTCGCTATGTTTGATTTAAAAAGAGACAAATGAATTGAGTCAAAAACGTGCCTTCTATGAAATACAGTAAGTTGAGTGAGTTGAACCTTCACTCGGCGAATTCGGCAGACAAGGCAGACAAGGCGGTCAATGCAAAAAGCACGAAAATTGTCTACTTTTCCAACAGTTTTATTCAATCAAATATTAAAAGCACAAAGTATGTGTTTCGATAGTAACCTGGCAAAAAAAAAAAATTCATTTCATTCGTTTCTCACTGAAAAATTCAACTTTGAGAAATTTCCATCGAAATTTGATCTTGAATTTCGGTTCAGGCTTATCTTGGGGGACCCAATCGGTAAATAATTCGCAGCAAACATGTCACATCGGCCATGTTCGTTGATATTTTGTGGTTTAAAATTGCTAATTTTACCTTTGATTTGATGATTTTCATGATGTTTGCACTCATCATTAAAAATTTATCTGATTTTATTTCTGGGACACCAGAGAAGAAAATAATATTATTAGATTTTGTTTCTAGAGAAGCAAAAGAAGTCAAAAATTGACATATTATTCAACAGCCTTTTCACAATAGGGCAAAAAAAAATCTCAAAAAATTCTTAGTCGACACAGTTGGCCCAAAAATAAAAATCGGTTGTATCACTGAAGATAAAGCTAAAAGCTAAAAGAGAAGTGCATTTTAAGGTAACCAGTGAGATTGCTGTATTATTCAATTAATCCCGGAACTGGGGTCGGCTTCTGCTCTGCACAGTGTCCAGATTTTGGACTGTGCAGAGCAGAGCAGGGCAGGAGAAACTGACTGCTCTGCACTGCTCTGCACAAGTCAATTGCTTTGCAGGTAAGTTGTGCAGTTCAGAAAAAAATTTTTTCGCGAAATTTTTAAAGTCAAACTAGATTTTTTCAAAGCTAATGTGCATTAAAGAGTCTCAAAAGAGACGCTTTGCGTAGTCAGAGGATAAAAAATCGTCTCTTCCGATAGTTCTTAGATTGAAATGTATTTTCGTCATATTTTTTTTTGCAAAAAAACATTCTACAAAAACTGCCGACCCCAGTCCCGGAATCAAAACCATGATGCCTGAAAAATTACTTGCATTTTTTGTTCTGCCTCAGGGTTTCTGCCTGCAAAAAAGCCATTTTTGCAAACTTTGTGAATTTTCGTTTTAGGAAAATCATCGTCATCGTCAGAAAAAATCAAAAAAATAGATAAAAATTTTTGATAAAAAACACTTAAGAAAAGAAATTCTTAAAATATTTATTGATTAAATCGAACTACTCTGCAAAATTTCTTGAAATTTCTCAAGAGGGATGGTAGACGGCGGGTTCCATTCTTTGTGAAGAATCATTCTTTTTTAAGAATACCTGAAACAACGCATAAAAGACAGTCAAAAGTTCAGAAACAAAATCCTTTTTATGCAAATAACTCAGGAGCGAGTGTGCGCTTCGCGCCAGTTATCAGGGAAACTCCAGAGAGTTTGATATCCAAGAATTTTTATATATCCGAAAAACCTATTTTTACCTAATTTTCTCTAGAATATTGAGAAAAAGAATGATTCTTTTAAAAGAATGGAATCCGCCGTCACCCAGAGGGATGGCGCTTTGCACAAGATTTCTCTTGCGCTCATTATCGAAAAGTCGAATTTGTTTCTCCTTGATAATAACATGAGTGAACAGCTGAGTGTTCAAAATCTCTAACAATATTGTTTTAAACTTATTACGTCGACATAATTATGAATAAGACAAAAAAGTCGGCGCTGTTTTTTACACTACTTATTCGGCGCGCCGCGCGGGGCTGAATAATGCTTGGTGGTCGTATAGGCTATGCGTTATTGCTCAAACGTAAGCTAACCATTTGTAAGCTGAAGAATTGAAGGGCAAACTACGAAAAAAAAACATTTTCGGAAGATAAATAAGCCGAACAGCCAAAGTAAATACAATAAAATCATTTTCTTTTCTTGGTTCTTCCCAAAAAATTAAAGTTTCCAGCTTCGATCTGGGCCAAATTTGCGAACAACGATTACCCTCTGTAGACCCCTAAGAAACCACGCGAATTTGGAATTAAGAAATTTGGGTGTGCGTCGATCGCTACGGTCAAAAATGACTCATATCTAGCCAAGAACGCAAGGGTCTGCACTCAAACTCAAATCGCTTGTTGTGTTCAGGAAGTTATTTCGCTAAACATATGCGTCTATTGTTTTGTCTGGTGTTTGTTGAGATGAGTATTGGTTTGGTTTGTTTACAATATACAAACATTATCAATTTTCCAAGCCGAAAATTTCTAGAACATTTGATATCTATATTTACATTAACTCAATAAATTCAGTTTCTCTATAAATTAAAGAAAGGGTGTATCTTCAGCATCCTCACAAAATGAGGAAAAGAGGAGCAAAGTGTCAATATGTGATTGCTATTTTCATTTATGGCGTAGGGATAATTTTAAATGAATGATAATAAAACGATTTTATTCAGTTTATCGGTCTCTTGTTTCTTCATCTTATTACTAATGAGCCGGTTCAATTATCGCCAAATGAAGAAGATCAAATTCAAAATATGATTATTAACGAAATGAAGGAAGAAAACTTGCTCGACAGAACAATATTTGAAGACCCGAACACTGAAATAAGAACGAACGAATTTGAGAATTGCAATGATGATGAGCCAGATATTTTTCTCAACCTGACGCTTCTCGAAGAAAATTATCCGGAATTGAGAGGACAACGGCAGAAAATAGAGGGCAAATGTATTTACCCAGGTATAAATTATGGGGTTGGTGGTCGACAATCAAGATTTTTTTTATCAAAAAAGGCATAAGCGAGACAAAACCAAATTTTTCTTTCTGGAAAAAAATAAGTAAAATCTGCTTAAGTAGTTGGTGGTCGAGAAGATTTTTTTCGACTTTTTAAAATTTTGATAATATTTTTTGATTCCAAAGACATAAAGACAAAATTTTTCTTCATTTTATGGGGGTTTTGTTGGACACTTTTGCAAGGATAATGCTGCACTTTTGTGCAAATTTGTCAAGCCGAGAAAATTTAATAGGAAGAAATAGGGTCTATTTCCAAAATTCAGGATGTTTTTTATAAGAAATCAATGGCTTATACAGTTTAATTGACCAAAATGGTAAAACAGGCAAAAAAAAAACGTTTCGATGAGCAAATTTGCCATATTTCGAAAAATTTATCGAGGAGAAAATTTTAAGGCCCTACGAGGGGACATTTTTTTGAAAACTCTTGCCCTCTTTAGTGGACATTTTTATAGAAATTTTGGACAAAAAATGTCCACAAAAGAGGAAAATAACGGGAGGGGGTCGAAACTATTCTGCATGCAGAACTATTCTGCAAATAATAGAACTAGTCTGCAAAAAGTAGAACTATTCTGCGTTTTGTAGAACTATTCTGTCGAATGCAGAACTATTCTGCAAATGTAGAACTATTCTGCAAAATACAGAACTATTCTGCACAAGTGCAGAACTATTCTGCATTGTGTTGAAAAGAAGATCTTCATTTATAGACAAAATTTCACTGTTTGGAAGCACGCTGCGGGTAGTGCAAATTCTGGTAGGGAACTCATTTCTGAAGGTGGTCAACTTTCTCTACTCTCGCGCCTCCTTTGATAAAAGTCGTTTTTCTTAAATGCAGAACTATTCTGCATGTAGAATTATTTCGTCGGAAAATAGTTCTTTTTTCGACAAAACTATTCTGCATTTTGCAGAACTATTCTGCATGCAGAATAGTTTCGAAGGTTTCCCAAAATAACTGTGGTATTTTTCATAGAAGAGACGTTTTTTCGATTCGATATTCTTATAAACGTCTCTTAAAAAATTTCATATAGATAAATAGCCAAAATAATATTTAGTTTGACTTTAATAATTTGAGAAAAATATATTTTTCTCGGATTATAAGTACATGTATTGTATATTTCTTAATTGATAAAGTATATGTATATAGAGCCCCAAAAAATGAATCCTCAAAATCGTTTTTTACCCAAAGAATCCATTTCCGGGGTCAAAATTTTAATATTCCCAAAAAAGATTTTTCAAAAATTCTTGACGGGGGTTCCTTAAAGTATATTATTAGAAAATTTTTCAGACTACGGATTTTTTACGAGGGAGCACCCTTTTTTCAGGGTGAGGGAGCGGGAGCACGGACTTTCTACCAGATTTCGGACTCTGGTCGGCGGTCTTGTTTCCTACTTGCTCGGCTGGAGACCTTTGGAGTACTGGTGCGAAGTTTTGACTGCGACACAAAGTGGAGTGTGCCTCGTCAAGTTTATCAAACCTATCAAAACCGAATCGATCAAATCACTCCTTTGGTTTCAGTTCCTTTCTTGCTCATCCCTTTGGGTTCTCATCCTTTTTCTTAAATTTTTTTTTTGTTTACCAAAAATTCCAGGGTACTTTTTGTATTTTTTAAGAACCCCCCCCCCCCCTTCAGCTTTTTCTTTCGAAAAATAAAAATTTATAAAAAACACCATATTATTGGTTTTTAATGCGTCCTTAAGTTAAACTTAATTCAAAAACTTGATAAGAAGAATATTTGACTATTAGTCTCTTGAAGAGAATTCAATATTTTCGCCAAAATAAGGGCTTATTTGTCAGTTTTTGGCGAAAAGTCCAATTTCAAATACGTTTTTATGGGTGGAGTAGTCGAGAGAGACCCCCGAAAAATGATGCTAGAAAATCGTTTTTTTGACCTGTATAATCAATTTCCGGGGTCAAAATATTATAATTCAGAAGTTTAATTTTTCGAAAAAGCGACCGGGGGGGGGGGTTCCTTAAAAATAATATATTATATTCTTACATTTTAATTGTATAAAGTTTTTGATTTTTGGCTTCAATAAGTCTTTTTTTCAGATTTTCCGTACCTTAATCAAATGATCCGCTTCAACAAACACCTGAAACCTGCAATCATTCAAGAGCCAAATGCATGTGATTTTCAAGATCCAAGTCTAACTTCGCTCATTTTTGGGATCAAATCAATACCAGGAGCGATTCATGAAAGGGAAATTCTGAGAAGAACATGGCTAAGAAAAGATATTTGGAAAAAGATTGGATTCGAAATCAAGATTGTATTTATCACTGGAAACGATAAAGATCTCGAAGAAGAGGCAAACATCAAAGAAGACTTGCTCATCCTCGATTCTTGGGATCGGAAACGTATCTTGAAATTTTTAAGACTTATAAGACTAGACTTGACAGAGACTAAAAAATCTAATGAGATTCTCATTATGAGAAAGAGTCAATTCTCCATTGATAATTTGAGTTTTGACGTGTCCTCATGAGATTTCAGCTGAAGATAATACGGTATTATCAAATTAAGGTATTACCTTAATTTTGTATTTTTGGCTTTACTCATCGTTTTTAGCTTAAGGGTGTCAACAACGATTTTCAGCCAATTTTTGACCCCGGTAGAAGTTGGGTTGTTCAAGATTCTTTATATGTCAAAAGAAAGTTTAAACCCTTTTGAGACGCCTCTTAAAGCCCGATTTTTGATTAGTAATCTTGTTAATCCTCTCGTCGACATCAAAAAATTAATAATTATGCTCATAATCTTAGAATAACACATTTTGTTGAAATATTTAAAGTCAAACTAAATGTTTTTTTGGCTATATCTTTATATGAGATTCTAAAAGAGACGTTTATAAATATATCGAGTCGAAAAAACTTCTCTTCTAAGAAAGATACTATAAAAAAAGCGTTTCCTTTTTTCGGTGCGCAGATTAGATTCTAGACTAAAAATTGTTGATTTTACAAAAAAAAACGCCAAAGAGCAGGTTTTTGCGGGGGTAGGAGAATGGCGTTCCTAAAATTAGGAACGGTTCCTAAAATTAGAATGAAGATTTTTCAAGCTTTCAGAAAATATATAGTTTGATATATAAATCGGAAATTAATTGCATTAGCAGGCCTATAGAATGTTTCATATCTCAAGTTCTAGATGAGATATTTCAGATCTGAAAAAAGATTTGAAATCCTTGTTAGCTAAATAAAAATATATATGTATATGTTTCGCTAGATGAACTGGTACAGTCAGAAAATTTTGGAACTTATGACGCTTGAGGTAGCCGTTTGAGGTAGCAGGGCAAGTGATACATGAAAATGATAATGGCGTAAAGGTTTACATGTGAAGCTAAGTTCCACGATGAAGCTTTTTTCATGTATCGCATCCCCTGCTTCTTCAACCGACGCTCAGTATCCAAAAACTTTTAGTCTTGAATTTAACCAGCGCACCGATAAATAGGAAACGCTAACTTTATAAAATTTTTCTAAGAAGAGACGTTTTTTTCACTCGGTAAATTTAAAAGCGTCTCTTTTGGAATAACATATAAAAATATAGTCAAAATAACATATAATATCAAGTTAACCCGATAACGAGAGCGGGAGCACTAAGTGCTCCCAGAGCTAGTTGTTGCATTGTGATTTTCTTCAATTTTGAAGATAATCGAAAAATTCAAAAAAACTTAGATTCTAGCATCTATTCCTCACTTAGTTTGACTTTAAAAAATCTTCATACTCTATATTTAATCCCTATTCTTTACAAAAAAGGAGGAAATTTTTGGAAATTCGTCTCGAGAACTCAATGTTACATAACATTCATCAAGAGAGCGCGCGTTCTTTTCGCGTTTTTCCTCAGAAAAAAGAGTTCTCAGGAGTTCTAGACCGAGCATTTTTCAAAAATCCGACGAAAGCGCCGTCTTACAGACCAAGAAAACAAGCAGTTTTGCCCTCTTTTTGCTTAAAATTGTTCTAGATGGCCCGGGTGCACTAACTGCTCCCGCTCTCGTTATCGTATAATTTCAAACTCGCGTTATCGGGCTAACAATGATGTTGTCACTGAAAGTTTACTTTATTAAATAAAAAACTTGTAAGACTTTTGAAATTGAAAAAGGGAGCAAAATGTGGAGTTCCCAAAAGGACAAGTCTTAGTCTATTCTCTTATTGATATAAGTTTCCGACCCCAGTTCGACTTCAAGGAGAGTCTCTTCAATCTTTCCTTCAAAGACGTTGGTTACCTCAATTTTATCAAAAGGAATTGTCACAATGTAGATTTTGTCTTCAAAGGCGATGATGACGTTCTTATCATTCCTAAAAATCTAAAGAAGGATCTCGAACTGATACGCGATTCTGAGTTCGAAGCAACAGGATGTCTCAAGATTCCAAAATGGACAAAGCCGATACGTGAACTAGACAGTAAATTTCAGGGATGATAACTTGTTGGCGGTGTTATTATTTAGTAGAATATCCTCATAAAATGGAGAAGTCCTTTATCTTTTTTATATACTTAGGCACTCTTTGGGCTCGCCAATTCTGAGCTTTTGAGGAATAATTTGTAGTTTGGACTGGGCAAAATCAGAGAACAAACTTACCCGAGGGAGATAGGCAGCCTATCATAGGCTAGGGTTAGTATAGGCCTGAAGGTAACCCTAAGGAACCCTAGACTAGACCCCGGCATTTTTGGACCTAAGGGGCGAAGTAGCCCCGTGGTTGGGGGTTATTAGATTTTGTAATTTTCTCCTGCCGAATCTATTTTCTTACTTATCCTCTGAAGAATAAATTTCTCCAGTTATTTTTTGTAGACAATCAGTCGAACATTCATCTTCTACGGCGTAGAATCTACACAGTGAAATTCATCTAGAGAAAATAATTGCAAAAAGTCTCCTCGTTCGAAAATTCTCAGAAGATGGTCAAATGGAGAAAAAGTCTCCTCGTTAAAATTTCGGCGAAATGGGAGAAAAGTCTCCTCGTGACCGCCTACAACCACGCCACGATGGCTCAGTAAAAAATTATAACTTATAAATGTCAAAAGTAATCATCCCTGAAAAATACTTTGTTCCGAAGCAAGTTTATCCTGAAGAAAGTTATCCGGATTATTTCTCCGGCTTCGCTTATGTTACAACTGGGCGCTTTTCACTCCAAATGGCGAATGTTATCCCAATTGTGCCAGTAACTCCACTTGATGATGCTTACGTTGGCTCCCTTATCGCCGCCTCAAACCAAAAGATGAAAATGCTGCATCGATGGATTTTCTGCGAAGGCGTTACAGTCAGGGTTCGAAATCATTTTTTTTTTTAATTTTCTTCAATTTCATTGATCGCAAATACAAATGTGCAAAATATATACTTATGATAAAATTTTTATTTAATTCGATGCAACAATGCGATTAAACGTGGAAAAAATAATTTTCATCGACGGAAAAATTAATTCGGAGCTGTTGAAAAGCTAAAAAAGCATGATTCGAAAAAATCGGAAATATTCGTTCTGAAGCCAAATTTTTATCCTAAAGTCAAAAATTTTTTTCAATGCCAGATTCGGATTCCTAGTCGAAAAAGAGCTCCTAAAGTGGGGGTCCATTAAAAATTTTGGCAAAGTAAAGAAGGAGATATCGAGCTTTAAGGGGGTGGTGGTCGAGAATCAGGATTCTTTCAACCTAAAAAACTCAATTTTTTTCAAACAAATTTGTTTTGTTCTCAATCTAAATAAGTTTAAAAGGGTTAAAATAATGTGGGCGGCTTGGTTTCAGAGAAAACTTTCAAGGGAAAAATGAGGAAATCGAGCGTCAAAGTCGACCTAAAATCGCGTTTTTAGCTAAATCTGCGCAATATGCGTTCAAGCGTTAAAATAGGATAGGCTTGAAATAATTCATCGGCAAAGACTAAAAAAATTAGGCCGGAAAAATCTGCTAAAAATTTCCTCAAAGTAGGGCCATTTTCGTGAAAATTTTAAAATGATGGTTTTTTGGGGTGTTGGGCGCCGAGATATTGCCAGAACCTGGTTATGCATTTTCGATGAAAATTGCAGCAATTTTATGCTTAACTCATACCAAAAGACATCAAAAGGGTGACGGCGGGAGTGAGTCTTTATTCTAGAAACTTTCTCAACTTGCAAAATACAGTCGGAACAGTAGAAGTGTAACCTGTTTTGGCAATGAATTTTCTACAAGTCAAGCGCGGAGCGCACAGTGTGCGCCGCACACTTGCTCTGGAAATGGTTTAAAATGTCATTTTCAATGAATTTTATGTTCTTTTCTTCATGTTCAATTAAGCAGGCTTGGATATAACTTATATCATATAAGGCAGTGTAGTAATGTAGCAATGTAGCAATTGCTACATGTTGATGTAGCAGGTGTAGCATGAAGCAGCGTTAAAAAACGTGTAGCAAAGGGTAGCTTGCTACATTGCTAAAATTATCTTGGAGTGAAGATTTTGTTCACTTTAAGAAAATTCTAGAGCAGATTTATTATTATCGACATGACGAGAATACATTTCACAGTAATATATGTCGGAAGAGACGATTTTTTAGCCTCTCACTATTTTTGACGTCTCTTTTTAGACCTAACAATGCTCATAACCTAAGAAGTAATCTAGTTTGACTTTAGAACTTTGGCGACAAATTCAATTTCGATTTCGATTTGGCGATGAATTCGAGGCAATAAAGATTATTATGTAGAAAGTGTAGCGGTTTTCTTTGAGTGGATGTGGCACGTGTATCATGTACAGTCGTTACGCACAATTCCGGACACTTTTTTTTCAGCAAAAAGGGCAAAATGTCCGGAATTGTGCGGATTCTAAATGGAAAAAATTTTTGTTTTCAAAATGCTTGTTTTTTATTCAAAACGTAAAATTTCGAGAAAAAAGCAGAGAAAACGGCCAGGATCTACCCGTGTCGATGTATAATTCAAACAAAGGCAGTTTTACTGTCGATTAATCAAAGCTGGCGCCGGATACAAGGAAGTCAACAATTATTCGACTGTAGCAATCGTTTTTTGAGGGATGTGTAAAAGACCTAGTCTTTTATTTTTTTAATAAAAAGACTTATTGCCGAGAGAAAAAAAACTCAGTCTTTGCGCAATGACCAAGTCTTTACAAAGACTTACTCCCGCCGTAAACCCGTCAAAATGGTGTTTTCATATATATGGCGAAGCGTACTGGATCTATCTATTAAATGTTAAATAAAGGATATTTATCTAAGGGTGCATAACCAGGTTATGCATTTTCATAACTTATGTTGCATAAGTTATGCATGCATAACCTGGGCGCCATACCCCCGTTTTTTGGTCACCCCTCGAAATCCATATTGACGACCCCCTCTTTAAGGAAGTCAAACGGTTGTCATTTCAAGCTTTTCGGGATCCCGAATGTTTGTATAATTTGAATTTATTTTTTCCCCTCGCGTCTTCATTTGCTGGGCGTTTATCTTTAGGGGAAGGTTGTCGGGAAATTTTTTATCGACTTTTTAAAATTAAACTTATATTTTTGGATTCACAGATCAAAATCATCGAATTTTTTTTTCAATTTTCTTTAAGGGTGTCCCTAAGAAAACTTCGATAAAAACTCCAATGTGGCGTCGAACCAAAAGAAAGCAAGCACTTTTCACAATCGATTCAACACTCATTGTGATTTGCTTCGACTAACAGCTTATCACAAAATCACGGATTACAGTCTTATGGAAACTGTGTTCAACGATCTTCTTACAAGTCAATCTATTTGCCCTTTCTAATTTCTATTTTATGCGATTATCTTTTACTTTCAAACAGTGTTGTTTTTTAATAAACGCTTTTTATCAACTGAAAAAAAACATCACTAAAAGATTTACGACGACAAATTTCCCGCACCGACGAGAATGTGTTCATCGCCTTTACTGCCTTCTAGAGGCGATAAAGGGAGGGTATTCTGCATGCAGAACTATTTTGCTTAGTATTGAATAAAGATCTTCATTTAGAGACAACATTTCATATAAGCTATGAATTTTAACTTTCGTAGCGGCAAAATGCTAAGTAGGATTATTTTTATTACAAAAGCAACCCAACAAAATTCACGCAAAACTCACGGTGTTTCCTAACGAAGTGTAAGGACTTCGTCTGTGTAAGAAAATTTGTAACCAGGGTCTGGATTCGCTTAGCGAATTCGCTCATGAGCGAAGCGAAGCAAAGCGAAGCGAATTCGCTTCGCTTTCGCTTTTTGAAATTTCAATTCGCTTCGCTTTCGCTTTTTACCAAAAATTTTCGCGAAAATTTCGCTCGAAAGAAATCGTTCCAAGTTTTGAATATTTTGCTTTTTTCTTAGCTTTAGTTAAAACTCAAGTGAAAATTTTGCATATTGAATTGAGCTGGCACTCTAAAGAGCTGCGCTGAGAAGATTTTACTGTTTTCAAAGAAGCCAATATTGACAAGATTATATTGTGAGCTGCGCTGAGCTGATATGTCCTTCCCAAAAAATCGTTGAACTGAGCTGATGAGTGGTCGCCGCTTGCCAAAGTCGCCGTGACTTCAACAAGTTCAATCCCGGCTTCAACAAATTCGATCCTAGCTTTTCAGAAGTCAATCCTGGCCCCTCATACGTCAGTATCGGCTTCTCTGTTGTCAATCATGGTTTCTCTAAAATTGACTTTGGAAAAGCCAAGATTGAAATTGACGAAAATGATGACTTCCGAGAAGTTGGGATGGACTTCCAATGACCCGGGATTGGCATTGGTGAAGCCATGATTGAAGTCGGTGAAGCCAGGATTGATGATGTTGATACCAGAATTGATGATGGAGAAGCCACGATTGACATAATATTAATGATATTGAAGTAGACATGATTGAAGTTGGTTAAGCCAATGTTTAAGGGGGTCCCCATTGCTTTTGCGAAAGTGGGAATTTTCAAATTCTTTTATAATTTTTCAAATGCTTAGGTAAAGAGGAACAAAAAATATATTGATCATTTTTCCGTATCGTCAGGTAAATGTCCCTTAAATTGAGCTTGAAATGGTCATTTGTGCTGTTTTTGCATGGAAACGAAGAAATAATCCCTTTTTTATAATTGTCTCAGGGCCGCGCATGATACATTTTTAGAGAGCTTTTGAGTTCAGCTATCAATAAATGCCCGAAAAATCGAGTCTAGGCTATGCCTGGAAGGAAATTCATATGGTCAAAATTTTGAAAATCGTACTTTATGTGAATCATCGTAATTACATAAAACTTTTTTGGACAATTCAACTGTCCTTCATTACATTTTTAGATCAAGGTTAGTTGTTTCTGAAAATATAGTTTGTTTGAAAAAAAACAATAATTTTGTGGGCTTGAGGCGTGTTCGAAAATATGCGAAAATCGCTATTTTTCGCAAGTTAGGCACCTGCCGCGCTCCCTGGCGCCAAAACCGCTTGATTATTTTTTTTCCTAAAAATTACATTTTTAGTTGAGGGATAGATCTACAGTTAGGGTGGTCGCTAAAAAAATGAAACTTTTTTGTTTTCAATGGGAACTCTTTTATTTTTGGGACTATTATAGTATTTTAGGTATAGATTTCAATTTTCGAAAAAAAAATTTTTTGACGTCACGTGAAGTACTAAAATACAGTACTAAAATCACGTAACTTTTGAGCGAGCCGAGATAAGAAAAAGGTGAAGGCACCATTAGAAAGAGCATATTGAGTTTAGTAAGGACCAATGAAAAAATTCTTTGGGTTCGGCTTTCTTCCCGTATTTATTTGCCAAAAACTGTATTCTAGCGCTGGAGGAACCCCGGAGGACCCCACGAAATGGAAGACACCCCGATGGAAGACCAAAAAAAAAATTTTTTTTTATTTAATTATAATTTAATGAATATTCAAAAATATTCACCCACGTGACGTCCGGAGGACCCGGAGGACCTCCAAAATGGAAGAAACCTGCTGGAAGAAGAAGCAAAATTTTTTTCTTCTAATTTTTTAAGATTTACTAAAAAATGATAACATATTAAAAAAACGTTATGCACGTGACATCTGGAGGACCCGGAGGACCTCCAAAATTGAAGAAATCTGGTGGAGGAAATTTATTTTTAGGGTCATTTCTGCGAAGATTGACAGAAAGAATAAATATCGCGAATCAACACGAGAAGTAAATAAACTTGTTGAATCAAGTTCTTGAAAGTTTTTGAAGCCTTTCAACAGTCGGCGACGGAACGCGACCAAACGCGGGGCAAAAGGCGCATCAGCTCCGACTCGCTCAATTCCGAGGGGTTGCCGTCGGTTTGAGATGTGTCAAAGTACTCGAGTAACTCAGTTTCAAAGGCGAAATTGATTGTCATGATCTGACGGGCCGAATTCAGTAAGAGATTGACGATGTTCTTGTACTCCATCATGTTGAGTCCACCATCTGGATTGCCCACGCCTTCAATGAGGCTTTTGGAGACTGTCACTGAATATAATATTGGATAAGAAGCAGGTACTAAATGATTCTCACATGATAACAAGGCCAGCGAGTCCGAAAACTCTTCGAGGTCAAGGGTTCCGTCTCCATTTGTATCAATATAGGGCCAGTTTTCTTCTAACTCCTTTCTGCCTTCAAGCATTTCCTCCTCACTTAAGATAAGCACTTCCCCTAAATCTCCCAAACATTGAGAGACGGACTCAAGGGTGGATACTTGTTTTGCTCTATTTTTAATCGCACAGCTGCAAAATATGCGTTTGAGATCATTTTCTTCAATGTTCTCCTTATACGAATTTTATTTTTCATAGTTTTATGATTATAATAATACCGCAAAAAGCTCGATGTCTTCGTGATTTTGCCGGGACAAAGTGACCGCATTTAACACGAGATTTGTGATAGTCACGCTCGCGTAGAGCATGACCGATGCCGTTACGCCCATCTAAAGAAAATAAAAGTTAATACTCAAAGTAAAGAGAAATTAGAAATATCTCTGTTTGAGAAAAAAATTCTTGAACTTGAAGAATATGATTTTTTTCGTTTTTCGGTCTCTTTTTATAGCCTTTCTTACGAGAGAAACACGATTGTAAATAAACAAAATTTTGACTTTGACACCATCTAGAAAAAAAATTACTAAGAATTATGAGAAAAATCTTCGGTTTTCGAAACGGAAAAATTTTCGCTGTCAATGTCACAGTAATCGCTCGTCGCTTGTGACTGTCTTCTTGTTTTCGCTTGGCAAAAATGATGAAATTTTGAGGAATAAGGATCCGCCAAAAGTAACGTAACTTTCTTTTTTTTATAAGCATCGGAATCTTTTTGACGAAAATAAAATAATTCCATTTCCATATTCCAAAATCTGTTTTCCTGGTAAATCGCTCGAAAAACATTTTTAAAGAGGCTGGAACCAACTCGGACGAATTTTGACCAATAACTCTTGTTTTTATTATAAAGTTCTCTTTGTTGGTTCCATTTTTCTTCAGAAATTAGACTCTCTGATATCAAGAAGTCTCTTACTTGAGAGACTTGAAGAGGACATCCCTCATGATCAGACAACACAAAATATTTGAGAAAGAAAAAGTAAAGAAATCTCATACTCTCGCAAAGGCAAGACTATTCTCTGTTCAAAAAAGCTTGGAAAAAACCGGGAAAAGTGATAATTCAGCAGAATACATGTCTAGTTTTCGCGGTCTCGCAGTCAATTTATTAATTCTCAAGAAGAGAATTCTGTTATTGCAATGAATCAGTATTACATGTTTTCATTCATTTCGGGATGTCACGTGATCAATGTACTCTGATTTAGAGATGAAGTATATTTAGTAAAAAAATTTGTTTTTTACATCGTCTTCCATCACAGTCTCTCTTCCAGGAGAAGGTCCTCCAAAAGTCCTCCGGTCAGTCATGTGACACTGTACCACAGTACATAGGATGAATAAAATTGATATTTTAAAGTATTTTTGTATTTCAAAAAGTTCTCCAGTAAAAAAGTCTTCCAGCAGATAGGGTCCTCCAAGGTCCTCCGGGGCTAGAATACAGTTTTTTGTCAAAAAGTACTGGAAGATGATGAAACCCAAAAGATTTTATTTTTTCATCTTAATAAAACGACGATGCTCTTTTCAGTGGCGTGCTCCATTCCTCTCTATCTCGTGTCGCTCAGAAAATAGTTTTTTTCGTACTTTTGAAGCTCTCAAAATAGTACTTTTTTCAAAATTTTAAAATTTTTTTTTTGATAAATTTATTTCATTCACTTGAAATATCCTTATATCAAAAAATTACTCCTACAGACCTTTTGGATCAAAAGTTGATTTTTTTAGCGACCACCCTATCTACAGTAGGGTCGGAAATTTCGGGGCCATGACCGCGGGCGGCTCTGATATTTTTTGGGTTACTAAATAGGAGGTACTCTTCCAGAAAAAACACATGGCCCTCGCTTAACCCATCATCGGCAAGCAAATTTTAACCCATTTTTGAGAATGGCTTTTTTCATTTTAATAATGTATTTAAGTTACTTTTAATGCTTTTTAATGCGTGTCAAATCAAAAAATAAGGATCAAAAATAATAATTAACCCATTTTCGGCAAGGGAAAATTAACCTATTTTCAAAAATTTTCATTTTTCTTTAAAAAATGATATTTTTATAATAAAAATGCAATTTTATGCACAAAAATTCAATAAAAATTAATAAGACACCCATTTTAAGGGCTAAAATTGTATTAAATTTCTGAAAATTGCCCTTGCCCGACCTTCCATCCTCTTTTCTTCGTTTTTCGCTCCTTTTTCTCCCTTTTCTCTTCTTCCTCCTCTTTTTTTCGGCGGCGCGCAACGAGCGCGCCTCTTGGCCAATCAAAGCCGGGCAGAGCCTCGAGAGCTCGCTTTCAGCGCCTCGCTCGCCGGTCTGGACGGTGGTGGTGCAGCGGCTCGCAGCGCTGAGCGCGCGTTAGCGCGCTGCGCTGCACACGCGCTTATGCGTAGGCGTAGGCGTTCTAGGCGTAGGTTCGCGCGCATAAGCGAACTTTTTTCTGCGGGCCACCTCAGTCTCCGGACTCACGCCGCCCGTCTCCCCTAATTTCCCCCCCTTTTTTCAATAAACTCTTTGAGTTAATTATTAAAAGGGTTAATTATTTTTTTAACCGAGGTCAGTCCGGTGACCCGACTAATCTTTCGGCAGGCAGCCCCTTGAGCAAGGGTGCAGGAAGTAAATGCACCCGATTGGACACCCCTAGGCCACCCTCACCGGATAGATACTCCTGAAAAATGGAGGTGCGTGGGGGGTAGGGCACGAGCGAAATTTCGCATTTTGCAGTATTGCCCGCAACCCAAGCCCAAGTCCCACACTATTCCGGCAATCCCGACTCCTGATGCCACCGGACCTCTGGCATCAGGGCCCTAAGGGCCAGCAGAGGTATCTGCCCCCAGGCGAGGCCGCTGCCCTCTTGTGGAGTGAGGGCGTCCCCCCCAGACAGGAGTAACACCACCTTCGGCATGGTGCCTGAACGCTGGGAGAAAGGGGAAACTACGCGGATAACCTGGGGGAGGGGGGATACTCTGGTTCTAAGGGTTCGAGTCGGGGGACAGGGTTCCGGGGAGACGGGTCATGACGGTTTGTTTTTTGAATCTTGTTTTTATGCGTTAATTTAAAGCATAAATATATCGTCGTTTATGAAATGATTATATATTTTACTTTAATATGCATCTAAGCAAATCAAAAAATAATCGTCAGGGATTGTTTAGCTATTTATTTCGGTTGTTTAACCACTGAAATCGAATTTTAAGAGAGCCCCACTCTTAGAATTGTCGATGAAATAAATGGCTGGCATGACCAAATAGGCACTCAAATCATTATTCAAGAAGAATGATCGTTAGGTTAAGATTTTCATTAGTTTTTATTGTCGATCATTCATAAAGACCGAAAGGAAAAGTTGATCAATAAAATTATTTTCATTTTTGACAGAAGATCACTAATAAAAAGACAGAAGAGACCAGAAGAACTCCAGGAGCAGATGTATTTTAAGAATTTTTTTTTAAATCATCAGCATCAAAGACTCTTTCATTTTGTTTCATTTTTTTTTCACCGTAGAAGTTATTTTTATTTTTTGTGCATTCAGACGCAAATTTTTGCTTGTTTAATAACGAGTACTCTTTTCAGAAATCTTGAACTTGTAGCAATGTTCGTTGAATCCGCCTCGATTGAAGACTTCTCGGTTGTTGCTGTCGAAATCTCTGAAGAGATTGGAATGGAGTATATTTGCGAGCTTGCCGGGCGATCCCCCACAGAACTTGCAGCAGATGTTGCGGTAAAAACTTCGTCGGAGCTCCAATCGGTTGCCAGAGCGATTTGCAACGCACTTGCTCAGGACTCACCTAAAGGTCAAAGATTTACTATAATTTCTTATTCACATAAATTTCCATTTAGGTTTCGACTTCGATTTCCCGTTGAATAGTCACCACGGCGAAAAGAAAAAGGCATACGATCGTAATGTTGGCGTTCTTCGAAAGGCGATTCGTCATCTTCCTGAAGATGGAGCTGTAAGACTGATTCGCGTTTCAGTTGACAAAGAGCCTTCTCAAACAAGAAAACGCAAAATGACTATGACGTGAGATCTTCCCGCTGGCAATGAGCTCACCATCGATTCATTCGCTTTTCTCGAAGAGAAACTGAACAAACACCAGCTCAACGCGATTCTCATGATTTCGAACGCACGATCTTCATCATTTCGCGAGCTTCAGCTAAGAAAAGTTGCCGAGATTTGTAACGAAACATTGCCATCCCTCGATGAAGAAGAGAAATTGTTCTCTCAACTCGATGAAGTTGTTATTTCTCAGCCGACTTCTTCATATTCACAAGAGCTGCCAAAAGAAAAACCTGCTTCTGTCATCAACCGAATCGATCTGAAAGAAAGCTGCTTGCTTTTGAGCACCGAGAAGAATATTTCACCTGCTGTCATTAACGAAGTCATTGATGAAATTTGCGAGAACATCCCTGATGCAAACATTGAGCCATTTACGGACCGATCTCTGCGAAATCATCTTCCGCTTGTCCAGCCACTTCAACATCAACAAGAAATCGTCTTTATTGAAGATGCAACAAGTTTGTCGATTGGCCTGGATAGCACAACCATCAGTGGGAACGAGTACAGCACATTAACGATCTTGTCAAGTGACGGTGACTCGCTTTTTTGGGATATCAAGAAGGTTGCTGACCATTCTGGCGCTACAGAGCAGTTCACCTCGAAGATGAAAGAATATCCTGAAGCTATCCAACGACTGATCGCTGAAAAAACTCAAAGCCTTCACAGCGACAGGGCTCCAGCTGCAGTGAAAAGTGTGGAGATTATCAGAAAATCCCTTGACGAAGTCTTCGCTCGAGATCGCGTTCACGTCCCTTGCAGCATGCACATCCCCTTGAACTGCGAAAAGGGTCTTCGAGCTTCGTTACCAAAGGATATCCTCGAACAAGTGTCCCTTCTGGAGAAAGTTTTATCATCTCATCGACTTCACCAAACTAAATCCTCCAGAGGAGCAGCCTTTTTGACATTCTTAAAAGCGAAAACGATGGAATCCGACGATGTTCTTCCTGAATCTCTTTCACTTTACTCAAATGTGAGATTTTCTGTCTTTGCGAAGAACCTCGAGAACGTCCTGATCAATCTGCCTTATGTTGAAGAGTTCTTGTCACGAGAAGGCCACAAAACAAGTTCCAAGTTCATTGCGGACAACAAACAGAGGTTCCAGGTCGAACTTCTCGCGGCGATTTACGTCTACAAAAACATCGTTGCTCCTTGGTGGGACAAAGTTCGAGCAAAATGCGATGTTACCTTTTACGAGACGCTAAAAGAAGAGCTTGACCTCACTTTCGACGGAATCGTCAGTGCTGCTAGTCCATTCATCGCAGTGAGGAGCAAGAACAAGAATCTCATGTTGCAGGATGAAACAGAATCCGTTTTATTCAAGGCAGTCGCTGAATCCATCCAGCAGAAGAACTTCAAAGAAGTAAATGACGCGATCAAGTCAAAGGCAGAAATTGTGAAAAATGTGTTCCATAGATTCCGGATTCAAGACGACACGACTCCTCTCATCGGTGAAGTTACATGGACGAATCAACTTGCCGAAATGGTAAGAGACAATAATTTTGTTCACAAGTAGTAACTTAAATGATTTAGTCGATGGGTGCTCTTAAGCGGATTTATGGCTATCGATTCAATCTTGACCCTGAAAATCTCGCTCTTGCTGGCAAGTCAAAGTACAACCGACCGATTTCTTTCTGGCGTGAACGCGATGCCTCCAAAATCCAGCAAGCTTTCAAACGCGGGACGCTCAAACGGCTCACAGATGCTCGCAAACGACGCAAAGAATCTGCGGATGCAGCCGATATTGAAGCCAAGATCAAACGGCAGAAAGAGTACAAGAAGGAACAAGAGCGAGAAACAAAACTCCTTGCAGTGATTTACGATTACATCCCAATGAATCTCGATTCGGTAACTAATAAAAATTTTCAAAAATTTTACCAAAGTTATTAAGGATCACTTCAAAGCAATGAAAAAATCGTTTGATCGAAAAGCACAAGACAAGACCATAGCGAAAGAATTCCGTGCTCTGTGCGTTCAGAAAATGCGTGAATGCTTCGACTTACCACAGAATCAACAAGCCGGGGAATGGGAAGACAAAAATCCTTCGAGTAAAGAGATTGATGCTTACAATGCTTACCTGCTGATCTTTAGAAAATAAACAAAGATAACTAGAATTGATGGTCTTTTCTTCTTATTAATCGTTTTTGTCTTTTTCAGGGAAGTGATTTTTTAATATGCCATTCTTAAAGTTGAGAAAATCAATAAAATTACAAATTTATGTTGCTTTTTCTTGATTAATGCATTTATAAGGAAATTATGGAAAGAATCGTAACTTTGGAAAGTAGATTTTTTTCTTTTCAAAATAATATTGATTTTTTTTTCCTATTATGGGTTATGAATGTATTTTATAAAAGATTATTAATTTTTACAGGTAAAAAAATGCATTAAAAGAACTTCAAAACATTAATTTCGTATAAAACAGACTTTTTTCATGAGCAGGTTAAATATTTTTCGGCAATGATCGGTTAAAAAGCAAATTTATTTAAAAAAAAAATGGTTTGTACGCATAAAAAAGGGAGATAAACAATAAAAATGCATAATTTTAGTGTAAAAAGGCCATTTCCAAAATAGGTTAAAATTTGCTTGGCGATGTTGGGTTAAGCGAGGGCCATGTGTATTTTCTGGAAGAGTACCTCCCATAGAGTAACCCAAAAAAATATCGGCCCCGCCCGCGCTCATGGCCCCGAAATTTCCGACCCTAATGTAGAGTGAAAGTTTTAAGAAAATTGAGTACACTTTAATTTTCCGTGAGAATCCCTAGTTATAAACATTTTTTATCGTCCAACAAATTCAACAAGTATAAAAGCAGAATTGATTAACTTCTCAATACACGTGCTCCAATCATTTGACCACGGAGTTTGACCCCCTGTAATTCCCGTTGTAGTAATCTGTTTGACTAGAATTTTGAAATGTAAGCTGATAGAATGAAAACGAACCAATTTGTGAAGTTTCGAGTGAAAACTCAAAAATGGTGGCGTTTTGCGCCAGATTTCTCTTTCGCTCTCTGCTGGAAAATCGAAACGGACTTTTCAATTTTCAATGGTTCATTTTTATAGAACAGAGTAAAAGCTTTCTAGTAATCCATTTACGAGCTTTTTAACTCGACGAAAATTAGAGCCAAAAGTCCTAAGCGCTATTTTATACACTTTGAATTTCGCGCGCCGAATTGTGGACATAACGGAGCGTTGTACGACGTCAAAATTTGGCGAACTTATACCTCATTATTTGTCTACATTTTCAATTGTTGAGATAATTAGTAGATTTTGGCAGAATGTTTTCGGTTTGTTACCATCTTCAGTGCCTGTTGAAGTGAAACTGCCAAAATCTACTAATAATCTCAACAATTGAAAACGTAGACAAATAATGCGGTTTAAGTTGGCCAAATTTTGACGTCGTACAACGCTCCATAAGTTATGTCACATAACTATTGTCCACATGCAACTGGCTAGTTGCCGACCTGAGCTGCCGACGAGGAATACAACTTTTATCTGCACTCCTAACCATTCCCAGATATCTTCTCTAAGCCATGTTTTTCGGATATATTCTCTGGCAGTTGACTCAGGCATCGTCTAGATTCCAAAAATGACTGAAGTTCTGCTTGAGGCAGATCAGAGTTCCAAATGAGCGGCGCAATTTCGAAGCGGGGAAATTTGAGTTCTCACTGTAGATTGCGATTACTTTTTACGTCAATTATCCCCGTAAATTCTACGTGTTTATCAGAAAAAAAGAGTAAGAAAAAGCATTTATCTCGTGAATACATCTTACAAAATACCTTTTAGCAAGCAAATTTGACAGAAATTCACAAAGATGGCTTATTGAGCGAATTTCATTAATTTTCGCGAAATTCAAAAAAAGGGCCGAATTGTGCGGGACCAAATTGTGCGAGTCAACTGTATAGGGTTCGAAGGGATTCTGCGCAGAGATCTGTCCGATATGCGTTCCAACGTGAAAAAAAACAATTTTGAAGCTTCATATTGTGGGGTCATCCTTGATTTTTACAAGCAAATTTTCTTGGTAAAAAACTTTCTTCGCTCGAGTTTCAACGCTTAAACGCATTTCGCGCAGATTTCTACGCAGACCAGTGGTCTCAGACCACCTTCGAAGCTCGAACTCCAACTTTACTTTATCAAAATTTGAATTGAACCCTCATTTTTCGGGCTCTTTTCGATGAAAAATTTGAATCTTACATTAAAAAATTTTCGGCCTCAGAGCAAAATTTTCTTCGCTTACGGATTCCCGGAGTTATCTTATTATCTGATTGTTTTTAGAAAAAATAAAGTTTTTCTCCTCTTTTCTGGACCCGAATTTTGTTGACATTTTCTTCATTTTAAGGGGCTTTTGTGGGACATTTTTCCAAGGGTAATATTCCACTTTTATGGATATTTATTCAGCTGAGAAAATTTAAGAAGAAGAAATAAGGTGTTTTTTTCAAAGAAATCAATGGGTTTTACATTGTAAAATTTACAGTTTCATTCACCAAAAATAGTAAAAAAGGCATAAAAAGCGTTTCAATGATGAAATTTGGGAATTTTTGTGGACTATTTTTTCGAAAATTTGAGACAAAAAGTGTCCACAAAAGAGGAAAATAGCTGTAAATTGATTTTTGGGTGTTTATTTATCCCCTGTTTAATTAAACCCTTTATATGTCAATTTTCGATGACATTGAAAAGTCGAAAAAGTTACGATTTTCACGCTTAGTACAATAAACATGCATTTCTGTCATTTTCAAAGACGAAAATACATGAAAATGATCCTCAGATCACGTGGAATCTAAAAATCCCACAAAAAGATCCGTTATTAAGATTTGAAATTCCGGGGAAGGACCCCTTCGTCGTAATTATATATAAAATAATTATAAGTGGACTTAATGTAAACATTGCTTCCGGTAGGAAGCATGTTTTTTATTATCTTATAATAACAGGATCATCAGATGAGCATCTGATCCGCATGCTGCCTCGTCAACTTTCGAGTTACGTAGAAGATGATAGTCATCGGCTTATGCCATGCTTCATCAAATTCTAAATAGAACGGATAGATCAGGTAAATGAAATAAACCGATGAATCCTCGCTCTATTCAACCAACACTCCTATTGACCGACGAGTTCAAACGAGCGAAGAGTTAGAATGAGCGCGAGTCCAAGTGAGAGAAAAGTCCAAATGAGTGCGCTCCGAGATAATTCTCGAGAAGAAATATGACCCTTCGAAAAACCGTCTGACTTTTCGAGAACTGAGCTGTGCGCGCGCTGATTGGCCGCGCTTGTCAGCTGCCTCTGCCACGGCCATTCAGAACGCGCGCAGCTCTTCAGAAGAAAAGTTATTTTTTTTACTGTATAAATTTAGAGAAAATTTAATCAAAGAGAAGAATTTAATAAGAGAATCACTTTAAATGAAGCTCTAATTCTGGTTATTATTAAAATTGCTAAACTGATAAATTTCAGCGTGTTTTTTGTCGGTTTTTGTCGAAAACATTCCTTACGAAGCGACGGAAGTGCAGATTAGAGACATCTTCAGCGAAGTTGGAGAGGTTTATGATAGAGAAACGGGCAAAGACACTCGATGGTGGTGATGACTCCTTCAACACTTTCTTCTCCGAAACCAGCGCTGGCCTCCGAGCTGTCTTCGTCGAACTCGAACCCACCGTCGTCGATGAGGTAAGTTCTTGATTTCTACACAAGTTTAGAAAAAGTATGACTGCCTTCCCTGGCTTTCAAGCAGGCAAATACTAACACCAATTCTTTCAGTCCCTTCGCTCAAGGCGAGTCCGATTTTCACGCTCAACTTCAATCTCTTATCGACTACCTAACGAACGCCGTTTCATAAGTGGACGAAAAATTAGCGCTGCTTGTAATTCACAATTTGTGTTACGCGACGCAGTCCAAAACCCGAACAACAGAAGCCAAAGGTAAACTAACGGAATGTTTCTTTGAAATAAAATGTCACTTTGATTTTTCTCTTTGATTGAGCACTTTGCTATTTCCCCGAAATCGTTAACTACTCGTATTAAAGAATGTTCAAGCCTCGTTTCGATAAAGCCTTCCATTTTTTTTAACAAGTTTATCAATTTTGAAAGTACCAAAGATAACCTTTTCTGATTACATCTTTTAGACCTGGGACGAAGCGTCATCGCCAGCTCAGAATTACGTCGTGAGAAAGAGAGAACCAATTATCGCCGCAAGTTCGAGCTCGTATGATTCTGTCTCCTCATTATTCACGTAAGTTTTCCTGATTTTACTTTTGCTTTCATGAGTCTTCGGCTCAGGAATAGGATCAAAGATTGATCGACAATTTGTGAAAAAAAGAAACGCTCGTTTGTGTCATAAGATTTCCCCCCTTTTTTTTGCGTTCTGATTGACGCTTTTAAAGCGAGCATGTTTCCTTCTCGATTCTAACTCATTTTTTCAGGTTGATAACGAGACCATCTACGATTCTGACGACGAAGCCTGGACATCGAGCGGTCTTCTTACAACAACGTTAACTACGCTCCCGTCATCTCTGCTGAGAAGGCCTACCACGAGCAGCTCTCCAAATGAAAAAATCAAAGAAAAATTTATGTTTGTGTTCTGTTTGTTCTGTATTGTTGATTGTCTTTTTGTCCTGTATTGTTGGTTGTTCTGTTTTGTTGTGTTGTTGATTGTGTTGTTGATTGCGTTAGGATTCTAGGTGTAGAAGTAATGGTGAAGGTCAGGCGCACCTGCCCTTAGGAAGAAAAACCTACGCGTGTCACGAACGGTAGGGCAGAAGCCAACCGTTGCTCATACGCGAGCGTGTAAACTCGAGGTGAAAACTTAGTTAGAGAAACTCAAGAACTTCACTTCACGGGATAACTTTATTATTCAGGTTTGTTCAGTTCAAGTGGAGACGCAACTTCCTTCATCATCACACGTGCTGTTTCACCGACTCCTTCGTGACTGCTGGAGCATCTGGTTGAACCCGTGCTGTTTGTTTGATAAATTGTTGTACTAGAATAAACAGTTTTACGCATATTTCACGTGTATTGACGAGGGTGTTAAGTTTGTGCAGGTCAGGTTTATCGTTGTGTTTTTGTTGTGTTTTTGTTTGTGTTTTTTGTTGAAAAATTTATGTTTTGTGTTTTGAAGGATGATCCTAAGGGGTAATTATCCAAGCTACCCTTACCCTAACCCTAAAAATTCTAGAGATATCTAGAATTACTCTTCGCGGGTTAAACAAAGTGACATTCGGGACTAACTCTTTTCTTTTAGGATTTCGAAGCGTGGGCCCCGTCGGACCACTCGATCCTCTGCCCCGGGCGTGGCCACCCAGGCCACTGCCCCGGGCGAGGCCACCCAACAGCCATCACCCTCAGACGTGACCGAGCTCACCCAACAGCCGAAAGCCTCAGACGCGGCCGAGCCCACCCAACAGCCACAAGCCTCAGACGCGGCCGAGGCCACCCAACAGCCACAAGCCTCTGACGCGGCTAAAGCCACCCAACAGTCACAAGCCTCCGACGCGGCCGAGGCCACCCAACAGCCACAAGCCTCAGACGCGGCCGAAGCCACCCAACAGTCACAAGCCTCAGACGCGGCAGAGGCCACCCAACAGCCAACACCCTCAGACGCGGCCGAGCTCACCCAACAGCCACAAGCCTCAGACGCGGCCGAGGCCACCCAACAGCCACAAGCCTCAGACGCGGCCGAGGCCACCCAACAGCCACAAGCCTCAGACGCGGCAGAGGCCACCCAACAGTCACAAGCCTCAGACGCGGCCGACGTCAGCCAACAGCCAAAAGCCGCTGCCCCAAAGAAAGGAGGTGAGTTTAAAAGGGAGGGGTAGGAGGTTAGATAAGGGTGGGACGGTGGGTCAACAATAGTTCGCCACCCAGAAGAAGGGAGGGTAGGGTCGGCTGGTTATGTCCGATCTAGAAAGCAGGACAGCCAGTGACTCTATCTCTCTCATTTTTCGGGTGGTATTTAAGGAATTAGTTACACAAATAAGGGTGGGACGGTGGGACCACAATAGCTCGCCACCCAGAAGAAGGGAGGATAGGGTCGGCTGGTTATGTCCGATCTAGGAAGCAGGACAGCCAGTGACTCTATCTCTCTCATTTTCGGGTGGTTCTAAGGGATAAGTTACACAAATAAGAGTGGGACGGTGGGACCACAATAGCTCGCCACCCAGAAGAAGGGAGGATAGGGTCGGCTGGTTATGTCCGATCTAGGAAGCAGGACAGCCAGTGACTCTATCTCTCTCATTTTCGGGTGGTTCTAAGGGATAAGTTATATAATAAGGGTGGGACGGTGGGACCACAATAGCTCGCCACCCAGAAGAAGGGAGGATAGGGTCGGCTGGTTATGTCCGATCTAGGAAGCAGGACAGCCAGTGACTCTATCTCTCTCATTTTCGGGTGGTTCTAAGGGATAAGTTACATAATAAGGGTGGGACTGTGGGACCGCAATAGCTCGCCACCCAGAAGAAGGGAGGATAGGGTCGGCTGGTTATGTCTACTCTAGAAAGCAAGACAGCCAGTGATTCTATCTCTCCCTTTTTCGGGTGGTAGCTAGGGATAGAATAAGGATGGACCCGAAAAAGGGATAGATAGAATTACTGACTGTCTTGCTTTCTAGAGTAGACATAACCAACCGACCCTACCCTCCCTTATCCTTAATCATTAATTAGTCTATCATCAACTAACGGTTTTTAGGTACCTTCGGCGGGCAGAAACGAGTTCCGGCGCACATCCAAACCCAAGTGGATACACGTCTTGCGGGCGAAAAGTTCCCCGACTTCTCCGCCCGCTTTCACGACATTGTGAAAGTGTGCCTGTGTTTCGCTAACACCTGGCTAAAATGCCAAAATACCGCACACCGACTCACTATCTTGCACCTCACGCACGATGACTACGAAAAGGGAAAGGTGACGGACAAGGTACTTTTTAAACCAACGCTTCTTATTTAACATCATTTCTAGGCGTATAATCGCTCCATTTTACGCTACATCGGGACGTTCTCGAGCAAGCAGCTAGGGTCATGGGACAGGGTGCTGTCGGCAGGAGTGAAGATGACTGTCCCCCATCTTCCCTGCTTCGAGCCATCCTGCGACGCGCGGTCCGACAGCGTTTCCCTCCACACTGTATCATCTGGCGACGAAACGGTAGTGTCGGCCGACAACAACTGGCTTGATATCGAAATGGAGGAGGAGCCAACCGAGTTCAGTCCAGGAAAGGGCCTCATATTAGGTAAGCCTACTTTTCTTTCAGAAATTTATTGAAATTTATAGAAATCCGCAAGGATAGAGCTCCCAAAGACCGACATGTGCACAACTGGCTACCCTACCACCTAATCTCAATCTCCTACAAAGACGAGCACGATGAAACACGAATCTGGACACAAAGCTGGAAGGCCTTCCTCAAACTCAACCCTGAACAGGGAATGAACAAAGACCTAAGGAAAGGGGTGGAGAAGCTGAACAACACAATACACACGAAAAGCTTCTTGCCATGGCGCCGCTCTCTGTACATCGCTCAATGTCACTCGTAAGGAAAGTATTTTACCACACCTCTAATATATATTCTAGCTATCTACTGCGCAAGTCGCGCAGAGCAAAGCGCCAGAACCTGAAAGAAGAGCTGGAAGGCGCGCGGGGTCTCAGCTTTGGTCGGTGGATGTAAGTAATATTTCAAGTTAATCAATTCTTATTCTTTAATTCAGGTCGAACGCTGTCGTCCTCAGCGACGCAGGGGAGAAGATAGACGAGTGGAACACCAGATTTGAGTGGGAAGCGGCATTCGCCGCTTCAATACGAGAATTCCAGGCGGATACGCTACAAAAACGCAGCGGGTTGGGAAGCGGCTCCAAGTACAGTGTCGTCATCGTAAGTTTATCAGATTCTTTTCAAATAAATGTGTTTTCTAGAGGTCGAAAAGGCAAGGACCCGGCCCGTGCAAGAAGAAAGGTCCGTCCAAGACGAAACGACCTGCCCCCTCCAAGACGAAGCGACCCGGCCCCTCGAAGACGAAGCGACCCGGCCCCTCGAAGACAAGACGACCCGGCCCCGCTACGAAGAAAGCGAAGAAATCTTGACTGTCCTCCCCCCTTTTCTTCTCTCTCAATACAAGAGACAGTACAAGAAATTCAAAATCAAACGATTAATAATTGTTTGATATGTAGTTTACTGTTTTTTGCAAGTGTTGGCAATGTATGCAGGCAAGTTGTTGATAGAAATGCTCATAATTGAAAAGAATTCAGTCGAAATCAATTTTAAGGATAGAAAATAAAATTTATTTTAATTTCAATACAGTTGATACAGAATAAGATGTTGTAAATACGGAATACATTTGATATTCACGAGAAAAAACCGAATTTTGCAGGTAAAATTGTGACATTTTAAAGGAAGAATCACCCGAAGTCACAATCACAATATTCTTAATGATTGAGTTTCATTTTATCAAGAAGTAGGCAGATGCGATCAATACGACAGATAAAAAAACATATGTTTCATTTCAAAGTTCAATTTTCAAGTAAACTTCGGCTTTGAAAGCTTAACCCAAATTTTGTTTCATTTTGACTTTGTGATGAGGAAGGAGAAGCTGTTACAGTTAAATTGAGGTCAGTATCCAAAAGAGGGCGTTGAGAGCACGAGGTTTCCCGCTGAGAGCTTACTTCATCTTAGTCACGTAAACACTGCAGGTGAGGAGCTTAGTTAGATTGTATCCGCTCTTTCTGAAACTACTTTGATTTTCGTGCTGTATTTCAACCAGTTTGGGAATGTCAGACCAGTTTGGAATGTTTTCCAGGAACTCTTTTTTAGTAGACTTGTTCTTTATCAAATGTGGCTCGATCGGGAGTCCAGTCGAAATTTGAGGCCAATGAAATCTGTATCGAGAGTCAGGATCTTCAGTCAAAATATTCTCCATGAGAAATCCAAAATCGATTTTGATCCGAAAGACTGGTGAAATCACATCGAAGATATCTTCAATGAGATTGTTCAAATCAAAATCTTTGTTAATAAGCAATCTCAAATGAGCCGTTTCGACGACTCGTCCTGGTTTTGGAGGAGGAATGATAAGCCTGTTGTGTAGCTGACCAACTCTCTCTGTCTGTCTAAAGTAATCAAGCTCCTCTTCTTCAAGTGGTAGATGAATTCCACCGTATTCTTTACGAAGTGCTTCTAAATCTGCTCTTTCTGATGGATAAAAAGGCATTTTATAAGAAAGTACCGAGAAAAATTGATTTATATTCACCCAAATTTATTCACTTGGAACAGATTAAAGGATTTCCCCGTTGAGGGTCAGTGGTTTACATGTGACGCCGTCCGACATGACTCGAAGCTTTACAAAAATATTCGAGAGAACTTTCTTTTCGATGGAAATTCGTTTCACAATATTGTCGTTAGTCGAGCGTAACATGCGAACTTTGCATGTGTTACTAGTGGTTACAGTTTCATTTAGACAATCAAGAAATTCTTGAAGTTTGAGCTCGTGATTGTGAGGAACTCCTTTCGTTGATCGCTTTGTCTGTTTGTTTTCTTCATCATAGCCAAAGTACATCTTGTTTCCAAGACAAACAAGTGCGCCATTATTCGTTTGCCATTCCGCTTAAAAAACTTGGTATCTATTCGAAACATCAGCAAACCTTTAAGAAGTCCAGGAGTTTTGTGATTTAGAGTTGTATCTTCAAGGACAATCCATTTATGCCAAACTTGTAGAAATTCGTCCATGAGTTCTTCCCGAACACAAGGTAGTAAAGCGGCTTCCATCTGTGACCTTGTTGTTTTACCGTCCGTTCCGCTTCGAGTGAACGCTAAAATATGATTATAAGTGACAGAAAATATAAACTTACATATTGCCAAACTGTCTGTATCGCAATAGTTCAGCTTGTAGGATCCAGGTCTCAGGTATTTGTGAAGAAATTTATAAACAAAGGAGAGAAAGTGAAGTTTCGAGTTTTGAAGAATAGCCACACCAAGAACAGTTGGCTTGTCATCTTTGATGCGTAACTTGTCGAAAATGACTTCGGAAATTTCATACTCACCGTTTTCTTGAGAGAGTGTCTCATGAGATTTAAATGTTGGCTTTATAATTGACTTTTTCAGTTGCTTATCATTGTTAAATTTGGTATTTGGTCGGTCGACCTGTTCGATGGCTTTACCGAAACCACCGCAATTGCCAATCGTTTTAAATGCAAGAGCAAGAGCAGTATTCTTGTCATCAAGAGCATTGACTCGACCATGAGTAATATTGTCAGCATAATCACTTAGACTTTTAGTTGCTCGAAATTGGGTGAAAGATTGAATGTTAGTTACTTCTAAGCCTAGGTCAAGATAAAATTTCACTAATGTTGTCAAGAGAAACATACTCTTACCATTATATGTTTGTACGACCGTTTCTTGATCGCATTTGCTTCCGGTTTTTTCAAATTGAGCTTTCATATAAGGACTCAAATGCTCGTTTGTGATTTTCATTCGCTGAATCACTGGCGGAAAATTTATGTACGAGATTTGATCAAAGACCTCTTTCGGACAAGAAACATCCGCTACAATAAATCCATATATCTCGTCATTTCGAATGCCGTCGAGAATGCTCTTTTCGGACTCTTTGAGTTTAAATATCCGACCCCAGTATTTTGAAACACGGTCGACATAATATCTATTACGACGATGGATCCATTCACATTCGCGCATAATATGAACAGTCCCTTTTCTGGACAAAATGCGCTTTTTCTTCTCAAACTCATGGTCAGCCTGACCTGGATTGCAATCAACGCAGTATTGATGAAAATAACAACCTAAGAACTCAAAATAGTGATGTTTTCCATCAACACAAGCGTAGCCATCAATTTTATAATTAAGAACCTGATGCTCACCCCTGAAATATTGATGTTCGAGTCTGAGTCGCTCACCATTAGCTTGAACCAACAAGGGGCTGAATTCATCAATATATGTGAGCCACTGGAGTGCGGCAAGAGAGTTATCTGTCGTCATGATCGATTTGCGGAAGACGGAATTGTCGATTTTTTGCCATCGTATACCTTATTATATAGTGAGGTCAGAAATCAAAGAAGCTTTACCTGGGGTGGATGGTAGCAACATTTTTTGAGCGAAGAGGTACAAGGCATTGAAGTCGAAAAAGACTATCTTTGTGAACGGATCCCCATTCGGCGCAAACTTTGCATTTTCCGGAGCATCCACGTCGGGTCGAAGTTCAGTATAGCGAGAGTAGACGTTCACAGGACCACCAATTATATTATCACGTAAGAGTTTGTGTTCCTTGTGATAATTTCGGTGGAACGAAACTATATAAATGTCATGAAAGTCAACAAGAATATCTTACATGTAAGCGGGGAATTCTTCGAGTAACCTTCAAAAACACACGCCATCGCAAATTTGGGCAAGCTCATACAGAAAGAAGGGTCAATTTTAAAAGTCTCGAAAAATAATTTGAATTGATTGTCAATTGCTTTCGCAAAAGGGGTGACATCTGTCAAATTGTAGTGTTTGAGCCAATGACCCATAGAATAATTTTGATCTCGTCTTTGATTTCTATAAAACTCAGATCTGAAAAGTTCATAATCTTCCTCAGAGATTTCCTTATTCTTGAGACTAGAAAAAAATTCATCTCTTGGAGGGAAATTTTTATCGTTCATGATATCAAAGACGCTGCGATATTTTTCATATGGCCAAATCGCTTTTCCTTCCTCGACTCCTCCTTGCTTGAGATATCCAGCCAAATCAGTTGGAGTGCTGAATAGTTTGGCATCCTTGAATTGATATGTTGGCGTTGACATTGAGAAATAATGAGTGCCTTTTTTAATACTAGTGAATTTTGACCCATACTTTTTCATAAGAATGGGTATAAGGTAGGGACTTAAAACTTTCAAATCAAATTTAGCACTATTGAAACCGTAAATGTCCATTTTCGCATAGTTTGTGAGCTCTCGTCGCAGATATCGAACTTTCATCTTTCGCTCGGCATTGACTAGAAACTGGTCAGCAATTTTCTTGTTTCTAAATTACCTGAGTTGATATCGATGTTTTTGAGATTCTGGATTGCATCTTTTAGCTCAGAGGGAAGATACGTTTCTTCAGAGACAGCAAGGTCTTCAATTTCGTCGACAAATTTTTGAACAAGTTGTTTCGCGGCATCATTTTCATCACTC
Source organism: Oikopleura dioica (assembly GCF_907165135.1). NCBI lineage: Eukaryota > Metazoa > Chordata > Appendicularia > Copelata > Oikopleuridae > Oikopleura > Oikopleura dioica. The sequence continues at coordinate 279,411 of NC_137291.1, forward strand.
CGCCTTATCAAGAACCGCTGGTATCCAAAATTACTCCCGATTGCGATGGAAAGAAGTCGAAGTTCCGAATGAACAGTTGTTGACTTGGTCGTTTCCTCAATCGGTCTCTCCATCGTTTCGATGTCAAACGTAACTAGATTTTTGAATTTTCAAAAAATCTCACAATAAAGCTTACCGAATCTTGTCTTTCTGAACTTTCTCATCTCAGAAGACAGGAAACCAGCTTGAATCGCCTCCTCGATTGGATTTATTGAGACCCCGTAAGCTCGCTGGGTTGGAGTAATTTTTTTGACACGAGCCTTACATTTCAAATCATGTTTTTTAAACAACGTCTCAAAATATGTTTCAAATCCACATTTCGGATTCAAACATTTGTAAAATGTTGCTAAATTATTCATGTTGAAAATAAATCTGAGGGTTAGCGCGTTTTCGGACATAAGCTCGTCTTTGTCAACAATAAAGTTGAGAGTCCGCGTAGAGTCATCGGCTCGAAATGTTTGCAAGAGCTCTAATTTGACTTGTGAACGCTGGTCAGGCAGATGAGACGTGCCCAAAGAGAAAAAATTTGTCTCCGCATTCAATTTTTTCGCATATTTTGATAATTCCCTCGAAAAGACTTGATCCGGTCCATCGAATAAACTTAATCCCTGAATTTTAAACGAAAAATCATTTATGTTCTTGAGTCTGCCTTTTCTGTCCAATTTACTGAGAAAAATGTCGAAAGAATAAAGGTAAAAATATGACTCGCCTTCTTCAACAAATTTTTGCGATTTTTTAACAACCACATCGTCAACTAAAACAAGTTTTATCGATTTTTTACATTTAGACTTCACTCTAAGGATTTCAAGTTGATAAAAGTCTAAAATTGGTTCCGTGGCAAGAGAAGAGCTATTTACTGATAGATGGTAAATATGGGAAATGAACTGTCGATGAGCTAATTTTCCGTCCTTAAAAAGTTTGGTGTAATCCTCTGTGCATCGCTGAAGCTCTCCGAGAGTTATCCATGGATTTAACCCAGGAAAAAAGAGATTATACCTTTTCATGCTTGAGACTTGACGCTCACTCTTTTTATAACAACGTTGACTTGCGCCACCAGCTCAACCAAATTCTAAAAAGTCAATTTTGCGCCACCAGCTCAACCAAACTCGATTTCGCGACTATTTCCTGCAAATAAACAAAACAAAAATTATTTCAATGGACGTCTATTGAATCTCAACTGAGTAGAATGAAACAAGCATGAAAACAGGGTAACCAGTTTGGATAGAAACGGCCAGTTCGAAGCCCTGTCGTCGCAGGCGGGATCGGCGGCGTGGAGTTCGATCAACAAGGAGAACCGCGGAGTCGACGACAGTAAGATGGAAATTTTCTTGCTCGGCGATGCGGGTGCAAAGTCGTCCGTCCAGGTCATTAAACTCGTCGCTACCAATTACGACGTCCATCGTATAGGGATGAAGAGCTCCAAGCCGAAATCGGACAAGCTGGAGAACGCCATCATCGTTCTTGACGCAGTAGAAACCTTTGTAGCTAGTCAGCCAAGGATGTGTCTCAGCGGCGGTGTAAATCAATTCCAGAAAAAAGCGTAGCTGAGGAATGGGGTGTGTTCGAGCCGTTTCCATCCGAAAGTCAAGGTCAGGCTGATCGTTACCGGGTTGCTCAACTTCCAGATCGCTATCAGAATCCATCTTCTTAATCTTTCTCGATTTTCGGACTAAGTCTTTGAGCTTTTCGAAAAAAAAATTTTGCTGTCTTCTTTTCCTTCAGCTCAGCCTTTTTATTTTCAACTCAATTTCTAGCGCCTCGAATTCTGAAAAGCGCGCCGCGAGTCTGAGCGCCATCGGGGAAATGAGATAAATCCGGGATCAGGGTGAATTGTGAGTATAATTGAAAATGTCAACTATTGACTATCAATTAAAACCCCTCCCAGAGACTGAAATTGTTCTTTTTTGTCTCGGCTGCGACAGAAAAAATACAGACAACTACCAAGTCGATTATCTGGAGCCCGATGATGACATAGAAGACAAAGCTTTTAGCGTTTGGCTGGTATGCGAATTCTGCGCGAAGGAAATAACAATCGCCTTTACTCCTGAGGAATGGAACCTTTTCGCCAGTCAGGCTGACAAACAAGAAGACCAATACTTTTCGAGAGTTTCAGCAGTCGCATTTTGCAAAACCTATTTGCTTTCGGATTGCTACGGTGACTTGTTTATCAAAGCTCAACAACGAAAAATGGCTCGACGAGAAATTGACAAAGATGAGGAAAAAGTTTGTATCTTTTGCCACGAAGATGATGTCAAAATGGTATTTCTTCCGATTTTCAGCATTCTTCTAATTATTTTTAGATTTCTAGTCCCTGCAAGCATTTTTATTGTGAAAAATGCTATGCGAAACATCGCGAAATATCTCCACGAAAAGATGACTGTGCGTTCTGCAGAATTCCATTTCGATACACCCGATTCTCCGACATTGTCGCTGAAAAAAGAAGAAACGACTAAAAGATCTTTTCGCTTTCACTTTTCTGTCCATGTGCACCTAGGCAATCTGTTTTCAATAAAAGAAAGTGCATGAAATTGAAGGTGCGTGTAATTTGCAGGTGACATATGACCTTAGTGAGGCGCTAGAACTCAAGCTCTGATATAAGCGAAGGTTTGAAACAAGAATCATCAAAAATTGAAATAAGTCTTTTTCGAAATGGAAATCAACAATCAAAACGAGTTGGCCCCTTCTTATGATGACGTTCTGAATGAAGAATATGAGGCCCAGCAGCGAGAAAATGAATTTTCATTATTTCAAATCCCCGGCTTAAAACGAAAAATGAAAAATTTTGCCAGAAAAAGCGTCACAGTTCCATGGCTCTATGACTACCGAGGATATATTATTGTCGGACGGTCTGAGAATGGTACTGTCCAGTTGTTGCAGTTTTTGGAAGGACTGCAAAATTCGCGCATGATGACAGCGACGATCGGGTCAGATGCCGACATCGACATTTCTGGGACGCCAGTTTTTGCAATGGGATCGCTGCCAGATGCTAGAAAAATGAATATCGTCAGCGTTAACGACTTCATTGCAATCACCGACGATAGGCTGCTCCAAACAATGGAGCTTGAGAATGAAGGAACTCAGCTTGCGATTACAATGGACGACGACGGAGAACTTCACTACAATATGGTACGAATCTACTCAATTACTCTGTAATTCTTTCACTACTGTTCATTCTCGATTGTTGAGAATTTTTCCTGCTCTTTCATTTTCTTTCTTTGTTTTGACTCATGCAAACAATCTTTATTGAAATAAAAGTCCTTTTTTCACTGCAATAACTGTTTATTTTTTTTTTGAGGCAAAGTGGATGGGCAGTCTAATATTTTTTAAGGCTGTGATTGATGGACAGGGTAGTCGGTTGTTTTCGTTGGCGAACTGCTCGAGCTAGAATGTTTGTTAGTTCAATTTCCTTTTCTTGTGTTTTTCTACCTTGCTGCTCAACGGATGGCTGGGCGCGAGTGTTTGTTGACGCGAGTGTGGACGTTCGAACTGAAGCGTTCCACGGAGGTCGGCAGGCGATTTGTGATGCTTTCGGTTGGGACAAGCGAGCGGAAGATTTCTTTTGTGCGGAAGCGGAAGGAAGTGCGCGTGCGGTAGTTTGAATGCGAGGAGTAGTCATATTTCGTGATGTGGAAGATGTTCCAGCGAGAGAGATTGGCGTAGAATTGCGTGCTGCGGAAGTTTGCGAGGTAGTTCCAGTCGAAGACGCAGCAGAAGCATTTGCTCGTGGACCGGTCGTGGAGAGGTCAATTGGTAAGTCGAAGGAGTTGTCCCACTCAAGTTCAGGCACGCCAGTCTGAGTTTGCGCTAAAAATAAGAATTATTATGAGCTGGTTCGAAAAAATATCTCAAACCTTGTGGCTGCTGGGAGATCGTTTGCTGAGAAGAAGGACGCAGAGCTTCTTGTCGATGAGCTTCTTGTTGGGTAGCGCTGGAATGCTGTGCTTCTGGTTGATGAGTAGCAGGTCTTGTTGAGGTTTTCACGACGACGATGGCTGAATAATAATGTCAATAACACGATAGCAAATTATATTTATTTTGTATGAAATCAAATACCTTGAATAATAAGACGAAAGACGAAATAAAGCCAGATGAGGATGATTACAATTATCGCAACTTCTTTAGAAAAGAACTTGATTAAACAGTCTTTACTTGGCTCAAAAAATTGTCTAATAAAGATTCTAACAGATTTTTGAACCCTTATCCTGAGTACGAGACACAAAAAATCATGTCTCTATCGCCATCGTTTCCCTGAGGACTTGTTGTCGTTTCCAGACCTGTTGGCATCGTTGGTTTAGGCGACATCGTTGTTGGTGGTCTTCGACCCATCATTCTTTTGTCTCTCTCTTAAAATTATAAGAAAATAAACTATAAGAGAGTGTCCTTTTTAGCAGATATGAAGAACTTGGAAGAAAGGCACACGATCGAAGAGCTGGCAGATAGTCAGATGAGTAGAAACGCTGGTAACTTGGAGGATTGAAAGGATGGCACACGGTAGAAGCGCTGGCGGACGGAAGAGATGAGTGGAAGCGCTGGCAACTAGGAAGAAGGCACACAGGAGGCTGAAGATGATATCAGACTGATTGTTTATGATTTTGGAAGCTTACATGAGTTATTGAGGTCTAGATGTCTTCTGGAAGATGTGTAGGTCGTGAGATGACCAGGTCTATGTTAAGTTTTAGTAAAATGGTTTGATTGATTTGGATGACTTACTTCGCTTTGGAGTGGCTGGCTTCTTTTTGGTGATCAAAGCAATGAGAATTACCATCAGAAGAAAGCAAGCTCCGACAGCGGACAAGCTTGCGATCTGGAGAATGGAGTCCACGTCGACTTTTTCTTCCATCGACTCTTGAGAAAATAAGTAAAGTATATTCTCTTGTGATCTCTAAGTTACCTCGACAGGCACAGAGGGCGCCAACTTCTTCTTCAGAAACGTAATCGAATCTGTATTGAGCGTAAAAGTCGCAGTTTTCCATGATTCGAGGTTCAGTCTTAGAATTGAAAGAAAATTAGAAGTTTCTCTATTCCGTCAATTATCGTTCTAATCTACAATCAAATTTCTTTCTTGTCCTAAACTTCTTCTATTCGGGATTGCTCTTCCTTCTTCTTTGCTCGCCAGAGACGATTCAATCGCATCCAGTCCGGTCCAGGAGTCCAATTCTCATCTTTCTTCTTTTTTGTCGTGACTTGCTCTCGGATCTCTTCGTCGTTCTTTGATCGTTCATTCTTGACATCAGGCTTTTTGTCTTTTGTCTTCAACTCTTCTTCGCTTCTGTTATCTTTGTTAAATTGTTAGTTGGAGTCAAATTGTCTAAAATTACCTTTGGGATCCTTCCTATCTCGAGAAAGAGTCGATCTGCAGCAGTCTGTGATTGATCTTCTTATTCGCATTTCGTATTTTTTGTAAATCATGAAGAAAAACCAAAGCGTAGAAGTAACTGCCGCTGGAAATTATTTTTAAATATTTGGAATTGATAATTAAATGTTCTTCAGTACCTGTGAAAACGGCTTGTTTTAACCAACTGAAGTTGGTTGCTTCAATTGGGTCCGCTTGATTGTTAACAGTTGTTAACTCGGTGACCAACTCACATGGGGAGACAGAGGATGTGCTTGTCGATTCGGTCGGAATTTTGGTCGTAGCAACTTCTCCTCCGGAGAGATTTATGGGAAATCGAGTCATCTGAATTTCAAAAATGATATATCTCCATAAGCAAGAAATAATTTAAAGAAGAACTTGAAGATTCATTCAATTGAAGTAAAAGCAAATATGAGACTTAATTCAGAAATAAATTTTAATAAAGATAGTCGTAAACGACTAGGTTTCTTACAACTAGTATAATTGAAAAACTTAAGGTGATTTCTCTTAGTTTTCTCTTATCTTCAATCTTTTTCTCTGTTTTCGAATTCTATGAAAAGTCTTGTGCATGAACTTGCAGCGAGTGAAGTGTGTGCTTGAAATGAGCCTGCCCCTGAGCAGGCGCCTCACTGATTCGCCCGTTCAACCCCCGCTCGCGAGAACCTAGCCTGAGAGAGGCGCGCTCACCGCAGGTCTAGCCACGCTGGCGCCAAAAAAAAACGCAATCAAAGCAGAATGAGAGAATTCAAATCCGAGCGCCCCTTGACCTCGTGGGAGCGCGCGACCATCAAAGCCGCTATCGACGCAAATCTCGACTCAGTTTCCGACCTTATCAAAGGTATTTTACTCCTTGGAATTGCACAAGTTCATCATCTTTTAGCAGAGAAAGAATACAAAAAGGATGTGAACTTAGTCACGCAAATGATGTTGAAGATGAAAATAACCGACGAAACAATGGAAGTTGAAACTCGATCCTTTCTTCTGGAATTCATCAAAGGTAGTTTTACTTCCGGCTTTAATGAATTTATGACTTTTCTAGCAGAAGAATTCAAGAAGGACGTCGAAAAAGCAACGATAATGATGGAGCAGATGACGATTAGCGAAGGAACAATGGAATGGACGAGTCTTCTTGAGAAAATGGAGATCGATAGCGAGGACGAAACTATGGAATACGATCAGATGGACGCAATGGAAGAGTAATTTATTCACAGATATCTCCACCTTTTGATTGATAAAGCCTTATTGAAAACTTTCTTTTATTGAAAGAAACTCTTTGATAGATAAATTCTCATTGATAATGTATTTCTACCGTCTCAAAACTAGCCATGACTGATAACCTGCCTTTTATCCCACTTCAAGTGCCAAATTTTGTTCAAGCTTCAAATTTTCTGCGCTATATTTCGTAACAGTTCCAAATCTAACCTGCCAGTAATATATGACAAAATAAACTCGTTAAATATCAATCCATTGTGTTTTATTAAACACCTACAGGAGATAGAGCAAATCAAACCCAAGAATCTTGAGGAGACAAAGCAGGATCAGAATCAGTAACAACGATCGAGGCTCTTTTCGCAGTCGATTTCTTCTTTGCTTTCATCTTCCAAATCTTAATTACCATCCAGCAGTAAGCAGCAAGCGCGAGTACAACTAGGGTTGTAGCAGCTTTGTTCTGACTGATGATTTCTTCCTTGATTTTGCAAATCAAGTCGAGAAAAGTAAATTCATCTGAGACTGGTGCGCTGCGATTCATTTTTTTTTAAGAATGATATTTTCGAGCTATCAAGCTCATTTTTATGCCCTTGATCAATGCTTCAAACCAGTGCTAGAAAAAACAACGGAAGTTCACCAAAGCATGTTTATTGAAAGAAATAATCACCGGAAGTAAAGCAACAGGAAAGTTTGCAAAAAGGAAGAAATTTAAAGTTCGGTAAAGGTTTTTTCTGGCGTCACGTTGGCGGGAGGATCTTCTTCGTCTTCCATCATCTCGGCGGTTTCATCGATGAATTCAGCAGTTTCTCGCGTGATCAGTCCCATGGAGAGTGCTGTATCCAAGGTCTCCCCTAAAAGGTACGGCGATAAACAGGCATCGATTATGGTATCAGGAGTACCTCCTCTTGACGGATTCTCCAGCTCCGATTGCAGCTGTCGGATTTCTTCTGCTCTCGCTTGCGCGTCGTTTTCATCGACGATCTGCTGGAATTGTTCGGCGTCCAAGGAGCCAAAGGTATCATCAGCGTACGCAATGTCGATTGCTAAATTATTGTTAGACAAGGATTTAAAAGTTCAAACTACCTGGGACAACTTGATCATCATCGTCAGAGGAAGGATCTCCGGTCAAATCAACTTGATTAAAGTTAACATAAGCTTCAATAAAAAAGATTTACTTGTTGTGATTGCTGAAGCCATCATTTGTTGAGTGGTAATTGGTCGGAATACGGGAACCGTAGGTGATCGAATAACAGATGACCGTCCAGCCGGAGAAGGAAACTCAAATGGTGGAGGACGAGGAGAGTCAAATGGAGGAGGCGTCGGCGGTGGCGTGTACATCGAAGCTCGGCTTGTGGAAGGTTGGCACATGTCCCAGGTCGTTTGGGTCCAGAGTTGATTTTTTTGCGATTTTGGTCGAGCCGCCCATTCTTCCTCGCTATCCGGTCCAGTCTCAGCTCCGCTATCATCGTTGTTTTCATCTACGTCGTTTTCCTCAGCTGAGACACCCACTCCAGCTATACCGTTATCTTCAGCAGCGATAACCTCTCTCGCAGCGTCTGCCTCGTCGTTGATCTCGGCGTCATTATCGCTTCCAATGTCAGTTTCATCATCATCTTCAAGCTGATCAAACTGGTCGACTTTCTGTCGTTTTTGTTCTGACTCATCAGTTTCGAATAATTTTCGTTTGACAGCTAAAAAACAGTTCTGAAATCGCTTTTAAAATAAATTTTACCTCTCGTTTTTTGTGGAGTTGTTGGATGGTAGGTTTCCTCATCGTCTTCAAGCTGATCAAACTGGTCGACTTTCTGTCGTTTTTGTTTTGGCTCATCAGTTTCGAATAATTGTCGTTTGGCAGCTAAAAAACCAGTTCTGAAATTGCTTTAAAAATAAATTTTACCTCTCGTTTTTGGTGGAGTTGTTGGATAGTAGGTTTCATCATCAGAATCATCTTCGGAGGAGGAAGCTGCGCTGGAATCGTCAATGTCAATTTCACCGTCTGAGTTCTCAATCATGTCTTCGAGTCTTGCCACAAGGGGCACGTCAAAGTCCAAATGATCCAGTAGTCCGCCTTGATATAAATAAGTATTTGAAAAGACTCAAGAATAACTTACGAACTCGTCGAAGATAGGTCTCTTTATCGACCGCCATAGTGTATTGGTCTCTGATCGTGGTCCAAAGTGCTTCGAGAAGGAGTATAAATTGGTTGGTAAGGTTGTAAGCTTGAGCAATGCCGTCGGGATTCGAGGGAAGATCGAACATCTTTTAAAATCTAGTTTTGATATTTGATGAAATTCCCTCATCTTGTTCCGGTTTTATCGGCGGGATCAGCGCGCTAACAACTTGCGCCGCACTCGTTCGCGTGCGCCGCCCCTTCCGCCGGAAGTAAACGTATCAAAATACAATCCTGTTTCAACGCACAAATGTTTTAATCCGGAGGAACAAACGAATTGGCATTCAAATGTTGAAGTCAATTTTACCTTCAAAAACTGGACTAAGTCAATTATACCTTCAAGACTTGCGTGATGCCAATGATACCTCTCAAGAATGGCCAGATCCCAATAATACAAATCAGATCTGATCCAAATTATACCTCAGACAACAGCTCTGATCCAAATAATACCTACTAACGATCAACTTTATTACGTCAAATTACAGCAAGAGTCAGAACAAGCTTATGGCAGAAAACATCATGATATTCATCTTGTTTCATTTCATTTATTAAGAAAAATAATTTTTGTTAACTCTGTCATTTTGATGTGTCTGATTCTACTGTTGTTCGATTATTTATACAGAGCCGGCGCTGCTCTCAAATTTTCAGCTTGACTTATCATCCGAAACTATCTTTACCCATGACTTACCATTCACCCATGAAGTTGAAAATTTATGTCAGCAAACCTTAGTTGAAAATCAACAAAAACTGTTTCCGAAAATCTAAGTCTGTAAATCCGATCTCGTTATTTGAAATTTGCTAACCAAAAAAGCTGAAATACCAATTTTTAAACAATTTTTATTCACACCGACACATAATGGAGCAGAAATTAAAAGTAATCGAAGCAGGTAAGACAGATTTGTTGACACCGATATGAAAAGAAGTAGAAATTTGGAGTTAACGGAGTAGGGAAGACAGATTTATTTATGCGGAAGTTCCGGAGCGTGGCGGTGGAGCAACAACTTGATTGTCTCCGTCAATGTAAATTGTTCCTGTTTGCTCGGGCTGCGTTATAACATCATCGTCAGGCGTCGTGCCCAAGTTCCATCCAAGAATTGATGTTGATTTGAAGACATTTTCTTGACCGCAAACGGGACAGTCATGAGATGGCTCTTTTTCAGGTTGAAACGGCGAAGCGTACCGGAAAATGTACGCTTTTGGCTCATTTCTAATCTGCTCAGACAGTGTCTGAAGAGCCTCGCGTTCGATCTCGACCAGAAGCTCCTTCTTAGTGTGGCGAAACTCGAGCAGATGAAGGAACTCAACCTCGAGTTCATGTTTAGTTCGAATAGGCAGACGGAGCTCAATCTCTTCTCCTGAGAATCCATCAGGAAAGAAATTATCTGCATTTGAGATCACTGCCGCGTCAATGTAGAAAACTCCTCCTTTGTTTGCGGTGTGAAAATCAAAGTTTTTAATTGTAACGATCATTTTGCGAATGAGAGAAGAATCATTTTTGCTCCTGAAGTTCAAATGCACTGGCTAACCAGTGCTCTTTTTCTAGCCTTGTGACCGCCTTTCCGCTTCCTATGCTTATAAACAAAAGATCCTGCTTCAAAGAACAACAAAAAGATTAATCACCGACATTTATTTTCACCGAAAAATATTTACAAAGCAAAGCACCACAGTATAAAAGTAAAGAAAAGGAAGCGTCACAGTCATTCTAAAAAAGTACAGAAAAGCAAAGCACCACAAATAAAGACTAGAAAGTTTCAAAAGTTGTATCTGTAGATTCAGCACTTGGTAGCCGCCCATTTGTCAATATCGGCCATCAGTATGGACAATTCTCTGTTGGATTCTTTTTTTCCAGCTTCTTTTTCTTCCAAAGTAAGAGGGTCTTCAAGACAGCGTATTTGCACAGGCTTTTTTGAGTTGCATAATTCCGTTAGAAGACGAGATTCCATCTCAACCTCTTGCTTGGTTGAGACTGTTATCTGGACATGGAACCTGAATTCGTCAACCAAAACAGGACAAGTATCGTCGATAAGCGGGTTGCAGATGGCATCAATGTGGAAAACTCCTCCACAACCGTTCTCTTCAAAATTGAAGGCTTCAATTTGAAAAAAATGTTCTTTGGATTGAGTCATTTTTTGTTGAGAATGAGATCACTTAGAAATTCTACTATGAGAGTCAAAAGCGCTGGAAAAATCAGCGCCTGCTTTGGATCACTGAGTCTGCTCGAGCGGAACTTTGCGTCTTCAATGTTTATAAATAAAGAAACCTGCTCGAAAGAACGACAAGGAAGTAAAAAAACACCAAAGTTTATTACTCGAGTAAAGAAGCAGAAAACGATCAGAAAACGAAAAGATTAGATGGACATTGGTTGTTCGGAAGTCGGCTGAATTGGAGTTGACTGAGTTGGAATTGGCTGGATGGGAGATGGCTGGATTGTAGTTGACTGAATTGGAGTTGACTGCATCGGAGTTGGCTGGATCGGAGATGACTGGATTGGAGTTGACTGCATCGGAGTTGGCTGGATCGGAGATGACTGGATTGGAGTTGGCTGAATAGTAGTTTGCTGGATGGGAGATGGCTGGATTGTAGTTGAGTGCATCGGAGTTGGCTGGACGGGAAATGACTGAATCGGGGTTGGCTGAATCGGAAGTCGACTGAATCGGAAAGTGTACGAAGCGGGGATATTGTGCTCTCTTTCCCAGTCGGATTGCTTTGACTCGGAAGTAAGGTTGACGGACGCAGGTTGATGAGATTCTGTGAAGGACAGAAGAGTAGCGAACGTTTCAGAAATTTCAGCTGCAGTCTTTTCAAACATTCTCAAGTTGATTTCTGAAGCAGGTTGGGTGTAGTCGAAATGAGTCTCAAAGCCTGGAATATAAGTTCCCTTGACTTTGAAAAATCCGCCTCCGTTGTGTGATCGAAAAGTGAAAGATTTAATCGTGACAAACATCTTTTTGAGAATGACGAAAACGACCAAATCAAGTCCAGAAGTGCTAAAGCACTGGTTAGTCAGTGCATCTTTTACTACCAGTGATTCTTTTATGTTTACCTTTACAATAACGTTTTTTCGACTTGTTTATGTTCGTCAATCGTAAGTTTGACAGACACAATCGACCATATAACAATGTGATAGTCATCGTCGTCATCTAGTGGTTTGTTGAAATCAAATGTGAAGGAGAGCCATCCTTGTGATATTTCCTCGCCCTCAAATTCATGAGCGAAAATTGCATTGCTCTTGTACGCATCCATGGATGTCACATAAGACAAGTTGCTTTGAGAGATTCTTCCAAGAGCATTTTGAAATTTCCAATAAGGGAGAATTGGATACTGATTCGTGATTTTCTAGGAATATGATAAATTTTTTTATTCTTCTATGTTATCTTACCTGAGGATATCCATGGAGCGACTGCCCGTTTAATGTAACGTTTATTTGCGTAAGATCCTGATGAAAACTGAAATTTGTGGACTCAAAAGCATCCGATCCAAACAAGGCATCTGTTTTGATGAGTCCAAAGAACATGTACGCGGGTGTATTTCCACCAGTAACATTGAGCAGCTGAACTTGCTTACGACCTTTTGGTAAAGCCATTGTCTTTATCATAGTGTCATTAAATTTGTAGGAGATCGGTTTCGATTTGATTCTCGCAAAATGATTTCTCAAGCTTGGAGAGGACACATATTCAACCATTGCATAGGCATCTGTTATTTTGAGAGCTTCTCCAGCCGGCAACTTATCATTTGGGTCGCTTCCAATAAAAATTGTAGAGAACTCATGCTTTAAACGGTAGAGCGTCAGTGATAGATCAGTGTTGAGAGGAAGAGGTTTATTTTCAAGGAAGAATCCGTGAGTAGGTAAGAAGATGAGTTCGTAAACATAATTCCCATCAGAGTTGACAAAGCAGCCTGGTCTCCTACCGTCTCTGATTTCTTCCTTAGCCGCATCAGTTGCAAGTGTCTCAAAATTGTACTCGTCGTAGTACCCCTCGATCTGGAAAGCAGTCATCACATATTGAGGATCATAGTTTGTCAGCTTTGTCAGATAATCAGCGAGCATATAATGCGCGCTAAGATAACAGTTAGCCATATTTATGAACACAAACTCTTACTTTGAATTGGAATTATCAATTATTTGAGAATTCACGGCAACTTCTGTTTTTCCAAACTGTTTGCTTGCGAATCCATTGCAGGGGATGTAGTTCTTGTCCAGTTCGATCGTAAAATGAATCGCAATGTTGTTTTTGACGAGAAAAAGATTTGGATCCGCATCGAAGTGGAAATGAAGACGACCGGTCAAACTATCTACCTCTCTTGGATAGTGACGCTTGACGACTTTCTGGTCGTAATACTCAACTTCTATCATAATTTCAGTCTAAATGGATAAAATTTGAAGATCGTTTTCACCAATTTTAATCACCAAATATGAGAGAGTTTGTCAAAAAGGAGTTGATCGTTTTCAGAAAGATTTTTAGAAAAGATAGAGGAGAGTTTTTTCAGAGAATAAAGGGAGCGAAAGATAACATAGAAACAAACGTAGAAACCACAGTAAAATGACGCATCTGACTGAATTCTTTTATAAAAATATCTTTTTCGATCACCAAAAAAGTCGGTTAACTCTTTTGGATATTTTCCTAGTTTCAAACTATCAAAAATCTCGATTTTTGACTTTTCAAGACGAATTGCTATCCAGTGAGAACCTTTTGACTTTTCTGGTGAAAGATTAACAACTAGAAAAGCAGGATATTCATAAAGAGAAGGTAATGTATCAATAGAGAAAACACCAAGGAAATTTTCTACACGTTCTAAACGTTTAGCAATATAGTAAGAGTTCATGCTCTTTTCTTTTTGGACGACTTCTTTGACTTTTTCAAGTCTTTTGTTGTAAAATTTCTTTTTTTCTTTGGTTTTGAGGAAGGTTTTTTTCTTGCTGGAGTGAGTTTGAGTTTGGTTGGAGCTTTTTTTGATTTTCTTTTTCCTGCGCCCGACTGAGATTTGGGAAACCATTTTTTTGGTCGACTTTCGAGCGCGGAAATAATGGTTTTCATTCTCTTGTTTTAATCTCGATCTGGAGAGAAAAGTGTTGGACAACGTGTTCTTCGCCTAAGTCGATTGAGAATCTCGTATCCCGCCAGTTATATACGTTCAAGGGGAAGAAAAGGGAGCGTTGGTCGGGAAAATGGCACCACCTATCGTTTGGACGGAGTTGACCCATCTGCAGCGTATTAGGTTGACCATAACAAGAAGCAATCGAGTTAAATTCAATGAAACAAATGTCAACGTCACGTGGAGTGGTCATGAGATTACAGACAGCGCTTACAATTTGAACACAGTATTCTTCGTTGTTATCAAATAAAATTTCAGGAACTTTTAGTTCCTTGCTTCTTCCGAAAAGATTCAATATCATTGGCGACTAGATTGAGTTCAAATAATACTTTATTCGAGGTTGACGATTTCCTTCTTCGTCAGCAATTTTATACCAAACTATACCAGCTCTTTGACGGATGTCTGTGATGATGTAAACTTCGTCTGACCAATTTTGGGTGTATCCTTTTTCGAAAAGTTCTTTTTTCTTTTTTACTCTCACTACGTTGCCAACTTTAAGTCTGGGCTTGACTTTCAAGTCAATGTCGGGATAAAGTCGAGTGAAAACCTGTGCTCTATTTTTTGGTGAGACTTGGTTTGGAGCCATGCCAATGGAACGATGAGGAGTTGAGTTATACCCTTTTGTTATTGCCGGGAGAACATCAATCCATGTTTTTGTCTTCTTAGTTTTCATGAAAAGATGAATACGTTTCCTGAAGGTTTGAATCGCACGTTCTGCTATCGCCGCCTTCATTTTACTTTTGATACTATAGTGATGCATTCCATAACGATCCAGAATTTTTCGCACATTTGAGTTGTAAAATTCCAGACCTTCATCTGTAATCAAAGAATTCGGCCACTCCAGAAAATCTTGAAATATATCGTTGAGAGCATTTGCCACATCCTTTCCAGATTTTGTTTTGAGTGGTCTTGTCCAAACATAGCGTGAAAAACAGTCAATGATGAGAAGAATAAAAACGTGATGTCGATTAGAGTATTTGAGTTTCTGGTAATCAATAAGATCACCCTGGAATATTTTGAACTGAGTGTCAACAATAAATCGTCGACGAGGAAATCGCTTTTTGGAAATACGACGATGGGTACTCGACACTTTACTCTTCCTGAGAAATTCCGCTACTTTCGCTGAGAACGCTGGAGCGCTTGCCACGTTTTCGTGAAGGGCTTGAATCTGATCCTCCAGAGCTGACTTCTTCGGAGCTTGGACTTTCGGATGAGTTTGAATTTCTTCTTTGCTTCGATTTTTTTGATTTTTCGTCTGAGCTGACGTATTCGGTACTGGATTCGCTTGAGGTTGAAGGACGTCTTCGCTTATTCTTTTTTGATTTTGATTTCTCGTTCTCGGAACTGTCGTCTTCCGAAGACGCTTCGCTTGAGGTTGACTGTCGTCTTCGCTTCTTTGTTTTCTTTTTTGATTTCTTGTCGACACTTGACTTCTTGTTCCGCTTTCTGGATCTTGACCTTTCAACCTCCGACTCTGACGAGTCTTCGGTAAAACTGTCGCATCTAATCTTTGATTTGACTCTGGTTGATTCAACTGTTTTGCACGGCGGGTTTTTCTTCGCATCTTTCTTTTCAACTGCCTCGAAAGTATTGTCTCTGTCGATTATATCGAAATTTTGCTTAAAATCGTTGTATGGTACGATGCAAGCCTTCATTCCGCTAACTGAGAAGACAACTGGATAATCGGAGAATATATCCGTATACAGTCGATAGCTTGAGGCATGGCCTCGAGGTGATTGATCCAGAAACATGTACGGATACTGCTTATTCTTGTTCTCTTCCGTCGCTCTTTTGTAAGCTTTTAGAAGTCCAGCTTGACTACAAGCACGTTTGTTAACTGTTCCATCAAGACAGTTTCTACAGAGAAATGTCGCGTTACAGTTGAGCTTGATATTTCGTCCGAATTTTCCCTGGGCATAGTTATTTTGAGTCATTATCATCACGTTTAGATTTTTCTTTCCACTTGTAACTCGAAAAAGATGATCAATTGCCTGACTTTGAATTGCTTCCTCGTACAAATCATCAAGTACAATTGTTGAGTGTGAGGGAATCTCGTCAATTTCTTCTTGAGAAGGCAGACCAACCCTGTAACTAACAGGGATACCAAGATCATCCCATTGGACAGGCTTATCTTCAAGAAAACAAGGATAAAAATAGACAACACGTTTTGTTTTCTTCTGAAAAATATCTCTGTGTTGTAAAACTTGCTTTGCTAGATAGGTCTTTCCAGCTCCTGATGATCCGCTCAAAAGAATTCTGTAAGGATAGGCAAACCGCATATCTGGTAAAATTTCTCCATTTATTATCGTACTCATTTTCTCTTTTGCTTCAATTTTATTTCGCTCATCCTTTTTATTTATAAAATAAAGCGTTGGATAGGAATTTAAAATAATCAAAAATGAAATTTTATTTGGATAATTTACGGATATACAACGGAACTTATTGATTACGAAAAAAATTAACATTGAACTTCCGGCTATTATTTATCAACTGCACTTCCGGCCAGAAAATACGTGTTTCCGGTCCGGAAATACTTGTTTCCGGACCGGAAGTACTTGTTTACATTAAATCCTCCATTAATCATTTGATATATAATTACGACGCCCCTTCAAAATGTGCGTTCAAGCGTTAACAGCAAATTTAATCTTGAGACGTGTTTAGAACCAAAAATACGGGGTTTTTTTTCGCAAGCTTCAATGAAATACCTTAGAATTGCCTTGCTTGGCCTGTACCAAGTTAATTACATTTTCTACCATCACTTATCCCTGCAGTGCGCCTAAGAATACAGCGCCCATCTTTCCCTTTTGCCTCTGAAGCGGCCAAAAGAAAGCGTGCTGATGGCACAGCGGATGAGTCAGCGCACTCAAGGGATCCCTGATGGTAGAAAACAGGCTTCATTGCTTCATTTAGAACTCTGAAGCAGCTCGGGACAAAGACAGATCCCTGAGTTCGACGGGAGAGCGGCTAGAGATCGCAGCCACAGCCCCGGAAGATATGACCCAGGGCGGCACCATATCCCAGTTCGCCCAGCATTCAAGGAGCCCTATCGCGCTGAGGAGATTCGAGGTCGGAGCAGGGAACGCTACACCTCAAGGCGACGCTCGACTGATGGTTCATCCTTGGAAAGGTACGTGGATAGGGATGACTATCTTCGAGATCGCTACGGAGACATCTATGGCTCGCGCCCTAACGATGATCCCTGCCCTCTCGCTTGCGAAAGACAACACAGGGACACTCGACGCGCTGGAGGCCACGGTGGCAATTGCCGACATTTTGAGCGGCCGCCACAGAACCGCCAGGAAGACCGGCAAGAGACTGGTACAATGAAAGAGGGCCTAAGAGAGGATATGGAAGGCAGTTCCTCAATAAAAACCGGCCTCAAAATGATTGGCCTTACCGAGGTCCTCGCGAGGAAAATTTCCAGGGTAGACAATCAAATATGAATATATTTACCATAAGGCTCCCCACGATTTTCGATTTTTAGAATTTTGATACATCTGAATAAAAATTTAAAAATCAAGCTTTTAGAGTTGTCTAAGGGTCGCATTATACAATCGTATTATCATTTTTCGGAAATTGAGAAAACTGAGATACACGTCACTAGATTTGCTTTAAATCTTTCAGGTCATTTGGGATTAAGTTCCCTTTCTGTGATTTGGGGTAAGGTGGGGTGAATGAATGTTTGATTTTTTCTTGAATAAAAACATGTTATTATTTGTCAAGAAATCTGTCGCCATCAAGATGCATCAGGATTCATCAAGAATCACCAGAAAATATCGAAAATATCAAAAAATAGAAAAAAACAAAAAAAAATATTTTTTTTTGCTTTGACTGTTTTTTTTATTATATTTGCCTTAAGGCGATTGTGTGTGCCCATCTTTGTGCCAATCAAGATATTTTTTCAATAAAAGACGAAAGATATAAAGAAAAAGACATTTTTCTTGCAATTTTCGATTAGTTTCTTTTTCTTCGTATCCTTAAGATAATTCCTTGAAGGCAATGTTCTGAGGCAATTTCGTGCCCAAGTGTCACACGCAAAGAAGTTGAAATTAAATTTTTTTCTAGAACAACGAAATAGGAAGCCATAACAGCGAAAATCAATAAATTCGCTTTAATTTTCGTTGATTTGATTCAATTTGAGTCAAAAAACTTAACGTAAAAATCTAACAGATTTGCTCCTGTCCCATTTTCTCAGCTAAAAATCTTCAATTTTTCTTCCTCAGAATTGATATTCTCTTTTTCTATCGAAATACCGCTGACTTTGACTTTAATGTCCAAACTTTGGACTCCAAAGTTTCTTGATTCTCGCAGTAATCGAAAAGGTACAATTATTTACTCTTTTTTGGACATTTTTTGTCCCAAATTTTCATAAAATATCCACAAAAGTGGGCAAGAGTCTTCAAAAAATGTCTCACCGTAGGAGCTTAAAATTTTTTCTTCGATAAATTTTTCTTCAAAAATTGCAAATTTCATCATCGAAACGCTTTATTTTGCCTTTTTTACCATTTTTGGTCAATTAAACAGAATAAGCCATTGATTTCTTACAAAAAAAACCTGATTTTTGTAAAAACACCCTTTTTTCCTTCAAACTTAACGGCTGGACAAATGTCCACAAAAGTGGAACATTATCCTTGCAAAAGTGTCCCATGAAAACCCCTCAAAATGGAGAAAATGTCCACAAAAATGGGGTCCACAAAAGAGGAAAAAAACTTTAACAAAATGTTCCGAGAAAAATTCGGCAGGCTGCCTAAATGTTTATCACATTCATGCCTTTCTAAGTAATTTTCATTTCGGGCGCGTTTGCCGAAACTTTTATCCGTACTAACCTACACACCAGAGGACATTGAAAAACCGAAAAATATCCGAATTTTACGCTAAGTAAAATTTACATGCATTTTCGAAATCTTTGAAGGCTTATATTTAAGGAAAGATGTTTGAAAAGGGGTCATATGTAGGGCCCACGCTCAAAAAATAGCTACCCGAAATAGTGCTCGTATGATTTTCAAAATAAGATATGTAAAACAACTGTAATAAACAAGCATTTTTATCCTTTCTGACCCCGTTTCTATAGTGCAAAGAAACGCGTATGAAATTTCCAGAAAATGGCGATTTCTTAAGGGGGTCGACGAGAATCGGGATTTTTTCAACCAAAATTCCGGAAAAACTAGCTTTGAATGAATAATTCTGATTGGTAAGGTGAGTAGAAAAGGGTTTGAAGAATACAGCGGCGAAAATAAGAAAAAAAATTGTCCAAAAAAAAAGGGCGTAATCGTGTCTCAAAGTGGACCCCAAATCGCAATTTTGGCAATTTTTCGATTTTTTCGCTATTTTTTTTCTACCACATTTGGTAATAAAGTGCAAGAAATTTCTGCAAACTCCCGCGAAACTCGTTGCCGCTCTATTCTAAATACCCTTCTGTTCTCACCTGATAAGTCAAAATATGTTTACAGAATCGGATTTTTCGGGAAAATTGGTTTAAAAATTCCGATTCTCGTCGACCCGCTCCTTAACATAAAATCGAAATTTTTCTTAATTAAAGTTGGTCCAATAAAAAAAAGCTAGAGACCAAAAATGCTCCCTTTTTTATCAAGGAATGTAATAATATTATCAAAATTTCAAATATTATCAAGTAAATAAAAATCTCCACGACCACCATCTCAAAGTAGTTAAAAGCTACTTGCGTCAGTTTTATATAAAAAATGGGAGTGTTTAATAATGGAGAGTTTTCAAATAGGGTTGGCCAAAAAAATCGAAGGTGTTTCGACCAACACATTTCACATCTCATCCGAAGCGCCGTTTTTGAAGATCATTTTGATATATAAATGAAATCGGTCGCACAACGGGAAGGCATTGAAAAAAATATTTTTTGAAAATTTCGATTTTTTCGATTTTTAACAATAAAACCATTATTTAATGAGTCATTTCTTTCGATCAGTCATGCTGACGTCAGCATAAATCATGTAAGAATGTTCTTCAGCGTCAGTTCTTTCAATCAAGTACGTACATGATCTATTTCCAAAATGAAATTAGGGTCAGACTACTCTTTTAAGTCTAAGAACATGAAAAAATCAGTTTTTGGTAGTTTTTCGAATCTTTCGGGCCGTCTCAGCCCCGTTCCTTGATGTCTAAATTTAAGGGGCTTGCCGATTTTTTCGGCCAACCCTATTTTTCAATAATTCGAAACCGTCAAAACCTTTCTAATAAATATTTATTACAGCTTTT
This sequence comes from Oikopleura dioica, assembly GCF_907165135.1. Lineage (NCBI taxonomy): Eukaryota > Metazoa > Chordata > Appendicularia > Copelata > Oikopleuridae > Oikopleura > Oikopleura dioica. The sequence goes on from NC_137291.1 coordinate 299,498, forward strand.
TTAGGTATAAGAATAGAATAATTTTTGTTTAACACTTTTGGTTAAAAATTATTTTCCTTTACAGAATATTTTTGTTTGGCATTTTGAACAGTTTTCGCACTCTATCTTAGGTTATTTTGGGCTTCTTCAACTGCACTAATGAATTTTTCAACGAATTGAGGAGAGTAACCTCCGGCGACGAAATCGAAGTAGTATCGTCTGTAGAGTTCTTTTATCAAGTCGATTGGTATTTCTACGAATCCTTGGGCTTCGTGATGAAACCAGCCGGAATCGGGGTCTGGGCCGCCGTAACGAGGGGCGAGCTCGAGAATGCCGGTTAGGCCCTGCTTGTCCAGGACCCAAGGCCATTCTTCTTCTGATAGACGGCCGTGGATGATGTATTCGTAGTCCATCGCACACTAGAAAATATCCTTAAATTGAAAAATGCGACAAATAATTCGAATATCTCGGAAAATTTTTTTTCGGAAATTTGATTCGCTTGTCGGTTGAATCTCGACGCCTGATTTGCCAAAAAATCTGATCAAAGTTGTTGGTCGAAATTGACGCTTTTTTGCCAGTTTTTTGCGCATAAATTGCAGGTTTCAGCACTTTACGAGTCTCGAATGAAATTCATTCATGTTGTTCAATGTCATTCATTATGTTTTTGCTATTTATTCTGCGAGCTCCCATAAAATCTAAGTGTGTTCATGTTATGGCTGATAAAAGCTATCAAAACACAACCGTCGGGCAACCGTTGAACTAAGTATACGACAGCGGATGGTCGAAAAAAGAGCAACTTACAAAATGACAACATTCGTCTTGAGCTTTCCAATGTTGATTCATTGCCGTGTCGTTTGTGTCGTGAACCAGCATTCGCAGCCATTTTTCAAGCGAGACTTTGAATTTTTGCGGGGAGGGTGGGCCAGGCTCTTTTTGGGCTTTCTCGACGTAGGAGTTGAATTGTCTGTTGTTTGCTTCATGCTTAGGATCATCTGGGTAGTACTGGATTTTGTCTCTCCAGCCTTAAAGAAGATTGAGACTTAAGGGGCTCCCCTCCTTATTTTTACGGTATAAATTTTACCTGATCTTGCCCTCGTAAATGGATCCCTCGTGTTTATGTATCTCTTCTCTTTTCCTTGCAACAGCGCAGCATGCTTGACTGTATGAAATCTCGGAACAAAGCCATACAAAGCCTCCGGATAAAAGACGTTTTTATTCGAGTCATCCTCAAGCACGACGCCTTTTGCGGCCATTTCTTCTCTTGTCTGGGAAAGTTTTGCGAGGGCGATTTGCCAGTTGGATGTCCCCGCTTTGGGAGGGAGGCAAATCAGGAAGTCTTTTTTGACTTTTGGGGAGTCGGCATGGCGTAGCGCGAAAACACTGAAATTTGGCTCTAAACTTGACCTTTTTCCTTTGAATATATATTTGGAGCCGAATTTATCATTCCATTTGATCGGAGCCATCGAATCAAATCGCTTCCAAGAAAATGGATCCTTCGGTTCAGCGCCTGGTTCAACATATAAACCCTCAATTAATCTGTGAAAGTCCAGTAGATCCTCAATCGTGTTATTTTTATCGGCCGCCATTGCATAAAGATGTTGTCGATATGTACAAGCAAGGTTCTTGACCAAATAACGGCGATTCATTCGATTCTCGACCGACTCTAAAAAAGGTCCCTGAAATTTCTTGCGGGAATTGTTAGCTTACCGCTTTGTTCTTCCTGTTCTGTAAGAAACGGTTTTGAAACTGGAGGGGAGGCTGCATATTCCCACGTGACCACCCAATTGAAGTAAACAAGCAATATCTAAATATAAACAAAGAAATAACCGGAAAAAATTCTTTGTTTTCTGATAAAAATAAATGCAGAATTTTCAAATTTTCGGGATTCCCTCCCGATTTGTAAATTTCATCAAGAGCTTTTGTGTGGTACATTTTTAAAATCCTCATTGTCTTTGGATCATTTCAATATATTATGTCAAGGGGTGAACGTCACGTGATACGCCGGGGCGAAGCTTTGAAAGTGCCTTATTTTAATAAAAAAAAAACTTAGAAAAAATTTGCCAAATTTTCGACTTTTCGAAGTCATAGGAATAAGGAAAGCTCAAATGAAGCTGAAAAAAATAGTTTTGATGAAAGATTTTGCCAGTTTGAGGCGCTAAAGAGCATAAAAAGCGTCGCCGGTGAAAGTAATTCGTTGCAACGAATTATTCGTTGCCCGAACGAATTATTTTCAAGGGTAAACAGCTATTTTCCGTAAAAATAATTCGTTTAAAACGAATAATTCGTGATGGTTACCGAATAATTCGTTAGGGTTACCGAATTATTCGTTTTGAAAGGCTGTCCTCCGGCTAGGTTCGCAACTCGATTTTTCATAAAAAAACCTGACTACAGGCGCGGCTGAAAGAAAGACAGCATACTCAAAAAGGAGCTTATCTCTGAAATCAGGCGCGGAGCGCATACATAACCTGATTTAAGCAGTTAGGTAGCGGTTATGCTAGGTACGGGTTAGGGTTAGGTTTATGGGTTAGGATTAGGGTCAGGCTTGAAAAGAAAAACAAACGAATTATTCGCTTTAAAAAACGAATTATTCGTTGGAAACAACGAATTATTCGGTATGTAACGAATTATTCGTTAGGAAACCGAATTATTCGTCCCAACGAATTATTTTCACCGGTTACCATAAAAAGTCCTCAAAATGGCAAAAATCAGTCGAAAAAGTTTTTGTGAAGACAAATTCTATTGAAATGTTCTGGCCTGAATCGGAGTCTGTACGAGTGTTGCCGCTAGTACTCGTGCTTTGGTTAGACTGTTTTATTATAAAAACGGAGAGCAAAGGAGCATTCAGGAACAGCTGACTGAACGGAACAGTCAGCTGGGTGCACAGGAAATATCGCATAGATCGAGCTACTTATAGGCTTTGATTGATTAGTGGACATTTCAAGGAAAAGGGACATTTCTAGAAAGCGGACATTTCAAGAAAAAGAGACATTACAAGCAAAAAATATATTTCTTGAAATGTCTACTTTCTTTAAATGTCTGTTTTGATTGAAATATCCTCTTTTCTTGAAATGTCTTTTCATATTGAAATGGCCCTTTTTCTTGAAATGTACTTTTTACTTTTTCTAATTTTAATTGTTGCACATACTCAAAACTTAAAATATCTGACCCCCTACTCAGAGCGAAAATTGAAAACTTTGAAAAACATAAAAATTCAAGTTCTTGATTTATTCATGGTCACTGATGATTCCTCAAATAAAAAATCGCATTGATGAGATGATATACCCCAAATTTGCACTAAAAGATGAAAAAAATTTAGGGAAAACATTCAATCAACTGGTCCTAAAGCGATCAAAAATTTTTGTTGAGTTTATTTTCTGGGATACCCGCTAGAAGCATCAAATTATCGTTGAATCTTCCAGATGCGCGTCGTTTCCTACGGTTTTGGGGGTTTCCGCAAATTCATGCATTATTTTATACGGTAAAAACCGTAGTATGGAAAAATGTTTCGGTAAAAGCGACCGAAATATTAATCACTTTCAAGGGGTCAAATGTGATAAATATTTCGGCAGGCAGCCGAAAGAATTATACAAATAAGACTCATTTTTAGGAAAAATATTTCGGTACGAGCCGAAATAAAAATCAGAAATTGATGTCTTTTGAGCAATAAAGTTTCGGCTGGTTTTTCCATTCTCATCCTGATTTGCGCTGGTGTGTGCATTGAATGAGTTTGCCTTATCAGTTCTTCACCTCAAAAATCTCGAGTAATTTTCTGTTCTCATTTTCCGAAGATCATTTGTCGGGGTTCATTCTTCATTTCACGAAAATGGAGGAACTCGATGAATAAAAATTATAATCTTAGTATTTGCTAAAATAAAGGTTAGGGTTAGGGGGCACCTGCAAAAATGACGGAACAAATTACCCGAGAGGGATAGGCTAGGGTTAGTTAGGGTTACTGAAGGTAACCCTAAGTAACCCTAGACTAGACCCCGGCATCTTAGGACCTAAGGGGCGAAGCCCCGTGGTCAGAGGAACTCAGATTCCTTGATTTCTGTCATCTCGCCCCCTTTTTTTGCCGAAATTTTATTGCTAGAAACGAATTTGAAAGTGAAAAAGATTTCGGTAGCATGCCGAAACATTTTTGCTCAAAAAGTGGAAAAAAAGTGAAAAAAGTTTCGGCTATTACCGAAATATTAATCAGAAAATAAGCTCACCATATTTCGGGAGTTTTACCGAAACATTTTTCCATACTACCGTAAAAACTGAGTCTTAGGCAGAGTTCGAAATTTTCAAAAACATCCCAGCTCCCATAATTTTGAAAACGCCAGCTCTCATCAGCTAACGAGATTCTGAAAGCTTCAGCTTCCAGCTCCCACTAGCTCCCAAAAAAGTGGGAGCTGGTGGGACCTGTGTGAGCTGGCTCCCGAAATTCCATTTTTATCGAAATAATTAAACTCAAACTTGATTCAGATTAATGTTGTTCAAAACACAAGAGACTCAAAAGAAACATAAAATAATTTCGAAAGTAAAAAAACGTCTCTTCTGAAAAAATTACGCCGATAATTACATTATTATTAGGATTATGGATTTCTAGAATGAGTTATCGCATGGAAATAGATGTTTTTTAGAAACAAAATAACTTTTAAACAAAACATATGTGTGTCTAGACAAAGGGAGCAGTGGTCGGTTTTCGCTCATTCGCGGGCATATTTTCCGATATAAATTCACTTCTGTGATTCGACAAGTTTTTCTTATTTCAATGTCACTAGCGACAAAATCATTTAAAATCTTTAATATTATTTTTAATATTAGTTAAGTTTCATACCCCAAATCATTCGATTTCGAAGCTTTTCCATCATTCTCATTGGTTTAAAAAAACAGACCAACGACACGACCAAAAGGCCGACTCGACCCGACCCGACCATGACTTTGGCCATTTCAAAGGTGAGCCGGACGGTGCCGGTACCGAAAATTTGGTACCCGGTACCAAAGTCAAGCATTTTTTCCGAGTCATCAAAAAACTAGTATCCGCTCCGCGGCTGAAGTGCAAGCATACTTCATTTATTGACCGAATACACCTTTTAAAATCAATTTCGGCTCGTTATCCTAGATTTTTTTTAGTGCCGAGTACCAGAAATTTGGTACCGGGTACCAATTTTGGATTGGTACCGGCAACGTCCGCCCCCGTTTCAAAGTAGCCCGACCCGACCCGACATTGAAAAAGGGTGGTCGATGCCGACCCTAGGCTGGCACCCTCAGCCAACCGTCTAGGGAGGGCAGTGCCCACTGGGCACCAACCAAGGTCGGAAATTTAGGTTTTCGAATAAAGATAATTCAAAAATGATGGTCTTAGATGGTAAACAAGAAGAAAAATTTCAATCAAGGAAAAAGCCGACCGGGGGTTCTTAAGAGATGTTTTCACTATCTTAGACTGTCATCGAGAAGATGTATAGACTTTTTTGATGCTCTCGACCTGGCATATCTAAAATCGAAATTAAATTTTTTGCAATGTTCTCACACAACTCCTTAATCAAAATTCACTTTACTTTGAATCTGAGAGAAAGTTTTTTAACAGATTATACGCCTGCCTTACTTACAATGGAGGTTTTGAATCATCAAAAAGCATATTTGAAACATTTTATTAAAAAAATTTTTTTCAAAATTTTTAAATTTTTGGTCTGAGTGGGGGAAAGCAGTTATTTTTCTGCGACACCTCAACAATGAAATTAATGAAATCAAATGGGGACATTTCAAGAAAAGGGGACATTTCAATCGAAATAGGCATTTCAAGTAAAGTGGACATTTCAAGAGCAACGGACATTTCAAGGAAACCAGACATTTCAATAGTTTCTTGAAATGACCACTTTCTTGAAATGTCCGTTTTCTTGAAATGTCTACTTTTCTTGAAATGTCCACTAATCGCTTTAATTGACAGGCTGCATCTGAGCCAGAATATCTCACCATAATCCTTGAATAGATCAGATGCCTGTACTAGAGATTGTAGAGTAGGGATCAAGAAAGGACTTAATAATAAGAAAGGGGGAATAGATAAAAGGGAAAAAAAGTAGTTTGGGGACTATCATTGTCTTAAGAGCTATTTTAAGAAGCGATTCCCTTTATCAAATTTAATTTCCATACTAGACATTGCTCATTAAGAAACGAGCTTTCAAATACGCCCCTTATCTTTAAGATATCTTAGCCCGCAAAAGTAGTTCGACCTCAAAATTGGCGAAATCGGGGGGTGATCCCTTAATTCGGCGAAATCTTAGGTAAACTTACGGTTAAAATTCCTATAAAAATATATTTGTCTTGGGTCGCGATTTTCTTCGATCTTTCTTCATATTTCGATGCTCTTATTAATAATTCGTTTTTTTCCATTTTCTGTCGTTCCTTAAATTTTCTTTGACAAAAAATCAATTAGGGTCTAGAAAATCGAACTCAGCCAGCGGGGCGAGCACGTTATAAAAAAGGATTGACTTGCTTTTACAATTAAGCCCCTCGATTTCGGTCAGAGGATCATCTTCAGTGCAGAGAATTAAATTTACAGATAAAATAACCCAAATATAACTACCAGTGTTTGAAATAATACTCAAAACTAAAATGAGCGAGTGAGCGCGAGCAGACCAAAATCTAAGAGCTACAAATTTGCTCCCAATTCGAAAATTTTTTTGAAAATCAACAATTTTAAGTCTAGAATTTACGCACCGAAGAATAGGAAATACTCACTTTATAGTATTATTCTTAGAAGAGACGTTTTTCGACTTTATATATTTTTACACGTGAATAATACGTCCAGTTAACAAAATTTTATCTAGTTTGATTTTAATAATTTCAGAAAAATGTGTATGTCTCAGATTATTAGCATAATTATAAATAAGGATAAATTATCATGGATAATGCGTCTGCGCAGATTTATATTAGAAGAGACGTTTTTTGATTAGATATTCGTATAAATGTGTCTTCTGAAATTTTATATAAATAAATGGACAAAAATTTACTTACCATCTCGTACCCCTCCAGTGCGCCTGATGATCGTAGATCGTCCGATTTTGCATCGGACGGAAGGGCAGGTTCCAATTTTGAAGGATGCACGCTCGACAAATCAGTGCACAGCATTAATCGGGCGCAGGATTTCAATTTTGAACCTCATCTTCCGCTTTATGGGAAATCTGACGATCTACCGATCATCAGGCGCAATGGAGGGATACGAGATGGTAGATTAGGTTTTATAATTTCAAAAGAACGAATTTATCTTTTATTCTGAAGATTTGCAAATAAGAAAATATTGAAGTGTATTCTCATGAGAAATTTATAAATTTAACCTTTTGAAATCCTTAAAAATGATCACCAGGATAATTACGACGGTTGTAAATTAAGAACTTTTAAAAAAGGTCCTTCTTCTTGGCGCGGTGATAGTAATCAAAAAATATTGATTTTTCTAGAATACAATAATAATTATAAAAATTCATAAACAATGAATTAGTTTTGAATAAGACAAGAGTTCGCAATCATCTCTTAATTTCCTCGCGTTAAACCCACAGCTTAAATCTTCCAAGGGCTAGGGAAGGAGCTGGTTTTAATGGCACTGTTAAGAAAAGCGTCTTTTCTCGCACTGAAATTTGATAATGAGAATTTTCAAAGCCCCGTCATATTATAAAAGCCAAACTTTTACCTCCAACGTAGCAAATCCAAAAATTTTGAATCCGGATTGGCAGTCTATCTTAGTAAGCTAAGACCCTTAAAAAATTTCGAACTCTACGGGTGTCGATATTGGCAGCGGGTTTCAGTTATCCTGTATGTCTTCCTTCTTTAGTGATCTTTATTCTGGTGCTATTTCGTGGAAGAATAAAGCGTTCCGCCTGGTTTTTGAGCGATTCGAGCAAGTGCGATACTCGGCTCTTCGCATAAAACACATCGCAAACAATTCGATCGTCTTGCCTTCCCGTTCAGATGTTGAGTCAGATTTAAACGACTGCGGCGCAAAAATTTTGGACTCCAACAAATCATCGTTAAAAGAAAAAGTTATCTCAGAGTGTTTGCTAGCGATTCATGATTGTATTCGAATGAATGATTATCCATGTGATGTATTTACAGTTGAAACGTATGATGGGTTTTTGGTTGAAATTCATCGACTCAGAAATGTGGGAAAACCAGCAGTGCTCCTTCAACATGGGATTCTTGGAGATTCGGGTCATTGGGTTTCTGCCGGACCAGAACATGGGCTCGGTAAGTTCAAAAATTAAATTATTTTCGACTTCAAATAATCTCCCTAAAGGAGTAAAAATTTTAACTGCGTTTTTAAGCGTATCGACTTTTCGATGAAGGCTACGATGTTTATCTTGGAAATTCTCGAGGCAACAATTACAGTCGTCGTCATAAGGATCTCTGCCACAGAGTTCGAAATCAGGCAGAAATTCGCTCATGCTCCTAAAATAAGAAGCTCCTTGTTTGATAATCAAATAGATCAAGCACTGCCATCAAATACAGTTGTAATTATGGAAGTTCTGGATAATTTTTTTCGCCTTATTTGCTCAAAAATGTCCCAAATTTCGATACATGGCCCCGAAAAAAATGTTCCACCCAAGTCGCTTAAAATTTTTGTCAGCAGCTAAAAAATGATTATTTTTTTGAGAAAGAACTCGATTTATTTTGATGTACAAAATTTTCATAAAATCTGTATTGCTTAAAATCCTACAAATACGAATTTTATCAATAATTTTAAAATCAAACTTTAACATTTTAATTGCTTAAATCATTTAGATGAGACATTGTTATTATCCAAGAGGAAAATTAAAGTCTCTTTCGGATGAAAAGTTTTGATTCTTTATACATATATTTCAGATTTTAGACCAAAAATTGAAAGTGTTAAAAAATATGAGAATGATCATTTTCATAGCATTTATTCAGAATTCCAAAGCGAATAAAAACAGAAATTGATCTTCCATAACTGTTTTTGCAATTGTTTCTCTAATTTGAAGTTAAATTGGGAGCTCCTTATTTGGGGGGTACTGAATTGTGCCGCCCTGCATCGCCCGGTCCGAAACCATCCGGCTCTCATCCGACCCAACTATGAGTCATAGTCTATGACCTAGGAAACTGTTCTGAACAAGAGCTAGGGTTGAGTCTTCGAAGTGGATGGCTTCATCCGATGCTCAAACCTAAACCCAAATCCGCACCTCAATCCAAATCGAAGCTAAAACCCAAATCCGGGCCCTAACCAAGAACCCAAAAACAAACCAAAATGGTGCATTTGGCAGGTGGGGTCAGCAATAACATTTTGGCCGGCTAAGGTTTAGTAAACTTTCAGTGACAACATCATCGTTGCCTGATTATTATAAAGAGGTGATCAAGAAAGTATAAATAGGCATTCGTTTAAATGATAGAGCTAGACGTTTATGTTTTCTTCTTCGAAAATCTTCGGAATCAAAGATTAATAAATTCTTAGGAAATTATAAAACTAAATCTAGGTAAATTTTTTGGCATTTATTTTATTTCGAATAACAGAAGAGACCTTCAAAAATAAATCGAATCGAAAAACGTCTCTTCTAATATAATCTGTGCCGTATCCCAATTAATCGTTATGCAGCATAGTCTCTGGTCATAATCTGAGATAAATACATTTTGCTGAAATTATTGAAATCAAACTAGATGTAATTTTGGCCATATTTTTGCATATTGTTTTAAAAGAGACGTTTATAAATATATCTAGCAGAAAAAACGTCTCTTCTAAAGAAAATACTAAAAAGAAAGCGTTTCCCATTTTTCGGTGGGCAGATAAGATTCTAGACTAAAAATTGTTGATTTTCAAAAAATTTTTTTAAATTGGGAGCTCCCAATTTACTCAATGCTTCGGAAACCTCAGCTCCTGCTCCCAAAAAAGGCAATTTTGATATGAATATGTCAGAATAACTAAGTTGACATAAAAATCAAAATACCCGCTTTTGAAAGACAAAATATCTTCGAATCCGGCGAGACCGGGCGACGCTAGGCGGTGCACGGCGGCACAATTCAGTGGTCCCCCTTATTTACCTCTCCTAGATTACGAACTCTGTTCGGCCCAGACAAGGATCGGGAATTTTGGCGGTGGACCTTCAACGATGTTGCAAAGTTTGAGATTCCGGCGATGATTAAAAAAATCTGCAAGATTGCGAAGCAAGATAAGATCTGGTACATCGCGCACAGCCAAGGAACGTTGTTGATGTTTGTAAACCAAGAAGGCGAAGACCAGGAGACGAAGAAAAGACTTCATGGAATCATTGCTCTCGCTCCGATTTTGTCATTGAAAAATGTCAAGGGCGCCTGGAAATCTTTGATCAGTCATTCAAAATCATTTATGAAAAATGGAGTCACTCAAAAATACTTGGATTGCGAGTTTTTACAGGAAGAGTTGTTTTTTTTTATTATTGCCTTTAATTTGGGTAAAACCAGTTTTTGGAAAATTTAATTTTGGAGAAGTTAGTAGAGAAACGATTAGTGAGGATAAAATAATTTAGGAACAATTAGTGGGGATAAAACTATTTTGAAACGAGTAATTTGGGAAGAACTAATTTTTGAAATGATTTTATGGAGAAGGGTTTTGATTGGCCGGTAGGCCAAATACGGCAATCTTATTGGTCATCCAAAAATGGTCTTTAGAGATTTGGATTTCCAATATAGGTCGGTCCTAGATCATTTTATAAAAATTAATCGTTTAAGAATTCATTTTTCCTTAATTAATCGTTTCAAAACTCATTTCTCCAAAATTAAATTTTCCGAAAATTGTTTTAGACCTTTAATTTAACGTGGTTATGAATATTTTGATTTTTTGATCCTGTTTTTAGCTCCGAAATATGAAAGCAGAATAATTATACTTTATCCAGGTCGGGATAATCCGAGTCAGCAGTATTTTATAAGTTTTAAAGAAAGCTCAGACGCTGGGCTTTCCAACGCGCCTATTTTTGAGCCATTTCGAGTGAACCCCGACGCCCAAAAAACCGATGGAACAGTTCAAGTGCCTAATTCGGAACTTCAGGTCTCATAAATTGCCTTGCGGGCATGACCCACACCAGTAGATATTGTGCCCAAATAAACGCTCAGCTTCTGGGCTTTCTAAAACTGTATCATAAGACCCCTAAACAAAGCAAGAAAAATGGGCCAAATTTTCATCTTTTAACCCTACGGATACCCGACCAAAAAAAAGGACCTGAATGGAAAAATTTAAGGCTTAGCTATCTTCTGGACATGATCAAATTTTAAATATCAAATGTCAAATGTGAACAAATATCGTTTTTCGATATGCGGGTAGGGGTTAAGATGGATAACCACTGTAGTAAATAACCTTTCAGTTGAATTTTCTGTCTGAAATTTCCGGAATTGTACGCTCACAAAATTTTTCCGAGTTCCCTCAAATCTCCGGAATTGTCCATTTTGCTTGAGTCATATCTAATTATATGATGTACTCAAATTTAGATTATTCTTGAAACAATATGTAAAGATTTTAAAAAAATAGTTTCAACTCAAACTGAAGGGAACAAAACTTGCCCGATATCTCACTAAAATCGGCAAAAATTCTCCATTGATTCTGAAAGCATGGGGTACGGGCATCGCTCAAGAATTCGCGTCTCACTATGTCAACTTCAACCACAGGCGATATGTGCAAGAGAGATTGCCTGTGTTTCTTTCACATTCTCCTTCTGGAACAAGTCTGAGGAATGTTGTTCATTTCGGCCAGAATATTGGTAAAAAAAGGATGGCGAAACTCGACTATGGACCAAAAGGGAATCAATTGGTAAGATTCATATCGCGGACATCCCCAACGGGTTTTTCCAAAATTGTCTCGGAGGAACCGTATACCCTTGCATAGATATTGACCAAAGCATGAACAAAAGCGATTTTTCGACAAAAAGACGGCTTCGTGTATGATACACTTTCTGACATTTTTGATTTGACTCGATATTGACTGAAAAATATCACTTTCTCTGAAAAAGGAAAAACGTTTCTTTAAAAACCTACTCGTGGGTCGATATCCGTACAGAGAGAGCAAAAAAATCAGTTTTATCGATTTTTTTCTAATAGACATCTTTTTGGTAACTTCAGAAATCCCCAATTATAGCATGGTTCAGGTAACGGTTCCGGTTAAATAGCGACAGGACGTTGTTGCCAAGAATTGGAAGATCATTTTTACCTCGACCTTTTTTAGTTTATCTCATTTTTGATCTAGAAGGCCCCAACATCGTGCGCAATCAATTGGTCATTATTTTCTTCAGGAGTACAACAAGGATAGTCCTCCTTTCTATGACTGGTCAAAAATCGACCTGCCTATCCATCTTTTCGTCGGAAGTTCCGATTGGATTGCAACCGTTAAAGATGTTCAGCAAACGCGACCAAATCTACGAAATTCTACTTTAACAATTATTGAAGACTTCGATCATCTCGACTTTATCTGGGGAAAAACAGCAAAAGAAGATTTGCATCCAAAAATCATTCAGATTCTTAAAAAGGTGGCGGGCGGCTCTGTTTGCCATTTTGCGAAAGGCGTTCGCAAATTACGAACGGCGTTCACAAAATCGAAAAATTTTTGGCAGAAAATCGTTGCTAATTTTTTTAAAATGTGTCCCAGCGGTAGAAAAAGACTGCTCCTGCCAAATCAATTAGTTCTCTTCAAGAAAATGCGCGAAGCGCACACTCACGGCAAGAATTTTTTCCTTGCGAACGAAGCCGCCCTACACCCTTAAAAGGGGCCATTATATTAAATGAACCTTTTTTGATTAAAAATGACTGAATAAAGAATCTTTACTAAAAATATTGGTTATCTTTGTGTAGGTACCCGCTGAAAACAAGAAGTGGTCGATATCGTACATTTTTTTTTGCTCAAACTTTAAGACTATACTAAATAAGGACCGAAAAGATCAATCGTGATCACGAAAATTCAAAAAAAAATTCATTTTGGGGTCATTTCAGGTCATTGAAATCCCGAGATAAAAATTTCTAGAACATCTGTACTCGGGGTACTTTCACATACCAACATGTTCGGAATCCAAAACTGAGTCGATTAGGACCCATCTTGAGCACAACAAAAGAATCGTTCAATATATAATTACAAATAATCGATTATTAGCGGTCCGCCTACGCATTTTTTACCCTAACCCTTACCCTAAAATGTCCTATTTTAGACCAGTTTTTGGCCCTAGAATTTTTCGACCGCTTCCGACTGTTCGATTAGTGACATATTTGGAAAGCATTTTCCATCCTCTTTCGGTATCCTTAAAAAAGAATGATTCATTGCGAAAAAGAACCATTCTTTGAAAAAAGAATCATTCTTCACAAAGAATGGAACCCGCCGTCTACCCTTTCGATCTATCCGAGTTTCAAAGTTGGGGTGTGATGGGGTAACAAAGGCGAGCCAAAAAGCCTAAATTTGTAACGAGAATTCGGTCACTTTTTTCGAAAAAATTTTTTTCTTCTTCGCTCAAAAATAAGTGACTTTCATTGCCCACTAACTTCAACGCACAAAAAGAGCATAAGAAGATAGTTTGAAAAAGGCCACTCTAATTTCAGCGGGTACCTAATCTTTGTGTGATATCTTAAGTTTTCTTGAATTTATTAATGACATCAGTTAATTTTTCGCCTCAAAATTACAATTAAATTTAATAATAAGGGTCTCGTCGATTTTAATTGATGAAATCAACCAGCTTGTCTTCATTCTTAGAAATAAATTTACCTCGGGTACCTGATTTAGTGTCGCTTTTTTGGTCCTGAAATTCCAAAATAACGACACATAATTGGAATCGAATGGCTGCCGAGATTGGGGTTTCCTTACTTGGTAAAATTCCTTACTTGGTAAAATTCCTTACATGGTAAAATTCCTCACTTGGTAAAATTTTTTTTCTTTACCAAGTAAGGAATTTTACCAAGTAAGGAATTTTACCAAGAAAGGAATTTTGAAACGAAAAGTATTCAAAAACAAAAAACCGAGCATATTGACATGATAAGTATTCTGTGCGACCCCCTCTCCGAGACAATTTTTCAGATTTCAAATTTTCTCAAATTTATGTTTCGGTATAATTTTTTTTTAAATTTTTGCGAAGCGAATTCTGCTCTCCAGAACGAAGCGAAGCGAAAGCGAATTCCCAAATTTACGCTTAAATTTTCGCAAAGCAAGCGGCTTTGTTATTCGGAGGATTCTTAATAAATGAGTTGGAAAAGGCATTATTGAGGGGGACGGGCGGCTACGTTACAAATTTGTAACGCCGTTACAATTTTGTAACGCCGTTACAAAAATTCAGATTTTTTTCGCAATAAAAATTATTTTCCATTCCGAAATTCTTATTATTTTGGACAGAATAAGCAATAAGGTTAACCAAAAAGTAGTTTCCTTCAATTCAAGCGCGAAGCGCACACTCATTCGATGATTTTGATCTTGAATTTTTGTAACGCCGTTACAATTTTAACTACTTGTAACGTAGCCGCCCTACACCCATTATTGATGCTATTTTTTGCGCGGAAAGCCTTGCTTTAAATTCAAGTTTTCTCCGTCTTGTCAAGACGAGTCTAATGGCGGGTCTAATTCTTGATAAATCCAAGGAAGCTGGTTACCGGAAAACACGTTGTCACCAGCCGTTCTTATTGTAAGTTTACTAGAATAAATTTTGAATGGTCAGAAGGATCTTTATGAACAGGGCTTATCTAAAATCGAAGATGACCGCCATATCTCATCTCCAATCGAGCAGGGGTGAACATTTGGGCAAGAAATCGTCGGTTGGCCGTCCGAATGCCCGGCAGAAATCAAGGTCCAAGAATCGCGCCTTCCGAATGCCCGGCCGAGCCGAGGTGCCCGAACCAGAGTTCGAAATTTGTTGGCAGTACTGCCACGACTGCCACTGGCAGCTGCCAATTTGGCAATGGCAGTAAAATTTTTCAATGGCTGCCAGTTATTGGCAGCTGCTAAGCTACTGCCACTTCGAAAGATATTAATTTCTTTATAAATTTTTCTTTCTAGAACCACAAAAAACAGCGCTTATGATCCAAATTCGCTCCCGAGCTCTATATTATTCAATCTTTATAATCAAAAGAGACATTTATATCTCTGATATCGTCTCTTTTATATGTTTTACTTGTCGAAAAGACTGTTTTGAACTAAGTTTGACTTTAAAAAATTTTAAAAATAGCATCGAAATTGGCAGCTTTTGGCAGTCATTTGGCAGTGGCAGTCGCCATTTTCTTTCAGATTTCGAACTCTGCCCCGAACTGCTCGAAGATACCCAAAAATGCCCAAAAATGGTCGGGCAGGTAACCAAAGTGCCTCAAACGCCCAGTTTGGCAATAATTTTCGACTTTCAAGTCAACAGAATCGGACTGGTGATGGGATTTTCGAAAGGAAAAATAAATTTCGAGGGGCTTTGAAATTAAGGAATTTTCTTCGCCGCTGGCTTTACCAACTGCCCGAAAGCGCCGAACTGCCCGAAAGTGCCCAACTTCAAGTTTGGCACAATGCAATGCAATGCCCAAATGCCCGCTCTTGCCCTAATTATTGATCAGCGAAAATTTGTCTCGGAGAGGGGTCGCACAAAATACTTATCATCCAGGGGTCTGGATTTTGGCCAAAAATGAAAAGCGAAAGCGAAGCGAAAGCGAAAAATTTTCAAAAATTTTAAGCGAAAGCGAAGCGAAGCGAATCAAAATTTCGCGAGCGAAAGCGAAGCGAAGCGAAAAATTTTTCTAAAAAGCGAAAAAAAGCGAAAAATTTCCGGAAATATTTAACCTTTGAGAAAGTGTCCCTTTCAAGTATGGTTTCATTTTTATTACTTTTTCGGAAATTTGGACGGTGGTCTCAGTTTGCCCGCGTCGCCGTTAACCCAAGTCGCCGTCTCCCAAAATCGTCGTTTACCTTACTTTGGTAAACGGAGATCTTGGGCAAACAGCGATGTGAATAAATTTATAAAGATTGATAATTATACATTGTTTGGCTTCTCAAACGTCAATCTTGGCTTCATCAATGCCAGTCCTGGCTTCACATATTTCAATCATGTCTTCTTCAATATCATTAATATTTTATCAACAATGGTTTATCCATCGTCAAGTCTGCTTTCAACATTTTCAAATTTTGGCTTTACCGACTTCAATCATGGCTTTTCCAATCTCAATCCCGGGTTTATCGACGTCAATTACGACTTCTCCAACGTCAATCGTGGCTTCTCCAATGCTAATCTAATCTTGAAAAAGCCATGATCGACAACTGAGAAGCCGGAACTTACGTCTGAGAGGCTAGGATTGAAATTAGTGACACCCGGATCGGTTTTGCCGGGATTGATGTGAAGCCGGAATCGATGCTGGAGATGCCAAGATTGATATTTAACCAGCCAGGATCGACGTCTGAAAAGCAAGGATCGAAGTTTTTGAAGCCGGGATTGAAGATGGTGATGTCAGGATTGATTGTGGGGAGGCCAATACATGAAATTATAAGATCAATCAATTTAAATTATAATACATCGCCCTTTGTCCAATTCGCCGATTCCCCAAGTTGGGAAAACAGAGATGAAAACTATAAAATTTCTCTCAGCACAGCTTTTGCAAGTGCCAGCTTACCTCATTCAGAAAAATTTCCACTTGAGTTTAAGCTAAAGCTAAGCAAAAAGGCGAAATTTTCAACTCCTGGAAAGAATTCTTTCGAGCGAAATTTTCGCGAAAATTTTTGGTGAAAAGCGAAAGCGAAGCGAAGCGAATTGTAATTACAAAAAGCGAAAGCGAGGCGAAGTGAATTCGCTTCGCTTCGCTTCGCTTCGCTCATGAGCGAATTCGCAAAGCGAATCCAGACCCCTGTATCATCATGATAATATCATGTCAATATGCTCGATTTTTGTTTTTGAATATTTATCGTTTCAAAATTCCTTACATGGTAAAATTCCTTACTTGGTAAAATTCCTTACTTGGTAAAGAAAAAAAATTTTACCAAGTAAGGAATTTTACCATGTAAGGAATTTTACCAAGTAAGGAATTTTACCAAGTAAGGAAACCCCGCCGAGATTAAATACGAATTTGTAATAACTACATTTTTCTAGTATCTTTTGATATTTTTCTCGTTACTGGCACTAATTTTGAGCCTCATTACTCAAAATAAAGCGCCCCTTGTATTAATTTGGTCGAAACTTCGCAAAAAAGTCGTTTTTACTCATAAAAATCAAGTTTAAAGTCACTCATAAGATTGGGGCATTTCGCATGGATTTTATAGAATATGCTGTTATTGGTTTTTAAAATTGGGTTAATTAAATTAAAAAAAATTGCCCTTCTAGCAAAATAAGTTTGCAAAAACAGTGTTGTTCGAAAAAGCGACACTTAATTAGAACTTGTTCGTTCCGGCTTTCTGTAAAAACGACACTAAATCGGATACCTGAGGTTAATTATCGGATCGGTCGTTGGAATTTTCTACTTGCTTATTTGATTAAAGTCAAATTTTATTAATTTTAAAGTATAAGGACACCTCATAAAACAAAGATTTTATGGTTCTTGTAAACATATCTAGAATTTTTTTGTTATAACTTGTCATTTATCAGTCTTTTATGTTTCTCAAGACAATGGACATCTTATATCGTATTATAGTACGCAATAGATTGTTTCCAACATTAAAAAATTTAGAAACTATACAATTAGTCTCTGACTATTAATATTTGGGGATTTTGAATGGAGTTTAGATAACATCCGGTTCTGGGTTATTTAAATCTTAAAAAATTGCCAATCTAGCGTAATGCGATTGCAAAATCAGTGTTCTTCGAAAAGGCGACTTTAAATTAGTATTTGCAGGGTACTGTTTTTGTTTTTAAATTTGTTACATAATCGAGTAGCTGAGGTATTTCTTTCTCTTAAAATTTTGAAAACAAATAATTTGAAAAATTTTCATTGGTGGAAGATTGAGATTTTTCTAGAATTGAGTATTTATTTTATGTCAAATACGTCTAGTATCTTAGTTACCAATATGTCGTATCCGGGAAATCAAGGAAAAGGATCAAAATCAGAGTTTGAAAAAATGGTGAGCGCGAGCCACGAGCGAGCGTAAGCGAGTGAGCGAGCGCTCATGCTCACTCGCTTACCATAAAATTCTGGGCCGCCGCTCTCGCTCACTCGCGCTCGCCAACAGTTATTTTTAGTTAATGCACCCTGGAGACAAAGTATTACGATATTTGAGAGATTTCTCTTTTAATCGCGTTATAATGCCCGTAATCAACGTTTTATATGAAATCACGCGTTAAAAATTATTATTATTAGAATTTTCAAGGAAAAACTCGCTAGAAAGGCCCCCGAAAAGCTGCGAGTGAGCGCGAGCAGAGTTCGAAATCTGGTAGAAAATCCGTGCTCCCGCTCCCTCCCTGCTCCCTCACCCTGAAAAAAAGGGAGCTCCCTCGTAAAAAAACCGTGCTCCTGCTCCCTCCCTGCTCCCAAAAAAGGGAGCTTCCTTTGGGAGCTCCCAATTTTGCTCCCTTTCTCAAATTTCAAAAATTTTCGAAAGTTTTTAATTTTATTAAGTAAACTCTAAGTAGCAAAACCATCGTTGTATGGTTATTATATAGCAATGATAAAGAAAGTATAAATAGGCATAATGCCAAATAGGCGAATTTCGTGAATGACTTCAATATTTTCTTATTAAAATTACATAACCAAATTTAGGTCAATTCTAGGCTATTTATTGATATTAAATTTCAGAAGAGACATTTAAAAATAAATCTAATAAAAAAAAAACGTCTCTTCTAATGAAAATCTGAGCAATCACGGTATCATAATTAATAATTATGCTTATAATCTGAGAAAAATACATTATGTTGAAATTATTAAAGTCAAACTAGATATAATTTTGGCTATATATTTATATGATATTTTAAAAGAGGCGTTTATAAACATATCTAGTGAAAAAAACGTCTCTTCTAAGAGAAAAACTATAAAGTTAGCGTTTCTCATTTTTCGGTGCGCAGATTAGATTCTAGACTAAAAATTGTTGATTTTCAAAAAATTTTTGAAATTGGGAGCAAATTGGGAGCTCCCAATTTACTCCCAGCCCTGAAAACCTGTGCTCCTGCTCCCTCCGTGCTCCCAAAAAAGGGAGCTCCCTTTGGAAGCTCCCAATTTTACTCCCATAGATTTCGAACTCTGAGCGCGAGCGAGCGAGCGAGCGCTCGTGCTCGCTCACACAACAAAAATATTTCGGGTCTGCGCTCACACTCACTCACTTGCGAAAAAAATTAAAGAGTGTCTGCTCGCGCTCGCTCACTCACAAAAGTTATGACCATTTTTTCAAACACTGATCAAAATCACCAGCAACCTCGACAAGTTTTGACCAAGAGACCTCGAAATTTTGAATTCTCGTTATTATTCCTTTATCTAAAAGGGGTAGAACTAGATTTTTCGACAAATGGCGATTTTTCACTGGCTCTAAAAAGCAGCGAAACTAAGATTTTTTAATTATGAAATTTTGTCAACGCAATTTAGCGGTAGAGAACGAAACACCAACCCATCTCGTCAAAAATCCCGATTTTCGCCCATTTTCAATCTCGATTATCTCAAGTGAAGTGATTCTCCGATAATTTTATTTTAGGAGTATCTATCTGATAGATTTTATTTGAAGCTAATGAGCACTATTCAGTCTCAAAAGAAACATTTTACGTAGTGAAAGAATAAAAAATCGTCTCTTCCGATAGATCTTAAATAGTGAACAGCAAATTTGGGTCGCGGGCGCCCTGGTTCACAATTTCGTGAACCCGGTTCACAATTTTGTGAACCTGGTTCACAATTTCGGTCAAAAAAATGACTCAAATTGACTTAATGCGCGGTTGTAGAGAACGAGGACCGACATTTTAATCACTTTGACATTTTAATCCTTTCTGCACTTTAATCACTTTTGCATTTTAATCACTGTCAACATAAGTGATTAAAATGCAAAAGTGATTAAAATGCGGAAGTGATTAAAATGTTGTTTTCAGAACATAATTCTTAGAAAGTGATTAAAATGCAAGAGTGATTAAAATTTCGGTATATTTTTCAAAGATGCAAACAACTACGCCTGAAAAAATTTTCGACGACCCCCCTCCAGGAGAATTTTATTTTTTTAAATTTTTTAAGTCGGGTCAGGAGCATAAACCCAACGCAAACGCAAAAATAAATACAAAACTCGGACCGAAATTTGAACAAAGCCCCTTGACTTGAAAATTTTATAGAAAGTCTAGGTTTAAAGCGTCCAATTAACCTCTTCGGAATGGTCAGTGGTCGCTGCCAACAGAGTTTGAAATGCTCGCGAATGCTCGCGAGCGCGAAGAGCAAGAGCGAAAATTTATCATTGCTCTCAGAGCAGGGGAGCGGGAGCATGAAAATGAAGTTGGCTCGAGGGCCAAAAAAGGGTGAGCCCCAATTTGAAACCGCTCGCGAGCGCATATGTCGGCAATGCTCGGGAGCAGGGATGTAAATCACCACAACCACCCCACCACTGTGGTGGGGTGATTTTCCACCACCACCTTTTTTCAGTGGTGGTGGTGGGGTGAATTTTAACCAACCACCATTTTCAGTGGTGGTGGTGGGGTGATTTTTCACCACCAGCCTTTTTGAGTGGTGGTGGTGGGGTGATTTTTCACCACTCAAATGGTGGTTGTGGGGTGGTAAATCTATTGGCAAAATTATCTAAAAATATTCTCCAAAAGTGAAAATAATAAATAAAATCGTGATAGCGGTACTCGAAAAATGATACCTGGCCCTTTTTTATTGAAAAATAGGCTCTGATGATAAATTTATCACGTCGAAAATGGTTACTGTGGGGAAATTTTTCACCATTTTCAGTGGTGGTGGTGGGGTGATTTTTCACCATCACCATTTTCAGTGGTGGTGGTGGGGTGATTTTTCACTATCACCATTTTCAGTGGTGGTGGTGGGGTGATTTTTTTCACCACCGACCACCCCACCATTTTGCTGTGGTGGGGTGAAAATGGTGGGGTGATTTACATCCCTGCTCGGGAGCTAGACGAGCGGGACTGGCTGCTCTCATGCTCGCCATGGATTTGACCCGCGAGCGAGCAAGGCTCGCGAGCAAAATTAATAGAAAAATTTTTTCACGTTATTATTCTTTTCATCGATAAATTACCTCGCGGATCAGTTTTTCGCGTTTTTCGTTTTGTGTAAGCTTCATTAGAGCCGTAATCTCGGCAGTAGAACGCGAAAGGCCGAGAGCAGGATTTAAAAAGTCTGAACATACTCAGCTCAATGAAATTCCAACGTGTCGTGCTCAGTCGTACTCAAGCTCAGTTGAATTGAGCATTCGCCGTGCACATGCTCACGAAAGTCTTAAATTTGCGCTCAAGTGCTATGAGCACGTCTGAGCACAAATTCGCTTTCAATAGCTTTATCTTGGATCAATTGATCTACTTTACGACCTATAAATGAAGATATGGGGCCCTTTTGGTCTTCAAAAAACAGATCAGTAGTCTGCAAGTTTGATCTTGTTGTCTTCTTAGGATAATAATTATTTTTTTCAAAGCGCACAACCTTAATTCTATAGCCTGTAGTCTATAGGGCCCTAATGAGTTACTAGTAATAATTAATATTAGCTTTAGACTATAGCCTATAGACTATTTCTTAAGTTCAAATTTTGGCTCGAGTTTTGTTTTTATTTTTGATTTTGCGTTGGGTTTATGTTCCTGACCCGACTTAAAAAATTTAAAAAAAAGTCTCCAGGAGGGGGGTCGTCGAAAATTTTTTCAGGCGGAGTTGTTTGCATCTTTGAAAAAAATACCGACATTTTAATCACTCTTGCATTTTAATCATTTTCTAAGAATTATGTTCTGAAAACAACATTTTCATCACTTCCGCAAGTGATTAAAATGTCGGTCCTCGTAGAGAAAGCTTATAACGTCAAAAATGAGTTTCTCTATGAAATCAGGCGCGGAGCGCATAAAGATCCCTGATTTCATTCTTTTGAAAATTTTGTGAACCGGGTTCACACAGATTGTGAACCGGGTTCACACAGATTGTGAACCGGGTTCATAAAATTGTGAACCGGGTTCACAATTGTGAACCTGGGCGCCCTTCACCCGCAAATTTCGAACCCTCGAATCTATCACGAAATTGCGTTATCTTTGAAAATGATAATGCTGGCCCGAAAAATTTTAGGTCTCGAACTTTTGAATTTTCGAATTTGAATAACGAATATCTCTTGATCTCCTTAATTTTCGCTACTTATATCTTTCTTAGCCTTAGCCGGTCAAAAGTTATTATTCTTGGTTAGGGTTCGGTATTGGGTCTAAATATCAAAAAAATTTTTTTTCTGTTAAATAAAGAACAATTTTTCTAAAATTTTTAATAATTGCTTTAAATACGATTATGACGATCCGTTTCACAGGGCAACAAATTCCTTTGGGCTCACCACCCATGTATCCCGTCCAAATGCAAACGGGTGCTTCCTTGAATCCAGGTCAACCTGTTTCGCAAAGTCCTTCATTCCATGCTGCTCCTGCTTATGCGCCTCAACAAGTTCAAATGGCGCCACCGGCCTATTCTCCTCAACCAGCTCCTATGCCGCAAGTTTTTACTCCTCAGCCAACTTTTGCTCCACCACCAGCCCCGCCAAAAGCTCCGACATTTCGTGAGTATTGGAAACAATTTGATCGCCGACACTTGAAAAAACGTCGTTTATTTTTATTGTCTCCCGAATACTTAAAGAAAATTAATTTTTAACCAAGAGGTACAGTTTTTTTCCTCTTTTGTGGACCCCAACTTTGTGGACATTTTCTTCATTTAAAGGGGTTTATCTGGGACACTTTTGCAAAGATGATGTTCCACTTTTGTGGACATTTTCCCTGGTGAAAAAATTTTAGAGGTAAAAATAGCGTATATTTTTAAAAATCTTTTGTTTTTTCTAAGACATTTATGGCTTATGAGGAACATTTGACCGACTTTAGTAATAAATAAGCAAGAAAAATGCGTTTCAAGGATGAAATTTGCTATTTTTAGATAGAAACTAATGGGACCGAAAAATTTTAAGCCTCTACGGTAGGACAATTTTTTGAAGACTCTTGCCCACTTTTGTGGATATTTTTGAGAAAATCTGGGACAAAAAATGTCCACAAAAGAGGAAAACGATTCTGTTCTTTTTTCAATCGTTTCAAGAATAAATATTTGAAAATTAAGTCTATAAGATTAAATAAAAAGGCAGCACAGATAAGAATTTCTTCATAATACTGCTTTGAAATCTTGAATTAAATATGAAAATAGAATCTCACATCAGTAAACCAATAGATACAGTCGATTATTGAATTTTGGGACATTTTTGTCGCATAATTTTCTCAAAAATGTCCCTTCATTCGAATTTCGAAACACTCGCCCAAAATAATGTCCCATCCGAATCGCTTAACTCAAGCCGGCCAAAGCCAAATTTCTAATACATTTTTCGAGCTCTTGCTCTTATCAGTATCTAGCCACTTCGAAGTATCTTGAAGGCGGTAAAGAGGTCTCTTAAATAAGAGGTACTCATGATTGATTGTTCCATTTTGCCATTTTTGGAATTTAATTTTTTCCTTATTTATTCCTCTTATCAAGTTTTTGAAGCAAATTTAACCACAAAAAAAAACTATTATTCTGCGAATGCAGAAGTTGTTAAGTGCAGAAAATGAAGTAGAAAAAAACTGCCCTTGCCAACCCATTTTGGTCTTCATCAGAAAGAAACCTCTTCGGTTCATCTCTTTCTAACAAAGAATTATTGTTATTGATTGTTTTTGGCTGCAAGATTGGTATTATAATCGACCATGAGCGAGGGGGTGTGAGCGCGAGCAGTGGCCCTGAAATAATACCTGAGTGAGTGAGAATGAGCGTGCGCTCGCGCACCCACACCTCGTGCTCATCATTTTTTAAAACACTGCAAAAAATGTCCATAAATTTAATTTTTAAATTCCATAAAAATCGTTGATCTCATAAATGTTTTTAGAACCTCAACAAACGAATGCGCCTGCTCAAAATCAAAGCGAAAATAGTATTTGTGGTTACATTTGCTTTGGCCTTGTTGCAACAGTGTTGATCTTGATCTCTATTTTGAATGCCGTCGCACCAGAAGGCCCTCCAGGAGGCCCTATAGGAGGCCCTCCTAATGACAAGAGTTTGAGAAAAAAGTATTAAAAAATGGTTGGAAAAATTTATTATTCGGTCGACGAGGCTCTAACCATGGCCTAATTCACGGAAATCAAGAAGAGTGAAAGGCTAGGATGTTTCATTTTGGTCATAAATGCTCTATTTTTATTATTAAATTCGAATATGTAATAAAAATTTTGAAAAGTCGAAAAAATTTTTCTCGACGCCCCCCCTTCCGGGAGGTGGTGGGTTCATTTTGACCAAGATTCAGCCAAAACCACCTATGATACGAAATTTCGCGGATTTTTTCTCTATTTTTACATTCTTTTGTCAAAATTATGGTTTGAAACTTCGTTAAAACAGGCATCACGAACCATTTTCTATTCATTCGTGAAGAAAAAACTGATCGACAAAAGGAATTATTGAATTTTTTAGAAAAACCGGGTCTTATTCTCGACCACCACCCCCTTAAGTCGATTTTTTTTCAGCGATATTTATACTCGGAATTTTTCAAACTCTTTCTCTGACCCTGGCTATTACAATTATTATGGTCCTGGTCCCGACTATGGTCCCTACGGTCCCCCTCCAGGATATGGTCCCTATGGTCCTTATGGCCCCCCTCCTGGATATGGTCCTTATGGTCCTCCTCCTGGCTACGGTCCATATGGTCCGGGATCCGGTCCTTATGGTCCCTATGGATACTACTACGGCGGTCCAGGCGGTCCTTACCGGATGAATATGACAAAAATGGTCGAGATATGCGGCAAAAAAGAGCCTCTCTCAATGGCGACAGACTTTATCTATCAAGGCTCACTCTTCAATACAACAGTTTCGATATGCGATGGCGATTACGAGTACTCTGTTCATTCTTCTTCCGACACTTTTATCCTCAGGTTTTTGGATACAATTATTATCATCATTTTTCGAAAGACAAATTAATAGTCCGTAGAGTTTTCGTAAGATTGTCAACATCGATTTTTAGCGTATTTTCTGTGTCAATTTCTTTAAGCATATAAATTTTGCATTATTAACTTTATAATATGATTAATAATACAAAAGTAAGGTTTTTTTTTTCTCATTGCCGTGAAAACCTTTCTGATTTTTTTCTTTATCCCCCCGCGGTTAAGGAGGTCGATATCAAGAAAAAAATTTTCCATTTTTTCGCTTCAAACTTTTTCTACGTATAGTTTCGAGGTCAAGGAGAAAACTTGTAAGCAAAAATTTTTTAATTGGACCACGTGATTTTTCACAAAATCGCCTCTAAAATCTCGAAAATTTGCCCTTTTTATAATAGATCGACCAGTTTTTAGTAATTAAATAAATAATTACTTAGCTTTCGTCCAAAAAAACATTAACAGAAACCCCTGGGAACATTTATAGAATGATTTTAATACTGCTGAATATAAATTCAAAATTTTATATTTTCGTTGAAAATTGCGAAAAACAGGAAATCGATTTTTTTCTAAAAAAAATTTTTGAAATTTTGAATTCTGGCCTTCATAGGATCTAGACAAGGGTCTGATCTAACTTCTCAGAAAAAAATAAATTCCGCTCAATATAAGGGTTTCGAGAAAAGTCTGCCAAGAAAATGGTCATTTTTAGCGATTTCCGAGTTTTCAACGCCATTTTTTACGATTTTTTTCTGGGAATTTAGAAATCGGCCTTCCATAGGCACGAGATAAGGGCCTCAACTCTTTATTAAAACAAAAAAATCATCGGTCACTATGTTAGGATTGGGAGAAAAGTCTGCCAGAAAATCCCGATTCTTGATATCTACCTCCTTAAAACAGTTTCGATTGATCAATTTGAAAAATCATGAATTTTAATATCCGAAATTTACAAAAAAATATTCTCTTGCATTGTTGAAAACGGGTGTAGGGCGGCTTCGTTCGAAATTTTCGAACGCCGTTCGTTATCTTGCGAACGCCGTTCTCAACAAAAAAAAAATTGCCGTGAGTGTGCGCTTCGCGCACTTTCTGGTAAAGAACTCATTGGCTTCGCAGGAGCAGTCTTTTTCTACCGCTGGGACACATTTTGAAAAAAATTGTGAACAATTTTCGGCCAAAAATTTTTCGATTTTGCGAACGAAACTGCCCGCCACCCTTGAAAACTCATAATTTTTTTAAGCTCACCATCAAACAAAGGATATTATGAGTGCAATCAAAAAATTACTTCTGCTTCTTCTGGCATCACATTCGAGATTGTAAAACTTGAGACCGAATTTTGTGCTGATGATCTTGTATTCATAGATGAAAATGAAGATGAATATGCCTTTTCTGGAAATATCACAGAGGTAATTTTACTTCAATAATCTCGTCTGTATGAGTTCACCGCCTAAATTTAATTCCCATGAATTATTTGTTATTTCTATTTTCAGGTTGCCCGCTTTTCGTTTTCTTCTCCTTCCGTCTTTATTCATTATCGAGGCAATACAACTTCAAACGATGGCTTTTTAATATCGATCGAAGCGGGATTCGAGCCAAGAAACAACATAAGCATCATCCATCCTCTCGTCATGTCGAAGACCCTTTCAAGATACGCAAAAGCAAGAAATGAATAAAAATTAAAAGGTTGAATACTCGCGTGGGCCATTAACCGTCCATAAATTTTTTTTGTTTGAAATTTTGAAAAAGATTGCGACTGTCACTTCTAGTTATTGCCAAAATTGGTAAATATTGTCTGGCAGTTTTGGGGGAACTGTAGGGAGAAAATTTTTTTTCATATTATAAAGTTAATATTAAATGAGAAAAACTAAAATGAAACTAGATCAACAACTCCGTTTTCTTAACCTTACGCCGCCAAACTAAAATTTCACCCCCCGCCGCCAAATGTGCCATATATGGCACATCATCTTTTCCGTTGTCCTAGGCCCCATATAATGGCCGAACCCGAACCTTAACCAAGATCCGAACTCGACCCAGAACCCGAGCTCAAAAATGAACCCAAACCCAAGCCCAGACTATTGCCCGAAAATGAGTAAAAATGGAAGAACCCGAAATGATGACGGAGAGAAAAATGGGTGTTGGAAAGCCCTTGTGCCATATATGGCACATTTGGCGGCGTAGGGTTAAGGGGAAGGTCGACGAGAGTCAGGATTTTTCAACCAAATTTCCGAAAAAAAACCCTACACACTTTGGGATCGCTCTAGAATTGACCAAAAAATGACCTACAATTCGTCAGGAAGGTATTTTCTTGAATACCTTCCTAAAAAGGGAGAATCTAAGGAATTCAAAAATAAAAATTTCATATGCAGATGAAGTAAAATCACATTCTCGGGGCAAAATCCTAACCCCCAGGTTTCTCATGCGTATTAGAAAGCCCGTGATCTGAGGAGTCGTATGGTATGTTTTTTTGGGCTTTAGTCATAGAAAATGACGTCATTCTGGCTGACTGAAGAGGCATATGGCCCATATTATGCCTTATTTAAGTTTTGTTAAAACAGAATAGCTCTGTCAAACAGAATGGTTCTGTCAACAGAATTATTTCGAAGGCCGGCCCTTGCGGGTTGAAAAATTTCCAGGGAAAAAATTTTAGAGCCACCTAACCACATGGTGAAAAATTGAAAACCGGTTGGTTTAACGAGATTTATAGATCCGCAAATAGATCTCGAGCTGCTCTTGAAAATGAGCCCAAAATCAGTGTACATTTATACAAAAACCAAAAAGTTACAGGTCCCGTTCGGTTTACCCCATATCATATGTACACTGATTTTGGGCTCATTTTCAAGAGCAGCTCGAGATCTATTTGCGGATCTATAAATCTCGTTAAACCAACCGGTTTTCAATTTTTCACCATGTGGTTAGGTGGCTCTAAAATTTTTTCCCTGGAAATTTTTCAACCCGCAAGGGCCGGCCTTCGAAATAATTCTGTTGACAGAACCATTCTGTTTGACAGAGCTATTCTGTTTTAACAAAACTTAAATAAGGCATAATTAGTGCTTGAAATGGGTAACTGCGGCGGTAAAAATTTAAAGAGAGTGTCAAAAAACATGATACTCTCCATTATGGAGTTTTCTGAAAAACAGGCGCGAAGCGCACGCCCATTCTTTGATTTTACGAAAACAGAATAGTTCTGTTTTCTACAGAATGGTTCTGTCAACAGAATTATTTCGAAGCCCCGCCACCCGCAAGTGCTCCGAAAATAGATCTCGAGGTCCCGGTCGGTTTCAACCAATAACAGGGGACCTATGACGTCATTTGTGATGACTAAGACCCCTAACTTATACCATTCGACTCCCCAGATCACCGGCTTTCAGAGAAGAATGAGAAACATAGGAGTCGGGATTTCGTCCCGAGAATGTCATTGGCAGACTATGCGTAAAGAAAAAAGCGTCATAAGAATTGAGTAACACTCAGTGAATGAGTTTTTTGATTTTTAGGTCAATTAAAGTAAGCGAGTATTTAACCTTTTATTTTGATTCTGTCATGTCAAAGTTGCCTTGGAATATAATATCTCATTTTCTCAAATGATTATACCAGTCTTGTTAATGTCTGTAGTTTGTGTCTTATCTTCTAAGAGAAGAATCACTTTTTTTATCTCAAGGACCCTTCCATCAAGAATCGTGAAAATATGACTCTAAAGTGAACGTTCTTCTCGAAAACAACCTTGGGTAGACTATTTATTTCAATTGCAAGCTTTTGTTCGATTGCCCTGAATTACGTGTTTTTACTCGTGTTTATGATAGAAAAAGTTTTTGTGGTTGGAATACCCTTTACGGGGTAGAAATAGATTTTTCGAAAACCCGTGATTTTCGGGAAGCACTTTAAATAAGAAAAACCTGTTTTTACTTATGATTACGCAATTTCCTCAAAAATGTTGCTAGATAAAGGGTTATACAGTATAACCCTATATATATATATGTGACATATCAGAAGTATTATTTGTCTTCTTTCCAAACCATCAAGAGTATTTTAATGTAAATATCAAAAGTGATCTTCCGATACAAAATCTTAATATGCTCTTCTTGCTTCCTAGTTCCTGTTTCTGAACGAATTCAACAGGCCAGAGGCGAGAATTTTTAGTTAATCCCAAACAATGTATCCCAAACAAAAAAATGAAAAAATCATTGTCATCCGGCTCAACCCGAAAGATATCCATTTTAAGGGTACTATCTTCGATTTCCAGAAGGTGTCTTTTCAAAAGATGTATAAGAATCGGTTATTAGAGATGGATTCTTCATTAAAATCAATGATTATACCTAATTGACAACTATTCAAAATTATCAATATATCTTGAGATATGGCCTCTAGAAGTTTTTCGAAAAAAAATTTTGAACTTCTATTTTCTCGATCAAGTGCTTGTTCGAAAGCTCAGAGCAAGAGCAGTATGTTGGTAGCTGTATCCATCGCGACATCAAGATATTTTTGATTTTAGAGCCAAAAATGTGTCGCTAACTTTTAAAAAATGCTCAATTTTCGCAAAATCGGCGAGACACAATTTTCAAAAAATTATTTTTGGTATTTTTAGTTTTTCAATGAAAATATCCTTCTGTAATTTTAAAGATTAATGTTCAAACATTATTTAAAAAATAAAATAAGGCCAAGTTATCAGACTTGTTTTTGAGTTATTCAGCCGTTTATATAGGCCATTTTGGCGGAGATGACCACTTCAAGCAAAAATTTAGCCGCTTTTCGGTTAAGCAATTGAGAAACCCCTCTGTAATAGTTAAGATCTAGGACAGATCTAATCAATGAGCCCATATAAACTCAGCAATCATTCACAAGTTCCGAGTTATTCAAAGCTCAAGTTGGGGAAATCGAAGATAGTACCCTTAAAGCCACTTTTCAAATTCGCTGTTATCCAAAAATCGGCCTTAAAATGGGTTTTCACTGTATTTTTGGAATCCTCAGGTTCTGGGTATAAAGGAGAAGAATCTCTGGGGGGTCTTTCTAGTCCACTAGTACTCTATGAGTCCTAGTTGTTGGTGCTGCACTTGCTGTCGCTTCTTCGGGTACTGCTGGTTTCTGCTGGATAAAAGAGAGTCAAGTTGTTTTGTCGGTTTTATTCTACTGAATTATAATAATGAACTAACAGCAAGGTGCACGCTTTATATAGTACAGAAAAGGGAAAATAAGAACAGTCGAGAAGCTCCTTGATCGGGATAGATGAATCTTCAAGCTTCTTAGAACAGTGATGTTCGAGTAGATTCTCCAAATGATGTCATCCTTCGTAATCGTGAGTCATAGTGAGTAAGGGTGTCCAGAATGTTCCAGGACCTTCATCGAATGAAGTCGATCCTCAGTCACTGATGAATCAGGATGAGATCTCAAGCTTTGTGCTCACCATAGGTGGCGCAACTGAGCCACCACTAGAGGTCACTAGAGAGCTATTCCTGAGTGTCCACTAGGTGGCGCTCGAGAGCTGACACTAGGTGGGGCGCGAGAGCTGACGCTAGATGGGGCGCGAGAGCATGCACCAGGTGGCGCTGTTTCAAGTGAGCATTAGCTCAGTTATGCTCTTGTAAGGTATATGAATGGATGTACACTTATAGCAATGATTTAGAGGTGAACCGGAAGTCACCTGACGTCACCGGAAGTGAACCGGAAGTTACCGGAAGTAACCAGAAATGATCACAGGCATTTGCTACGGGCAAGAGCAACTCTTGCCTAGCATTTTCACTCAATTAGCGCCCTCCGGCGACCAAACACCGGGAAAGTCTCTGTTACTGAGAACAGGATACTGCTCTCTCCACTCAGACACTATTGTAAGGGATATTCTCCCTTACACTGGGCTTTCTAAAAATAAATTCACAGATACCGTATATTGGCGAACCCTACTTAAGAAGCTTTTATTATTTCCAGTTTAATAATAGCATAAATACCATCGGTATGCTAAAGCAAAAAAAGATCAGTACGTTCTCTTGTTGACCTTGTCGCTATCTCATTTTATTGGCAGCGACTAGTTTCGTAGTAGAACTCCTTCTTCAGGCAATAAAAAAAATCGATGTGTTTTCCGCGGAAAAATTTGTGCTTTCTGAAAATAACAAAAAAAATCCGCAAATTTGATTTTCGAAAAATCCTCGAATAAGAAAGAAACGGTTTTGTATGCTCTATTTATTCGAAGGGTATATTAGAATTGTTTTTCAGGTTGTTCTTTTAAAAGAAGCTTAAAAGCCTTTTGAAAGGGCCCTTTTCATAATGTGGAATTATTAATGTCCATTAAGAAATCTGAGAAAGACGACCATTAAACCAAAGAAGAGAAGAAGACCAATTAAAAGTATCCTGATAGCTTTGAAACTTTGGTAGAATGCCGACACTAAAATAAGCTTGCATCTATTTGTTAATGATCTTATTCTAACCTCCTTTCGTATATTCTTTCATTCCACTGTAAAGTTGTTCCTGAGTCCAGCCAGTCTGAATAAAATTTAATAACTCAGAATTTTCCAATAGATCTTTCTGGTCTTTGAATCTGAAAATAACTCACAACTTCCATAATCATTTGATCTTCCGGTGAAGGAGGCGTAGTTTCGTTCCAAGTTGGATTAACTCCACAAAAGTCTTTTTCCACTGGGAACTGATAAAGACGTTGGTCAGTCGAGTGGCAGCATGGACAACAAAAAATGAAAGCAGTCGTTTGCGAACCTTAATTTAAAAATACAGGTAATCAATTTAACCGCGTGGGACGAATCCGCGCGTATGAGCGCGGGACGAATTGTACATTCCATTGTAGTTTAAGCGAAAACTTGAATAACTCGCGACTCGCTCATCCGATTCCCGCCAAATTTACAGACAATACTTAATCGAATACAGGCTTTCATAATTTCAATTTAAATTTTCGTTTTCCTGTCTGCAAACCTCATTCTCATATAACTTGTAGCTCTTGTTTTGACCGTTTGAGTTGATTTCGCATTGAATTTTTGTAAATATTATTCAAAATTCGAAATCTCCAGTATCGAAAACCTATATTTTCACTTTGAAAAAATAAAAATCCCAATTGAGACCTGAATTACGAGTGAGAAAAGGAGCGCAGTGCGAAGTAGGTCAGAGTTAATCCGCTGCAGAGCGCTGGTGGTGCGCGATAATTCGGTGAAATTCAAAAGAGCGAGAGATTAAGGATGTGCAAAGGCGCATTTGAATTTTCAGATCTATACGATAAGTAGTTTTTGAACTAGGGCTGTTCAAAGTCTTAAACTACATTGAAATGTTCAATTCGTCCCACGCGGTTAAGGGGGTGGTGGTCGAGAATTGGATTTTAATCAAAAAAATTGGCTCAAAATTTTTTAAGAAAAATTCTTCTTTTTTCAATGATAATGAGTTTGAAAGGGTTCAAATTATGTGGGCGTTTCAGTTTAAAAAAGATTTTATTTCGGAAAAAGCTCAAAATATGCTTCTAAAGTGGACCTTTTTCTTGCGAAAACCCTTAATTTTTTTCAAAATAAAATAATTCTGAAGAGAGTTGAGACCCTTAGGCGTGTATGGAAATAGCTTTTAGAAGGTTCTGTTACATTTTGAGACCGCAGAAACTGGTTTTAAAAAAGTTGTTTTCTTAAAAATTTTTTTTTAACAATATCACGCAGCAAAATACGTATAAAAATCGGTTTTAAGACAGAAAATACAATTTTAAAGTTTCGAAAAATCGTCGATTCCCGACTTGAAATCGATATTTTCTAAAGTAAAGTTGGTGCAATCAAAAAATGGTAAGGACCGAAAATGATTCTTTATTATCGAGGAATTCAAAAATACAATGATAAGTTCGAAAAATCGAAAAAACATTCTCTACCACCACCCTCTTAAAATAATTTCGAGCGAAATTTCGAAAATTTTACGGAAAAATATATTGTTAATAAATATTGTTAGAGCCTTAATAAAAGATAAAAATAGATAGGTATTTGGCGGCTATCAATGTCGCCATATGTATTTTAAATGGTGATTCCCCTTACAATTTCAATTCAAATTTCTTTTTCAAACAAGGGATTCTTCATTTAGAAAATAGCCGCAAAATAAGGTCCTCACCTCTTAGATAGCTGAGCCAAAAATAGGATTTTGACCTCAAAGTTAGCGAAATCGGGGGGAGAGGAGATCCCTTAAGCGGTTAGAACTAGGATTTTCGAAAATAGCCAATTCTAGACCGGCGCTCAAAGCAAGGCATGCCAAGACATTCAAATTCTCTTTTCAGCTGAAGATAGAGCTAACTTAAGGTTGAAATGTCGATTTAGTATAAAACCGCCGATTTTCGGAGTGTTGTTTTGCTAAAAATCGTCCCTTTTCACCCATTTTTGAATAAAATTTTTGAAAAAATACAATTTATCGTAATTTTTTAGATTTTCATTATTCAAAAACATGTATGAAAATTTAATATCAACTCGCAATAAAAATCAATCTTTTGCTCGTTTACACGCAAAAAACAAGTTTCAAAATCCCGAAAAATCCTTATTTCATGACCTTAATTTTCCGATATAAAATTGGTCGAATCAAAAAAAGCAAGAGACCCAAAATGACCCATTTTTAACGAGGTATTAAAAAAAAGTATCAAATAACAATAAGTCGAAAAAAATTTTCCCGACCACCTCCCCCTTTAAAGGGGTCCCCAACGATTTTTCCGAAATTGGCCATTTTCGACCGGCGCTCACGCCAACACAGACTTATATTTTTCAAAAACTTTTTCACATATAAGTAGATCAAACCTAGATCTAATGAAGCGTGTCTCAGATTTTTTTAAAACCAACCACATTTCGCGTAACGGCGCCGAGAAAGAGCGCATCTCGCAGAAAATCGCGTTTTTGGCCATTTTTTCACCTGAGATTACTCCAAAAATTTAGGGAGACACTGAATTGTGCCGCCCTGCGCCGCCTTGCGCCGCCCTGCGCCGCCCTGTGCCGCCCAACCTCACCGGGTTTGAAGATATTTGGTCTTTCAAAGGCCATAATTTAAGCTTTTTATGTCAACTTAGTTATTCTCACTTATTTATATTGTCAAACAGTTAAAATAAGTAAAACCTATAATTTAGGGTGCCAGTAGCGTAGTTCTCAATCAAATTCAGATCTTGCATAAAATCACTAATATATTGAGCACGCGACGGGCCAAAGGCCCTTACGCGTGCATTTTCTGGTAGAGAACTCATTGGGTTGGCGGGGCCCAACTCTCGCTCTTGTTAAGAACTCTTTCCTAGGTCATGGTTTGGTCGATTGAGAGTCGATTGGTTTCGGACCGGGCGACGCTGGGCGGCGCGGGGCGGCGCAGGGCGGCGCAAGGCGGCGCAGGGCGGCACAATTCAGTACCCCCCAAAATTTAGGTTACAATATTTTTTTTCTTGCTGTTTCTGAAAGCTCTAACCCTAATTTAGTGAAGCGTCTCTCAGTTTTCTCAATTTCCAAAAAATGATTATAAAACAGAGACGATCAAAAAATGTATGATTTCGGAAATTTCAATGATGTTAATTGCACTAAGGGCATAACCCAAACCCATTTTGTCGGGTATTTACAGAAAGCTTAGCTCATAGGTTTTCTAAAAAAAGGCCACATGCGACCCCTGGGGGGTGTAGGGCGGCAACATTCTGCAGCAGAACGGCGTTCTGCAAATGCAGAATGGCGTTCTGTAAATCAGAGTTCAAAAACACGCGGATTTTGAAAATTGTTGCGCACGCGCACGCACGCGCACGCGAAGATTGGGATCGCGCACGCGTGCGTGATCGTGCGCGTGCTCAAAATCCTAGAAAATTTGGCGTTTTTAGGTAATTTTTGCCGAGATAATTTCCAGAGTGGATTCAAATACATAAAATTTTTGGTTTTCGTATGTTGTAAAACAATTTTGATTTGTTTTTAGCAATAATTGATCTATAATTAACGATTTCAAAAATTTGAGAGGCTAAAAAAAGCTAAAATTCGACAATTCTATCCCTTTTTGCGCACGCGCTTGATCACGCACGCGTGTGCACGCGTGTTCGAAAGTCGTTTCCGCACGCGCACGCACGCGCACGCGAAATTTTAAATTTCTCCGCACGCGCACGCACGCGCACGCGAGAATTTTGCGTTTTTTGGAACTCTGCTGTAAATACAGAACGGCGTTTTGCACTCAAAAAATATATGCGCTTCGCGCGTGTCTTAAAGGAAATCTCAGAATTTCTAAAATCAGGAGTTACTCTTTAAGCTAAGCTGAATGCGTTTAAGGAGGGGGTCGATCGGGATTTCCGTGACCAAAAATGCGGGAAAACCTGATCAGATAGGCAAAATCTGAATTTACTGGCAAAAAGAAAAGGGTTGAAAAAATTAACCGGCGAAAAGTAGAATAAAATTTGGCCGGAAAAACTCGGTCAAAAATGCCGTCAAAGTAGGGGCATTTTCGCGAAAAAGCACCAAAAATAGTCATTTTTTTTATATTTTTCTTAATTTCACCCCCTAAATCTTATTTTTATCAAATGATTTTAGGCTCAACAGATTCAGGAGGATCTGAGGATTCCAAAAATATAAGATTCATACACAGACCATGTGTATACGCGAAATTACGATCACCTCTGAAAAAATTCTCGTCGAATGCATTTGCAGAACGCCGTTCTGGCAGAACGTGGCCGCCCGTCACCCCCCTGGGCAACAATAAAAAAGGGTTGACTCTTAAATATTTATGAAGATGCAGCGAAATTGCACACTTCAAGGTCGATTTAAGACACTTTTTTTTACAAGAATTGAAAAAAGCTAGAGACCTTTTTTGCAGCTTTTTCATGAGGAATTAAGATCTGAAGAGAAAAAAAATTAATTTGCAAAATTGAAAAATCGTGGGGGACCCCCTTTAACGGGCTCTCGAAAAACACTTATTTTCAAAAAATCTAATTCCTCTAGGGGGGAAATTAAGAAAATTAGAAGAAACCATTCTGAGGAGCGCACTCACTTAGACTTCTCTCTCACTTAGACTCGCGCTCATTTTAACTCGTCGCTCGTTTTTTTGACCGTTTTTTTTTCGGCCAAATTTTTTTCTTTTTCAGAAAGAATAAAAAAATGAGAATTTTTCTATCAAAGATTCTACAGGAGTACTGAAATATGAAAGAAAGATTACCTGGAAAAATATTATATATAACGTAAGTTATGAATTCTGGCGAAGCGGCGCGAAAATTCGCTGGAGAGAGTGGAAATCGTGGAGAGTAATAGCCTGCAGAATTGCCGTTACCGCCGTGGTAATAGACTTTAATATCGCGAGTCTGGATAACCTCTAAAAATTGGTGAAGTCTTTCTTTTCGCAAAGCCAAAGAGTCTCCAGGATCGATTCTTCGATTGATTTGATTTAAGTTATAACTTCGATAATTGCTTATTAAAAAGTTATTTAAATCAATTTACTGAATTTCTTCCATATTTTGTCCAATTCACACAAATCGCCGCTAACGACAACTTTCGGAAAACATTCGTTAATCGGCGCGCGATAAAGTTGAACAGCCTCTTGCATAGACCGATTCAGAGTTGGAAATGTATCGAAATGTAGTTTCTTTTTGCAATGTTTATTCGAA
This sequence comes from Oikopleura dioica, assembly GCF_907165135.1. NCBI lineage: Eukaryota > Metazoa > Chordata > Appendicularia > Copelata > Oikopleuridae > Oikopleura > Oikopleura dioica. The sequence continues at coordinate 335,969 of NC_137291.1, forward strand.
CCCCGCAATCATATCACTTTTTAACCCTTTTTCTGGATAAGGGTAATCTCTTTAAGGTTAACTTCTCAATGCACGTGGTCCAATCATTGGACCACGGCGACTTTGACCCCCTGTAATTCCCGTTGTAGTTATCTGTTTGACCTGAATTTTGTAATGTGAGCTGACAAGACAAAAACGAACCACTCTGTGAAGTTTCGAATGAAAACTCAAAAGTGGTGGCGTTTTGCACCAGATTTCTCTTTCGTTCTCTGGTGAAAAATCGGAACGGATTTTTCGATTTACAATTGTTTATTTTTATAGAAGAGGGTTCAAGCTTTCTAGCTATATATTCACGAGCTTTTTTACTTGACGGAGACGTCAATTCGAGCCAAAAGTCCTGAGCGCTGTTTTTCACACTCTGAATTTGGCGCGCCGCGCGGGGCTGGATAATGCATTGTGGTCCAATAATTGGACCCCGTGTTTTGAGCGCTTAGTCGCGCGCCCGTGTATTGAGAAGTTAATGGTATACATCGGCGCGGCGCTGCTCGCTCGATCAGCGCTCCGCCCAGAGTTCGAAATTTGTTGGCAGTACTGCCACGACTGCCACTGGCAGCTGCCAATTTCGGCAGTCACTTTGCAGTGGCAGTTACATTTTTCAAGTGCTGGCAGTTACTGGCAGCTGCCAACCGACTGCCACTTCGAAAGATATTAATTTCTTTCTAAAGTTTTCTTTCTAGAACCACAAAAAACAACGCTTATGATTCAAATTCGCTCCCGAAACCTGTATTATTCAATTTTTTTAATCAGAAGATACATTTAAATCTCAGATATTGTCTCTTTTATATGTTTAACTTGTCGAAAAGACTGTTTTGAACTTAGTTTAACGACTTTAAAAATTTTTAAAAATAGTATCGAAATCGGCAGTATTTGGCAGTCACTTAGCAGTGGCAGTCGCCATTTAAAAAAAGTTGGCAGTCGCTTGGCAGTCGCAGTCGCCATTTTCTTTCAGATTTCGAACTCTGGCTCCGCCAGAACCTATTTCTCACGAAGCCGTAAAATCTGAACGAATAAAGATTTTTTCAAAATTCAAAAAGGTTCTGAATAATCAAAGTCACTTCTATTAACACAGCAAAAATGATAATGATTGTCAAAGAGGAACTATATGAAAATTGCCACTTTCCTTCAAACGACATTTTCTTCGATATTTCTCATCCAAAATTTTTGAAAATTAGACTGTCTTGTAGAGAATCGTCAGCTCTACAAATCCTGTTTTTCAGATTATTGTTTTAAGCTCTTCGGATCAGGGATGTAAATCACCCCACCATTTTCACCCCACCACAGCAAAATGGTGGGGTGGTCGGTGGTGAAAAAAATCACCCCACCACCACCACTGAAAATGGTGATAGTGAAAAATCACCCCACCACCACCACTGAAAATGGTGATGGTGAAAAATCACCCCACCACCACCACTGAAAATGGTGAAGAATTTCCCCACAGTAACCATTTTCGACGTGATAAATTTATCATCAAAGCCTATTTTTCAATAAAAAAGGGCCAGGTATCATTTTTCGAGTACCGCTATCACGATTTTATTTATTATTTTCACTTTTGGAGAATATTTTTAGATAATTTTGCCAATAGATTTACCACCCCACAACCACCATTTGAGTGGTAAAAAATCACCCCACCACCACCACTCAAAAAGGGTGGTGGTGAAAAATCACCCCACCACCACCACTGAAAATGGTGGTTGGTGAAAAATCACACCACCACCACCACTGAAAAAAGGTGGTGGTGGAAAATCACCCCGCCACAGTGGTGGGGTGGTTGTGGTGATTTACATCCCTGCTTCGGATATTAATATGCGACCTTGAAGTCAGCGCTGTGAGGTCGTGGCGTGAAAAATAGAGCGGAGAGGCGCGAGAAGAAGTAGCGCTCTTTACGAATCGCGATGTAAGATTAATGAAAGCTTAAAACAAAAATCTGAAAAACAGGATTTTTAGAGCTGACGATTCTCTACCAGACAGTCTAATTTTCAAAAATTTTGGATGAGAAATATCGAAGAAAATGTCGTTTGAAGGAAAGTGGCAATTTTCAGATAGTTCCTCTTTGAAAATCATTATCATTTTTGCTGTGTTAATAGAAGTGACTTTGATTATTCAGAATCTTTTTGAATTTTGAAAAAATCTTCATCTGTTCAGATTTTACGGCTTCGTGAGAAATAGGTTCTGGCGGAGCGCGGGTCGAGCGAGCAGCGCCGCGCCGATGTATACCATTACCCTTAAGAAAAAAAAACTATAAAGTAAGCGTTTTTTATTTTTCTGTGCGCAGATTAGATTCTAATTTAAATTATCGAATTTCAGAAAAAATTTTAAATGGGGAGCAAATTTGGAGCTCCCAATTTACTCCAAGCCCCGGAATTCCGGGCTCCTGCAGCAGAAAAAAGGTGAAACTATTTCCACAGAGTGTCCCCTTTAATATTGACCAAATGCTCTCTGATTGGCTTTTATTTTTGAAGCCCCAGTGGAGGGCGCTCTCCGAGGAGCGAGCCAATCAGAGAGCCCTGAGTATTCCTTTTGTAATATTTAATATAATATTTAATTTAATATAATTTAATTTAATATAATATTTAATTTGTTTGATATACAAATTCCTACATTTTAACCTATTTCCGGGCAAGAACCGCGACGAACCGGAAGCACAACCGGTTGGTCAAAAAAAATACCACACCATTTTGATCAGTAATTAATAAGCTTCAATTTGAGCTATAAAACATCATCATAGCATGCTTATATCAGAAGTTGATAATATTGGATTTTCGTATCTGGCTGCTTGCGTCAACTTTGGAGCTCTAGAATCATATGAAGGAAGCACTCCGCAATAATAAATTTCATATGTTTCGATGCATCTTGCGCTTATCTTTCACATGGTAGGCATCAAATTATCAAAATCGATCTAGCACGCACTCAAAAGCCGCTTCTAATCAAACTAGTGCTTTTTTTCTCGCTAAAAATCCCCCAAAAAAAGAGGTAAGATGACTCATATCGAAAATTCTGTAAGTGCAGTTTTTCAAGGCTTGTCTTGATGCATATGTTCTGAAAGTATGGGGAGATTTTTCAAAAGAACCTTGAAAATCGAAAAACACCGCGGTAAGCCTAGTAATACTTTTCCAACTCTGGACTGCGTCGTTTGGTGGCTCATATTTTGTAACTGATTACCTAGTACCGTTTTATCCACTTTAAAAATAAATGTTCTAGAGAAATCAAACTTTCCGCAGAAAATAACGGTTACCTTCTTGCAATGCCTGATTGGAAATCATTGATTGCTTATTCGAAATTTCACTTCTACATATACAGTTACAGTTATTTTCCTCTTTTGTGGACATTTTTTGTCCTAAAATTTCATAAAAATGTCCACAAAAGTGGGGAGACGGACGGTGCCGGTACCAAATTGGTACCCGGTACCAAAAAATTGGTACCCGGTACCAAAGTCAAACATTATTTCTGACTCGTCAAAAAACTAATGTCCGCTCCGCGGCTGAAGTGTAAGAAAACTTCATTTATTGACCGAATACACCTTTTAAAATCAATTTTGGCTCGGTATCCTGACAATTTTTGGTACAGGGTACCAGAAATTTGGTACCGGGTACCAATTTTGGATTGGTACCGGCACCGTCCGTCCCCGCAAAAGTGGGCAACAGTCTTCCAAAAAATGTCCCGCCGTAGGGGCTCAAAATTTTTTCTTCGATAAATTTTTCGTCGAAAAATGGCAAATTTCATCATCGAAACGTATTTTTTACCTTTTTTTACCATTTTTGGTCAATTAAACAGTAAAAGCCATTGATTTCTTATAAAAAGATCCTGATTTTTGAAAAAAACACCCTATTTTTTCCTTTTAAATTTTCTCGGTTGACAAATGCGCACAAAAATGGAACATTATTCTTGCAAATATGTCCCAGAAAAACCCTCCCCCCGTCAACAATTTTCGAAAAATTTATTCGGAATTTCATAATTTTGACCCCGGAAATGGATTCTACAGGTCAAAAAACGATTTTGAGGCTTTATTTTTTGGGGGTCTATCTCGACTCTAACACCCTCAAAATCGCGTTTGAAAATCGGACTTTTTGACGAAAAATGACGAAAAAATCCCAATTTTGCTATAATTTTAGATTTTTATGGGTCAAGAAGTGCTCCGAGCAAGTTTTTATGGTAAATTGAACTTCCAGGGACGCTAAGAAGCCAAAATATGGCTTTTTTGAAATTTTCGATTTTTCGAGGAAAATTGTTGACGGGGGTCCTTCAAGAAATATTTTCATTAGAAAAATCGCGTTCAAAAATGACGCAAAATGATGATTTTCACGGACATGACTTGAAGTTGAGCTCTCTATGGCCAAACTTCCTTAATCATTTTTTCTGAAAAAATTTTAACTCTAGTTTAAGGCCAAATCTATAAGTAGAAGAAGAGTTTATAAAAATTTTCTTACCCATCTGAGCCAGAGGGCTGTTTGAAAATGGTCAATTTTCTGAAAACCGCCCGGTACCTCCTTTAAAGATTTTTATTTACATAATGTTTCAAAATTAATAAATATTGTTTGTCTCTAGAACACATTTATAAAGATGTTTTTTCGTATTTAAATACATCAGTTTTGTATTTTTAGTGTCAGCTAAGGTAAAAATCAAGTTTTTGTCGTGCGAATAATAATTTTTGAAGGCAAGTTTCTTTGTTTTCTTATAAAAACTCTTATTCATATACACTAAAAAGTCTTACCCAGAGTTCGAAATTTGTTTGCAGTACTGCCACGATTGCCACTTGCAGCTGCCAATTTTGGCAGTCACTTGGCAGTAGCAGTTACATTTTTCAAGGACTGGCAATTACTGGCAGCTGCCAATCTACTGCCACTTCGAAATTTATTGATTTTTTCTCAAATGATAAAGAATATAACGATTATAATCAAATTTTGCTACCGAGACATATTAAATTTCATTTTTCTCATCAAAAGAGACATTTTGATATCGGATTATGCTTCTGTTATATGGCCAATTCGTCAAAACGACTGTTTTGAACTTAGTTTGACTTTAAAAATCTTTATAAATAGACTATTTACTATTTAAAATAGTATCGAAACCCGCAGTTTTTGGCGGTCAACTAGCAGCTTCCGATTTTCGCAGTCAATCGGCACTGCCGATTCGGCAGTGGCAGTTGCAATTTAAGGGTAAAACATGAAATCGGCGCGGCGTGGCTGCCCGTTCAGTGCCCCGCCGTGACCTATTTTTCAGAGGTCCGTTTAATCTGAACGGAGAAAGTATTTTCATAATTCTTTTTGCGTTAAGATCATCAAAGCCTGCACTTTCATAAAGACAATTTTGAAAGAATCGTGAGCGTAGAAGTATGAAAAAATGGGATGACTTGCTCAAAGTCTATCTCCTCCCACAATTTTCGTCCGATCTTTCCCAAATTAGAACCATTTTGTAGAGCTCCGTCTACTCTACAAATTCATAGACTAACTTTTTAAATTTTAATTTTAAAGATTTTAGACGGAGCTTTGAAATGAGCGCTATCACTCCGCGGCCGCCTTTTTCACACGCTGCGCTCCTGCTAATGTCTTTTTCGAGGGAGCGCTCATTTCCAAGCTCCGTCTAAAGATCTATAAGATAAAAATTTAAAAGAAAGTCTACGAATTTGTAGAGTAGACGGCGCTCTACAAAATGGTTCTAATTTGGGAAAAATCGGACGAAAATTGTGGGAGGAGATAGACTTTGAGCAAGTCATCCCATTTTTTCATACTTCTACGCTCACAATTCTTTCAAAATTGTCCTTATGAAAGTGCAGGCCTTGATGATCATAACGCAAAAAATTATGAAAATACTTTCTTCGTTCAGATTTGACAGGTCTCTGAAAAATAGGTCACGGCGGGGCCCTGAAGGGCAGCCGCGCCGCGCCGATTTCATGTTTTACCCTTAAATAAGGCTGGAAGTCACTTGGCAGTGGAAGTCGCCATTATTTTTCAGATTTCGAACTCTGGTCTTATCACCGGCAAATTGAAAACTAATTTTATAAGGTCTCAGTAGCGGAAGTCTGAACTGACTTCAGATTTTGGCATAAAATCACCAATTTATTAAGCACTCGACGGGCCAGAGGCCCTTACGTGCGCATTTTCTGACAGAGAACTCATTGGTTTTTTCGTTCACGTTCAAAGATCGTCTGTTTTAGAGCTTATCAGTGCTCGTTAGCCCCAAAAAATCTAGTTTGACTTTAAAAATTTCGCGACAAGAATTTTTTCGGATTTCGAGTGAACAGTGATCAGTTCTTTTAAATCGCTGTTCACCGAGTGAAATTCACTCTACTGTAGACTCTGTAGAGTGAACAGTGAACAGGGGTTTTCGGCGGATTTCGAACCCTGTGCCGAGCTCTTGCTCTTATTTCGAGCCATTGGTTCGGTTAGGCGGCGCTATTCAATATCCTCGAAATTTCTGAATCATCAAAGAAAGGGTCTGTTTGCCCTTCGAAAACGTCTCTTCTGAAAAGATCTTCGGATAATATATTTTCATTTAGATTTTGGGTCTCAAGAACGAGTTTGATGGAATAAATCTGTTTAAAATTATAAAAAACGAGGGTTATTGAACAGCGCCGCCCGGTCCGTTATAAACCAGGTCTCTTTTGACAAAATCATAATCAAACAAAACTGCGCTTTAGGAAGTTTGCGAATCAATTTTCAATCTTTTTGGTAAAAGTAATTTAAAAAAACAGGAAATCTTTTACTGAAAATAATTTTGATCAAAAAAGGGGTCCTAAATAAAACATTTAGCTGTCAAGGTTGGCTTCTGATGAAGCCAAATATGGTCGCTCCAGAATCAACAAGTACGGAAAATGCTGGAGCAGATTCTGACAAAGTTGCAGAGGACGTATTGGAGCAAAATGCACCTCAAGTGAGTGGAATGGCGCCCGTTCAAGCTCATCCAGGTTATGGTCAACCTCAACCAGGAAAGAATTAAAAGTTTATTTTCCCGCTTATTTGGTCAGATAATACTATTGTTTACGATTAAATTCTTTAATTCACTGACAAAAATTATATGATTCATAGATAAGTATAGGTTGTCTGTGATTCATAGTGATTTGAAATCACTGATTTCCCAAAAATTTTAGCGGTCTACTTTTTCGGTTTATCAAATTTAGCGCGCATATAAATATTATATTTTTAGAATCAACAAATCCTGACAAGTCTGTTGAAATCATTTGATAAAAATCGGTTGTAATGGGTAAAATTGATGAATTTGTAAAAAATGACCATTTTTGGTGAATTTTCTCGAAAAGGGCCTTAATTTAAGCGGATTTTACCTGATATTTATTATTATATTTCTTTGGTAGAGTTTAACAACCCTTTAATTTTCCCGTAACAATTCGATTCTTCCTATCCAATCTTGTTTCCCGCTTTTTTGGTCAAGAGAAACCCCATCGGTTACCCCGATATTTACGATAGGTTTTATAGAAGATTTTTTATAACTTCACAAAATCATTTCTCTATACTAAAGATAATAAATTTTATCTAAATCATGTCGCAGATCGAGTCTTTATCAGCACAAATCGGCCGTATTTCCATAGAAATTCCCTGAAAATGGCCTTTATCGAAATTTTCGAATTTCAGCGCCTCCGAGTGGACGGTTTTGCTTGAGCAAATCATTTTTGTGTAGAATACCACTGTACTAGGGAATAGGAGATAGCACTCGAGCTTTCTTTAGAGCCTATATACGACGTATATTATACGTAGGGTGGCGCGCGAAAAAATCAGCTGTTTGATGTCGTCATTCCGGTCGATGACGTCTTAAAATCATCAAAAACATACAGTTATCGGTCAATATGTACTCTACGACTGTGATGACCAAAACATTTTCTTTTTGTTTCTGACTAAATTGAGTGCGCTCTTTCCAATGGTGAGCTTTGTTTTTCTCTACCTTGAGGCGCTCTGGAAATAGCTTTTTGGGTGCAAAAAATTGTACTTTCTGAGGTCACACAAACTAATTTTTTTCAGATTCGGAATTTTCAGCGTCAAAATTATAAACAATTTTCAATGGAATTTTCGGACATCAAATTTTTGGACATTTTTGCGATTTTAAGGGCTTTTCTTGGGACATTTTTTCAAAACATTTTCTACGCCAAAATATTAAATTTTCAGTTTTTTTTATCAGATATGACGTTTTTTTGTCAAAAATCTTACTTTTTCTTTAAGAATAATAGAATTGAAGGTTGATCTCATACCCCTAGAATATTTTTTGTCTTTGGAAGGAGGAGGAAAAAGAGGTTGATCAAGTTTTCATCAAAAAGAAAAATTTTAAGAGATTTGGATGGGACATTTTTTTGGGAGCGTGTATAAAATTTTTGGACATTTTTGAGAAAATCATGGGACAAAAAATGTCCAAAAATTCCATAATTAACTGTAATATAATTATATAATATAATATAATTTAGGCTCGACACAATTTCAGGAGTTAAGAAGATTTAGAGTAACAAAACCTGGAGAAACCGAAATTTTCAAACCGATTTTTAGGGTGTTAAGGGCCTCCCGGCCCCCTCAAATCCCGGCGAAAACTCGGCTTATGGCCCGGGCTTTCTTTTGACCGAGTCAGATACCCTTAATTATGACTTTAACACCCTTAAAAATCGGTTTGAAAATTTCGGTTTCTCCAGGTTTTGTTACTCCAAATCTTCTTAACTCCTGAAATTGACTTTTGCCTATAATTTATATTAAATCCAAAAATGATCCCTATACGATATATGATGCCAAAGTTGTTTTTTTCCGTGCCGGTTTTCAGTTGAAAATGGCCAAAACGGAGGAAGATCTCTTTAGTGATAAATAATCACTGATAATAAAAATCGTTTTTTTGATAAAATGTCTTTGAGCTTCGTATTTACTGCTGAAGGGACTGTCTCGAATTTTCGCCTTAATAATCAGTCAGTTTCTAATATAAAATTCACAAAAAGGATACGCTCAGCCTCAGCCTGGTTACGCACCAGCTCCTCAGCCAGGCTATGCTCCAGCTCAGCAGCCAGGGTATGCCCCGGCGCCGCAACTTGGCTATGCTCCTCAACCTGGTTATGCCCCTGCTCCTCAAGTTGATGCTTATGGACAGCCTCTTCCTCAACAAGCTCCAGTTCCTCAACCTGGATATGGCTCAGCTCAGCCCATTCCTCAACAAGCGCCGATTACTCAACAAGCACCGGTACTTCAACCTGGCAATGTACCTGCTCCTCAATATGATGCGTATGGGCAACCAATTCCTCAACAAGCACCAGTTCCTCAACCTGGATATGCACCTGCTCCTCAAGTCGATGCGTATGGGCAACCGATTCCTCAACAAGCACCTGTTCAGCCTGGCTATGCTCCTGCTCCTCAAGTCGATGCATACGGAAATCCGATCCAACAACAAGTAGCTCCTGTTCAACCAGTTCAACCAATTCCTCCTGTTGCTCCTCAAGTAAATCCTAATGGGCAGCCACTTCAGTCTTTGGTCACGAAAAAATAATTTGATATCAACAAAGATAAATCTTGGGCGTTAAGGGCGTCCCAAACGACTTTGTTAGAGTTTGAATTTTTTTAAAAAATTTAAGGATAAAAAAAGGAAGAAAAAGTCCGTAGAATTTAATAGTAAAGAATTTCGGTCTTTGAATCAAGGAAAAAGAAAAAAATCAGATTTTCATAGGACTGTTTATTTGAATCTCAACGTGCAAATTTTCAACAGTCAAGTTTTGACCAGTTATTAATGTAAGTTCTGGATATTTTGTCTCGCACGATTTGCGCAAAAATGTCCAAGAATTTGATGCATTGCCAGAAAAAAATGTCCTATCCAAATCGCTTAAATTATTTTATCTTCTTTCAGAAACCTGTTTCATTTCTTATTCCTCCTTCTCAAGAACAAAATAAAGTTCTCGTGGCTTTTGTGTAACCTTCAATCTCAACAAGAGCTTTTCAAAAGTGTCGCGAGAAAACCTCTTAAAATTGTCCAGAATTTCCATAAATAATTGTTATATAATCTCATAAAAAATAGAAATATTTCGTGACCTGTTGAAGCCACCAATTGCAATACAGCCCCAAGCTGATGAGAATCAAAATAAAAGCCAGGAAGAATCTGAGACTGCCAAAGAAAGTTCTGCACCAGTTCGACAATCAATCATCATCAATGTTCAGCAAAATGTTGGCTGGGCACCTGAGCCAGAAAATATTCCAGAAGATCTTCCTTATGGACTCGAGTATCTGTATAACGTGAAAAAACTGACTATCGAGCAACAAGTTGAAGCTTTTGAGACTTACTCTGGCTTCGAAACAGCTAATCAATACAAGGCAAGTGTTTTTATTCACGACTTATAAGGGTGAAGTAGGGTTACCGTTAAAAACCTTTTATGAGCAAAAAATTTATCGCGGAAAATATGGCATGCGTCTTTATTTAAATTATTTTAATAATTTTGTTGACGAAAAGATAATTGAAAGTTTCGATTTTACACTACGTCTCAGGCAGTTATCCGCATAGACCGAGAGATAGAAGTGTATTAATGGATAATTTTAATAAGATTGCTTCACTTTACCTTATTGGCCGTTAGCAATGGCTGATTAAGGACCTCCCCCGTCAGCTTTTTCCTTCGAAAAGCTTAAAATTTTCAAAAAACCATGCAAGAGCCATTCGGTTCTCAATGCGTCCTCAGGTTAACCTTCACAAACTTGAGAGAAGGAATTCTTGACAAATAAAAATCAATATTTTTGCCAAAATTAGGGCAAATTCGTCAATTTTCGGAGATAAGTCTAACTTTTAAATGCCATTTTGGAGTCGAGATAGACCCCAAAAAATCGAAGCCTCAATATCGTTTTTTGACCTGTATTATTCATTTCAAAGGTAAAAATTTTTAAATTCCAAAATCTGATTCTTCGAAAAAACTGACGGGGGTCCTTAAGACAGAATCCGAAAAATAACTTTTTTGGTTTCGCCCCAAGAGTTCGAAATTTCGGGAACCCTCGACTCGCCGGGACTTTCGGGTACCCTCCCAATCCCTGGGCAAAATCGAAAACCCAGGGATTCGGAGGGTCAAATCCAAAGTGTTCTAGAAAAAGCTTTTAGCTGTTTTAAATCAGATTCATTGATTAGTTTTCTCTAAAAATTTGTTAGGGTTGAAAGCAAAACAACTTTAGCATACTTATTAAATGTTCTAAATGTAATATTGGTGACTCACAAATTGTGAGCATATACTATTGATGAAATTGAAATGATTTTAAAAATACTTTTTGCTTTCATTCAATTTTCTTCTTTTAAGGGTTAGTGTTTAATCAAATATGACATACAAGCTATCTTATAAAATGCGTAATTTTTGATATATTTTGAAAAATGATAAATTAAAGATGTTTTTTGATCATTTGTAGGGGTTTTCTAGAACATCACCCTCCGAATCCCTGGACTTTCGCCAAAAACCCAGGGATTCGGAGGGTGCCCAGGGATTCGGAGGGTCACCCGGGACTTTCCATATTTTTTCCCGGCGAGTCGAGGGTGTTCTAGAGATTGCTAGAATCGCCAATTATACCCATTATTAACGCTTAAATATTGTATATATATATTATATATATATATATATATATATATATATATATTCTTAATCATTCCTTATCAAATATTTCCCAGAGAAAAGGTAAAGTAAGAGCTATTGTTTTGGTTTATGGTTAGGGTTTAGGAAAATTGTCGAGGAATTGTGCTTAGCGATAAGTGATAGGGTTAGGCTAATTGACCCTCGACTCGCCGGGATTCTGTCTGCATATTTTTTCCCTGCGAGTCGAGGGTCAGGCGAAAATCGCGGCGAGTCGAGGGTCTCCCCGAAATTTTCTGGCAGTAATGTCACGACTGCCACTGACAGCTTCCAAAGATATTTTGTTTTCTTTCTAGAATGACAAAGAAAAAAAACGTCAATGATCAAATTTTTCTCCCGAGACCAAATTTATTCCGTTTCTCTTCTCAAAAGAGACATTTATATTTCAAATAATGTTTATTTTATATGTTAAACTTGTCAAAAAGACTGCGTTCAACCTAGTTTGATCTTAAAAAATTGTATAAATACTTTTAAAATTGGAATTTTTTGACAGTCAGCTGCCGATTTTGGCAGTAACTTGGCAGTGGTAGTCGCTATTTTCTTTCAGATTTTTAACTCTGTTTGCCCCAATAATACATATTTTTGAAAATTTTGGTAACAATGATTTTTTCTCCAAATATAAGTAAATCAATTAATACTGTATTCTTTGAAACGCTTTCATTTTTTCCGTCTTTCGGAAAAGACTTTTTTCAAATCAGTTTTTAGATCAAAAACAGTAAAGGTGATCAAGTTTTTTATGCTGGAGAAAAAAGTGGGTTCTGTGCAAGAAACTGTTGCGGAGCAAACCGAGATTTCGACATGGCTATTACAAACAATCATGGAGAAGAAATTGCCAGATTCGTTCGACCTTTTAAGCCTCAAGTGAGATGTGGCTTGATTTATTCGCCATTGTTTCTTCAAAAAATGGGTATGTCACAAACGTGTTTTTCAATTCAAACAAAAAAAAAACAAAATTTTTCATTTAACAGGCGCCTGATTTTAGATTAAACATTATCTTTCAACATTTCTAAATCAAACCGGGCCAAGGACCTTGGCCAAAGGTATAGTGTGTTGCGCAGGTAATGTGACTCTTAAGGGTAGAAGAGGATCCTTGCGCGCGCCCCTTTGACGCTATTTCTCATCCTCAGAGAATCTGATGGGATTATTATGCACCAAAATTTGTTTTTGAAAGGTATACTCAAACTAAGTAAGTAGTACTACTAAGTAATATTTTTAAAATTTTGATTTTCGTAATTTGAAATAAAAAAGTAAATACATAACTAACATACACAGTTAATTTATACTGAAAGAATTTTGTTGCAAAAAGATTCAGTTTTTAAAAAAAATTCCCAATCCAAATTATTCAGGTAACTAATTGACATTTATCATTAGATATTTTAACAAATGGAAATATTGTTGGGAAAATCCGTCAAGTTGCTGATTTGTCAAAGCCGATTTTTTCCATTCAAACCGCAGACGATCAAGAAGTTCTTCGACTAACTGGCCCGGCTTTGTCATTCGCCTGCTGTGGCGATCTTGAGTTTGAAGTCTCCACTGCTGATGGCGTTGTTGTTGGTAAAGTTTCAAAGAAATGGGAAGACACTGGCGGAGAATTTTTGAAAGAGATTTACACAGATGCGGACAAGTTTGGAGTCACTTTTCCGGTCGATTTGGATGTCAATGTCAAGCTTTCTCTTCTTGGCTGCGTTTTCCTCCTTGTAAGGCGAAATTCTTTTGATGAAAATAAAATGTTTTTAGGATTTCATGTTTTTTGAAGATTCTTGCAAATGGACTTCTCACGCAAAAGATGAGGAAGAAGGAAGCGGCAGCTCAAAGCTAGACTTCCTCATGTGCATATGCGACTTTATGTGTAGCGATGACTGATTATAAATCATTTTGCTGCGAGAAAATACACTGTTATCATTTTCAATATGCGGTCTCGAATTTTTCACATTCTTTTTGATGGAATTTAAAGATTTTGGAATTCATTTTTTTCCCGTAGAAAATTAAATTTGCGAGTCATTTTCGGCGTAAAAGAAAGAGGTTTTGTCAAAAAAATCAAATTATGAATTTTCTGCAAATTATCAAAACGAGAGACATTATTCTTCTACATTACGTTTCTTTTATAAAGTCGACATGTTAAACAAATCTTTTGATCTTAGTTTGTCCTTCTAAATATCTATACCTCGGATACCTGATTTAAGGGGGGGGGGGTCGACGAGAATCGGGATTTCCGTGACCAAAAATGCGGGAAAACCTGAGTAGATAGGGAAAATCTGATTTTATTGGGGGATAGAAAAGGGTTGAAAAAATCAGGCGGCGAAAACTAGAAAAAATTCTGACCAGAAAAAATCGGTCAAAAATCCCCTCAAAGTAGGGCCATTTTCGCGAAAAAGCACTATAAATGGTCAATTTCTTTACAATTTTGTTCATTTCACCCCCTAAATCTAATTTTTATCAAATGATTTTAGGCTCAACAGATTCAGGAGGATCTGTAGATTCCAAAAATATAAGATTCGTATTCAGACTATGAGTATAAGCGAAATTACGATCTCGCCGGAAAAAATTCTCGTCGACCCCCCCTTAAGGCACCCCAATTTAAGGCACAAATTTGCTTACTCCTGCAACCATCGAACTCTAATTTAAGGCATATTATATCATATTATTTATATGCCGCATATATTTTCGGTGATTAGATTCCTCAAGGGTCTTGTTATTTGGATCGCATGGTCTTTGGACTTCAAAAACTAATCCAGAGGTATTTTATGGGGCCTACATCCAGAGGTATTAGCGTCTACCCGACGCTGCTCGGCACTCCCTTCCATGCCTTTTGCAACAAAAAAAGATGTTTTGTTCTCATTCGAAATTGTCTACTCTTAGATGAGAGCAGAGTTCGAAATCTGAAAGAAAATGGCGACTGCCACTGCCAAGCGACTGCCAACTTTTTTTAAATGGCGACTGCCACTGCTAAGTGACTGCCAAATACTGCCGATTTCGATACTATTTTTAAAAATTTTTAAACACAAACTAAGTTCAAAACAGTCTTTTCGACAAGTTAAACATATAAAAGAGACGATATCTGAGATTTAAATGTCTCTTCTGATTAAAAAAATTGAATAAAACAGGTTTCGGGAGCGAATTTGAATCATAAGCGTTGTTTTTTGTGGTTCTAGAAAGAAAACTTTAGAAAGAAATTAATATCTTTCGAAGTGGCAGTCGGTTGGCAGCTGCCAGTAACTGCCAGCACTTGAAAAATGTAACTGCCACTGCCAAGTGACTGCCGAAATTGGCAGCTGCCAGTGGCAGTCGTGGCAGTACTGCCAACAAATTTCGAACTCTGGATGAGAGTATTCTTCTTTTTCTGAGCTGTAAAGTTTATTCTGTACTAGGGCTGGTGAAGGCACTTTTGTAGACGAAACGCGTCCCCAATAAAAAACGTATCTATCAATAAGGAGAAACGCCGTTTAGAGACACGAAAAAAAGCATAATTTGGCAAAAATTTTATTTTTATACCGTCAACTCCCCACTTCCTTAAATCAGGTATCCGAGGTATAAGGAATCGAAATTCTATAAAAATAATTGCGGTTGTTATTTCAAAAAGCTAGCAATCATTTGGCTTTCCGCATCATACAGCGTTTTCTGGATAATTTATTTGCTGAAAATTATAGTGAATTTAGGGATCCCCCTGTTTTTCAAGTACTTGATGAGGGTCTATATTTGATATTTTTAGATTCCTCGTGCTCTGAGGATCATTTTGATGTATAATATTACCTCTTTACGAACATCTTTCCTCAAAATATTAGCCTTCAAAAATTTCGAAAATGCATGGAAATTGTACTTAGCTCATTTATTGGCAGCGACTAGTTTCGGAGATAGATTCCTTCGTCAGGCTATAAGGTCAATGAACAGTTAACCCAGAAACAAGATGTTACCTCTGAGAAGCGAAAAGCGCGTCTGAGTAACAAGCGAGATTACAAAACGAGATATTTGAGCGTAACAGAAATTGCAAAAGGGGCGCCAAGGATGCACAGTTAGCGTACAATGCAAGAATACTTCTAAGTGTGTCAGCTAGATGTCCCTTTCTAGAACTGTTTACTTTTACTTTTTGAAGCGCAACAAATAGTCAGTTATGAATTTTTACAACGGCTACCAGGGTTTGTGAATAAGGGATTGACTGAAATTTTGAAATTTTGAAGAAAATCAGTAATCCCGCTCCCTCCGTGCTCCCAAAAAAGGGAGCTCCCAATTTTACTCCTTTTTTTCAAATTTCAATATTTGATTTAGTTTTTCATTTTATTTATTATATTCACAGTGGCAACATCATCGTTCAAAATTCATCATCAAGGGTTCAAAATTTGCTGTTTTCTCTGTTCACTCTGTGAATTTCACGGTGAACGGAGATTTCGAATTGCTGTTCACTCTAGAGTAGGGATCGGGAAAAATTATTGGCATGAAAAGTGTACAGCGATTTGAAAAAGCAAGTGAGCAGTGAACTATTCACTCTGTTCACTCGACTTGTTTTGCCAAATTTACTTTGTCATCGATAATTTGAGTCAAAATTTTTGACTCCGAAACTCGGCAGAAGATTGCTGTGAAAAAGCAACAATTGTGTTCTAGAATGTATTTTTGCGAAAAAAATGTAACGAGAGTACATCTGTTAATATGATCTAACGAAAGAGACGATTTTTTATCCTCTCATTTTTTTAACCGTCTCTTTTTAATAATAAGAAAGCTATTTTGCTTCGAAAATCTTAGTTAACCAAAAAAAATTTTTGTCTGATTTCGTGCAGAGTGAACTGTTCAATCTATTCACTTGATTGAACACTGAACAGGACTTTCGAATCCCTGTTCACTCAAGAATGAAAAGTAAACAGTATTTTGAGATTGCTGTTCATCTCAGAGTGAACAGTGAAGGGGGGTTTCGGCGGATTTCGAACCCTGATCGGTTTATTGGATGAGCAGACTTCAACGATTTCTTCTTTGCATTTATTCTTTTGAAATTATGAATTTCAATGAAGATGATTTTTAATTTTTATTTGAATAAAATTTTCAAAGAAACATTTTAAAATATATCGAATCATATAATAACGTCTTTTTTTTGTATAAATTCGTGCGGGCGTTGCATCTATTTTCATAATTATGTCCATAATCTGAGATTTTATTTTTTTTTAAATTATAAGAAAGAAACAAGCGGTTAAATCCTTCAACCTTTCGGGATCCCGAATGTTTTTGTCTTCAAACCGGGGACGCTCGATTTGTGTACCAAATTTTTTTGGTATTCGAATACCAATTTTTGGTATTCCAATACCAAATTTTTTTTACCAGATCATAGTTTTTCCTTCAAAAAACTAGTAAACCACTTCTAAAGTTTCCTTCATGACAGGCGCGGAGCGCATAGGGTCTCTTTAGGTGTATCAAATTTGGACTTTTTGACGAAATTTGGTATTCGAATACCAATTTTGGTATTTGAATACCAAATTTCGTCCCAAAGTGTCTCCCCTTCAAACCTTTCGGGGATGATTTTCAATAGTTTCTATCCCAGAAAATATTTGAAGCCAAACAGTAACGTCAAAGTACATATTTATTGAAGAAAATGGAGGCGCGAAGGAAAAAAAATAATTAACTCGAAAAAAATGGATCTCATAAAGTTCTCTGTAAAACAGGCGCGGAGCGCAAACATTCTCTTTTACTACAAATTCAATATTTATAAATGGTCTGGCCTTCTTAGACCATCGAATTTGACGAAGGAAGATAGAGTTATCATTTTTGATTAGTAAAATGACCTAATTCTGCATTTATGCCACTTTTTTTAACGTTATCCTCAACAAAACTCCCGAAAGATTCGGGCGATCCCGAAAGTTTCGGGAAATCCCGAAAGATTCGGGATCCCGAAAGGTTGGAAGTGACAACCGAAACAAGCTAAATCAGTTTCTTCCAATTCATTCATTTCTGGTCACTCGTCTGGGATTGACACTAGGTTCATGTTCGAGTTAAGGTTTCGGACTCTCTTTTGGTTAGGGTTAAGGTTTCACTTCGGGCATTCTATTGATCAAAAGATGGCGTGATTCTAGCACCCTTATTCGGCAATCCTGGCGGCAACAATAATGAAGACAGGAACCATCAGTGTTCGTCGGGTCTTCAGCAAGCTTCCAATGCAGCAGTAGAGGATCATTTTGGAGGGCAAGAGAGGTCGCAATGTAGTGGTCTTCCTGCATCTCACCAAGGTCAACCTGGAAATCAACAGTATCCTCCTATTGGAGAAATTTCACCTACTCTCTATTCGAGTTATGCAATTCCTTCAATAAGCGCGGTTGGTAGTGTTATGGGGCCTGTTCGTGTTCTCGATGAATATGTTTTACAAGACTTGCAAAAGCTTTTCAGGTTCACCGGTTTCGAATTGGGCTTCAAATAGCTTAAAAATTGTTCGAAACCAAACTAAGATCACCAATACGCGCTGATATAGATGAACGAAGAGCGATTCTTCGACAATATATTCAAGTCTTAAAGAGCCGTGATATCAAAATTCGAGAAACTTACCAAGAAGACGGAGCAGGAGACAATCCTCGCTCTGTGACAGTTTACGTGCCAACCAAGTTACCCCTGACCGCTGAAAATTTCGCAAAGGGAAACCCTGAATTTGTTTATTATTTTATAAAGCATGTTCTTCCGGGTAAACTTATTTATTATTATTCGGTTTCAATTTAATTTAGGCGGACCCAAATATATCAATTATGGCTGCTGTCCGCATCCATTTGATAACCGATTATATCGATATCCAGTCATCTCAACTGGATGCGGCTACAAATCTGGCTGGAATGAAAACATGCCTCTTTCAGAAGAAGACGAAATGCTGATGGAATGCGTAAGCGATTCAATCGGAAATTTATACTTATGAAATGTTTAAGACTGGTTGGAATCAAGCTCAACTTTGGGAAGGGATGAAAAGAGTTCAATCAGCATGTAGGTTTTAATTTTCATAGTTAGAAATTGCGACAGTTGAAAATGTCATGAGTGTCAAAAGAACATGTTTCTTTTGATGATTTATCACTAGGCCTCGGACGTAAAAAAGACGATTTTCACCATCCGGTCATCGTCCGGGAACATGAGAGGGCTCATTCGAAAGGTTTTGATAAGGGCTTTCTATTTGTCCGATAAAAAAACTGGACCCTCCCTTTCTGTTACGAGTTATTATGAAAAATATTTTTCGAAGCTTACCTTCAAAATCAAATATCTCGAAAAAGAAGGACAGGGCCCATTTTTTTATAAGACCAACAGAAAGCCCTGTTCAAGAGCTTTCGAATGAGCCTACTCTTGTTACCGTACGACGACCGGCTGGTGGTGATGATTTTTTACGTCCGAGGCCTATTTATCACCATCATTTCGATTTTTAACAAATTAATCAATTTCTTTAGTTTTTTTTGTTTATTATTATTACCGCTTAATTCCTTTTTTTATAACGGACCCCCTCAGCTTCTTTCAAAAAATCAAATTTCGAAATCTTTAAAAACCGAAAATATGGTGAAAAAGATGATTTGGGGGTTCCTTAAATTCAAAATATTCGTGAAGGTCATAAAATGAGTTTTCAGTGGATTCAAGTCATTGCTGTGCACTCTATTTCAAACTTGTCGTCTGCGCGTTCATCTTGTTCTTTTTCGTTATGGCGTTCATTGACCCTACTCATCCTTTTCATGATGCTCTTGCTGGCTAAAAATCAGATGAACTGCTACTTGAGTCAATAAATGATTATTATCTTTTCTTAATAACATCGAAATAAAATGAGAGTGCAGTCACTCAAAATGAAATCGCGGTATATGATTCAGTGACGACGTGATTAAGACTTTATTTTCTGATACAACCTTACGTTCACAAACGGGAAATTCAACCAACTATCGGGGGGCGGTCAGCCGTTACAAAAGTGGAATTGGTACAGCGGGTACAAATTTTGTACCCCCGGTACAAGGAGTCGTAATTTTTTTGAAAATAAATACCGATTTCTACCCATTATAATGCGAATTTTCGGACAGAACTCCACCTCAGCTATACCAGTAAGGGGTTTCCTTCAATTCTAGCGCGAACCTCAAACTAATTCTTTGATTTTATTTCTGGTCTGTACCGGCGGTACAAAAATTTTTGTACCGACATTATTAATTTGTACCGTCGCCACCCCACACTTTAACTATCTGGCAAAAGGGTTAAAAAATTATAAAACCTCTGTTCACTTTTCACTCTCTTTACTCTGTCCAAAACCGAAAAAAAAATTTTTTTTGGAATATTTTTTAAGTTAACCTATTTTTTTTAAGTTAATGCAAACTATTAAGTCTGAAAAGAGATGTTTTACGCAGTGACAGGATAAAAAATCGTCTCTTCTGATAATTCTTAGATTTAATTGTATACTTTTTTTGAAGTTTGCTGATCTCTAGAATGTGTGCAGAGAATGTTGTGAAAATGGTAAACGCAATCAGTTACAAGTTATGAGTTATTTTGACGACGACAAGTACGGGGATGTAACCGATCCGGTGGGATCAGCATTTGATTCGGGTGACAGCTTCCAGCCTCAAGATACATCCGTAACAATCCCACAACCATCAGAACAACCGAAGTGGGCCATGGCTCCTCGTATTTTTCCTTCGAGTCAACAAGAAGAACACGTTGAAATTAATGAAGCGCCTATTTATCGAGCTCCAGAAATCGTTGTCGATTCGAAGATAAGTTACCTAGGGACAATCGAGAAAAAATTCAGGAAATTGATTTCAACGAAAGACATTTAACCTAAAAATTTTCTTTAGAGCGCTTGTAGAAGGGTTCGAAATCCGCCGAAAACGCAGAGTGAAAAGCGAATTACGAACTCTGACGTGAACAGAAATTTAAAGACTTTAATTTTCTTAGGGAACTAACCATGGCCCGTGTAAAGTGACCTTGTCGAGCTAGCTGAGACGCTATTTCACACGCGCCATTTTATTTTCTGAATATAAATGATAAAGCGAAAGAATCGGTAATCCGGAGTTATTAGCGCGCGCGTTGGGGGAATCGTGCGCAATCGGAAAACACATTTTTCTCATTTTTGAAAACCCACCATTCCCATCTTTAAGGAAAACCAACTTTCCCATCTTTGAAACCCATCTTTCCAATCATTCCCACCTTTCCCATCTTTCGGAAAACCCATCTTTCCCTATCCCATCTTTTGTTTGAAAGATGAGTTCCCGACCGAAGCTCGACAGGTTATTGTTATCATAACCCCACAAGCCAATTTTTTTTTTCGAGAATCGTCTGCTCTTTCTTCTGAATGTATCTTTTATTTCGTACGATGAAAATGAGGGAGCTAATCATTTGATCATTTCCAGGAGATAGCTCAGCCTTTAATCTTTCAATTCATGTCCTTTCGAAAATTTTATCACGACTGTTAGACCCTAGAAAAGCCCGACCTATGCGTAGGTCGATATGCGGGCAGAAGTGACAAATTTTTCACGCGGGCAGGGGTTAAGAGGGGGGTCGCCAATATTCGAATAACGGAAAAACAAGAAAGCGGGAAAATCTGATTGTATTAAAAACATTTGATTTCTTAGGTAAAAAGGGAAGGATGGAAAGAATTCATCGGCGAGTAGAAAAAAAAATTCTTGGAAAACTTTCTCAAAAAATAAGGTTAAACTGGGGGCGTCTCCCGAAAAAAAATCTCGAAACCCTTAATTTTTTATTGACAATCAAGTTTTATTTACAGATAGATAGGACCCTTAAGGAGGGGGTCGTTGATATGAAAACTTTTCGACTTTGAAAATTTTGACCAGATTTTGAATTACTCATGAAAAAATAAAATTTTTTGGTTCCTGGCTTTCTTTGATTGGTCAACGTTAAAGCTCGCCTTTTTTGCGCGAGATACTGGGTCAGAATATCAATTGGTGTTCAAATCAGAGTTCGAAATCTATGGGAGTAAAATTGGGAGCTTCCAAAGGGAGCTCCCTTTTTTGGGAGCACGGAGGGAGCAGGAGCACAGGTTTTCAGGGCTGGGAGTAAATTGGGAGCTCCCCAAATAATAATAATTATTAGCTTAATAATTATTAATTATGATACCGTGATTGCTCAGATTTTTATTAGAAGAGACGTTTTTTTTATTAGATTTATTTTTAAATGTCTCTTCTGAAATTTGATATCAATAAATAGCCTAAAATTGACCTAAATTTGGTTATGTAATTTTAATAAGAAAATATTGAAGTCATTCACGAAATTCGCCTATTTGGCATTATGCCTATTTATACTTTCTTTATCATTGCTATATAATAACCATACAACGATGGTTTTGCTACTTAGACTTTACTTAATAAAATTAAAAACTTTCGAAAATTTTTGAAATTTGAAAAAAGGGAGCAAAATTGGGAGCTCCCAAAGGGAGCTCCCTTTTTTGGGAGCAGGGAGGGAGCAGGAGCACGGGTTTTTTACGAGGGAGCTCCCTTTTTTTCAGGGTGAGGGAGCAGGGAGGGAGCGGGAGCACGGATTTTCTACCAGATTTCGAACTCTGGTTCAAATACAAATTTTAGGTATTCAGTAAAAAATAAGGTCCGAATCCGCGGAAGAATACTTATTTAGACCACCAAAAATTGTGAGTGTGCGCGACGCGCCTTAATTAATATATTTTTTTTAGTAGAAAAAAATTTGTATAAAAATACCGCGGGAAAACAAAAGCACTGTAGACGATCTGAAATAAAGTCATAAATACTCAAATTAACCCTTTGTGATAAGAAACGAAGTCTACCGATCTACAAATTCTGATTCTATCTCGAAATCGATCGAAGAGCTAAAAAGGGAGACGATATCCAAGTGCGAAAAGAACGACTTATTCAGTTTTTACAGATTATTCAAAACCGCCACATTACTGTCTTTCAAACTCCAACTCTGGAACCAGAATTTTATCTCTCTGCTGACAATTTTCGAGAAGCAGATCCTGATTTCGTTGCATATGTTATTTCTAAAATTCTTCCAGGTAAAAATTCAACTTCTTCAGATTAAATCAGAATATTTCCTAAGGCTGCAAATTGCCGGAAACCTTAGTCAAACCCTGCAATTTTTACGACGACCGTCTCTATCAGTTTTCGATTCGAAAAACCGCCTGCTGTTGTTTAAACAAGCCAGAGTGGGATGACTTAATGCCGCCTTCAGAAGAGGACCTGATGATCATGGAAGTTGTAAGTTCTTTTAATCCCATTGGATTCACAACTTTTTGATTTAGACTGGTTGGACCAAAAGACAGCTTTACAAAGGGATGAATAAGGCGCAAGAGGATCGTAAGATAAAAGATATTCTTATTTCTGACTCAAAATTATATTTTAAGTGATGGGACAATATGTGTCAACAATTTTTTTGCGATTTTTTCTTTACATCTTCATTATTCAAGTTGTGACTATACTGAGCTTGATGAAAGCTGGAATTATTTAGTTGTTAACTGTCACATATAAATAAAGAGAAAACTTTTTATTCAAAAGATAAGAAAACATATAACACTTTCTTGTTGATCACACTTATTGAATCAGAAGGGTCCTCTAAATACGGCTAAATCTTAAGCTTGAGGGTCCCCCCGTCAACAATTTTCGAAAAATTTATTTTCGGAATTTCACAAAATTGGACTTTTTGACGAAAAATGACGAAAAAGTCCCAATTTTGCTTTAATTTTAGATTCTTATTGGTCAAGAAGTTCTCCGAACAAGTTTTTATGATAAATTGAACTTTCAGGCACGCTTAGAAGCCAAAATATGGCTTTTTTGAAATTTTCGATTTTTCGAGGAAAATTGTTGACGGGGGGGTCCTTAAATATTGCTAAATCGTTGGAAAAGCATCCCCTAAAGAACATGTATTATGATGGCATAAAAAAATGTTTTTCTTTTATGAAACATATGTTTTAGACTTTTCAATTTGTTAAAAAGATAATTTTTGTTGCGCAGCATGGCTCTGCCATTCACCACTAATACAATTCGCCCACGCAATTTAAAGCTTCATTTCCCCAGAGCTCCATCTCCCCAGAGCTTCATTTCCCCAAGAGTTTCATTTGCCCAGGCTAAGGAGAACGTCTCTTAGTGTTCGTTAGCTTAAGGGGTCCCCCTCCGGAATTTCAAATCTTGATGACGGGCCCTTCTGAGACATATTTAGATTCCCCGTGTTCTGTGCATCATTTTGATGTATTATAGTCCCCCCTTACAAATATCTTAACCCAAAACTTTAGCCTTCGAAAATCGCAAAAATGCATGTAAATTGTACTTAGCGTGAAAATCGTAATTTGTTCGACTTTTCAATGTCCTCAAAAATATACAAATAAGGGGTCTATCGAAAGCTCAGAATGTACTGAGTAAGAATATAATACCCGCACAAGAATTTTCGGCCATAATTCGGCGCTAGAGAGCAATTTAATGCCAAAAATAGGCGAAAATGGGTTTGAATAGTTTTTCTTAAGAAAAATTTTTTCTCACTTGATCAATCATGGTAAAGCTACTTGCAAATTCAGATAAGCGTCTACTCTTTCGAGTCTGCAAGTTTTAAGAGCAAAACAAAAGCCCAATGAAATTTTATTTCGGCTTGAAAACACCCCAAAAAGGCGTTTTCTGAAAATTCGAATTTTTCAAGAGCCTCTGGTGGCACGTTTGGGATTCGGAAAAGAGCTAACGCTACTTGCAAATTGCAATGAAGGCCTAAACTTTCACATGCAATTGAAATTAGATAAATTCACAATGCCAAACAAAAGTTATTTCGAGTCAAAGTTGGCGATTCCGGGGGAGGATCCCTTAAAAGAAATCTAGTTTGACTTTAAAAAATATGCAAAAAAATAATTTTTCCAGATTTTTGGCAAAATGAACAGTTCAGTCTGGCCATCATTGTTGGGGGTAGGAGAATGGCGTTCCTAAAATTAGGAACGGTTCCTAAATTTAGGATCGGTTCCTAAAATTAGGAACGCCATTTCAACTTCTGTTGAGTCAACAGAGACTCCAATCAACCGTACTACAAAGACCGTTCTCTATGTGAAGCGTTTTCAATCAAATTAAAAGATCCAAGCATAAATAAGCAAATCAAATTCGCTGAAGTTAAATTTCTGTAATGGAGCATTTGAAACTCGCTTTCTCTGGCGCTCCATTACATCTGCCGCGAAAGCGAGTTTTCATCTTTTGTTTTCAACTTTCGATCTCATTCGAAATTGTCCAACTCTAGGTGAGAGTATTCTTTCATTTTTCTGAGCTGTGAAATTTATATCTGTACTAGGGGCTGATGAAGGCACAATAGTCGCCGAAACGCGTACCCCAAATAAATTACGAATCAAATAATTTTCGAAAAATCTATTTTCGGAATTTTTAAATTTTTACCCCGGAAATGGATTCTACAGGTCAAAAAACGATTTTGAAGCTTCATTTTTTGGGGTGTAGGGCGGCCACGTTCTGCAGCAGAACGGCGTTCTGCAAATGCTGAATGGCGTTCTGCACTCAAAAAATATATGCGCTTCACGCCTGTCTTAAAGGAAATCCCAGAATTTCTTTAATCAGGAGTTACTCTTTAAGCTTAGATGAATGCGTTAAAACTAATAAGAATCAAGTTATATCGTAAAAAAAATCTTTATGCAGAACGCCATTCTGCATTTGCAGAACGCCGTTCTGGCAGAACGTCGCCGCCCGTCACCCCATTTTTTGGGAAAACCTGAAATTGTCAACAAGGCCATCAAGGCCATCACGGCCATCAGGGCCATCGAGGCCATCAAGACCATTTGAGAAATAAACAAAAGTTCCCATAACCTGAATTTGTCAACAACGCCATCAAGGCCATCAATTCTAGAAAGTTGCTTCTGAGGTTTCCTTTAAGACAGGCGCGGAGCGCACACCCGCTTTTTCTGCTTTCTGATCGTCGATTTTTGCTTCAAAAGCACAAAAATTGATCTGCTTCCTAAGCAGTGTCCTTAAGAATAGCGGAAGCAATTTTAAATTCAAATCTTAGTTAATAATTCAGCTAAGCAGTATTATCTAGAACGTTTCTAGAACCGCGCTTATAAAAACAATAACAACCAAATCTACAAAACTTCGCAAAACCTGAAATTGGGAATTGATGGCCGTGATGGCCTTGATGGCCCTGTTGACAATTTCAGGTTCGTCCCCAAAAAATGGGTCTATCTCGACTCTAACACCCTTAAAATCGCGTTTGAAAATCGGACTTTTTGACGAAAAATGACGAAAAAGTCCAAATTTTACTAAAATTACAGATTTTTATTGGTAAAAAAGTACTCCTGACAAGTTTTTATCATGAATTTAGTAGTTCTGTCTTTGCATCACTCAAGCACTGAAGAAGCCGTAAGGCGAAAAGCTTCTGCAAATAAGTGATATGTATGAAATTCGTTTAAATATCACGGGACTCGTGATCTTTGTGGTTGGAAATTTGCGAAAAACTGTTTCTACCCCCTTAAACCTTCTTCTAAAAGTAAAGAAAAAAATTGTTTAAAATATTCGTTTGACTATTATGTTTGATTGTTAATACTGTCTGTCAATCTATTGAAAATGGCAGTAGATTTGAAGCTGCTTTGAAAATATCCGTGTTCTCGGATAAAGAGAATAAAGAGAGAGGTTAGATTTTCCGTAAATTAGATTTGACGTATCTTAGATTTTACGTATATTAGATTTTCCGTAACTCACGGAAAATCAAATTTCACGGAGTTTTTCCGTGAGTCACGGAAAATCGAATCTACGGGAATTCGAATCTCTAAAGGAAAAGTATTGGATAAAAAATTACTGAATGTACAGCTTAGACGTTATTTTCGAAATAAACATTTTCTGAATTCTCAATCTCAAAAAGACCACAAAGGCTGAGCAGGAGATTAAATTTAAGTACTTTTTGATGAGACCAAGAGGTGCGATTGATTATTATTTTCCGGGAGAAACTATTTTATTGAGATACAGAAGGATTTATAAGAATTTTGATGAGTCATTATCAATGATGAGTCTTCAAATTTACATAGGTTGAGCAGCGATTGGCTGGACGATGGTCTTTGGTGGTCGAGTCTGGAGTTCGTGCTGGACGATAACGCACAAGGAGCAGAACCAGACGGTGAGGAATTCGACGGCGGGGGAAGCCATTGGGATGCCGTATTTCTCCTTGATTTCCTTTCGCTGCTTGAAGAGCATGATGGAAGTCAGCTAAAAATAAATTAAGAAAGTGATTCTTACAAAAACTTTAAGGTTTCCCCCCTGATTATTTCGCCTTTTGATTATATACAAATGTCGCCGTTATATAAAAAATGTTTTTTATCAAAGAAAAATCGTTCCAGAGAATGATTTTCTTTTAAATAATGAAAGGCAAAAAGTCATTCCAAGTGACAAAATAATAAGTTAATCTTTTTGTCACCTTATTAAGTTTTTAGTAACTTACGATTGAACCAATGGCGTTGATTGTAGGCATGATGTTGTTGACCATCATTGGAGTAAAGGTGACAAATTTAGATAGAGGTTGCATCCAGATCCAATTGTATCGTCCAGAAAGTTCACCAAGAGCAACAGTTCCAGTTCGGAGGCCGTTCTTGCTCTTGTCGAGTCGAGCCTGGGTGGAGTTGACAACAAGGCAGGGACAAATGATTGCTTTGCAGCAGAGCCCGAAATCGCAATGGAAGAGTGAGGAATTAAACTGACCCTTTTTGATGGTCATTAAAGTGAAGAATAAAATAAAAATAAAAGAAATATTTTGAACATATATCTTCGTTAAGCATGAGCCTCAATAGACTATTGACAATAGTGAATCCCCGAAAAATAAGAAGCAATTTTATGCTAGATTAAGGGTGTCAACAACGATCGAATATGGGTCTTTCTTTTGATTCGACAAATAAATATCATTTTATTTAGCTTACAGGGATTCCAAATCTTTTTTCAGATCTGAAATATCTTATCTAGAAAACGAGATATGAAACATTCTATCGGCGCGCTAATGCACTAGCACTCAGTAGAAATACACTATTAGAAAGGTGATTTTTTAATTTCCGGTTTGGTATATCAAACTATATATTTTCTAAAAGCTTGAAAAAATCTCTATTCGCTGATACCAATATTGATAAGATCAGGCAATTTTTTCAAGTTCGAACTGCGCGCCAAAAGTCGCAAACAACTGCTCTTTCGCGCCGGAAAAGAGGATTAAGAGATTAATCAGTATACAATCTGAGCGCACCGGGTGATTGCCGAGGTATTAAACTATTATCCCTGTGAAAATAAGAATATTCGAGCTTTAGGATCACCACTAGAATCGAGCACGAAAATTCGGAAAATCGTATGTTTGCACAATGCATGCTGTCCGGATGCATGCATGCAAAATCGAAAAAAGGGCTTTCAGAGCCGTCGTAGTTTCGTCTGAAGATTCTTCTCTGAAAATTTCAGGTTCTTTTCTCATCTAGAATTCTAGTAACGGGGGTCAAAAGTTACCCCTATTTTGTGTATTACGGGCTTCCTTTGAAATCGGCGGGAGGATTAACGAGAGTACTAATCCAAAATCGGGCTTTCAGAGGCGTCACAGAAGGGTTTAAACATTCTTTTTCATTCATTTTTGAAAGAAATACCGCGATTGGCATTTCTGACTGACTGATTCTGATTTTCGACTGAAATAACTAATCAACCAATTAAAATTTGACTCTAGTGTCTCTTCTTTGAGAGTTCCGTCAAACCAGTGACGCCTACGCAATCTACGTTACAAATCTCCTATGTTTTTAGCATGGAGAATTGTAACGTCAATGTGCATCTTTCAAAAATCAGTCAGTCAGGACTGCCAATCGCGGTATATATATCTTCCGAATTGGCAGTAGGTTGGCAGCTACCTTAAAATATGTGCTGCTCGTTGTAATTGTGGTTAATTATGAGTTGTGAATTGTTGTTTCGACCCAAATTTATATTCTGATCATGGGTAGAAAAAAATTCTTTCATTTTAATATTACCTTATCCGTTTATTTTTCCTCGAAAATTTATCATGAGAGTTATTGTTCTTGTTACGCAGTTACTTTGCAGTGGAATAAATATTTTTAAGGATTTTTTTTTTTAATTTGAAACCTCGCAAGATATTTATTCTTTCTAGAATGACAATAATTGTTTTGCTTCAAAGACCTTTAATATTCAAAAAAGCCATTTTTACATCAGAAATCGTTTCGCTGAAGGCTTAAAAAAATGGAAAAATGATGAATTTTTATCACAAAAAATTATATTTCATTTTTTCTTTTTAATTATCAATCAAAAATTTTGATAATTAAAGATTCTTTTTGCTCTTAAATAACGATTCATGCGAAAAAATTTAAGATTTTACCCAGAGTTCGAAATCTGAAAAGAAATGGCGACTGCCACTGCCAAGTGACTGCCAAAATCGGCAGCTGCCACTGTACTGCCAGAAACTGCCGATTTCGATAGTATTAATTAAAAATTTTTAAAGTCAAATTTTGTTCAAATTAGTCTTTTAGACAAGTTGAGCATTTAAAAGAAACATTTTCTCAAAATAAAAATGTCTCTTTTGAATCAAAAGTTTCGATAAAAAAAATGTAATAAAATAAGTCTCGGGAGATAAATTTGATCATTAACGTTAGTTTTATTGATCATTCAAAATAAAAAACTAAATATCTTACGAAGTGGCAGTAGGTTGGCAGCTGACAGTGACTGCCAATCCTTAAAAAATTTTACTTCCAAGTGACTGCCAAAATTTGCAGCTGCCAGAAAATTTGGAATTATGTTTTAACCTTTGTCACTTGTCCATAAAGACTTTCAATACGAGATGTTCATATAAAAATTATTCGATGACCATTCCTGAAAGTTGCCAGAGGGAGTTGGCTGGGAGCTAACGGGCTGGCTTTCGACGGTCATTTTCAAAACTAGTCTTCTTTTGTTTTGATCTTTTGTGAACTAAATAATACATGCGGGTCACTCCTTTTATAGGCGACATCGAAAACAATTCCAGGAATTTAGGCATTCGAGAGAGAAAAATTTTTTTATTTATTTTTTAGAATTCTAGAAAATTCCTGTCGTAAAATATATCAAGCTTTAAGATTTTGGCGCAATTGAAGGGCATCAATCGATACATTATGTCTGTCGACGTGATTTTACGAGTGTAAATGATAAAACATTAGTCTCGTTTCTTTCTATTGAATAGTCTCAATTATTTGAGAAAAATTTTCTAAATTGATTTTTGAAAATGTTTCTTTTTAATTATTTTGAACGAAAAAATTACACTATTTTATGAAACGAAGGAGGTCAGCCCTCATTTTTGCGATTATGGGATTTTTTGAAAAACAATTTGCCAAATTTGAACTGAAAATTAAGATTTCAGAAAATTTTTTATTTTATTTTTCCTTATTAAGAATGGCGTGAGAATTTCATTACTAGATGAATTTTTAAAGGCGAAAAAAAGGGGTGCTGAAACCGCTCATATAACTGTCTCTTAAATTTTTTCCTCTTTTTAATCAGTGTTTACTCGATAACACGGCTGAAATCATTAATTCCAGACAACGAAGAAAAACTTTTATCTTAAAAATTTTTTGCTGCTATAGAAAATTTAGAAAAAAATTGGCGTTAAAAATCCGAAATCTCCATTATATCGTGATTATCATTTCTAAGTGACCAAATTTAATTTATATTGTAATTCTCGCGGACATATTTTGCATTGTAAAGTGTCCGCGACGATTCGAGTTGGTCATTCAGGAATGATAATCGCGGTACTTAGGCTGTTTATCTTAGATTTGCTCTTTTTTTATTAAAATTAAGGGGATACTTATCTTAAAATTTTAATTTTTTTTATTTTACACACAAAGTCAGCTGATTTAAATGAAAATGTATATTTTTTGGATAATAAGCTTGAAGAGAAGAAATCAAATCAGTTTTTAATTTCCACCGCCGAACATATTCGAAATGAATGCTTGAGATTCGTCCTTGAATTCAAAGGCCTCCATTGCTGTGTACATCATAAGACCTGAATGAACTGTTTTAGAAATTGTCAACAAGCTAAAAAAACAGTTTTTTCTTTCTCAGTTCAATTTTCAAATTTCCCCGCCTAAAAATTTCGCTACTTCTACCCAAATCTGCCATATTTTGAATCTGAAAATCAATGCTTTTAACCCAAATTTGTTTTATCGGCTTCAGTAGAAAAAGATAGATCTTGTGCTGACTGATTTTTGTTTAAGGACCCCCCGGCAGGGATCGAAATTTGCTGTTCACTCAGAGTGAATAGAATGAGCTGTTCAGTGTTCACTGTTCTCTCTGTTGTGAACAGAAATTCTGGATTTCTGTTCACTCTAGAGTGAACAGTGATCAGCATTTTGAAAAGTAGAGTGAACAGTGAACCGGGTTTTGACAAATTCTAGAGCAGATTGGTTATTGTCGAGTTAAATTTCAGAATTGAAAAAGTAATAATTTTGTTCTAGAATGAATTCTTCAAAAAAAAATCATGACGAGAATAACTTTATACTTTAAGATTTGTCGGAAGAGACGATTTATTATTCTTTCACTACTTGAAACGTCTCTTTTGTGACCAACAAGTGTTCGTTAGCTTCAAAGAAATCTAGTTTGACTTTAAAAATTTTGCAAAAAAAATGTATTTTTCCAGATTTCGGGCAGAGTGAACAGTTCACTCTGTTCATTCGAGTGAACAGTGAACTGAATTTTGAGATTTCTGTTCACTCCAGAGTGAACAGTGGACAGAGGTTTTCGGCAGATTTCGAACCCTGCCCCCCAGTCAGCTTTTTTTCGAAAAATCGAGTTTCGGAATTTTAAAATTTTGACCCCGCAAATGGATTCTCCGGGTCCAAAAACGAGTTCATTTAATGAAGGTCTATCTTGACTCCGTCAATCCGAAACTCGCATTTGAAAACTGGACTTTGGGCTCGGTACTTGCTAAGAAAATTTTGCTGGCAAGGCAAGTTGATTTGCAAGGCAAGAAAATTTTGCTTTTGCAAGGCAAGTTGCCGACCCCGAAGGGGGCATATCGCCAGAAATTGCCAAAAATATTCATTTTTTCGACGGGAAAAGCTGACGAGGGTCCCATAGAGGTGATTATTCGAAACCTTCCGTACCAAATTCGTTTAAATTAATGAATCTCAATTATTTTCCCTTATTCTCGATAAAAACAAGTCGGATTAGGATAAAAATTTGTCTACTAATATACAAATAAAAAAAGATATTTGCGAAAAAAACCGATTGAGGATCATTGATAAGTGAAGCGAATCTATTGTAAAAATCGTCAATTCCGATGAGTAACTTACAGATTTTTGCTTGAACGGATAATTCCGCGGGAAAAGTAAAAGTTGAAATTGTTTTCTTCGGAGTGAATTTACTATCGATTTTACACACTGGTTTTTCATCTTTACTAAAAAGGATGTAGATGAAATTTTTTGTCGTGAAAATGGAATGATACCTGAAAATTACTTGACGCTTTTTCGTCAGCTTCACTTTCTCCTCCTTTTTTGTTTTGACTGGTTCTTTGCTGATGTCAAAGATGACATTATTTTGTGGATCTCGGAAGGTGTCCGACTCGGAGCACAATGATGCAGAATGATGGAAGCTTCCACAAATTTCGGTTTGTCCAACAACGATCCCATAATTGAAACCTTTCTGAAAAACCCCAGGATAATTTAATCAAGAATTTTTCTTTGGCCTGCCAATACGTTTATACTTTTTTTTACGGAGAAGAATGTCGAATCTGTTTTATTTGTAAGCGAATAGAAAAATTAACCCGTATTAACTTTTATAAAGGAATTTTGGCGAGAGAGAGCTCATCATCAAGTCATCTCGTCGAAAATTCAGATTTTGCGTCATTTTTGAACGCGATTTATTCGATGAAAGAATTTCTGATTTTTAGAAGTGAGATGACGAATAGAAACCTCTATCGTTGTTCTCGGGCTAGATTCAACAAAGTCGCCCGAAACCAAGATCGGATCGGATCGGGTTTTAAAGATGTCATGAAAAATCGGATCGGGTTTTGTTGGATATTCTCGGGTTTTGTCGGATCGGAATTCGGGTTTTTATCGGGTTTTTTGTCGGATTTTCGTCGGCTTTCCTACAAGCAAAAATTTAAAAAAATCAAGTCATGAGAAGGTTAAAAACTTGTTTTTGTTAATTTCCCAGGTGATATGCGGTCAATAGGAGACTTTGTCTCCTAGCTCACACTTTTTCAAAGTGCGGTCACTGGGAGACTTTTTTCTCCCAGCTCAATTCTTACGCAAACTGCGGTAAATAGGAGACTCTAGAATTTTGGCTAGCGTTTAGGGTTAGGGGCTGGGGGCTCTTAACGGGGGGTTCGGGGGGCGAAGCCCCCTGATTTAGGCCTTAGGTGGGGGGTCCCGGGGGGCGCAGCCCCCTGGGTTAGGTGTAGGGTTAGGGGCAGCTTTAATGATAAGCCCTCAAAAGTCTCCCAGTTCGACAATTCTAGACTGTGGTCACTGGGAGAAAAAAAAGTCTCCTAGCTCGCATTTTGACGAAATGTGGTAAATAGGAGAAAGTCTCCTATTGACCGCCTACAACCAATTTCCCATTGTGCCTCCCCTTATACATAAAAATGCCTAGTCTTTTTATTTGAGTTCCTGTTTGGGGGGATAGACCTCGCCGAAGTCACATGACCTCAAATATCCCGTTCGGTCGAAAATAGTGGGAGTCAACTTTAAAGGACATCTGTTCTGCGAAAGCCGTCAAGGCTTGAAGTTCAAGCACAGGCGTTCACTGAAAATCTGCCCTCGAGATTGGATCGCCGATTGCCAGGGACCTCGCCGGGTTTCATTCTCTCAATAGCAAGAAGATTATCTTTGGTAAGGTTGATGTGCAAGTCGTCTAGAGCTCGTTCTCTGCTTTTTTTCGGTTTTGGAGGCAGTTCTCATCTACTTCGAGTGCATTTTGAGTAAGAAAAGGCAACTGAGGCTTTTTAGACCGTCTGTGATTGGCCGAAAAGGCAAGAAAAACCCGACGAAATTCCGAAAAAATCCGAGAAAAACCCGATCCTACGTCGGGTTTTGAAATTTTCAGGATCGGGTTTTGTAGGATAAAAAAAAAATAAATTTTGCTATCTAGTGAGAGTTTTCGGCTATCTTGGTCAAAAAAATCTCGATTCTCGACCACCACCCCCTTAAACGCGAGAGAAAATTGGTGTTAAGCGCTTTCTTTGCTGTCAAATTAACAAAACTCCACTCAGTGCTTTGATTTGTTCATTTGATTGCACATTGCAAAAATTAGATAGTGAATAGGCACATTTGAAGTTATTGAAGGAAAAAGTCGCACTTATTGATTTTACCAAACTTGGTGTCGTACCTTAAGGAACCTTGGCGAGCTGGCTTAGGCGCGACTTCGCGAGCGTTTCATTCATTTTTGACTTCACTTATTTCGAAAATTCTTTCTGCAAACATGATCTTCAGACACTCCTTTTTCTATTACTGCTTTTTTTTCTTTATCATTTATTATTCAGGCGCATTATTCATTTTTCAAGATATGAAATTAAAATACCTTCCACCGAAAAGCCCAGAATACTCTGTTCAAAACTTCGCTTTTGGGGTAATGACCACAATTATCTGTCAAGTCTTGACAGTCAAGATCAAGGTGACCATTTCCAGAGTGGGTCGGTACCACAGCGAGCATTCGCGCTTCGTGAGACATTATTCTGGCTTGGTTGCGCGCGTTTCCCGCAAAGCGCGCGCTAATAATTTCGGATTACTGATTCTAACCACGTTATCAATCATTTTCATAAAACAAAATAAGCAAAGTTTTTTAGAAAATTGTCAGGCTTTTACGGTGAACGTGATTTTAATTTCATATCTTGAAAAATGTAAATGCTTAATGCTTTGAGTTAACTTTCTCTTCTCGACTACAGCGCCCGAATTAAAAGGGATGGGGGAAAACTAAAAACAGAAAAAGAAAGATTCAGCCGAGTGCATTTGCGCGAGAGAGCCGCCTAAGCTATGAATTTATGAGAAAAAATTCTATTGATATTTTGACCACAATTTTAATTAAGAAAAATCCGATCTTGTTCTTCTCCCCTTAATAAAAATTTCAACTTGAAATTAATCATACCTGGCATTTAAAACAGCTTGTACCAGGGTCCAATTCTTTAAGGGCCAAAATCTCGCCATATTGGGGATGAATACCATCGACTTCCTTGTTTCCGATATTGCAGCAACTCATACCACAGAAAATATATGAAAGGACCCATTTTCCAATGTTTATAGGTGGCGTTTTTATGTCCATTATATGTTGATTTTCGCTGAATTTAGTTTTTCTTTTTATTTGTGAGCATCAAAATATAACCTGTTATAGATTGCAGCATCACCTGGAGAATTCCATTCGACAACAGCTGTGAATTGGGTTTCTATGAGTAATTAAATTTCAGAAAAAAAACGCATTTTTACGCTTGAAATAAGGCTCGCTTGAGAAAACAAAAAAAGCCCTGACTGACAAGATTAAAAATTATAATTTAAGTTTTCTTAAGGGTACGGGTGTCGGCTTTCTATCGTCCGTAATAATATAATGTGGATAAAAACAGAGTATTTTATCGAACTCTACAGAAAATTTAAGCTCGAGTCATAATTAATTGTCAGCTGCTATCATTGTTATTTTACGAGTTATGCGTTCGTAAAAAATTACCGAAAAAAATTTTTCGGCTCAGATTTTTTTCATCCGGGGCTTTTTAGAAAGCTTAGAAAATGAGGATCATCATGATATTCTCGGTTTTACATGAATCTGTCCAAAAACATTTTTAGAGCCGAAAATGTGTCGCTCAGTTTCAAAAAATGCTAATTTTCGGTGCAATAACAAGGATACTTTTTTTGAAAAAATTAAATTCCATACGAAATGTAATTCAATCTCAAAAATCTCTTGACAAAATTAAGATAAGAGTCTGAATTTTTACATAAAAATATAAAAAAGGTATGTTTACAAGCTCATTTCTTCGGAATTGAAGCCTCTTTTAGGCCCATTTTCACCATTTAAGGTCGAGATCACGACTTCGAGCCAATTTTTAAAACAAAAAATCTTTATAAATCCAAATTTCCTCTTGACAAAATGTAAAACTAGGATGGATCTTTGCACTAATGTAGGCGAATTTTTTCCACCGCCTCTATATCACGAGGAATTGAGCCCTAGTTAGAGCCTCGCCGACACCCGTACCCTTAAGTTTTAAAGTTTTATAATTTAAAACAAGATAGACCTAGATCTACAAACTTAAGTACAGGCGTTTTATTTTCTATACTAATAAAAAAAATAATAATTTGAGCTTTTTTGAGCTCAAAAGATTATGCTTAACCCCTGCCCGCATATCGACCTACGCGTAGGTAAATTGATTTTCAAACGCAATTATCTCGCGTCTGGTAAATATTTTCTGAAAAGCTGACCCCAACTTATGGTACAACTTTTTAATGGGGAATCAGGATCTGAGGTCAAACTAAATTTTTCTCAAAAATTTAAGATTTTGGCAATTGAGCGAATTGATCTCTGCTCAACCTGACAAAATCCAACTTTAATTCAACTGGCCTTGGCATGATTTTTCCATCAATTTTATGCTAAGTAAATAAAAAAGTCCGTAATTCTTAATTTTTACTGTATTTATGACTCTGTGAAAATATTTTAGTTGATATGGACGAGATTTGGAGCTCTCAAGACTGTTTCTTTTATCAAAAAATGAGCACTTATGAAAAAACGACATTTGTTGACATTTGACATTTGATATTTGAAATTTGATTTTGTCCAGAAGATAGCTCAGTCTTTAATCTTTCCATCCGTGTCTTTTAAAAATTTTATCACGACCGAAAGACCCTAAAAAGGCACGACCTACGCGTAGGTCGATATGCGGGCATCGTTTTTTGACCTGTAGAATCCATTTCCAGGGTCAAAATTATGAAATTACGAAAATAGATTTTTCGAAAATTGTTGACGGGGGTCCTTAAATTCAAACAACTTATTAAAATCTGACAAAAATTAAAACTCATAATCGGTTTTTCTTCGACGCTAATAAGTCACTACCTGGTGCTAGATATGAGAATATATGGCTCATTCTGATGAATTCTTTAACTAAATGTAAATGCGAAAAAACATACACGATAACGACATGTTCTAGAAAGAACATTCTGTTTATAAATCATCTGTGCTTACTTAATAAAATCATCGGATTTGTTATGATTTTTTTGACATTTTTTAACTTCGTTTTCTATGAGAATGTCGAGAGATATCTTTGACTTCAGCTAGAAATGTCCTTTATGATCAGGGCCGACGCGTAAAAAATCAACCCCAAGAAAGCATCAACGAAGAGAGCTGAAACTTCGGGAAGTAATGTAGTTCGACCAAACTAAAAGAATTGCTATAAGAAGGCACCAGAAAACACCGCTCTATTAAACCGATACAAGAATCTTCATTACTACCAAGGCTTAAATACTTCCTACTACGTACTGCAACGACTAAAGAAAATTTTGTATGAAGAAATCAGTTGACCTTCAGTTCTCTGTAGTAATAGCTAGTTAACTACTATCTACTACCAGTAAAATAACTTGAAATTGAAATTTTACAAATCAAACTAGATTCGCTGTATTCAAATTAACATTTTTAAACATAGAGAAGAGACGAAAATACTGCTTAAAAAATTCGGACGTCTCTTTATCATAAATAATAGCAAATAAGGCTAGTTTTCAAAAATTAATTAATCCCTTGAACCGGATGATAAAAGAGAATACCTTCATTACAACAAATTTCTGAGAACGCTTCTATCTACAATTTCTGCCACTCGATATGCAAAAGGAAGTAATTTACTATATTACTACATTGCTATCCGACTCCATCTCTAATTCTGCTGGAGCTGATGGTTAGCTCTGCTCCCCTTATGCAGTAGAATATTCAGTTTTCCGTTGACGTTTATTAATATTCGCTTTATGCTTTAAATCTGGCCTTTGCATTAAAGCTTATTTCTGTGCTTAATAAGTCGAATCAAGAAGCATTCGGAAAAAAATATCAAACACGCTTAGCTTCAGAATATTTTCCTGTTTTTAATTTTAATTTCTAGAAAAATTTTTGCTTGTATTTAACCCAACGAGTCAAAGTCGACATTTTTATCGAAATCCGGTTTTAATCAGCTGCCCTAATTAGCCAAATCACCACAACAAGCCAAAAATTGTAATGTGTGTTTGCATACGCCTTAGGCACCATGTGACCAAAAATTGAGGTGATAAGTACAATTGTATTAACCTGGTGCTCTGTACCTGTTTATTTCCGCTCAGCTCGAACAAAATCAGAACGTGATCACTGCAAAAAAACAAATTTCCGATTATTTGAGGAGTTTTACCGGAAAAAAACAATATATTGGTTTTCGAATGTGGAGAATTCTAACTAGGATGTTAAAACCAATCATGAGTGAATTTTACTTTGAAATAAAATGAGCTATTGATATGCAAGAGAAAAACAATTAACACCATCAAAAAGTGCTTATTTTAATAAATGTTAGAACAAAGTTTCAGGAGAGTATGAGAGCATTTCGACAAAAAATGTCGAATTAGACTCGTGGGATTACGCTCATCGCATCGACTCGTGAATTTTACTCCCTTTGTTCAGATTTCAAAATTTTTTCTAAATTTTTTTTGTTTATAAATAAACTTCCATTGACAACACCATCGTTGTCTGGATATTATATGGGACGATTAAGAAAGTATTAACAGCCGCGCTCATTACAACGCTCATAATCTGAGATAAATAAATTCCTTTTAAATTATTTAAATCAAACTAGACGAAATTTTGACTTTTTGTATATAAAAAGTTTTAAAAGAAACCTTTGAAAATATATCGAGTCGAATAAACGTCTCTTCTAAGAAAGTGACGACTAAAGACCTCCCCTATGGTTTTTGCCGAAAGGGGTGTCGCACGGACCAAAATTTTGCGTAACCAAGATTAAGGTAGGTCATCAGTATACTTAAATATCAAAATTACATCCTTAATCTATGGACATACAATGTATGTTACATACATGTATGGCCTTCTTTCTGTTTGGTTCTGTTTCCTATTTCTGTTTTGAACTAAGTTTGATTAAACAGATTTTTATAAATACAGTCAAAATCGGCAGCTTTTTGCATTCACTTCGCAGCTGCCGACTTTGGCAGTCACTTTGCAGTGGCAGTTGCAAATTTAAAAAGTCTGGTAGACGCCATTTTCTTTCAGATTTTGATCTCCGATTTGGGTATTGTGCAGAATGTATGCATAAAGCACTTCCTAGGAACTTATAAAACAATGAAATAGGGATAATTAAAAGATTTTTCACATCGCAAATTATTTTACTCAAAATCTCTAGATATCAATAGTATATTTTTCTCAATTTATTTTCTTTCTCAGTTTCAAATGTCGTATTTCAATACGGATCGTTCAATAAACAATCCACCGGGGTCAAAGGAAAACGCTCCCTCTTCTCCTGATGGAGACCTGCCTGCGTTACCATATCCAGCTCAAAATCAAGGTCTTCCGGCATATCCACCAGGACAGAATTCACCCTATCCACCACCGACTTTCAATCCGTCTCCCTCTTCGCCGCAACCTGTACCTCAACCTGCTCCGCAACCAGTGGTGATCAATGTGGTGCAAAAAACTTTCAGTGAGTCTGTTATATTTAAAATTGATAGCAAAATAGGAGTGCAGCCATTTCGAAAATTGTGTTTTTTTCAGCTCAGCCTGTTCAAGCCTCTCCAATCGAAAGTAATGACCATCATCTTAGTCAGAGCAAAGAAAAACCTAAAAAGCGTAGTTTCTTTGGAACTCTTATTGCTATTACGATTCTTGTTTTCATCGTTACCAAAGTTCGAAATTTGAAGGAAAAGAATTTTGAATATTTTGGAAAAACTTTCTTTAAATAACTCTTTCACGGTTTTAGCCGTAAAAGGCCTCGCGGGGACCAAAATTCTAGAAAAATACGATTCAGTGTGGTCCTTCTTGTACTAATATAGTTTGAATTTTTTTTTATACACATATCTTTATTAATAGTCATAGCATAAAGTTGTAGAGGTTTACTCTCTATATAATAAACTATCAAACTTTCATAGTATTGTAATTTATTTGGTCAGTGGCTAATTTGGAAAAATAGCTGCTCGTGGACTAGTGACAGCCGGTTATATAGTGAGCTCAAGTGCTCTTGAAAAGCGCCGCGCCCAGCTCGGGCGACTTCCTTCAAGTGCCAACTTGATTCATCGGGAAAATAAAGACAGTAAATCCCTATACTATCTCCCTCCTTCGTCAGAAAATAGCAGATTTGGGAGGAAGTGTTGTAGGATAAGGCCAGAGCGGCTTTGAACAGGCGAAAATCGAAACAGAAACGAAGGTATTAGGAGCTGGTTGAAGCCGAGCAATTGGCTCTAGACGCCAGGTCAATCAAAGTCAGGCCGAATTCGAGATAGAGCAACGCAGTAAGTGTCCAGTTGGGTTTGATTTAGTCGCATCGAGGCGATTTCCGCTCGATTGATTTCAAAATTTTCTTGGTTCTGGTGAAATGTTCTTGGTGGCATGTTATCCTTGCTTGCCAAAGCAATGTCGGATTATTTTCAACCCTTTCTTTCCCTCTCCTCTGGGGTTTTCTATTTTACGTCGTATGAATTCACGACTTCCCCTTCGATCAAAGTTAGTCTCGTGGCGGTCCGAGCTGATTATGTATTACGAGGTTTCGCCGTTGATCTAAACGCATTTTTGTTCTTTTATTCGAGTTCTTTTCGCTCGTGAATTTTTTTTTCAAAAACATATTATGGTCAACTCAGCCTTTCGTTGCCGACAATTTTCGTCATAAAATCAAATATAAATTTCGTGGAATCTGTCAATCAATTTAACATTACTCCTTGTTATATCGATGGAGCCTTGTTAAGTTCGACCATGGTAGAGTTGGTGTTTCAAACGCAGCTCAACCAAAGTTCGCATTTCATTTACCGGTTATGCTCATTTTTCTGTGGAAGTCGTCAACTGCCAGTTGATGAGTGTCGGAAGCATTGAATGCTCCAGCAGGGTGTCAAATCGCGGGGGATTTTGAAGGGATTGCGCGCCACAGCGCCGTTTCGATCCCACGGTGTAAGGGATCGCCTCGCAACGAGAGGCAACGAAAAGGGAGCGCTCACAGAAACAAAGGGATCGCGCCGATCCCTTCGCGCGTGGGATATCCCTTCGCGCAAGGGATCTAAAATTTCTGAAAACGAGCGATCATGTAAAAATTCAACAACGATCATTTTTTAATGCGAAAATTGACCAACATATAATAATTCTTATCCTTTCAACGAAAAAACTAACCAAAATCATGGCATAATCAATCCGACTTTAGGTTTTTTTGTTTAAAATTTATTTTATTCATGTAAAAATTCAC
This sequence comes from Oikopleura dioica, assembly GCF_907165135.1. Taxonomy (NCBI): domain Eukaryota; kingdom Metazoa; phylum Chordata; class Appendicularia; order Copelata; family Oikopleuridae; genus Oikopleura; species Oikopleura dioica. The sequence continues at coordinate 376,848 of NC_137291.1, forward strand.
CATCCTTTTGTCTTCATCACAGATGGTTGGTACCTCGAGTTTTTTTCCGTCTTCCCTGTGATATCATCTCCAGCTGTTTGGATATAAACCCTTCATATCTGATTCTCGCAGCGGGGTATTACTAAGATACTATACTAATGATCGGAAATCAGCCCATCTGCAGAAGGACACCATCTATCCAGATGTATTGTCAATATAAAGTCCTCCAAAAATGAAATTTTTTCGTAAATATGAGTCAAAAACGACCATTTGATGAAGGTCCTTTGCTTTCTCCACCATCAACTCCGTTTGAGAAAAAGAAAAAAACCAAGGATGAGTTCAAGAAAATTGTAGAGATTCTAGAAGAAGATGAGAAGCTCATTTGCACTTCGGAGATCCATCATAATTACAAAGCAGATTTCAAACTAGAGAAGATCACGAAGTCAGACCAGACGCCGACGCCATATGTCATTTGCCGGAGCCAATTTTGCACTAATGCTGAATACAAACATAAGGTAAGAAAAAATTGACCAGATTTGAATTTAAATTAACCTTATCATGTAAAAATTAACCGGTAAAATTAAACCCTTTCAATTTAAAAATTCGATTTTAATTTTTCATGCAGAAATAAACCTTGCTCAAGTAAAAAAACTTTTTTCAAGAAAAAATCGACCCTTTTTATGTAAATATTGACCCTTTTAATGTAAAAATTGACCCTTTTAATGTAAAAATTGACCGTTTCCATGTAAGAATTGACCCTTTTCATGCAAAAATTGACCCTTTTCATGTAAACATTAACCCTTTCAATGTAAAAATTGACCCTTTTCATGTAAAAATTGTTCCTTCCCATGTAAAAATTGACCCTTCCCATGTAAAAATTGACCATTTCATGTAAAAATTGACCCTTCCCATGTAAAAATTGACCCTTTCCATGTAAGAATTTACCCTTTTCATGTAAAAATTGACCCTTTTCATGTGAAACTTGCCCTGGCTTGAGAATAAATAAGCCCTCTTCATTTTTGACCAGTCGAAAAAATTAACTCTTTTATAGGTTTTCTTTGGCATTCGAGGCAATTTGGCGAAAGCGAACCATGCGACTGACTACTACGTGAAACGTCACATCCAAGAACACCATCATTCAACCGCAACCGACGCCGAAGAGCTTGAGGAAATCGCCGCAGAAGTTGTTGCAAACGATGGTCTCTCGATTGGTGCTTTTGAAACCGAAACGATGAAGAAATTTTGCGCAAGGGCTCATCAGGCAATAGCGAATGGAATAAGCAGTCACAAAATTGTGAAGATTCTCAGGTAAAAATTGACCGTTTAATTTAGATAAATAAATTTTTAAGGCGCAAAAGTACCGTTTCCAATGGTATCGTCAAGTCAAAGCTGCCTGGTCTTATCCAGGAAAACAGATGCTGCTTGGTCCTTGATGGGTTCGATTGCCCTCGGCTAACGAAAGAAAGAAGTAGCAAATACCTCGGGGTCTTCATCGGGTTCTACGATTCGAACCTGCGAAAGACTCGATTTTTTCTTCTTCACTACGGGGTCATCTTCAAAGCAACTGATGCGAATGTACGTCGACAACTAGAAAACGTCCTCTCGGATTGGAATATCCTCGACTTTTTTCACGCAAAACGACTTCCAGTTGTCGGAGATGCGCCGATGGCTCAGGCCTTCTCTGACTATTTTGCCGTTGTCTGTGCAAGCCACACGATTTCGAATCAGTTAAAAAGGTAAATACATCATTCTTCTTTCATCAAATAACGTCTTTACTTTAGATATATTACCCTTGTCCAGAGCGATGCAATCGTCGGCGATAGCTGTGTCGAAATCGAGAAAGCTGTCTCAGCATGCAATCATCGAGCTGAACGAGACGACTGCTCCGAGAAATCCTTCAATGATCTAGTGAAAAGCTACACTCCAACTGAAGATGAGCTCAAGCACATCAGGCAATTCTACCCGAATTACGACAAATTCGTTACGATCGACAGGATCTACTACATCAGATTCAGGTTCGTTCTTCATCATTTCATGTAAAAATTGACTTTTTCATGTAAAAATTGACCCTTTCCATGTAAGAATTGACCCTTTTAATGTAAAAATTGACCCTTTTCATGTAAAAATTGACCCTTTTCATGTAAAAATTAACCCTTTCCATGTAAAAATTGACCCTTTCCATGTAAAAATTGACCCTTTCCATGTAAAAATTGACCCTTTTCATGTAAAAATTAACCCTTTCCATGTAAAAATTGACCCTTTCCATGTAAAAATTGACCCTTTCCATGTAAAAATTAATCATTCCATGACAAAATTAACCGAAGTCATGTAAAAATTAACCGTTATTATGTAATAATTGACTTTATCTTTCAGATCTTTCATCACGACGTACAAGCAGCTCATGGCAAACGAGCCTCTTCTTCGTCGTCATCAGAAGTACCTGACCGACTCAAAGTCGATCACACACGAAATCGACTGGAAGCTTGTTCATTACCTCTACTCAGTCTCTCAAGTCTTCGAGCCTGCTCTGGCGTCCACCGACTCGGATCACTTCTCGGTTGGAGACACCCTGGCAAAACTGTTCGACTTGCTGAAATTTTTGCTTCAAGTTGATCCGGCTGACTTCAAGGAAATCCACCAGGAGCTGATTCTGACCGTAGCAGACTACATTTTCGGTGCAAACATCACTGGAAGGAAGCCATCGAGAGGATCCTACATCAAATCGAGAGCAAATCCAGCTGCTTTGGTCGGGCTCTCCCTTGACTTCTTCAGCCGCCACTTCGAATTCACCTTGATCCGTAACCGACTTGACGACGCCTTTGAGAAGGATTCGTTCATCACCCAGTCTACATACAACACCCTCAACACTTGCTTTGATACTGCAGTTCCTGTCTGGAAGGAGACAGTGCGCAAAACCTTCTTTGACCTCGCCGAGCAAACCAAGCCAAGCGAAGAAATCTTTATTCTTGTAAGTAAAGGTTTATTATTTCCCGGATCTGGTTAATTTTTTCCCGCAAAGGGGTAATTCTTATCAAGTTTCGATTAGTTTCTGCATCTAGCGGTTAATTTTTACATGACATCGGATTACTCTTTCATAAAAAAGGTCAATTCTTACTCAGAGCTGGTCAATTTTTACATAAAAAAGCATAAATTATAAACATTATTTTAGGTTCCTGTTGAAAACCAGCAACAGACGACACCATCGGCAGCTACTTCATCACAGCCAAAGACGTTGACTCCTCCAAGCTCGCAGGAGCGCGCTCCGCCGACTCCTCCATCTTCTCAAGCAAAGTCGACTTTCGAGGAAGAAATGGAGCAATATTCAAGCGACGAGGATGAATGCGAAAAATCATCAACTGATGAGTTCTCTGCATGGTTCAAAAAGGAGAACAAGACGGAGCGCAAAGAAAGCGTCAAAAGATACAAGCAATGGTTGAACCAGCTCGATCCCCAGTTCAAGACCTCCGCCAGTACCGCTGAACGAAGTTTGATGTATTTCACACATCACGCTGGAACTTACCCGACATTCGCCAGAATCGCACAACTCGTACGCTCAACTCCTGGCTCAAGCGGCAGCATCGAACGTCTCTTCTCAAAAGCGAACGATATCATGTCTTCAAAACGCAACTGCTTGAACACCAGTACTGTTGAACTCATTCTACAAGTGTCTTCTTATCCAAATGTACAGAATCTATTTGAATAAATGTTTTTCGCTAAAAATTATGCGTCGAAATCCTGCATTTATGACCCCTTTGCATGCAAAAATTAACCGAATTCATGAAAAAATTAACCTTGATCATGCAAAAATTAACCCTTTCTTAGAATAAATTGACCGAGGTCATGTAAATATTAACCGAATTTATGAAAAAATTAACCTTTATCATGCTAAAATTAACCCTTTCTTAGTATAAATTCACCGAGGTCATGCAAATATAAACCGAACTCATGAAAAAATTGACCTTTATCATGCATAAATTAACCCATTCTAAGCATTAATTGACCGAGGTCATGCCAATATTAACCATTTTCATGGACAAATTTACCTTAGTCGCGTAAAAATCGACCAAAATCGGATAAATCAGGCTTTTAGCCGATCAAAACGCTCTTAAATGGCCCTTAGCCAATCAAAACGATCTAAAATGGCTCTCAGCCAATCAAAACGAGCGAAAACGTCTATCAGCCAATCAAAACGAGCGAAAACGTCTATCAGCCAATCAAAACGCTCGAAAATGCCCCTTAGCAAATCAAAACGCTCGAAAATGTATATGAGCCAATCAAAACGCTCGAAAATGTCTATCAGCCAATCAAAAATCTAAATGCTCAAAAAATGGTTTCGGCCAATCTTAATGCTGCAAATAGGCTTTCCGCCAATCAAAAAGCTTAAAAAATGATTCCAGCCAATCAGAATGCCCAAAAAAAAAAAATTTGGGCCAATCAAAATGCTCGAAATTTCCTCTTTGGGAAAAAGTTCTTAAATGTTGACTTTTAAAAGTTAAACATTCGCCTTCCATAGAATTGCACAAAAAATCTCTAGAACAAATGTTGATTTTTGTGTAAATTAATAATAATCGTCAGTTATAAGTATGCCCAGGAAGAAAGAAGAGTTCCCTATTTGCTGCACACTCTGCTTGCGCAGTTTAAAAATGTCAACTCTCGACTTTCATTTTAAACGTTATCACAAAGAAATAGAGCCAAGTCAACGACGAAATTACATTACAAAATGTATTATTAAAAAAAAAGTCGCAATTTCTTTCAGGAAATTTAAAAAAAAGATAAGAGTGATTCTTAATTTGATTTTTTTTAAATAAAATAGAAATCTTGAAGTAAATCAAGATTGTTTCCTCGATTCTACTGTGCGGGAAACATATCGAGACGATCTGGGAAGAGTCAAGAGTCACCAAGTTACCATTCGCTCAATAAAGGCGAAAGAAGATAAGAAAAAGTTCAAGAAATTCGTAGAAACGGCGCGTGAGAGAGCAGCGGCGAAGAAAGAAAGGGGTCGGTTATCCTTATATAACCTTTTTTGTGAAAATCTTTATTCGGTTTGTTCAATAAGTCAAAAAATATATTTAACTATTTTTAGTCACCACCGATTATTCTTCCTGCTCCAGTGACATTAACTAAAGACAGTCAATACGAATGTCCACTCATGACAGACAATTGTTCATCTTCATATGCAGCATCATCCTGTGAAAAATGTCCGGAAATTTGCACGAATTGTTACCAACAAGCATGGCACCCAGGCTACAAGTGCATTTTTTGCATGAAAAAATTGTATTAAGTTTTTCAACTTTCTGTTTCATTCGAAATTGTCCAATTCTAGAGTAAAAGTTTTGTGAAAATTGAGTACACTATGTTTTTCCGTGAGAATCCCTTATTATATCTGTTCAAGATTCCCCAATACATTTCGAATCAATTATTAAGTTTGAAAATCACTGTCTTAGAGCGCAGGCTCCGCTGGCGCCAGAAGCGCTCGATTTGGCGCTCTGGCTCCCGCGATCCCTTCGCGTTCAAAATGGCGCGCGAGCGATCCCTTCACTCTTGGGATCGAGCGTAGGCGAGTAAGCGCGATCCCTTCTCGATCCCCCGCGATTTGACACCCTGAACAGGGATGTAAATCACCACAGCCACCCCACCACTGTGGTGGGGTGATTTTTCACCATCCCCTTTTTTCCGTGGTGGTGGTGGGGTGATTTTTCACCATCACCTTTTTTCAGTGGTGGTGGTGGGGTGATTTTTCACCAACACCTTTTTTAGTGGTGGTGGTGGGGTGATTTTTCACTAACACCTTTTTTAAGTGGTGGTGGTGGGGTGATTTTGCACCATTTTTTTTCGAGAAGTGGTGGTGGGATGATTTTTTACAATGGCCATTTACATTTTATCTGATAGAAAAATATCATTTATTAAGATAAATAGATATAACTTGCGACATAAAAACTACTGTTTATTATAAAATTTTTTAATTTCTTCTCCAAGCTCCTTGAAATTGCCAGCGAATTCGTTTTGCAAATTTCTTTCGATCGTAGCCATCTTCTGGCGATTTCGACTCGGATCTCTTGTTTTGCTGGAGACGATGCTGAACAATCGCTCGATTTCTGATGACGACGAATTTATTGAGAGAAGCTTAAATTTATATTAACGAAAATAATAAGAATCAATCGACTTACATAACCAGTAATTTTATACAATCTTGGATAATCCATTTTGTTGGTCTCCCAAAAAGATCGAATAAGTGACGTTACTGATTGACTCTCGCCTGGGGAGTATTTTCCATTGATCTTCAAGAATAGCTTCCAGTCCGGTAGATCCATTATTGATTTCATCTAAGATGCTATAAGGCCAATAACCGTTATTTTTACTTGCCATTTATTCCCTTCGCGGGTGCTGAACGAGAAGCTGAGGCGACTAGCGAAGGATCAACATCAACTTCTTGGTCATCCGAATTTTGAGCAGGCATTTCACACAAGGTCGGCTCACCGCTTATTTTTCCCCAAAGATCTTTTATGTACTGCTTTGCGTCGTTTTGCCAGTTGGCAATTTCTTTTTTTAGAATTTCGGAATTTTTCCGAAAAAATAATCCGATGATTTCTCCATATGCCCGATGAGTTTATATAAATTGCACTTGTGTGTCGGCCAATAGACAAAAACCGCGGCTATAAAATATAATGAAGTAACTTTGAAACATGAAAATTTATACCTTTAGTAGCGCCCAAGACGCGAGAACTCTCTTTTCCCTCGACTTCTCCAATCGATTCACTAACATAAGCTTTTCCAGCCATGAAAAACATGAGTTTTATGAAACAGCTGCGAGCGAAAATTTCCTTGTATTCTCTTATTTCGAAATCTTCTTCAAACTCTCCATCCTCATTTTTCTTGGGAACTGCAAGTTTTTCAAGTTCGATACCAACTTGTTCAAAGGTCGGCAAATTCTCGGTGATCTTAATTTCATATGCAAAAATGATAATTAATTAATAATAATTAATAATAATAATTAATGATAATTGTTCATACTTTTGCATCTGTTCTTTCCATCCTCTTGATATATTTCATAATGCAGCTCAAAATGGAGTGAAGAGCCGCGCATTTTTCGAACGCAGGAATTCCATGGGACAAATTCTTTAGAACAGGTGAAAATTGGGTCATTTTAAGACTAGAGAGGTCATTTTCAGACTAGGAAAGGTCACATACGACTATTTTCACCCATTTCCTGTATCAAATATCGCTCATTAGATGTTGCAGAGTCCATCGTAAGAAGTTGATTTGACCAGGAGAGAATCAAGCGCAAATGCGTCGTTAAGGATGTAAATCGTATCAGATGCAACGGGCCGGGTAAGGGATATGATGTTTTGATCTTGTGTGCACTTTCCTCTGACAATGTAGAGTCAGGCTGCTCCAGTTTGATCATTTTTAATGAATCCGCGGGGGTCGGGACCAAATCGTAAAAATAGTCTCCAAGGGATGGGGGGCTTCCTTTTGGTTTGTTGAGGGCGTCTATATGTATGGAATTAAGAGAAAATATGTTAAAAACATACCGAGAGTAGCTTTGGAAATGCCTTTTTTTGCTTCTTGGATGAAAGATTTGATCGAGTCGAAAAATAATGAATCTAGATGAAAAAACTTTTCAGCTTGTTCTATCGCTGCATTTGCAATAAGACTAAAACAAGAGTTCGTTAACAATAAATTTTGTTCAAAATTTCATTTCTATGCGTAAAAAGCCCTTTTGCTATGCGAAAAAAGTCCTTTTTCTATGAGACAAAGACCCGCATATTGATTTGAACTCGACCTTAAAGAGTGACACATGCAGATATTACTTAGCATGCTTATGTTTCTAACCGACCAGTGACACTGCAAATCTGATGTAATCGCAATTTTTGCGGCGTCCAATGAGAATTTCTAATTGAAAAATATTATAAGACTTTCTTTCATTTTTACCTCGAGAGTTTGCTCGAAAATTGGAATTGATTCTTCGCTACTAGTTGAATCGACAGCTTCAAAAATTAGAGGATAAACCACCGTTACAGATCCAAGAGTCAGAGTAAGGGCAATGCAGTACGCTTGATCTTGAAAGTCACTTGTTTTGTTTATCATCGCTTTGTGATCAACTTGTAGCCCACAGTGACCCTTTTCAATAAAAAATGGCACATTTTCCGAAATATAGACCACCATTTCTTCTGCGGCGATATTGGCTTCTTTGGCGATAAAGTACCGAGATGATTTGAGTTTGATTGCCTCTTGTGGATCAAATCCAAGTGATTCAAGAAGAATTTCATCTCTTTTTGACACGATGTCACTTAATTTTTCATGAAGATAAAATCTTATCATCACAAGTCTTACCAATCAAAATAGCTCTGGCTGAGATTTTTAGCGCTAACAAGATAGGAATTGTATTTTTTTATTCTTGTAACAGCGGCCTCGGGAATCTGTTTCGTATTTTTCTTCGTCTTGGCGGCGGTGAAAGGATCCGAAAAGACCAATTCATGGTTACGCGTGATATGAATTTTTACTAAAAAGTTTTTGTTCGAAAAATACGCAGTTTACATTTATCGCGGCTTACTAGGGTTCCTCCACCTTCGCATATGAACTCTGAGCTCTTAGATTTACAGTCACCTTCGCAGCGGGCGTATCCACTGTAATCGCCATTTTCTTTGAAGCCGAAAAGGAAACCTTTAATATTCCAACCTTCGTATTCGTCGAGTACTTTCTGTACTCGGAGAAGAGTCTTTTGATCTTTCGCCTTGGCGAATTGAACTGACAAATTCTCTAATCTTTTGCGTTTTGCCATATTTAGCTCTAAAGAACTCGCCCGCGGCAAAAACAAAAAAGTGATATCTAGAATAATTTTGACTAAATTGATCTCGAAACTTTTTCACCTTTTCAATGGTGGTGGTGGGGTGATTTTTTCACCATCACTTTTTTCAGTGGTGGTGGTGGGGTGATTTTTCACCATCACTTTTTTCAGTGGTGGTGGTGGGGTGATTTTTCACCATCACCCTTTTTCGGTGGTGGTGGTGGGGTGATTTTTTCCACCACGGATCACCCCACCATTTTGCTGTGGTGGGGTGAAAATGGTGTGGTGATTTACATCCCTGATTAGAAAGAGCTCAAAAGTTATTCTGATAGAGCTAATAATATTTTTGGTGGTGCAATCACGTGACGCAGAAGAGCTCGTTGAAACGTCCAAAAAAGCTGTTTTTGACACCAATTTTGACTAAATGAACCCATGAAAGCTTGATTTGTCCATATTTTTACCCGTTATTTGGGGTTTTTGTCCCTTCTACCGCCTCACTTGATTGCGCCACCAAAAATATAATTTACTCTATAAGAATAACTTTTTGAGTTCTTTCTTCTGAAGTATGAGCCGATCGACCTTGATCAGGCGTTCAAGGTCGTCAAGCTTTTTTAGGTTTTCGGAGGCCTGTATCACGTGACCACGCGACCAGACCAAAAAATTTTTAATAGCAATTTTTTTAGTTGGATCAAACTACATTATATCCCGAAGTTTCAGCTCTCTACGTTGATGCTTTCTTGGGGTTGATTTTTTGCGCGTCGGCCCTGAGTCATGAGCACACAAATAGAACGGCGGTTGTTAAGCATTTCAATGCTATTTTATGTTGTCTTTTTCTCAAAAGAAACGATTATCATTATAAAATTATTATTGTTATAAATATATAATTGTCATTTATTAATTAAAAGACAAAACGGACAATTCCGGAAGTTTTTCTTCGGGAAAAAACGCCGAATCTTCGGAATTGTCCGAACTCGACTTGAAATTTTTTTTGCGTCAAAAGTGCCCTTTTGAAGGGTGTCAACCAGAAAATTGGCTTTTAAGTGCTGCGCAAGGCTTTTTTGACCCTTTCTGATTTATTTTTAATTTGGAAAAAGGTGGCCCTTAATTATTATTATTAGAGAATAGGCCTCTCAGTTGAATTTTAGTCTAAACTTTTCGGAATCGTGCGCTTTCAAAATTTTTCTCATTTTCCTCAAATTCCTGAATTTTCCGTTTTGTCTGTACATTAAATGTCTTGGTTTTTGAAAAGAATTCTGCTATTTTGGATCTAAAAACACAAAAGTCTGTAAACCTCACCAAGAGCGCACCGTTGTTACTAGGACAGCCCTAAAACTGTTCATTTATTCATATGATATAAGGGACCTCATCTTTTACAAATTTTTGGTGATCAGGCCCGCTCTGTATTTATTTTCGAGAATAAGTCGTTTTTGACGAAATAATTTTTGACGAAGAAATCTGCGCAATATAAGTTCAAGTGTTAAAAGACATATGATAATTTTAAGATCAAAAAACGTCTCTTCTGAAAAGTTTTGGCCTTTTATGGACCCCCTCCCCCCACGGTTTGGGTGTTTGATGAATTTCTTGAAGATAGGCAAAAATAGGGGTTTGCTCATCCAATTTATAAATTTTTAGATGAAGACACTCTTAACCCATCAAATAAAAGCTAAGGGTATGTTCTTTCAAAATCAGGAAGATCAAGGATAATTTCAAACTTAAGGTCTTCTCATTGTTACGTCAGAAAAGGACTTATGATCACCTTGAATTCGTTAGAGTTGAGGTCCCTTAGAAGGATATATGCACAGTTTTAGGGCTGCCCTATAAAAAATACATGCTAATAAGGGTGTAGCTAAGATAAGTGATCTTAATTTTTGATCCGCGCAAATCCGATTAACGGATAATTGCAAAATGAGGACGCTTTAACAGCCTGTATCTCTTGACGTGTAGATGGTAGACTTCGTTAATAATCACAAGTTTGATTGTAGAACGTTTTCGATTTTATTTCAAATCATCATCAGTACAAATTAAGCTTAAGATAAGGAAGAACATTTGTAAAATACCTCTGTTTATTTAGGGCAGATCTTGGCGCTCGATAAAATCAACTTGTTTTCGTCTTCTCGCGTTTTTGATTTCAGTTAGCGTAAGTTTGCTTTCTCATTAAACAGAGGTATTTTACAAATGTTCTTCCTTATCTTAAGCTTAATTTGTACTGATGATGATTTGAAATAAAATCGAAAACGTTCTACAATCAAACTTGTGATTAGCCTGTATCTCCTTAAATTACTTTATAGGGATTTACTGTCTTTATTTTCCCGATGAATCAAGTTGGCACTTGAAGGAAGTCGCCCGAGCTGGGCGCGGCGCTTTTCAAGAGCACTTGAGCTCACTATATAACCGGCTGTCACTAGTCAACGAGCAGCTATTTTTCCAAATTAGCCACTGACCAAATAAATTACAATACTATGAAAGTTTGATAGTTTATTATATAGAGAGTAAACCTCTACAATGGTGTCAGAAGTGTTAAAGAACAGCGACTCTAAAAACTGCTGCGCATAAACGACGCAGACAGGTAAGCACAATAGGTGCCCGATTAAAAATCGAAAGAAACGACCAGCACAAGCAAGACTGGCACGGAAACCAACTAGTCCGCATTGTCGTGATCACCATACGACCAGCCAAATGCTGAGCAAGCGCATTAATATGCCGATATCGGTGCGAGAGTTAAGTCTTTGCAACTGACACTCAAACCGTAGAAACAACAACAGCGACTCTATACACTGCTGCGCACAAACCGACGCAGACAGGTGAGCACAATAGGTGCCCGATTAAAAACAAAATCGAAAGAAATGACCAGCATAAACAAGATTGGCACGGAAACCAACTAGTCCGCATTGTCGCGATCACCCAACGAACAGCCAAATGCTGAGCAAGCGCATTATTATGCCGATATCGGTGCGAGAGTTAAGTCTTTGAAACTGACACTCAAACCGTTGAAACAACAATAGCGACTCTATAAACTGCTGCGCACAAACGACGCAGACAGGTGAGCACATAGGTGCCCGATTAAAAACAAAATCGAAAGAAAAGACCAGCATAAGCAAGACTGGCACGGAAACCAACTAGTCCGCATTGTCGTGATCACCTAACGACCAGCCAAATGCTGAGCAAGCGCACTATTATGCCGATATTAGTGCGAGAGTTAAGTCTTTGAAACTGACACTCAAACCATACAAACAACAATTAACCACAGCGATGCGTTAAAAAGAAAATCTCCGCCCAAAATGAAGCGAAATGCGAACATGTGTTAGTCCGTGAAAAGAACTGGAAAATATTGAACGACTGAAATAAGAATATCAAAGTTGAACAAATAACAAATATCAAGGATTTTAAACTAAAAATGGAAACAGAAGACGTCAAATCTGAAAAAAGAAAAGAGAGAAGCGATTCGCTCCGAGTTAAGCTACCCAACGAAAAAGTCGTCAATATACACACGGGTCCAGAGGAAACAGCAGTTACACTACGGGCAAAAATAATTGGCAAACTCGCTCTCGAAAACCTGAAAAAAGAGGAAGTTGCCTTACCCTCAGGGGTCCGTCTCTATTGCGCAGGAAAAGAAGTCCGCACTGACGCAGAAGTCTCGTCTTTGCCAAAGATACCCACAAACTATAATCGCGCTACCAACGGAAACAGTAGTACCAATGCAAAACACCTATTATCATCGGGCTGCCGGCATTAACGAACAGAACGATCAAAATCTCGCAGAGCAAGATACAAATCGACGGAGAAAGCATTAGGCTCCTCCGTAAGAAATTAACCAGACTATTCGAAGTAAAGAAAGCTGAACGAGTAATGGACGGGACAATATTAGAAGTCCAGGCACCAGTCGACAAGACGGAGGACCGAGCGTTACGGGAGCAGCTTACCTTTACTGTCCCCACAGCTTCCGGTCCCCTGGACGTCTCTGTATGGCTAAACAACCGCAGTGAATTGAAAGCTGCAACCGATTTACCATGCCTCTCCCACTTGCCTTGGAAAAAGTTCCTAGGACTATCCCGGCCAGGTTGTCCACTGGAATTTTCGAAGTCAGAAGCGTACTCAAGGATACGAAAGATGTACCTGAAAACAACGCTGTTTTCATAGCCAAGGCAGGTCGGGCGATGATCCGCGCGCTGTCACTTCAGACAGCCCAGACAGCGGAGGAGACGCGGGACGTACGACCCGAAGACAAAACTGTTCTCCGTCCTCGGACAACTGTGCTGATGAAACGCCAAAGGGACCCCGGGGAGTCAAAGCTCTTTCGAAACTGGAAAGGGCGGCTCACAGTCTCGAAGCGTTTAGACGTTTACACTTACCTTCTTGCGTCTGATCTCTACCCAAGACGACAATTTATTGCGCACAGGAGCAACATTCGGCCTGTCGCAACTCCTCAAATCGTCGAAGAAAAGGAAGGATGCGCATCCGAGGTACGTTAAATTCACTTAAACGGAATGAAACGTAAAATTACCGGCACGACAGGCAGAGGAACCACGCCAGAACCGGCGGTCAGGCCTTCGTGAGAGAAAACGCATCAACTATAGGTAAGATCCAATGCATCTCTTTGGGGAAAGAGCGCACCGACGGTATTCGCATTGGAAAACGTATTGACATCTATTTAGGGAATAAACGCCCTGAAAGAGAACAACTGAAAAAAATACACACTGAAACTATTGAAATATCGCCCCTTAAGTAGATAAGCAAAACCGTTCCGTTCCTCGAAAACAAAATTATTTCAAGATGAGATTCGGACCTAAAGATATTTTGGAACGGCTGGTGTTGAACCACCAGCAATCCCTGATGGGCCAATTCGCCATGATGAAATGGCTCTTTGTAATATTCCTTCTCGGAATCCTTATCCTCGGCTTGAGCCTCGGACTGTTACGCAGCAATCGCTCAGAAATTTGCGCGTATGATTTGCTACTGCTGCCGTCAAAAGCAAGAAGTGCAGCTTAAAGTTCTTCCGGCTCAGCAAAAGGAGACCCGGCGATGAAAATACGGGCAAAATCTTGGCAGAGCCTCATTCTCTTAAAAAAAAAACTCACGACCACTTCAGGGTACTAAAATAAGTACAAGATATCTGATTTGCGAAAATCAATTCAATTTTAAAAAGCCCCTTGATAAATTTTTGAAATAATATCTCCGAAACGAGAGCAGCTCCCTTTCTGAATTTCAATTTCCGACTTGTCAAGTTATTCCAAAACTCAACAACAAGTTGCTCGAGGCCGCCCCTGCCGGCTCAAAATTTTAGCTCGTCTAAAAACTTTTCGAATCGCCTTTTCGAATTGCTTGCCAAAACCGCGAGTAAATCAAGTTTCCTTCACATCCCATGACACCACCCTTATATACAGTGAAAACCCGAAATCTGCGCCTCCAGGGGCCAGCCAAGTTCAAATATTGCCTACCAACAGGCTCCCGCCGAGAAACAATAGGCTCACCTGGCAAGCGATAAAGATCGATAATGACCCTAGAATAACCTGCAAGTCACCGAGCAAATACAACGGTTTGCTTCACTCCTTAGGGTCCTGGCACAATTGAACCCGAAATTAAGAAAAAAAATACAGTCGACACGGAAAAGACTGGAGCACAGGGTGTCAAATCGCGGGGGATCGAGAAGGGATCGCGCTTACTCGCCTACGCTCGATCCCAAGAGTGAAGGGATCGCTCGCGCGCCATTTTGAACGCGAAGGGATCGCGGGAGCCAGAGCGCCAAATCGAGCGCTTCTGGCGCCAGCGGAGCCTGCGCTCTAAGACAGTGATTTTCAAACTTAATAATTGATTCGAAATGTATTGGGGAATCTTGAACAGATATAATAAGGGATTCTCACGGAAAAACATAGTGTACTCAATTTTCACAAAACTTTTACTCTAGAATTGGACAATTTCGAATGAAACAGAAAGTTGAAAAACTTAATACAATTTTTTCATGCAAAAAATGCACTTGTAGCCTGGGTGCCATGCTTGTTGGTAACAATTCGTGCAAATTTCCGGACATTTTTCACAGGATGATGCTGCATATGAAGATGAACAATTGTCTGTCATGAGTGGACATTCGTATTGACTGTCTTTAGTTAATGTCACTGGAGCAGGAAGAATAATCGGTGGTGACTAAAAATAGTTAAATATATTTTTTGACTTATTGAACAAACCGAATAAAGATTTTCACAAAAAAGGTTATATAAGGATAACCGACCCCTTTCTTTCTTCGCCGCTGCTCTCTCACGCGCCGTTTCTACGAATTTCTTGAACTTTTTCTTATCTTCTTTCGCCTTTATTGAGCGAATGGTAACTTGGTGACTCTTGACTCTTCCCAGATCGTCTCGATATGTTTCCCGCACAGTAGAATCGAGGAAACAATCTTGATTTACTTCAAGATTTCTATTTTATTTAAAAAAAATCAAATTAAGAATCACTCTTATCTTTTTTTTAAATTTCCTGAAAGAAATTGCGACTTTTTTTTTAATAATACATTTTGTAATGTAATTTCGTCGTTGACTTGGCTCTATTTCTTTGTGATAACGTTTAAAATGAAAGTCGAGAGTTGACATTTTTAAACTGCGCAAGCAGAGTGTGCAGCAAATAGGGAACTCTTCTTTCTTCCTGGGCATACTTATAACTGACGATTATTATTAATTTACACAAAAATCAACATTTGTTCTAGAGATTTTTTGTGCAATTCTATGGAAGGCGAATGTTTAACTTTTAAAAGTCAACATTTAAGAACTTTTTCCCAAAGAGGAAATTTCGAGCATTTTGATTGGCCCAAATTTTTTTTTTTTGGGCATTCTGATTGGCTGGAATCATTTTTTAAGCTTTTTGATTGGCGGAAAGCCTATTTGCAGCATTAAGATTGGCCGAAACCATTTTTTGAGCATTTAGATTTTTGATTGGCTGATAGACATTTTCGAGCGTTTTGATTGGCTCATATACATTTTCGAGCGTTTTGATTTGCTAAGGGGCATTTTCGAGCGTTTTGATTGGCTGATAGACGTTTTCGCTCGTTTTGATTGGCTGATAGACGTTTTCGCTCGTTTTGATTGGCTGAGAGCCATTTTAGATCGTTTTGATTGGCTAAGGGCCATTTAAGAGCGTTTTGATCGGCTAAAAGCCTGATTTATCCGATTTTGGTCGATTTTTACGCGACTAAGGTAAATTTGTCCATGAAAATGGTTAATATTGGCATGACCTCGGTCAATTAATGCTTAGAATGGGTTAATTTATGCATGATAAAGGTCAATTTTTTCATGAGTTCGGTTTATATTTGCATGACCTCGGTGAATTTATACTAAGAAAGGGTTAATTTTAGCATGATAAAGGTTAATTTTTTCATAAATTCGGTTAATATTTACATGACCTCGGTCAATTTATTCTAAGAAAGGGTTAATTTTTGCATGATCAAGGTTAATTTTTTCATGAATTCGGTTAATTTTTGCATGCAAAGGGGTCATAAATGCAGGATTTCGACGCATAATTTTTAGCGAAAAACATTTATTCAAATAGATTCTGTACATTTGGATAAGAAGACACTTGTAGAATGAGTTCAACAGTACTGGTGTTCAAGCAGTTGCGTTTTGAAGACATGATATCGTTCGCTTTTGAGAAGAGACGTTCGATGCTGCCGCTTGAGCCAGGAGTTGAGCGTACGAGTTGTGCGATTCTGGCGAATGTCGGGTAAGTTCCAGCGTGATGTGTGAAATACATCAAACTTCGTTCAGCGGTACTGGCGGAGGTCTTGAACTGGGGATCGAGCTGGTTCAACCATTGCTTGTATCTTTTGACGCTTTCTTTGCGCTCCGTCTTGTTCTCCTTTTTGAACCATGCAGAGAACTCATCAGTTGATGATTTTTCGCATTCATCCTCGTCGCTTGAATATTGCTCCATTTCTTCCTCGAAAGTCGACTTTGCTTGAGAAGATGGAGGAGTCGGCGGAGCGCGCTCCTGCGAGCTTGGAGGAGTCAACGTCTTTGGCTGTGATGAAGTAGCTGCCGATGGTGTCGTCTGTTGCTGGTTTTCAACAGGAACCTAAAATAATGTTTATAATTTATGCTTTTTTATGTAAAAATTGACCAGCTCTGAGTAAGAATTGACCTTTTTTTATGAAAGAGTAATCCGATGTCATGTAAAAATTAACCGCTAGATGCAGAAACTAATCGAAACTTGATAAGAATTACCCCTTTGCGGGAAAAAATTAACCAGATCCGGGAAATAATAAACCTTTACTTACAAGAATAAAGATTTCTTCGCTTGGCTTGGTTTGCTCGGCGAGGTCAAAGAAGGTTTTGCGCACTGTCTCCTTCCAGACAGGAACTGCAGTATCAAAGCAAGTGTTGAGGGTGTTGTATGTAGACTGGGTGATGAACGAATCCTTCTCAAAGGCGTCGTCAAGTCGGTTACGGATCAAGGTGAATTCGAAGTGGCGGCTGAAGAAGTCAAGGGAGAGCCCGACCAAAGCAGCTGGATTTGCTCTCGATTTGATGTAGGATCCTCTCGATGGCTTCCTTCCAGTGATGTTTGCACCGAAAATGTAGTCTGCTACGGTCAGAATCAGCTCCTGGTGGATTTCCTTGAAGTCAGCCGGATCAACTTGAAGCAAAAATTTCAGCAAGTCGAACAGTTTTGCCAGGGTGTCTCCAACCGAGAAGTGATCCGAGTCGGTGGACGCCAGAGCAGGCTCGAAGACTTGAGAGACTGAGTAGAGGTAATGAACAAGCTTCCAGTCGATTTCGTGTGTGATCGACTTTGAGTCGGTCAGGTACTTCTGATGACGACGAAGAAGAGGCTCGTTTGCCATGAGCTGCTTGTACGTCGTGATGAAAGATCTGAAAGATAAAGTCAATTATTACATAATAACGGTTAATTTTTACATGACTTCGGTTAATTTTGTCATGGAATGATTAATTTTTACATGGAAAGGGTCAATTTTTACATGGAAAGGGTCAATTTTTACATGGAAAGGGTTAATTTTTACATGAAAAGGGTCAATTTTTACATGGAAAGGGTCAATTTTTACATGGAAAGGGTCAATTTTTACATGGAAAGGGTTAATTTTTACATGAAAAGGGTCAATTTTTACATGAAAAGGGTCAATTTTTACATTAAAAGGGTCAATTCTTACATGGAAAGGGTCAATTTTTACATGAAAAAGTCAATTTTTACATGAAATGATGAAGAACGAACCTGAATCTGATGTAGTAGATCCTGTCGATCGTAACGAATTTGTCGTAATTCGGGTAGAATTGCCTGATGTGCTTGAGCTCATCTTCAGTTGGAGTGTAGCTTTTCACTAGATCATTGAAGGATTTCTCGGAGCAGTCGTCTCGTTCAGCTCGATGATTGCATGCTGAGACAGCTTTCTCGATTTCGACACAGCTATCGCCGACGATTGCATCGCTCTGGACAAGGGTAATATATCTAAAGTAAAGACGTTATTTGATGAAAGAAGAATGATGTATTTACCTTTTTAACTGATTCGAAATCGTGTGGCTTGCACAGACAACGGCAAAATAGTCAGAGAAGGCCTGAGCCATCGGCGCATCTCCGACAACTGGAAGTCGTTTTGCGTGAAAAAAGTCGAGGATATTCCAATCCGAGAGGACGTTTTCTAGTTGTCGACGTACATTCGCATCAGTTGCTTTGAAGATGACCCCGTAGTGAAGAAGAAAAAATCGAGTCTTTCGCAGGTTCGAATCGTAGAACCCGATGAAGACCCCGAGGTATTTGCTACTTCTTTCTTTCGTTAGCCGAGGGCAATCGAACCCATCAAGGACCAAGCAGCATCTGTTTTCCTGGATAAGACCAGGCAGCTTTGACTTGACGATACCATTGGAAACGGTACTTTTGCGCCTTAAAAATTTATTTATCTAAATTAAACGGTCAATTTTTACCTGAGAATCTTCACAATTTTGTGACTGCTTATTCCATTCGCTATTGCCTGATGAGCCCTTGCGCAAAATTTCTTCATCGTTTCGGTTTCAAAAGCACCAATCGAGAGACCATCGTTTGCAACAACTTCTGCGGCGATTTCCTCAAGCTCTTCGGCGTCGGTTGCGGTTGAATGATGGTGTTCTTGGATGTGACGTTTCACGTAGTAGTCAGTCGCATGGTTCGCTTTCGCCAAATTGCCTCGAATGCCAAAGAAAACCTATAAAAGAGTTAATTTTTTCGACTGGTCAAAAATGAAGAGGGCTTATTTATTCTCAAGCCAGGGCAAGTTTCACATGAAAAGGGTCAATTTTTACATGAAAAGGGTAAATTCTTACATGGAAAGGGTCAATTTTTACATGGGAAGGGTCAATTTTTACATGAAATGGTCAATTTTTACATGGGAAGGGTCAATTTTTACATGGGAAGGAACAATTTTTACATGAAAAGGGTCAATTTTTACATTGAAAGGGTTAATGTTTACATGAAAAGGGTCAATTTTTGCATGAAAAGGGTCAATTCTTACATGGAAACGGTCAATTTTTACATTAAAAGGGTCAATTTTTACATTAAAAGGGTCAATATTTACATAAAAAGGGTCGATTTTTTCTTGAAAAAAGTTTTTTTACTTGAGCAAGGTTTATTTCTGCATGAAAAATTAAAATCGAATTTTTAAATTGAAAGGGTTTAATTTTACCGGTTAATTTTTACATGATAAGGTTAATTTAAATTCAAATCTGGTCAATTTTTTCTTACCTTATGTTTGTATTCAGCATTAGTGCAAAATTGGCTCCGGCAAATGACATATGGCGTCGGCGTCTGGTCTGACTTCGTGATCTTCTCTAGTTTGAAATCTGCTTTGTAATTATGATGGATCTCCGAAGTGCAAATGAGCTTCTCATCTTCTTCTAGAATCTCTACAATTTTCTTGAACTCATCCTTGGTTTTTTTCTTTTTCTCAAACGGAGTTGATGGTGGAGAAAGCAAAGGACCTTCATCAAATGGTCGTTTTTGACTCATATTTACGAAAAAATTTCATTTTTGGAGGACTTTATATTGACAATACATCTGGATAGATGGTGTCCTTCTGCAGATGGGCTGATTTCCGATCATTAGTATAGTATCTTAGTAATACCCCGCTGCGAGAATCAGATATGAAGGGTTTATATCCAAACAGCTGGAGATGATATCACAGGGAAGACGGAAAAAAACTCGAGGTACCAACCATCTGTGATGAAGACAAAAGGATGGTGAATTTTTACATGAATAAAATAAATTTTAAACAAAAAAACCTAAAGTCGGATTGATTATGCCATGATTTTGGTTAGTTTTTTCGTTGAAAGGATAAGAATTATTATATGTTGGTCAATTTTCGCATTAAAAAATGATCGTTGTTGAATTTTTACATGATCGCTCGTTTTCAGAAATTTTAGATCCCTTGCGCGAAGGGATATCCCACGCGCGAAGGGATCGGCGCGATCCCTTTGTTTCTGTGAGCGCTCCCTTTTCGTTGCCTCTCGTTGCGAGGCGATCCCTTACACCGTGGGATCGAAACGGCGCTGTGGCGCGCAATCCCTTCAAAATCCCCCGCGATTTGACACCCTGTCCCTGTTTCTAATGAAGTATGAGCTGATGGACCTTGATCAGGCGTTCAAGGTCGTCAAGCTTTTTTAGCTTTTCGGAGGCTTGTATCACGTGACCACGTGACCAGACCAAAAAATTTTCAATGACAATTTTTTTAGTTGGCTCGACCTACATTATGTCCCGAAGTTTCAGCTCTCTACCTTGATGCTTTCTTGGGGTTGATTTTTTGCGCGTCGGCCCTCATGAGGGGAGGGCGCTGGGGCGCAATACCGATGGGAAGATTCGCTTTCGGAGTTTTCAAACTCCCTTCCGGGGCGCAAAATTGCTTTAGGGTGGCGCGCTTATTCCTTCAAAGAAATCCAAAACACACATTTTACAGCTTATGAATTATTGAATAGCAAACTCTCAAATTATCAAATAAAATATAAAACTGTTAAAAGAAGTGCAAGAAAAAAGAGTCACTTTTTTGTGACAGGCTGGATTCTTGTCACAGATATGAGAGTTTACTCACTCAAAATATATCGGCGGTAGTTTCTTTTTTGTTTTTTTTATTCTGAGAATATAGACACACTTTATGAAAGCCTACCTAATTTGCAGCTGCTCTTAAGCGTTAAGGGTAAAACATCAAATCAGCCCGGCGCGCCACGCTGGATCAGCGGCCCGCTGTGACCTACTTTTCAAAAGGCCGTTACTTATGAACGGATAAACTTTTTTCAAAACTTTCTTTTGGCTTATATTGATTAAAGCCTTCTCTTTTTGCATACTGAAAATGAGCGAAATCGTACACTAAAAAGTAGGGGAAACTGACATGAGTTGATTAAAATCTATCTCTTCTCACAATTTTCATCCGATTTTTTTGAAACAAAAACCAGTCAGTAAAGCTCAGTTAGATCTAAAATTTGGTTTTCTCAGATCAAATTTTGAAGGTCTCTAGAATTTTATATGATCCTTTGAAATAAGCGCTGAACCGCGCCGCTACTTTCGCAGGAGCGCAGCGTGAGAGATAGGCGGGCGAAGCGTGAGAGCGCACATTTCAAAGGATCATATAAAATTCTAGAGACCTTCGAAATTCGATCTGAGAAAACCAAATTTTAGATCTAACGGAGCTCTACTGACTGGTTTTTGTTTCAAAAAAATCGGATGAAAATTGTGAAAGGAGATAGATTTTAACCAACTCATGTCAGTTTCCCCTACTTTTTAATGTACGATTTCGCTCATTTTCAATATGCAAAGAGAGAAGGCTTTAATCAATATAAGCCAAAAGAAAGTTTTGAAAAAAGTTTATCCGTTCATAAGTAACGGCCTTTTGAAAAATAGGTCACGGCGGGGCGCTGATCCAGTGTGGCGCGCCGCTCCGATTTGATGTTTTACCCTTAAGTCAAAAATAAAATTCAACCTCAAATGACTGCATAAATTGATAAGGCCATCAAATTTCGAACTTTTGTCGTCATTAAAATGAACGAAACTACGATTTATATATCAGATCACGGAGTTTATTGCGGCGCTGTTTCAAGCTTTGGTTTTAGATTCATTTTTTTTTTGTGAATCTCCGGAATCTCACTTTCTATAAGCTCTATTAGAGCCTATAAGCAATAAGCTATCAATTCTAATCTAAAAGAAATTTTACACCGAAAAAAATCCAGTGCACCCCTTATTTTGTTGGTGTCAATTTCGATTTTTCTTCAAAACATCGAGTGGTTCACTTATTCTTCAACTATATTTCTTAATAAAAATAAGAATTAATCTTTGATAATTTTGAAACGGGCTCAACAAAGACAATTTGTCTGCCACGATAAAAGCTAGTCCTCCGTAGCATATTAAATCAAAATGTAAGACAATAAAAATATAATCGTTTACGAAGTACAAATTTCTTTATAAATAGATAGATCATATGATTTTGTATCGAACGTTTTCGTTTATTGGATAAACTTCATCAGGATACTAAACTTAAGATGAACGAAAAAGAAACAGAGGAAAAAGAATACTTTTATGTTGAGAGAGCAGTGTGAAATTGCTAACTGAGGAAAACAGAAAAACAAGATCAAAAAATGGCTGTTTTTAGTCGAGCGCCAAAGTGGCCCAAAACAGTGCTCGACTAAATTAAAAAGTTTTGAACTGTTTGAAATCAGATTGTTCATTTAGGGAGGGTCGATGCAGTAAAATAAGAAATTGTTCAGCGCTTCTCCTTTGACTCTCATTAGTTAGATTAGTTTGCAGAACATCAAAGTATTTTAAAGCATAGTCATTTTTTGAAAATTTGTATCGAATTTTCGGAGGATTTTAGAGTGAAAGGACTCTAGAGCAAGTTTCGATTGGGCGATTTTAGTCTTGTATTGACTGGTGAGATTTTTGTGCTTGGCTCACTAATGTAAGTTTCATAGCTTTTTTGAAAGGTCTTACAAGTGGAAAAATGTTTGAAGATGGAAGAAGACGCATTTTTATTCTGGTTGTTAGAATTAACATGTTCAGTCCAACGAATACCAGCTCTTCGTTTGGACTGACCAATGTATTGCGCTTTACAGTCACATTTCCAGGAATAAATGAGATCACACAAATCGTATTTATCAGGGACTCTTTTGAGAAATTTGCCTAAGGCTCTTTCGAGTCGTATGGTTTTCCAACTAACGACTAGGCAAAAGAAGGTGTTACTTTTCGGAAGAGTTTTTGAAGACTAAGTCCAATAGAGTAGCATCTTTCACTAGTAAAATCGAGGCACAAGTTGAACTTTTTCACAATTTTAGAATCATCACGTTTCAGTGGCTCGAAATTATTGTTTTGGGCCACCTTGGCGCTCGACTAAAAACAGCCATTTTTGATCTTGTTTTTCTGTTTTCCTCAGTTAGCAATTTCACACTGCTCTCTCAACATAAAAGTATTCTTTTTCCTCTGTTTCTTTTTCGTTCATCTTAAGTTTAGTATCCTGATGAAATTTATCCAATAAACGAAAACGTTCGATACAAAATCATATGATCTATTAACGAAGTCAACCCGAAAAGATATATATTCTTTATAAATTTCAAAAACCATCAAAAAAGTCAATCATGCGAGAATGCCGTCGCTCCAACAACTATCGATTTTGCAACGAGTTTTTCAAATGGAGGTTCTATCGATGGAGACACAAGAACAATAACTGGTGATTCTTATGAGTCTCCAACAGAATACTCTGTTTCGACATCGGGCAATTTAAAGTAAGAAATCAAATTCAACTATAATTGATTTTTTTAGATCTTATTTATATGGCATCGACGGACATGGAACAGGTTCCTATTCTCCAAATACTGAAGCAACTCATCGATTCACCTCTTCATCTGATGGAATTACTTTCGACTTTACTTTTTGTGAAATTGATACTGGCGGCGACTTCTTGATCTTCCGCAAACAAGATGGTCAGAAGTATTTTTTCACTGGCGACTTGACGGTAATGAAGAATTTTGATAATTTACCAAAATATTTCAAGGGAACTCGATTTTCGCTCTCATCGCCATTTGTGGACGTGCATTTCACGACCAATGGAGTTGATCAATCGATCGGTTTTGATCTTGAAGTAATTGATGGATATGAAGCATTCTTTGACGTAACAAGTCTTCGTTAACAATATCAGAAAAAAAAAATCTTATGTACATTCGCTTCGCTTTTCATTTGCGATTTTTTAGAAATGAATTGAATAAAACAAAAAATTATTAAAGATCCATTCAGTACTGAAAATGTCATGAATGTCACAAATTTTACGAGAGTCACGATTGTCACGACTTTGCTGAAAATGTCCAGAAAACAGAGATTACGCTGTAGTAAAGATTCTATAGAGAACACCGTCTGAGCTTACTTGTGGTGGTTTTTGTTTGGTTGTTGGTCATAGCTGTTTCAAGTAATTCGACCAAATGTCCAAATTCTTGGTATTTTTCCGAAAAAATTGCGATTTTACCATCAAAAATTTTTTTCAAAACATTTTTGGTGCATTTTTGGGAAAATGGCCCCACTTTGACGGGATTTTTGACCGTTTTCTCCAGCCAAAATTTATGCTACTTTTGCTTACTGCATTTTCGGTCACGGAAATCCCGATTTTCGTTGACCCCCTCCTTAAAGTCAAACTTAATTAAGAAATATCTCTTCTTTAGTTTCACGTTTAACAGAAACGCGACCTGAAAAAATTGTTTCTTTGGAGGAAAAAAAATACATTCTGGACACATCTCATTTAAGGGGCGTCTACGAGAATCGGGATTTCCGTGATCGAAAATGCGGGAAAACCTGACTAGAGAGGAAAAATCTGATTTTACTGGTGGATAGAAAAAGGTTGAAACAATTAGACGGCGATTAACTAGATATAAAAATTTTGCAAGAAAAAATCGGTCAAAAATCCCCTCAAAGAACGGCCATTTATGCACCAAAAATGATAATTTTTTTTTTACAATTTTGTTAATTTCGACCCCTAAATCTCAAATGATTTTTGACTCAACAGATTCGGGAAAATCTGTAGATTCCAAAAATATAAATTTCTTATGCATACTACGTGTAAATGCGAAATTACGATCAACCCTGAAAAAATTCTCGTCGACTCCTCCCTTCACCCGTTAACAGGCGCGTTTCTTAACACAGACAGGCAGAAGCGTAGGCAAAATTGACCACCCTGTTATCGAGAATAAAATTTTGTTAAGAATTTGCTTTGAAATTTTGAACATCACAATGAAGGATTTTATCTTTGAGTTTGATTCGAAATTACGCTTCTTTATTCGAGATGATCCGCGCCGAAATCCTTGCGGAAAGAACCGGGCAAAAGAAAAAGATACGCGAAAATTAAGCTCGCTTGATTGGCTTGCTCATTTCACTGGGTAGCCTGGGCAAATGAAGATCTTGGAGAAATGAAGCTCTTGGGCTAATGAAGCTCAAATTTTGAATTGGCTCGAACGCGGAAGATCCGCGCCCGCGAATAAAAACAGACGATCGGAGGATCGGAGATCAGCGCGAATAAATCGGCGGATTAACCGCCAAAAAATCACGGAGAATCACAAGCGCTCCGAGATTGACAGCTCTTGCTATAAAGTATATTCTTTTAAGTTTGTTTAAAATTCTTCCAAAAATTTACTTAATGTTCTGTAATTGTCTTTTTAGAGCCATAAAGGGTTTTGGAGGGAGCGATTTTTATTCTCTTTACTTTTTCATGCTCCGCTTTGATTTTTTTCTAGAATTAACTGTTATGAAAGGAGATTTTACTTGCTTGCAACTCAGTTTTGAAATTTCGAGATGGCCGATCAAAAGGAGCCTGTTATCTCACAACCGACTGCTTCGTTATCGTGCCAGAATCAGGATTAGTTCTTGCTTACCATAAAAAACTCGTAAATATTAAACAGAAGAGACGCTTTGTTTTCTTTTCGTATTATTAGAAATTTCTTTTTGTGGTTAAGAATTGCAGAACAGAATGAATAATATATACCAAAATGTAAAAAAAAAGTATACCTTGAGTTTATTCTTGAAGCTAGAACGACAAGAATTTTTTTTTATCGCTTACAAACTCGGTCCACAAACATAGGGTCGGAATTGTAGCTAGAGACAATTCGCTAGAGACTATTTGAGTCTTTGAACTCTCGATTGGTCAATGCGAGCAAAAATAAACTTATATTTCAGACTAGTAGAATTACGAGCAGAGTTGGCAGAACTGCCACGACTGTTACTGGGAGCTGCCAATTTTGGCAGTAATTTGGCAGTGGCAGTTTCATTTTTCAAGGACTGGTAGCTGCCAACCTACTGCCGCTTCGAAAGATATTAATTTATATATGAAGTTTTCTTTCTAAAACCACAAAAAAAACAACGCTTACAATCAAATTTCATTCCCGAGGCCTATTTTATTTAATCTTAGTTTTATCAAGAGAAACATTTTCATCTCGGATAACGTTTCTTTTTTATGTTGCATTTGTCATAAAGACTGCTTTGAAATAAGTTTGACTATAAAACTTCTTATAAACAGTGAAAACCCATTTTAAGGCCCCTTTTTGGATGACAGCGAATTTCAAAAGTGGCCTTAAAATGGATATTTTTTGCTTTTCGTCGGATGACAACAAATTTTCCCATATTTTTGGGACAAAAATGAATCATAAGGGCTTATAGGGGAAGGCCCGAGTCTACCGCATGTTTCTATCGCCCGAACCAAGTATGATTCAAAATGTGTTCTTTAAATTGGACTCTTGATGATTCTTTCTTTCATTCTTTCAAAAATATTTTTCTGTCAACAAATCAGAGAAATTGATCAAAAATCCCCATCGAAATCTTCATGCACTTGAACCCAGCAATCTTCAAGCGATCATGGATCAACAAAGGACTACTTCAAAAGAATTATTTTCGAGAAGAAATCGAGCAGTTTGAAGATCTCGATGTTGCAGAAAATATTCTGGACAAACAAGAATTAGTCAAGCATTTTCTGGCGCTTCAAATGGAAGAGCTACGACTCGGCGAGTCGTAGCTCCCCGCTTCAAATTGATGAAACACGTCCTTGGACTCCGATGGAGATGGAAGAAATGCTTCAAGTTCAAGTGACAAACAATGCTGACACTGAATTTTTAGCCATCGACTTCAAAATGGCCGAAGACACAGTCGATGATAACTAGCTTTTACAAGCGAAACTGTAACTTTCGGATTAAAAAAAAAGTGGCCTTAAAAGGGATTTTTTTAGGATGACAGATTTTGGAGATTTTCAGAAAAAGTGGCCTTAAAAGGATGGGCCTTAAAATGGGTTTTCACTGAATATAGTAAGGGCTTGCAATTTCACTGATTTTTTTTCTGGGATTTTCTCTTAAATCCATGTATTTGCAAGCCCTAAAATGCACTAAATAGTGCAAATTGATTCCGGGTTTTCGCCGAAAAACGTGCATTTGCAAGGCCACAAATTGCAAGCCCTGACTGTAGTATCGAAGTTTACATCTTTAGGCAGGCACAATTTGTGACTCAAAAGGCAGCTGCCGATTTAGGCAGTCACTTGGCCATGGCAGTTGCAATTTTAAAAAGGCTGGCAGTGACTTGACAGTGGCAGCCGCCATTTTTTTCAGATTTCGAACTCTGATTACGAGTATTTCGCGAAGTCTCCGAAAAATTGCTCGAAATTTTCACAGTTTGTTCAAGCATTCTTATAAGTAAAAGTGTATTACAGTTTGAAGCACTTTTAAGGCCGACCCTTTTAAGGCCACTTTTTCGAAAAATTCCGAAAATCTGTCGTCCTAAAAAAATCCACTTTAAGGCCACTTTCCCTTCAATTTCAGTTCAAAATCCGAAAGTTACAGTGTCACTTGAAAAAGCTTTTTATTGTGGGAGAAGGTCCCCTCCTCTTAGGCATCGTAACTGGCTCAAATGGCGGACAAAGTCCCCAGGAGAAGTAGTGCAGTGGTAGCACACCGGTTCATGAACACGGAGGTCCCTGGTTCGACCCCAGGCTTCTTCAATACTTTTCACTCGCCTTTGCCTGATCCTACAAACTGGTGAAGACAGTGGGTTGTCTAGGTAGCCAAAACAAACCCTAAGCTGAGATTGACGAGGGTCACTCAGTAGCTCAGGAGAAGCTGAAGGTTGGGAGGGTTGGTAGGCTTGTAACGGTTGCACGGGGACCGTGGCACCAGACAAAGAACCAAAACCTATGGCGGCATATGTAAGACGAGTGATTTGAGCAGTTACTAGGGGGAGTTGTGGGAGAAGGTCCCCTCCTCTTAGGCATCGTAACTGGCTCAAATGGCGGACAAAGTCCCCAGGAGAAGTAGTGCAGTGGTAGCACACCGGTTCATGAACACGGAGGTCCCTGGTTCGACCCCAGGCTTCTTCAATACTTTTCACTCGCCTTTGCCTGATCCTACATTATCCTCGACTGCGTGATGCCTTCTGTTTTTATCTTTATTTTTCTTTTTGGTATTTTTCGATGTTTTTTTCTCGACTTTTTCAATTAACGATGATTTCTTACGGTCTTGTTTGAATTTACACTTCGATTTTGATTCCAATTGTTTCAATCTATAATCATTATATAGCCGTGTAAAAATACGCAGAGGAATGTCTTAACCCTAGCCGGTCAAGGTACTCCAAATATGGAGCAGGTTTTTACTCATTACCAATATTTAACGTATAATTTCCAGGGTTTAATGATTAAACTTTAATCTATTTCCCCAAGACCATATAATTTGAGATTTATCATTTGTATAGTCTTATTTGCAGGTAAATCCCTGGCGCCAAATATGGAGGTACCCGAGAAAAACCATTTTTGGCCGGCTAGGGTTAACCATTTTTCTTTCGAAAAAGCTCAGCAATTGTCTTCTTCACGTCACTATTCTTTGACGTCTTCACTAGAATCTCTTCATATCTTTTTTCTAAGCATTTGCCATGTTGATTCTTTTTTAAGACATGCTTTAAGAATATAATATTTTTAAAAAAAAGGAAAGAAAGAATCAGAATTGAGTTCAATTTAAAGGACATATTCTGAAAAAGGCTGCAATTCATACTTTGTTCGGGCGAGAAAAATAACACTTTTTCTATTCTTTAGGAAATAAGTTGAAAGTATATTCCAAGAACAGTGAAAGAAAGTAAAGTTCCAAATAATTTTATTAACCCTCATTTAT
Organism: Oikopleura dioica; assembly: GCF_907165135.1. Classification (NCBI taxonomy): domain Eukaryota; kingdom Metazoa; phylum Chordata; class Appendicularia; order Copelata; family Oikopleuridae; genus Oikopleura; species Oikopleura dioica. The sequence goes on from NC_137291.1 coordinate 405,732, forward strand.
CTTTTTCCCAAGAAACGAAAAAATTTGTTGTCATCCGACTCGAGACAAAAAATATCCATTTTAAGGGTACTACCGTCGATTACCCCTATGACCGGTTATGTTAAATTTTTCATCGGAAATGAATTCCTCATAAAATTTTGACCAAAAAAGGTCCGAAGGTTTCATTCATAACGTCAAGCGTTTTCATAATAATTAGAGTTTTAATTGATTTCTGTACTAGAAAGAATTTTTTCCGAAAAAATTTTTGGTGTCCGATTCTTTCAAATAAGGGCTCGTTTTGAAGCTCAGAACAAGATGATGATTATGGTGAGTTCATTAATTCTTGAACTAAGATATTTTAGCTTCTAGAGACAAAAATGCGTCGCCAAATTTTGAAAAATGCTCAATTGTAGCAAAATCATAGAGACACGATTTTCAAAAAATTAATTTTGGTATTTTTCCTTTTTCAATCAAGAAAACCTTCTGTCATTTTTAAGATGAAGGTTCAATTCACACATAAAAAATAAAATCAGGCTGAGTTTTCAAGCTACTTTTCGAGCTATTTCGCCGTTTATTCAGTCTATTTTTGCAACAATGATATTTTTAAGCTAGAAATTAGCTGACTTTTCAGTGAGCTATTCAAAAACGCCTCTGACAGAATAATGATCTAAGATAGCTTAACTTTTAGAGACCATATGATACCCGCTATCCATGCCATGTTAAGGGTTATTCAAGGCTAAAGTTGGGGAAATCGAAGGTAGTACCCTTAAGGCCACTTTTGAAATTCGCTGTCATCCGAAAATCGGCCTTAAAAGTGCTTCACACTGTACTGTATCCGGTTTGAGAGACATCTTCACTTTTGTAAATTCGGCATTTTTGCCTTTTTTTCTAAATAAGAGGCATCAAAGACTCTTTTCGCGCTATAGTTCACAAAACATGGCCGCCCACACGCTAAAGGGTCGAATTTTACCTCTCAATACGTTTTATTGAGAATAAATGACAAGAGGATGAAGTTTTTAAGATCAAAAGATGGGACGCGAAAGTAGAGAAAGTTGGCCTCCTGCAAAAGTGAGTTTCCTACCAGATTTTGCGCGCAAGGGCCACAGGCCCGCAGCGTGCTTAACAGCGTTGATAATATTTTTTGGTTAGTGAAATCATCAGATACAATCTCGCTAGAAGAGAAGCAGAGTACATGAAACAGAAGAAATGTATTATTATTCGATTAAAAATTTATGAATTTTGATAATTTATCCAGTGTCTTTTTACTAAAAGCGTTGAAAACTCGTATTTGCTGTTGGTTCCCCGCATCTTTTTTCCTGACTGAGCCAAAAAAACGCAGGATAATTCATTAAAAACATATCTAGAGACGCGCTTTCAAAAGAACAACAACAACTTACAATGCATAATCGGCCCAAATCCTCAAAACCTGAAAATGGCAACAAGGGCAACATGCTGCCTTTTTTCAGGTTTTACCTAAAATCGGTATAGACTTTACGGTATAGTCTATACCGTTTAGTCAATTTCTGACATGTCATGTCGTCGAATTCGACGAATAAAATTTCAAAAACGATATCAATAGTCAATTTATCAGATTTCTCAACATCAGAAATTATTTATAATTATCAACAAGAACAAAATGAAGCCAATATTGATAACGAGACCAGAATTTACAAGTCCGCTGTTTCACTGCGATCCAATTCTATGTCTCGCAACTTGCTGTTTTCCCTGTTTGACTTTTCACTCGACACAGATGGCGCTTGACAGGTCAAAAGTTGGTTCCCGTTCTGGATTATTTACCTTTGTTGAAACTGCTCTACAACTGAGTAGCTTTTGGGTACCGGTTATTGTGGAGACTTACGCTGCTACAATTCCAGCCGTCCTCTACTTTATCGAAGCTGCACTGTGCATTGGATCATGTGTAAGTTTTCTTTGCAGAAGAATAACAATGTTATTTTTCTACGTCAAATTAAGTCGGGTTTTTGTTCTTTTGTCGAAATTTCAAAAAATTAACTTTTTATCGAAATACCATAGCAAATTCGGAAATCTAGGGTGTAGGGCGCCTAGGTTCACAATTGTAAACCCGGTTAATAAAATTATTCAAAAGAGTGAAATCAGGGGTTTTTATGCGCTTCGCGTCTGATTTATAGAGAAACTCATTGTGACGTTATGTGCCTTGACATAAACCACGCCTTCAGTAAATTTGAGTCACCTTTTTGACCGAAATTGTGAATCGGGTTCACAAAATTGTTAACCAACCGATTGTGAACCTGGGCGCCCGCCACCCCAAATCTTGCTTGTCGCTTCGGAATTCTTCGGCGATTCGAGCCGCCAGCCCGATCTACGGGGACAGCTCCAACATCTTAATTTTGAAGAAAAAATGTAAATACAGCGTTTTGTTAGCTCAAAAATTATGCTCATATATCAATTAAGATCACGTTCATGCTTATCTACGATCAGAGACAAGAAATCCGTGGAAAATATGGACTTATGGAAGAACCTCTCATGTAAGGTCAAAAAAAAATCATAACAAATATATTTTTAGGGATTGTCTTGCAATCGCCTTCTGCAGAGTTTGCGTCATGATCCAGCACGAGAAACAAACTCACCCAACCACCATGATTGTTTCAACTCAAAATCCTGTTGTTGTTCAACCCTAAGAAAAAATGAGATATTTACTGTTGATTATAATAACGAAAATATAATCTTTTGTGGTTTCTAAAATAACTTGATCTATCAATCGAAAAGAAATGGAATGCGTGAAAGCGAGATTTTTGTATTTTAACGCCATAGGCACACTCTTAATTTTACATATTTTTGACAGGTACGGGATGATATGGATACGTTTAAATAAAAAAATTTTACTGCAGCCAGATTTGGATTCCTTATGGAAACACGCTCCATTCATAGTGGTTCATTTTTTTGTGCAAAAGAAAAATTGAGTTACGTGGGTGATAACATTGAAGTTGAGCTCAGACGTTACAGAGAATCTTCTCCGTGCCGGATTCTGTAGAGAAAGCGCGCCACTTGTGTCTGACGGGCACCTTCAAATTTGTAACTGAGTAAAAAATTCGAAATCAAAACTATTGAACGAGTGTGCGCTTTGCGCTTCAATTGATGAAAACGGGGTTTCCTTACTTGGTAAAATTCCTTACTTGGTAAAATTCCTTACATGGTAAAATTCCTTACTTGGTAAAATTTTTTCTTTACCAAGTAAGGAATTTTACCAAGTAAGGAATTTTACCAAGTAAGGAATTTTACCAAGTAAGGAATTTTACCAAGTAAGGAATTTTGAAGCGAAAAATATTCGAAAACAAAAATTGACCATATTGACATGAAAAGTATTCTCTGCGAACCCCCTCCGAGACAATTTTTCAGATTTAAATTTTTCTCAAATTTATGTTTCGGTATAATTTTTTTTATACCGCCAAGCGAATTCGCTTTCGCTTCGCTTCGTACTGGAGAGCAGAATTCGCTTCGCAAAAATTCCCAAATTTTCGCTTAAATTTTTGTAAAGCAAGCGGCTTTGAAATTCGGAGGCTTCTTAACCTTACGCCGCCAAGTGTGCCATATATGGCACCAAGACTTTAAACCGCCTGTAATTTATTTTTTACTTGGAGTAAGAATTTCGCCGACCCCCCTTTATACCCTTATTTTTCGCTAAACTTTCACGTGGTAGGCATTTGGTTGGCTTAGCTTCGCTACAAATGCGTCAAAATAGCGAATTTAGCTTCGCTACTCGTGTGCCATATATGACACAAGAATGCATTGTGATGTGCCATATTTGGCACATTTGGCGGCGGTGGGACTTTTTTCCGCCGAAAATGCATTGTAAGGAATTTTCCCTTATATGAGGAAGATAAACATTGCCGACATCAATCTGATGTCATTTGATGTCGTCTGATGTCCTATAATGTCAAATGTCTAACATTTGGAAGCATGACAAAAAAAAAATTATTTTAAACATCTCCAGCCGACTTTTTAAGACTTGTGCCATATTTGGCATATCGAATACACTGCAATGTGCCATATATGGCACATTTGGCGGCGGGGGGGTGAAATTCGAGTTTGGCGGCGTAAGGTTAATAAATGATCAATTTTATGTAACGCCTTGAATGGCTGGAATTAAACCCGAAAATGGATAACCTGGTTATGCAATAACCTCGGCGCCCGACACCTAGCAGTCCCAATTTGTTAAAAATTCAATCAGAGTAGATTTAAATTTTTTTACTGATATTAATATCAATCTTTACTCGTCGTGCTCAAAAACGTTTAACTTCTCAATACACGGGCGCGCGACTAAGCGCTCAAAACACGGGGTCGGGTGAGGGGACCACAATGCATTATTCGGCCCCGCGCGGCGCGCAAAATTCGGAGTGTAATAAAGAGCGCTCAAGACTTTTAGCTCTAACTTGCGTTTCCGGCGAGCAAAAAAGTCACAATACATATCGCTGGAAAGCTTGAACACTCACCTATCAAGATTTACAATTAATTTTGCATAAAACTTTTTGGATTTACGGCTGGAGAGTGAAAGATAAATCCGGTGCAAAATGCCACCACTTTTGAGAAAACTTCCAAAATTTCACAAAGTGGTTCGTTTTAGTCATCTTAGCTCACATATCAAAAATCAGGTCAAATGGATTATCACAACAGAAATGACGGCGGCTCAAAGTCGCCGTGGTCGGTTGAACCGACCACGTGTATTGAGAAGTTAAAGTTAATGTTAGCGCATTGGTTCATTTATGTACAAAGTAAAAAAAAGTATTCCGGTTACTTTTACCATTTCTAGAACATACCTGTTTTCCACGTTGATAGAGCATAATTTTGCCAGTTTAAAATGAGCCAATATCTTTCCCAAAAGGACAAATATGATATTGTCGAAGAGATCTACAAGCACGGTCAAGCTGCTGAAAAGCAAAGATTCAAAGAATTTGTCTCCGCTACAAGAATGCAGAGATGGTGGCGAGGGAGGATAGCCAGGATAAGACTGACAAACGCCGTCGAAGCGGCCTCTACTGTCAGTCGATTCATGGGAGCCGTCAAGGCAAAAAAGATTCTGATGCGATGTATAAAAAAGAGGGTTCTTCTTGATCAACGCGAGTTCTTTGACCAGAAGATTGTTAAATTTCAAGCTCTATGGCGTGGATATGCAAGTCGAAAAAACAAATTCTCATATTATCAGTGGAAACGTGATTTAGCGGTAAGTAAACTCAATCATTGAACCCTAAGAAATCATATGTTACAATTCTTTGAAACCGACGTTAATATTATTATTTTTTATACGGCTTATATTAAAGACCTTATCATTCCATTTTTATTTATAAAAAATTTGAAATTTGAAATACTTTTTGCGACCGACAACCATTTTTGATTAAGTGTATTAAGAATATTAAGTTATGATTCAATTTTGGTTTTTTTTCAACAGGAATTATTGATATTTATCGCAATAAAACTAGTTATTCTTCATTTTAAAACCCAAAAGAATCGTTATCTTAGTTCTAATCGTCTCTTTTGGGGAAAAGATAATGTATATAATCTTCGAAAAATTGTTTTTAATCGCCATGCCTGTTTTGAATAATTTTCCAAACAGTTGTTTGTCGCAAAATTTCTATATTGAGACCTTAATTTAAGATCTTCACCAGAAAGTCCATCAAATTTTAGGCCCATAACGTCCTGGTCTCGTTACTATCTGACAATGATTACAGGGAGTTAGAGGAGTCGAAAGGTGCTCCATGTCCAAAATGGATATTAATCATATCAATGATAATATGATATTATGGCCGTTGGAGGTTCGCCGACATAGTTTCATGAACTCCGAATCAATCACTCTTTCTCAATGTTTATGGACTGAATTATTTATTTAGAAACTTGAAATCATAAACGAAATAACACTACGAAATCTCAAGCAGTATAAAATCATGAAACAACTCGAAGAAGCTCAACAAAAGAACGAAAAAGAAAACAAATTAGGTTAGAGTTTCAACAGAATGATCTTTTGTGTGTGAAGAAATGGATTTGGCTCAAAATCATTAATAGGAGATCAATGAAAAAATAATTAATAGGCCATATTTAGGGTTTATCACGGGAAAATTGAAGTTATCATTTTTTCCTGAAATTTTCTCAAAATACCGAAATAAGAGGCGGCGCTCGACGTTTTGGTGGTGCTGCGCGCACTGTCTCGGCGCACTTGGTGCAATGATAATTTACCTCCCAAATTGTTTGAAATTAGTTTTCTATGAGTTTTAAAATATGCTGAATGCGGTAACGATGTAATTTATTGCTTGATCGATTATTGCATAATCGAAATTCAGCCAATAAAGAAAAAAAATCCATGTCAAAAGGCTTTTTATTTATCTGCCTTTGTCCATTCTAAACTCTTAATCAGAAAAAAATCGACCAAACTACGAACCTATTAATTATCTGACTTGCACTTCGACTCAAATCGTGGACAGAAGCAAGGTTATTCATAAAAAAAAGCGTTCCGAAATCATCCCTTCCTGCATGATAAACGTCTTTGAGGAAAAGAAACCGCCAGTTCAGCTAAATCCGATAAAATCTCGTGGAAGACCAAAAGGACCATTTCGATCTGAGGCAGCTGTCAATAAGCAGAAAATGCGAGCGCCGAGTCCGACTTTGAGAGTGGCAACTCCCTATGATTTTCATAAAAATAAAAAGCAATACGAAAATAAACTTTGGTGGATAAGAAGAATTCAAGATCCAATGGTAAGCTAATCGTCAATATGCTCCATACAAATCTAGCTGTTATAGAAATCCTGGGTCAGCACATGCCACAGAAATCTTGCTGGCAAGGCAAAGAAAGTTAATCAGAATTTTTTTTTTGTCAAATCAACACCAAATCCACTCACCCTTATTAAAAATGTTGCTCGAACTCTGACAAAAATTTTTTTATTAAGCACCCCCCCGTCAACAATTTTCCTCAAAAAATCGAAAATTTCAAAAAAGCCATATTTTGGCTTCTAAGCGAGCCTGGAAGTTCAATTTATAATCAAAACTTGTTGGGAGCACTTCTTGACCAATAAAAATCTGAAATTTTAGCAAAATTTGGACTTTTTCATCATTTTTCGTCAAAAAGTCCGATTTTCAAACGCGATTTTGAGGGTGTTAGAATCGAGATAGACTCCCAATAAATGAAGCCTCAAAATCGTTTTTTGACCTGTAGATTCCATTTCAGGGGTCAAAATTTCAAATTTCCGAAAATAGATTTTTCGAAAATTGTTGACGGGGGTCCTTAAATCTTAGGGTCAAACTTTAGTTTAATCTAGCTAGAAATAATTTTTAAAATTCGAATAAGACGTTCTGATATATATCCGAGGAGAAAATCGTCTCAATTAGAGTATAAACCAGGGCTGTCGATTTCGAGTCCCGAGACGTTTTTCCGGATAATCCGCAAGCTTTTAAGCGTTTTTACGCTTTACAATAATTACTCGGGCTGTCTTTTACTAGGTGAAAATATTTTTGTGAAATAAAGACACCTAAATGGCTTTTTTAGTCGCGGGTAATCCGAAAGAAGCCCTGGTACGTTTTAAAAATATAATTTTTTTTTCATTTTGAGACAATATAGATAACTTGAATAATTCAGTTGACTGGAAAATCTTTAACCCTCTGCGTGACGATCAGAACTACTCCTATGCGTGACGCGGGTGCATTTAGTGCACCCGGCCCATCTATGGAAGATAAAATATCTTTTGAGACGGCCAAACGGGGACGCTGGGCGTGTTTCCCATTTTCTCGCCTAACGCTTTTTCCTTCAAATTTTATAATGCAACTTACTGTCTTTTTTTAGAAGTTCGAAAAGGTGTCGAAACCATCATACGAACGTACTCTTTGGGGACTAACGAAATTCTATCCTGGTGAATTGACGACATTCAATTTACGCGACGAGTACGAAGACCCAAACAGACCAAAGTTTAGATCTCAAGTGAGAAGCATACCACTCTTTGATCAATTTGGGCGAACCTATAATGAAAGATAGAAAGATGCAGCTTGACCAAAATAAATTATTTTATAGTCAATTTGTTATTTTTTATTTATTCTTGATTCGAGCTAAAACGAGAGAAGTTACAAAGATTACGAATAAAATATTTTCAAGGTTAAACGCAGATCGTACCAATTAATTGGTATGTCCCTTTTCCTATCATTTAACAATGAAACTATCAAGTTTACTGTATAAATGATTGAAATATATGATTCTTAGACGCTAAGCTTCAATTTTTTCTCCTTATTATACCCATATCATTTTGAAAATATGAGTATATATGCAAATTTCAAAATGTGTCGAAAGACGACGTGAATAAAAATATCCTTTCAAAAGGGAAAAATATCCGAGTTCAAAATCTTGTTCAATAGCTAAGATCAAAAATTTTCGAAAAAAATTATTTTTTGACACCGGAATCGAATTCCTCGATAAAAAGTTACTCCATATGTCCATAATATTTTTCATACGTTAAGGAGGGGGTCGACGAGAATCGGGATTTCCGTGACCAGTGTTTGAAATAATGGTCAAAACTCTTGTGAGCGAGTGAGCGCGAGCTGAGGCCCTCAGAATTTTAACACGAGTGAGCGAGCGCGAGCAGACTCTTTTGACTTTTTCGTGAGCGAGCGAGCGCGAGCGCAGATACCAGGATTTTTCTATGAGTGAGCAAGCGTGAGCGCTCGCTCGCTCGCTCGCGCTCGCTCGCAGCTTTTTAACAACGTTTTCATTGAGTGATTTCTTGAAAAATTCTAATACTTTTAAATTTGAACAACTTTTAACTATCATAAATTAATGATGTGTATTCTTACGAGATTAAAAGATAGATTTCATAAATATGAAATGATTATAGAAGAGGGTTCAAGCTTTCTAGCAATACATTTACGAGCTTTTTTACCCGCCGGAAACGTCAATTAGAGCCAAAAGTCCTGAGCGCTGTTTTTCACACTCTGAATTTGGCGCGCCGCGCGGGACTGGATAATGCATTGTGGTCCAATAATTGGACCCCGTGTTTTGAGCGCTTAGTCGCGCGCCCGTGTATTGAGAAGTTAAAGTTGAGTTATGAAGAATTAAAGGGCCTTATACCAATTAATTTGTCGCTGTGCGTTTCGGCGTTAATTTGAATGAAGCGAAATAGAAAAAATCAAGAAATTGATTATGGAATACAATCGATCAAATCCTGGGTCTCAAAATCTTGAAAAAATGAGTTTTTTATTTCCTTTATAAGTTATGAGTCATGAATCAAATTGTCTTTTTGATCACCGACTTACGATCACGGACTGGATTAGTTGGTTTTGGATCCCGAAGGGGAGTAGCTTGCGGTGCAACAGGTGGAAGAGCGTAAGATGGTGCAGGCTCGGCGTAAGACGGAGTTAACGGAGCTTGCCATGAAGGAGACCCTGCTACCGGATCTTCAGTAGGATATATAGATTGTTCTCCGAAGAAATATGAAGAAGCACTTCCATATGAAGATGCCCCCAAGGATCTTGAGATCCCTGATTTCCGGGATAAGACATTTTTATTTCGAGTTTATTTCGAGCGTGATCCAAACTGCATTCTTTTCGACGATCTTGCAAATAAAACACCTACTGGCGGTGATGCCTGAAATCACCAAAGAGAATCCACTGTTTTATATTTTCAATAAATTTTCGAAATATTTGGAAAAAAATGATGATTAACAAAGTTTATTGATATATTATGAGCTTTAGCAAAATAATTCAAGATGAGAATATTTTGTCCTTGTTAATATACGCATTCAATTGTTCCATAATGCTGCCAAAGATACCGCTGAGCAAAAAGAATAGAATAATGTAGCAGAATATTGATTTACATCTTTGATCCGAGTAATTTTCATTCACTATAAAAACCATTAGTAATGGTCCACTATGGTAAGGCTTAAGGGGGTTCGACGATAATCGGGATTTTTAGGAACAAAATTCCGAGAAAACCTGATTGGCCGGAAAAATTTGGACTTTTAAGGTTATAAGAAAAGGGTTGAAAAAATCTATCGGCGAAAAGAAAAAAAATTTTGACCAGAAAAAATGGTCGAAAACTTGGTCTAAAAGTGGACCCCAAATTGCCATTTTGGCAATTTTTTGATTTTTTCGTCATTTTTCTTCGGACACTTTTTGTAAAGAAGTGCACAAAATTTCTGCGAAGACTCGCGAAACTCTTTGCCGATAGATTCTTAATACCCTTCTTTTCCCAACCGAGAACTCAAAATAAACTTACGCAATCGGGTTTTTAGGGAAATTTGTTTTTAAAATTCTTATTTTCGTCGACCTCCCCCTTCAGTTAAGGTTAAAACTCTTTAGTACTAAAGTTATATTAATACTGAAAAGATAATTTTATCTCTCAGAAAAACATAATTTTTTGATAATGTCGGTTTTTTGAATAATGTCTTATTAAAAAAAGCGTACCTTTTACTTGTACCCAAATCATTGCTTGATAAAGATCACTATGATTCCATCCAGTCTTCAAAAACCGTTATTTAAAATTCGTACATAATAACCTAAGCATTGGATAAGCATAGTATCTTCTTCTGAAAGTGAGCGCATCTCCGGATTCCAGCCGGATTTCACACCACATTGATTTGGAATAGTTGGAAACTGATACAATCGGTCATCGAATGATTTTCTTGTGCATGGCAGAATAGCGGTGGTGTTTTTTGGTTCACCTGGAATGCTAATAATAATTATTTTTTTTGAAGTAGTGATTTACCTGGAAGCACCTCAGTGATAAAAAAATGAATAAATTCGGGACCACCTCGAACGAAATTAGCTTTGGTCAGCGGAATCCTGCGCAGAGTTCGAAATTTTCAAAAAGTCGCAGCTCTCAATTTTGCCCCCAAAGATTTCAAAGTCTTCCATTCCCAAAAAAATGGGAGCCAATGAGAGTTAATGGCTGCCAGCTCCCAAAAATTTCGAACTCTGATCCTGGGAGGCTTCCAGACTGTTTTAGTACCACCATGAGAATTATTACTGTCTACTCGAACACTCACAAGTATTCTATTACTGGTCAAAATATTTATATATTGACGGAGAATCGCTTTTCGTAAATTGATATCGGCATTCTTCGGTGATCTTGATCTGGTTACTTACTTTGGAAAGGGATCAAGAAATGAGCTTTTCATTTAATTATGAAACCAATAAGACCTGAAAAGGGCTTTGAGATCTTCTAAATCGTGACATTCTTTGTCAGGAACATGAACAGGGTCGTGGATTTGAACAACGTGGCTCATTTGAGAACTGCCTTTGTAACTGACCATTTTTACTGTTTCCATAACATTCAAAAATAAGTTCTAGAAATTCAAAAATACTTTTTTGATCAATTTTTCATATAAAAATTGTTATTCCGTCGCCAAAAGAATTCCAACAGCAACAAACTCTCAGTTAACCACCTGCATAATAGAGCGAAGCAGCTCTTGCAAAACTTGCTCAATCGACGGCTTGTTTATCAGTTTTTGCGGTAATGTTAAAAAAGAGAATACAGTCGGAGTCCAAAATAAGGGACTTTTCTTGCTCCAAAATTTTCGAAAAAAAGTCCCTTAAATTGGGTCATCAAAGCAAAAAATATGTCGCTGAGAAGTTTTTTCGAAGTATATTTTTTACGGCAAAATAAGCTGAAGTTATTGTTTTTGTGACTTAGAAGACATTTTTGAAAGAGGAAAACATATTCTGAAAGGCAAATCACTTCAGTTTGGGGCAAAGCTGGTTGAAATTAAGGTAATTGATACCCTTTATCAGCTCTCAACTAACTGAAGAAGCTTACTGATCTCGGAAAGTCCCTTAAATTGGATTTTTTTCTGCCGCTGATTTTCGGCATTTTGAGCAAAAAAGTCCCTTATCTTGGTGTCCCTTATTTTGGACTCCGACTGTATATAAATCAGTATCTTCCAAAGAAGGTGGCAAAGATTCTAGTTTTATTGGACATACAAGGAAAGAAATAAATTCTTGCTTATTTTATCTAGAAACAAAAATTTAAATTCGAGTTGACTTTTCCTTAACGCGCGAGCGCACGGCGCCCCTTTTTCGGGGCAGAGCCCGTTTATCCTCGATTTTTTCAAGTTTTCATGATCGAAAATTTTCGTTACCCCACCTTGCTGGGGCTAAATTTTGTCGACAGTGTGTCTATTATGTCTTGTAGAAGACTTTTTTTGACCTAAGAATTTACTGGTTTTGCGCTAAAATGTTTAAATGGGGTTTGCCCCGAAAAAGGGGCGCCGTGCGCTCACCGGGAAAAAAATTTTGTGCGCTCCCGCGTTAATTGTTCGGGGCAACAACAAGGGGGACTTCTGTTACGATTGGGCGGTCGTTTACGGAAAGAACGACATAATCAGGAATTGACACAAATTTACTCAGGTCGGAAGCGCCGGAGAATGAGCATGTTGCTTCTCTCTTTCAACAAAATCCGGTAGATTTTTAGTTCTTTCCCTGTTGAGCCCATTTTTTGGAAATAACCCATCAAAAGATGGAAAATGATGGGAAACGGGCGAGGATAGGTTAAACAGAAGAGGACTTCGGGGATGGTAAACGGGAGTCCCGTTACGGGACCGGGGCAGGGTGTAGGGCGGCTACGTTCAAAACGCCGTTCAAAAAATTTCCAAAAATCCTTATAAAAATGAGCTCATATGCGCTCCGCGCCTGATTTGCAAGAAAACTCTTCAAATATGATGCCAACTTCCTCTACTTACACGCAGTTAACCATTTGAGTCAATTCTCTCAACAAGATTTTTCGAAAATTTTGAACGCCGTTCAAAAAATAGGCCAAAAAAACGATTTTGAACGGGGCCGCCCGCCAACCCCGGGGCAGGACAATAGTTTATTGCCAATAGAACTACTACCCCGTCTTGGAAGAGTGACCCTCCTTTTGCCAGGAAAATAAGTCAAATCCCGGCAAAAGGAAGTAACGTCTTGAAGTCGCCAACATTCTTTAAAATCGATGGTAACGTACAGCTAACACACTATTCAATAAAAAATTGGACATTATAATTTCAAACAAACATTATAAATCAATTTCTGTCAAACCCTTAACAAAAAGAAAGAAAAACAAATAATAAAAAAGATAATTTAGATTGGAAAATCCAAGAAAACTTCAAATTTGAATTTTTGGATTATGACAAGTCTTCGCTCTTACCTCTTAGACTGAAAATGTTTCGGGAACTAACCCTAGCCCTTTTAGAAGAAAAATTTTCATGAGCACGAAAGGAGAATTCGCACAGGTTTTCGGGGCTAGGAGCTCGCAATTAACTCCCGATTTGCTCCCAATTTTACAAATCTTTTTAAAATCAATAAATATTAGTCTAGGAACTAATCTGCGCACGCAAAATTGGCAACACTCACTAAAAGTGAGTCACTTTATCGTATTCTTCTAGAAGAGACGTTTTTCTGACTCAATGTATCTTTAAACGTCTCTTTTGAAATTCAATAAGTATGTATAGCCAAAATTACATCTAGTATGATTTTAATAATCTTTGAAAAATACCTAAATTTAAGATTATGAGCATTTTATGAATAAAAGTACCGCATGTGCGCGTATTTTTATAAAAAGATACGTTTTTTTGACTCAACATATTTAAAATTGTCTCTTTTGAAATCTTTTTCAAATCAGAATTTGCTCGATAATAGTAAATCATTGTAAATTGTGATATCCCTCCATTCACCCGATTTTACCACTCCTGATGTTCCTCTCTCGTATAAATTTTCAGGTCTCCTTACTTTTTCATGGATGAAGACTTTATCTTTGATCCGTTTCGCAAATTCTAGTTAGCGACTGCACCATTAAATTAACCGCAAAAAATAAAAACGAGAAGATTTTCGCAGCAGGTTTCACAATTCTTCTTTGGGACGATGGAGATTATGTAGATATTTGGGAGATTACAGGAATCGATATGACCTTTTTTGCCCAAACAGAAAAGTTGCATCCGCCCTCTTGATTTTGAAACCCAACTGTAATTTTTTGAAAGATTTATAATAAACTGGCGTTGCCTCACCTTCGGGTCGGCTTCGCCCTGTCCCTGACTGAATTGAATAAACAGGCGTTGCCTCTCCTTTGGGTCGGCTTCGCCCTTTCCTTCACTTAATTGAATATACTGGCGTTGCCTCCCCTTCGGGTCGGCTTCGCCCTGTCCCTGACTGAATCGAATAAAATGGCATTGCCGCTCCTTCGGGTCGGCTTCGCTCTGTCCCTGACTGAATTGACTTTTAGTTGGTTGCCGTTCTGTTATTGCAGCTTTGGTTGCCCCTTTACCCGCGCTTTTTCTATTGTTCCTTTCTTGACTCGCTCAAAGTGATTCCAGGATGCTGCCCCTTCGCCCGCTCTTTGGGGGGCATTTATCTGCGCAATCCACTGTAACAGGCATCTTTGGGTCAGCTTCGCCCTATCTCCAACTGAATTAAAGGTCTTCCAGCAATAGTTTTCAAGTTAAAAAGTCCTCCGGACTTTTACTTATACTTATACTTTTTATAATTCAAGTAAAGTCACGTGATTAATTTAAGGCAATGTAATGAGAAAAAACGGAATGAAAAAAAAGTGTCATCATCAGGATTCGAACACCCCAATAAGTCCCACTCCAGAAGTTTGTACAAAGAATTAGCTCTAGAATTTTTTGCACAAAAGTGCACAAAGAGGTTGAATAAGATTCTGAAAGCGTTTTTTCTGTAGATTCAGATTATTCTTGATCTAGCTTTAAAAGAGATTAAAATAAAAAGTTATCGAGAAAAAACTGTAATCTGTATTAGAAAATTGACATTTTTGATGGAAAACAACGTTGAATCAATTTTCAATAATGAAATGAAATGTTCCTTATGACTTGTTTTATACATAAACATCGATTAGGAATGGTTTTTTAAACTTTGAATTATGCTCATTTTATCACCGTTCACTCCCTATTTATAACAGACATTTAATTTATACCTTATCAGGTTGACTTCGTTTAGACAAGGTGGCCCAAAACAGCAATATTTTGATCTTGTTTTTCTGTTTTACTCAGTTCGAAATTTCACACTGCTCTCTCAATATAAAAGTATTCTTTTTCCTCTGTTCCTTTTTTGTTCATCTTAAGTTTAGTATCCTGATGAAGTTTATTCAATAAACGAAAACGTTATATTTCGATCCACCATAGAGGATGATCTTCGTCCAAGAAATAATTTCGAACTTACTGCTTAAGATATATCATATATGCGAAATTTCCGTATCTCTTTTCTGTATCTACATACCGTGGTTTTCCATTTTAAGAGCGCCCAATTTAAGAGCGTTTTTGTCAAGATTTGGCGAATTTTGTCATCCGTTGAAATTCCAGTTTAAGAGCGTTTCTGGATATTTTTCATGAAAATGATAAAAAATAAAGATGTTTGGTAAATCATATGCCAAAAAAGGCTTGGTTTTTCCTTCATTATTTAAAACTCTCCTCAATAGTCTTCCATAATTGATTCGGGTCTTTTGAACGAGAATCAACTCCTGATAAGAAAATGTTAATCATGTTCTTGCAAAATGAATATCAGTTATTTTGAAAGCGTTAAATCTGGGTATGGTCGCCCTTCAGCATATGCAAATATAGACTGAATACGGGTATAATTTTGCAAGATTATGAAAATAAATTCTAGAACACATCTGCCTTTCCAAAAAAGCCCAAAAAATTCGAAATCATAGATCTTTTTCGAAATTCCATACTTCTTTCTTCAAGGTCCATTCTGGCGCAAAGGTTTGAAATTTCTGACGAAAAAATAACTGTCATCCGGCCTTGATAGAAAAATTTCCAATTTAAGAGCGATTTGAGCGACCCGTGTCATCTGAAAAACGCTCTTAAAATGGAAAACCACTGTATTTGTGAAATCGTTTGACAGTAAAAAGCGAGTCAACTTGACTCAGTTTTTAATTTTAACTAGTCGAACACTACTGCCACCACAACAACAAACAATACTAGTGAAGGGTTTTCAAATATAAATAGCCAAAATAATATAAATAAGATGATAGAAACACACCATTCTGGTTTATATATTTTATTTTCTAGAAATTTTCGTCTCCTTTCATGACGTTTGACTCTTTTGGGATCTTTTCAGTTTTCTTTTCAGTTTTCTCCCGATCGGAAAAAAACTGATTAAATAGAAAAGAATCAAATCTTCACAAGAAAATAAAAGACCTTACAAAATCTATCGGATCGAAAATATTTCGACAAGAAAAAATTACAGTTTTACAGTTTTTACAATTTGGACCCGCAAAATTTGGCCCTTTTTCGAATTTCGCGAAAATTAATAAAATTCGCTCAATAAGCCATCCAGTGTTTGAATAAACCCGCCCGCGAATCCCGCGGGGGCCGTCTATAACTTATAGACTATAAGTTATAGACTATAACAAGGATCTTATTGGATAATATTCTCTAAAATGATTGAGAATTGACTGAGAATTTTTGTAATTATGTAGTGCTTGTTTTCTAATGACTTTTGCAACATTTTACTGTAATAAGCGAGCTTGCCCCTGGCGCGCTAAGTGCGCACGTGACTTAGGAGCGGCAAGCGAGCGCACGTGACGCAGCGCGCAGAAAACCAAAAATTTCGTTTTCAACGAAATTGATGAAAAATAACCGCGCTCTTGGAAATTCGCCGAATCCGTCGTTTACAACGAAATTCTTGGAAAATATCGAAATGCACGGAAATCAACGAAATTGGCGGATAAGTATATAAACTGTTCACTGTTCAAACTTTTCACTTACACTCACAGAGATAAC
Source organism: Oikopleura dioica (assembly GCF_907165135.1). Taxonomy (NCBI): domain Eukaryota; kingdom Metazoa; phylum Chordata; class Appendicularia; order Copelata; family Oikopleuridae; genus Oikopleura; species Oikopleura dioica. The sequence goes on from NC_137291.1 coordinate 422,423, forward strand.
TAGAGTGCCAATAAACAACAAAATACAAATTTTTGTTTCCCTTTTTCTTTTGTCACTTGCGTAATAGAAGCAAGCAGTACAATTATTTTTTTCAAAAACCTCAGTTGGATTCAAACAAGCCGAGGCTCACATTTTCCTGCACAATCAATCAAATCAAGCCTAGATTTTTGTTATTATAATAAACTCAAATGATTGTTAACACATTGGTATCGCATTTCATTTCATTGATTTTAAAGCTTTGTGTTCTATCTCGTAACAAAAATTATCTCGAGAAATATAAATTATTAAAACAATTTGTAGTGTTATGATTCTTCAATGAACGTCACTTACCACTAGAAAAATTTTTAGTGGAACCCTGCTCAATTGATTATTGAAGAATTTCTATCTTGTATTTAGGGGGTCTCCAACGATTTTTCTCAAATTGGCCATTTTCGACCGGCGCTCACGCCGACACGGACTTATATTTTTAAAAAAAATTTATGTTGATCAAACCTAGATCTAGTGAAGCGTGTCTCAGATTTTTTAAAATCCAACCACATCTGGCGCTACGGCGCCGAGAAGGAGAGCATCTCGCGGAAAATCGCGTTTTTGGACACTTTTTCACCTGAGATTACTCCAAAATATTTGGTTACAAAAATTTTTTTTCCTCCTGTTTCTGAAAGTTCTAACACTAATTAAGTGAAGCGTCTCTCAGTTTTTTCAATTTCTAAAAAATGATTATGTAACAAAGACGATCAAAAAAATGTACGATTTTGGAAATTTCAACCCTTTGAATTGCCTTTTGGGCATCACCTAAACACTTATTTTCGGGCATAAATAGAAAGATGAGCTCATAGGCTATGAGTCATAGCCTTCCTAAAAATGTGCCATAAGAGACCCTTTAACAACTGTAAGCAAGAGTTTATTTTTTGATTTCGTCAAAATTGGCCACTTCAGCATCAATTTTAGACACTTTTTTCTACAACAATCGAAAAAAGCTTAACCTTTTTTCAGTTTTTTGCATGAGGAATTCAAATCTGAAGAGAAAATATTCTAATTCGTAATATCGAAAAATCTTGTTAATAACAAGTTTGAAAAGGACAAAGGTTTTTCAATCTCATCAAAAATATACAAGTAAGGAGTCTTTTGAAAGCTTTGAATGTATTGAGAACGAATATTATACCCACACAAGAATTTTTGGGGAAGCGAATCCAGACCCCTGGAAAGACATAGAGAAATAATATTTTCTGGTTTCCGATTGGTGAACAGAAACGTTAACTAGATTTTGTGATTTTTACCGAAGTGGCCTTAGATTTTAAAAAATTTTGTTAAGCGAAGTCAATTAAACGGTCGACTATTATCATAGTCTAAGATTCATAGAGAAAAAAAAATCATCTTTGAGCCCAATTTAACCCCGATTCCCATATCCATTCAAAAATCCATATCCCCAAAATTTTCATATTATCTAACCCTAACATTCTTTCGTTCAGACCAAAACCAAGTTCAGTTCTATCTTAACAATTTTACCAGAAGATTAAAACTTATGTCTCTTCTTTATTTTTATGATATCAGATAAGGGCGTCAGAACGTTTGACCAAAAAGAAAACTCAGTAGTAATGTTCTGGTTCAAAAAAGTCCTCCGATATGGTGCTTCCTGAGTTGTTTCCTTAATTTTTTCGGATCGTGGACTTGCTCGATCGCTACTCCTTGCACAGTTAAAAATTCGCCGAAAACGCCTGTTCACTGTTCGCTTTAGATTGAACAGCGATAAAAAAAAATCCTGTTCATTGTTCACTTTGCCCGAAATCGGAAATTTTTTCGCGAAGCTTTTTGAGTCAAACTAGATTTTTTAGAATCTAATGAGTATTAAAAAAGACGTTTTGCGTAGTTAGAGGACGAGTAATCTTCTCTTCCGATTGATCTTAGATTTTAATGTTTTCTCGTCATGCTTTTTTTTGCAATATTGCATTCTGGAACAAAGTTGTTGCTTTTTCACAACAATTCTCTGCTTAGTTTAAGAGTCGATAATAACAATTTTGGCTCTCGACAGAACACGTTGATTGAACCAGAGTTCGAAATTTGTTAGCAGTACTGCCACGACTGCCACTGGCAGCTGTCAATATCGGCAGTCACTTAGCAGTGGCAGTTTAATTTTTCAAGGGCTGGCAGTGACGCAAATTTTCAGACAAGAGCTCTTTCCAGAACCCTGATTCTAAACCAAGTCGAATCCGTTGGATTTAATCCGAGCCCAAATGCGACTTTGAACTCAACCCTAACAGCATTCCTGAATGAATGATTGGGAATGACTTGATAAACTCAAAAACGATAGAAAAACAAAATAATGAAAACCGGTCTCCAGTGCTTCCAAAAGTGCGTCCAAGGTTTGGCCTTATGGCACGCTTGCCGTTGGCAGGCTTAATTAAACTATATAATAAAAAATCGATAAAAATATGCTCGGAGGGGGGTCGACTAAATTATTTCATAAGCCAATAAGCTCATTTTATGTTTTGACTTATTTGACATTTCAAAAAATCTGTTAAAAATCCCTTCCTGGTAAAACTTCTTTTCTTTACCAGGAAAACAGTTACCTTCAGTAACTCTTACTAACTCTTGCCTATCCCCCTCGTGCTAGTTTGTTCCGTGATTTTCGCAGGTGTCCCCTAACACTTACCTTAATTAAAGTAAACTAGACTTCTTATCAATTATTCATATGAGTTAATTATTTTTTCTTCTAACAACACTCATCTCCTAATTTTTGGACCCAGGCGTCACTTCTAAGAGGGTATCCTGGGTCTGAGACCGAGGCGTCACTTTTGAAATGAGTCCTGGGCCTGAGACCCAGGCTTATTGCATCGTTTCTCTTAGCTTTCTAAAACTTATGAATAAATGATTAATGATTGTACTGTTAAACTGACTCCTAAAAATGCTATACTTATATTATCAATTGCCCTCTTTCGGAAAAATGAATATTTACAGATATTTTTTGTCCTTTATGGTGCTCGTTTAAGTATTTTTCCTAGAAATAACAAAACAGCTCTAGAGATTTTCCTTTTTTTAATTGTTGGTAATAAAGTTAGAAATAACGATAGAGATAGATCAAGGTTGTATCCAGGTGGTATGGCATCATTTTAAAGAAGGCTTCATTATAAAGAAGTCGTCATTATAAAAATGGCTTCATTATAAAGAAGGCTTTATCATAAAACTGTTTATAATGAATCATTATTAATGATGCTTTTTTTTGATAAAAAACTAAATCAAAACGAATTTTGATTACTAGGATCATGATTTATTATTGAGCATTATTGATTGTACTGTTAAACTGACTCCTAAAAAGGCTGTGCTTGATTTATCGATATGCATATTTCTGAAAAATACTTATTTACGGATAATTAATGGCATTTATGGTGAATATTTCAATATTCTCTATCACTGATAGACTATCAGAAAACGATTAAACAGCTCTAGAGATTTTCCTAAGAATTTTTATTTTTGGAAATAAGAAAAGAAGAAGGTTCTTTTTTTTCAGAAGAAGGGGGAGTCACTTAATAGCGCCGCCTTGCGCCGCCCTGCGCCGCCCAGTCCCGCTTGATATTGCTCTTCTCAAAGATATTCGGTGTTTCAATGCTAATTTTTTTATGTTTTCTTATTTAAACTTTTATTCTTATACAGTTTTTTATGAAATTTGTTGACAAATTTTCTTGGGACACATTCAAAAATATAGGATATCAAATTTGTAGACATTTTTTGTCAAATTATATCTTTTCTTTCTCCAAAAAAATTTAAGCAAGTTTGTTGGGACATTTTTTTCGAGGCTCTGTATCAAATTTGTGGACATTTTTCAGAAAACAAGGGGAGAAAAAATGTCCACAATTCCATAAATAACGCATGAACGCACGAAATTTCTTTCCTGCTGAACGCATATTGCGCAGATTTCTGCGCAGCACCATTAGAGCGCTCTAGCGACAATTATGGTCGAGATTTGAAAAAATCAAAGCTACCAAAATGAAGCTCAGACGCTTGCGAACGAGCTCATTATAGTTTAAAATCCTAACCGTAACCCGAACTTTGCTAAAAACGGTTATTTCTAAAATTACTCGAAAATGAACCAGTATTTTTTCAATTTTTTTCTATTTCATTGATCTCAAAAACAAATGTACAAAATATAAATTTATGATAAAATTTATATTAAATTTGATGTAAGAATGCGATTAAACGTGGAAAAAATAATTTTCAACCACAGAAAAAATAATGCAGAACTGTTGAAAAGCTAAAAAGCATGATTCGAAAAAATCGGAAATTTTCGTTCTGAAGCCAAATTTTCATCCTGAAGTCAAAAATTTTTTCGATGCCAGATTCGGATTCCTCATCGAAAAAGAGCTCCTAAAGTAGGGGTCCAATTAATATTTTGGTCAAGCAAAGTATGAGATATTGAGCTTTAAAGGGGCTCTGCGCAGAAATCTGCGCAATATGCGTTCAAGCGATAACTCCATATTTAAATAGTCTGATCACCAGAAGAAAGAATACTAATAATTTAGGATGTCAGTTGGGGGAGTCCAAATAATCTCCATTAAATCATTTTGCCATTAAATCATCAATTTATTAAGCACCTGACGCCAAGGGCCCTTACGCGCGCATTATCTGGTAGAGAACTCATGGGGTAAGCGGGGCCCCATTCTCGCTCTCGATCCAAACACTTATTTTTGTCAGGATTTGATCAGATGAGACCCGGTTTGAACCGAACCGGGCGGCGCTATTCAGTACCCCCTCGAAGAAAGGAATGATTTGAAAGACCTTTTTGATTCTGAGAGACAAAACAACGCGTTTCTTATGCAATTTTTTTAGTCAATGACTCTTGCTTTGAAATAAATGAATCAAGATGGAACTCAGAAAAATGAAGCCTCAAAATCATTCTTAAGGGGGAGGTCGACGAGAATCGGGATTTCTGTGACCAAAAATGCGGAAAGACCTGCTTAGATAGACAAATTCTGACTATCTACGTGGAAAGAAAAGGGTCTGAAAATACGGCGGCGAAAACGTGAAAAAAAATTTTTTCCAAAAAATTTTGTAAAATTTAGGTCAAAGTGGGGGTGTCTCGTGACCAAAAAATCTCAATAACGTGAATTTTTTTTCTTAATCAAATATTTTTAAAAGTAAGTTTAAACCTTTAAAAATACAGCGGCGACAATGAAAAAAGGGATGCTTATCGTGAAAATTTTTTGACTGTTGATTAAAAATATCCGATTTTCCTAAAAATCGTCATTTTTGCTCATTTCATAGGGAGTTTTACCAAAGTCGCGGAGACTCAGAATTTTTTACTGATAATTATTAAAAAATCATCAAAAAACAATATCTAGCACATGAAAATTTGATGGGAATTATTTTTGGGTGATATGACCAATTTTTAAATTTCGTAAAATCTCGGAATCCAGACACAAAATCGAAAATTTTGTTAAAAAAAGTTAATAAATCCGCGAAAAGCTGGAGACCAAAAATTCTCCTTTTTTAGTAAGGAATCCAAAAATATAACCAAAATTTTGAAAAAACGAAAAAATTTTTCTCGTCGACCCCCTCCTTAACGCTTTGAATCCATTTTTTGGATCAATTTAATATTGACAATATTATTAAACTCAAAATTTAATTGTTTAAAAAAACAACCTTTCGAGTCATTAGTAAAGACCAGGGATGTAAATCACCACAGCCACCCCACCACTGTGGTGGGGTGATTTTTCACCATCCCCTTTTTTCCGTGGTGGTGGTGGGGTGATTTTTCACCATCACCTTTTTTCAGTGGTGGTGGTGGGGTGATTTTTCACCAACACCTTTTTTAGTGGTGGTGGTGGGGTGATTTTTCACCAACACCTTTTTTAAGTGGTGGTGGTGGGGTGATTTTTCACCATTTTTTTTCGAGAAGTGGTGGTGGGATGATTTTTTACAATGGCCATTTACATTTTATCTGATAGAAAAATATCATTTATTAAGATAAATAGATATAACTTGCGACATAAAAACTACTGTTTATTATAAAATTTTTTAATTTCTTCTCCAAGCTCCTTGAAATTGCCAGCGAATTCGTTTTGCAAATTTCTTTCGATTGTAGCCATCTTCTGGCGATTTCGACTCGGATCTCTTGTTTTGCTGGAGACGATGCTGAACAATCGCTCGATTTCTGATGACGACGAATTTATTGAGAGAAGCTTAAATTTACATTAACGAAAATAATAAGACTTCCATCGACTTACATAACCAGTAATTTTATACAATCTTGGATAATCCATTTTGTTGGTCTCCCAAAAAGATCGAATAAGTGACGTTACTGATTGACTCTCGCCTGGGGAGTATTTTCCATTGATCTTCAAGAATAGCTTCCAGTCCGGTAGATCCAATTTAGTATACTTATTTATTTCATCTAAGATGCTATAAGGACAATAACCGTTATTTTTACTTGTCATTTATTCCCTTCGCGGGTGCTGAACGAGAAGCTGAGGCGACTAAAGAAGGATCAACATCAACTTCTTGGTCATCCGAATTTTGAGCAGGCATTTCACACAAGGTCGGCTCATCGCTTATTTTTCCCCAAAGATCTTTTATGTACTGCTTTGCGTCGTTTTGCCAGTTGGCAATTTCTTTTTTTAGAATTTCGGAATTTTTCCGAAAAAAATAATCCGATGATTTCTCCATATGCCCGATGAGTTTATATAAATTGCACTTGTGTGTCGGCCAATAGACAAAAACCGCGGCTATAAAATATAATGAAGTAACTTTGAAACATGAAAATTTATACCTTTAGTAGCGCCCAAGACGCGAGAACTCTCTTTTCCCTCGACTTCTCCAATCGATTCACTAACATAAGCTTTTCCAGCCATGAAAAACATGAGTTTTATGAAACAGCTGCGAGCGAAAATTTCCTTGTATTCGTTTATTTCGAAATCTTCTTCAAACTCTCCATCCTCATTTTTCTTGGGAACTGCAAGTTTTTCAAGTTCGATACCAACTTGTTCAAAGGTCGGCAAATTCTCGGTGATCTTAATTTCATATGCAAAAATGATAATTAATTAATAATAATTAATAATAATAATTAATGATAATTGTTCATACTTTTGCATCTGTTCTTTCCATCCTCTTGATATATTTCATAATGCAGCTCAAAATGGAGTGAAGAGCCGCGCATTTTTCGAACGCAGGAATTCCATGGGACAAATTCTTTAGAACAGGTGAATATTGGGTCATTTTAAGACTAGAGAGGTCATTTTCAGACTAGGAAAGGTCACATACGACTATTTTCACCCATTTCCTGTATCAAATATCGCTCATTTGATGTTGCAGAGTCCATCGTCTTTTGCCATCGTCTAATCTTTTGCGTTTTGCCATATTTAGCTCTAAAGAACTCGCCCGCGGCAAAAAAAAAAACAAAAAAGTGATATCTAGAATAACTTTGACTAAATTGATCTCGAAACTTTTTTCACCTTTTCAATGGTGGTGGTGGGGTGATTTTTTCACCATCACTTTTCTCAGTGGTGGTGGTGGGGTGATTTTCACCATCACTTTTTTCAGTGGTGGTGGTGGGGTGATTTTTCACCATCACCCTTTTTCGGTGGTGGTGGTGGGGTGATTTTTTCCACCACGGATCACCCCACCATTTTGCTGTGGTGGAATGAAAATGGTGTGGTGATTTACATCCCTGGTAAAGACTCAAAAAAAGATATCATTATTTTCTTTGATTTCCCGATTTTTCTTCTTAAACTTCTTTAATTTTTTGCTATTAAATAAGAAACACCGCGGATATTATGAGCTTTTTTATCAGAACTTTGCAAGATCTTTTATATTAGTGGTTGAAAGAGCTAAAAAGATTGCTTGCCGCGACGAAGATCGAATAAGAAACCTTTTAAAAACTATCTTTCGACTTGAATTAAAAAGAATGGGAGAAACCCGAACTAAAGGAAAGCAGCAAAACTGAAAAAAATCTCCATAAGAGAAACAGGAAGTATTTTTGTTCTGACCCTTTCAGTTCTGACCCTTTATAAAACCTCTGGCAACCTCTGGCAAGACAAGATTGTATATATATCAAAATAAAACCAATCGAAAAGTTCAATTTTATCTTTGCTTTTCTACAGACGTATCTATTATTTTGTTAACCTTACGCCGCCAAACTCGAATTTCACCCCCCGCCGCCAAATGTGCCATATATGGCACATTGCAGTGTATTCGATATGCCAAATATGGCACAAGTCTTAAAAAGTCGGCTGGAGATGTTTAAAATAATTTTTTTTTTGTCATGCTTCCAAATGTTAGACATTTGACATTATAGGACATCAGACGACATCAAATGACATCAGATTGATGTCGGCAATGTTTATCTTCCTCATATAAGGGAAAATTCCTTACAATGCATTTTCGGCGGAAAAAAGTCCCACCGCCGCCAAATGTGCCAAATATGGCACATCACAATGCATTCTTGTGTCATATATGGCACACGAGTAGCGAAGCTAAATTCGCTATTTTGACGCATTTGTAGCGAAGCTAAGCCAACCAAATGCCTACCACGTGAAAGTTTAGCGAAAAATAAGGGTATAAAGGGGGGTCGGCGAAATTCTTACTCCAAGTAAAAAATAAATTACAGGCGGTTTAAAGTCTTGGTGCCATATATGGCACACTTGGCGGCGTAAGGTTAATTTCACCCCCTAAATCTCATTTTTATCCAATAATTTTAGACTCGACAGATTCGGGATGATCTGAGGATTCAGTAAATATATGATTCATGAGCAGACTATGAGTATAAGAGAAATTACGATCACCCCTGAGAAAATTCTCGTCGACCCCCCCCCCCTTAAAAAAATTTTTCAATAATTTCTAGTCTGGAAACTTATCAACGCACGAAAAATTGGGAGAATTCCCTTTTTCGTTTTTTTTCAAAAAAGAGACGTTTTTTGGGCTTGTAAAAAGAATGCTTCTCCTTTGTTCTAATTATCAATAAAAAGATTAACTTGATTCCAGTTCTTGGTTCAATCATTCATCGACGATCTCATTTACAAAATCTTATCAATAACAATACAAATGGGTTCTGTTATAACCAAGTATTTTCAATAGTTAGTTGGATTATATCATTTCAAATTGAACCGAAAATTTTAAAAATCCATCCTAATTTTCGGCATTTATGGCCCTCAAAAAAGAGAGTAAACTTTCTGTAGTCTTGCTTCTAGAATTTCGACTGAATTTATCTGAAATTAAATAATTGTAGGCTGTCAACTTTCAAATCACTGGTGAGACTCAGTTTTTTTATTTGTTGCCTTACCAAGCCCGTCAAACAGGGCAGGCATATAAATTTCGTTTAAAAACTCAGAGCGAACGCGAAGCGAAAGCGAAAATTTTTTCCAGCCAAAAAGCGAAGCGAAAGCGAAGCGAACGCCTGTCTTGTACAGCGAAGCGAAAGCGAATTCGCCCAACGAAAAATTCACCAAAAGCTTAAATTCGCCAAAAACAAAGAATCGCCGAAAGCGAAAATTCGCCAAAAGCGAAAATTCACCGAAAGTGGATCATAGTCCCCTCATCATAGTCTATGGTTCATAGAGGCTCTATCATAGAGCTACACTTCAGTGTTTTCTTTTTTTGAGAATCTTCAAGTGAAAATCCAGAAATACATTCTTTCGAAATTATAAGAAATAATCTCGATGAATTTCAATTTTTTATTTGAACTAAGGCGGACTGCGCCGGAATTTATCCAATAATGAGTAAAAATATTGATTTTCACCAAAATCGCATATTTTTTAATCAGCGAAATTCGGGTACAAGCGCCTTACGCACCAAAGGTACTCTTTTCTAGAATTTGTTGTGATTTTTCATTTCTCTTAAGAAAGTTGTCAGTTTTATTTTTTAATTTATGGTCAACCTTCGGTCATCAAAATATGGAGAATAATCAGTGGTCTCCAGGCAGAGTTGAATTTATTATATTGTCTTGAAAACTTACAGTGCAGGGGTGGATATTTTGATTTCAAACTTCATTTCAAACCCCGAAATTCCCGCTCTCGACCAATCAGGATGGTCAAATTGGGGTTGAAATGAGGAGTTGAAATCAAAATATCCACCCCTGATACAGTGACACATCCTTAACTTGTCACTTTATCCAGGCGCGGCCGTCTTTTGAAAATGGTTAAGAGATCGAAATTTGCTGGCAGTACTGCAAGGACTGAACCCTATTTTCAAGCAACATAGACAAAATTGGTCGCTATTAATTGCTGACCAAAAGAAAGCAAAGAAGAGTCAAACAGATGCGAACTTTCAAGAGATTTTCAAAGAACGAATTAGATTTCTGCTTTCGGCCCAGAGTTCGAAATTTCAAGTTTTTTGGGGAGTTTCCGATCCCCTCCCGCGTCTTCAAAGTCAGCAGACTTCTGTATTCTTGGGGAATTTTGAGATCGCTTTCTCAAAATCTACTCGGTCAAATTTCAAATTTCGAAACAAATTTTGAGCTTAACTTAAGGACTGTTCCCCTTTAAATTTTTCTCCGAATTTTAATGTTTCAACATTTTAGGTCTCCAAAATTGATCTTTTTTGAAGTAACAGCAAATTAACTCGAATTTCGGACCCGCACAATTCGGCCCTTTTTCGAGAAATATGCCAAACAAAAAAGGTCTAAATTTTGCGAGTAAACTGTAAAAAAAAAATTTGGGTCACCGAATAAATCATTCTCGGCCTCGATCATTGGGGAGACGCTTAATAGTGACTTTCTTGGCACTTGATTCTCTTGGCATTCATATCAACGTTGTCTTACTGAGAATTTTTTAGTAAGCATTTTTAATTTCTCAAGTATTTTGTAAAAGATAAATGATAATTCAACTCAGTCACCAGGTTTTCAATCTGCTTATAATGCAGATGGTCAATCATCATGCACAAACCAGCAATGGGGGTTTCCTTCTGGTAATGCGTATCCTGATTCCAACATTCCATACCCAGGGCAACCTATTCTGCCAGTTTATCAAACTGAAGGTTCTGCCGGTCCGTTCCCGTATCAAGACAATAATCAATGGAGCTCAAGTGGTAATGCTTACGAAGCTATTCAAGTTCCTCCTGAAGAACATGTTTTACAAAATCTTCAAGAGTTGTTCAGGCCAATTGGTTTAATTTATAAATAATTAAACATTGTGCACGGGAATGTTTTTGACAATGAAATCTTAACGAGCGTCGAAACATTTTCAATAAATAAAGAAATTATTGATAAATGATCAATTTGAAATTAATTTAAAAATGCATATTTACAGTGATAACCCATTTAAAGGCCCACCATTTTAAGGCCACTTTTTTGAAAAATTCCCAAAATTTGTCATCCTCAAAATATCCATTATAAGGCCACTTTTGATCATCTTAAATTACAGTTAAGCGACCCTACCCTAACGGTTAGGGCCTAACCCTGAACTTACGCCGCTGAAATTTAGCGAAAAGAAGGGGTTTTTATCCGCCATCTGGAGTTAATTTAGTCCGGAATGATCTGAGCGATATATCCTCGATTGATTCGAGAATCTAGCGTGACGCTTTAAGTTCTTGTAATATCTTTAAAGTGAAGCCGATCTAAACAGAATCTAAAATTGAAATTTTCGTTCTTCTGTGGAGAGGCAGTTGGAACTTCCTTAACTTGAGAGAGCAAAATTCAGTCAAGGATTCGTCTTTGACCGAAGAGATTCTCACTTATCAAAGTTTAATTTGTACCCTTTCCAGAACACCAAAAATCAATGTTTCAAATTAAATTGAATTTTTTGATTAAGTGATCAAAGCTGATCTTCGGATGAAAAATCTTTATATGTTTTTCTTAGTTCCTTATTCCTGTTTTTTCACGAAAAAGGCAGGCAAGAGACGACAATTTTCGGCAAATGCCTGTTGTATGCACAAAAAAAAGGAAAAAAATCATTGTCATCCGGCTCAACATGAAAAATGTGCATTTTAAGGGACCCCCGATTTCTCAAGTCTTAATGACGGGTGTCTATGCGGCATTTTTAGAATCCTCGTGTTCTGAGGATCATTTTGATATATTATATGTTCCCCTTACGAGCATTTTTACCCAAAATTTTGAGCCTCGAAAATCGTAAAAATGCATGTAATTTGTACTCAGCGTGGAAATCACATTTTTTTCGACTTTTCGATGTCATCGAAAATAGACGTGTAAGGAGTCTTTCGAACGTTTACAGTGCACTGAGTAAGAATATGATAACCGCATTCGGATTTTCGGCCATATATCGGCGCTAGAGAGCAATTTAGAGCCAGAAAAGGGCCAAAATGGCATCAAAAAGTTTTTGTTAAGAAAAAATTTCTCTTACTTGACCAAACGATGTCTCTGTACTAGAGATTGTTGATAAGGGATCAAGAAAGAAAATAAAAATTGATTTAAGTCTCTATATAAGAGCAAAAAAAAACTAGTTCGACTTTGAAAAAGGCCCAAAACGGGGGTTTTCGCGAGTATCTATGTATTCAGCCCGCTTTTTCGAGGTGTTTGCCCTTATGAAAATTTTTTTCTGTACTAGAGTTTGTTCACTGAGAAACGGGCTTCAAAATGAGCCATTAACCATTTAAAAAGCTTAGCCCAGAAAAAAGTAGTTCGACGTCAAAGTTGGCGAAATCGGGGGATCCCTAAAGGCCACTTTTGAAATTTGCTGTCATCCAAAAATCGGCCTTAAAATGGGTTTTCACTGTAAGTCAAAAATTTATACTTTTTATAAAGAACTACTGTCGTGGATTTTTATCCGACGCCAATGACTCATTAAAAAAGAGGAAAGTCAAGGCCACGTTGCAGGCATTATGAGTCATATGCGCCGAAAAAGATCAAAGAATGTAGTCGCAACAAGAATCTGACTCTTTCGACAATTTATAGCGGCAATAATTATCGGTCATATTATAATTTTCGATCGAGCAGAAAAAGATTATTCTCGATTTTTTGAGGAAAATTGTTGACGGGAGGGGGGTGGTCCTTAAACAAATTAATTTCCTACGTCGATTTAAACTATCGGGGTTATTTTCAGTGTGGTTTCTTAATTGAACCAAAATCAGTTCGCCAGAAGGAGCCGATATAAATCTTCGAAAAGCAATGTTTCACCAATACATAAAAATATTAAAAAGCCGTCCAATACTCGTAAGACATGAACATGAAAGTGGATCTGGCGAGTCAAGACGTACTTACACAACATATGAGCCTCCGAAATTTGCTATGGTCGAATCAAATTTTTCTGAACCTTCGCCGGATTTTGTTTGCTTTTTCATTACCGAAATTCTTCCCGGTAACATGCGTTTTATGCGGGCAAAATTTATTAAATTATTAAGGAAAACCGAGGAATACTGAAGCTTGTTGCTGTTGCTCAAATCCGTTTGACGACCGATTGTATCAATTTCCAGTGAAAACAGATATTTGCGGCTATAAATCTGGCTGGAATGAGCTGATGCCTATTTCAGAAGAAGACATGATGATAATGGAATGCGTGAGTGTTTGCTACTCAAAAATATTTTTAATAATTTTCAGACTGGCTGGAATCAACAACAACTTTGGGCCGGAATGAAGGAAGTTCAACGCGCTTGTAAGTAGGATAATAAAATCAAAAAAACCAAAAGTGGATATAAAACAATTGTCCGCACCAGGGTCGGTTAATACGTGCTTAAATAAAGGCTGCTAAATGGCGCCGACAACACTTATGGTGCTTTTGGCGGGTAGGCAGTATTTTTCCGCAAAATTCGCCGAATCGTCTCTATCTTCGAATTGGAGGACTTTATTTGATGCTGAAACTCAAACCTTAATCCGCACCCAAACCAAAACTAAGGCCGATTTTCGGATGACAGCGAATTCCAAAAATGGCCTTAAAATGGATATTTTTTGTCTCGAGTCGGATGACAACAAATGAAACTCTTGGAAACACGAGATATAACGCAGTCGAATAATTTAAGTTTTTTCAAGTGACACTGTTTTTTTCAGATATTGAATAGAAATTGAAAGAAAGTGGCCTAAAAATGGATTTTTTGAGAATGACGGATTTTTGGGATTTTCCGAAAAAGTGGCCTTAAAAAGGCCGGCCTTAAAATAGGTTATCACTGTAATATCATACTAAAAATGACCAAAAGCGCTGATTTTTCGTAAAGCTTTGTAAAAATTGCTTTTTGACTATGGTGCGGACAATTTACGTTCCGAGATAAAGCCTGCATTCAAAAATATGAATATTTAAGTGGACAAGACTTATTGGACTTCAATCTTCTGTCGATCCCTATGGCTTGTCCTGTTTGTTGTTGGATGGTATTTCGCGATTAAAGACATGACTTCAAACTGATCTTTCTGAATTCCCATAAATTAATGAAAATTGTATAAGCTTACCAGTGACGTCCTGTTAAATTTATTCTTTCAAGTTTTACATTTTCTAACAACAAAAATATATCTCTTTTTGTCATGTTTATAGTATATTTTATAAGTTTACTGACACAATCCGGAGTATTTTGTGATTCCGGGAGGTTATTCTATTTTTTGGCCGGAAAATACTAAGCCCCGGCCGGAAACACCTCCTGAGATGCGGTCGAAAGCCAACATGAAGAAAGCTTATCGATAGATAGCTCTTTGCCAATCTTCAAGTAAACATCCATGAATACATACTTTAAGAATTATAAGAAACAATCAACATGTATTTTTTGCTTTTAATAAATACTTAATTTCAACAGAGACAGGTACAAATACATGGAGTCAAAAAAACGTCTCTTAAGGGGGAGTATAACGCTTTTTTGAAAGTCGGTATTTTAATCATCTCTCTCAAGATTCTTGTAGCTTAGGCCTGGACTACTAAAAAAGATAATAATTTTTTTTCTTATTTTTCAGAAAAAGTACCTTAGAATGACATTTAAAGTTGTTTAACCGCGCCTAGTGAAATTTTCCCGCGACATTCTGTATTAATTTTCTTTATCCAGAGTCGTATATTTTTTTCATTTTTATGAATTTTTTCAATCAGAGATGAATGTTCTCACAAGAAAAAAGCAAAAATATCCTACTCGTCATTTTTAACTACCGATTGACCTCATGAAAATCTTCATTTTTGGAACCACTTCTGCAAAAAAAAAATTTTGTTGAGAATTTTTAGAGTTTACAAAATTTCCTTTAAAACAGCCCTAGATAAGGGAATGAAGTTTCTAAAACCATTAGCGTTTTCATGATTGAAAATTAATTTCTTAGAAAAATTTCAATTCTCCGAGAGGCCAAAATCGCAATTTTTTGAAAACGGGATTCAGTTTCAGCTTTCTACTGCCAAAACCGCTTGAATTAATGAGAATCCGAGAAAAACAGCCCTAGATATTGGTCATATCTAACTACTCGAGGAAGAATTTTTGGGATAGCTAAGGTGCTCTGGAAATAAGAGCAAATCTCCGATCCCCCTTTAGCCGAAAATGCGTGATACTCCCCCTTAAGGGGGGGGGGTCGACGAGAATCGGGATTTTTAGAAACAAAATTCCGAGAAAACCTGATTGGCTGGAAAAATTTGGACTTTTTAGTTGAAAAGAAAAGGGTTGAAAAAATCTATCGGCGAAAAGAAGAAAAAATTTTGACCAGAAAAAATGGCCGAAAACTTGTCTCAAAGTGGACCCCAAATTGCCATTTTGGCAATTTTCTGATTTTTTCGTCATTTTTTTTCGGACACTTTTGGTAAAGAAGTGCACAAAATTTCTGCGAAGACTCGCGAAACTCTTTGCCGATAGATTCTTAATACCCTTTTTTTCCCAACCGAGAAGTCAAAATAAACTTACGCAATCGGGTTTTTCGGGAAATTTGTTTTTAAGATTCTTATTCTCGTTGACCTCCCCCTTAAACTCATAATAACAATATAAATACATTTTTCGTAAATAAATAAAATAAACCTAAATGTGATTCTTGACATTTATGCATAAAGAATATTAAAAGAGACGTTTTCAAAACGAAGAGGGGGTTATAATTCGGGCCTATGATTCGAGCCATCCAATATCTCTAGAATCTGAGCTAATGGTTAGGGTTAGGGACTGGGAACTCTTCAGGGGGGTCCGGGGGGCGAAGCCCTCTAGTTTAGGCCTTAGATTGGGGTCCCGGGGGGCGTAGCCCCCTTGGTTAGGTTTAGGCTTAGGGGCAGCCCGAATGATAACCCCCTACTACCTTTCAAAAAAATATCGAGTCAAAAAAACGTCTCTTCTAAAAGAAATTCAATTAAGTAAGTATTTTAAATTTTTTGTTCACACATCTGTTTCTAGACTAATAATTGTTGATTTTTAAAAGTTATTTAAAATTGTTATACTCTTATTTTAAAAAATCTTTCTCAAACTAACAATCGTTAGTCTAGATACTTATCTGCGCAGGAAATATCGGAAACACTCATATAAATATATTTATCTCATAGAAGACGCTTTTCATCTTCACAAATATATAATCGTATCTATATCAAATAGCAAACTATATCAAACAGTATGATTTATTTTGAATTCAGGTATCGCATGCGAGCGATACATGTGAGCAGAGTTCGAAATCTGAAAAGAAATAGCGACTGCCACTGCCAAGCGACTGCAAGCCTTTTTTGCCAAGTGACTGCCGAAATCGGCAGCTGCCACTTGCAGCTGCCAGTTGACTGCCAAAAACTGCCGATTTCGATACTTTTTGTAAAAATTTTTACAGTCAAACTAAATTCAAAACAGTCGTTTTGACAAGTTGGCAATATAAAAGAAATATTATCATAAATATAAATGTCTCTTCTGATAGGAAAAATGGAATAAAATAGGTCACGGGAGCAAAATTTGGTCATTTACGTTATTTTTCTTTGTCATTCTAGAAAGAAAAACTAATATCTTTTGAAGTGGCAGTCGGTTGGCAGCATTGATCCAAATGCATTGATCCAAATGCCGACTTTATCTATTTGGATAAACTATATGGATAAACTCGGCATTTGGATAAAGTCCACCCCAATCGTTGGCAGCTGTCAGTTACTGCCAGTCCTTGAAAAGTGTAACTGCCACTGCCAAGTGACTGCCAAAATTGGCAGCTGCCAGTTGCAGTCGTGGCAGAACTGCCAGCAAATTTCGATTTCTGCATATAAGAAGACTCGATTTATTCTTGAATGTCTCTTTTGAAATTTAGTTTCGATAATTTGCCAACAACAATTTGATAACGGTTTTTTTTCTTCTTTTGTAAACCCCAGTTTTCTAAACATTTTCTTTATTTAAATTGACCAAAAATTTTAATTGACCAAAAATGGTAAACTAGGCAAAATAGGCGATACGATGATAAAATTTGCAATTAGTCGAAGAAAAATATATCGAAGAAAAAATTTTAAGGCCCTACGTCGGGAAATTTTTCTGAAGACTTATGCACCCCCGTCAGCTTTTTCGAAAAATTGATTTTCGGAATTTCACTATTTTGACCCCGGAAATGGATTCCACGTGTAAAAAAACGATTTTGAGGCCTCATTTTTTGAGGGTCTTTCTCGACTCCTTTTTTTTAAATTTTTGAGTTTTCTTGATCAAAACTTGCTTATGTCAAGATTTTATACTTTATCTAACTTCCAGACGCATTCAGAACAAAAAATATGGCTTTTTTAAAAATATTCATTTTTTGAAGAAAAAAGCTGACGGGGGGGGTCCTTATGAGCACTTTTGTGGACATTTGTGGACATTGTGTTTTATATTATCCAGAAAATGTATTTTTGGATGTCAACTTGAAGATTCGCAATTTAGAAATTCACAACACATGCAGGTGCCTCGTCCCGCCACGGTCCCGAAATGGAGCAAAACTGGGCAGTTGTCAGTTGTTTCGCACCTAAACCGTCGCTTTGATGCGATTTCTTGATTTCCGATTATAAATAAGCGCTCGAGACGTTTATTCTTATCGCGAAAAAAATTTGAGCCGCAACTGAAAAAACGAAAGAAGATCACCCTTTCAAAAATCTTGAAAGCTATAAGTAAACGTGTCGAGTGTAGGGCGCCCTAAGGGTTACCTCAGTATTTGTAATAAAGATAACAGAATTTTAAGCATCATTTTAAGGAAAAATCGAATTCAGACGGCTCAATTTACAGTATTTTAACAAAATTTACTGTAGAATGTTACTGTTCAAAATATTTTCTTTTTGATATTTGATTTATAGACTGCGCTCTTTTCAATGTCGTATTTTGAATTTCTGTTTTAAAATTTTACTGATTAGGATCATCAGACTTTTGACAATAGAGCTAGAAGTCCTCAAAAAAAAAGTTCAAATGCAATTTATTTTTCATATATAGAATACAAAGACAAAATAAAAACGAAAATGTCTTGGCAAAAGAACTCCTCAAACTCATAATTACCTTTAACTTTCGTTTTTATGAGCTTAAGGGGCGGGTCGACGAGAATCGGAATTTTTAAACCAATTTTCCCGAAAAACCCGATTCTGTAAACATATTTTGACTTATCAGGTGAGAACAGAAGGGTATTTAGAAGACAGCGGCAACGAGTTTCACGAGTTTTTGCAGGAATTTCGTGCACTTCATTACCAAATGTAGCATAAAAAAAATAGCGAAAAAATCGCAAAATTGCCAAAATTGCGATTTGGGGTCCACTTTGAGACACGATTACGCCCATTTTTTCTGGACAAAATTTTTTCTAGTTTTCGCCCCTGTATTTTTCAAACCCTTTTCTACTCACCTGACCAATCAGAATTTTTCATTCAAAGCTAGTTTTTCCGGAATTTTGGTTGAAAAAATCCCGATTCTCGTCGACCTCCCCCTTAACTGTACTTCTTATTTGTATTTATTGATAAATTTTGAGATATTTTTGAAGGAATCAATTTTTCTCTTCAACGATTGTAAACATCAACTCTCATACTTCCGACTCCAGGAGAGCTAGATCCGGAGTAAAAATTTCCGAAGAAAACCAAATCGAACTGATCGTATATTTCCACATCGATCTCGTCATTGCCGCAGAATTTCTGTCCTAAAATATTTCGTCAGTTTTGAACAATTGCTTGTCTGAATACCATTTAGGCACGAACTAAAATAGGGAAGTAATAAGCTAGGAAGTGACAAAAAAGGAAGTGCATTTTCTGAAGACCAATAAGATCTCTGCATTTGGCCTACCGGCCAATGAAAACCCATTTCAAAAAAATCACTTCCTTTTTTGTCACTTCCTAGCTTATTACTTCCTTATTTTGGTTCGGCCCACCATTTATTTCAACGAAGGCATCCTCGCATGAAAAACTCGATAACGAAACACTTCCTCTTGCTAAAATTATCTTAAGAAAAATAATTTACTTCATTTTTGTACCGGAGATACGAGAATTACTCGGGTTTAGAATCGTCAAGCTGCAGTCAAGTCCCGCAATGGAGGGGTCGATAAAGGATTCGTATTTGTCTCCATTGAATGCAATTTGATTTGCAGGGAATGTAAGGTGATTGGTGGGAGGGCCATCAACAAAGTGTCCGCACCAATTTTGAGGTGATGGCTCGACGTTCGACAAGATGACAAATCCAGCGATTCCAGCAGCGGCGATTATTATAACCAGACAGCAGCAAATTGATGCGCAGCATTTCGATGCGTTCGACTCTATTATAATAATTTTCTCTTGGATTAAGGGGGGTCCACGAGAATCGGGATTTTCTCAACCAAAATTTCGAAAAAACCTGATTGGTTGAAAAAATTTTGATTATTTAGGTGAAAAGAAAAGAGTTTGAAGAATACATCGGGGAGGATGAAAAAAATTTTGACCAGAAAAAATGGTGGTAAACTTGTCTCAAAGAGGACCCAAAATTGGCATTTTGGCAATTTTCTAATATTTTCATCAATTTTCTCCTGCCACATCTGGTAAAGAAGTGCACGAAATTTCTGTAAACACACGTTTATTGTATACCCAATGTATTTTTCAAAGGCTTTTCTTGCCACATTTCAAATCAAAAAATTTCCATCATTTCAGGTTCTTCAGGAAATTTGGTCTTAAAATTCTGATTCTCGTCGACCTCCCCCTTAAAATTGCTCTTACTTTGCTTATCTTCCTGATAAGACGAAACTGGTTGGTTTGCGCTCTGGTTGAAATTCGTGTTTGAAAATTGTTGACCTGGAGCTGGAGATGGCTGTAAATTGGAACTTTGAAAGGATGGTGGAGGATTCGGCTTCATTTTCTCCAATTTTTTTTTCAAAATTAATATTACTTTAAAGATTTTCAACGGGAAACTCTGACAATTCAGGATGATGTTCAGCATCTATATAATGGACTTAACCAATTCTTGGAAGTGAACTTTTGGATAACCATTAAGATTGCTGTATTTGGCCTACCGGCCAATCAAAACCCTTTCCATAAATATCTGTTCCAAAAATTGGTTTTACCCAATATAATATAGACTATATTAGAGAGTCTTTAAGGATTTGAAAAAAAACATATATTTTCGGAAAAATGGCTCATCTTATACAGAGGCTTTAATCTATTCAAATCTTGCCGTGAAAAAAAATTATCTTCATTTAAAACGATGGCTTCATTTCATCAATTTTGAAACTATTTGAATTCTTCATTAAGAATGCTTCATTTTATCAAAAAAAAAGAATGAAACGGAGTATATGGATCAGATGAAGCCGAATCGTTTGCGATTCGGTTGAAATTCGAGTTTGAAAACTGTTGAACTGGAGCTGGAGATGGCTGATAATTGGAACTTGGAAAGGATGGTGGAGAGCTATAAGAACTGTCCCCGTAGGTGTATGTCGAACCCCAAGGGTTTTCTTGATTTTGGCCGTAGTACGACATTTTGAAACTGAATAATGAAGGAGCAACAGAATAAAATACAAATTTTATTCTAGAAATTATCAACATTTAGAGTTGTTTTAAAAACTCGAACTTTCTTTTGCTTTTTTGTCGACCCCACCGTCAAGTTAAGGAGGTGTGCGGCGGTAAAAAATGAACTCTCTAGGGACTGACCTCGAAATACCTCGAATAATTCTGAACAATTATAGGCTCCTCTATTATTTGAGGTTGGCCTTAAAACTCCCTTCTAACTCATGAATGAGCTCAATTTTCATCAAGCTTATGAGAGAAGAGTAATGAGAAAAATAATGAGCCTTCGGGAAAACTGTATCCACAACGTATATATTATTTGTAACATATTTTCTAGCAAAGATTCTTCATTCAAGAAATAATTTTGTTTGAAAGATATCAGTGTACGTATTGAAAGATCAACTTTGCAATTCGATTAAAGAATGAGTTTTGATTTATTTTTAAAAATTAAAAAGAAATTAATATCGATCAATATTTTTAAATCGTTTTTCCGCTTCTTTCTTGAGTTTCGAAATTTGACTTCTTGTGGGTCGTTGTGCAGGATCCTTTGTGGTGATGAGAGACTCATTGAGAGTCGAGTTCGATGAAGAGATGGATCGTGCTATAAAAGAACTTGGAGATAGAAATTGAAATAAATCAAACCATTTGGATCTTCTTCCCAAATCCACAGTTCAAATCCAGCATGCTGGTCTTCGTTGGGATTCTCATCGCTATGCCAGTATACGTCGATTTCAGTTTGATCAGTCGACCATCCAAGAATCATGTTTAAACCCATTACATCATTCGAAAGCTTAAATTTTATTAAAAGATATTGAAATATATATTAAGCATCGAAATTCTGGAAATTTTCCTGCAGAGAAAGAATTTTCAGTCTTTTTACGATTATGAGTTTATTATTATTTTTTTTAATAAAGATTTGATAAAAGAAAACTTATGTTATATAAGGAACGGGACTTTTTATGAGTTTTTAAGAAGAGCAAGATCAAGCTCTATAGATCGGGGTTCTAAATCTAATCCCGAACTCTGTAGTCTAAGTCTCGTCTAGTCTAGTTTGAAGCATTTTCAAAATTGCTAGTCTAAGTCTAATCTTGTCTTGAGATTTTTCAAAATTGCTAGTCTTAGTCTAGTCTAGTCTGTATTATGAATTTTAGACATGTTTTAAAAGCAATAATTAAGCTAAATACGATGACTTGAGTCAAAAAAATTGAAATTTATGCATTCTCATATGCTAAAATAAAATCAGGGCGCGTCAAAACTGATGTTAACGTCCGATAATGGACTCTGTCTCCTCAGATTTTTTAGTCTTAGTCTAGTCTAGTCTTGCCGACTATCTTTGAGATCCGAGTTAGTCTAGTCTTACTAGTCTTTAAAACTAAGACTACAACCTGGGGACATTTCTAGCCCTATGAGTCACCCATATTATTTCTGAGCTCTCCATGGCTCATTGGCCGCTTGACTCGAGGCGCGCTATCGAAAATTCCTGTAGCCAACAACAAGACCGAGTCAAGCAAGTTATGAGTCACCAAACCGGGCTAAAAATGTCCCCAAGGAGTAGACTAGGCTAGGTCCTAGCCGGGCTAGGACTTTAGTCCGAATCAGACTCGTCTATTTTGAACCCTGCTGTAGATGTCGGGGTCTGCATTGACGATCAAAATTTTGGCTCTTTTGGCCCAATTTGATAAGGAAATTTTAAAAAATAAAGTTTTCTCTAAGATCAGGCGCGGAGCGCACCTAAGCGCCTGTGTAATGTAAAATACTGATACATTTTTTCATGTGCAGACCGTACGCGCCCTACATCCAGTTCGTCCTCAAAGATTTATTTTTTCGAGCTGCCGAGAAAAATTTTAAGCGATTTGGATGAAACTTTTTTTGGGGCAATGTATCAAACTTCTGGACATTTTTGAGCAAATCGAATAATGTCCAGAAATTTCATAATAATTAACCATAGTTAATTTCAATCTGACTGACGAAAGACGCAGAAAGCGGGCGATTTTTTCTTCTTTTTGCTCATTGCAACTTATTCTGTCAAATTTTTGCCACAATTAAGGGTTTGAGCTACTTGTTGGATAAATTTGAGACCTAGTCTTCAATGGGATAGTTCCTTCACTATGCAAACAAAAAAGCGTAAATCGATATCGACGCCCTGAAATTTATCTCTCGCTTTTCCTGACAATAGTCTCAATAGATAGATAATTAATTGAATTTTCAAAAATATAAAATAATTTTCGAGAAAAAATTAATTTGTTAACAAATTAAAACGACAAAAATTCTTCTTATTATCGTACATGAATATTGTTGTTTTTTTTTTCAAATATAAATTTCTTTAATATTCTGCGATAATATTTGTTTCTTAAAATTATTTGATTAATACTTACATAGGAGTATCCACAAATATTTTCTTCAACTGTTTCAATTTGAAGGTAGTCTCCGCACTCAGGGTCAATATCGAGGATGTTGAGGTAGTAGTAAAGAGGAAATCCGTTCGATTTGACAGTCACTAAAATATCCAATTTTCAAACGCCACTTTGAGGGTGAAGGAGGAATTGTTTTTTGACCCAAAGCATCCATTTTCGGGGTCAAAATTTTGAAATTCCTATAATAAATTTTTCGAAAAGTGTTGACGGGGGGGTCCTTAATAATATTTTGCCAATTCGACAAATAATTATTTTCTATCCAAAATGAGAGAAGATTTTATAAAAAGTTCTTGCTCCAGAACAAAAAAGGTATAAAATTCATAATTGTCTAGAAATTAAAAAATTTGAAATTGTTCATTGTTAAGCCAACTGAGGCTTTCATAACTTACGCCCACAGCTCATGTCATCAGCGTAAAATTCCTCCGGTTCTTCGCCACCCGCTTGAGCTTCTTCAGACATGGCCTGTTCCAGCCATCCAGCAAAGTTCATTGGTGGTGTTAAAATGAGCATCTTTCCAGGCGAGAGAATAGAAACAGGGATGTAAAATATTGAAATTTGGATTTGAAATTAACCAAGTCAAAGGTTATCATTAAATTATTGGTCTATATGCGCTCTGAGCCTGATATCATAGAAAAACTTATTTTTGATATGGATTCACAAAAATGTGACTATTCCAATCACAAATATACAATCAATATGCGTCTCCCATCTTAGAAATGACCTATTCTTTATTTTACTTATCTATTTCTTTTTATTACTATATCTTTACAAACCGGTGGAAAACTGGAGAAGAGGAGAATTTTTATGAAAAATATTTATTTTTTGAAAAAGATCTGAATTTTTTGAAAGAATAATGAATTAATATCTTCTGAGCTTAGCGAAAATGTGATCGTTGAAGTACAATGTATTTATAGAGGTCTTTTCATTAATGAAATAACTATAAAATGACTGTGACATTTTCAAAAATATACAAAGTATTTTACATCCCAGAGTAAACGGATTATCTGCTGAACAAATTGTTTCTTGTGACGAGAATGCGTAGATAATTCCTAAATTAAAGTCGAGAAGAGTTGATTGGATTTGAATTCTCACCCATATTGATGTAATATAAACCAGTCAGTGCAGCAATGATAACAGGGATCATAAATTTTATTCGTTTCTGAATAATTCTATTATGATATTCATATAACAGTCTCTACTAATTTGGGGCGGCGATGTTACACGCCAGTTTAAAAATCTACTGCCGGGACAAACAAAATAAATACGGATACACAGCCTCAAAATTAAATTAAAAAAAAAATCAAGTTTCTGCGTGGCGTTAAGAAGATTATTATCGATGCCGTAATAAAAAGAGACCAATAACCGGTTTTTCGAATTCGCTTCGCTCCAAAACCGCAAAAGTCCCAGTGTGAATTCGGACCGCTGGCCGATCTGATACCGATCCGTAGGTGTAATGGCAGAAAAATCGAGCCTATGATCACCTTTTAAAAACTTCCAATATGATTCAGAGTTAGAATCGCTAGATTCTGGCGATCATTTTGGTACCAAGATCATCAGAATCGGACTAGATTTTCGACCGAATACTCCATTATGCCTATTGTCCCTGTTTAAAGAGCAGGTTCTGTTCTACCAGAATCGATTCACAGAAGTTGTGAACAGGGACTCTAGCGAGGACCAGTGCCTAAAGATGCCCGAAAAATGAGTAAAATCGAGGTGAAATCGTTGGTCTGAGTTCTGAGAGGCCAAACTTTACGTTGATTATGCCCTATTTTTTCGGCTTCTTTCGACGCTGGAGTATTCATCCCTTTCCGGGCGCTCGGAGTCTGAAAAACCAAAATGAAGTTCAGAGGCTCATTATCGGTCGAAAATCTAGTAAGATTCTGATGATCTTGGTAGTACCAAAATGATCGTCAGAATCAACCATCGTGGCCTTTTTCTACGGCGCCTATGACTCATAAAAAAAGGTAAGCCAGCGCGCGTAACGCATACTTTCTCTCGAAGTCACATCCAATGGGGAAAGTCGATCTTGCAACGTGGCCTTGACTTTCCTCTTTTTTTAATGAGTCATAGGTGCCGTAAGAAAATCCACGATTGTAGCGATTCTAACTCTAAATCATATTGGAAATTTAAAATAGGCGATCATGGGGTCGATTTTTCTACCGATCCGATCAGAGGTCCAAATGTGAAAAGAAATCGCGAGTGCAAAGTGACTGCCAGCTTTTTTTAAATTGCAACTGCGACTGTAAATTGACTGCAAAAAACTGCCGATTTCGATGTTATTTATATAAATTTTTAAACTCAAACTTAGCTTAAAACAGTCTCTTTTACAAATTTTCCATATGAAAGAAACATTATCTAATATTAAAATGTCTCTTTTGATAAGATAATGTAATACAATAGGTCTCGGAAGCAAAATTTGCCACATAAATATTTTTTGAAGAGGCAGTAGGTTGGCAGCACGGTCAGTATTGAAAATGGCACGAATTTGCTGAAAATGGCACGAAAGTCGAGACAAATTTTTTTGTGCATTGAAATCACTCGTTTCGGCAAAAATGAGTTATTTTAATGATACTTAAAAGTGTAGCGATCGGACCAACTCAATGAAACATAATCAGGCGCGGAGCGCATATATACCCTGATTTAAGTAGTTGGGTAGTAGTTATGCTAGGTTAGGTTTATGGATTAGGGTTAGGGCTAGGCTTGAAAACAGAAACAAACGAATTATTCGTTTTTAAAAACGAATAATTCACCGTAAATTTATTGTACTTTTTTGAAAAAACGAATAATTCACCGTTAGCTTATTGTACTTTTTTCTGTATTTATCGAACCATTCAGTTGCCTTGAAGGCCGAAAACTTGCAAATAAAATTTCAAAAGCAACATCTTAAGATTTGTTACTTTGAACGGCAAAAACTGCAATTTTGTTGCGAACAAGTTTATGGATTTTAAATTAAAATTTTGATATTTTACAATCTTATTACCTTAAGAATTGCTTTTTTCTTCAGTTTTGGCGCTTTTTCTGGAATCTCTGGAAACTCATCAGGGTTGAGAGCGACTTTTTCTGTTTCAACTTTTAAAGCTGGTTGCGCAACTTGGGCATTTTGAGCATACATAGGCTGAACTGGTGCTTGTTGAGGAATTGGTTGGCCATAAGCATCAACTTGAGGAGCAGGTGCATACATGGGTTGAACAGGTGCTTGTTGAGGAATTGGCTGAGGAGCTATTTGAGGAGCTGGAGCATATTGAGGTTGATACTGCTGAGCAGCAACCTGAGGCGCGTGCATTTTACTTTTTTACAAACTGAATTTGTATCCCGTGCTTTCTTATAAAAATACCCGCATTCTAGAGAAGTGAAACCAAAAAAAAGCTTGTAAGAAGAATTCAAGAGGCAAGATTCTCTTGTCAAACGTTTATTAATTTAATAGTTTTTGTTCTGAGTCATAAATCCCTGATAATAATAAATGGCGGTAGAGTTTGGTCAAATCTTGTACCGCTCTTTGAAAGATATAAAATGAAAAGTCCGATTCTGTCTTTTGATTTTCAAGGGTATGGTACGCGCAGAGGCGATCTCCTCAGGCCCTATCAATACTGGGAAAGCGTACAACAGCTCAAAATGAAGTTCTATCCTTGATCTTCTGATTTACACGAGCTTTTATCGGAATTCAAACAAAAATGTCACGTGCGGGTGGCTTCAAGTTGCCGTCTCGGTCAAAAAACGCGAAATAAGCCTATATTCAGAGGAGATCTCCTCTGAAATTACAAAAGGAAGCCCCCCCCCAAAATCATTTTTTATAAGAAAAGTTTGGAGCCTTATCTTTAATATGATATGAGCTTTTTTCAATCGGTCAAAAATTTTTATGTTAAAAATTTTAAAGTACGAAGCTACTTCAAGAAAGATTCCTGCTTGCCCAGATCTACTCAGATCTACCGGAAGAGACGATTTCTTCTTCCTCTTACTGCGTTTAACGTGTCTTTTTATACTAAAAAGTGCTCATAAGCCTTGTAAAAATCTAGTTTGACTTTTAAAATTTTGCAAAAAAATTTTTTTTCGGGCAGAGTGAACAGCTCACTCTAGAGTGAACAGTGAACAGGGGTTTTCGGCGGATCTCGAACCCTCCTGCTGGGCGTGCGCTAGAAATTTTTGTTTGTATGACTTGTATCGCTTGTTAGTACTGTTTCAGTTTTGCGCCTAAGGTGGAATCTGTAGAAAATTTTATACGCTTTTGAATTGTGCAGGTTTCTGAAAGATCATATAAAATTTGCAGGACTAGATGCCTTTTGAAGTTGCGCCCCTTTTTGGATCTAGCTCATCAATGTATAGTCATGGAGAAAAACGGAAAGCTGAATGAAAAAGCTGAAGAGCTGTAGATATCAAATGCAATAAGAAAATAACAAAAATCTTTTAAACAAGAATATCTGCGGGCGCTTGAAAATCGGGGCGGCGCTATCTAGCCGGGTCCCTTAATCATCACCGTCGAAAAAACAAATCTCATTTTTTTCAATCTAGAAATTTTAAGTATTTAATTATTGATTTGAATAACAAGGCAATCTTCAGAAAAACCCTTTTTTCGTAAAAAAATTGATTTTGACAATAAATAAGGATGCCAAAGTATTTTCTAAAATTTCAAAAGAAGAAACAAATTGTCTTTAAATAATTTTTTTAATGTAAAAATAAAACAATGATGATAAATCGGCTGAAAAAGAGCAATTTTTATGATTTTGAGTTATTTTTTCATAAAAATGGAAAAATTTTCATTTTTTTTTGACACAGGTAGTTTGAGAGCAGAGATATTTTTACGATTAGCATTGTTTTACTAAGCTGATCATCGAAATTTGGCAAAATTTTTGAATTTTTGAGTAAAAAATAAGCATATTTTTGTTTTCAACGAAATTCTCGGAAAAACACGATATTCTCTAGAATATGTTTTGTAAATTGTAATTTTGAACAAAATCATTCAGTTTGCAATTGACTCAATTGCGGGAAGGACATAATCTGCAAAAATGATTATGAATGTCCAGCAAAATGCTGGTGCTCCAGGTATGAATAAAAAAGAACTTTAGCTGAAAGTCTATCGGAAGGGTGAGGGCATTAAGAATTTGCTGCGAATTGATTTCTTTTAGAATTATTCAGCTTAAATTCGTTCACCGTTCGTTCATCGTGTTTTAAAGAGACAAAATTTAGATAAATTAGATTTGAAATTTAAAATTAAATGGCGACTGCCTCTGATGTACATTCTGCAATTTGGCTGTTAATTTCGAAGAATTCCAATTTTGATTTAATTGACACTGTCATTGACAGAAAATAAAATCGAGCTTAATACTTCTTAACCTTTAAACAATTGACTCTTTTGAAATCGTTTTCTTACTATTTTATTTTAAAGAAAAAAATGATTTTTGACGAAATAGCAGTTGACAGCAAAGTTCCAAATGTAGCAATAATTGCTGCTACATGCTACACGTGATACATCCCTCAAAAAAATTCCCTGCTACATGCTGCACTTGCTTCATAAGAAATATTCTATCGCGGAATTTTTAAAGTCAAACTAGATTGCTTCTTTGTTTATAAGCACTAAAAGGTCCCAAAAGAGACGTTATTAGTAGCGAGAAGCTAAAAAATCGTCTCTTTCGACAGATATTACTGTAAAATGTATCTGTCATATTTTTGTTTTTGCAATATTGCATTCTAGAACAAAATTGTTCCTTTTTCACTAAAATTTTCTGCTGAATTTTTGGGTCGATACTTATAAATCTGCTCTGAAATAGATAATTCGCTGAATAAATTATGAGCAGAAAAAATAAGAGGGTCACTTCGTGAAAAAATTTTGAAAACACTGACAAGAAATCCGATTTTTGATAATCCCCGAATGTGAGATACTTTCACAGAGTTTAAGAAAGCGCAATAAATAACTTATAACCTTTAATTATTTTTTAGCCTACCAGCCTCCAGCGCCGGCTCCGGCACCAGTTGTGATCCAGGAAAAGAAGTCAAACACTTGTTGCATCGTCACAACCATCTTGATCTGCCTCTGTATCGGTGTCCCGCTCATTCTCTTCCTCACACTTGTTGTGTTTGCTACTGCTGCAGTTAGCGAGTAAGTTATCTCAGATTCCTTAAAGTCAATTTTTCATGATTATAAACCTAAGAATGATTAATTGGATTAAGAGCAAAATTATTGATATTCTCATTCCTTATATTCTAGATATGAAAATTTTTATTTCAAATGCATAAAAATGATTAATCAAACTCAAAAATTTGTATTCAGAATCAACGATCACTTGGCTACTGCTTCCCCTCCACCTGGATGGAACTCCACCTACTCTTATTCCACCTACTCTTATCCTAGCTCTTCTTCCACTCCAGCTGCCTTTGCGACTTCGTTCACTTCGATGGGCTCAATCGACTCTTCTACCGTTGACATTTGCGCTGGCGATAACGAGTACTCTGTTTCTTCTGGTGGTACTTTTGAGTAAGTTTTTTCTTTGCTGAGCGGTTGGCACAAAAACTCGTCAGTTGGTATCAACTGATTTAACCCGCTGCCGAGCGCGTAGCATCCTAAATTGTACAAGCCCTTTTTATGGTAACCGGTGAAAATAATTCGTTAGAACGAATAATTTGTTTTCCTAACGAATAATTCTTTACATACCGAATGATTCGTTGTTTCCAACGAATAATTCGTTTTTTAAAACGAATAATTCGTTTGTTTTTGTTTTCAAGCCTAACCCTCACCCTAACCCATAAACCTAACCCTAACCCTAACCTAGCATAACTACTACCCAACTACATAAATCAGGGTATATATGCGCTCCGCGCCTGATTTCAGAGATAAATAAAGAGCT
This sequence comes from Oikopleura dioica, assembly GCF_907165135.1. Lineage (NCBI taxonomy): Eukaryota > Metazoa > Chordata > Appendicularia > Copelata > Oikopleuridae > Oikopleura > Oikopleura dioica. The sequence continues at coordinate 452,399 of NC_137291.1, forward strand.
GTCTTTCTTTCAGCCGCACCTTTAGTCAGTTCTTTATGAAAAATTGAGTTGTGAACCAAGCGGGAGGACCGCCTTTCAAAACGAATAATTCTGTAACCCTAACGAATTATTCGGTAACCCTAACGAATTATTCGTTTTAAACGAATTTTTTACGAAAAATAGCTGTTTTCCCTTGAAAATAATTCGTTAGGGCAACGAATAATTCGTTGCAACGAATTATTTTCACCGGCGACGCTTTTTATGCTTTTTAAGGCAAACTTAACATTGAGATTTCTCAAAATTTTCTTGTTTATATAAAATTTTAACCTTTTTCAAATAGATCTTACGATTTGAAATTACAAAAATATTTTTGTTTGCCGCTAGAAAATGGGAAAGAAGAAGTGAAGTCAGCCCTTGCGGCGCTTCTTTCCTATTATTTTGCGACGCGACATTGTCTTTTTCTCTAGACTTGATCAAGAGCGCCGCTAAAGAAACCGTCATTCTTTCTCGATTATCGGTCCTTTTCCTCTTCGGAAACTTTGTAAAAAGTGTAAATCTTATAGAAGAGGCTTTAGTGAATATCCAAAAGAAAATATCATGAATAAAGACAAAGTAAAATGGGGAGAAAAATGCGCTTACTGTCGTAGCATTCCGAAACTCCGGAATCCGAATGCTTCGCTTACGGCAAGCCAATGTAGTTGAACGCTCGGCAACGGGATAGAAACTAAAGCCTTGATGCGTGGCGTAAAAACGACGCGCGTCTCTCGAATATTCATAACAAACAAAATTTCAAACTATTCGTACTACATAAAGAACCTTTAGAAAAAACGTCGTCAATAATATAAATGTCTCTTTTAAAAAAAATATAAATCAAATAAATGTCAAAATTTGCAGCTTCTAGTGGCAGTCTTAGTTGTACCAACAACTAAGATGGGAGATACAGTGGGTTGCGCAGGTAGTTTCCCTCTTAATCTTACGACGACAAATGTGCCATATATGACACAAAAATTTTAAACGCCCATTTTTCTCTCTTCTATCACTTCAATTTCTTCCATTTCATTCATTTTTGGTCATTGGTCTGGGATTGACACTAGGTTCATGGTCGAGTTAAGGTTTCGGGCTGTGTTTTGGTTTGGGTTAAGGTTTGGTTTCGGGCATTCTATTGCTCAAAAAATGGCGTTAAAGTTCATGTGCCATATATGGCACAGTTGTCGTCAGCGGGTGAATTTCCGCTTTGGTTAAGAGCGGGCCAAGAGCAACGAATCCTGCAATCATTTTAAGCGAGTCTAGAAAGGAATAATAAAAAAGCGCGGGCAAAGTGGCAACCAAAGCTGCAATCCGAAAGGGGCAACTACCTGCGAAACCCACTGTATGCCGTCAATCAAAAAAAGATTTATCAAAAAAGCTTCACAAATAAATTTAACGAAATATTTTAGATCACCAAACTACCCCAGTCCTTACAACAACGACGCCGCCTGCACGAATAAATTCACCTCTTCTTCCGATGGTATAACGTTTGCAATTGTCAACTTCCACACTGAAGCTGGTTATGATGAACTTACTTTCCGGGGTGATGATGCAACTGAATATGCTTTCACCGGATTTGTTTCAAATGTAAGTCATTTTTTTTCTTGATGAATTTTGAACATACTCGTTCAATGATTTTGATTTTGAATATTTGTAACGCCGTTACAATTTAAACTACTTGTAATGTAGCCGCCCTACACCCCAAAAATGTTGCTTTTTGATCTAGGAATCCAAAAATATTTCTCGACCACCTTCCCCTTAAGTTCTAAAGATATAGGTTGAGCGTAATAGCGTTAATAGCGATTAAAAGGTTTTATCGACAAAAATTGTCGAGCTCCAGTTGCGGAGTTAAGGGACTACCCGCAGCGAGCTCGCGCCGCTTTTCATGAGCGCAGAATTTTTTCTTACCTACTTCAAATTTAATGAATTTCAGATCTAGTGTAAATTTTTCTCCTCTTTCGTCTCAAATTCGAATTTTTTTCATATCATGATTTTTAATTTCAGGAGGCAGAAAAAGTGACGCTCAACTTCAATAGGAATCAGCTTCTAAAATATTTGTCACTCGAAGTTACAAATACCCTCATCGAAAAGCGCATTCAATTTTGACCAGGTCCAAGTTCGCGTGGTCTTAAAATTTAGCTTATATCAGGTCATTATGCGGGGATAAGTGCAGTATCTTGGTGTGAAGCCGGTGTCTCGCCTATTCAGCGAAAATAGTGCAAATTTCCCGCCGCGCGAAGGGGGTTTTTTGATAAATCCCCTGATGACGATCTTATACAAACAAAAATCGAAGACCACGCGAACGTGGACATGGTCAAAATTGAATGCGCTTTTCGATGAGGGTATTCATAACTTCGAGTGACTAGTATTTTAGGAGCTGATTTCTTTTGAAGTTGAGCGTCACTTTTTCTCCCCCCTGAATTCAAAAATTATAATATGAAAAAAATTCATATTGGAGATCAAAGAGGAGAAAAATCTACACTAGATCCTATATTTTCATGAAATTTGAAGAAGGTAAGAAAAAGTTCTGCGCTCGTGAAAAGCGGCGCGGTGGTCCCTAAACTCGCTGCGGGGTGTCCCTTAAAAAAGGTTTCACTAAATATTTTCTATTGCGAAGAAAAAAGGAAGGAATTATTCGATTTTTTAGAAAAATCGAGTCTCATTCTCGACCACCACCCAATCGCCTCCTAAAATTTTGTCGTCAGAATCTAAGAGGCGCCGTCAATATGGATTTTTAGGGGGTTTCAAAAAACCATCATTCAAATAGTGCCCATATCAATAATCTTTTTAAGAAACAATAGACTTGAGCCAAAAATTTTATGATAAAAATTAGTTTTAGGGCTCAAACTGAGAAAATTGTTAAAAATGGCCATTTTCTGCCAATTTTCACGAAAAGGCCCTTTTTGGCAAAAATTTTTTCTAGTTTTTGAATATTGATGACCTCCCTGAAAATTGATAAATCGAAAAAAAGTTGACGATTTGTCAATAATTCATTTCGTAAGAAACTTTCTCATGATTTTAAGCGTCACATGATCATATCTTTTGCAAAAGATCCAACATGGTCCAAGTGAGAACCACTAGCGCTTATCAAATTTGAGTAGCTCCTAACAAGAAATATAAGATACACAAAATTAACATTCAAATTCAGTCAACACGATTCTCCTTTTCTTCTTCTTACGTCGAGGCCCACTTCAGCAGTGATTACGCGTTCGCTTATTCTGGTTTCCAAATTGATGTTATCGACGGCTACGAACCATCAAATGAAGTGAGCATGGTCTGGCCGAACGTCAGATTCACTGGCGAAAAACCACCAAAGGAAGAATAAAAAAAGTTAAGAAACTGGCATTTTATATCACCTGCAATAGTCAATAAACGAGTATATCTTTACCGGACAAACGAAAAAAAAAATCAAAAGTTTTAAATCAAAGCTCTTGATAAATGATTTTTTTTTATTTAATTTTAAGCTTTCGAATTATACAGACATGAGCATTCTGCTTTATTTCTGTCAACCCAAATGATTCAAATAATGGATAAATTGGCTGCAAATTTTATGATTGTAGGCGGTCACGAGGAGACTTTACTCCCAGATAGCAGAAATTCGAACAAGGAGACTTTTTTCTCCCATTGAAGGAGTAGTGGGCGATTTGTTAAATTTTCGAATTTCAAATTTTTTAATTTTAGAAAGACAACGTCAAGAACATCAAAAAAGGTTCGGGAGCTTTTTTCTCAACGACAGCGAAAGATTGTGAAAAACGAGTTTAAAAATTGGCATTTTTGAGAGAATTCGTTGAATCATATTTTTTAAGATTTGAAAAATGCATTTATTTTAATATTTTAAGAAAGCTCACGACTCGCGTTGTACAGTGGGTATGGTCAAATTAGCAGGTAGTTTTTTTGGCAGATTTCGACAAAATATGCTAAATTGACCATTTTCTCAGAAAATGGTCAATCAAAATCTGTTCATCAAAATCACTCCCTAGGTTTCATTACTTACTTTCTTACACGCACTTCTTGTGTCTCATCCTATCTTAATTGTTCCTTTTCTTGGTTTACTCTTCAAATTGTTGGGGAGGGGTCGAAACGGTTGTCTCTTCGAACAGTTCGGGATCCCGAACCATTCGGGATTCTCTGAATGATTCGGGAGTGTAAGGAACTTTCATCTAACGGAAGGGTCAAATTTTCGCATGATTAAATGGCCAAGTTTTTTTTTCCGGGAAAATAAGGATTTTTCAAAATTTTTTCGATTTTGAGCAAAATCTGCTAATTTGACCGCTGCTAAATTGACCATACCAACTGTATTTTTGATCATTACAATGACTCAGTTTTCTACCTGTATTACGAGTGAGCGCATTTTGAATTTCATTTTTTGACATTACGGGAGACACTTAATTATGCCGCCTTGCGCCGCCAAGCGTCGCCCTGTCACGCCGGATCCGAAAATATTTTTTCTTTCAAAAGCGGATATTTAAAATTTTCACGTCAACTTTGTTTTTCTGTTGTATCAATATTGATTAAAATTTAATAAAGGAAAACTTTAATTGAAGATGCCAACCTTATTCAGATTTTGGCATAAAATCACTAATTTATTGAGCACGCGATGGGCAAGAGGCCCTTACGCGAGCATTTTCTTGAAGAGAACTCTTTGGGTTGGCGGGGCCCATCTCTCGCTCTTATTCATATTTGTTCCTTAGGTTATGGTTGAGTCGGATCAGAGCCGGATGGTTTCGGACCAGGCGGCGCTGGGTCCTTTTGCCCTTTTGGTCCTAAAATGACGGGGTCAAGTCCAGAGTTCGAAATCCGAGAAAATGTAGCTGCTACCTGGTACCACTTGCTATCAGTCACACAGGGCTGATTCCTATCTGCTACCATTGCTACCATTCAAGAAATTCTTATCTTCAGAGAATTTTGAGAGTGAACATCGATTCGAAAGTCATGGTCACTGTTCAGTCGAGTGAAGTATTCACTTTGCCAAAAACGAGACAAAATTTTTTTTCGCAAATTTTTAAAATCAAACTAGACTTTTTATTAGCCGTAAAGCCTTTTTTTCTCAAAAGAGACGTTAAAATTAGTAAGAGGAAAAAAATGGTCTCTTTCGATAAATCTTAGTAACAAATGTTTTCACATTTTTTTTGCAATAATACATTCTAGAACAAAATTTAATTTATGACATGATTTCAACATGATGTTTATTTTACTCAATAATAAACAAGTTGTCATCAAGAACAGAGAAAAAGGGAAGATTAAAATACAAATGGTAGAAATGTTGTAACCACTTGCTTGTAACCACTTGATACCAACTCTGATGACATTACTACCATTTGCTTCCAAAAGTGGTGTCAATGGTAACATGCTTAAATTACTTTGGGCGACCTTCAGTAACGCTAGTAGTTATTGAGAACTATTCTGCATGCATAGTTCGTTTCGATCGTTTCCCAATCAGATTGGTTTGAAAAATTAAATTTCGGCATTTGGTCGAATTTTGATGTCATACTACCGAGTTTAAAAATCAGTTTTTGAGTTTATTGAATTTTGCCTTTTTAGAGAAGGAATGATCGTTTGATTTAGTTTGTTTCTTCCTTTGGTGGAGCTTCGCCGGTCAATTTAACAGAAGGATAAACCGTGTCAATATCGTTCCATGATTCGTATCCATCGATAACCATCACACGAAATCCACTCATTTGGACCATATCATCAGAGTGAAAATGAACAGTGACATCTGAATCAAAAGAAATTCGAGTTCCCTTAAATAAAAATTAAAAAAAAGAGAGATTAAAAGAATATCATACTGTTAGTTGTCCACTAAACTCATAATCTTGTCCATTGCTATCGCGGAATACAAGAAAATCATAATGTTGCTCCGTGTTAAAGGAAGTAAACTCAAAAGTGAGGCCGTCGAACGTGGAATAAAATTTGTTGGTGCATCTTGCCATGTCTTGGTAATGGGATGGGTAGTTTTCCGATCTAAAAAAAGAGATTTTTAGAAAAAATCTCATGCGCAATCTCTGCTGACTTGCCCTAGTCATATATAAAAAAAGAATGATCGGGGAAGCTGACAAATTTAAAGTCCCAATTTTGCTTTTTTTTAATCCGAATTTTCAAAGTGAAAACAATTTGGTATAAATTTATTATACACTAGATATACTGTACTAGAATTTATCAATAAACGATATTTGTATTATAATTTGTTTAATTAACGCCGGAACGCATAAATTTTTTTCAAGGTTGAACGCAGATCGTACCAATTAATTGGTATGCCCCTTTTACCGATTTTTAACAATGAAATTGATAAGTCTACTGATTAAATGATAGAGATAAATAATTCTCAGACGCTTTGCTTCAATTTCATCCACATATTATATAATATAATTTATATTAATATAAATATGAGTAAATATGCGTTTATTCCAAATGTGTCGACAGACGACGTAATGGCGATTTATTGTTGAAAGAATAAAAAATATTCGAGTTCAAAATTTTGTTCAATAGCTAAAATCAATAATTTTCAGAAAAATTTTTTTGACATCGGAATCGAATTCCTCGATAAAAAGTAGCTCCATAAGTGGGGGTTCATTTTTTTCTAGCGTAAAATAAAAGTTGAGTTATGTGGCTTTAAAGAACCTTGTACCAATTAATTGGTCGCCCTGCGTTTCGGCGTTTAATAAAACTGATGGCATTGATAAACCTCCTTTACATGTTTTGAGAATGAATCGTACATCGTTCCAATGTCATTATCCCTCCTCGGCCAAAGCCAATTTTCAGTCACGTTTTTAACGAGTTCATGAAAATTGTTTCCCTATCTTTCAAAGTTATGATTTAAGGACATGAAAGAGAATAAAGATATCAGTGATTTCTGTAAATTTTATAATATCGGACGTGCACTTAGCATTCCGAATTCACGACAAAAGAATGAGATTTGAATGGTACGATTTTCCCGCGCTTAAAAAAGGGACTTGTCTATTTTGAGATCATACTACGCATCGCAGTTAAATAAGATGAAGATATGATACCTTAATCCTAGTACAAGGCTTGTTCTACAAGCAACGTTCCATTACCGACGGATAATTATGATGCGTGAGTGGTACCGAAAATCCCTATTCATTTCAAATAACCCCTTTGATGCAAAAATATTTGAATATCTTACTCAAAATAGCCAAAGCCAGAAACATAATACATATAATCCCCATCGCAGATTCCAAAAGTTGAACCGGATATAAATGGACCGTTGGTTGAGAGTGTCGTTGCAAAGTCGTAGTTGTTGCTTTAAGCAGAGTTCGAAATCTCACAGCCTTTTTTATCGACCAAATCGGACAAAATGATTATTTTGGATATTTTTTCAACATCTCTCGCTGTTGTTGAGAAGAAAACTTTTGGACCTTTTTTCCTCCTCTTGACGTGGGCTATCTGAAAATAGAAATAAACCTTACAAATTCGAATTTTTGTCAAACTGCCCCACACCTCCATTAAGGTGTCACATTTTTTGTCCCAAGATTTGCTCAAAAATGTCCAGAAGTTTGAAACATGGCCCAAAAAAAGTCGTCCCATCAAACTCACTTAAAATTGTTCTTGTTTTCCCAAAAGTGTGATAAATTTCTCACTTTTTCTTCAAAAAAACAAAGCATAAGTAACGATGGCTTTAGTTTATCCTTCAATCTAATTTTCTGTTATAAAGAGAATGTTATTAAGAGAAATCGGATAATTGATCAGAATTAACTCATTATTGAAATAAACTGTGGAAAAAAATTTATCTGCATTTAAAATTTGTAAATATATATTATAATAACATTACAATAAATTATACTATAATATATATTTATATAAAAAATATTCTATATGAAAAATTAATTTGCTTAGAATTTTAAACCCTGTCTTGAGATACCAGGTTCTGTTGGTGGACCAGATGGTGGACTTAAAAGGATATTAAATTTTGGTTGCAAATATAAAAGACTAACCCGCTAGTTGCAGCAGTAGTCGCAGCAGCGCCGACTCCAAGAAGAACGAAGATACTGATGAAGATGCAAGGGCAGAAGATGCAGCCTATAATAACGTAGCAGACTGCATTGTTGCTAGATTTTTGCTGTTGGATGACAACCGGAGCTGGAGCTGGTGAGGGTGGAGCCGACGGAGCTAAATTTCCTTTTATTTTTTTTTAAATAAATTGAGGAAAAATGTCGGGCACACTCTATGATTCTTGAATAACCCTCGATTTGCCGGGATTTTCCCCTCATCTTCGGTCCGCTGGGACTTTTGGCGCAAATTCCGGCGAACCGAGGACAAGAATTTCAAAGTCTCTAGTAAAAGTGAAACTGTTTGGGAATATTTTGATAACTAATGCCTGGCCCTTCACAAAGAACGAGAAAGACATAAAATGAAGAAATTTTTAAAATATATTTTTATGTTAAGGAGCACAGGTTTCCGGGGTGGGGAGTAAATTGAGAGGTCCCAATTTGCTCCAAATTTTTAAATTTATTTAAAAATCAATAGTTTAAAGTCAAGAATCTAGTCTGCTAACCAAAAAATGAGAAACGGTTACTTTTAACTTTTCTTCTGAGAAGAGACGTTTTTTCGGCTCAATATTTTTATAAACGTCTCTTCATAAATTTCATATAAATAAATTGCCAAAATAACATCTAGTTTGACTTTATTTATTTCAGCAAAAGGTATTTTTCTCAGAACATGAGCATCATTATTAATAAGGATACCGTGTCAGTGCAGATTTATATTAGAAAAGACTTTTTTTGATTCGATAATTTTTTAAATGTTCCTTCTCTTAATATAAATAAAAGGGAAAAAAATCACCTTTTTTTTCAACTGTTCAAAGAGTCAACCCTTGGCTGCGCAGGGCGGCATTATTCAGTATCCCCTAATTTTTAGGCTGATGATTAAACTTGCTTTGCTTAGCTTCAAACCCAATTTTAGAGAATATATCAACGCCCCTCAAGTCAAGCGGCCCTGTTACAATTTTATTTTCTATCTTACGTGGAGCATTTTGTTGAACATTCAGAATCATTTTCGACTCTTTCCTGCTTTTTGTAAACTGGAGAAAAAACTATAATTCATCAATAAGTAAATACCAAAATGGAACATTCTAGAAAAAAGACATAATTGTGTTATTGTAAAAGTTCAAATAATTGCCATTTATTTGCGAAATGATTGACCTCTTATAGTATAAGACTTATACTTTATTGATATTCTATGGGTTAAATGAGCAGACAAATCAGAAAATAAATAATCGTGTGTAATTGATAAACTAAATCTTTTGAAAGAATATCCTGCAGATAATAACGGTTGTAAATTAACAACCTTCTGAAAAGGTCCTTGGCGCGGTTATGTTAAACAAAACTATTTTGATTTTTTCTAGAAAATAATAATAATTACAAAAATTCATAAACAATGAATTAGTTAAAAATAAGACATGAGTTCGAAATCTCTGGGCAATTATTTCTAAATTTCCTGTCGTCCAACCCACAGCTTGAATTTTCCAAGGGCTAAGGAAGAAGCTGGTCTTTATGGCACTATTGAGAAAAGCGTCTTTTCTGGCACTGAAATTTGATTTTGTGAATTTTCAAAGCCCCGCTATATTATAATGACATGAGTTTTGCCATGCGAAATGTACTGGACTCTATGTGACTGTAGCATATTTATTACACAGTGGGTAAAACACTGGGCTTTGCTTGAGTGTGTGTTTTGTAGAGAAACTATTGCATGAGTGAGTGATCCTTGCGGATCGTGCACAGAAAGGGCGAGGTAAAACAGCTGATAGGAAGTGAGAACAGTTGATTCTCGGCGGAAACGGCCGTATCTATCTAAGCTCAACGGGATACCGTATAAGGTTTCGGGAAACCTTACGTTTCATGTCTCATACGTAGTCATGGGTGAATACACATGAATGCGACGCGGTATTCCTTGTACCACCGGTTTCACAGGTGAAACCGGTTGATTGATTACTTCTACACTGCGCCACCTAACAATTATCACCCTATAAAACTGGAACTGTTCTCAACTAAACACGCACACTTTACGCACATTCAATAAACGGTCACTTAGACTTGGACATGTAGTCCTTTTTGTACGCAGGCAGCGTTGGCCAGTCCCGGAACCTTTTAACCGATTGAGGACTTTATGTCACTCACATCAATAAAAGCCAAAATTTTACCACGAACGAAGCATATCCAAAAATTTTGAATTCTGATTGTCAGTCTCTCAGAGTCTGCTATTAACATTTAAAAATTTCGAACTCTACCGGTGCCGATTTGGGCAGCGGATTTCAGTTATCCTGTATGTCTGCCCTCTTTAGTAATCTTTATTCTGGTGTTGTCTCGTGGAAGAATAAAACGTTCCGCCAGGTTTTTGAGCGATTCGAGCAAGTGCGATACTCGGCTCTTCGCCTAAAACAGATTGCAAACAATACGATCGTCTTGCCTTCCCGTTCAGATGTTGAGTCAGATTTCAATGACTGCGGCGAAAAAATTTTGGACTTCAACAAATCATCGTCAAAGAAAAAAATTGTCTCGGAGTGTTCGCTAGCTATTTATGACTGTATTCGAATGAATGATTATCCATGTGATGTATTTACTGTTGAAACGTATGATGGGTTCTTGGTCGAAATTAATCGCCTCAGAAATGTGGGAAAACCAGCAGTGCTTCTTCAACATGGGATTCTTGGAGATTCGGGTCATTGGGTTTCTGCCGGACCAGAACATGGGCTCGGTAAGTTGCAAAATTGGATGATATTCGACTGCAAATAATCTCCCTAAGGGCATAAAAATGTGAACATAAGGGGATGGTGGTCGAGAATGAGACCCGGTTTTTCTAAAAAATTCAATATTTTCTTTTGTCGAGCCGTTTTCTCTTTACAAATAAATAGAAAATGGTTCGTGAAGCCTGTTTCAACGATAAAATTGGCTCTCGCTCAGTTTTAACCCATAATTCTGACAACAGAATATAAAAGTAGATAAAAAAATCCGCAAAATTCATTTTCTGGGGGTATTTTGAGTGATTTCTTCTCGAATTTTTAAGGGAAAATATTTTCTAAACTCCACGCTTTTACGTCGACTTAACCATTATCTCTTCGAAAACTAAAGGAGAAATTCCGTTACTCAGGTGGTTTTGGCTCAATCTTGGTCAAAATGTACATTATTCTCGACCACAACCCCCTTAAGGATTTTCCAGAAAATTAAAAACTCTACTGTGTATTTCAGCGTACCTACTTTTCAAAGAAGGCTACGATGATGAACCCCTGCCCGCATGAAAAATTTGTCACCCCTGCCCGCATATCGACCTACGCGTAGGTCGGGCCTTTTGAGGGTCTTTCAATCGTGATAAAATTTTCGAAAGGATATGAATGGAAAGATTAAAGGCTGAGCTATCTCCTGGACATAATCAAATTTCAAATGTCAAATGTTAAATGTGAACAAATGCCGTTTTTCCAAAAGTATAATTGGGGTGGTGTCTGGAATCGACAAAAAAATTCCGACAAAAATTTTCAAAAAAAAGACACTTCAGAAAAAATACTCTTAAAATTTTTTGAGAAAATTTTTTTCTGAAAACTATGCAGAAATGGCTTTTTCAGGCCATAATGGACATTTCTAGGCAATTTCGAGAAATTTTTGTAAGCGCACCAGATAATGGTGGGCGATTGAAATTGACATGAAAAAATTGAAAATTTTTGTCGGGATTATATTGTCGATTCCAGACACCTCCCCGTATAATTGCGTTTAAAAGCCAATTTACCTACGCGTAGGTCGATATGCGGGCAGGGGTTAAGCATATTTATTTTGCATTATAAACTTTACAATAACATTTATAATACAAAGTTAAACAAAGTATACAAAGCCTTTTCCCACGCCGTTGGAACCTTGATTTCTCATTTTTTTAATCCCATTGCGGTTCAAATAGTTTTGATTGAAGAATCAAAATTTTTAATATTCGAAATTTATAAAAATATTCTCTGGCATTGTTGAAAAATCATAAATGTTTTTAAGCTCACCATCAAACTATTGATATTATGAGTGCAATCAAAAAATTACTTCTGCTTCTTCTGGCATCACATTCGAGATTGAAAAACTTGACGCCGATTTTTGTGCTGAGGATCTTGTATTCAAAGATGAAAATGAAGATGAATATGCCTTTTCTGGAAATATCACAGAGGTAATATTACTTAAACAGTCTCGTTATCGTTTCTGTATGGGCTAACGGCTTTATTAAATTCTCAGGAATTATTTTTTATTTTTAATTTTAGGTTGCCCGCTTTTCGTTTTCTTCTCCTTTCGTCTGTATTCATTATCGAGGCAATACAACTTCAAATATACGCTTTTTGATATCGATCGAAGCGGGATTCGAGCAAAGAAACAACATAAGCGTCATTCATCCTCTCGTCATGTCGAAGACCCTTTCAAGATACGCAAAAGCAAGAAATGAATAAAAATAAAAGAGGTTGAATACTCACGTGGGCCATTGACCATCCATCATTTCTTTTGTTTGGAATTTTGAAAAAGTTTGCGACTGTCACTGCTTGTTATTGCCAAATTGGTAAATACACTTTAGCAGTTGGAGAAGAAACTGAAGGGCTGAAAATTCTCTTTATATTATAGAAGTTTATATTAAATGAGCAAAATTAAAATCAAACTAGATCAACAACTACCTTTTATTTAGTTTACTCTTAAAATAAACATTTTTACAAAATCGATTGATTCTTTTGAGAATACGAACGAGAGTTAAAATTCAGATAAAAATTTGATCTTTCTTTTTTTTTCAATTTCATTCAAATTTTAAGTGTTTAGTATATAGACTATTTAATACAGTATAAAGACAAAATTTTCTGTTTATTTTAGATTTCTTGGGTAGTAAAGAATACGAGGAGATAATTTTATTCACAAAATTTTTTCGGTGCATAAGAAATTTTGACAAAAAAAAATGGCATCAAAAATTCAAAATTTGCAGACTTTTTCTTATGAAAACCTTTGTTTTTCTCTTTTATTCTAATTAAAATTAAGGGTATAAACTAAGGGTAAGCGAGTATTTAACCTTTTCATTTTATTTACGCTGTAATGTTAAAGTTGCCCTGAGATATAATCTCTCATTTTCTCAAATGATTATACCACTTTCGTTAATGTCTCTTTTCAATGTCTTATTTTCAAAAAGAAAAATCATTTGCTTTTCGAATCGTATATTCTCAACTTACAGTGATCTTGAACTCTTTTCATTCCACCCCAAAGTTGAGCTAGAAGTAAAACTTTAGAAACAAATTAATATCTTTTGAAGTGGCAGTAGGTCGGCAACTGCAAGTTACTGCCAGCCCTTGAAAAATGTAACTGCAACTGCCAACTTGGCAGTGCCAAGTAACTGCCGACATTGGCAGCTGCTAGTGGCAGTCGTGGACAAATTTCGAACTCTCTTATCAGCGATTTAAAATGGGCGCTGCTTCGCTACAAATGCATGAGAATAGCGAATTTCGCTTCGCTACTTGTGTGTCGTATATGACACACGGATGCATTGAAATTGTGTCATTCACTACCTACGGTAGTAAAGGTAGTAAGAGAAAAAAGTTTCGGTAAAACTACAGAAATATTGTGAGCTTATTTTCTGATTAATATTTCGGTAATAGCCGAAACTTTCTTTCATTTTTACCCCCTTTTTGAGCAAAAATATTTCGGCAGGCTACCGAAATCTTTCTCACTTTTAACTTAAAAGTTTTAAGTCCTTATCAAGCAAAAACATTTCGGCAAAAAAAGCGTTGACGATCATATAATCTCATCGATTCTTTTGCAAGAAAATTATTATATCTAATTGCCGCTACCTCGGGGCTCCGCCCCTTCGGGCCTAAGATGCCGGGGTCTAGTCTAGGGTTACTAGGGTTACGTAGTATAGTCTATACTGTATAGAAAAATGTTTCGGTAAAAGCGACCGAAATATAAATCATTTTCAAGGGGTCAGATGTGATAAATATTTCGGCAGGCAGCCGAATGAATCTTACAAATAAGACACGTTTTTAGGAAAAAATATTTCGGTACGAGCCGAAATAAAAATCAGAAATTGATGTCTTTTGAGCAATAAAGTTTCGGCAGTTTTCTCCATTCTCATCCTGATAAGCCCTAGTATGTGCATTGAATGAGTTTGGCTTCTGATGAGTTTTCACCTCAAAAATCTCGAGTAATTTTCTGTTCTCATATCAGAAGGAGATCATTTCTCGGGCTTTATTTTGGAAAAATGGTGGAACCCAATGATTAAAAATTAAAACCGTCGTATTTGCTTAACGCGCGAGCGCACAAAATTTTTTCCCCGGTGAGCGCACGGCGCCCCGAACTCGGGGCAACCCCCTTTTTCTGTTCTAGCGCAAAATCAGTCCAATCTTAAATCAAAATAAGTCTTTGGCAAGTATTCTTAAACACTTTTAATTATTTTTTAAAGTGAAAAAAGAATAATATAAATAGAAAATCCGACTTGAATCCGATAATAACTGATGACATCAGTCTGATGTTTCAATTTTAAGAGTTTTACGAATGAAAAATCGGAAAGATATAAAAACTCTTTTGTTTCTTCGGTAAAAATTCGGGTTATTGCTAAGATAACAGTTTGGGCAAGTTTTTTTATGAAAATAACAAAATTTCAAAATAATTTTATGTATTTTTGCCCAAAGTTGCCTTTTCTTATCAATACCAAAATCAAAAATTTTCAGAAAAAAAGTTTTTTTCGACGTCAAAACTGTTTTTCTCGTAAAATTTTAGCCCCAAAAAGATGGGGTCTCGAAAAATTTTGTCCACAAAAAATTGGAGAAAATTGAGGATAAAGGGGCTCCGCCCCGAGTTCGGGGCCCCGTGCGCTCACGCGTTGAATAAAAAATAGGGTGAGGGGGCACCAGCAAAAATGACGGAACAAACTTACCCGAGGGGGATAGGCTAGGGTTAGTTAGGATTACTGAAGGTCACCCTAAGTAACCCTAGACTAGACCCCGGCATCTTAGGCCCATGGGGCGGAGCCCCGAGGTAGCGGCAATTAGATATCATAATTTTCTTCCAAAAGAATCGATGAGATTATATGATCGTCAACGCTTTTTTTGCCGAAAAGTTTTTGCTTGATAAGGACTAAAAAGTGAGGAAGATTTCGGAAGCCTGCCGAAATATTTTTGCTCAAAAAGGGGGAAAAATGAAAGAAAGTTTCGGCTGTTACCGAAATATTAATCAGAAAATAATCACAATATTTTGTTTGGTATTTTATTTGTAGTAAAGCTTTCGGTAGCAAGCTACCATCATCAGTACTAAAAAAGTTGTAAAATATTGGAACGAAGAAGTCTTTTCACCTTTGAGAGGCTTTTAAGGCACACTAAAGTTTCGAAAGAGAAAATTGGAGATAGTTGAATTTGGTCTAGAAAAAACTATAACCGACTCTGTTCTAAGCTCTATTTTAAGCTTAACTACAAATAAAATACCAAACAAAATATCTTATGATGTCAAACAACCAGAGAACTCACAATATTTCTGTAGTTTTACCGAAACATTTTTCCTTACTACCTTAACTACACATTGTCGTAAGTAGGACTTTTTTTCCGCCGGAGGAGAAATGTTATTTTTGGGTTGTGGGTCGGGTTTAGGTATCTGCCTGGGACTAAGTTCGAGCTCATCCTGATTGGGCTCGAGCTTGTATCAGAATTCGAAATTTATTGG
Source organism: Oikopleura dioica (assembly GCF_907165135.1). Taxonomy (NCBI): domain Eukaryota; kingdom Metazoa; phylum Chordata; class Appendicularia; order Copelata; family Oikopleuridae; genus Oikopleura; species Oikopleura dioica. The sequence goes on from NC_137291.1 coordinate 468,064, forward strand.
CAGTACTGCCACGACTGCCACAGGCAGCTGCCAATTTCGGCAGTCACATGGCAGTGGCAGTTACATTTTTCAAGGGCTGGCAGTACCTGGCAGCTGCCAACCTACTGCCACCTCGAAAGATATTATTAATATCATATTAATTTCGGTGTTTCCTACCTGAGTTTTCTTCAACTCAAGCGCACACTCTTTTAAAGATTTCACTTCGAATTTAGTTCAACGTTACAAACTTTTGTGAAGACTTAACAAAAATTTTTGCAAAGTCGCCGCCCAACACCCTCACAAAGATGCTCTAAATGCGGGGGTTTGAGTCTGGAGAGGGCCATTTTCGGCATTATTGCCATTTTTGGTCTTCAGACCCGCCTTCAATAAATTACCCTAACTCTCCATCATAAATAGAAAAAAAAATCTCCGAAAATTTCCGCTTGGTGGGGGGGTCGACTAAAAATTTTTCTGCGACCACTCTCTCATTATTTGTCTAAGAAAATATTTCGTAGCGAGTTTCCTTACACCGACCAAATCCTTACACCGACCAAAATCCTTACACCGACCATTTTCAGAATTTGGTCTGTGTAAGGAATTGGTCGGTGTAAGGATATGGTCGGTGTAAGGAAATACCATTAATTTCTTTCTAAAGTTCTCTAGAACCACAAAAAACAACGCTTATGATCCAAATTCTCTCCCGAGACCTATATTATTCAATCTTTTGAATCAAAAAAGACATTTATATCTCAGATATGGTAGACGACGGGTTTCATTCTTTATAAAGAATCATTCTTTAGAAAAAGAATCATTCTTTGAAAATAAAGAATCATTCTTTTTCGGGTGGCTCCAAAAAGAATGATTCTTTTTTGTTTTGATAAATGCTGCTCTAGAAAATACTTGTTGAAGACTTAGTGTGAGCTTCCTCTTCAATTTTTCTGCAGATTCTAACGGAAATCACAGAAACCAGAAGCTATTGAGCGCTTCGCGCCTGTTTTTAAAGGAATCTTGAGAAAGTTTAGATTATATGATCGAAAAAAATTATCACTGTGGCAATATTTTCGTAAAAAATAATTAGAAACAATTTTTTCTAGAATATCGGAAAAAGAATGAAGCCCGTTTTTTCGCCGGGAAATAAACGGCTTTCATTCTTTGCGAAAAAGAATCATTCTTTATAAAGAATGAAACCCGTCGTCAGCCCTCAGATATCGTCTCTTTTATATGTTTAACTTGTCGAGAAGACTGTTTTTAACTTAGTTTGACTTTAAAAATTTTTAAAAAAAGAATCGAAATGGGCAGTTTTTGGCAGTCGACTGGCAGCTGCCAGTGGCAGCTGCCGATTTTGGCAGCCATTTGGCAGTGACAGTTGCAATTTAAAAAAAACTGGCAGTCGCTTGGCAGTGGCAGTCGCCTTTTTTACTAATCGCAAATATTATATCATTTATCATCGTCAGATTTATTAAGAATCAAATTTTTGGCCGATTAATATTGTTTTGATACAGATCGAAATTTAATGGAGCTTTTTCTCAATAGCACGAGCTGTTTCGAGAGCTTTGCTGGTCATTCGAGGAAGGTCGGTCATCGGTGCATCTCCAGCGTATAAAAAGAGCACGATTACGCCCATTACATTGCCAGTTTTGAGTTCGAGCTCGACAGTTTCTCCGGCAGCGCCAAGCTCGATGTTTGTGAATGGTTCATCGACTTCCATCGTACCACATTTCTTTGCCCCATTGACGGATAAGTAATTTGTTGTGCAAGAAGCCATATCGGTTGTAAAATCTTTTAATGGATGATATAATTAACAGTCTGATATCATTTTAAAGCAATCAGGAGACGTCACAAACAGAGCGACATCATAAACGGCGGAAATTTCTTCCAAAACGGGGAAATTTCTTAAAAAAAATGAGTCTATCTATCAAATTCGGCGCGGGTCGCATATAACAATAAGAAGATATGTGCTTTGCGCCAGATTTGATAGAATTATCAGAGATCGAAATACTGGTCTCAAATAAACGATATATCAAATATTAATGTCTCTTTTGATAAAAAAAATATCCGTCTGTTTGTTCTGTCTCCCAATCGCTTCCTAGGATCCCTAGGTCATCTTGTTTCTCCTTCCCTTAGTTTTTTTGCGCATCATAAGAAATAAAAATTGAATCAGAATTCGTTATAAAATTGAATTGAATAAAAACATGAAAAATTTTGGGCGGGCGGGCAAAAATAGCCTTTTTGAACGGCGTTCGCAATTAACGAACTGTGTTTGGAAAATCGAAGAAATCTCGATCGAAAATCGAGTTCTTCTATTTTCAAAATGCGTCCTGGCAACCCAATGAGTTCTCTATCAGAAAATGCGCGATCACAAAGAAAATCCTCACGACACAATTTTATTTCCTTGCAAAGTTTGCAAACGGCGTACGCAAAATTTCGAACGTGGCCGCCCTACACCCGCAAAATTTTACCGCCACCGAATTTTACATAATTTAAATATATTTTGGTTATATCATCTGTTCCTGTAATCGTTTCAGTTTCGCCGAATAATTCTTCTGTCAGTATTATGCTACCCGCTCCAAGATAGATTTTGTCCTCACTTTTTTTGGGTGTAAGAGAGATGTAACAATCACTCGCAGGCACAATAATATCGTCAAGAGAATATTCGTGTGTATCCGGATGTTTAAAGTTGCCCTCGCTGTCAAAGTAATTTGGAGAACTAAAAATAAAGATAAGCGAGAAAATATAGGGAGTTTGAGAGGGGAGTCGTCAATATTGATTTTCAGCGATGATCATGATTACGCTTATGTCGAGTTTTTATAATATATAAAGCATCATTAATAATGATAATGACATATTATAATCGGTTTAATAATGAAGCCTTTTTATAATACTATTGACATAAGGGGTCAATGAAAAATGGGTTCGGAAATCTTAATAAAGGGGGCGAGGGTGGGTTTTTGGTGGGTTTTTAGTGGGTTTTTATAAGTTGGGATGGGTGCCACCTCGATTCTTCAAGATGGGTTTTTCTATGGGTTTTAAGTGGGTATTTAGTGGGTTTTAATGGGTTTTAAGCGGGTCTTTGATGGCTTTAGACAACTTCGGCCCACCGATTACAAGGGAAAGTGTCAAACTGCGATTCTTCGTTCGCGACAAACTTTTCCCGAAAATAATACTGGTTACTGATTGGCCGGTAGGCCGAATACAGGCCTCTGATTGGCATATTTTTCCCATGGATTTTCCATGAAAGTTTGTCGCGAACGAAAAATCGCAGTTTGACATTCGCCCGATTACAACATTCCTTAGGGAAAAATAAGCAAAAAGAGAAGCGTTCGAGAGACATTCAAATGCTCATCCTTTTTGGCCGAAATCCCGGCGAACCGAGGATGAGGGGGAAATCCCAGCGAATTGAGGGTCATCCTCTCCTTTGATTTTTAATAAATTTTTGATTAAAAGTGGCCATTTTTATGATGACAGAATTACGGAAAATCGGAAAAAGTGGCATTGGTATACCTGAATAACATTGAAACAAGTCTGGTTTGACTTTAAAAATTAAAAAAAAAGTCACTCTAGAAACCCCCTTAGAAACCTATTAAAAACCCACCTTTAACCCATTTAAAACCCACTAAATGCCCATTCAAGAGAAACCCACCTAAAACCCACTTTATGAAAAACCCATCCCCACCTCAAAATATTTAGGTGGGTTTCCGACCCCAGGGGGTCATCACGTATACTGAAGGGGGTGGTGGTCGAGAATATGGGCTTATTTTGAACAAGATTGAGCCAAAACCAACTTAGATACGATATTGATTCTTTTGTTTTCGAAGAGATAAAGGTTAAGCGGATGTAAAAGCGTGAGGTTAAGAAAAGATTTTTTTTCAAAAATTCGAGAAAAAGTCGCTCAAAGTAACCCCCAAAAGTGAATTTTGTGGATTTTTGTCTCATCTTATACATTCTTTTGCCAAAATAATGGGTTGAAACTGAATGAGAGCCAGTTTAATTTACTAGCTCAGGCTTTACTAACCATTTTCTATTCATTCCTGAAGATAAAACTGCTCGACAAAAGGAAGAATTGAATTTTTTTGAAAAATCGGGTCTCATTCTCGACCACCACTTCCTAACGTCATTAAGGTAAACCGGAACAGAATTCGAAATCTTTGGGGCCAAAATTGTGAGCTCCCAAAGGGCCAGGTTACCATTTCGACTCAAAAATTTGTGGTCACTTTATCTATTCAGAAAAGACTATTTTTCAATACAGCGAGAACTCAAATAACGGAAACTCGGTACAAAAAACTGATCAAATGAATTTCGAGCTCATAACAGATTCAAAATGTGGCCGATTTTCGAAAAAAGCGGCGGAATTTCGAAGCAGGGAAATTTGAGTTTTCACTGTATTTCACTGAAAAAAGAAGGTTAAAAAATGTGCGGTTCGCGACCCTTTAATTTAAGGACAAATGCTTCTGTATCTTGATTGACATACTAGAATCCGACAAATCCGTCGATGCTGAGGTCATCGTCATCAGCCCAAACTTCGTCTCCGACAAGGAAATGAGCGCTGCCACCTGCCTGACAAAGGTTGTTATGTGGCTTATTAAAGTTAAAGATTGAGTCAAGAGAAAAATAGAAACCCATCTGAAATTTACTGGATTATGTCTCCTTTTAAAAATTTGACGAAAATGGCAAGTTCAGCTTGTGGTTGCTTCAAAATTTTTTTGATTTAAATTAATTTATCAAATTAAATGTCAATCAAATTTTGTCAACTTAAATCCCTAAAAAATTGAAATAACCAAAAAATATTTGTATTAGACATAGTCATTAGATATTCTCAGCCAGATTTGACCTCTTTAATAAAAAAATTTTAACTATATAATTACTTATATACTTTTCAAATTTCTTTTAACTTTTTTCCTGAGTCACCGGTTTCGGGGCCATCAGAAAATATAATGCAGCACCAATAAGAAGGACAGCAACGATGACGGGACCGACCAGTTTACTCGACATGATCGTTTGCCTTGTTTTGAACAGAATAAACTGAAGAAATGATGCATATAACGCGGTTATATAGTTTCGCTGTGACTAAATTCCTGGAATTTCAGCGTTCGAGAGAGAATAACACCGGTTAAAAATGCTCTTTTGAAGAAAACAAGATTGTTCTAGAATCGAACCAATAAAACAAAATTAATCAAAACGAAAGTCAAAATTTCGAATGAAGCCGCAAGACCATAGTTAAAATTTTAACCTTTTTATCTTTGAAATACGCCCGAAAACCGCCTGCGCCGGCGCAAGTAAAATTACACTTTAACTATTCCGAGTCGGAATTTCCGACTGTAACTTGCTAGTTGTATAGTAATCACGCATAACAGCTATGGTAAGAGGAATATTCCCGAGCACGCGCGATAACTATACTATGGATAACTCTTAGCGGCCTTAGAGTCAAGGTTACCGTTTGGGTAGTATGTAAGCAAGTGCTCATTACCTACACACTACCTAGGGGAAATATAAATGAGCTTATTCTAGGGATGGAGGGTGGGTGAGAGTTTTGAGAGTTGCATAATTCTCGGCTTCGCGAGTTTGGATACTCTCAAAATTCTCTTAACTTTTCCCCTAAGAATATTATAGCCCTTGGCTATAATTTTCGGAACTGGTTTGCGTGAGTACCGGACAGCCGCTTAAATGACTCGCTCTCTTACGCCCGTATCACCTCCCACTTCTTTTCTGGGTCATGGCGCTGTCGTTCCCCTGGTTGCTTATCCGAGTCTACTGGCGCTTGAACTGATAATCCGAATACTATATTCGAAAAAGTTTCTAGAACAAAGACTCACTCCCGTGGCTGGAGTCCCGCCGTTAACGCGCCTCACTTGGATCCTTGGGCCTCACCCTAATAACAGACTCTCAGCAAAATTCTTAACTCTAGCCTGGTCTCAGAAGTATGTAGCAATGAAGTATTACTTCATTACTACATGCAGTTCTAGAGATAAATTTATTTTGGAAAATTAGCCATTTTTTGCTTTATTTTTTCAAAAGAGACGTCTCAATTTTTTCTCGAGTTATCTATGTCTCTTTTCTTATTTTGTTGGCAGTGGATGGTAGCAAAGTCGTTACTACATACTACTTACTACAATTTTCTGAGTAATGGTAGTATGTAGTAGCCGTTTTTGGAAACCGAGGTAATAATGTAGTTATGAAGTAGAGGTATTACAGGCACCACCAAAAATTCTGTACACCCAAAATTCTGTACATTTTGGGGAAAATTGAAAACAAATTATTTTTCAAAAGATTTTATATTTTCAGGGTGATATAACTTCTTTAAAAAAAATGAAGTAATTTTTGGAAAAATATGTCCAACAATTTTATCAAAAATGTCAAAAAAATTTGATATATGCTTATAAAAATGTTCCATCCAAATCGTTGAAAATTTTTTTTTCTTCGAGGAGAAATCTGATCGACCTTAAATGAAAAAAAAAAATTCCTAGGGCACGGGATCAACCTTAACTTAAATTTTTTAAGAAAAAAAATATTTTTGACAAGAAAACATAAGAACTGACAAAAAGCTAAGATATACAGTTTCGCGAAGAAAATGTCGAAAAAGTCCATTAAAAACTGTTCCCTTAGGTTTTGAAAAATATTTTTTGTTTGTTATTTTAAAGCTTTACCCCCATCGGCCAAAATGACTAGAATGGACGTCTTGGATTTTTATATTTCTCGATTGCCCCAAGAAGGGATGATATTTTTCGTTGTTTTAGACCTCTATCGTTGAAAAATTCGTATGCTTGAATGTTACCAAAAAGATATGGCCAAATAAAAATTGTTCAAAATGGACGCTGGGGGTTAAGACACTTATAATCTTGAGACAATTGACTTGACTTTATCTTATAATAAAAATTGCTCTTAAAGACATAATTATTTTTAGATATTGATTATCGTAGAAATTTATTGGCAAGCTTTCGAGTTAACGCCATCATCAGCAGGGTTGGCCAAAAAAAAAGAGATGGTCCTTCCGTTTCCTTTAAACTTTCCTAGGTTTGTTTATTTTGGTACATTTAAAAAATATTTTCAAAAATAATAATAAATAATAATAAATTATTTTATAAATAATATAATAAATTTTTAAATATGCTGTACTGCGAATGGCAACTTAAAAGTTAAAAGGCCATTATTGTTCAAGATAATTCGAAATAGACAAATTTATTCTTGAAGCAACTCAGTATCAAAAAGATAAAACTGATACAGAAACTTAAAGCCACTTGGAATCAAAATCAATTAAAAGCAGTTATAACTTCTTTGCCAGTAGCTCGGACGAGGACTGCTCGACAAATGTTTTTAGTCAAAGAGTCAAGAAATCGCATAAAGTGACGTTCAGTTTCTTCGTCGTGATCAATTGGGAAGGGTGGCATGTTGATGAAGACAAGATCCGAAGAAGCGGAATGCTTTTGAATAAGTCGATTTAGACCAGATGCCTCATGAATTTTCTTAAAAATAATCTTTTATCAAAGCATTTTCATAAAGCCTTAACTCTCATGACGGTAGCTCTCGGTTTAAGTTTTTTAAAACTTGAGATAGCACTGTTCATAATACTTGTTCTTGCGACATTCATCACATGATCAATGTCTCTTGCAACCGTCTTTCGCGAGGGGCTTTCCGATGTTGCATAAGCATCTGTGTCCTCATCACTGATTTCAACGATGTTCACTGAATATTTTATGTTAATTAACTTCGGCAATAATGCATATAATGAGTTGAGTTTCCATCATTTTATTGGGGAGTCACTTAATAGCGCCGCCTTGCGCCGCCCAGTCCTGCTTCAAATTTTTCTTATCGAAGATTTTCGGCGTTTCAATGATGATTTTTTTCTGTTTTCTTATCAAAACGTTTATTCTCGTATATTTGAATAATCTGACCACCAGAAAAAAGAATACTTATAATTTAGGGTGTAATTATTGGGAGTCTAAATTATCTCCAGATTTCGCATAAAATCATCAATTTATTAAGCAAGCGACGGGCCAAAGGCCCTTACGCGCGCATTTTCTGGTAAAGAACTCATTGGGTTGGCGGGGCCCAACTTTCGCTCTTGTTCTGATCATTTAGTTTGGTCAGGATTTGGTCAAGGCGGCGCAAGGCGGCGCTATTCAGTACCCCCCTTTTATTGTGTTGAACGTTTTCGAGCAAAGCTCTTCATCAGAACACTAGGAGAAGGTAGAAACATAAGGAACAGAAAGGAAGAGTTAACCTGTAAAATTGTGCGGATGGGACTGACTCAAATTTTCTAGGTGCCAAAGACTTGGACAAAAAAACAGAACGTCTAGAGAATTTTTACGTGCGCCGCAGGGGCAAAAATGACAGGGGCACCGGAGTGCGCACGTAAAAGCCCCATGTGACATGGGCCATGTCAGTTTTACACAAAGAGAACGGCCTTATGAGCGACTTGTTTATTCAAAATTGGAGATTGTAGCTTAATTTCAAGTGCTTCTGTTTGTTTTCTTTCTGTGAAAGGTAAATTTCGATGAAGTACCGAAAATCTCGATCGGAGGAACTGAGCTTTAATTGAAGGTTTGGTAGCACCCGGTAGCGCATTTAGACCGGTCTCATATTGGTCACATTCATTGATATGCGGGTAAATGGCGGTATTTCCACTCGATTGCCCATGTTGCTCGATTCGGGCTTGGAGATTTTCACTTTCGCCGATGTAACTATTATGGCAAAGGCATTGAAATTTATACACGCAATTAACTGCTTTCAAGGGATCTGTTTTCGAATACAGATTATTTAAAATCGTGTTTCGGATTGTAATCGTCTTGGAAGCGACAAGAACATTGTATTTCGGAGCGATTTCATGAAAAATATTTTTGATATTTTTAATAACCCGGCGCACTTTAAAATCCGTGAATGGGACTAAAAGGGAAAAATTTCTATCGGGTCGTTCTTGCTTTTCAAGTGCCCAGTCTATCATCTTTGGTCTAGGATTTTCTGCCTGATCTCGAGCCGAATTGATTGCTGACATAGTGAAGCCGGAATCAAGGTTCTTTTTTATGATGATTTTGTGATCTTTACGCTTTTCAGCCTCGGTTGAATTTTTCATATTTGATCTCTGAAAATCCCCAATTATTAACTCATTTTTAAAGTTTTTCAGGGCAACGCCCGTGTTACAGTGCATTGTTTTCCCGAGCTTTTGATTTCAAAAAAATTACTCCCTTCCGGGCAATGAAGTTTAAAATCCAAAAATTTGAGTTCTCCGTCGACTGGTAGGTCTGTCGTAAATTTCAAATTTGAATGGGCTTGTTGGAAGGCCTTGGTAACTTCTGCCCTGTTTCCGATGGGTGTGATATGGAGGAGATCATCCATAAATCTTTTGTAGGCAATAATTTTGCCCTGTTTTTGAAATTTTTCAACAATCGGTTTCTCGATCTTTGAAAGGAAAAAATTTGCTAGGATCGTAGAAAAGGATGCACCCATACTGAGGCCCTTTTACGTGCGCGCTCCGGTGCCCCTGTCATTTTCGCGGCGCACGTACAAATTCTTTAGACGTTCTGTTTTTTTGTCCAAGTCTTTGGCACCTAGAAAATTTGAGTCAGTCCAATCCGCACAATTTTACAGGTTAACTCTTCCTTTCTGTTTCTTATGTTTCTACCTTCTCCTAGCGTTCTGATGAAGAGCTTTGCTCGAAAACGTTCAACACAATAAAATGATGGAAACTCAATTATAAAACGTCAACTTCAATATAATAATGAGTTGATACTTCTTACTCAAGAAATTAACTTAAAGACGACCACCCTCATCGGATTTTTCTTTCAATAACTGGAAATTTTTATAGACACCATGTTTTTGATTCTAAAGAATATAGCTTGTTTAATTCAACTTTCGTAGCGACTAAACGCGAGGTCGAATCTTTTTTATTTCCAGAGCAAGCCTACTTAATAATGCACGAAAAACTCAATTCTGGTATTTTTCTTTAATTTTCACCTAAATTTTTCAAGAGTCTAGAGCGACTTGAAATCTTACGGTCGCGATTTCTAAAAATTTTTCCACTTATCCGCTAAAACTAAACCGTGTTCTCTGTTGTTATGGTGCTAAGCTAGAAAATTGAAAGAATAAAATTCTCAAACTCGGTCATATTTTCATTCTAGTATTCTTCTCTTTCTTGCTCTTGCTTTTCTTCCCTGCACGCTTTATCGCGTGCAGCCAATCAAAGCGCTCGCAAAAACACGCACTCTCTCCCGGAAAAGAGGAGGCGAGAGAGCGAGCAGCGAGCGCAGCGCTTTTCATAGCTTCCGCGCGCTGAGGTAGCCTTATGAAAATGGCTGTAAAATCGGTTTCTTTCGGATAAAGAGAAAACTCTACCGTCAATTTTGTAGATAAAGGTCTTGAAAACTTATTTATCGAAAAAACTCGACCGATTAAGTGAAAATTTTTCGATGAATCGCGATCGTAAGATTTTAAATCGCTCTAGAGTAGGGTCGGCCCTTTTCTAGTGATGACCGCGGACGACTCTGATATTTTGTGGATATGATGGAGAGTATTAACCTGGCAAAATTTGAGCCGCGTCCGCCAAGATCAACAATGGTACGCCAGAGGGTTAAAAATCAAAAAAATTTTTTTTTTCAATAAATCGGATTTTCCTTCAACAAGAAACCAAAAAAAATGCACAGACATAATTTTTCGAGGCAAAAAAAAGGAATGATTATAATTTTAAAATTTTGATTTTCGTAATTTGAAATTTAAAAGTAAATTAATAGATAAAAACCATAATAAATCGAAAAATAGGAATAAGTTTAATTTTTATGAAAACGGGTGTGGGTGGGGTTGGGGACAAAACTGAGATTGATCACCTTAGAGTTTAAATCCTCTCTCAAGCCCCTTTCGAAGGGCCGTCAAGCCCCTTAAAATTAAAAATCAAGGAAGGGGGCTGAGACGGCCCGAAGGGCCGTCAAGCCCCTTGAAATTAAAAATCAAGGAAGGGGGCTGAGACGGCCCGAAGGGCCGTCAAGCCCCTTAAAATTAAAAATCAAGGAACGGGGCTGAGACGGCCCGAAGGGCCGTCAAGCCCCTTAAAATTAAAAATCAAGGAACGGGGCTGAGACGGCCCTTTCCATTTGAAAAATCTTGTTTGAAAAAGCAGTCTTTTATATTTTTCTTATTATTTTTGACTCAAAAAACGTATTTTTCATCCACCTGTTCGTGGAAAATTGAAAAAATTTTTGATTTTAACCCCCTGGGGTACCATTGTTGATCTTGGCGGACGCGGCCCAAATTTTGCCAGGTTAACACTCTCCCCTAGGCATCATATCCACAAAAAATGAGAGTCGTCCGCGGTCATCACGTGAAAAGGGCCGACCCTACTCTAGAGAGAAAAATTCGAGAGAAAATTCGAGAGAAAAATTTTTAAAAAAATACAGAAATCGAATTCTCCGTCCATTTTTAGGTAGGATTGTACGTGAAATGAAAAAGATCCGACCTCGCCTTTAGCCGCTACGAAAGTTGAATTTTACAGGATATATCCTATAATCTTAGTCGTCCCAATCTACATATATTTTGGAATTGTCATTAGGGAATAGACAAATCCCATGCTTTTTTGCAAATCTATCTCATTAAAAAATTGGCCTGAGTTTGTTTATCGCGTTCCACCTTATTTTCGTTATATTTTTACCGTCTGCGAAGATTCTCATTTCAGAGAGATATTCAACAAGTGCATTACGCATAGCTTCGACATTGTCGGAAGAATCAGCTGTAATGAAAACGCGAAGCTTGGCTTTCTTTCTTTTTCCAATCAAGGACGCAAGAAGAATACTGATTCCTCCATCTTGTCGGATCCACCAGACATCGATATTTCTTTGCGAACCGTTTTTCTGTTCTTCAGTGTTCTTGGAGACAATCAAGGCGCAATCTCTCTCGGCAGCATGACGAGCAGTATTGAAGAATAATGAGTATTTTTTTCTGTTAGGGCGTTTATTTTTATATAACATTCAATTTTAAAAAATTATGAGTCATATTATCAATAATAATTTGATTTACAAGACTTGGTAAAAATTTATATTTTAAAAACATAAATTTTGCAAGAATGAAAGATGAAACGCTTTTCTATTAGTTACAACTGTAGGGAAATTCAGAACAATACAGTTTGGCTTAAGACCACTGATTCCTATGCATTGACAGATGAGTGGAATGTTTTCGGCGAGTTTTGGCGAAACCTTAGAATAGTTAAAAGAATCTAGTCGAGGTGGTTGAAGGTCCCTAAATAGAGGACGCTCTTATATCCGAGCATAACCAGATAACCAAATAGATACAAGATAATAAAAAAGAGCCAATTTACGATTTTGCGGAGAAGAATCACGATAAATGGTGTTGTTAAAATTTGAAATCGTACGAGGATGGCAAAACTGTGGTAACGGGCTTTGAAATTGACAATTTTGAAATTAACGCCGGAGCGCATATCGACACAATTTTCGGTAACGCGACTTTAAGATCCTCGTAATTCAACATTTACTTTGCACGAAAAAATAATGAACCATTTTGAAATATTTTAGCATTTGAACGAAATTTGCTAGTCGCATAGATTTATTCTATTTTAGCGTTTAACTGTTTCAGCGTTTCAGTAATTCAGTTAACCATCAACATTATTGGCAGTCGAAAAGGGGCATATTTTTCAAACTTTAAATTTCAATTTACGACAAAATTTATTTATATAGTTAATTTTTATTTTTCGCTTTTCATAAGTGCTGCGTAGCCGCATCCCTTGCCCGCAATTTTTCTATTTTTTTCTTTTTAGAAGAAGCAAAATTTAGTGCACCCTTTATCCGCGCTTTATGAATAGGGAAACTCCTCCCATAACTGTACCAGAATTTATCGCTTCCCATTTCTTATTCATAGACTTTTTTTACTTACTGCAATAGAACACTCGACTGGAACGATGTTCATCTTTTTAAATTTTTCTCGTAGGTCCATTTCAATATCGTCTTTATCCTCCGAGTAATCCTTATATTTTCCAGGAATTAGTGTTTTGATAATCGTGAGACCTCTCCCCTCCTTCAATTGAGCCACGAATTCTAAATTTTTTTCCATTAGCACCCAAAGTCGATTTAACCAAAATTAGATGCATTGTTGCGAAAATTCCATACATAAATTTATCAGGAAAATCTAAATTTATCCTATTCCAAATATGGTAGAAAATTCGTGCTCCCGCTCCCTCCCTGCTCCCTCACCCAGAACAAAGGGAGCTTTCTCGCAAAAAATCCGTGTTCATGCTCCCTCCCTGCTCCCAAAAAGGGGAGCTCCAAATTTTGCTCACTTCTTTAAGTTTATCATTTTATAAAGTAAACTTTAAGTGACAACATCATCGTTGTTAAGTTATCATATAGCGATGATAAAAAACGTATAAATAGGCAGTACTTTCAATGATAGAGGTTGACTTCAATGTTTTACTATTTGCGAATCTTCAGAATCAAAGATAAATTCATTCTATGGAATTTAAAAAACCAAATCAATGTTAAATTTTGACAACTTATTTATATTTAATTTCTGAAGAAACATTTGAAAATCAAACAAATCAAATAACGTCTCTTCTAATTTAAATCTGCGCAAACGCTGTATCTTTATTTATAATTATGCTAATAATCTGAGAAAAATACATTATTCTGAAATTTTTAAAATCAAACTAGATGTATTTTTGATTATTTATTTATATAAAACTTTAAACGTTTTTGAAAATGTCGTATCAATAAAACGTCTTTTTTTTTTAAATGCTATAAAGTAAGCGTGTCCCATTTTTGGTGCGCATATAAGATTCTAGACTAAAAATTGTTGATTTTTAAAATTTTTTTTAATGAGAAACTTGTGCCCCTGCTCACTCCGTGCTATCAAAAAAGGGAGCTTCCAGTGGGAGCTCCCAATTTTGCTCCCAAAAATTTCGAACTCTGCCTGAAATATCTCTTTTTTACCTTTAAAAACTTTTAAAAATCGAGAATAGAGTCTATTCAATAGACATGCTCAAATCTATGATCAAAATGAGGTAAAATGATCAGAATCTAATGCAGCTTGAGTACAGTTGAGCACAGGTACATTTTCGAAGATATCAGCTTCAAAAATATGTACCGAATTTTGGGTGTTCGCATTAGTTATATTTTTAAAAAACTTTACAGAAGAGCTTTTAAGCAACCATTTTGTTGCATCTTATTGCCTGTTTGAAAATATTAATTTTCTGCGCACCGAAAAATAGGAAACGCTTACTTTATAGTATTTTTCTGAGAAGAGACGTTTTTTTGACTAGATATATTAATTAACGTCTCTTTTAATATTTCATATAAATATATAGCCAAAATAACATCTAGTTTGATTTTAATAGTTTCAACAAAATTTATTTTTCTCAGATAATGAGCATAATTATTAATTGAGATACCCTTTTTTGGGAGCAGGGAGGGAGCAGGAGCACGGATTTTTTTACGAGGGAGCTCCCTTCTTTTCAGGGTGAGGGAGCAGGGATTTTCTACCAGATTTCGAACTCTGTTTCGACCACTGTTTCTACGCTTTTTCCGGCTAAAAGCAAAAAAACTACCAAATAGCTCTGGATGTTTGATGGTTGAGGCAAGATCATCATCATCCAACTCATTGAAGACGAGCACTTGTGGTCGCCAGGATTTCGTGTGGCTTGACAGATGCTCGTTTAGTTGACACATTGCGCTAATAGCTTATCAATGGTTGAAAATTTTACATAATGAAAATAACAAACTGTTTTAAAAAGCCCGAAAGATTGATGATGATTCTATTCTATCGACCATTGTCCTACGGTTGTGTACATTCCAGTGATTGAATCTCCCCACTCTTTTTTGCCACCAAAAACATTGACGCAAATGAAAATCGCACATGCAAGAAGCAAAATTATGAATGCGGCAGCCACATTCGTTATAAACATCAGAATCAAACAGCAAATACAGCCGACCAGAGAAATTGTCCAATGATAAAACTGAATAACAAGGTGAATAAGGCTCTCGAAAAAAGGTTTCCCTAAGGGTGACATGGCTTTTTAAAGTGGGGTTAGGAGGTTTCAAAAATTCAAGATGCTTTATGTTTATCAAGACCAATTTTTTTATGGTAAAATATTATTTGTTTTTGTAATAAGCAATTAAATTGGTACAAAAATACAAAAATTCTTAATAACAATGTATTTTCTGCGGATATCTATTCTGGAGAGACGTTTTTGCATCTCAAAAATAATCGTATGTTTCCTTTCAATATTTTTTGTTTAATGTGATAAGTCTTAACCTTTTTTGACCTTTATTGTTATGGTCCATAAGTTATGGACCATAACTTATGATAACAACAACGAGAGTCGAGTCTCGAGCCAAGCTCGCAGAATCCGAAGCTGAGAGGCGAGCGCGAGCACCAACTGCGAAGCGCGAGCTCATCAGTCAACTCGGAACTACAGCTCAGAATCAAAGTCGTGCTCGAAGTGAGACTTGCGAGCGAGTGCCCCTATAAAAGTACCTGACCATGCCCATTTTCGCTCACTCTGGCCTTGCCCCAGAATCACAAATAAACACTCTTTTACGTCAAATTTAAAAGTAGTATGCTCACTTAGCAGGAACTTAGCATATTACAACATTATAACAATGAAAAAAATGGAATTAGTGGAGCTAGCTCACATTCAGTTGAATCCGTCATTTTCAGGAGGAGTGGGAGTTGAATGAGAGGGGTTAACCGAGGCTTTATCTGAATCAACGCCGAAACGCACAGCGACCAATTAATTTGTACAACGCTCTTCAATACCATTTCAATACATTTGGAAGTTTGCAAATTTACTCATATTAATGTTTTGATATCGGTATAATATAGGAATGAAATTGAAGCTTAGCGTCTGAGAATTATTCGTGCAAATCATTTATACAGTGAGCTAATCAGTTTCATTGTTTAAAAGGGGTAAAAGGGGCATACCAATTAATTGGGATGATCTGCGTTCGACGTTGAAAATTTTTTATGCGTACCGGTGGTTTTAAAGCACCTCGATTTAATTTAAGGTGAGATGGGTTGGTTTAAAATCACCTCGAGATTTATCGAAGTCTGGTTAGGTGGGGTGCTTTTAGAAGAAATATTGAAAGAGCAAGATTGTGCAAAGGTGAGGTGATTGAGGTGGGGTTTTGTAAAATCTGGTCTGAAATTTTTCATTTTTGGTTATCGAGACTACCACTAATACCCTTTCACCTCTTACCTTAAATGTTGGTCGCCACATTGGTAATTTCATCAAACTATTTATCGTTGTTGATAAATTCACAAAGAGGTAGCACATAAGGTAGAAAATTGAGATGATCGGATTTATGGCTTCAATTTCACCGATCCATATGCAAGCCAAACATATGAGAACTAAATATTGAATAAATTGAATTTATACTGTAAAAGTCTTTTATTAATAGGCTATCAATGAAAACCTATCATTATAAAAATAACATACATGTTGGAATTATGGCAATAGTTGGCTCGTTTAGTACGCCACGTCCCCTCGCAAAAATATTGAATTTAGGAATAACATCGTCCTTAGCAATTGCCTGTAAAAGGCGAGGAGCACCAGTAAGCGATTGAAGCCCAGAACCAATTGAAGCAAATAATGAACCAATAAGAATTATCCATGGGTGCGGCCAAGCAACAGAAGCATTCATAAGTATCTTTAATTTTAACCAAAAAGTATATTGAAATTTGTCATACTTGATTTCCGTTTCCGTTGTAAAGTGCGCTTCCAAATTTATCTCGCATTAAAGCTCCATCAGAAATAAGACCAATAAAAAGTGTGCTTGCTAGGTAAGCGATACCGGTGCTCAAAATAGCTGCAATCGTGCCACGTGGTATAGATTTTGATCCGTTCGCAAGGTCACCTGATCTATTAGATCCTGCCATGATTCCTGTGACAGATGGAAAGAAAACTCCAATAAGCACCATGATGTTCGTAAATTCATTTCCAGAAGAAAGAGTTGATGTCACGTATGGAAAAGAAGTTTCTGTGTTGTTGATATCGATTTCTTCGCATGCATCTTTGTTCTCAAAAATATCTAATAAGAGGTTCATCGTGATTTTATCAGAATCAACAATATAGAAAACCAAGATTTAAGTATCTTACAATAAAAAGAGGTAAAACTTTGTTTAAGTTTAAGCTCCCTCATTTCTTTACAAAAGCTCAAGACCTTTTTCAGCAATCGAGAAATTGCTCCCCTGTTTTTTTATTATTGTTTTACCTCAGAAGAAACATGTTTATTGAGGATGACGTTTATCTTATCAGTTTAACTTCAGGGGGTAGAAACAGCTTTCTCGATTTTGGACCGTAGCTACATAAAAGATAATATCAGATTTATTTATGTTTACAGAATTTCCTCATAAATGCTCCTTAAAAAGGGGTTCAGCTTCACAAAATGTGAATGAAATTTGTTTCCCTGTTACGTGACTCGAGATATTCGAGCTTGAAAATGTGCAAAAATCGAGAATTTCGGAGAGATTAGTTGCTTCTGAGCCTAATTACTCAAAAATTTGATGATAAACCAAATTTCGAGGGAGATGTTCCTAGATGTTAAATGTTTCTGTCTAAATATGAAAAGAAAAATTGAAAATCAAAGATTTTCTTGTCTGTAGCGCCGGTCAAAAATAACCTATTTTCGAAAAAAGCTGTTTCTACCCCCATAAAGAAAAAATTATTTATCTGTTGATGAGAAATTTTGTCGCGGAGCCATCGTCCAAAAAGTTCAAGATAGAAAAAAATTCAACTTACTACATAATTTATCTACAAGAATTTGTCGCCTTACCCAGATTCTCCCGTAGATATTTATGCAAATAAGTAGTAGCAATCTCAGAATTCTGTAGCAATGAAAAATTTGTATATCTTTTTTTGAAAGAGACGCTACATTTTTCGACAGAATAAACGTCTTTTTTCCGGTTTATTCAATGGTCGTTGTGATTTTAAGATCTCCAATTATTAATAAATAACCGCGTTAAACGCTTGAGCGGAGCGAGCAATTGAGCGAATAGTCCAAAAAGAGCCGTGAGCTTATCAAGCGGAATTTGAGCGAGCGGACTCTAAGCAGTTTCTCTCAAAAAACATTTTTTCAAATTTTTTGTAAAGTTTCGACTAGCGTCGGAGATAAATTTCCCAAATGCAGTTGAAAAAATCGAAAGATTAGATAGAAAAGTGTTTTTTACCAATTGTTTCGCTCGGTCGCCGCTTTCTCACGCTCAAGTACCGCTCACCGGTCAATAAAAATTTGAGCCCTGAGAATATGATAGAGAACCTTTCCTTGTATTATTTCATTGCGACGAAGGTGAGCAACCCAAGCATCATCTTTGCAAATCCACTGATGCTGATGATCATCTTTATGACGATCAGGGAACTCAATAAATTCGAATTTATCACATTGAATCACATTTTCAGTTTCATTTCTTCGATCTTGAAAATATAATATTAGCTTAATTTAGCTTCTGATTTACCTGTAAGAAGCTCTGGAATATTAATACGCCCATTGTGTATTCTGTAATGCTTAGGTTGCCAATTCCAGTTTTCTTCGGAATAAACATCAGCAGATATTTTTCGAGAGAGACCAGGAACTCCATGTCTATTCCAAACAGGTGCAGCAAGAAGGGATTCGTATCGACAACCAGCATAAGGGGCTAAGAAAAGAGTTCCTAAATGTCATAAGCTATTCAAAAATAATAGCAGAATAAGAAAGAAACGATCGATCACAAATAAGGCTGATTATGCGAAGCAAAATACAATGAATTTTACTAACGTTTAACGAACTCTCCTTCGGGATCAAAATTAACCAAATTGTGAACATCATTATCGGCTTGACAGAAATTCTTAAAAATTTCAGTAGGAGTCTTGCATTTCCACTGATTTTGGTCATAGACGCATTTTGCCTGATAGAAATGAGTATCATTGCGGCCATTGACTGTTGTTCTTGGTAAGCAAAAATCGTTGGTATCAACATCGGCGCAGTCATTTTCTTTATTATAAAAGTCAGTTTCCACAAATTTAGGCATTT
Organism: Oikopleura dioica; assembly: GCF_907165135.1. Taxonomy (NCBI): domain Eukaryota; kingdom Metazoa; phylum Chordata; class Appendicularia; order Copelata; family Oikopleuridae; genus Oikopleura; species Oikopleura dioica. Next base: position 487,032 of record NC_137291.1, read on the forward strand.
CTTCAAGAAATTTGAAGCACAAACCATCACGAGGTCTCTGAAAATCTTTGAATAGAAAAATCAATGCAGAAAGATTTTTAATCTGACCTTTGCAACAGTATCTCCAATCATACACATTATGGTATTCATATTTGGGCCAGATGCGGATGAGAAAAATCCAATAAATAGGGCAAGAGTTGACACAATAACGCAGATCAAAACTGGAAATGCTAGCTTGTTGATATATTTCATCCCTGCAAGCACCACAAGAGCCATGCAAATAAGAAGGATCGTTCCCAAAACTCGGAAATTATCGTACATGCCAGAAATACCAAAGGAGGATCCAAGGAAGGACTCACCGTCGATGTCAAATATTCGAAGGACGCCCATGTAGAGTGTCACAATTTCGATGGAACCTGAATTTGCAGGATGAATGAAATAGTTTTCTTAGGAGTTTTCAGCGCCACACCAAAGTACGCCAATGTCGCGGTGCAGGGCCTCTTTGCCCTTGATTGTTTTCAATTTTTCACGGACAAAAATATAAAAAGTGAATCAAAATAGACGAAATTCGGATACTGCTGAGATCCAGGAGGATCAAATAGTACGATTAAGCCCTTCCAATAAATGAATAGTTGCACTGTAACAGGGTGTCGGGCGGCGACGGTACAAATATGACTGGTATAGCAGTTAGCGGGACGGAACTGGGCACCGATACTTCTTGCCCTGTTTCGCACCCCGGGTATAGCTGAGGTGGAGCTCTATCCAAAAGTGAATTTTATAATGGGTAAAAATTGTTTATCAAAAAGATTATGATTTTTTACCGGCAGGACGAAAAATTTGTACCCGCGGTATAAATTCTACTTTTGCACCGCGGCCGCCCGCCTCTCTGTAGCACGATTCTCGGAGATTGCGGGCGACTACGTTTGTAATCGGTTCTAAGAACCGGATAAGTATATAAAATAATAATGAGCTCTATTTAATAAAAAGCTTTAAAACGGGTGTAGAGCGGCTACGTAACAAATACCAGTAGTAGTTAAAATTGTTACGGCGTTACTAAAACTCAAAATAAAAATCATTCAACGAGTGTGCGTTTCGCGCTTGAATTGAAGAAAACTAGTTTTGGTTTACCTTATTGCGTATTCTGTCAAAAATAATAAAGATTACGAAATTGAAAATAATTTTTATTGCGAAAAAAATCTAAATTTTTGTAACGGCGTTAAAAAATTGTAAAGGCGTTACAAATTTGTAACGTAGCCGGCCGTCCCCCTGAAAACTCATACAGTTAAACTAAAAAACTTCTTAGCAGATAAGAACTATTATTAATAGTCTATTTACTTTCATAAGAGACGCTGTAAGAGGCTGATAAATCGTCTCTTCCGACAGATACATAAGACAGAATAAAAGGCGCATTCCAGCCCCGTTCCTTGATTTTTAATTTTAAGGGGCTTGACAGAGGCCTGGAACTCTAAATTGATCAATCTCAGTTACGTCCCCAACCCCGCCCACACCCGTTGATATTAAAATTTGAATTATCCTTGTTTTGTTCTTAATTATGGTTTTTATAAGACGTCGTTAAATATCTTTAACAACTTGTTTCTCTTGAGTAAAAACAGTTGTAAAAGAGTTTTTACAGTGAAATTAACGATTTTTAGTTTTTCATTTTTTCCCTCTGATGGATGAGGATGGATCCGGATGAGGTTTTTACGACGATAAAAATGATTAGTGATCACCAAGGATCAATTTTGTGCATAAAATCCCTAATCTAAATCGGCTTTGAGAAAAATCGCATTTTGACCTCAGGTGACCTCAGGTGACCTTTGATGACCCCAAGTCACATGTTAAAACGATCAGTGGAACTTAGGCTTTCCATCGATGTATCATTCATCATTATAAGAGCATGATATAAAAATCGATTTTCCCACTGTGCACCCCCTACGCATTACCCAAAAACGGGTCGATATGTTCTTTGACTTACCAATTATCATTCCAGCAGCAGCGATTGTGATTCCACAGTAGAACATAAGTCCAACGGCGGCACCCCAGCCGGGACCGAGTGATCTCGAAATCATGTAGTAGCTTCCACCTGCTGGGACTTTTCCGTTTGTAGCAATAGCGCTCATTGAAATCGATGTGAGCATTGTCGTCAAGCAAAAAAAAGAAATCATCCCAAAGCATTCCCAAATACCAGCAAGGCCAACCATCCAGGGCAGACGAATGAACAGAAGAACACCAAAAATATTTTGAACACAAGGCAGATACACTCCCATCATCGTACCGAGCTTAGACGATTTTTCATCTTTTTCATTTTTCTCGATTTCGCCGAGACTTGGCGTGAAGCTGGTATAACTTCCAACTTGCTGAGAAAATTTTAGTTTTTTGTCTCCTCCAAAAAGTGTTTTTTCTTTTTTGGGATATATAATCCTGATAAGTAAAAATAATGTTTGACATTGTCAACATCTCCGAGAATAACGGGGGTACTGAAGTGTGCCGCCCTGCGCCACCCAGCGTCGCCCGGTCCGAAACCATCGTGCTCAACAGATTTATAACAGATTTTATGCCAAAATCTGAGTTTGGTTGAGAATTACTGGCACCCTAAATTATGCGTTCCAACACCCCTAGCCCGCACTTTTTTAATTTTTTCTTCTCGAAGTAGCAAAAGTGAGTGCTGCGTTTCCGCACCCTTAACCCGCTCTTTGGGGTGCAGAAACTCCTCACACAACTGTCATATAATTAATAACTAGTATTTAAGGGACGCCGCCGACCGAGCCCCGCGCGCGCTTCTCGCTCTTTTCACTCTCACTCTTCAGCTGGTTTAATTCTTTCGATTATCGTGATTTTTCGTACACGAAAATCATATTTTTATGCTCTTTCATCTCCATTTCTTAAAATTTTCATAGCTTATTGCAACGCCGAGTTAGGGCGAAAACATTGGCGCTCGTTTTCAAGTGTACATAAGTACTCGAATTATTCGGATTGGCACTTCGAGACTGCCCTCATTGAAAAGCCCGTGCGTTCTTGCATAAGGCCTACTTATTGAGATTTCCCGGAATAGTTTACTTATCCGATTATCGTGGGATAAATGCGGGTTACCTGGAGCGCTCGGCGTGAAACACGGGCATTTTACACTGTTGGCGCGGGATTCCGCTGCGCTGGTCAGAACAACCTTTAATTACCGCCTGATTACGAGAGCTGCATTAATTATAATCAAATCTCAATAAGTAGGCCTTATGCAAGAAGGCACGGGCTTTTCAATGAAAGCAGTTTCGAAGTGTCAATCCAAATAATTCGAGTACTTATGTACACTTGAAAACGAGCGCCAATGTTTTCGCCCTAACTCGGCGTTGCAATAAGCTATGAAAATTTTAACAAATAGAGATGAAAGAGCATAAAAATATTAGTTCGTGTACAAAAAATCACGATTATCGAAAAATTAAACGAGCTGAAGAGTGAGAGTGAAAAAGAGCGAGTAGCGCGCGCGGAGCTCGGTCGGCGGGGTCCCTTAAACGAAAACCCGACAATTTTGAAAATAAGGAATCATCGTCCGAAAGTATATTTTTTGGAAAAAAAATTGAGAATGCTTGATTGGAATATTTTAATCTTTGGCTATGGAGTCTCTTGTTGCTCAAAAGGATTTGATCAGCTTTAAATTGAAAATTTACATTTTTTTTACTGAAAGTCTCTGAATATTCTTTTAATGATTATTCGAAAATCCCAACGAAAAAGATTAAATAGGGCCACAGTCTACTCAATGTAAAATACACAACAAAAATTGTCGCTTAACCAAGTCCGCCCGTTTTGTGAGCGCAAAAATCGTTATTTGTAATCAAACTCAATTCAAATTGTTTTAATAACGTTCAAAAGAAAAATATTTTGAAATAAAACTGTCTGTTTCACAGATAATATTTAAGAATTATCATTTATTTTAAAATTTTCGAGAGGTGGCTGCACGAGTCAGCGAAAAGCCTGATTCGCGAATTTTGTTTTTTTCAACAATCAGAATCGACAGGGGCAACCGGGAGAATAATTCTGTGCACTGAACTATTCTGTGAAAAACAGAATTATTCTCACGATAACACCCCCCTTTCCGGGAGAATAATTCTGTGAAAAAAAAAGAATAGTTCTGTCCACAGAATTATTCTCCCGCCCAGCCAATCGACAGTTCGCCGAAAAAAAATGGAACAATTTTCCAATCAGACTCTGATTAAGCAAAATTATTGGCAAAATTTTGTTCTAAAGCATTTTTTCTTCCCTTCCTGGTTCTACGCGAGCCATTTGGAGAAAATTCCAAAACTAAAATAGTATTAAAGTATTAATGAATATTTGTATTTCAGGAAAACAGGTTCTAGAGATCATTCCCAGAGATATGAGAGACGCTCTGATTAAATCTTCAATGATTTTAATAAGAGGAATTTTTCCTCATGAAACCCCGAAGACGAATTATAGCCGAACAATTCAAATTGGAAGCTCATTTTGGATTTTCCAATCAAAATTTTCTTTTAATTTTAATTTTTCATTCTGTGGTTAGGGTTTGTTGCATAGTTGGAAAAAGCACGTGCGCGTGCGTGCGTGTTTTGCGCACGAGACCGCATTCGCACGCGAGTTTTTCGAACACTCGCGCAATTAGAAAAAAAAGGGTTTTTAATTCGAAACTTTGAGTTTTTGGCCTTCCTCAAAGGATCTCAACAGAGAAAAATAATTTTTTGTTGTTTTCAAAGCCTTGACTTGTTATTATGGAAACAAAGTCAAAATAAATAAGTGCTCATACGAAAAAATACAGTGAAACCTAAGTTAAGGCCACTTTTTGGATGACAGCTAATTCGAAAAGAGGCTATATTGGGTGACTCTCCAACTTAGTTGGATGACGCTTAAATTTTTCTATTTCTGGAGCAAGTGACCGAATCATGGACCATGATTCATGGAAATCAAAAATGAAAGGCGGAGATAATTTTTCGCACGAACCAAGTATGAATTCTTAAAACTCAATGCGCCATTTGAATGAAACCTTCGGTTATTTTTTCATTCTCTTAAAAATGGATTTGCTAAAATAATGTCGCAAGAAGAAAAGAGAATCCACATGACATTGACCGAGAAAAAAAAAGATATTCAGTGAAAACCCATTTTTAGACGACAGCGAATTTCAAAAGTTGCCTTAAAATTGATATTTTTTGCCTTTTGTCGGATGACAACAAATTTTCCCATATTTTTGGTACAAAAATGAATCATATGGGTTTATAGGGAAAGGCCCGAGTCTACCGCATGTTTTTGTCGCCCGAACCAAGTGGGATTCCAAATGTGTTCTTTAAATTGGACTCTTGGTGATTCTTTCTTTTATTCTTTCAAAAATATTTTTCTGCCAAAATATCAGAGAAACGGATCGAAAATCTCCATCGAAATCTTCATGCACTTGAACCCAGCAATCTTCAAGCGATCATGGATCAACACTGGACTACTTCAAGAGGATTATTTTCGAGAAGAGATCGAGCAGTTTGAAGATCTCGATGTTGCAGAAAATGTTCTGGACAAACAAGAAGAAGAATTGGTCGAGCATTTTCTGGCGCTTTAAATTGATGAAACACGTCCTGAGACTCCGATGGAGATTGAAGAAGTGCCTCAAGTTCAAGTGACAGACAATGCCAACACTAAACAGCCATCGACTTTCGGATTTTGAATAAAAAATAAAAAAAGTGGCCTTAAAGTGGATTTTTTTAGGATGACAGATTTTGGAGACTTTCCGAAAAAGTGGCCTTTAAAGGGTGGGCCTTAAAATGGGTTTTCACTGTAGAGCGATTCTAGTGAAGACGCCGAAGAAGAGTGATGCAATGAAGATTATCAACGGGTGTTTTGAAAGAAACATGATGGAAAAGACATTCCGACGCGGACATTTTATGCTCAGCGGTTCAAAATCAAGGTTTCAAATGTCTCAAAAATCGACGATTTCATCAATTGAGCATTATGAAAAGAAGATCAAGAAAGAATATGAAAAAATCAAAATACGTGGACTTGCTACAAACGAAAAATAAGGAGCGAATATTTAAAAAAATTGAAAAAAATGGCCTTTAGTTGGATTTTTTTCGGATGACAGATTTCGGAGATTTTTCAAAAAAAGTAGCCTTAATTTGCTTGGCCTTAAGTTAGGCTTTTACTGTATATTTATATAATTTTTCTTAAATAGAGGTTAAATTGATTCTAAATGATTCAACTCTCAAACTCATCACTACGAGCTTGAAATGCTGCTTCGATGATAGTATTTTGGGCCTTCAACGACCAACTCTCATTGGCGAACTCAATAAACTTCGTTTCTCATGGAACAGTGCGTCTGGCACTGTATTATCAACAGAGTTCGAAATCTTGGGGAGCAAAATTGGGAGCTCCTAAATAAGAAAATAGGAGAGCAAGGAGGTGATGAAAAGCTATTGAGCCTTATTTAGTCTCAAAAGAGACGTTTTGGGTGGTAAGACGATAAAAATCGTCTCTTCCGATAGTTCTTAGAATACATGTATTCTCGTTATATTTTTTTTTTCTAGGAAAATTCTAGGACAAAGTTGTTGCTTTTTTACAACAATTTTCTGCTAGAAAAAAAAACTGCACAAAACCTGCTCTGCTCTGCACTGCTCTGCATAACATATTTCACCTAATACACCAAATTTTCACAAAATTCACATAATCCTTGCCATGAGACACCTAAGCTCAGATACAAGTAAGATAAGCGAATAAAAATATTTTATTGACAGAAGATTTCACTTTCTGTACATTTTAAAGTAAGTGATTTTCTCCAAGGTCTCAAAAATCACCAGCAACAACAGTAAGATTAAATCCCGCCTTTCCAAGAATATATTCACTTGGATAGTAAGTCTCACTATCACTGTTCCATAGAAGCTGCAATTCGTTCAATCCTGTTTGGACACTCGGCAAATTGTTATGAGCCTGATATCAAATTAATAAAATATAAATTCTGAAAGAACTTACGCCAGTCATGCATTTCACAGAATCTCCAATTTGAAGATAATCTCCGCAGTCAGGATCGACGTCGAAATACAGTTATTTATGGAATTTGTGGACATTTTTTGTCCCCTAGTTTTCTGAAAAATGTCCACAAATTTGATAAAGAGCCTCGAAAAAAATGTCCCAACGAACTTGTTTAAATTTTTTCCTAGAAAGAAAATTTGATGATTTTTCTCAAAAAATAATGAGAAAAAGAATACAAGATTGAATCTAAAGACGTAAATCTGAACAAAAATTAAGATTTTTGACGAAAAACAGTTCTTTGCAGGTAAAATTGGCTTCAATTACGAAAGTAAGACCATAAATTTAGAAGTAAAAGATATCAATTGAGAAAAAATGTCCATAAAGTTGATACCCTCTTTTTTTGAATATGTCCCAAGAAAACCCCTTATAATCTGAAAAATGTCCACAAATTTGATGTCCACAAATTCCATAAAAAACTGTAGTTGATTTTGTAGCTGATTGGCTTTACATTTGATTTAATCGTCACTAAAAATATTTCAAGAATGACAGAATTTTGAGAAAATTTACAGTCACAGTTTTTATTTGGTTGATAGGAATCTCGTTTATCGCAATCGTCGGGGCAATGCCACCCACTAGTACTACGGGTCCCTGTTTGTCGAACCAGAATATCTTCCAAGTTTTTTTGACCGATATTTAGACCCCTGCAGAAACAGCCCTTTTGGCCTTTTGGAGGAACTAAATCTCTTGTCTCTCCATTTTCAAGAATAAGTGGATTTTCAACATTGCAAATATTAGTCGAAGGATTGGAGGCGATCGTCATCACAATTGAAACGTACAAGGTGACCATTATTGCAAAAACGCACAACTTTCGACATACGTCATTTTTGCTCGTCTAGAAAATATTTCATATTTTGCGTCTTGTTTAAATATATTGTTATGAAATAAGGGTCCGATAGCAATTTTTTTTTCTATTTATGTATGTTCCGGAGATGGATATCAAAACTTGACTTAGAAGTTATATCAAAAAACATTAAAATATAACATAATTATGATGATTTCGAAAATAAATTAAGAATAGCCGATTTTGTCCGATTTTGACTCAAATGAGTTCAAGCCATTACACAGGGCTGGCAAATTACTGTAGGGTCCTTACAGCCGTACTACCGAAAAATTGTTAGGGTTCTTACTTAAAATTAGTTTGAATTAGAACGGCATCCCCGTCCTACCCGTCCTAAAATGAGAAAAACGAATGACCCGCCATGATTGGGGGACCAATAAGCGCGCGCAGAGTTCGAAATCTTCTTCACGCGCTGAAGTATACTTCAGCTATCGGTTCTTATCGAACACTTTACCTGCCACTTCATCTGCCACAATCAGCGTGATTTAAATCATGGCGCCTTAGAGCCAATAAGCGCAAAATCTGAAAAAATTCTGGCGGACGGATTCTGATGGCCGACAGAACCAAGTTGAAGGGCGGAAGGGCGGTTGAAGTAGAGGGAAGGGCGGAAGTACACTTCACGCCCTTCAACGCCCTGCAACGCCCTGAAGTATACTTCATGAAGTATACTTCATTCTGAAGGGCGAGTGAAGTATACTTTTTTACCAACTCTGGTTCTAACTCAAATAAGTACGGCTGGAGGGACGCTAATTTGCCAGCCCTGCCATTACATATAAATTATAAGTTATAAAACTGGACTGACGATACAATTTGAAAAAAAAATAGCTTATTGCCAATAAGTTATTAGTTTGCTACCTCTGACATCTTTTATAAACTGACTGTTTATTGTTTTTTCATGAAAAAAATATCCAGATTCTAGAGAATTACAAATCTTGTTCTTACCAAGAGGTTAGATTTTCCGTAAATTAGATTTTCCGTAGATTCGATTATCCGTCAAGGACTTAAAATTCCTGAATGTTCTTTCGAAAATAGCAATTTCCTTAATTCTCAATCTCAAAAAGACAGATGCCTGGGGTTGCGCTGGTGGGATTTTGGCCGAAAATGGTCTGTTTTCAAAAAATGCTGAGACCACGTGACCATATGTAAAAATTGACGAAGATTTCATAAAAAATAGTAAAAACTTAAAATTTTTGATTTTTGGACGGTAAATCGGCATTTTTTTCAGAAAAAACCGGGTTTTTCGCACGTTTTGCCGATTTTCTCACGTGGCCAAACTGACACCACCACAAGAAAGCTCAGACGATGCTCTCAATAGATCCATTCTAATCTCGTCCGGCAACGCCCGGCAACGAAAATGCGGCCGATTTGAAAATTAACGTTTTGGCCGAAAATGGCCTTTCTTTGGAAAAATATAATAAATAATGCTGAAAAATGAATAGAAGGGGCCGTCTCAGCCCCGTTCCTTGATTTTTAAATTTAAGGGGCTTGAGATCGGCGTTGGACTCTGAGGTGATCAATCTCAGTTATGTCCCCAACCCCACCCACACCCATTCGAGGTGGAAATACAAATTATTCAAGTTTTACCTTTAATTATGGTTTTTATTTAATTTTTTAGAAATTTTAATTTCTTTATTTGCGGATTTTTTATCACGCTTCGACTTCTTTCGACTCGAAAAAATCATTTCTGAGCTTTCAAAATGATAGTTTAGGTTTTCTTAGGCTTAATTTTGCAAAAATAAAAAATTCGATTTTTCGACACCTATACCCTAATTTTTCGAAATTTTTTTTTGATTTTTTTCTTGATTAGGACCTCAGAAATATGTCCACGAAATTTCATCCCTCCATGTCAAGTGCAAAAAAAGTCCATTTTCCCACTGGCGCAACCCCACAGATGCCGCCAGTCTAGGGTTAGTTTGGGTAACCGCAGCCTATCTCCCTCGGGTAAGTTTATTCTGTCATTTTGGGTAACCGGTGAAAATAATTGAAAATAACATCCCATGACACCCAAGAACTCAAAATTTGGTCGACTCTTAAAAAAGCTCTTAGAATCAAACGGCAAAAAGCGCTTCTTATGGACCCCCTAATCAAGGATTGTGAATACCGACATTCGACCAACGATTTTGTTTTACAGTAGTTGTAACGGCTTTTCAAATTCGTAGCGTAGCCTTTTGACACCTAGATTCTCGATTCGAATTGGCAACACCAGAGAAAATGAAAAAATTGTTTCCCAAAGACAATCAGCCCTTCTAATCGAATAAAATAAAGATGAGCAATTGGTTTATAATCATGCAATGAATTATTAAGATTTCTTTAAGGGAAAGTGTCAAACTGCAATTCTTCGTTCGCGACAAATTTTTCTCAAAAAAATACTGGCCACTAATTGGGCGGTAGACCTTATACAGGCGTCTGATTGGCTAAATTTTCTCATGGATTTTCCAGGAAAGTTTGTCGCAAACGAGGAATCGTAGTTCGACATTAGGCCATCTTTGAAGCCGAAGATATTGTTTTATGGGTATAGTTTTATTATGAAGATGAAATTAATTTTCCAAGAGTTTTTCTCAGTCTTTTTTCGATGTTATAATACCAAGTTCAGCAAGGGTGATGAGTGTCCCGAAAAGAAAGAATACGGCGACGAAAAATATTCTGATAACCCTGGCGATCGTGTAGTATCTTGACACTAGAGCATAGGTTTTCACCAATTTTTATTTCTTATATACTTACATTCTTCAGAATATTTCTTCAGTCCATTGAAAAGCTGTTCTTTTGTCCAGCCAGTCTTAATTCAAAAATGAGTTTTTGTTTAATTTTTCTTGAAGGCTCTATTGTAATACAATAATTGTATTTAATTTGGTTCTTTTATGGATTTTGAGGAGCTCTTTAAAAATGAACTTTTAAAATAAATTTTGGCCCCGGTTTCTGATCTTATCTTGGGTTCCAGGTAATAGACTTTGAAACCGGGTAGCAATATTGGATTGTTACCGGCACAGTCGACCCTAAGCATATTTGTTTATATAAGAACTTACTACTTCCATAAGCATCCTTTCTTCGTCGGAAAAAGCCATTGCTTCGTTCCAAGCAGGCCTGATTCCAAAAAAGGTTGCTTCGACAGGATATTGATATAGACGATCGTCGTAAGAATTCCAACAAGCGATAAAAATGCAGATAAAACAACCTCTGCAAAGGAAATAATTTGTCGAACCATCGCCACGAAAGACACAAGGTTTTTCTGTTTTCAGCCTGGCCTATTTTTCATGAATCGATTTTTATTTCGAGAAATAACTTACCAGGCAAAATTTCCATCAACAAATAACTGATGAATTCGGGTGGAGCAATTGCAAAATTTTCAGGCGTGAGCGCAAAATCGGGATTTTTGTAAGGAGACTTTTATGTGTTCAAAATCAATTCAGAATTTTCTTACTTTCTACTGACTTTGATACCGGATGGTACCCCCTAACGATCCGCAATTTAAAATAAACTTATCGCAATTCTTCAAAATAAGTCTATCTTTTAAAGTTTGTTTGTAGCTGCAAGTTAGAACAAGTCCTTGTTAAATTGAAATGCCACTACCAACTGACTTCCAAAATCAGCAGCTATCAGTGGCTTCCGAATTCTGGCTGCAATTTTTAATAGCATTTGAAGCAAAATCTTAAGGGCCCCTATTCCCAAAAATAATCATTCTTGCTCTCCGAAATAGAAAGCTTATTTGGAAGAGGGCGCGAAATTGGCTGTTAACCCCACGAGTCTAAGTCGACATTTTTTGTCGAAATCCGGTTTAAAAAAGCTGCCCTAATTAGCGAAATCACCAGAACAAGCCAAAAATTGTAATGAGTATTCGCACACGCCTTAGGCACCATATGACCAAAATAGAGGTGATAAGTTCTCAGCCTGGTGCTCTGTACCCGTTTATTTCCGCTCAGCTCGAGCAAAATCAGAACGTGATCACTGCAAAAAAGGTGAAATTCCAATTTTATGAGGATTTTTACGGGGAAAAAACGAAATATAGGTTTTCGAATATGAAGAATTCAAAAATGATGCTCTCAGAGGGCAAAACAGGATGTTTAAACCGATCATGAGTGGACTTTACTTTGAAATAGAATGAACTATTGATATGCAAGAGAAAACAATTAATACCATTGAAAAGAGCATATTTTAATTAGTGCAAGTACAAAGTTTCAGAAGAGTATCTTTATGAGAAGAGCATTTGGACAAAAAATGTCGAATAAGACTCGTGGGGTTACGCCCTCCAATTTGACACGTGTGGTTAAGGTTAAAAATTTCAAAACGGCCAACTTCCGCAAAAATTAATCTTAATTAAATTTTTTAGCAAACAATGTTTTTAAACGATTTCTTAGGCATAATGAAGTAAAAATTCCGAATCAATGAGACTTTGGACGAAAAATTGGTCAAAAGCGTGAAAAAAATGGATTTTCATGAAAATCGCATATTTTTAAACAAGAAGAGAATTCTTTTGAGGGACGTACCCTCAAATTTTTTATCGCCGATAGATTTGTGAGGGTCCAATCTATAGGTATACTTAATTTGATTGTCGAAAAAAATAAGGGTTCTGAGATTTTTCGGTCAAGAGATACCCCCAATTAAACCCAAATTTTTGAAAAAAATTTCAAAAAAAAAAATTTCTTTTCTCTTCGCCAGTAGAATCTTTCAACCATTTTCTTTTTATCCAAAAATTCGATTTTGATATACCTTATCAGGTTTTCCCGCTATTTTGGTCAAAAGAAACCCCAATATTCACGACCCCCTCTTTAAATCAAAGATCTATTGAAAGAGACGATTTTTCAGCCTCTTACTACCTAAAACGTCTCTTTTGAGACAACAAAGGGTGAAAAAACGTCAAATACTCGTACATATTGACTTCGAAAAGTGCATTTCAAAATTGTTCTTTAAAAAATTTATTTTTATTAATAATTTTTAAGAAATAATTATTGATAATATTTCATCCTATTAATATTTTAACTAGATTTTATTTTAAAATTTATTCAAAAAAGCCGGGCTTGGAAATTTAATGTTGAAGCTTTGACTTTTGACCACGTCATGCTTAGGTCATAAAAAACCCTTTTTCTTCCGCTAGCGAAAGATGATATCAAAAATCTGATTTGAAATTAGGATGGCCGAATTAATATCTAAATTAATTTTAATTTTGAGAATTCACCCAATTGAGCCCCTTTAATTTTTCATTGCGGACCCTACCTTGATTATGATTCATAATTAATAAACTGTGCCTACTATGGTCAGTGCTTTCGTATTATTTTGAACACTTGAAATCTCTGTGGCACCGCTTGTTTCTTTTCCTATTTTTATATCGCGAGTTTGAATTATCTCCAGATATTGATGCAGTCTCTCTTTTCGCATTGTGATATCGGCTCCTTTTTCGGCCCTTCAATTGATTTATTTCCAAGCAAAATAATTCAAAAATAAGAAAAAAATATTGATTCAGCTGACGAATCTTTTTCTCTGCAAAGTTAATTTGAAATCAATTTCCTAAATTTCTTCTCAATATTGTTCAAAATATATTCTTTATCATCAATCACGATATCTGGATAACATCGAACAATCGGCGCTCGATAAAGTTGAACAGGCTCGTTTGGAGCATTGTTAGCAGTCAAAGAAGCATCGAGAGGTGCGACTTGGGCAAACTGTGAGTTTCCCAGCTGTTGTTCTTGAGGAATTTTAATAGCTGTTTGTTGAGCCGGTTCGAAGCTATAATCAAATGCTGACCCCCACTGATTGTCTCCGTTCCCGCTTTGGTAGTCGTCAAAGTAACTCATAATTTTTAACTGATTACTAAGTACCATTTTTAGAACATAAAAATAAATGTTCTAGAAACATCAAAATTAATTATTCCCAAAGTTTGACCAAAGGAACTTTGGGGAAACTACATGCGTAGGGTTTTTTTGGGGAACCGCGAAGTCTCCTGATTCAAGTTAAATTTTTCTCATGAAATAAGTTTTTTCAGCTGATTCCAACGATACCAAAATCTTTTTGATATCATGGTTTTATGGAAGGCAGGCTTAAGAATTCCCCTAAAGTGGAGCGATTTTCATCCAAGTTTTCCAGGCCACCTGCTAATTTTCTTCTCAAAATAACTAAGCAAACATGAGCCTACTACCTCAGGGAACCTTTTCGTGTTAATCACCCGCTGTTATTTGCATCAGATTCCGAGTACTGGGTCACAGTAAGCACGGGGAAATGGAAGGTGAGTCGGCCACCCAGACCAGATTTTTAAAAATGATAACAGCTGGAGCGTTCTCTCAGCACAACGCGCCTTATCAATCATCGCCCAGGGGAGCAAGTGACTGTAATCAGCATAGGAAATCGGTACTGTGCAGGGCAAAAGGGCCGCATTCGCAAATAAAAATCTGTTTTCAATGGAGCCTCCTTTCTCTAATCCGTCGTACCAAGAGATAAAAGCTGCAGTCGCTGCGACTTACAGTCGATGTTCTTCTTCTCCTCCGGTCTTGTAAAGTATCACATCAGGGCAACGAGCTCATAGCGCAAATTTTTCATCTGCTGTTAAAAAAGTTTGGGAGATTTGTAAAGGTCTTCCATTTATTCCGCGCCATTTGCTGAAATGTGCTTATGATGAGCTCAGAACCTTTTGTGAGCATCAAACGGGAGTAACGCGAAAAAACTTATTGCTATTTTGCGATTACCTTGACGTTGTAAGATATTTTTAGTTCATAGATTAAAATTTTTTAAACAATACTGGGAGAATCAATCGAAGTGGAATCACGGTTGCGTCAATAGTTACGGTTAAAAATGAGTCATAGAGACCATAGAAATTGACACACAGTTTAGGGTAGGCATCAACCTAGGTCGGGTTTGCTGGTAATTTAGAAAATAACAAGAATTTGAAGCTATCTAAGTCGGTTTGAACGAGAGTGTGGGCGCTTTTTGCTTACGAAAATGATACCAATATGAAAAAATACCATTTTTAGCCTTGATTTAATAAACATTGCCCACAATGTTACTTAAAACTTTTTTTGCAAGCGTAAAGCGACCACACTCTCGTTCCGACCAACCTAGATACCTCTGGATTCTTCTGGTTTTCCAAATTACCGGAAAAACCGACCTAGGTTGATGCCCACCCTAAACTGTGTGTCAATTTCTATGGTCCCTATGACTCATTTTTAACCGTAGCTATTGACGCACCGTAGCTATTGACGCAACCGTAACTACTGACGCAACCCCCCAAACCGTAGCTAATGACGCGCACCCGGGGAGCCTAAAAAGGGCCCTGCGCGCAAAGCATAAGCGCGCTTTCACTTTTACTCACTTATCTAATGATTTCAAGCGACCCGTAAGCCCACGTAAAAAGATTTTTTCAGAGATTCAAGACAAGTGTCTGATAAAAAGCATATCGAAAAAAGAGTGACAGGGAAAGACTGTTTTTGTCAAATCTTTTTCAATTTTTGGAATCAGCAGGTAAAATAACATATTCCTGTCAAAAATCATAAAAAACTGATAAATACTTCGACAAGTTGGGAAAGCGAAAAAGGGGCTGTCGCGTTCCCGAAAAAAACCCTATACATGCGCTTCATTAATTCTTTGACACAAAATGTTCTTAGAACTATTCTTGTTTGACCAACTGGCACCAAAGTCATCACAATAAAGATTGATATAATTATTTAATAATTGATAAACAAATAAAAAACTGATAAAAGACAACCTAAACTTTAGGTCCTTAAGGGTACCTAGGTCGAGTTTGGGTACCCCCTTAAACTATTTTCTGACCGTAAAATCGGATTCTTCAGGTTCTGAGGAACAAAAAACTCTATAATGACCCTATAGCTATCTTAATGTTTTCACCTTCAAAAACCACTTCAAAGTTAAAAATCTATAGGAAATGGTAGCACCTTAAATTTTGACGAGAAATTTTTCATCTCTGATTTTGCTAATTAAGGGCTTGATTGAAAGCTTATGGCCCTCTTAACATCGTGGTGAAGCTTAAAATTGCCACAGAAAATTAAAATCATCTCTAAATCGGGAAAAATGGAAGCTTACCAAGCAAAAACGCGGAACTCGCGATGACTAGTCCAAACTTTTGAAAATTTAATTAAAAAAATCTTCGAAATCCAAAAATCTGCTCTGCCACGATTGAAGAGGAGGCTTGGAACTATATAAATCCAGAAAGAAAAAAAAAAGTTTGTATGAGAATTTTCACCTGAATTTAGCGTTGAAGTTGGCTATTTTAGACCGAGACGCAAACTTTGACGGCGTTTTATCTGGAAAAAACTTTTGAAATCAAAAAAAGTCCTCTGTCACGATCTGAGATCTAGGATAGATCTATCCAATTAGCTATTAAGGAGCTTTTTACATTATGAATAAAGGGTAGTAATTTACCCACAAAGATGGCCATCTCGACCCAGGTACCCTTAAGTGTGGGTGAGTTTTTCGAAGATATTTCCTCTGCGATATTATCCCTTTTTTATGACTCTTTTTAGCGAGGTGTCATCAATCGACAAAAAATCTTAACAAAATTTTTCATTATTTAAGTGAAATTATATGGCCAATAGGGTTGGCCAAAATTATCTGCTTAACAAAGGAAAGTTTCAAAATATGCTTAAGTTGTTCTTTTGTCCCAAAAAAAGCCACTCCTGAATACCAAAAAATTAAAGAGGTTATTAACTGAAATGTCCTTAATTATTGGAATCAACAGATCCTCCCGAATCAATTGAGCCATTTGATAAAAAAAAGTTTAAGGAGGTGAAATTAGGAAAATTACAAAAGATAACCATTTCAGGTGCATTTTCGCGAAAATAGCCCTACTTTGAAGGAATTTTTGACCGACATGTTGATCCAAATTTTGCTTTCGAAGCCGGTTTTCCGGATATAGGGTGCGTAGGGTCTGCATGAAGATCCCGGGTCTGCACATGAAAAAAATGTATCAGAATTTTTGTTTAAGGACCCCCCCCCCCGTTAGCTTTTTTCAAAAAATGAAATTTCGGAATTTTGAAATTTTTGACCCCGGAAATGGATTCTACGGGTCAAATAACGATTTCGAGGCTTCATTTTTTCGAAGTCTATCTTGACTCTAAAACCCTAAAAATCCCGGGTCTCGCAGACCCTACGCGCCTGACATCCGGTTTTCCTCATTTAGGTCACGAAAATCTCGATTCTCGTTGACCCTTTCCCCTTGAGGTTAGATTTTTCTAAAATTTTTCAAATATGTTTTTTAAAAATGAAATAAAAGTAGGAATTTTTCTGAAAAGAACGAGTTTGGAGCAAGATGGATAAAAAGAACGGTCAAAAGCAAAAATATCAGAAATTTTAGTTTAAACCCCCCCGTTAATTTTTCTCAAGGGTCGGTTGTCGGAATAACAAAATTTTGCCCTCAGAAAAGGTTTTACAGGTCAAAACGATTATTAGCCTCCATTTTTGGCGGTCTATTTTAACTCTAACACTATCAAAATCATGTTCTAAAATTGGACCTTTTGCTAGAAAATTACTTAAATGGCATAAACTCGCTAAAAGCAAATTGCCTCGTATTATACAAATCAGCTACGAATCTGTCAAATTTCGCTCATAAGACCTATATTATATTGGTTATATAATTATTTTTTCTTATAAAAGAGACCTTTTTATTATTACTTACGTTTCTTTTATATGTTTAACTGGTCAAAAAGATTGTTTTGAATTTCGATAGACTTGAAAAAAATATATAAAAAGTATCGAAATTGGCAGCTTTTGCCAGTTTCTTGACATTCGCAGTTGCCATATCTTTTCAGATTTCGAACTCTGATTAACGCGGTAGCTCACAAAATTTTTTTATGAAAGAGACCTTTATATTTTAAATGACGTTTCTTTTATATGTTTAACTGGTCAAAACGACTATTGCAAAAAGACTTAATTGTTCGAAACAAGATGTAAAGTAGGGTCCCCCCCATAAGTTCTACCATAAGTATACAAGAGAATGCGCGCGTAAGGGCCTCTGTCCCGTCGCGTCCTTATTAATTTGTGATTTTATACCAAAATCTACTCCCGTGTTACAATTTTAGGGTAGGGTGGGTTGCGTCATTCCAGCGCTGCGCTTCCAGTAGTACCGGGCCGGTACAATACCTGCCACAACGGGACGAACCTGAAATTTTCAACAAGGCCATCCAGGCCATCACGGCCAGCATGGCCATCAAGGCCATCAATTCCCAATTTCAGGTTCTGAGAAGTTTTGTAGATTTGGTTCTTGTTGTTTTTATAAGGGCGGTTCTAGAAACGTTCTTGTTCTCAGATTATACTGCGTAGCTGATTTATTAACTCAAAATTTGAATGTAAAATCGCTTCCACTGAGACAGCTTTTCAATTTTTGTACTTTTGGAGCAAAATCGACGATCAGAAAGCAGAAAAAGCGAAACCCAAGAAGCAAGTTTCTAGAATTGATGGCCTTGATGGCGTTGTTGACAAATTCAGGTTATGGGGACTTTTGTTGATTTCTTAAATGGTCTTGATGGCCTCGATGGCCGTGTTGACAATTTCAGGTTTTCCCCCACAACGCCCGCAGCAAGCGCCTTTCTCAAAATGCGCCATCTCTATTGCGGGCGGTGTGGTAGGTATTGAACCGGGAGCAGGGTTGTAAATCACATCGACCACCCCACCTCGAGGGTGAGGTGGCTTTCGATTTTTTCGAGGCAGGGTGGGGTTGTCTGAAACCACCTCAGTATTATTTGAGGTGAGGTGGGGTGGTTTCAAAAATTGCATTCAAACAGCGAGATTGTGTCGAGGTGAGGTGGTTGAGGTGGGGTGATTTACAACCCTGACCGGGAGCGTAGCGCCAAAATGACGCAACCCACCCTACCCTAAAATTGTTACTAGGGAGTAGAGCAGGGATGGAAATCTGAGCGTATTTTGTCATTTTTCCATCCCTGGAGTAGAGTTTATTCTCGCTTGTATGGCGGTACATCCATCAATGCGGTTCATCCATCAATGATTTCCATCATGATTCTTGTCAAAATTGAATGTACATGCTTTATTCATCATAAGGCAAGAATAAATTATGAAAATGACTTTCTGCGTTCAGATTTGACGGGTCTGAGAAGCTCATCATTGGCTTGATTTTCATGTCTTTATTAATATTTAAGATGAATACGAAAGAACAGATTTTTTTTTATAAAATTTTTCCTTGATAAAAATCGTAAATACAATTGTCTTGGTCTTTTCTGACTTAGAAAAAGGGGCTGAGAAGTATCATGATATAAAACAAAAAGATCATCGGTCCAGCACATCTTATGATCATGAAAAGGTAATAATGAAAGGTCACTGAAATAAATATAATAAGTAAAAATCAAAATAGAAAGCAATCTTACACATTGTTTGGACCTCCTTCATTCCTGCGTAAAGTTGTTCTTTGCTCCAGCCAGTCTTCAAATAATGTCAAGTAAATTTTTGTTTTGAAGAGTTGATTAAAAGTTATAATTCATAAATCTAAGATAATTAATTATTTAATAACTCACAATTTCCATGATCATTTGATCTTCTTCAGAAGGAGGCTTTGACTCGTCCCAATTGGGTTTGTCTCCACAAAATGTTTTTCGGACAGGAAATTGATAAAGACGATCGTCATATGAAGAATTGCAACAAGGACACAACTCTTGATCGCCTCCTTAAAAAAGTTCGGAAGTTAAGCTTTGGACATGTGAAAACATCGCAACAAGATAGTTTTCAAAATAAGCTCACCTGGAAGAATTTGACCAATAACGTAGGCGACAAAACTTGGCTCGGCTACTCGAAAGTTTGCAGCTGTATGCTGAAACCTGGTATAATGATCAGGGAAATTTTCTGGCCTTTGTATGATCTGAAGAAATTGATAGAGTCTTTCTTTTCGCAGTTGAAGGTCAGCTCCCTCCTCGGCTCTTTACGAATCGATTTTGACTGTTTATTTCACTTTCTCGGGCAAGAAGAAAAAGTGATCTTCGATTGGAACAGAATCTGGATCTTAGCCAAAAATAAAAAGCGAAAGCAAAAATTTTTCTAAAAATTCATAAGCGAATTCGCTAAGCGAATCCAAGCCCCTGATTGGAAGAATTGCCTTCGATTTCCTGAATTTCTCTCTTAATTCATGCAAATTTTTCATTCCGGAAGCGACGACAAGATCTGGATGTGTTCTTAAAATCGGCGCTCGATAGATTTCAACAGGTTCTTGAGGAGCAACCGGCGGTGCTTTAACCGGAGCTGACTGGTTTGCAGAATAATGAGAACTGGTGTTAAATGAAGAGCTTGTGTTATTGTTCAAAGGAGCAACAAGGGCCCAATGTGACGTCTCTGCTGACTGCGGTATTGTTACAGCTGTGTCCTTAGCCAGGGTTTCAATTTATGTCGAAAAAATAATAAGTGGAGGGAGCCGTTGAGGAGTGCAAGTTGTGATACTATGAAAACCCGAGTTTCTGCCGTTCAAAATTTGCTCGAATCTTTGAGAATTTCGGATTGTTCCGAAGGTCGCGAGACTCGGTCCCGAATTCGAGAAAATGCCAATTTAAAGTATCTTATGAATCATAAGTTATGATGATCGAGACCGAAAAGGCACCAGAAAACAAATTAAAAGAAAAGAGTGATTCCATCTAAACTCTTTTATTTTCATACATTACTAATTACATTGTAATTGCTGGAACAAACTGAAATTAAAAGAAGCGGCAGAATTCCTGGCTCATTATAGATTCTTTAAGGGATCCCCCCCCCCGTTTTCGCCATTTTCAATGGCGAACTACTTTTTTTTGGGCTTACCATTTTACACGTGCAATAGCGCAAATGAAAGCTCGTTTATAGCGGCTAATTCTCTAGTACAGAGAAAAAAATCCATCAACGCAAACCTGCCACACGGGGGCGCTGAACTTAGTAAATTTTGAAAAAACGCCGTTTTGGGCCATTTTCAACGGCAAACTTCTTTTTTTTGGGCTTAACTAGAATTAATCTGGGACTAGATTCAGAAAGAATAGAGCTTAATCTTCAAACTCTAGTACAGAGAAATCGTTTGGTTTAGTAAGAAAAATTTTTTCTTAAGAAAAACTTTTTGATGCCATTTTGGCCCTTTTCTGGCTCTAAATTGCTCTCTAGCGCCAATATATGGCCAAAAATCCGAATGCGGTTATCAGATTCTTTCTCAGTGCACTGTAAGCGTTCGAAAGACCCCTTATACGTCTATTTTCGATGACATCGAAAAGTCGAAAAAATTGCGATTTTCACGCTAAGTACAAATTACATGCATTTTTACGATTTTCGAGGGTCAAAATTTTGGGTAAAGATGCTCGTAAGGGGGACATATAACATATCAAAATGATCCTCAGAACACGGGGATTCTAAAAATGCCGCATAGACACCCATCATAAAGACTTGAGAAATCGGGGGATCCCTTAAAAGCAAATTTGGCGCCGCAACAAAGCTTTTGATCTTATTTTGTTCCCAAGACCTGATTTATGATATCTTTTTTATAAAGAGAGAGACTTTTTTATCTTGGATAAAATTTTTTTTATTTGTTTCTCTTGTCGAAAAGACTGTTCTAACTCAGTTTCACTTTAAAAATATTTGAGTTTGATGTGAAGTTTTATTGCATATCGAGTTCGGCTACTTAAGCCATCTTAACCCGTTAACAGGCGCGAGGCCCTCTCACGGCCTTTTCGCCTTTAGAGCGCGATAAAAAGGCGTAGACTCAATTTTTACGGGAGAACTACGGGATAAGGTAGTGCGTCATCGTTTATTTTAGAAATTATTTGCCATAGGCCATGTCTGGCCTTTGCGTTAAAGCTTATTACTGTGCTTAAAAATATGCTTCTATAACACAAGATGAAAAATCTTCAAACACGATTCGTTAAAAAGCATTTTATGGTTCTTGATAAAGATTTCTAGAAAGTTTGCTTAATTTTTCTGGACGGCTTGAAAATTTTCAATTTAAGTCAAATCAATCCATTCTTGGCGCCCCTTTTGCCGTTTCTGTTACGATAAGATCAATGTTGTTTTCACTTTTTACACTGCTAACTCAGTCGTGCTTTTTGCCGCCTCACGGTAACTTACTTTACATCGGATTAATTGTCTGTTAAGCCTGAGGAAGATTTTTATCCGAAACCGGTAGTTAACAAATAAACCAGAAAAATACCAATGGTCAACTAGAGATATATTCAAGTCAAAACGTTTTTCAACTTAAATTTTCGCAACAAAATCAAGGTGGTAGATATCTATTAGGGAAGAATCGAATAAAATAAAGAATGCGTGTTTTTATTTTCAAAGTCTGACGGAAAATTGTGATTCTTGTTATCAACCTCCTTAATGCTTTCATTTTGATTTAGCGAATAAATCAACCTTGTATTAATATAAAATTTACCGGCAACTTTCGAAAATTAATAATCTGCCGCTGTTGATTATCAGTGTTGCTTGCGTTTCTTTTCAAAAAAAGAGTTCTTTCTGCAACAATTTTCATTTATTTCAAAATATGGAAATTTATAGAATGATTTATTTTTAATAGTGTCGAGCCGAAGCTGGTCGTTGATTTTTGCTTTCATAATATCGATGAGCCTGCATTGCAATTCGCATCAATAAGCCTTCAAAATTTTATGAGCTTTGAAAATTATGAAAAGCAGATTTTTGATTTTTACTTCCAATTATTCTTTAAATGGGTTCTTTACTGCCAATTAATCCAATATTTATGTTTCTATGTTCTGAATGGGCGGAAGTTACGCAGTTTATTTCATAATTCATAAGGGTTGTTTCTTAGACGTTAAAAAAGTTATTTAATTATTGATTTTTATACTAACTAAGCATATTTTATCGAATTTAAAACCCATCATTTTACATCTTTTGATGGGTTATTCCTAGGGTAGACGAGCAAAAAATTAACCCCTAGAACCCCTTGAGGTTAATGCGTGAAACTTTGGGACAATATGTATTTTGGCCCAACTGAAAAATTTGTAATCAAAAATTTTTTGGTCTGATCACCTGATCACGTGATACGGACCCTCGAAAAGCTAGAAAAGCTTGCCGAGCTCGATCCCCTAATCCTATTGGATCATACTATAGCTTACTTGAAAGAGAACAAAAAGTTCTTCCTATAAAATTAAAAAACATTTTTGGTGGCGAGATCACATGAGTCGCTAGATGGAATTGAAAAGTCCGAAATGGCCCCTCTTGCAACGTATTTTGCAACCGTTACGGTCGAGTATGCGATCCCGGGCCCAGAGGACCAAGGATCGAGTCGAGGGAAGCCGAGAGCTTGCCCTCCGGAAAGGCCATTACCTGGCTGACCTTCGCTGCGCCCGAGCAACGCTCAGACGCCGCAGAGGTCCAGCGAGGTAGGGGAGAGAAATCAGCCCAACCTTTTCGAAAAATAAGAACGTGTCCCCAACCTAACCCATCTTCAGGTTCGTCTTGGTTCAAGCCTACGCCGGAGCAGCACGAAGATCATCTTCCCTGTCTTTCGGTATCTGTGCAAATAAAAGGACGCAAGTCCGGACCAAATACAAACGAGTGTTAGATTGTGGAACGCATAACGTGGTGACTGAAGCTCTCTTGAGCTTGGTACGAACGTAAGTCCCCATATCGAACCTCGCCGCTAGGGCGTATCCCTGTAGCGCAGGATGAATGCATCTCCTGGAATCTTCAGTGACTTTGTGCCGCACGGCTATTATGCAGGCGATAGTAAAATTCCACGCCTGGCTTATGTAGATTCGGACTCTCCGACAAGAGCCCGTAAAACAAAGGATTGGTTCGCCAATTTAAATCTATACCTTAACGCTCTTGCAAATAAGCAGCTGCCGAAATCTCCGATGGTAGGACACGCCGAGAAGCTTCCGATGCTTTGGGGCGAGAGTATCAGCGAATGAGGCCCGAATTGGTCGGGAAAACTCGGAATCCCTTCGAGTT
Source organism: Oikopleura dioica (assembly GCF_907165135.1). NCBI lineage: Eukaryota > Metazoa > Chordata > Appendicularia > Copelata > Oikopleuridae > Oikopleura > Oikopleura dioica. The sequence goes on from NC_137291.1 coordinate 510,730, forward strand.
TGGAGGAGTTCGGTAAATGGAAAGATAACAACATGTACGATGGCCTAAAATACCTCGACAATATGGAATTATCACAAGACAAGAAATCCTTCGTAGCTTCTAAACTTTACGATGGAATACAAGGTCGAAGACCAAAAGAAATGGTTCATGGGAACCTTCTTCCCTTATCTGACGGTCGATGAATTCCCCCGCGTCCTCAGACCAGACACAGTCGAACAGGGAGTAATCACGGAAAAGAGTCCGACCACAATCATGCGCGAAATGATACGATGTCTGGGGAAGGTGATCCTCCAGGCAGTGGAGCCAAATTCAAAAGCCGCCGTAGCAAATGGCGGGTTCGTTAATTTGCGGAGTTATTTGAGGACTCAGTTGGAACAATATTGCGAGACAGCGGGGGACAATCCATTCCTACATAATATACAGATCTTGCGCACCTTCGGGTCAGGCAGGTTTAGCTACGCACGCTCAAGGAATAGCTTCGACAATGTGCGCTCCTGCCTGAAAGAGTTCGTGGTGAACCATTCGAAAGATGTCAGATTTCCGGAAGGAACAGTATTGGGGAACACCACGAGCGCAAGGAGGACGATGTACTCGAAGGGCGAGTTAAAAAAATGGTCGCCGTTCATGGACATGATGACAATGTACTTCGTGGTGAGCCACCTGGGAAAGTCACGATTGGAGGAGATCGCCCATAAAATAGCCAAGAAGTCCGGTGTGGACTTTAGCGAAGTAGGCCTGCGCGATTTCCTCTGCAATAAGAAATTAATTTTCGATGAATCGGACAAAGTGTCGGGCGCAAAGGGACATTTAATGCTAGAACATATTCAAATGGCAGCGGATATGTCCGTTAACGGTGACGTAAGTAGAGAGCTAGAGAAAGTTTATTCGGATTGGAAAAAAGCATCAGTGAAGAAACAGAAATACGAGAAAGTAAACGCCTTAGAGGACTTCTGCAGCGACGGCGCGGACGTTGGCTCCGACGATAATGTAGACGAGGTCAATGCAGTTTTCGGTAAGAGGAACAGACCTTTGGACATAAAAACTGCACTAAATAACAATCGTTACATTGTGGATACGAGGACAGGGGAAGTCTACGCTAAAACAAGCCTGACGTTATCTCCCACTGACCTGAAAACGGCAAACGAACGGCTTTCAAGGAAAAGCTTTTATCTCTTTCCAAAGCCGAGGCAGCAGCGCAGCGGGGGCTCCAAGGGCCGTCTAGCGAAACAGGCCTTTAACAGGGCCATGAATAAGTCGCAGAAGGTAAGAGGTAAAAACCAAACTTACCAGGCTTTCGCGATCGACCAGGAGGACGGGAAGTCGTCGGCACTGGTTGCGTTGCTGGACGAGCTCATGCGATCGAGCATGGAAGACGAAGACGATAGTGACGGGGAGCTGGAAGAAGTGGACGTCATCAGCGAATACGACGAATGCGGCATTGGTAAGTCTCCTCGTCCAAAAAATGATGCTAAAAAAGAATTTAGAGTAGAAGAAGAAGTCGCCAGCGTGGACGCGGAAAGAAGACGTTTCGACATAAATTTCGGCGTCCGCAACTGTGATAACAAAATAGAAAGATTTAAAGTACTTATCGAATCAGGTGCGTCGGTATCCGTCGCCCCGGAAGCATTCGTTTCGTTGTTAATGCATAATTGCAGTGAGAACGTGGCATTGCAGGATTGCACGAGCTCCAGGGCAAAGGTAGCCAGCGGAGGCTACATGGAGTTCCAGAATTATAACGCTAATTTTGACATCGAGTTTAATAGCGACTTGAAACTTACCTTTAGGGATTGTAAAGTTTACGCAGGACCACAGAAGACAGTCATCCTCGGGGCTGACAGCTTTGAGCGTAACAGGATCGAGGTCAAGTTCGATGAAAACGATAAGTTGGAGGTGTGCGTAAATGGTAAGGCTTTACGCAGGATTTGGGAAGACTGTGAGGATATAGCGATTAATGACCCTGAAATCATGTTGACCGGTGAGAAGCTAGAAAGAACGCCTACCTTGCATGATCATCTGTACGAGAACAGCGAGTTCTTAGACGAAAGACCTTCAAGGGCCTACGACCCTGATGGAACGAGGACATGGGCTCGGAAGCTGGAGAGAATACACGCTGAAAATCGGAAAAAGAACTCGAGGTCGAAGGTGCAGGTCGATCCGCTGGGCGACACGTTGTCGTCAGAACAGGTGGACATCGTTAATAAGGTTCTTGACGAATTCGAGGCCATTTTCGAAGGCACGGTGGGCCACGTGGCCGACAAGGAGTTTGAGGTGCACGCTAGAATAGACCCCGGAAATTCGGACCGGAGCCCAAAGTCGGCGCCGATCGGCTACGGTAAGAACTTACCGGAGAGCGTCATGAAGGCAATCGAGGACAAATTAGACCAGGAAGCCGCGGAAGGGGTGCTGACGGTTCTACCTAAGCATATGACAGCGGCTAATTATATGAGCTTTTTCGGTGTTTCTAAAAAAGGCCCAAATGGCGAAGCCAGCGTCGAACTCACAGCTTCCAACGTCAGAGTGGTCGGCGATTGCGCACGCAGCGGCATTAACGACAAGACCGATCACGTGGCGAGGCAGACCGATTCGATACAGAGGATCCTCCAGCTTGCGGCCCCATTTACGAAGAAAGGTTTTGTCGCACAGGTAGACATCGGGGCCATGTTTCACTGCTTCGAGATCGAAGAAGAGTTGTGAAAACACTTCGTCATTCTTCACCCCAAAGTCGGCGAGTTGGCGTACCGACGGCTACCGATGGGATGGGTGAGCAGTCCAGTGTTGGCGCGCGAGATGATCACTAGAATCATGTACGATCACTTGGAGTACACTTCGATCTACATGGACGATTTTTTAATAGTGGCGGATTCGTTTGACCAGTTGATTGAGAGGGTGCGAAAGGTCTTTAAGACACTCGCTTACCGTAATCTTCGACTCAAAGGGTCGAAATGCGTGATCGGTTCCAAGGACATTGTGCTTCTCGGGAGACGGGTAAAAGACGGCAAGATTTGCATGTCGAACCACATCCTAAAAAAGGCGTAAGCGGAAAATCCAAGCACAATTAAGACGGTGAAACAACTAAAACGCTATATCGGAATAATAAACTATCTATCGATCGGGCTCCCCGCCGGACAGAAATGATGTGGAAGCTGAACGAGGCAGCATCAGGGTCAAAGAAATTAAGCGATTACGTGGAGTGGACACCAGAGTTACGAGCCTGCTACGAGAAGCTGGCGGAGGCAATAAACTCGCAAATGGTGGACCTTTATCCAATTGAAAAGGATCTCGATACCTTCCTTGTGGTCGACAGCTCTAATCTGGGCTCCGGGGGCTACCTTTATCAAAAGAAAGGGGACCGAACGCAAATCGTGCGACTTTGGTCCAGAAAGAGAGGGGATTCCCAATTGAAAACGCAGTGGAGCTCCTGTTAGTTGGAACTGCACGGCATTTTAAGCGCGACATTATGTTTCTGCTGGGAGATCGACTTCGTGTCTAAACCGGTAGTGATCATTACCGACTCTTTGTCGGTGAAAAAATTATTCGATAGAGCCAGGCAGGGGAAAGAGCTCAGCCTGGACAAACGGATAAACGACCAAATAGTGAAGCTCCTGAGCTTCGACGTGGAGATTGTCTACGAGAAAGGGGAATCAACCAGGGTGAGAAATGGCGGGGGATATTCTTGGGATGTCGCGCGCGCGCCAAAAAAACCTCCCAGGGCGTGTGGGAGGTTCTCGGCTTCTCACAGAGCGCGAGGGAGCTCCAATCCAAACGAGCCACAGTGAAGGCGCACTACTGCTCTCGCGCTGCGCGGGATATTTGAAAAGAATAAGCGAGCGCTATTATCTCGGTGGGTGCACACTCTGACTAAATGAGATCAGATGCTTGAATTAATAAAGAATGATTTGTTTTTAATTTTTTATTGTAGAAAATATTAAAAAAGATTTTTACTCTAGAGTCTAGAGTCAAGACCTATCAATGATAATGATAACATTATGATAATGACGTCCTTAAATTTTTATCAATCAATAAAATCAATAATTCCGAAGTATATAATGAATTGAATTTACTTCTGGCAAAGTTAAATATGGGAGTCACTATGTTATCGTTATTAGAAAATTTGGAAAAAATCCCATGTGACCGATAGGGTCCCTAAGATCATCATCTTGAACAGATTATTAGTCATTTTATTTTAAGTTAGTTAAATTATTTTTTTCGAGTTGAACTAGTGGTGAGTCTTATTCGGTCAAGCGCCCGCCTGTTTTGAACTGCTCCCCCGGGCTCTGTGAGCTCACAGCGCGTGCGGGGATCTTGTTTTTGAGGCACCTCACAAAGTTTTCTGTGATAATGGCGCCACCTCCCACACGCCCTGGGAGGTTTTTTTTCCGCGCGCTGGAGATCCCGCGCGAACCACGCGCCATTTTTCACCCTGGAATCAACCCAAATTGATCTTGCGGACTTTATCTCGAGAACAGATTACCTGCTGAAAGAATGTGACGCCAAGTGCGCGGTCTGCAACGTAATTGATAAGTACGAGGCGGTGAACGAGATCCTGGGGCCAACCCTCGATTTGACGAGCGAGGAGACACTACCCTCGGTTAAGTTCGACAGATTCGAAGAGGTTTTCGCTTTCAAAGACGAGGCCGCCCTGAGAGCGACAATGCCGTCCCTGCGACACAGGCAAGTGTCGAGCTGGAAAAGCCGGAAAGACGCCGTCGAGGCGATCGTGACGAGAGGAGCCGCAAAGAGATCAGCTAGGAAACCGAAAGATGACTCGCTGAATCGTCTCGCCGAACGAATCCTGGAGCACCAGGGGAGCAGCTTTCTGAAAGATCGAGGATTAATCAAGGAAATTCAAGAGTGGGACGAAGTCACGAGGTGAGTGATCGAGTCAAAGCGCAAAAATGGTCGAATGCCAGGTCCCAAGGACCGCAAGGCGGAATCGTTACGAGGGTCCACGTACCTGTGTTCGAACGGCACGCCAGAGATTCTCCGGAAAAGAAAAATAATGATCGGAACGCGAATATGCGAACCAGTGGTAATCCCGGAAGCCCTGGGCGCATCTGTTGCGAAGGCGTTCCATCGAGGTAATTGCGGGACGATTTCGCGCCTAAAGAATCTGGTCAAGGTGGAAGTTTGGTTCGCAAAGCTAGACAACGTCGTATCTGAGGAGGTGAAAAATTGCCTCTCCTGCACTTACCAGCGCAACAGGGGAAAGATAGTAACCGGGTCTAACGAGTATGACGACCAGGACGCTTCTTTCGTCGGAGAAGTGCTGCTGGCAGACGTAGTCACGAGGAACAGCCACAAACAGTACGAAGAGTCGACCATGAAGTTTTACGTGGTCTCATGCGTCTTGTCGGGTTTCACAAGAATTTATCACGTCAAAAATTCGGAGAATAACGCAGCCAGGGGATCAGACATCTTGCTCAAAGCGATAGGGGATTTCGACCGAGGCCTACGCACGAATTCTAAAATAAAGGTGGTTATGGACGGGAGCTCGATAAATAAGGGAATTAAAAACGCGACTTCTGGAACGAAATAAACGTGGAATTCATCCTCCCAGAGTCGCCGAGCCCGTCGAAAAACTTCTTATCGCCCCTGGACAGCAGGATCGCAAAGTTGAGCCCGGTGATACTCGCAGAGATGTGGAATAAAACTGACCCGAGGCTGATGGAGCTCCTCGTGCCCGACAAGCTGAACAGGACGAAGGGCGCCCATGGATACTCCCCAATGGAAATCTGGACCGGCCGGTCCGCGGTCGACGGCAAAAGAATCGATATTGATATCGAAAAGATAAGAAAATTCGTTAGTGATAGCCGCGAACGCGCAAGAAATGCGGCGCTACGCCTGAACCGCGACGGAAGGTACAGATTACCACTAGTGATCAAGCCGTTTGAGGAAGGAGATAAGTACGGGGGAGAGATGGTTTCGCCAATAAAGAAAGGGGATTTCATCCTCATCGAGGGGAATTACGATAAGAATAAGATGCATCCGTGGTTTAAAGTTTGCGAAACGCCCGAAATACCGGGGGGGATTGACTGGCTCAACGGGCAGGTCGGCACCCAGAAAATGGGGCTTGAGAACAAGAAGTTCTACACGTGGAGCTTCAAGAGCATTAAAGCGATAGTGGACGGAGACAACATCAACAAAGACGACATGAACAACTTTACGAAAATGATGAGATGCTTCCTGCTCCAGGTCCCCGAGTTGTCGCTGCCCGAAGTAATGAAGCCAAGAAGCATCGTCACAAAAATTTTTGGAAAAAGAAAGACGGATTCGTTCATAATGAAATTATATTCTAAAGAAAAGGCGATGCAGTAGTTTTAGAGCAGGTTATTTGAATCGTTGCACTCGGCTAGGCACGGCGGCTGGTGGAGGAGGAAACTCGCCAGCAAGAGGTGGAGCAGGAGCAGGAGCAGTGACCAAGGAGGAAGTAGCGTCTTGAGCAACAGCAGTCTTAGCGGCGATGGACTAAAAGGCGAAATTAAAGCTGAAACGCTAGAGTTGAAATTACCGCAAGAGGAGTCGGGTTAAGCTTCTTCTTCTTGAAAGGGTTGAAGCGAGAAGCAGCCGATGAAGCGGGAGCGGACGTTACAATTTGCTCATCGAGAGCAGTAAGAGCGTGAGTGACAGCGGGCGAGGTATACGCAGCGGACGCCCCTTCTACTTGAGCTTTCTGCTGGGCTTCTTGCTGGGCGAGTCGCAAGACGGATAAATCGTGTTCAGCTCGCGCATCAGCCAATTTAGCCCGACGTTGAGCGTCTTGGCTTTTCAATTCCGCCTCCTGCTGCAGCTGCTGGAACTTTATTTGGTCGCGTTGAGCGCGACTCTGCTGCTGACGCATTCTCGCAGCGCTATTTTCACTTCCCTGAGGCATTAAGGCCGTAAAGCACTCCAAACATTGCTCGCATGTCGCTGTTATTCGACCAAGCATGCAGTTGGCCACAAACAGGACGGCGGCGGCCGACCAAAACCTAGAATTACTTTACCAATACGGAAATTTTAATCGATATTTACCAAGTAATTGGCCGGGCGCCGCCGCCCCGCCAGTGATCTTCGGTAGTCGTGCGAGAAGCTGCACCATGCGAGGAATGACAAGCGCCTGGAGTTCGGTCGCGGAGAGGCTGATGTCGCGTTGATTGCGCAGTAGATCGACACTGGTGTCGTCGTTGTAGTGATCGTCGGTGTACGCGGGAAGCTTGTCCTGATCGACCATGTAGTCGATAAAGCCGGAATCGTACATGGATCCACGCCGGGAGCGAGCAGGCACGAAAGCGGAGGTTGAATCGGAAGCGAAATCGTCAAGGTTGTCGACAAAGGAAGGTAATTTATCCTGGTCGACCATGTAATCGATGAAACCAGAGTCGTACATGGCCCCACGGCGGGAACGAGCAGGAACGAATTCGATCACCTCATCGTCGGTGGAGGAAGGAAGCTTGTCTTGATCGACCATGTAGTCGACAAATCCAGACTCGTACATCGACCCACGCTTCGATCGAGCCGGAACGGAACCGTCTTCAGTCGGAGAAGTGAGAGACCGAGGTGTGCGGGTAAAAGGCAAAGTGAGGTTGTAAGAGGCGGCCAGCGGAGCGGTGAAGTTGTAGAGCTGGTCGTAAACGCTAGAGCTAAGATGGGTTACGTCGTAGTCGAAGTCGCCGGAGACAATGTAGCGGTCCATGTCGAAAACGAGACCAGAAACCGATCTCCCAAAGTCGCGGAAGATCGATCGCAATACCTCTGCAGTTTCGGCGGAAAAATTTTAGCAACAAGATGATCGGCAGCGACTTCAACATGGCGGATTCTGAATTCTCCGGCGATCTCCATCAGAGCGGAACCGTTCATGTCCTGAAGCGCTTGAAGGTGCTCCTTGGGAATCGTAACGTTGAGTAGGCCGAGGTGCAAATCGTCGTCAGTGACCCAGCGGACTTCCGGCTCGACCAGCTCATCATCGGTAAATCGCTTGGCAAGCCAAGTCTAAAGCGAAAATTAATTTAACTCGTCGATCATTAATCTTTGACTAATTAAACCGTTAAAAACTTACGCAACCCTTGACGACCCAAAATACGAGCCGGCAGAACCACACGATGAGCCTCCAGAGGCCTGTCCAGTAAAGGATGTAGGCGACGAAGGAGAGGAAGATGGTGAAGAGGAGAGCGTAGATAGCGTATTGAACACAGACGATTTTGAGAGCGCTGGGGGCCGGACGACCTTCTGAACCGGCAGCCAAAACTCTTGACGACGGTAAGCCTTCGCCAGGCGCCGCTGAAGATGTCGACGCCTTCGGACATTGAAGAGGCGATGAAAACGGCGGGGTCCTGAATACTTGGGCATCTGGCCCCCATCGATGGCATCGGCTTGTTTCTCTAGGTCTGAAATGTATTTGCGGTCGTCGTCGGTAACAAATTTAGAGTACGCTGGTGGGGAATCCATTTTTGGATGTGATATAACGAAAGAATTAGCGTAATTATATAGCCAGAAAGGGAGGGCGCCCGCCCTCAAAGGTCAGCTGAAAGAAGGTTGAACAGAGGCGCTCAACAGCTGATGCGATAGAGTGATGTTGATTTTGGATAGCGGTGGCGCAGTAAGAGGCAATAAGGCGTTCGCACACAAGAAAACGTTGATGCGATTCAAGGTAAATAGTAAGAGCGGCGGCCAGCTGTTCGCCAAAGGATTCAAAAGAGCCGTCATCGCCGTCACGCACTTGACTCGTAACTCTAGGAGGAACGTCAAGGTTGAAATGAAGCTCGACAGGGAAATCCATCATCCGTATTGAGTCGGCAACAAAACTAAAAACGATTACGCGGAGCGAGCAAAATCTCTTACGCGAAAAAAGCTACAAAATCCTGATAAGGGCTCTCGGAGACCCAGGACAACAGCTGCGCGGGAGTGCGGTCCTCATAAACCTGCTTGCGAAGCTGATAAAGACGGTGTGGTACGTATAGGTCGTTATGAGGGCGAAAGGAACCAAGGAAAGCAACATCGAATTCAGGGAAAAGTGGATAAACTCGCTCCAGCTTTACGCTAAAATAAGTAACGATATACCGAACCCAAATAAGACCGACCCAAATGGAGAATCGCCGAACGTTCTAGCATCCTGCAGCCATCGATATCGCCTTATATCACCAGTGGAAACAGGCTGCGAAAATCCCCTCGTCCGAGATTCGAAGTAGGAGGAAGACGCGGTCGCTTCATAGCACTCATCGATGAACTCGAAAATCTTCTTTTCTTCAGAGGCAGCAGGAGAATCAGGAATGGGTTCGTAATCAGCGTCATCGTCGCTAGCAAGTCCGGCTTTGCAAGTGGATCCGGGGGGAGAAGCTTCCACCTTCGCCCTCTTGACATCAACAGGTTTGATGACGGTACCATCAAGGTCCGCCAATTTCCGCTTGTTTATCGTCGTTATTTGAGCCGCGCGTTTTGCAGCGACTAAGTAAATGTAAAAGCTAGTCGGCCAATAGAGGGATCAAGCAGCGCTATTTACATGCATTTGCGGACAGATCCCAGTTAAACAGCGGAGACTTACCCAAAGATCTGCGAGCTCGTTTACGAACAGGCAATTTCGCGTTTTGGGAGATCTCAATCCCAATTTGCGCCATTACGGTATCGTCAAGCCTCTAGAGGCGTCGGTTGCCGGGCTGTCTTCAGTTTTTCGTTTCTTCGTTCGCGAAACCAAATTCCTAGCGATAGCGTTATTTTATTATTTTCTAGAGAGACTTTACCTCGAGCTGACTAGCGGCTTGGGCGAACGCGAATTGCGCTTTGTGCATTTCCAGTCGGAGGTTTTCAACCTTGTTTGCCAGGGATTCGTTGAACTTGAGCTGAATGTTGAAGAGCGCGTTAATTGCTTCTTGGCGGGCTCTTTCGTCGTCGGACTCGCAGTCTATGGTTGCCAGGTCCTTCGTCGAGAAGTCTTGCTTGCAGCCGGGGCACTTGTTCCGATCCCAGCTCATGCTATCTTCGAAACAAAGTCGGCAAAGGCGGAAGCAGTTGACGTCCTTTCCCAGCCCGCAGAAGTGAGCTCGTTCTGGATGCATGTCGAGGAACGGTTTGTTGCACTCTTCGCAAAAGTCCTTTTCTCTCAGGAGATTGATCCACGGTTCATTCATCGCCTTCCTCGGCATTTTGTCTTTTCGGTTTCTCACGAGTTATTCTTTTAGACTGCCTCGCGTCCATTGGTCCTCGATAAATTTTCGATCCACGCTGCCTTCAAGCCAGATTCACAGCCGCGCTTCGATGTCGACTACCGCTCAAACTCGTAGCCGTTCGAAGCGAAAACGGCTTGACGATACCGTAATGGCGCAAATTGGGATTGAGATCTCCCAAAACGCGAAATTGCCTGTTCGTAAACGAGCTCGCAGATCTTTGGGTAAGTCTCCGCTGTTTAACTGGGATCTGTCCGCAAATGCATGTAAATAGCGCTGCTTGATCCCTCTATTGGCCGACTAGCTTTTACATTTACTTAGTCGCTGCAAAACGCGCGGCTCAAATAACGACGATAAACAAGCGGAAATTGGCGGACCTTGATGGTACCGTCATCAAACCTGTTGATGTCAAGAGGGCGAAGGTGGAAGCTTCTCCCCCCGGATCCACTTGCAAAGCCGGACTTGCTAGCGACGATGACGCTGATTACGAACCCATTCCTGATTCTCCTGCTGCCTCTGAAGAAAAGAAGATTTTCGAGTTCATCGATGAGTGCTATGAAGCGACCGCGTCTTCCTCCTACTTCGAATCTCGGACGAGGGGATTTTCGCAGCCTGTTTCCACTGGTGATATAAGGCGATATCGATGGCTGCAGGATGCTAGAACGTTCGGCGATTCTCCATTTGGGTCGGTCTTATTTGGGTTCGGTATATCGTTACTTATTTTAGCGTAAAGCTGGAGCGAGTTTATCCACTTTTCCCTGAATTCGATGTTGCTTTCCTTGGTTCCTTTCGCCCTCATAACGACCTATACGTACCACACCGTCTTTATCAGCTTCGCAAGCAGGTTTATGAGGACCGCACTCCCGCGCAGCTGTTGTCCTGGGTCTCCGAGAGCCCTTATCAGGATTTTGTAGCTTTTTTCGCGTAAGAGATTTTGCTCGCTCCGCGTAATCGTTTTTAGTTTTGTTGCCGACTCAATACGGATGATGGATTTCCCTGTCGAGCTTCATTTCAACCTTGACGTTCCTCCTAGAGTTACGAGTCAAGTGCGTGACGGCGATGACGGCTCTTTTGAATCCTTTGGCGAACAGCTGGCCGCCGCTCTTACTATTTACCTTGAATCGCATCAACGTTTTCTTGTGTGCGAACGCCTTATTGCCTCTTACTGCGCCACCGCTATCCAAAATCAACATCACTCTATCGCATCAGCTGTTGAGCGCCTCTGTTCAACCTTCTTTCAGCTGACCTTTGAGGGCGGGCGCCCTCCCTTTCTGGCTATATAATTACGCTAATTCTTTCGTTATATCACATCCAAAAATGGATTCCCCACCAGCGTACTCTAAATTTGTTACCGACGACGACCGCAAATACATTTCAGACCTAGAGAAACAAGCCGATGCCATCGATGGGGGCCAGATGCCCAAGTATTCAGGACCCCGCCGTTTTCATCGCCTCTTCAATGTCCGAAGGCGTCGACATCTTCAGCGGCGCCTGGCGAAGGCTTACCGTCGTCAAGAGTTTTGGCTGCCGGTTCAGAAGGTCGTCCGGCCCCCAGCGCTCTCAAAATCGTCTGTGTTCAATACGCTATCTACGCTCTCCTCTTCACCATCTTCCTCTCCTTCGTCGCCTACATCCTTTACTGGACAGGCCTCTGGAGGCTCATCGTGTGGTTCTGCCGGCTCGTATTTTGGGTCGTCAAGGGTTGCGTAAGTTTTTAACGGTTTAATTAGTCAAAGATTAATGATCGACGAGTTAAATTAATTTTCGCTTTAGACTTGGCTTGCCAAGCGATTTACCGATGATGAGCTGGTCGAGCCGGAAGTCCGCTGGGTCACTGACGACGATTTGCACCTCGGCCTACTCAACGTTACGATTCCCAAGGAGCACCTTCAAGCGCTTCAGGACATGAACGGTTCCGCTCTGATGGAGATCGCCGGAGAATTCAGAATCCGCCATGTTGAAGTCGCTGCCGATCATCTTGTTGCTAAAATTTTTTCCGCCGAAACTGCAGAGGTATTGCGATCGATCTTCCGCGACTTTGGGAGATCGGTTTCTGGTCTCGTTTTCGACATGGACCGCTACATTGTCTCCGGCGACTTCGACTACGACGTAACCCATCTTAGCTCTAGCGTTTACGACCAGCTCTACAACTTCACCGCTCCGCTGGCCGCCTCTTACAACCTCACTTTGCCTTTTACCCGCACACCTCGGTCTCTCACTTCTCCGACTGAAGACGGTTCCGTTCCGGCTCGATCGAAGCGTGGGTCGATGTACGAGTCTGGATTTGTCGACTACATGGTCGATCAAGACAAGCTTCCTTCCTCCACCGACGATGAGGTGATCGAATTCGTTCCTGCTCGTTCCCGCCGTGGGGCCATGTACGACTCTGGTTTCATCGATTACATGGTCGACCAGGATAAATTACCTTCCTTTGTCGACAACCTTGACGATTTCGCTTCCGATTCAACCTCCGCTTTCGTGCCTGCTCGCTCCCGGCGTGGATCCATGTACGATTCCGGCTTTATCGACTACATGGTCGATCAGGACAAGCTTCCCGCGTACACCGACGATCACTACAACGACGACACCAGTGTCGATCTACTGCGCAATCAACGCGACATCAGCCTCTCCGCGACCGAACTCCAGGCGCTTGTCATTCCTCGCATGGTGCAGCTTCTCGCACGACTACCGAAGATCACTGGCGGGGCGGCGGCGCCCGGCCAATTACTTGGTAAATATCGATTAAAATTTCCGTATTGGTAAAGTAATTCTAGGTTTTGGTCGGCCGCCGCCGTCCTGTTTGTGGCCAACTGCATGCTTGGTCGAATAACAGCGACATGCGAGCAATGTTTGGAGTGCTTTACGGCCTTAATGCCTCAGGGAAGTGAAAATAGCGCTGCGAGAATGCGTCAGCAGCAGAGTCGCGCTCAACGCGACCAAATAAAGTTCCAGCAGCTGCAGCAGGAGGCGGAATTGAAAAGCCAAGACGCTCAACGTAATTGGCTGATGCGCGAGCTGAACACGATTTATCCGTCTTGCGACTCGCCCAGCAAGAAGCCCAGCAGAAAGCTCAAGTAGAAGGGGCGTCCGCTGCGTATACCTCGCCCGCTGTCACTCACGCTCTTACTGCTCTCGATGAGCAAATTGTAACGTCCGCTCCCGCTTCATCGGCTGCTTCTCGCTTCAACCCTTTCAAGAAGAAGAAGCTTAACCCGACTCCTCTTGCGGTAATTTCAACTCTAGCGTTTCAGCTTTAATTTCGCCTTTTAGTCCATCGCCGCTAAGACTGCTGTTGCTCAAGACGCTACTTCCTCCTTGGTCACTGCTCCTGCTCCTGCTCCACCTCTTGCTGGCGAGTTTCCTCCTCCACCAGCCGCCGTGCCTAGCCGAGTGCAACGATTCAAATAACCTGCTCTAAAACTACTGCATCGCCTTTTCTTTAGAATATAATTTCATTATGAACGAATCCGTCTTTCTTTTTCCAAAAATTTTTGTGACGATGCTTCTTGGCTTCATTACTTCGGGCAGCGACAACTCGGGGACCTGGAGCAGGAAGCATCTCATCATTTTCGTAAAGTTGTTCATGTCGTCTTTGTTGATGTTGTCTCCGTCCACTATCGCTTTAATGCTCTTGAAGCTCCACGTGTAGAACTTCTTGTTCTCAAGCCCCATTTTCTGGGTGCCGACCTGCCCGTTGAGCCAGTCAATCCCCCCCGGTATTTCGGGCGTTTCGCAAACTTTAAACCACGGATGCATCTTATTCTTATCGTAATTCCCCTCGATGAGGATGAAATCCCCTTTCTTTATTGGCGAAACCATCTCTCCCCCGTACTTATCTCCTTCCTCAAACGGCTTGATCACTAGTGGTAATCTGTACCTTCCGTCGCGGTTCAGGCGTAGCGCCGCATTTCTTGCGCGTTCGCGGCTATCACTAACGAATTTTCTTATCTTTTCGATATCAATATCGATTCTTTTGCCGTCGACCGCGGACCGGCCGGTCCAGATTTCCATTGGGGAGTATCCATGGGCGCCCTTCGTCCTGTTCAGCTTGTCGGGCACGAGGAGCTCCATCAGCCTCGGGTCAGTTTTATTCCACATCTCTGCGAGTATCACCGGGCTCAACTTTGCGATCCTGCTGTCCAGGGGCGATAAGAAGTTTTTCGACGGGCTCGGCGACTCTGGGAGGATGAATTCCACGTTTATTTCGTTCCAGAAGTCGCGTTTTTTAATTCCCTTATTTATCGAGCTCCCGTCCATAACCACCTTTATTTTAGAATTCGTGCGTAGGCCTCGGTCGAAATCCCCTATCGCTTTGAGCAAGATGTCTGATCCCCTGGCTGCGTTATTCTCCGAATTTTTGACGTGATAAATTCTTGTGAAACCCGACAAGACGCATGAGACCACGTAAAACTTCATGGTCGACTCTTCGTACTGTTTGTGGCTGTTCCTCGTGACTACGTCTGCCAGCAGCACTTCTCCGACGAAAGAAGCGTCCTGGTCGTCATACTCGTTAGACCCGGTTACTATCTTTCCCCTGTTGCGCTGGTAAGTGCAGGAGAGGCAATTTTTCACCTCCTCAGATACGACGTTGTCTAGCTTTGCGAACCAAACTTCCACCTTGACCAGATTCTTTAGGCGCGAAATCGTCCCGCAATTACCTCGATGGAACGCCTTCGCAACAGATGCGCCCAGGGCTTCCGGGATTACCACTGGTTCGCATATTCGCGTTCCGATCATTATTTTTCTTTTCCGGAGAATCTCTGGCGTGCCGTTCGAACACAGGTACGTGGACCCTCGTAACGATTCCGCCTTGCGGTCCTTGGGACCTGGCATTCGACCATTTTTGCGCTTTGACTCGATCACTCACCTCGTGACTTCGTCCCACTCTTGAATTTCCTTGATTAATCCTCGATCTTTCAGAAAGCTGCTCCCCTGGTGCTCCAGGATTCGTTCGGCGAGACGATTCAGCGAGTCATCTTTCGGTTTCCTAGCTGATCTCTTTGCGGCTCCTCTCGTCACGATCGCCTCGACGGCGTCTTTCCGGCTTTTCCAGCTCGACACTTGCCTGTGTCGCAGGGACGGCATTGTCGCTCTCAGGGCGGCCTCGTCTTTGAAAGCGAAAACCTCTTCGAATCTGTCGAACTTAACCGAGGGTAGTGTCTCCTCGCTCGTCAAATCGAGGGTTGGCCCCAGGATCTCGTTCACCGCCTCGTACTTATCAATTACGTTGCAGACCGCGCACTTGGCGTCACATTCTTTCAGCAGGTAATCTGTTCTCGAGATAAAGTCCGCAAGATCAATTTGGGTTGATTCCCCTTTCTCGTAGACAATCTCCACGTCGAAGCTCAGGAGCTTCACTATTTGGTCGTTTATCCGTTTGTCCAGGCTGAGCTCTTTCCCCTGCCTGGCTCTATCGAATAATTTTTTCACCGACAAAGAGTCGGTAATGATCACTACCGGTTTAGACACGAAGTCGATCTCCCAGCAGAAACATAATGTCGCGCTTAAAATGCCGTGCAGTTCCAACTAACAGGAGCTCCACTGCGTTTTCAATTGGGAATCCCCTCTCTTTCTGGACCAAAGTCGCACGATTTGCGTTCGGTCCCCTTTCTTTTGATAAAGGTAGCCCCCGGAGCCCAGATTAGAGCTGTCGACCACAAGGAAGGTATCGAGATCCTTTTCAATTGGATAAAGGTCCACCATTTGCGAGTTTATTGCCTCCGCCAGCTTCTCGTAGCAGGCTCGTAACTCTGGTGTCCACTCCACGTAATCGCTTAATTTCTTTGACCCTGATGCTGCCTCGTTCAGCTTCCACATCATTTCTGTCCGGCGGGGGAGCCCGATCGATAGATAGTTTATTATTCCGATATAGCGTTTTAGTTGTTTCACCGTCTTAATTGTGCTTGGATTTTCCGCTTACGCCTTTTTTAGGATGTGGTTCGACATGCAAATCTTGCCGTCTTTTACCCGTCTCCCGAGAAGCACAATGTCCTTGGAACCGATCACGCATTTCGACCCTTTGAGTCGAAGATTACGGTAAGCGAGTGTCTTAAAGACCTTTCGCACCCTCTCAATCAACTGGTCAAACGAATCCGCCACTATTAAAAAATCGTCCATGTAGATCGAAGTGTACTCCAAGTGATCGTACATGATTCTAGTGATCATCTCGCGCGCCAACACTGGACTGCTCACCCATCCCATCGGTAGCCGTCGGTACGCCAACTCGCCGACTTTGGGGTGAAGAATGACGAAGTGTTTTCACAACTCTTCTTCGATCTCGAAGCAGTGAAACATGGCCCCGATGTCTACCTGTGCGACAAAACCTTTCTTCGTAAATGGGGCCGCAAGCTGGAGGATCCTCTGTATCGAATCGGTCTGCCTCGCCACGTGATCGGTCTTGTCGTTAATGCCGCTGCGTGCGCAATCGCCGACCACTCTGACGTTGGAAGCTGTGAGTTCGACGCTGGCTTCGCCATTTGGGCCTTTTTTAGAAACACCGAAAAAGCTCATATAATTAGCCGCTGTCATATGCTTAGGTAGAACCGTCAGCACCCCTTCCGCGGCTTCCTGGTCTAATTTGTCCTCGATTGCCTTCATGACGCTCTCCGGTAAGTTCTTACCGTAGCCGATCGGCGCCGACTTTGGGCTCCGGTCCGAATTTCCGGGGTCTATTCTAGCGTGCACCTCAAACTCCTTGTCGGCCACGTGGCCCACCGTGCCTTCGAAAATGGCCTCGAATTCGTCAAGAACCTTATTAACGATGTCCACCTGTTCTGACGACAACGTGTCGCCCAGCGGATCGACCTGCACCTTCGACCTCGAGTTCTTTTTCCGATTTTCAGCGTGTATTCTCTCCAGCTTCCGAGCCCATGTCCTCGTTCCATCAGGGTCGTAGGCCCTTGAAGGTCTTTCGTCTAAGAACTCGCTGTTCTCGTACAGATGATCATGCAAGGTAGGCGTTCTTTCTAGCTTCTCACCGGTCAACATGATTTCAGGGTCATTAATCGCTATATCCTCACAGTCTTCCCAAATCCTGCGTAAAGCCTTACCATTTACGCACACCTCCAACTTATCGTTTTCATCGAACTTGACCTCGATCCTGTTACGCTCAAAGCTGTCAGCCCCGAGGATGACTGTCTTCTGTGGTCCTGCGTAAACTTTACAATCCCTAAAGGTAAGTTTCAAGTCGCTATTAAACTCGATGTCAAAATTAGCGTCGGTGCCCTGATCAGAAATAGCCAAAACTAACGCAAGTCTGAGATCTAAAAAAACAACCGTTTAGAAATGAACTCTCGCGGTACAAAACGCCAAAGAGAACCGGATGACGGCGAGTACGCGTTCACGCTGCCAAAAAGGCTCAGACGGAACATCGACGCATCGACAGCGGTGGAATCAACGCTCGTTCAAGCGGTGCTATCCACATAACGCGAAAAGAACATCATCGCGATCGAAATGGCCTTAGAAAGAGCCATCGAGCTGGATGTAATTGCCACAACCGTGGAAGAACTAACGAAAGAGAACAGCGAAGGAAAGTTACGAGCCTTTTATTTATCTTTTCGGACAGATTAAAAAACAGTGCAGTAACTAAAAGTAGCGTTCAAAACTCTGATCGAGGCACGCAAGTCGAAGAGCCAGCTGGACTCGGATTTGGCAGCGGAGAAGCTGAAGTCGTTGCTCAAAAGTCAGGTGAGTCGGGGAAATCAGGACGGTAAGGATATCGCAAGTCCTCGGCACCGGTGTAGACGGGGCGACGAGCATTCTCTCCTTCGGCAAGTTCCTCCTCGATAGGGATGACGGCTAAGGCACCAACTTGGGGAAGACCATCCGGGTAGAGCTGCCGATAAATCTCGCCCAGCCAAAGTTCGCCTAAGCCTTCGGGGAGAAGGTTGACCATCCCTAGAATACGTATAAAAGAGTAAAATCCCGGGAAACTTACGATTACGCCGACGATCATGATGGACGTAAAAGCAATCCATCGGAGCGGCTTCCAAACGGCCACGCCACGGATCCGCAACTACCTGTCGGAAAGCCGGGGGGAAAACAGAAGCTCGGCTAATCATGTCAGCGAACAAGGGATAAAAACCGTACTTCAGGACCAGGCAACAGCGATGCAGATAAGAGAGCTGGTCTCGTCCTAAATGAAGCTGATGAGTCTCTCGAGCAACACGAGGAGTTTTGGCCACTAGCAGAAAGCACAGGTACTTACGGATCCCAAAAAGGATGAGGCTCGTCGGATAGATAGAGATACATCGCCAGAAAAAGCAACAAATCTAGATCGTAACCGGGCCAAACTTCCTCGGTGGCACGTAACTGCATCGCCACTAAGAATAGATTTTAGGCTCGATCATCATCCTGGATTCAACCGTAGGGTCGGCCAGCGAATTCCAAGTCGAGGAGACGAACAACTCGGCGGGGATCGGCGAAAATCTGGATAGCGCGGAGCAGACGTTGCAGAAAGGTAAAATCCTCGGAAAGCACGGCATGTGGCACAATCAACGTGTTGGCTTCCTCGCAATTGAAGTCAGGCTCCGTGAGTTTCTAAAGAAAAATTTTAGCCGAGCCTCGGGAAGAATAATCACCTGTACGAAACGAAAACACCATAGATATTGAAACGGCGAATCATCAAAGCCGTAAGTGCTCCAAGAACCGTCAATTGTTTGCGACTCGTGCTCGTAATGACCTGAAGTTCAGCTACAATTACGCCCGTATCACTACCCTCACCAGTCTGGTCCAAGAGCTCGACAGCCTCCTTTGTCGTCATCGTCAGGTATTTCAGACTTCGGTTGAGACAGGACCTATCAAAAAATTCAAGATCGACGCGAAGAAAACAATCTACCTTTTCGCGTGAACCAACATGTCCGAATTAGCATCGAATTCCTCAGCCGCAGCATCGACGGCCGCGCAGTAACTTCGGAACATATCGCGGAAGTCCACGCTGTTGTGACGAGAATATGGTGGCACGACAATTCTCACGAGCCCAGCCCGAGCCTTGCCAGTAGAGAAATCTACGGTCCCCAGTTAAACCTTCCCGTCACTTCGCAATTAGTTATCCCTACCGTCAAAATACGCATTAGCATAAAATTAACCCCTAAAGAGGTCGGAAGGCCGAATCTCCTTGTTCGCGAAAGCTTCCTGTAATAGATTAAAGTTTACGAATCTGGCATGTTGCCCCTGGAATCGCTGAGCTCGTCGCATGTGAGGAGACGAAAGCGAATACTCGAGGCGGCTGAAATCGAATCCATGTTCTCTAGCTCGAGCATTCTCGGACAGTTTTCGCATAGGCTCCGCATTGTCAATGCGACGGAAATCGCTCAGGTGTCTAAAAATATCGTTTCAGTATGGTAGAGGTGGAGAAAATCGGAGAAAAGCTGAAGAAAACGTCTCTACTTGAAGCGGCTGGCCGAGAGGAAAATGCGGACGAAGAGTCCTCCGTGCGAGCCAATCAGGGCTCAAGCTCGGGCGCTTCAAAGTTCCTCCCGTCTTTTCTCGAGATTGGTGAAGCTGAACCGGAAACTAAATTAGCCTCGAAAGAGCAACTGGCCGAAATCGAGCAACACGCCAGCGACTCCAAGGACGACGCGATCATGGCCGCGTTGAAAAATGGGGTGAGGCCCGGGACGTTCATGCGGACGTTCAAAGGTCTCTCGTTCGTCGCGAAAGTATCAAAGGACCCGGTCTGCACGAACTTCCTGACAGATTTGGGGAACTGGATGACAAAAATGTCGGAGATCGATAGAGGACTCTACGCCTTACCCGAAAATGTAAGTAAAACAAAATTATCTCTGACTTACTCCCGGATTAAAGCGAGTGCATCAGCCGCTGTCCCCGCCATTGGTGTGTATGACGGTCTGGGCGCAGAAAGAGCTGTACAAGCTATGCACGGAGGCGCCCAAACCACTAGCGGGCTTCATCCTCCATGTTTGGCACAAACACGGAACAGGATTGACGGGCGATAACGGCGCTCGAGTATCCCTTCAAGAGGTCGATTCAATGAAGGACGTGGAGCGTTTCGTCGAAGAGCAAACATCGGAGACGACTTGCGCAAATATCGCGGAAGGAGCGGTGGACGCGTTCAACCGCTTTTGCGCGGAATTCGACATCTCCAGCAAGACTCCAGAGTTCCCCGAGTGCGGATCGAACGAAGAAATAGTCGAGTGGGCCAGAACAGCGAAACGCATCTTCGACGAAAATAACGCTAAAATGAAAGGTTACAAAGAGTCGCTGATGACAATGTCCCGCTGGACACTGCAGGGAACGTACAACTACCTAACGCACGAGTCCGCGCTCAAGAAAATCGCAGCTGTCGCCAACTTCGACCACTTCCAAGGCAATACCCTAGTCACAGTCTTGGATAACGGCAAGCTGCGAGGCTTCACGATGAATAACGGGACAGTACAGAAAAGTAAGCCCCGGTTGATATAAATTTTTCACTCACGAAATGTTCAGCTCAGCGGCTACCAGGATTCATGCGCGGGTGGAAGGTACTCACAGGTGGACGATCGAACGTGGATTACCGGAAAGGAGGATTCGTGTCGGAATCAGGAAACGGATTCAAACGCCCGAATCCAAGCGAGAAGTACGACGAGCCCAGAGCGAAACGACGATGGGGAAATGGCTACGGCCAGCGCCGGTGGAATATGCGATCCCGGGCCCAGAGGACCAAGGATCGAGTCGAGGGAAGCCGAGAGCTTGCCCTCCGGAAAGGCCATTACCTGGCTGACCTTCGCTGCGCCCGAGCAACGCTCAGACGCCGCAGAGGTCCAGCGAGGTAGGGGAGAGAAATCAGCCCAACCTTTTCGAAAAATAAGAACGTGTCCCCAACCTAACCCATCTTCAGGTTCGTCTTGGTTCAAGCCTACGCCGGAGCAGCACGAATTTCATCTTCCCTGTCTTTCGGTATCTGTGCAAATAAAAGGACGCAAGTCCGGACCAAATACAAACGAGTGTTAGATTGTGGAACGCATAACGAACGTATTTTGTTTCGTATTAAGGGGGAGGTCGACGAGAATCGGGATTTCCGTGACCAAAAATGCGGAGAAACCCGATTAGATAGGAAAATTCTGACTTTTCGGATTGAAAGAAAAGGGTTTGAAAAATTAACCGGCGAAAAGCAGAAAAAAAATTTTTTTGAAAAATTTTTCAAAAATTAAGGTTGAAGTGGGGGTGTCTCGTGACCAAAAAATCTCGAAAATCGAGCTTTTTTTTCTTCATCCAATATAATTAATAAATAGTTTAGACCCTAAAAAATTAGCCGGCGATCAAAAAATTAAGGGTTACTTTCATAAAAAATTTTTTCTTATTGATTAAAAATATTCGATTTTTGTCAAAATCGACATTTTTACCCATTTTTTCATGGAAATTTCTGCTAAAATCACAAAGACAATAACTTATTCCCAAAAAATGGGCTCAACAGGGAAAGAACTAAAAAATCTACCTGATTTTCTTGAAAGGGAGAAGCAACATCCTCATTCTCCGGCGCTTCCGACCTGAGCAAATCTGTATCAATTCCTGATTTGTCGATCTTTCCAAAAACGACTGCCCGATCGTAACAGAAGTTTCCTTGTTGTTGCCCGAACAATTGAGGAAAATCAACTTGAATATAAATTTTTAGTTCATAGATAAAATATGCAAGAACTTATTTCTTTCTTTGTATGCCCAATAACACTAGAATCTTTGCCACATTCTTTGGAAGGTACTGATTTATATATTCTCTTTGTTAACTTCACCGCAAAAACTCACAAACAAGCCGTCGATAGAGCAAGTTTTGAAAGAGCTGCTTCGCTCTATTATGCAGGTGGTTTTCTGAGAGTTTGTTGCTCTTGGAATTCTTTTGGCGACCTAATAATATTTTTATTTGAAAAACTGATCAAAAAAAATTTTTTCAATTTCTAGAAGTAATTTTTAAATGTTGTGGAAACGGTAAAAATGGTCAGTTACAAAGCCAGTCCTCAAATGAGCCACGTTGTTCAAATCCACGACCCTGTTCATGTTCCTGACAAAGAATTTCACGATTTAGAAGATCTCAAAGCCCTTTTCAGGTCTTATTGGTTTCATAATTAAATAAAAACCTCATTATGTGATCTATTTCCAAAGTAAGTAACCAAATCAAGATCACCGAAGAACGCCGATTTAAATTTACGAAAAGCGATTCTCCGTCAATATATAAAAATCTTGACCAGTAAAAGAATACTTGTGAGGACGTTAGTAGATAGTAAAAGTGCTCATAGTGCTACTAAAACAGTCATGATGCCTCCCAGGATCAGAGTTCGAAATTTTTGGGACTAACTCTCATTGGCTCCCACTTTTTTGGAATAAGTGGTTGTCCCTTCGAACAGTTCGGGATCCCGAACCATTCGGGATTCTCCTAATGATTCGGGAGTGTAAGGAACTTTCATCTAACAGAACGGTCGAATTTTCGCATTATTAAATGAGATCAAAGGCCTACTGTAGAGAATGAAATCTTTCGAATTAACAGAAATTGACAGAGATTCAAATTCCGATGATTTTTAGAGTCAACAAGCGTGAATGCGCTTCGCGCCTGTCTTGTAGGAAATTTTACGGGTGATTCATTCATTTGGCATAAAAATATATTTTTCGAAAAACCTGAAAATGGCAACAGTGGCAACAAGGGCAACAAGAGCATCTGAAAAAACAGCTTCTTGTCTCCAAAACCTGAAAATGGCAACAAGGGCAACAACGGCAATTCCTTCTTCTAGAGATGGAGGCGCAAAAGTAGAGAAAGTTGGCCTCCTGCAAAAATGAGTTCTCTACCAGATTTTGCGCGCAAGGGTCGCAGGCCCGCAGCGTGCTCATAAGCGTTGATAATTTCTTTTGGATTTTCTTGTTCTAGCTAATATGTTTATTTTTTAAGGAGTATGAAAAACTCATTTAGAACAGAATTGGAGTATATTTTTGCGATGAAAAGACATGAAGCAGACGAAATGGCTAATTATTTAATTAGAAATTTATAAATTTTTATCAATTATCTAGTTCCATTTTACTAACAGCGTTCTGAACTCGTATTTGCTGTTAGTTATTTGCTTGCATTTTCCTGACTGAGCAAAAAATAAACGCAAGAAAATTAATTGAAATCAAATCAAGAGACGCGCTCCTAAAACAACAACTGACAATTCAAAATCGGCCCAAGTCCTCAAAACCTGAAAATGGCAACAAGGGCTTGTTGCCTTTGTTGCCCTTATTGCCATTTTCAGGTTTTACCATATTTTTGGCTCTCGAGCATCGATTGACGTCGGAACAGATCACTACTAAGTCGTTCTATTTTTTTTTACTTTACTTAACGGACAACAAACATCGAAAAAACTCCGAATCGTTCGAAGACAAAAACCTCCATTTTCTCTTCCAATGATTCGGGAAATCCCGAATCATGCGGGATCCCGAACTGTTCGAAGTTTCAACCGGAATAAGTGGGCAGACTTAGAAGTCTTGGGGAGCGAAATTGGGAGCTGCGACTTTTTGAAAATTCCGAACTCTGCTCAGGATTCCGCTGACCAAAGCTAATTTCGCTCGAGGTGGTCCCGAATTTATTCATTTTTTCATCACTGAGGTGCTTCCAGGTGGTCACTATTTCAAAATAAAATAATTTTTATTATCATTCCAGGTGAACCAAAAAACACCACCGCTATTCTGCCATGCACAAGAAAATCATTCGATGACCGCTTGTATCAGTTTCCAACTACTCCAAATCAATGTGGTGTGAAATCCGGCTGGAATGCGGAGATGCGCTCACTTTCAGAAGAAGATATTATGCTTATCCAATGCGTAGGTTATTATGTACGAATTTTAAATTACGGTTTTTTTAAGACTGGATGGAATCATAATGATCTTTATCAAGCAATGATTTGGGTAGAAGTACAAGGTACGCTTTTTTTAATAGGACATTATTAAAAAAACTATCATTATCAAAAAATTATATTTTTCTGAGAGATAAAATTATCTGTTCATTATTAATATTACTAAGAGTTTTAACCCTAACTTAAGACTTACCATAATGGACCACTACATATGGTTTTTTTAGTGAATAGAAATTACTCGGACCAAAAATGTAAATCAATCTGCTGGTACATTGTTCTATTCTTTTTGCTCGGCGGCATCTTCGGCACCATTATGGAAGAATTGAGTGCGTAAAGTAACAAGGACAAAATATTCTCATTTTGAATTTTTTTCGCTCAAGCTCATAATATATCAATAAACTTTGTTAATCATCATTCTTTCCAAATATTTCGAAAATTTATTGAAAATATAAAACAGTGGATTCTCTTTGGTGATTTCAGGCATCACCGCCAGTAGGTGTTTTATTTGCAAGATCATCGAAAAGAATGCAGTTTGGATCACGCTCGAGATAAACTTTCAAACAAGACGTTGTCCAGCCGAAGGAACTGATTCCCTCGAGAAAGTAGAACGCGTCTTTGGTCAAAAAAGTAGTTGCACAAGCGATTCGATAAGGAAGGTTCGGAAGCGGTTGAAAACGATTCGCAGACTCGCGGAGGTTGCTTGTTTCGATTTGATCTGATGGCTTTCCTTCTGAAAAGGGATCAGAGTAAATAATACCGGGTTGATATACCGTTGTTGATTCCGCCCCTTTTCGATGAAAAACCTCTCTAGAATATACCGCGGTTGGCATTTCTGACTGACTAATTTTATTTTTCTAGATAGGTTACAAGGGCCTAGTTAGCACAAACGCCCTATGTTTTAGCGTTGCGAAATGTGCTAATGAAATGTGCTTTAGTCAGTCAGAATTGCCAACCGCGGTAGTTTTGTTTACAAAAACGCCCTTTTTGTGCGAGGAAAACAAATTTCTTCGAGAAAATTCGAGAAAAATGATAGTTGTTATGGGCTGAAAAAATTAAATTTGTTCTAGAGACCTTCATAACTGGCCATTAAACTTAAGAAACAAGTAGAAGAATATGAGTCCTAGTGGTTGGTGCTGCACTTGCTGTCGCTTCTTCGGGTACTGCTGGTTTCTGCTGGATAAAAAAGAGTCAAGTTGTTTTTTTCGGTTTTATCCCATTGAATGAACCAACAGCAAAGTGCACGCTTTCTATACAGTTGACTCGCACAATTTGGACCCGCACCATTTGGCCCTTTTTTTCGAATTTGGCGAGAATTAATGAAATTCGCTCAATAAGCCATTTTTGTGAATTTCTGTTAAAATTGAGCCCCTATACAGCCCCACACGCAAGACAAGTAAAAAGTAGATAGGGGTCAAAGTTGGGAAAATTTGGGGGATCCCTTAAAAATGATTATAAGAACACACCAGATATAGTTTGACTTGAAACATTTGAATTACTATTCATTTTTCTGGTAGTTTATGGTAGTTAACTGTTTACTACGTTCTACGTGCTTCATTTTCTTGTTGTAATGGTAGAAGATGATCGCATTTCGAACTCTGATGGCCACCGCAACAGCCAAGCGACTGATTTCGTGACTATTTATAAAATTTATCAATAAGAAAACTCCAACTAAATTCAAAACAGTTCTTTTGACAAGTTAAAGATGAGGATAAGAAGAG
Organism: Oikopleura dioica; assembly: GCF_907165135.1. Classification (NCBI taxonomy): domain Eukaryota; kingdom Metazoa; phylum Chordata; class Appendicularia; order Copelata; family Oikopleuridae; genus Oikopleura; species Oikopleura dioica. The sequence goes on from NC_137291.1 coordinate 536,395, forward strand.
TGAAACTGCAACTGCATGTTTTTAAACATGAGCGCACAGTTTCCGTTTCTTCAAGGAGGTATTTTTTAAAATCAGAGTCGAGACAATTAGCGACAAATAACAATTTTATTTAATTATTTTTACAATATTAAATTTAAAAAAAAAAACGCGCGATCATTGGTGATTTTCCATTTTCGCCCACTTTGCTGGCTCATTATTTCTCAACCCTTCTATAGATTTTTTTGGAAAAAGGGTCAAAATGCTTGTTTTTGATAATATTTACGCATATCTGATTTTGAGAATTATACGAGCACTGTTTCGGGCCAGAGTTGGAAATCTATGGGAGTAAAACTGGGAGCTCCCTTTTTTGAGAGCACGGAGGGAGCAGGAGCACAGGTTTTCAGGGCTGGAAGTAAATTGGGAGCTCCCAATTCGCTCTCAATTTCAAGAATTTTTAGAAAATAAACAATTTCAGTCTCGAATCTAATCTGTGCACCGTAAAATGAGAAACGCTAACTCTATAGAATTTTCTTAGAAGAGACGTTTTTTGACTGGATATATTTAATAACGTCTCTTTTAAAATTTCATATAAATATATAGCCAAAATAACATCTAGTTTTACTTAACGCCGGAACGCATAAAATTTTTTCAAGGTTGAACGCAGATCGTACCAATTAATTGGTACGCCCCTTTTACCCCTTTTTAACAATGAAACTGATAAGTCTACTGAATAAATGATACAGATAAATGATTCTCAGACGCTTAGCTTCAATTTCATCCCCATATTATATTCATATCATAACATAAATATGAATAAATATGCGTATTTCCAAATGTGTCGAATGACGACGTAATGGCGATTTATTGTTGAAAGAACATATAAATATCCGAGTTCAAAATTTCGTTCAATAGCTAAAATCAAAAATTTTCAAAAAAAATTTTTCTTGACACCGGAATCGAATTCCTCGATAAAAAGTAGCTCCATAAATGGGGGTTAATTTTTTTCTACCATAAAGTAAAAGTTGAGTTATGGGGCATTAAAGGGCCCTGTACCAATTAATTGGTCGCCCTGCGTTTCGGCAATAAATAATTACAACAAAATGTATTTTTCTTAGATTATTAGCATAATTATTAATAAGGATACCGTGTTTGCTCAGATTTTTATTAGAAGAGACGTTTTTTGATTCGATTTTTTTTGAAATGTCTCTCATGAAATTTTAAATAAATAATTAAGAACCATATTATCATATAGGCTGGAATCAAGCTCAACTTTGGGATGGAATGAAAAGAGTTCAAGACCAATGTAAGTTCAGATGACACGATTCAAAAGAAAAATGAGTATTTTCGCAAACAGACGTTTCTATTGCGAACTCTCCTGCAAAAGCGTCGGCTGTGGTATGATCACATTTCTTCTCATAATGATGATTTTAATGCCTGACGGTATACTCCATCCTGTTATCTTTGGCTGACTTCAGAAACAATTAAAATTTTATGTATATTCAATCAGAGTTCGAAATCTGGTAGTAAATCCGTGCTTCCGCTCGCTCCCTGCTCCCTCACCCTGAAAAAAGGGAGCTCCCTCGTAAAAAACCCGTGCTCCCGCTCCCTCCCTGCTCCCAAAAAAGGGAGCTCCCAAAGCCCCCTTTTTTCAAATTTCAAAAATTTTCGAAAGTTTTTCATTTTATTAAGTAAACTCTTAGTAGCAACACCATCGTTGTATGATTATTATATAGTGATGATTAAGAAAGTATAAGTAGGCATAATGGAAAATAGGCAAATTTCGTGAATGACTTCAACGTTTTCTTATCATAATATAGCCGAATCTAGGTCAATTTTAGGCTATTTATTTTAATAAAATTTCAGGAGAGACATTTCAAAAAAAATCGAATCAAAAAACGTCTCTTCTAATAAAAATCTGAGCAAAAACGGTATCCTTTTTAATAATTATGCTAATAATCTAAGAAAAATACATTTTGTTGTAATTATTAAAGTCAAACTAAATGTTATTTTGGCTATATATTTATATGATATTTTAGAAGAGACATTTATAAATCTATAATGTCATAAAAAAAGTCTCTTCTAAGAAAAATACTATAAAGTCAGCGTTTCTCATTTTACGGTGCACAGATTTGATTCGAGACTGAAATTCCTGAAATTGGGAGCTCCCAATTTACTACCAGCCCTGAAAACCTGTGCTCCTGCTCCCTCATATAATTTTGATTCTAGAGAAATTGAATCTGAAACAACCGGATCTGTTTCCGATTGTATAATATATACGAAGTCCCTTAGCTGTAGCCCACGCTCGTAGGGTCCGCACGTAAAAAAGGGTCGCATCAATATTATCAAAAAACGACAACGATAAGATGATAGAGTATCTGAAGCTTAAAATTTTTCATGTTGTTTTTTATATACGGTGAATCAAATACTGGCCCAATAGATTTTATCAAATGCTGGCAGCCAGCAGCGAGCCCAAGCGCGAGTGAAACATTTTGAATTCGACCAGGTGTTCGATGTTTTCTTCTAAGCCCTGCTCTTTCATTATCGTTCTTCCTTCGCGAAGTTCAAAAAGCTACAAGTTTCCTTCGGTTTTGGTGTTTTTCGGGGCTAAAATCAATAAATCGCAATTTTGGAAAAGAACATTCACTCGTTTGGCGGGTGCCAAGGCTAACAATCCGTTGGTTTACAATTTTGTGAACCTGCTTCACAGTTAAGGTCAAAAAGTGACTCATCTTCACTGAAGGCGCGGTTGTATTTTGATGAAATCACGTGCGGAGCGCATAAAGTTCCCTGATATCAGAGTTGGAAATGCAGTAGGGTAGTAACGTAGTTATGTAGAAAATAACTACATTTAACTTTATCGGACGGTAGTTATGGTATTATGTAGCAGCGATTTGAATAATTGTTTATTATGAAGCATTAATGATTGTACTGTCAAACTGACTCCTAAAAAGGCCCTGATTGTTATATCAATTATTCCTTTTCTGAAAAATTAATATTTACAGATATTTAATGGCATTTATGGTGCTCATTTCAGAATTTTATCTTCAAATGATTAAACAGCTCTAGAGATTTTCCTGTGAATTATTCAATTGTTGGGAATAACTAGGGGTCTTTTCCCGAATTTTGTCCATCATAAAATGCTTAATAAAGCAGTTTTTTTCGAGGAACCTGTAATAATCAACCAGCGCAACATACGCAACAAACAAAGTTAAAAATTAACTCATAAGGCTGATAACCTGAATTTGTCAACTTATGCAGAATTTATTTTAATTCTGGAGACATGCCTGAGTGTTACCAGAGTTGGAAATGTAGTAGGGTAGTAACGTAGTAATGTATTAAATAACTACATTTTACTACATCATGTGATAGTAATGGTAGTATGTAGTAGCATTCTCAGAAGTATGTAGTAATACTACATAACTACATGCAGTTCTAGAGATAAATTTATTTTTGGAAAATAAGCCATTTTTCGCTTTATTCTATCCAAAAGAGACGAATTTTTTTTCACGTTATCTATGTCTCTTTTCTTTATTTAAAAGTGTTTCTTAATATACAACTAATCTAGTTTGACTTTCAAAAATTTTCAATTTAAGTTATTTTATTGGTAGTAAATGGTAGCAAACTCGTTACTACATACTACCATTACTACAAAAAATTGTAGTAAGTAGTATGTAGTAGCCGTTTTTGGAAACCGAGGCAGTAATTCAGTAATGTAGTAGAGATATTATTGAGCGCTGTATTCTGGTGGTAGTAATGGTAGTATGTAGTAGCAACATGTTACTACATTTCCAACTCTGAGTGTTACATCTCCTCCATTGAGTTTCCTACCAATTAACCCGCGGAGCGGGCAATAACCTTGAGCTAATCAATGAAAGACGTAAAGAAAAAGCGCTTTATTTGTAAAAGATAATTGATTATTTTTAGTTTGTGATCTTTGTCGTCTTTTTTGACCACTGAATATTTCGCCGGCTACTCGGAATTCAGTAATCCCCATATCATTGAGGCCAAATGATATGGCCCATATGTGACTACGAGTTTTTGATCAAAGAGGAATTGCAAAAGAAAATTGGTGTATAAATAGGCAAAGTGTACGGAGCTATATTTTCGAATGTCCATATACAATATAATACATCATGAAAACTTGTCCGGGGCAATTTTCGGACAATAAAAATCAAAATTTTTCTAAAATTGGAGTTTTTGCTCAATCTTCGGCAAAAAAAACCAATTTCAAACGCGATTTTTAGGGTGTTAAAGTCGAGAGAGACCCCGGAAAAATAAAGCCTCAAAATCGTTTTTTTCCTTGTTGAGTCAATTTTTGGGATCATTATTATGAAAAGCCGATTTTTCATTTTTCGAAAATTATTTACGGGGGAGTCCATAAAAATTTAAATTACGATAATAAAAGTTCCTGATTTGGGCTAAAATTGCGAATTTTAAAGAGATGGGTTGGTGCTTTGCTCTCTTAATGATGATTTGACGATAAAAATTTTTGTAGAAAAATGTTGCATGTAAATTTTGCCTATCTGTAGCCGAAGAAAGAATTTGAAAATCTAAGCGTGCTTGGCTTCGAGCGCCGGTCTAGATTCGGGTTTTTTCGGAAAACCTAATTCTACCTCGTTAACAAATTCTTTAATAAATCAATTATATTTCATGAGAATACTAATTTGAGTATTCTAAGCCGAATTTCAATTCTCCAGATAAGATTTATTTTTCAATAAAACTACTAGAGCAATCCCAAAGTTTCTTACAAGACAGGCACTCAGCGAAAAGCTGCATCGAATTTAGGCTTTTTGAGAAAATTTGGTACAGTCATTTCTCAAATTTGTTAGCAGAGATAAAGCGCCCCTTGTTAAGAAACATGGGTCTCTTTGATAAGAGTTCGAAATCTGAGAAGAAATGGCGACTGCCACTGCCAATTGACCGCCAATAACTGCCGATTTTATCAGAAAAATGTTTAGCTTTAACTAAGTTATAAACACTTTTTGACAAGTATGCTATATAGAAGAAACATTATCCGAGATATAAACGTCTCTTTTGATAAGAAAAATAGAATAAAAGGTCTCGCGAGCAGGATTTGATCATAAGCAGGATAGACTGAAAAACATCTCGGAATGTTGCTCAGTTTTCCGGAAAACTTCTTGGAACATGGCAGACTTGACCATCGTTCTATTGGAATTTGCGATGGGAATCTCGAGTGTATTGTTGATGAGGCTGGACATCTAAAGTGAGTGAAACAGGGATAAGTTTAAAAACCGAGTCAACGATGATCTAATTTTTTTTTTCCTCTTTGAGACACTTTTACAGGAGGATCTTCAATTTTGTGGATATTTTTTCTGTAGAGAAAATTTTCGAGACGATTTATTCTGACTCTTGATATTTTTAACGAAAGAAAAAAATTACTTAATTATAGATATTTTACTAAACTATGTTTTAGATGGCCAAAATTGCCAGCCAACAATCTCGTCTACACCATTTCCCGATTCTGATGGCCACACTTTTGAATTTGAATATTTCGACACTGGTCCCAACGAAGGTGATATGCGGTCAATAGGAGATTTATCTCCCAGTTCGTATTTTGGCGAAATAGGCGATTAATGATTAAGTCCATCAAGAAACTTCTGTCGCATTCGACTCTTCACAGTTACTGCTCGCTAAAATCGCTTCTTCTTCAAATTTTACCGGAACGCTAAGCTCAAAAAGAAGAGGGAAGAATATTTAGTGGTTTTACAATTATCCGTTTTATGAAAAGAACACAAAACTCCGCCAAAGGCATGTGTGCGTCTGACGCCCGCTCGAGCTAGTTCATCTTCAACTTTAACAACTCGTGGCGAACTGATACAACTCGTTGTGAACTGCTACGACTCGCTGTGAACCTCTTCTTCTCAATCCGAACTGTTCTAACTGACCATCATCTGTTCCAGCTGAATACGAAGCTAAAGTTAACCCTATATAAACCCTCTCGTTTCCCCTTCTTCACCATAACCATTCTCACTTTGCTCGCTCAGAGAATTATTCAATAAAAGCTCAAAAACTTTACTTTTCCATATACAGCCAACTTTGCTCAGTTGTCTGTATATTTCTCTTGTGTTCACTTATTTGAATCGGTTGCAAAACCATAAAAGATACGAAAACAACAAGACAAGTCAAAGCGATCTCTCGTTTTGTCGAGAAAATACCAAATCCATACTGCTGAAGAATAAAAAAAAAATAAATTTTATTGATCAATAAAAATTCAGTAAAACAACTCACAAAGGTAGTCACCCTATTTCGTTGCTCCACTGGCGTACGTGAAACCGAGTTGTTGATTGCAAGCGGCGCAATAATGGGTTGTATCCTTAAGGGGGAGGTCGTCGAGAAAATTTTTTTCGCCTTTTCAAAATTTTGATTATATTTTTGGATTCCTCGATAAAAAAGGAGTATTTTTGGTCTCTAGCATTTTCTCAATTTGTTAACTTTTTAATGTAAAATTTTCGATTTTAAGTCTCGAACTTGAAATTTCTTGAAAATTATTAGTTGGTGATTTCGTCCAAAAACTATCTGAAACTTATTTTTATGCACAAGGCATTGTTTTAAAATGATTTCTGACTAATTATTTTTAAATAAATCCTAGTCTTTGTAATTTTTGTAAAAATTTCCATGAAAAATGGCTAAAAATGTCGATTTTGACGAAAATCGAATATTTTTAATCAATAAGAAAAAAATTTTTATGAAAGTTACCCTTAATTTTTTGATCACCGGTTAATTTTTAAGGGTCTAAACTATTTATAAATTATAATTGATGAAGAAAAAAAAACTCGGTTTTCGAGATTTTTTGGTCACGAGACACCCCCACTTCAACCCTAATTTTTAAAAAATTTTTCAAAAAATTTTTTTTTCTGCTTTTCGCCGGTTAATTTTTCAAACCCTTTTCTTTTAATCCGAAAAGTCAGAATTTTCACTAATCGGGTTTATCCGCATTTTTGGTCACGGAAATCCCGATTCTCGTCGACCTCCCCCTTAAATTTCTAAAAAAAAGTGAATTTGAATATATTTGAACCTTGAGCGATGGGGCGCAAAACGCAATCCAGGAGATTGGCCAGACAAAAACAAGAAGGATAATGAAAATAAGGAAAGTGTATCCTCCAATTGATTTTTCGATCGAAGACATTCCCTTTGAAAAAAATAACACACAATTGCGAAGTTTTTTTACCTGGTAACCGCAAATCGGACATTTGCAGAAAACACTATCGTGGCCAAGTTCAGGCTGTTTTTCGGGAATAGGAGATCGAGCTGGAGCAGACTGCATTTGCGGAGCATTTTGCTGGACATTAATGATCACGGGCTGCAGAGTTGGTGATGGCGCAGGTTGTGGAGGCAACGGTGATGGGGGAGCTGGAGGTGGCATGATTGACGATGGTGCTGCTTGCGAATGAAGATACGGATTCTCCTGGGGAGCTAGAGAATACGCTGGAGGAGGTTCAGAATAACCAGGAGGCATCGCATAACCAGGCAGATCCTGTCCATATCCTTTTTGAATGAACAATTGCCGAATGATTTATGTCAAGTCTAAATACCTGTACCGGAAGGGGTAGGAATCTCGGCCTCTTCTTTTTCGCCAGAATCGGCAGGCGCCACTTTGCCCATTTTTATGATCTAATTGTTTGAAAGAAAATATTATAAAGACAACATTTGTTCTAGAAGTAAACAATCCTTTATTCAAAATAAAATAAGTTTTTTCAGCGCAATTCAACGCAATGATCACAACAAAGACTCTCTTCCATGATTCTTTATCAATCTTTTTTATAGAGAAAATATAAAATACCTACTGCCGATCCGAAAATAATACGAACAGGAAATCAAAAACATTTCAGGTAGAAGACAGTCTCATAATTGTTGGGACTCGCAATTTTGTAAACATCGAATTATTTCACGAAAAAGACAAGCAAAAACAAGACTGTCTCCGCTGGATAACAATTATAGAAATTTCTGGAGAAAATTCGAGAAATCTGCTGAAGGACTCGAAAAACGTCGGATTTTTAATTCCATCGGTAAGTTTTTCCTTTTTCCCATCCGAAACATCTTCAGGGACGATTTTGCCGGCGAATGCTCTCCCTTTCATAACAGTCTTGGGATGAAACAAAGCTGGAGTTGTGGCGCTTATTTGCTTGTCAGTTGGACTTTGCAGCTTTGTTTTCTCGGGTAATAACACGCCGAATCATGCAGATTTGTCGCCGAGGTTTTCTGGCGCGACTTTTGGGATAACCAATACTTTGGGGACTATTCCAGGGACGAGTTAATAAGGCAATCTTTCAATTTTCCCCAATTTGAGGATCGACGACCTAGCTCAAACTGTGATCCTTATACAGTCACGGACATCATGTGCAGAACGACAATTCTTGATGGAACTGGTGATATTGCCCTGGAGTACAGGTTAGTTTCTTATATTCATTAATTCTAAGCTTTCGGCTGATTGATTCTTATAAATTAAGAGGCTTCATATAAGAGAACGGATACCCTCGGTTCACCGGTATCTGGGGTGAGGGTGAGGGAGTTGAACCACAATACACGAAGATTTTTAAAATAAATAGATTATCATACTACCGTTGAATATATTTATGTAGAAAAAATGAATATGTGATTATTATGAATAAAGCGCTCCTAAAATGATCGATCTGATGAACCGTGACTACGTCAATACGCGAAGCAATCTTGAACTTTTGAAGAGTGCTCGTGATGACAGGCAAAAAAAGCCTGAATCTTTCATCCAATAATTTTTGTCTTTGCTGCGAATTTACAAACTGTTTATATTTTTTGTATTTTAATTATTTAATGAACCCACCTTTTTTCATTTTTTTAATTATTTTATTTAATAAGGCAATAGGAATGATATTCTTTCTTTTTAATCGACATAAGACTAATAAGCGAAAAACTTAGCGAAATAATTCTTGCTTTATTTACTTGTCTTCATAAAATATTGAAAATTTAAAATCTTTTTAACAAAAATCTTCTTTTGATAAGCAATCAATGCAAGTTGAAAATTTGAGAATCTCTAGAATTCGTATTGTGAAGATGTTGTGAAAACGGTAAAAGTAATCAGTTACAAGTTATGAGTTATTTTGACGACTACCAGTTCGGCGATGGAAAGAATGATCAGTGGGAATCAGCATTTGATTCTGGCTACAGTTACGGGCAGACCCCTCAGGACACAGCTGTTAGAATGCCGAACTTCGGCAGCCGAAGGCAGTAGAGACGTTACAGTGGGCTCCTATCTCTGATAACACAAGCTCTTCATTCAACAACAATTCTTACTTTTCACCAAACCAATCAGCTCCGCTCCAAGCTGCTCCGGTACAAGCTTTGCCCATCGTTGCCACCCAAGAATCCGTAGAAATTTATCGAGCACCGATTTTACGAATTCATCCAGAAATTGTCATCGATGCTGAAATAAAACATTTGACCACGATCAAGTCAAAATTCAGGAAATCGAGTTCGAATTTCTTACAAAATTGCTTTTAAAATCGCATTTTCTAATTTAAAATTAGAGTCGAGGAAGGCGGAGATATCCAATTGCGAAAAGAAAGACTTTATCAATTTTTACAGATTATTCAAAGCCGAGAAATTGTAGTCGGTGAACATGGGCATCCTCCCCGTTTTCCTCTAACTGCAGCGAGTTTTCAAGAAGCAAGCCCAAGTCTTATCTGCTACGTTATTGCTTTCATTCTACCAGGTTAAATATCTTTCTCATGACGGATTTCGGAACTTGCAATTTTATGCCAGCAAGCCAGATTTTCTCCCCTGCTCGGACCCTGCTGATGATCGTCTCTACCGATTTCCCGTTGAGAAAACTTTTTGTGGGACCAAGCCCAATTGGGACGAAACAGTACCTCCTTCGGAAGAAGACATGATGATCATGGAAGTCGTGAGTAAAATCAACTTTTTGAATTATTTGAAACAAAAATTTTTCAGACCGGCTGGAGCAAAGAACAACTTTATGCAGGGATGAAGAAGGTCCAAGCTGAATGTAAGAGAAGAATTTTTTTAGTCAATTAAGAATTTTTAGTGACAGATCGATATACTGTCATGATTACCATGAGAATTGTTGGGCCCGTCGTCTTTTTCCTCATAGTCATAAGTAAGCTGAATGAACGCTAACTGAAGAAAATAAGTTCACTGCACTAATGATTAAATAAATAACCAAAAAGATAAGTATTACTGTAAAATCTGAATGTTATGATGAAATAATGATAGAGAGATTGCGAACGCGAAAAAATTTAAAAATCTATAGATGACGATTCGGCGTTTTCTCGAATTTCACTAGCGCTCCGGTGTCATAGCCAAACAAGAATAATGAACAGCAAAGAACGACGACGAGAAGCAAGTACAATCGTACTAAGGCTTGTTTACTTTGATAAACCGCTAGTAGTCAAGCAAATAGATCCGTGTATTGTCGCCAAGGCTCAAGAATAAAACCAAGGAAAGAAATTTTAGGATTACAACAAGTGTCTTTGCTACACTGTTCATTTATAGAAGCGGAGACGAAAAAATCGCTGTGTGGATATTTATTAAATGCACGTATAAAATATATTAAGGCTCTTTTTTCATTGATTTTTGAACATGACCATATTAAACACAATTGTGTAAGGGTCAAAATTGGAATCGAACAGCGGGTCAATATTTGCATGAAATTTTAAAAAGATATCTTCTCCATCGTATGAGATGCTGATTCTTTCATTTTGACAGAAACTTATACCTAAAAAAAGCTTAGTTTTTTTATGACGAACGAGCTTGAAATTAAGATGCTTGCAAAATTTTAAAAAGTCTAATTCATGAATAATATAGCTTTGGTCGGCATTCAACACCGTTGTCTTCATATTGATGTTAATGTAACTGAGTCATGCGTTCACGAATTTATATTTTGCGTGTGATCCCTAAGTTTAGTAAAGCTTGAAATTAAGTTAAGCTTAAATACAAAGCTCGTACTATCAACAAAATTGCAAGCCCTCGCTGCATTTGAACATAATTTCTTACCATTGACTTCGACGTAAACTTCATTGCAATCTAGAAAAGTATTTGATGAACGCTTGTTTAGAGGTACACAGTTATGACAGGCTAGATCTAGGTACCCGCTGAAGTCAAAAGGGCAGTTTTCAACCCCTTTTATATGTAGGCATAACGCACAAAAAAATCAACTTTTTTCCTGTAATAGATACAAGTCTGAAACTTTGGGAGCTAAGAAAACACCAAAGATGACTTTTCAAAATTTTTTGGAAAAAAATTTTTGGTACAGTTTAGTACTTTTTCTCAGCCCTTTTCTGACTAATTTTCGAGCAATCCAAGGTACGAGGTTCTAAGCATGCTCATTCGAAAGAGCGCAAAAAACTGAGTCGGATTCATCAAAAAAAGGGGTTCCTGGGTGGGTTCCCTGGATTCTAGGGATGAAAAACCCCTTAAGGGTGTCCCCAACGATTTTTTTAAAACAGGCTATACTTTGAGCTATTTTTTATAGGACTTCCTGAAGGCTTTTCGGCTAAAAGAAATATACTCATTATTATTTAAACCCTTTTCTATGCCATAAATTTGGCAGAATTTTGAAATTGTAATCTTTTAAAAGAGTTCTGATTTTTCTATTCTGACCAATCTTTGAGATCGTTTTTCTCGAGTTCTACAAATTCAATTTTTAAATTTCGACTAGATCCTGATTCTTTGAACGCTCCTCTATGCCATAAATTTGACGGATTTTTAAAATTTATCTATATGCATCAGATACGATGCATTCTTTGAAGTAACGATTTTGCTGAAGTTTGAGCTCGATTCTAGCGCTTTTCCTGAAATTCAATTTTTCTCATTTTTACAGGGATAATAGTTTGATCTATTTTCAATCTCACGGTACGCTCAGATTTTGCGTTGATAAGACCCTTAATCCCTTTTTCCGGCGCCAAAGTGCAGGTGTTTGCGACTTTTGGCGCACTGTTTGAAAGTGAAAAATTTGTGCTATTGTATTGATATAGGTATCATTGAATAGAGAATTTTTCAAGCTCTCAGAAAATATACAGGTCGATATATATAATCGAAAGTTTGAAAATGACACTTTTTACAGTGCATTTCTATCGAGCCGTAATGCATTAGCGCTCTCATAGAAACAGTAATATCTCGAGAATCAGATGAGATATTTCAGATCTGAAAAAAGCTCTAGAATCAGCTTCCTTTAATTAACTCAAATTAATTTGGTCATCAGACTAAGATTAGTCGAATCCGATCGTTGGGGACACCCTTAAAATCAGCCAAATTTGGGGTTTCATTCGACTTATCGTGTGATGACGTCATTTCCGGTCAAAAAACAACTTTTGATATTTCTTGCTAAAACAATGGGAATACAGTAAATTAGTACCCCAGAGTTCGTATCTGAAGTCAAAAGTTCATAAAAAGTTCATTTTTGGGGTCAAATCGGGTCATTTTTGAGTGATGACTCATCACTTTTGTGATTTTCAACCCCTCGAATCTGGGGAACCCCCCTAGGAACCCCTTTTTTCGATGTATCTGACTCAGTTTTTTGTGCTCTTTCGAATGAGCATATTTACAACCCCGTAGCTTGGATTGCTCGAAAAATCAATTTTTTGGCAACTTTGGGGTACTTAAAAAGTACTAAATTTGAAAATTTTGAAATTTTTTTCATTTGAAATGTTATCAGATCATAAAAATCTATATTATATGTGAAAATCAGCTTCCTACGACTTTCAGATAAAAAGTCGATTTTTTGTGCGTTATGCCTATTTATATGGCACTTCCAGTGTGCCCATATGGCGTATGATAGTCGGAACCTATCATAAGGAACCCTTCGGGCCGTCAAGCCCATTTTTAATTGAAAGCCAGGGACGGGGCTTTTTCGACTTTTGATGACCTCGAATGACCCCAAGATAAACTTTTTTCGAGTTTCTGACCTCGGAATAAAATTTTTGAGGGTTGAAATAGTATTTTCACATGGTTTAAAACCGAAAATATTGCTATTAGAAAACCCCACTTTTTCGAATTTTGATGACCTCTGGTGACCCCAAGATGAACTTTTTTCGAACTTTTGACCTTGGAATCGAACTTCTGGGTACTAATTTACTATTGTCCCAAAGTTTCATCCAAAAAGGGATACGTAATCGACCACTTATTTTTTTCAGCCGGTACCTAGGCTAGATCAAAAGCGCCTTCAACTTTTATGTGATTCGATAAATTGATTTTTAGTTGTTATTGTCGTTTTAATCATTCTTTTAACATATGTAATTACAAAAACTCTTTTTGAATCCATTCCGTAAACAACAGAACCATCGTTACTAGCTGACATCGTGCAATTCGTTTGACCCTCAAATTCTTGGCCGTAAGTCGTAATGTCGACTCGAAAGATTTTTCCAGTGGCTCCATCCGGAATTTGTATTTGTCCAATATCACGAGGAAGATGTTCAACAAGTTCGTCAGTGTTGAAACTCACAGCAGAGTCGGAAACGACAAAATTTGATAATGCAACTATTTTAATGGTATTTTAAATCCTCCGAATTTTCAAAGAAAAAAAAAATAAAATGTGAAATTTACCAAATATTCGAATGATTAAAATTGAGAGATCATCAGAAGGAAAACTGTTGCAGTTTCGATCTAAAGGTCTGAAAGTTCAAATTTGAGAACAACCTGAGATAGTTTATAAAAAAAATTGTTCTAAGGTGCCCTATTTCACAATTCTTGATATTGAAGCAAAAATGGAAACGTTTTTGAAATAATAATTGCATTTCAAACTCTGCTGATGTGGTTTGGAGCGTTAGAATAAATCTGGTTGCCGCACCAGTTTTGCGGTTCCGCCATCTGATTCTCTTGAATAGCCCACAAAATGGCGCCAATGAACGCAAAGAAGACGCAACAAATCATAATTACGAAAAAGGCTTCTGAAAATTGGTATCAAACTACTGAAATAATAAAAAGATCGGATAAACACAGCAGTATGTGATCATAGCTTCGTTCTTTTGTGTATGCGCACGCGAAATTTTTGAAGACATGCTCAGCTGTAGAATTTTCCGCAAATATATAAAAACCGAGATAAAAAATATTGCGATATTTCTGAAAAAAAAGTCTTTTTATAAATAATTTTTCGACTGATTAACATTTAAAGAGGCTTTGCTCCTTAAGTTCGTTGGCCAAAAACTCTCAAAAAGGGAACGGTCGTAGCTAAGGGCCTTAACTTTATCCTGAAAAAAATTAAGGGTATACGGTATACCGTATACCCCAATTAAAAACCCGAAAAAAACCTTCACTAAGCAAACTAACCTTTAACGCCCTGTATAACCTTAAGTTTGATATCGAGATATCACCATAAGGGGAACGGTTGCAGGCGAGGGTTCGTTCTAAAGCTTGGAATTGAAATTAAGTGTTTACCTTAGATAGTTTTCGAGAAAATCGTTCACTAAAGAGACCTTTTTTCGCGATTCTTGATGGGGGGGTCCTTAACTAATGATTAAGTGCATTCAATCAAAATAAAAAAAAATATATTCTAGAAGAATAATGGTTCTCCTGGTACAGTCATACTCCGAAATAAGGAGCTTTTTTGCTAGAAAAATTACAAAAAATACAGTGGCACATCCTTAACTGGGCAGGTCGCTTTATCCTGCCGCGGCGCACTTTTGGATGTGGTGACTCATGCCATTCTCCTTTGTTCTCTTGTTTAGGAAGCGTTAGCGAAATCAGAGTTCGAAATTTGTTGCCAGTACTGCCACGAATGCCACTAGCAGCTGCCGATTTCGGCAATCACTTAGCAGTGCAGTTACATTTTTCAAGGCCAAGCAACTTTATTTCTTTGTGCTCCTGCGCGCTTGGAAAAATCGTAAAAGAACGAAAATTAGCGATTTTGCGATTTTTTCGAAAATTCTCAATTTTTAAATAGAATTTGCTTTTCAAGCACTTTTTATTGCAATGGTTTTTTTCGCTATTTATCTGAAGCGAATTTCAGAAAAGAGTCTCTTTAAGAGTTATTTAAAAATATATCGAATCAAAAAACGTCTCTTCTAATAAAAATCTTCGCAGACACGGTATCCCAATTGATAATTATGCTCATTGTCTGAGAAAAGCAAATTTTTTTGAAATTATTCAAGTCAAACTTATTGTTATTTGACTATTCATTTACTTGAAATTTAAAAAGGGACGTTTATAAATAAATCTAATCAAAAAAACGACTCTTCTAAGAAAAATACCACTAACAAAAGCAATAGCAATAAAAGAGATTTCAACAACTTCAAACATGGAAACAACGATGACAACCACATCAAGAAAATTGATAGCAACGACGACAGAAGAAAACAAAAAGGAATAGTCAATGAATTTTCGAAGATACAATGCGTCAAATTTCGATCAATGAAGGCAATTTTTTCGGATTCGACTTTGCTTCCAGTAGAGGCAACTTGACACAATTTTATGATTCTCGATTCTTATATTCTCATGCAGACTTGATAGAATAATTCAGGAGCGGGAGAAATGCCAAAATCATGAGCCTGAGTTTACTTTTTGAATTTTTTCTTCATGTGTTATGGTTTTAAATCTCTAGAAGAGACTCCTTTTCAAAAAAACCGAATAGAACCCATTTGTTTCATAAAATGAGATAATTAATTAAATAAGATTTTATAAGTCCGTTATTCAATAAAATTCATTTATTTCCTACTGTACAGGCGTGGCAAAACGTCTTCTTAGCGCATTGTCCATCGTATTTTTCTTGTCGATCTTGAAGCTATCCGAGTTCTCCTGGAACTTGTGAATGATCGCTGGGACAGGCAAAGCAAAGCATAACACGCCAGTTAGCGCACAGAAACAGCTAGAAATGGTTTTGCGAAATCAGCGGCCGCAGCGACAAATGGATTAACTCACCCAATTACGCGACCGCCAGGGGTTGTCGGGTAAATGTCCCCGTAGCCGATTGTAGACATTGTTACGATCGCCCACCAAATTCCGTCTAAAAAGCAGTTTTCCTCCTTGATTTCAATTTTCGACATTTTTGAAGAATCTATTTGGTACCTGGAATTGAAGAAAATTTATCATTCGTCGCATTTTCGAGCTAAAAAACAAACATTTTTGAAGACCATTAGTCGAAGAATGCTCAAAACGCATACCTGGTAAATTACGGAGCCGTAAAATATGCCGGAAATGGAGAGAAGAATGAGCAGAAATGAGATCTAAAAGTCTTCAAAGAGCACTTTATAAGGTCGATTTGAGCTTACTTCTCTGGTACTATCAGCCATCGTTTTTAGCATTTGGCAAAGAGACTCATTTTTCTTGCTTGTTTTTCTTTTCCACCATCATCTATCCTTGGAGATTGCTGTTGTTTCGACGCCATTCCGATTTTAAATGAAAAGAGATGTGATAGAAAACAATTCCTGAGCTTGATGACTCTGAAAATTCTGAAAAGCCGAACGATCCGCAAAACCGACAAATTAACTTCAACCTTTTCTTCTGACGACTTCCAATAGTAAAACCTTCAAGTTTGATTCCCAAAAAAATGAATGAAAATTTCGTTTACGGAAATCAAGAATTTCTTCCCCGTAAATAGAAGTGATCTGAAGCCGGGGTGGAAAAAGAGCGCGACGGTCACGTTAAAAATCGATTTGAAATGAAACTAACTGGAACGTAACACTAATCACCCCCGTCCCGATTCAACCAGGAATGGCGCAACAGCAAGCATGTCCAAAATCACACTTGGGGAGCTAAAAATTATCAGAAATATTGCATTTTTGGGAGTTAAAAATCTGAACAAAAATGGCGACTGCCACTGCATAATTTTTTACAGCTTTAACCTATAAAAGAAACGTTGACATTGTCGATGACGTCTCTTTTGAAGAAAAACTAAGGTTTTTGGCGTATAAAATAATTTTAGAAAATGCGGGAAAACCACGAATTACAAGACAGATGCGAAATAATGATGTTTGTGTCACTTGACAACTTGTCATCGCGGCAAAAAATAATAAGAGAAACTTCGTTTTTTACGAAGTTTGTTGAATAAACCAAACCTGATCTTTCTATGTCGATTTTTTGCGATGTAGACGAGAAAAGCGATTTCCGCCATAAAGAAGAAATTGGTGATGATTTCGATGATAAAAAACATGAAAGCGGTTGAGTTTTTTGAGATGACATATCCAGTCGCTTCGTAGAAAGAAATATTTATATCCTTATGAGGAATTTTCCAATATATTCATGAAAAAGCTGGTTATATATCAGCATTTTTGTTTTCACTGACTTCATTGAAAACCCAGTCCTCGTGCATGGCTGGCAAGGTATCGAAACAAAGCGTCAAAATGGACAGCGAAGTCATGAATAATGAAATCTTACTAATTTTTTCATAAATTTTGGATTCGGTCGGGTTCGCCATCTAAAACACAATTAGCGCTAATTGGAATTGTTAAGCCTTACATAATGGCGGGCGCGGCAGCGGAAGTCGCTCATGTCTTTGATTTCGTCGTCTTCGTAAACTTCAGGCGCAGGGGTAAGATATGGCAAATAGGTAGGAGGAGATACCTTTATTTCCAAGAACGGCTTTTTCCAGCCCATAAAACTTGATCTCCTCAACAAATTGCGAAAGAGAAATGTTGCTGGGCCGCTCAATCACGCCGTCCTGATAGAAGACAAAGATCGACTGCGGAAAACAATTTTTAGTAAAGAGGATAAAATCAACCTCAGCTAAAAACCTCGAAAAACTCCGGATTGCGGTCGACTACATGCACCTCAGCTTGCTCATCCCAGAGCTCCGCGCGGCGGGTTTTATCGCCCTAAACACTCAAAAACGGTCTGTCTCTCCTTCTCTCTTTACCAATAAGCTTTCAGGCGCGCGTTGTAGATTTTTCTCTTGAGTTCTGAAAAGAACCCCTCCGATCTCGAAATCGATCATAATTGGAACTTTGTTTTTTATTTTACGAATGCTCATCTTTTTATTTTTTCGAAAATGGAATTTTTTTTTGCAGAAGGAAGGTTTGAATTTTTCATTTTTGGCGGACAATGGGCTCAAAAAGGCTGCTCTAGAATTTTTGATCAAGCGGCAATTATCATTTGCTTGAATTTTATGCCAAAACTTCCTTCTTTGCATTTCGCCGAAAACACTGATAAGAAACGTTTTCGGCAAAAGCGGAAAGTGTCAACTTCCGCGAAAGGCGCCGTTCAATTTTCTAGTGCCTTTTCGAGCCCATTAAGCTGCTGCAGCAGATGCATGGAACTACGTGTTTGACGACTTTGAAAAAGGGATTTCGGCCGCTGCTTTGAGTCGCGCTGGACCGCGGGGCGTCGCCTGATCCGCTTTCGTTGATCTTCGCATTGCTCGACAGTTTGCGCTCCATCTTGTTAGACAGGGCTTATCCTTCTGCTTCTTACGTAAAATTTAATTTGATTGGAAAATGTATCAACTCAGCTTTAGAAATAAAAATTTTTCTTTTTTGAGCGATTCTGACTTTGAAAACTTTTAATAAAAACGTAACACGCGAAGCCTCTTGAATTTCATGTTGCAAAACTCGTCACAACTCATAAGCCGTTCCTGGACAGACCTTCTTCGTATCAGCCGGTATTCCTAGCGAGAAACACTCATTAGAGAGAAATCATTATGTTGTCCCAAAAAAAAACGAGAATCAAATCGTTCGTGTCAGGAACCGACAAAAAATTTTGACAAATTTCGCGCAAAAACTTTCATCCAATCAGAAGCCCAGATTCGGCCTACAGTTAGCTTACCGGCCAATAAGCAGCCGAGGAGCCGCCCACGCAAAATTTGTCGAAATTATTTGTCGGTTTCTGTCGCCAACCCCAAAAATCATCCCCCATCAACCCCAACCCCTCCCCCACAAAGAAAAGTTTTTAAAATTTTCTATCAAAAATAAACTGTACCTCTTCAGAAAATCCATTTGTCATTTTTTTCAATATTTAATCTTTTCTCTTCAATTGTTTTCTTTTCTGCTCCCTTTTTTGAATGAATGAAGACAAGAAAAATAGATAAATCCCTGCTTTGAGGTCAATTGAGCAAAACTGTCAGAGCGAAAAGCAAATCGTTCTCCTTCTGTACACGGCTTCTATCCTCTTTTCAAAATTAATACAATATGTTCAGGAAGCTGCCAGTAAGCTTCTTTAGCGCATTTGCGAGTAAAACAGAAGGCGCCACTTTGCGTTTAGAACAGTCCTTTTTTAATTATTCAAGAAAAAGAGCGGAACACAAGCTCAGCGCGTCAAAATCATCGTTTCCGATTTCGATTCCGAGGATTTACAATTCAAAATTGATTTTTATTTTGAATTTTCTCATTTTGCAAGGTCATAAATTTTCGATTTTAAAATCAAACTAAGTTAAACATACTGTTTTAAACAACTTAAACCCATGAAAGAGACCTAATTATAAATCAAAATGTCTCTTTTGAATAAAAATTCGGGTAAAATTCGTATTAACAGCAGCATGATAATAATTTTCGTGCTTTTCTTTGTTATTCTAGAAAGAAAAATGAATATTCTTTGAAGTGGCAGTACTCTGTTTTTGCATCAAAAAAAGCACTGAAAAAGCCGTAATGGCGAAAAGCTTCTACTAAATAAATGGAATGTAATTTTTTATTTGAGAGCGAATTCTTGTTTTAAAAATAAGCGCTAATCCGTTCATGACGTTGGAAAATAATAAACACGTAAAACAATATTCAATTTTTATGATCTCCTCGTTACTCATAATTCAGCCAACCACGTTGCTCATCAGTCGTAATTATGAAAGTTTATCATCTTATTATCGTTAAAGCTCTTTTGTTTCAAAATATTTTTTTGCTGTTTCGAGACAAAAAAGACTGAAACTTGAAACGGAGCTGGCGAATTTTTCGAGTCGGAAAAATTGAGTTGGTGACGTTAAATTGACGGGCCGGAGTAACATCTTCAAAAATATACAACAGGTTAACTCCAAATCATCCCGTTAGCTTCCCGAGCCGGCGAAATTCGCGAATACTTTCGCAGGGAAGAAGAGATTTCCATTCAACAGAGAACAAAATGAAGTGAAAGTAGAAAAAGAAAAAAATGAAGATTTTGAGAAGGTAAGATAAAAAAGCAAAGAAAAAATTCTTTTGGTATCATTGAAACGACTTTTTGAAGACATTTATTGGTTATTTTTGGGGTAGCGGATCGATCGACAAAAAATTTCGACAGAATTTTTTTTTAGAATTTTATGTCGACTCCATTCTCATGAAAATCACCCATTTTTTGTTTTTTTTTCAAAAAATGAGAAAAGAAAACTGTTTCTTTTTAAATTTAATTTCGCTTTCTAAGCTTGGAATGACAAAATATTGGTTCGAATATACCCACCCGAAATTCTGATTTGGGAGAAAAATAAAGCTTAAGGACATAAAGAAAATTGTTGAAGTTCCGGGCGGATAATTGAAAAGAAATCGAAAGAGCGCGTGCTAGCGCCCTCGGAGGGATCATCTTAGGCCGAAGAGAGATTCTCGAAGGCGTAAATTTGCAAGTTTTGTTTTCGTAAATTCAATTTTTTTCCGATAAAATCTGAGATCAATTCAATTCAAGAGAATTAACGAAAAAGCATGACGAAGAAAGAGCAGAATAATCTTATTCTGTAAGTTTATTCATTTTCCTGATTTTATAATAAGAGAACATTTTATCGAAAATAGGGAGTTTTCTTTGGAATCTTGCCAATAAATTGAGACAAAAGAGACTTTTCAGGCTAGCTTTTATTACTTACGATCAGGGTTCTAAATTTGAGGCAAGATCTAAAAGTCTAGTCTGTCCGTGTCCGTGTCCTCCGCGAAAATCCCAAGTCTAGTCTATCCGTGTCCGGATCGAAAAAACGGATTTTTGTCCGGTCTAGTCCCGGACATGTCCGTTTTGTCCGTTTTTGTCCGTAAAATCCGGACACATTTTTTTAAAGAAAAAGTCTGGTCTAAAAAGTCTTGTCCGTGAATATCCGTAAAATTCCATGGGTAAAAAACTAATTTTTATCGAAATAAACCCGACAAGACCAAAAAAAATCTTTTAGAAATAAATTCGGCAGACAATACATCGAAATATCGAGTACTTTTGAAGCCAATTTAAGAAAATCAAGGGACTTGTCTGGGACAAGAGTCGCAAGTTTATTGCGAAACTGGGCTGAGCTTGCGTTTTCTCAATGTCAGCTGGTGTTGTCCAAGCTGACCTTAGCTGGCTTTATGAAGAAAATCATTGGTCTGAGCTGAGTTCTCTCAAAATGATCGAGCTGATTGACTGTCATTGGAGCGGGCTAGCCCGACCGTTGACCTCTCAACACGTTGAGCTGGCTTTTTCCGAAAATTGCTGTGCTGAAAGTCCCGAATTAGGACTCGCAATGAATAAGCGGAATAATGAAGGACCTAATATAATATTAGGAATTTCTTAATTTAACCAATTTTCTTGAAAGTTCCGGCCTCTCACCATCAAAAAGACATATCAATTATAAGTTATCATCGATATTTTCCGGCAAAAAACCAAAAATATTGATATTTTTAAATTTTAAACTGAAAACCTGGCTTATTTTATCAAACAATGACGTTGGTTCAGGCTTTTTTGAAACGAATTCGAACTCAAATCGTGCTTTTTTAGAGATTTTTTCGGATTCTGCCCGGATTTTACAGACACGGACAAAAGTCTGGGGTTGTCCGGATTTCACGGACAAAAACGGACAAAGACGGATTTTGTCCGGATCGTGACAAAAGTCCGGTCTAGGCTGTCCGTTTTTTCCTCAACCAAAAGACTAAAAGTCTAGTCTGTCCGTACGGACAAGACCGGACAGACACGGATAAAATCCGTACACGGACATGTCCGTTTAGAACCCTGCTTACGATGACTTTTTCCTGATTTTTCATGAATTATTGACACAGTAAGATCCTTCTGTTTTATAAATCAGAAGATTTTTTAATTTTTTAATGATTCGAACAAGGTTGGGTTAATCTGACCCGAGCCTTCGTGTTTCACAGGTTAGGGTAAGGGTGGTAAGGTTTACGGGGACGTGTCTGGACCCGACAAAAAATTTCGACAAATTTTGCGTGGAAATTTTCAACCAATCAGAAGCCTGGATTTAGCTCACCGGCCAAACAGCAGCCGAGTAGCCGCCCACGCGAAATTTGTCGAAATTTTTTTGTCGGTTCCAAAAGCCATCCCAGGTTAACCTGTATCGACGCTATGAATCATATCATCTTTCAAGAATACTATTCGTAAATTTTTCTGAAATCCCTATTCTCCCCCGAATAAAAACACCAAATGTGTCATAAAAAAAATCTTTAAAGGATTACGCAATTGGAATTGCCTTTCAAAAAATGGCCTCTATCATTTTCCGTGCTGATAATTGCGGCTAGTCGTCAATTCCTTGTCGGGCTAAAAATTCCTCGCACGTCAAGTCCGACCGCATTTTGAGTCTCTCGTCCATCGCTTTTGGTGGTTTCGTTTTCATAACATACGAGTCCCAAAAATTATAATTTTCAAACTCGAAGCATCTCCACTCGCATTTCGATGTTTTTCTAAAGAAGAGAGAAGATGTTTTCAAAACCAGGAGGATCAGCGCAAAATTGACGGTTGAGGGAAATTTTCAAAGTTTTTTTTATCTAAAAAAGCTGCATTTTGCAAAAATTTGGAGAGAAAAAATGAAAAGAAGAAAAAATTAAAATGAAGAAATTAAGGTACTCCACCCCTTAATTTTTTTCTAGCCGCGTGCGGTTCAATTTTGTGAAAAAAAGCCGCAGAATAATTTATTTTAATTCTTAGTTCGGATGATATTCGAGAAAAAGCACTAGAAGAGAACTCGTACGGTAGTTCTGGGGCAGAAAATTTTCTAGGGCCAGATTATCTCTAAACAAAGTGGTGTCCGCTTGAAAAGGTCAAAACACGTGTGCCCCTAATGAGCTCAAGAAAAGGGACGGGAAGTGGAAAAAGAGACACTTTTTTGAGCATTTATTGACAAGATAGAAACAAAAAATGAAATAAAATTTGATGGAGCTGATCAAGTAAATAGAATAATCGAAAAAATAATTGTTTATTCAAATTTTTTACAAATCAAGCAAAGTCTTAAAAATCAGCTGTTTTTTATTTGAGAAGAATCGATGAAAGTTCAAACCACTCATATATGATCCTTATCATTCGAAAAAAACGTTGATAAGTATGCAAAGTTTGTTGCCGTCTGATTATCTTTTCTGGGTAAAATCAGCTTTCGCGGCTAATCCATTTTGGAATACAAACGCGCTCAAACAAAGAACGGTCCACTAAAAACGGTCACGTCTAGATCAGCGGGGGTTGACGTGTTATCATTGGAAATATTTTGACCATCAACAGTGGAGCATCCCGCATGTGGCCTGCTCCACAGAGTGTTACTACCCGCTACGTGCAAAGCCACTAGAAACACTTTATTCTTTAAAATTAAAGCGATGACGCATTTTTTATAGAAAAAATTGAGTTGAATAAGAGAAAATGATTATTCAGAGACAATTGGTCATTGTCAGAAAATATCTGCCTTTCAGAAGGTTTGTTTTCGACGATTTTTCATCCAGATTATCTTTGTGACGCCCTTATTTATAAAAAAAAATATAATGAGGTTTTTTATGCATAAATTAAGGGTGTCAAAATATCATTTTTTGGCGAAAATGACTCGAAAATCGATTTTTGAATCAAAATTTTGATTTTTATTTTGACATAAAATACGATTATTTATTTTTTTTTCAAAAATTGTTTGTTTCAAAATTTCATAATTTTTCAGTTCGAAAAAAAATTCTGAAAAGCTTGCAAATCGGTTTAGCGCGTAAATTGTGACAGTGAAACTTGCCCGCGGCAGCGGCAGTTCTAAATGCTCCCTTTTCGGCTTCTCCGACGATCGTTTTGTTTATGCAAGATGTCCTTAATTTTGAGATAGCGTCGGAAACCAAAGCAAAAACTAAAACAAGCGCTGCTGTTCTTGAATCTTGAGCTTGAGAGGCAAACTTTGTAATGGCGCTGAAGAGGGCCATCCGCGCGGCGATCAGGCAACTTATCAAAATAAACGATTTTTAACAGAAAGAACCCAGTTTTTTTCATCGAGAGTTTTTAGTAAAATAAATTGTATTTAGATGTTTCCTATCGAATTTTCTCTTGTCCAGTCCCTATTTTCTTTCGATAAAAAATTTCTTCATTGATAATTTAATCTTCGAAAATAAGTCTTAGCTAAAAAGAGACGCCTGAAATATTGACTTATCATTCAAGAGCTCAAGAGTCTCTTTTATGATAATGCTTTTTGTCGAGTTAACAGAAAATATTTTTGACATTTTGCAAACGAGTCAATTTTCAGAAATTGATCTTATTAACCTTGATCACGTAATTTTCTCAAAATAACCGATCGATTCAATTCCCCGAGATCAAGTCAATTTCACCCAATTTCCAATTTTCTCGCAATATGACAGATGTTTGGTACGTTAGAACACGTCCCGTCACGTGCCAGATTTTATAAATCCTTGAAACACGAAAATTGCATGTTCCGCGAGGATTTTTTAAATGCCGGAGAAAAGCCACGAAGAAAGCTTTGTTACAAGAATTAATCCGAGAAGGATTATCATTAAAATTTTCGCCGAGGACATGTTCCAACTCGTAAGCGTCTCTTTTCGTAAATTATGAGAAAATTTTGATTAAAAATTGGTTCGAATTCTAGACCAATCATAGTTCTTCATTCGGGGACTTGACCAATCAGATTTCAGGAAAAAAAAATCGAAAAAAAATTTTAGTGAGATTCTTTCAAAAAATCCTCGCTAAAAAGGTCGAATCCCTCCTTATTAAAGTCTTACTGTAACTCAAACTTTATTTTAGGTTACTAGCGCGGCGGCGAGTAATACTGATGCTGCTCTTCCTCGGTGCCATCGTCCTAACCTACACAGATTCCGTCCGCCTTCTGCGAGAACAAGAAGAATCGAATCGCGCGAAAAGAGACCTAGAAAAGCACCCTTTATCGAAAGCTGCCAGTCCTCAGAGCAATGTCCTTTCGATGGATCACAAAGTGCCTCTTACGGAATGCGCTTACAATTCGCCAAAACTCATTGGCCCGCTGAAAACAGATCCGAAGTACATTCCGGAATGGGATGAAATTGAAGTTGGCGAGACAAAGAATGGAGGTTGTTGGCAACCGAGCGATTGCGCGCAGAGACAGAATGTGGCGATTATCATTCCGTATAAAAATAGAGAGGAGCATCTGCGCGCCCTGCTGAATACATTGCATCCAATTCTTCAAAGACAAAACACCGCATACTGCATTTATGTGGGCGAGCAGCATGACGATGGCAGATTTAATAAAGGTTTGTTTATTTTTATCATAGCAATCGGTATTTTGGTAGAGATTAACGAGCGAAAAGGAACATCCAGTAGCTCTTCAGTCCCTTGAATCCTTCGTGAAATGTGGTTGTTGTTGTTCCTGACGAATTTGAAGTCGTTGTCTTAGTCGTTGTTGTTGTTGAACGTGTAGTGGTTTTTTTAGTGGTTGTTGTCGATGTCAATGATAATGTGGATGTTGTTGTTTTTGTTGTTTGCGTAGACATTGTTGTTGATGATTTTGAGGGTGCTGGCGTATTGGAAATAGAACTTGTCATCTGATAAGTCGACAGATTTGTCATGTCAGTCGTCAGGGATGATTCTGCCGTTGTTAGATTGTCAACACTCGGATCGAGATCTTCATTTTTTCCAAGGCAAAGAGGAATCGTGATTCCAAGAATTGTTACTATCACTGCAGAAACTTCATTTCACACCGAAATTGTTATTCAAATATAATTCTTAAATACCTAGCGCGAATCCAACAATAATCCTTTTTCGTTTTCTCCAACCTCTTTTGTAAATGTTTGCAATATTATATTCTTCGAGAAAGAATATTTATAAGTTTAATTAATGCTGAGTGAATATTCGTCTATAAACATTTTCTTGACACACTCACAAAAAATCCGTTTTCCTCGTCTTTTGTCATGG
Organism: Oikopleura dioica; assembly: GCF_907165135.1. Classification (NCBI taxonomy): domain Eukaryota; kingdom Metazoa; phylum Chordata; class Appendicularia; order Copelata; family Oikopleuridae; genus Oikopleura; species Oikopleura dioica. The sequence goes on from NC_137291.1 coordinate 562,294, forward strand.
TATCGAAACTGATGCGAAAAATTTTTGTCTTCGAATTTTATAGTTATTTTTAAGCCATCTGTCAAGATCTGCGTTATTTTTCACACGAGCGTTGAGATAAATTTATGATGACATTCGAATTGCACTCGACACATTTTTAATCCCATCTTCGGCCATAAAACTGCCAAAAAGCCGCAATTTTTCGCCTACCATGGATGAGTCTAGGAATTTTTTCAATTCTGATCGACATTTTTAGGAGCTGTGATGAACTCTGCCTTCAAAGAAGTTCTCAAAGAACATGCCTACGATTGCGTTATCTTCCACGACGTCGACATGCTCCCCGAAGACGACCGAAACATTTACCAGTGCGAATCGAATCCCGTCCATCTTTCTCCCCTCATCGACAAGTTCGATTACAAACCTTATGGAACCGATTTCGGAGGAATCACCATGTTGCGGCCGGAGCATTTTATCGCGGCAAATGGAATGAGCAATCTTTTCTGGGGCTGGGGACGAGAAGACGATGACATGCAATTTCGAGTTGGCAGATCTCCCTTCAATGGTAAATTTTTTCAATGCCAATGTTTTTCTCATTATTTTTCTAGTGACAAAACCGGTTAATTACGAGCAGGCCCGTTACAAAATGATCCCTCATCAGCACGCCTGGATCTTCAGAAATTTCAAAATCCGCGACTCAACAACAGATGTCCGCTTTTTGCCTCCAGAGTACTTAGGACCGGATTGACGAGACTAATCAATACTTCTATCAACTTGTGGAATATTGAATTCTTGAATCAAAAATAGAATAAAAAAATCAATCCTCAAAAGTCAAATACAAAGAGCGCTCAACAGTAGAAGGCCTTACCAGTGTCAACTACAAAAACCTCGGAACCGACCGAAAATCGCTCTTTACTCATCTCGACCTTGAATTGCGAGAACTCGTTGTTGATTCCCTCAAAACCGAATTCATCAGCTCTGGATCAAGCCAAACTCTGATCGACACGACGAAAAAGGAGTGCAGCTATATAAAGATGGAAAACACTAGAGTCTGCGAGGAGTATGGACATACGATGGTGCTGAAGTACTTGAGAAAATTGCTGCTGAGTTATGATGACGCGGTGAAAAAGTGTGATGAACTAGGGTAGGAACTTTAACAATAACTTGAAAGATTGATCTCTGTTTTAGCTACATGTGCACTGGATTCGCAGAAGACTCTCTCGGAAAATACCGTCTTAGGGAGGTCACACAGCTTTTGTCAAGCGATAATACTCCTCAGGTAAGTGACTTTTCTAGCAACGAATAATTACTCGAAACTTCAGGATTGCAACACGAAGGGAAAGCACATCTTCCACAAATCCTGCCCAGGAGACCAATCATTTATCCAGGTTTCTCAAGATTTGACGATTCCAATTTCTGATCAGCTGACACCGCCAAATTATGCTTTCACACATCGACTACAAGAATGAGTTTCACAAATCCTAATTCTAGACCAAAAACATTCATTCTATAACTCTTGAAAAGTCACCCCAAAAGTCGCTTCCGACCACGATGTGATTTTCCGCCAAGCTCTTCTTTTCGAAGGCTCTCAAATCGGCCCGATTTTCACCGAAAATTTGGGGAAGATTTCGAAAGCAGATTTCGAAGTTAAAATCAATTTTTCGCTGCCCATGCCTCTTCCTGGTTATTACACAAGTGTTGCCAAATTGACAAACAAATTGGGGGAGCCGCTTTATGAGTGGAAATGGGCCGTCAGAATGACAACTGGTAAGGATTTTTCTTTTTTCTAAAATTCTCATTTTTCTTCAAGGAAACAACGAGCAAGACATTTATCTGCGAAAAACACCCATTGAAAAGGTGTTTCCCACTCTTGGCTGGGAAATTCCAACCTACCAAGAGTTTGTTCAGAATTTCAAAGACCTAAAATCTTCAAAGTAAAAGCCCAAATATCGAATGTACAAATATCACTTCTGTATCTTGCACTTCTGTACAAATTTCCGACAGTTTCAATGAAAAATAAAAAGTTCATTGGAGAAATAAATAAAAACCAAAATATATGGATAAACTCTTAAAAACAATGAGAATGAAAAATCTTAGGCTTAAGAAAACGTCTTGTCGATTTATCAAAATTAATTAAATCTTATCAGAGTTTGTAAAAAATGTAAGAGACCTTCTCAGTCAGAGACAGGAACGTTTTGCTGCTGTGTATGACCTTTTCAACTTTGATTTTTTAAATTTCATTTGAGTTCTATTCTTTTGTACTTCTCAAATGATGCGTTGAGGGGTAAGAGCTTCGAGTTCTTCTTCTGATCGCATTATTTGATTTCGCCATTCGCAAGATGGCCTTTCCAAACGAAACCACCCGCTACCCTATCTATGTGAATTTAACATCTGTCGCTGATTTTTCATATGCAATTTATAGCATTTGCTACCCATTTTTTTAATGAATTTCTCGAATTCGAACAGTCTTTTTTCAACAGATTTTTTAATGCACCCTTTGAGGCTCAATGAGACCTGCACGGATTTAGAACTTGGCGAGATTTGCACAAGCCATTGCGCGGATGAGATTTCCAAATGTATGGCAGAATGTCCCCCGGGCGATGTTTCTTGCGAAAATATTTGCATAAGAGATGGGTTTACGTGCGTTGATGGGTGTCCTTGCAATATTGATTGTCCCACAGGATGTCAGGATTGCCCTGCTTTTGTTTGCTCAGCTTGTTTTTCACCTGAAAACAATGAAGATCATGTCAACTGTATCGAATTTTTCGGAAACGAGCTGAGTAAATGTACAAAAAATTGCGAAAACGAGCTTTTTCGTTCTCTTTGTCAGGACCAATGTGATCAAGAGTATTTTATCAATATTGAAACCTGCCCTTGCGAGCCCGGTTGCCCAGACGGATGCCCATGTCCAAATTACGAATGTGAAGAATCGAGCCTTGAGAAACACGGAGCTGTTTTGGTCCTTAAGAGATTCAGAATTCCAAGAAAACCTGTTCTTGTGAATTTCGAAAGCTTTACAACAGATTTATCTGTAATATTTAATTTATTGATTTTGGGTAAAAAGGAATTTTAAGGTATCTTGGTACAACAACGGTCCAGAAAATCACCAATACTACCCTTTAGATGGATGCTCAGTTTTATACAAGGATAAGAATTATCTGTTTGGAGGCTACACTGCTAATATAAATGGCACCTTGATAAGTTACGGGCCACATATTCTTGATGGCTGTGATATTGTAAAGGCTGAAGGTGTTTCTTTTTATCACGATTGTGATTTAGGCAGGGATGAGAGAATGAACGTGTCAGGCGATTCCGTTTGAAATCGTTTTTTTTTCTCTTCTAAGAGCTGCGCTCGAAATTCTTTCAATTCATATATTTATATTTACCTCACAAAATTTCGAATTTTTAATCTTAGAAATACATTTAAGATAATGAAGTCGATTGCCTTTTGATAAGGAGATTTTTAAAAAATTAAGAATAGGAAATCTTTCATTGTCAATAAGTCTTCGACCATTTTATTGGTACGGCTTTATTTTCATATTTACTTCGGGCGAAAAATGAAACAAAATACTTGGTGCTTTAGCTACCATTTAAATAGATAAAAAAGGCATTTTTTTCTTCTTTATAGCGGATGAAGCGAAAGACAATCAAAATAACGATTTTCAAATTATATCTTGACAGCTCTCATTTGGGTTGCTGATATAAAAGGACATAAAAAATTATCTCAGAAAAATAACCGATTGCATGATTGAAGAAATGCTATTCTCTTACCCCTTGTTAGGCTCAGTGGGATATCTACCAACAGTTGATGATAAAGAGGCTTATATAATGCTCTATGACGGTGAAATGAACAATGTCCAAGCGTAATACTTCTAAAAATTTATCAAAATTAAAATATTAAGATATGATGGACACGCAATTCTTGAGGCTGAATTTTGGGCGCCAAACAAATATCATTCGAATACAGGAGGTCATATCCCTATTTACAAAGAGAAACCTATACTTATTGGGGGAATGTCGGAAAATTCTGTCGAGACTTTCAGGTGAATTTATTATCGGCACATCTGTAATGTTCCCGATTTTTTTTTTTTAATTTTCCATATTAATTTAGTTTCAGCAACTAACTTTAACAAATTTAAAAAGTTTTCTACCACAAATCGGATTTCAAAAAGACAATCTTAACAAACAAGCGGACATAACAAACAAAACGGACGAAAGAAATACGGAAAATTTCAGTAATTTAGAGCATTTAATGAATATTTACATAAAATCACGTGCGGAGCGTATGTTGAGTGGCGGGCGGCTTCGTTTTCAAAGGCCATTTTGTAAACGGCGTTCACAAATTACGAGCGGCGTTCGCAAAATCGAAAGTTTTTTGGCCGAAAATCGTTCACAATTTTTTTTCAAAATGTGTCCCAGCGGTAGAAAAAACTACTCCTGCCACGCCAATGAGTTCCCTACAAGAAAATGCGCAAAGCGCACACTCACGGCAAGATGATTTTTCATTGCGAACGGCGTTCGCAAAATTACGAATTATGTCGCAAATTGCGAACATAGCCGCCCTACACCCCGTATGTTTTCTTATTGATTTTTGTGGTTCGCGCCTGATTTGATAGATAAAATAATTTTCAAAAGAAAATTTCGGGTTTTGGAAGAATTTTCCGCCGTTTGAAATGTGCATTAATTTGTAATGTACGCTTGTCTGTAATGTCCGTCTATTTGATATGTCAATTTTTGCATAAATTGCGCGGAGGGCTTCCTAATTTTTTATTTTATATCAAAAGCAGTAACGTTCTAGGAACAGAAAAATTGTCCTGACTAATCACTGACTAGTAGTCAGTCAGACGAGTTTGACGAATTAAGGTGCAACCATTTTTTAAGCTTGAAAAATGAATGGACTGAACACGAAGATCTAGTATTTCCCGATGGAGATATTGAATCGTACACCACAGTCTGGGGAGACTTTGGTGTGGTCGTTTTTCCTGGAAAATCAAGGTAAGAATACGATATCTATTGAACCCTGTTTTTTTTAGATCTAACGAAAAAATATGGCGACTTTTTGATGATAAATGGACGAATATTGGAATAGTTGCTGGTGAAAAAACAAGAAGAGCTGCTAGATCAGTTCTTTTTCCAAATAATGAGGTTGAGAAATATTCGTTTATTTTATAAAATTGCGTAGGTTATGATGATCGGCGGTTACGATAACCAACAATTCATCAAATATGCCTTCAACGATGATTTTACTTCTATAAAAGGAGAAATTTTAGAAGACCTTCCTTTTCTTGCAGAATACGATTTCCCTTATGCGATCTACGTTGAAAATAATTTCTGCACAATCTGAGGCAAACATAATAAATATTGTTAGTTTATCATCAAAAGTGTGATGATAGTTTAGCAGCTGCTCATTTAATTTTTTATATTTTTCGAAAGAAAAAAAAATTAAATTAGGTTTTTCGTTCATAAAATTTCGAAGCTGACAATGTGAATCATATTGTTCACACAGTGCAGGGAGTTTTATTTATTTCGTCAAGGGAATGCCAAAAAAAATTTAATCTGATTTATTGACATATTTACAAATCGAAGTACATTTTTGGTGGAGAAGTATTTAAAAGTTTTTCACAGTGATATGGTTTCATTGCAGCGGTAATTCAAATTGCTCCAAATCACATTTTCTTGGCTAAAATCAAGCACGCCCAATCGCCCGCCTTGAAGAGTCTTGTCGATCACGTGACCGGAGTCGATGATTTTATTTTCTCCTTGGAAAATTTGCACTTGAATGAGCCCAACACTCGGGCGATGACGCAGCACCCAGCGATAAGCGGTGAAATCAGTCCAGCCGATCTTGTTCTCATCTTCCCAGAGAACTTTCACTTGCCCGGGAGTGTCTGATCCGTGCCAGAGAGCATTACGAAGCAAAGGACCGGGACCAGTTGCGGAATCGATGAGCTTGATCTGAAGACCAGTTGGAGCCACAGAGCGAAAGGGAGAAGGCCACCAGTAGGTTTGCTCGACCTGTTTCCACATCACACTGTAGAAACGGGAAGAGCTTTGGAAGCTGAAAACAAAGCCGACGAAATCATCATCGGTGTCAGTGTTGATGTAGACGGTGCCACTGTAGTCAACGCCTGTAAAAATTTACGATAAAAAATCTTTTATTTTTTTTTTATAAAATCATACCTTGAACATTATGATTTCCAATCGCTAAACCAGGATCAGCATTGACCGACTGTATCAACTCTCTTCCTTCATTCAGCACAATCCAGTACGGATCAAGTTGGCTGGAACCTTCTGGGTCGAGTAAGATAGTTTCGTAGCCGGTAAATGAAGGAGAAGAAATGAGCGCATCCATTGGACAAATATCAAATTCATCAGGAGTTCCGTCGCCGTCAGAATCTGGTCCGCAGCCGAGTTGTTCAGGATTGTAGACTCTCGGGCAGTCGTCGACGTCGTCAGGGATTCCATCATCATCATCGTCGTCGTCGCAGATGTCGCCTACGCCGTCGAGGTCGAAATCAGATTGGTCAGCATTCGCCGCTTCCGGGCAGTTGTCTCTTTCATCTGGAATTCCATCGCCGTCTGTGTCGACAACGACGCAGGAGTCATCTTGAGAGGGATTGTAGATCGTCGGGCAATTGTCGCAGTCATCTCCAACTCCATCATCATCGTCATCAAGCTGGTTTGGATTCGGAAGTCGGGGGCAGTTGTCGATGACATTGGTGATTCCGTCGTTGTCGATGTCATCATCGCAGGCGTCGCCAATTCCGTCGCCGTCGCTGTCTTCTTGGCCGGAGTTTGGAATGGTCGGACAGTTGTCTGCGCGACAGGTTGTGTCTCGGCAATTCAAGACTAAAATATAGAATGAGCGTTTGAAGAATTTTTCAATTTCTTACCTTCATCAGGGAATCCATCCAAATCAGAGTCTTTTCCACAATTTTCTTTGCCATTTCCAGCGAAGCCAGTTGCGCAGACACAGTTGTGCGACCACGTGTCCTCGGCGAACTCGCAAATTGCATTCTTCGCACATCCATTACAGTAACTAAAGCAGCCCACTGTCTGATTTCCAGTAAAACCGAGCATGCATTCGCCACATTTAAAACCGCCAGCGTAATTGAGACACTCCGAGTTTTCTACGCATCTGCCTTTTTTATGGTCTTTTTGAGAAATAAAAGAAGTAAAAGCTCTAGAATTTGGACCATTCCTTGTTCGCATTCGTCAACGTCGAAGCAGTCGATTCCATCGCCTTCGAATCCTTCAGGACATTCATCACAAGTTCCATTTGTGCAGCCGCTCCAGCAGATATCACATTGATCCTAGACTCATTCCAATTTTATCTTTCTTCCATTTTTACCTCTAAGTACTCGTATTCGTATGACTCATCCTCATCGTAGTAATAATCATCATAATCTACCTCATCTTCTGTACAATTGTGTCCATCGCCAAAGTAACCAGTCGGGCAGTTGCCACAAAAAGCTCCAGAAACCAGATCAGTACAGCTGACTCCCGGAAAGCATGGCAGAGAAATGGGTTAGAAAATTATCAAAAACATTTCTTTAAAAGTAAGACCCGTTTCTCATCGCTGCAGTAGATTCTAGAGTCGATGCAGTTCAGACCATCGCCTTGGAAATATTCAGGACAGAGAACGCATCGGGCCCCGCTTTTTCGGTTTCAGAAAATAGTTCTTTGAAATCAAGGAAGAAAATATTCGATTCAAAAACCGATCCTTTCGTCCTCCTCGCAAGCATCATGGCAAAATAACTCCGCACAGGTGGCCTTCATCATCTCTTTCTCTTCAATCTCTTGACACGTGACTCCATCACCAGTAAATCCTTCAGGACAAGGCGCGCACTTTCCACCATCAAGACTTTCAACACATTCGCCAAAACACTCCAATTGGGCGCAAGCGAGTCTAATTTTTCGTTATTTCAAATTTCCAACATCTTATTCTGTACCCTGTTACGTAATGTGTGAATGACCCTTTGGGAGATATTTTCGTTATTTGAAATAAAATCCTGTTGCGAGTAACTGTGCAATTGAATCCGTCGCCTTCGAAGCCTTCTGGGCAGGGATCGCACTCGCCACCGGTCTCCGTATCGTTGCAGCTTGAGAAACAGTCTTTGTCTCGGTCAATTAAGGAAATAAAAATGAATTGTTATTGTTCATTCCCTCCGTAAAAAAAAATAAAATAGAGCACTCTTGTATTTTCATCTTTTTGACCAATTCCTAAATCTTCGCAAAAGACCCTGGTATCCTCACAATCGACCCCATCGCCAACGAAAAACTCCGGGCACTGATCGCAAACACCCCCACTGGGCGTTTCTTCACAATCCCCAAAGCAGTCCATTTCCTCGCAATGAATTCGCTCATCTTCGCAAATCGTTCCATTCCCAGCGAAAAATTGAGGGCACGGCTCACAAACGCCTCCAGCAGGAGTTTCCGAGCAATCGCCAAAACAAGTCAAATCAGGGCAATGAGTTCGGATATCTGTACAAATTGTTCCATCGCCAATGTAATAATCAGGACAGGGAGCGCATTTGCCGCCATATTCACTATCAACGCAGTCAGAAAAACAGCTCATTTCCGAACAAAAAACTCTCGAATCCAAGCAGTCGAAACCATCCCCAACGAAGAATTTTGGACAAGGCGCGCAAGAAAGACCATCTTCGGTTTCAACACAAGTCGAGTTGAAACAGCCCAAATCTTCGCATTCTGGCTCTTCAAGGTGAACGGCGCAGTAGGTTCCATTTCCATCCATTCCTTCAGGACAAGGATCACATTCGCCGCCGAATTCGCTTTCTGTACAAGTCGAGTAGCATTCGAGCTGATCGCAGTGAACTCTAGAATGAGGGTCTCTATTAAAAAATGGCTGATTCTAGAAAAAAATTGTAAAGGAATAAAATTTTCACAAAAAAAATGCAAAATATGTTGAAAATCTTGGAGACCCAAACTGTAATCGATGCAATAAGTTCCATTGCCTTCAAAATAAACAGGACAAGGATCGCAAACGCCGCCATGTTCCATTTCCGTGCAGCCGCCAAAGCAAATCAATTCATCGCAATGAGTTCTACTATCTTCACACGTCGTTCCGTTTCCGCTGAAGTATTTGGGGCACGGATCGCATTGGCCGCCAGTTATGAAATCGGTGCAAGTGTCGTAGCAGTCCATTTCGGCGCAGAAAACCCGCGTATCTGTGCAATTGATCCCGTCGCCTTGGAAGAATCGAGGGCATTTTCCGCAGCGAGGGCCGCGCGGAGTATCGCGACATACTACTGAGTCGAAACAGGTGGAATCGGTGCATTTTATCGTTGTGCAGTCAAATCCATCGCCTTACATTTGAATTTATTAAAACCAAAATTTTTAAATAAAAATGATGTTTTTGATAAAATTAAAAAAATATTGTGAAAAGGAGATTTACCTTCAAAACCATCAGGACATGAGCCACACTCGATCGCTCCATCAGGTCCGAGATCCGTGCACTTGACTCCCGGCCAGCACGGATTCGGCTCGCAACCAATTCGACTACAGTCAATCCCATCGCCAGTGAAACCTTCAGGACAATCTCCGCACATGTAGCCAGATTTGACTTCAAGAAGTTTCAAGTCATAACCCGCATATTCTTCGTATTGCCCGAAGTCTTCGAAAATCCTCATTGCACGAGTAAGATTGGCTGAAATATCGAAGCATTCGACATCTGGAAAACAGGGTCTATCCTCGCACGTGATAAATCGGCAATTGACTCCATCTCCAGTCATGAATTCCGGACAATCTCCACAAACTACTTCTCCTTCCTTTCCATAAAGACAGTCCACTCCTGGATAGCAAGGATCATCGTCGCAGAGAATCATTTCACAGCTCCTTCCATCTCCTTTGTACCCTTCTGGGCAAGGTCCACAATTGATTTTTTTCTCATCAATTTGTGAGCATTCAACCAAGTGGTGGCAAAGTCCCATTTCACAAGTCTCAATTATTTCTTGGCAGTCTTGGCCGTTCCCAACGAACCCTTTTGGGCAATCTCCGCATCGAACGCCAAGCGGATCGTTTTCCAAACACTCCACTCCGGCAAAACATCGTAAATCCTCGCAAGTAACCGGGCGGCAGTCGAGTCCATCACCAATCATTTCTACAGGGCACACTCCGCAAGTTACAGTGCTTCCTTCTTCTGAGCATTTCACGCCAGGGTAGCATGGATTTTCAGCGCAGACTAGGGGCTCGCAGACTTTTCCATCCCCTTTGAACGCTTTTGGACAGTCGCCACAGGAGTACCCATCTCTAGAATCGTGACAAACTACGCCTGGAAAGCACGGCTGATCAGAGCAAGTGATGGGCAGGCAGGTCTTTCCGTCTCCTTTCATATTTATCGGACAATCGCCGCAGACTGGCCCCTTTTTCGAATTTTCGCACGTGACTCCCTGATAACAGGTCTTTTTCGAGCACAGTTCTTCTTCCATTTCGTCGGTGTAGTCTTCCAACACAACCGTTCTCATCTCGCTAAATCGCTCTCGATTTCTAGAAGCTCTGCTTGAAATAAATTCTGGGTCCTTTTCGCAACGAGTTCCATCTTCGTCATCGATGCAGATTTCGCTCTTTTTGCACGGATTTTCTTCTTCGCAAGTATCCGGAGTGCACCTGCCTCCTTTGTTCTTCTTTCCGAATCTACATGGAACAACGATGTCTTCTTCGATCATTATTTCGTCGCATTTTTCGCCGCAACCGTAATCGTCCGAGGCGTATTCTTCCTTGATACACGTGATTCCATTTCCAACGTATCCATAAGGACAGGCGCCGCACTCGAACCCAGGATCGCGATAGGAGTTGATGCAGGAACTTCCTTGAAAACAAGGCGATGTTGAGCAACTGGTGTGGTGGACAGTTATTTGGCTCTGTTGCAGCGTTGCCATTGGCCCGTTGAAATTCTGCTGGGTCTGATCGAAGTTTTGGTTATTGTAGCCATATTGGATATTTGGCGGATTGGTGGGCGTCTGCGCGGGGAAATTCTGCGGCGGAATTGGATTATTCCAAGTCATTTGAGCAGGAGGGTTTCGGCCAGCAGGGGCGAGGCGCAAATTCCTTGGATTTTGAAAAACTCCTGGCTTGATTTCTGGCTGCTGGAGGCTGGTGCTGCTCGCGCCTATGACAGGAGACTGGTAGTTTCCCGTGGGAAAGAGATTGTGAGACGTTGGAGGCCGGAGTTTGGACTCAGGAAAGTCGACGAAATCGGGCTCTTCGAAAGCTTTTTCTTGCCCGCCGTTTCCTTCTCTCGTGAAAGGAGGTGGAGTTATTGCGCGCTGAGTTGGTTCAACTGGTGGATCTGGGAGAAATTCAGAACCGTAGGTTTCAGGTTCAGTTTCGTACTCGTACTCTTCGTAATCGTACTCATCTTCATCGTAGTACTCGTACTCGGGCGTTGTCGTGGTCGTTGTTGATTTTGTTGTTGGAGGGCGAGTGGTTGTTTTTCGACGTCGTTTTTGTTTACGAGTTGTTGGATTCGGGACGGTTGTTGGGATCTGGGTCGTTGTTCTTGTGGTCGTGGTTGATGTTGTTTGAGCCGGTGGTGCATCAAGATGGTCGATGTTCGGAACGGTGAAGTTGAAGTTTTCAACTCCTGTTTCAGGATTCGACAGGTCGCAGTTCCATTTTGAATCTGGCCTACAAGTGCATCTCAAAACCGATCCATCGTCAGCAGTAACAACAGAACTCTCTCCTGGTCGATAATTGAACGATTCTTTTGAACAAAGCGAGTAGCAGTTCACTTCTCCGCGATCATCGCATCTGCACTGCTGATTATTCCCGACATTTACGGTATCTTGGTGCCGGACGATTTTTCCCTTGATGATGCAGCCAGCGTTCTTCTTCATTTTACAGTCGACGCTTGTTTGGCCATTCGAGTCTAGTAGACAGATACAGTCTTTTTTGTTGGCAGTCCATGTTTCGCCAACTTCTTTGATTTTTTCGGATTTTCGGTCGATGCAAAATGGTCGCCGCTCTTTTGACTTGTTTCTGATGAAGCACTCGGTCCGGAGCTTTCCGTTGAGATTTTTGCACGCGCATTGGTAGTCCTTGTTTTCCCGCTAGAATAATTGTTAGAATGAATTTGAAAAAATACTTGTTTACCTTGGATTGCCAAGTTTCACTGGGCAAAAACGGAACTCCCGGCATGGTACCATCATAACAAGTCCTAATCTTCCCCTTCGGCGATTGAAATCCCGCTTCGCTCGGTGTCCTCGCTCCTGCTGGGCGCTGATTATGACTATCACACCTCCAAGTCGCCTCATTTCGCACCAGAACGCACTGGCACTTGAGCATGTTTCCATTTCCCATGTTTCTGACAGCAACTTGGCCGGGTTGATAAACGACTCCATTTTCGACGCAACCGGATGGCGGAGGCTGCTGGCAGGTCATCTGATTTGCTGCTGGGCAATTGCAGTTTGAAGTTCCGGGATTTTGGGGGAAATACGCGCCTTGGGGTGGTCGCTGAGCCATTTGGGGGTTTCCGCAAGGCGAATTCGAGAAGCCTCCGTTTGGAGAATAAGCAGGTTGAGGAGGGGCGTAATTCTGCTGACAAGGAATTTGTTGAGAGCAGCCGACGCAAGTGAAACATGTGTACATTCTGCCATTTGTTTGCCACTGTCGCTGGACTACTCGAGGGTCGAAGGCGGAAGGAACTTGCGGAGGTATCGGCTGTTGAAGATTTTGAGTCGGCTGATCGTTTTGGTAAGGAAATTGATTTTGGGTGGAAGGGAAATTTTGATATTGCGTGTTTTGCTGAGTGTATGCGGCGGAGTTCTTGTTTTGGATAGAATTTTGGATACGAAAATTGAGTCAAAAGAGACCTGAAATGGAAAAATTAATCAGCTGAATAAAATTTTTATCGAAAAATTCCAATACTTTTTTATCTTTCATGATTTAAGTCTATCCGTGCCTTATTTTTTTTCTTGTTCGATCCGCCCATATTCAGAGAAAAATCAACCTGATGCGCCATCGTCGGAAAAACCGATCTTTCCCTCTTTTGCTTGGCCAATTTTCTCTCCAGCTTTATCGCTTTTCTTATCGCTCGGTCGTATCTTATCGTGAGTTTTTGCTGAAGTCTCATATTTTTTTCGTGTAGTTCTTTATTCGTCAATTTCGAATTCGCCAGCGACAGTATTAAAAACTGCCTCAAAATCATTTTATCTATTTTTTCTTGTTTTCAACCCTCTTCGTCTTGGGCTGAGAATATGAATATCCCGCTGCGAGGAGAATTAAAGGCGGATTTTTTTGGTTCTGTTGACTTAGGAAATTACAGGCGGTGGCGCTGAGTGGAGGCGATAAGGGGTTATGGGGGCATATTAACAGGTATGCGCGGAAAGAACAAGGATGGAAAATGTGTGAGACGGGGAAAGATGAAGGGAGTGGTAAATTCATCTTTTGGGGCGGGAGCTTGTTTGACCCCTTGTTTTGAGGGCATCTTGGGCTCATTATTTATCATGAATTTAAAAGTTTGAATTTAAAAAAAGTTAAAATCTTTCCAATACGTATTCTACGGAAATCTTCATATTTGCACTTGCTCGCCACGCTGCCCTTTACTCTTTTATACGTACCAACTTTGACAAATTTGGTTTTCAACAAATATAAAATGGAACTATCGCGGAGTTTTCACTTTCGGCATTCACTCGAGACGTCTGCACCGTCTTTTGAGGAATTAAGAGATGAAACTTTCGCCGGCGATTTTCGCAGCGCTCGAAGTCGCAAGTGCTCAGCGGGATCCTTGGAGGCTTCCAACGTAAGAGATTACATAAGAGATGTATTTCTAGAGCTAAATTTTCGGCTGACTGTTAGGAAAATATTAAATTTTAGAAAAAAATCTTTTGGTTTTTTTGCCTAAAAATCTCTAGAACCCTTGACCCGCTGCACTACAACATCCGAATCAAAGCCTACCTCGACCCAGAAGACCAAGGAGAAGACAATGACACGATCAACTTTCCAGCCAATACCCAGCAGCATTTCGACGCTTCTGCCAGGATCAAGATGAACTGCACCGAGCCAACTAGCGAAATTATTCTCAATAGCTTGTATCTCGATTTTGACGCGGGTCAAACTTCGCTCAAACGAGGAAATGCTGACGTCAAAATTAATTCCGTCGTTTTTGATAATGATCTCGAGCAAGTGACGATTTCGCTTGATGAGGAAATCAAGGAAGAGTACCAGAATCAGAATAATTTCAAAAAATTAAAAATTAAAAAAAAACTATAATTTCCACTAAATTCTATTTTGAGCTCTAAAAGATCAACGAAGAAATCGACCTATCAATCGATTACCGAGGATATCTCCAGCCCAACAACTTCGGTTTCTACATCAGCTACTACGAAAACGAAGGAGTCCGCAACTACGTCGCTTCTTCTCAAATGCAAGGCCCATACGCTCGTCGAGTTTTTCCCGGCTTCGACGAGCCCGGTTTCAAAGCTGAATACTCAGTAACGATGGAATACCAGCAGAAAATGCCCTGGTCGAATCTGGACTACTATCCTCTTTCGAATATGCCATACAAAGGGCAGGCAGCGTGCAACGGAAATTGGTGTACTCAGGAGTTCGAGAAAACAGTGAAAATGTCAAGTTATCTGACTGCGTTTGCGATTGTTGACTTTGGCTCGGTGAATACGGAAACCTCTGTCGAAAAGACTCCAGGCGCCGGGTGAAATTTCACAATGTTTGACCTTTTTTGGCTATAAAAAGCAATCTTCCTACAAAAAATTTTGACATGATCTTTTGACAACGTCATTTTGAATTTTACCCAAAAATAGCAAATCTATATGCTCGCCAACAGCTTATCGGCGAAAAAGACCAGCTGATGTCCGCCACTGGAACTGACAACCCAATGTGGTTCCCAGCAATTTCCACCGAACGCGTTACTGACCAATTCGGCAGCGTCCTCCGAAGCTACAAAGACATGGGCGTCGAAAAAGCTGATCAAATCGCCCTGCCCGATTTCAACGCCGGCGCCATGGAAAACTGGGGATTGGTGACTTACAGAGAGCAAAGCTTGCTCTACGACATGAATCGAGATCGATTCGACAGAAAGTTCTACGTCGCGAATGTTGTTAGCCACGAGATGGCGCACATGTGGTTTGGCGATTTTGTCACTTGCCAGTTTTGGGACGAGCTCTGGCTGAATGAGGCTTTTGCTACTTTCATTTCTTATGTCGGGCTTGAGGAGAATAGGGATTCAAACAACTCAGTGAGGGAGAGCCTGAAATGGAATGATGATTCTAGCGTGGGAACATGGGATTTGAGGTGATTTTGAATATCTGGGTGAAAATAAAGGACGAGTTTTTTCTTCGTTATTTTCGTTTTTAGGGTCTTCGAAAAAAACTGCATATAAAAATTTTCCCCTTCATTATGGTTTTTTCAGCCGAAGTTTTATCGCAAATCGCTATCCAGCTGCCCTCCAGCACGATCAAACCACTTCTTCGAACCCAATCGTCAACATCGAAAACAACAACGGCAAGGTCGAAGGTCATCCCCAAGCCGGTTCCTCCAACATCATTTATTCCAAAGGAGGAATTATTCTGAAGAACATTCGCTGCTTCCTCGGCGATGAAGTTTTCTTCGGCGGCCTTCAGGATTATCTCGAAAAGTTCAAATACAGCAATCCTGATTCTTACGATTTGACTCAGGCCTGGGAAGACAAGCGAAAATCTGTCGGAAAAGACACCGAGTCGGAAAAGTATGACGAGTCGATTTGCGATGGAATCGGATTCAATCAGAAATCAGGCGTTTTGATGAGCGGCAAAACGGTCGGAGAGCATTGGGATCCTTGGCTGCGGCAAATGGGCTACCCGTTCCTGACCGTGAGCTATTCTGATGACTCATCAAAAGCAGGAATCAACGTCGAGCAAAAGCGATTCCTCAACAACCCTGACGATGACGCTTCCAATCCGCCATCGAAGCTTAACTACAAATGGCCGATTCCTCTCCAAACTGCGTTCAAAACGAACGGAGCGATAAAATACATGGCTACTTGGATCGAAAACGGCTCGATCGACTTTGCTGAAACCAGCGACATCGATTTTGCGATCGTCAACGCCGACTACGTCTCGTTTTTTAGAACAAAATATGATGGGCAAATCCTCGAAGATCTGCTCAATGTTCTCTCCGTTGATCATACCGAGGTCCCATCTTTCTCCCGCGCTAATTTTGTCGCTGACTATTTCGCCTTCGCCGAGAATAAGCCACTCACCGGAGTTGACATTACTGACACTTTTGAGTACACAAGCTTCATGGCAGAAGAAACTGACTTTGTAGTCTGGAAGATGTTTGATCGAGCAATGTCGAGTGTCAGAGGCATTTTGAAATATACTGATAGCAAGGAAGAGTTTCCTCGATTGAATTTGAAAATTTGAAAAAATGATCAATTTGGTAAGAAAGAGGTTAAAACTCAAACAAGGACGTTCTGGATGGCTACCTTAGCTCATTGGTTCAAAAATACTACGACAACTTTGGCTACAGCGTTGACTTGTCGAAGATTGTTGACATGGATCGGGAGGCGATGAATTTGGCTCTGCTCATGTCCTGCCAATATGGGTAGAATCTGCTTTTCTGATCAAAAAATATTTTTTCAGGAACGCTGATTGCTTGGCCAACTCAAAGTCGTTGATTGAAAAATACGACGGAAGTCTTCAAAATGAGCCTGATCGAGATCAAAAGCTCACTGCTTATTGCTATGGAATCCAAGGTTAAATCTCTTCTCATCTTCTTATTGTAACTGAATTTCTAGAATCCGGCCAGGGAGAATGGGACAAGCTCTGGGCAAGCTACGCAACCGAGCAGAATGCGAATGAGCTGTACTCAATTCGATACGGTCTTGCCTGCTCCAAGGACCCCGCTACGATCAAAAACTGGCTGCAGCTTATCAAAGGCGATGATATCCGAACTCAAGACAAGCATACTGCCATCAATCAAGTTTCAGGAACAGAAGTCGGAAGAGACCTCGTCTGGGAGTTTATTGAAGAAGAATGGCAATGGATCAAGGTAGGCTCTATCAACCTTCTTTTCTTATCGCTTCTTTCAGGACAAAACTCTCCAAGAATCCTGGACTCGCGCTTCTTCCATCATTTCTACTTGCACGAGCACTTTTTCCACCGCCGAGCTGAAACAAAAAGTCGCTGCTTTTCGAAGCGCAAAATCAGCTGACATCAAACAAATGGGGCTTGAAGGCACATTCGATAATGTCATGACTACAATCGACAAGAACATCAAGTGGCGAGAAGAGAACGAGCAGAACATTGTCAACTGGATCAACGAGAATGGAAATGCTGGTGGAGATAGCGGAGATGCGGCTGCTATGGCTGCTTCTGTCTTTTTTGTTCTCGCTTCGATTTTGCTTTAGAGAAATAAAAATTGAGAAGCATATATTTTTATCCTCGTGATAATTTTAGCTCATCAGATTCTCCTTCAAATTTCGCATGATTGTGTGTTCTTATTTTTGGGCAGATCAATTTATTTGCATTTCTATTTGTTTGGTCGCTGCGTTCTACAAATGTAGCTTTTTTACTCTTGCCGGCCAGAAGGAGAGAAAAAGTAAAGATAAAAATAATGAAGCTTCTTTTTTTGTTCGTCGGGCTGAGCATGGCCGGAACAAAATGCTCCGGAGACATGTGCTGGGCTCAAGAGATGAGAGGACCAAGGTAAAACCTGTCAAAGTTTTTATTAAAAAATACATAATATAAGACCCCGACGAACTGAGAAAAGCGACGAATGCTCAATTGATGCGCACAAAACCAATCCCGAAAGCTGGAACATGAACTGCCCTGACAGCTGCGAAATCATGCAATTTCTCGAAGTCGTCGAGCGAAAAATCAACGAGGAGTGGGCTCAAGTCAAGAGCAAGTAAGGAAATTTCAAGAGAAAATGAATCTTAATTTTTCAGCTTTGAGGTCAATTACGGAAAAGCTGGAATGGACGGAAGCAGACGAGAAATTCTCGAAATTCTCTTGATCAAGCTCAACAAGATTAAGAACTCCTCAATGTTACGGATTTTCAGAAATATTCATAAAAAAACTTTGAGCTTTTTCTTTAAAAAAGAATTTAATTGAGCAAAATTGAGACAATTTATGACAGAAAATATTTGAATTTAAAATCCGCTGAAAGTCCGAAGCTGAAAAATTCAAGGCCTACATGAAGCTCTACAACGATGCCAACGTTCCGCGAATCATTCTCGAGCAGGAGAAAATCACTGCGAATCTTGAAGAGCGACGAGCAAATCTTCACTCTGAGCTTATCTGTAGGCTCCTTTTTTTATCTTTACGTTTGAATCATTTTTAGCTCTGAAAATCGAATTGAACAACAACATCGCCTTCTGCCTGCTCAACTTCAAGGAATATGGAGAGCACATTTGCGACGTCAGATCTTACCAATACGGACAAGGAGAAATCTAGAGATGTTTTCTGAAAGAATAAACTTTGATTGTCGATTCGAATAAATTTAATGAAAATAACCCATATAATTGGAGAAAATAGATTTTTAAGAAATTTAACTGTCAAAAGAAAGAAAGTAAAAAAATCTGGGATCTTTATAAAGCGGGTTTTCAGCATAAAGTCAATGAAGAATCTTCGTTTGAGATTACAGAGACTTACCAATAGTCCAGCAAGGCGGACAAAAGCACACTCCGCCGCGGCAAGTATGCGAGCATCCACCGTTATTGCCATCGTAACAGCTTGCTAAGACGGCACTTACTTGAAGAAGGAGTCTTTTAGTGTTGAAATTCTTGTTTTTTTTTACAAATGTTGTACGCTAATCGATGCTAAAACCTCAGCATCCGTGTTTTCTACCTTTTAAGATAAATCGGCACCCGAGAATTTTCCAAATTTATTTTATCGTTAAAAATTTGTATTTTCAACTTTTTCTAAAAAAACTCTTCATGAATCACTACTGAATTCTTTTTTTCTCATGACCTTCTAGGGCAAAATCTGCTGCGTCAGCATTAAAAAAGTGAAGAGGTTGTGGTGCAGCTAGGGACGATATGAAAGTACCATCACGAAAAAGCCTCAGGTCAGAATTTAACTAATTTTGTCAGGTTCTGTTAAACACGCTTATAGAATTGTAACAAAAACTTTTTGTGAAAATTTACCGAAACTTTATTCTGAAGAATTTGAGGTTTCTTGCGCACGCTCTGCTTTAAGCTTTTTATCTTTTCCTAAATTCTATGTTTTGGTCACAGCCGGAAGATAAGACTCTAGTAAGTAGAGTCTAGTTTCTATGTTTCGGGCGGTTTCGTAAAAAGAAGGTGCATGGGATAAGCCTGTCTACCGAAAACTCGTCTTGGTGAAAACCAAGTCCTGTTTCTCGTGAAATTTAGCTGAACCAAAAAGACAGGATCTACGCTCCAAGAAAAAATTGGCTAAAGAAAGTGGAGAGAGACGGTCGAAGATTTAAAGATTTCCAGGAGTGTACGGTTGCTAAATCCAGTACTTAGAAGCTGTTGGTTTCAATGTTTCATCGTGAAAGATGTTCATTTTATTTCTGAGGAGTTGATTCACAAAAAAGCGCATATTAAAGATAAACGAATGGTTTATAAAAAATATACACAATATATAATGAATTATTGAAAATTATATAAAAAATTTGTAAAAAAAGGAGACGAATATAAAATTCTTTTTAAATTCTAAAAAAAATATGAAAAAAATTGTCTTACGAGTTTTGTCATCTGTAAAATATGCCGTGATAAGGTGACCCTTGTACGATTTCTCGCGAAAAAAAAAGAAATGCAGCTCTAGCGCCGCGAGCGCCGTCTGTTCTCCATATAAGCTTCAGCCTGCCAAGTCTGGCTAGCATTTTCAGAATGAAATTGTCTGCTGCTCTTGTTTCCGCCGTGAGTAAAAGAAGAAAGAGATAAAAATGTGATAAATTATATACAAATTAAGGTAGCCGCGAGAAAATGGAATCCCTTTGGCAACAAGCAAAAGCTCTTGTCTGTCCCAAAATCTGCTCAGGCTCATCGTGATGCTCATGGTGACCAGGGCGAATATGGCGATCTTGTCGTTCAGCCATGGCAAGTGGACATCCTTGTCAAGCACGGCTACGATGCGGACAAGCTCAACGTCGACGAAACTGCGGGAAACGACCCTCCGAACGGGCGAGGACTAGTCACGTGGGCGAGAAAATGGAACGTCGTGGATTCGGATGGAAAATTCGTCGTCCCCTACGCAATCCAAAATACTGTTCCTTCCGAGCACTGGCAAACGATTCATGATGAGCTTGCGGACTTCACCCTCGCAATGGGCTGCCTCAAATTCGTCTTTGATCCAGATTTCACCTATGATAATGGTGTTCACATTGCCGGCGAGTCATCGAACGGCAGCGGCTGCTGGTCTTTTGTCGGTCAATGCACCGGTTGCTCAAATGGTGTGAGTGGAATTCACTCCGGCTGGCAAGCTCTTCGACTTCCAAACTGGTGCATTGGGGCTGGAGGCATTCATCACGAGTTTTTGCACGCGATTGGATATCTCCACGAACAGGATCGACCAGACTGGGCTGACTATATCACCGGCGGCGATGTCGGAGATATCTCCAACGACGTCTGGTTCGAGACTGGGCATCCCTTCGAGCCATCTTCAAACGTCATGTATAGTGGATTCACGCTCGTCAACGGCCGCAGCTACAATCCTCACCCCCTTCTCACCACAACCGATGCCGAGCAAGGATATCTCCTCTACTGCGAGGGAAAAGAACAAACCCACCCGCTGGAGCCAAGATCGATGTGTCTCGAACCAGATGTCGTTGACGTTTTAAGACCTGTCTTCCAGCACAAATTCTGCGACGGCTTCAAAGACTGCCTCAACGGAGAAGACGAAGACGGCCGTCTTGCGACTTGCGCTGAGGGTGAAAAAACCGCGCTTGGTTGCTGCAAAAATCTTAACATGGACTTCTTCGGACTTGGCACTTGTGTTGCCGGTGGCTCAATCGTCAACGGGAAAGACGTCTACACTTGTGACCATCCATATATAATAAAATGGCAATGGAGCTCGTCAGGTGGATGTAGGGTCCGGCACGATTAGGACAGAAAAATTATTTTTCAGAAATCTTCAACTGTGGCTAAAATGAGGTTTCGGAACTCATTTCCGGCCTTTGATTCTCCCCAAAACTCCTCTTTTCATCCCTTTTTAGGCTTTCAAAAATTTCTTTACTTGAGAGGCTGCTGCGCTCTGATTGGTTCGCACAAGTCAGAATTTCTTCTAGACTCGAGATTCTTCTTTTTCAAAATAAATGTGCGGACTTCAGCCAATCAGCGCGCGTTAAACATTTTAATTCTAATCGTTATAAACTTTAAAAGTAATTCACAAGAAAAGTCCAGTGAGTTAGAATAAGTTTCAAAAGCAAATATTATTATTTTTTATTTCTCTATCTAAAATGACTAGGCCTGGAATTGTGAGCGACCTAGAACGCAAAATAACCGAGAGAAATCGGCGATTTTGATTTTCAGTCGGGATTCTGATTGCACCATTTTATTTGGCGTATTCAAAAACCCTAGAAACATTTCGATTTTTAGGGGGCTCATACTTTTTTGGCCTTTCAAAAACTTGGGTCCTCCGATCGTGTCGGACCCTAGGTGGATGGACTGGTTGCGCAAACGACTCGTGCAGCAGCAGATATACGAGGACTGGAAACGGAATAGCGGATGTGCCATGCTTTGGCGACGCTGGAGAATTTTCCTCTGATTTTCAATGGGACGGCAACGCTGTCAGTAGTCTCGGTTGTCAGTCTGGCGATGGACCTGCTACTCCTACTCCCTGCGCTGATCACAATTGCGATGATAATCAACGATGCGTCAACAACGATGATCTTTCTGGATACACCTGTGAGTGCCGAGATCCAGTTAACAAACCCTGTGCGACAACAACCACCACTTCTACCACCACAACGACCACAACAACTACGACTACAACAACAACGACTTCCACAACAACGACGACGACGACAACAACAACTGAACCACCAACTTGTCCTCCGACAACTGGATGTGATCCAGCCTGCGAAACTGGTTAGATAATGTCTTATATAAAAAATACTAATCTTCATGAGACAGAAATTAAATCTCATTGTAGGATTCACTTGTTTAAATGGAGAATGCATCGATGAAGATGAGTGTTCCACTGGCAATCATAACTGCCACTCCTATGAAAACTGCGCAAATCTACCGAACGGAAGAGGGTACAAATGCGAGCCAGGGAATCAAGAGTGCCAAATGCATCACAAATTTGCTGAGTGGAAAGGAGTAAGTCATATTCTTATATTTTCTCTTTACTAACTGTTTCTTTTCTCAGCGCCAAAACGTCAAATACATCTACAAGGGAGAAGACTCCGTCATGCTCCAAGTCAAATTTCGATCTAAAAACAGATTCGTCAATCCCCGATCCGAGCTCTACAAGGGTTTCGTTTTTTGGACCAAAGACGTTTGCGGAATGGACTTCATGAAAAAACTTCGAAGCGGCGAAGTTCGAATCGACCTTGTCGACACAACCGATGTTTATCGACTCGGTGATGTCTACTTCCGAGATGCTGCGAAGTACACTCACGCTGGCTTTGAGTTCGAGTTGACTCAACTGGTCGATAAGGACACCCCTTGGGCTTTCAAGGGCGGCGTTGCTACTAAAAATATGGGATCTGACGATGTCCAGGTTATTCTCACCGGTAAGGACGAAAAAAGCGAAGCAAATATTGAATATTTATTTTCAAGGGCTCAAGGATGTCCAGTGGATCGACGCTAAGGGCCGAGACTGGTGCCTATTGACAGCTGCTAATGCGATCGTTCCTCTTGAAAACAGCGATTTCCCAGACTACCATATCATGTGTCTTGCTGAAGCAAAGACTTTCTGGAAGTCTCCTTCGGATCCGAATGCATAAAACAGACCTCGTTAATCGAATAAAACAGTTTTAAGAAACTCCAACTCATTTTTGATGGTTTGTCAATTCTAAGTCATTTTATATTTCCAAAATAGTTTTGAGAAAAACGGTTCTCTTCGTTGTCTTCAGTCGTCGAAGGGGTTTGCATATCTGTTCATGCTCGTACTGTCATCGCTTGTGACGTCAGAGATTGAGAAAGAGACGTTCTTTTCGCTGACTTTTCTCCTAAAATATTCTTGTTAGGACTTTTTTATTCGGAAACTATGAATTTCGTCATTTTTTTCCTACTGCGCTTTCCGCAATAAAAATGATACTAGCTACTCAGGGTGGGAAGATATCGCCGCTTGAGAAATGTCAAATTTCAA
Source organism: Oikopleura dioica (assembly GCF_907165135.1). Taxonomy (NCBI): domain Eukaryota; kingdom Metazoa; phylum Chordata; class Appendicularia; order Copelata; family Oikopleuridae; genus Oikopleura; species Oikopleura dioica. Next base: position 585,510 of record NC_137291.1, read on the forward strand.
AGATCAGATTTAAGAGTACCTGTTCTGGAAAATGTACATTCCGATAGTGATGGCTAGCCAAACAAAGATTGAGGCTCCGATGAGTCCTCCTCCTAGAGCTGGGGAAATTCCATCGTCTGGGCACTCAGCGCCAAGCACTTTTTCAGTTCAAAATATTTCAAAAAATTACAGCGGAAATTATGGACTAATTGATTGAATTCAAATTTTGTTGGCTCTTTATCAATTTGCTTTTTGAAATGTTTGTTCAAAAGACTCGACTCGGAACTGCCGAAAAAACGCAAACACTTCACATTTTATCGGGCGCTAGCACCAGTTTCCTGTTTGTTAGGGATTAGATTTGAGACAATATCAACTTCCTGAGAAAACCAAACATTTGTTCGATGAAATTTGCATTTACGAAAAACGCTCATTTTGAACTGTTCCTGTGAAGAAAACGAGCACCATGACGAGTTCGAAGATAATGATGCTGGAAGTGATGATGATCGTTTTCGAAAGAGTCCAGTATTTGAAAATGAAAACGCAGGCGGCAATGATGTAAAACGCACTAGAAAATGTTTTCTGTCTTTTGGAATTCTTTTTAACCTGAGGACAGAAACAACGGTGATTGTGACAATTCCAGTCGTAGATTCGACGAATGAATTGACACATTTTTTCGAAGCAGTTGTTGTTACAGAGACTGTAGGAGCTACTGTGTTCTTCTCGTCAATAACAGTCACTTCTTCCAATTTGAGTTTGTCCTTGATGTCAGAAGGAATACTCGGGTCTTTTTGAGCTGCTTCAAAATTTTGGTTAAGAACTTCTTCAACTTCTCTTTCGGTCTCCTTTTCAGTTCTGACTTGAATCTGGATAAGATCGTCCTGATTTTTACGGCTACCACAGTTGCTCTCTGAATAATCGCAAGGAAAGGTGACATGACAGTCAATAAAGTTTATGCAGGCTGTCTTTTCGAATTGATCTTGAAGACGAATGTTGAAGTCGATGTCCGTAGAGTCATACACTTATTATTGAATTCGTATAAATTTTATCTCAATTTTTGAAATACAAGGTTAAATTATGAGTCTAATCAATACTTGAAATCCATTCCTAAATCTTTCGATGTTATCAGATATGAATTTAAATCACTCGGTTTTAGAGTTGGTGCGATAGTTTCTTCTTCTTGCGAAGAAGTTGTCGGTTTGTTCGACGGCGACACAGTGGATTCGACAGTCGATGACGTCATTGTAACAGTGGTTGTTTTCGTTGTAGCTGAAGTCGTTTTCCAGATGCATAGAGTTCCTGTAGTGCAAGTTCCACTTTGAGTTCAAAATCTTCATCATCAGTCAATAAAATACCATTATCTTCTAAATCTCTTTGTCCAACTGAAAGTTTTAGCAAAATTGTGAAAATAAAAAATCGACAGCTGAAGAATTTCATACTTGCGAAAATGAAATTCACTTGGGAAATTTGTGCGCGCGTAAGATAAACACTGACATCTTAACAACTTCTGCTCAAATAAAGATAGGGTTCCGCATGTTCTACAATCCATTTCCTTTTCAATGAAGATTTTTACAAGGCAGCGAAAACGAATATGAAATGTCAACGATCTTTGCAGGGAAACTGTAGGAAGACCCTTTTTATCGAGATTCTCTTCTATGATTTCAATAAATTTTTTACTCAAAACTGCGAAAATAAAATTTGACGAAATTAAAGATAAAATCTCTCATTTGATAATTTTTCAACGTGGCGCAAGAACAAGAAAAATACCACGCCCTGGAAATTGCGACTTCCAAAATGAGGCTTACCAAAAATATTTTGAGTTACGCAACTGCGCTCAGAATATAATCGGGGTTCTAATAAGCTTCTCATCAGATAATCCGCCTTTTTGACAGCTACGGGGATCAGTTCTCCCGAGCAAATATTGCACCTGCTCGAGGTTTTCTCTTAGATTTTTAAAAGAAAAACTCTTTTCACTCCTGAATCTGACTCTTTTCAAATCGAAGAGACTAAAATTAATTGATTAAAAAATTTTTGGGATTTTTTTTAATTTTGGAAAATTCAAAAAATTAAAAACTTTCAACTAAAAATGAAAAGAATGATCATAGAGTCGATTTTTCAAAAAACAGCGTCTCAATATTTTAGCTGGAGATCTTCTGTTACAGCGATCAACACACGCATCTGAATATTTAGAACGAAACATGCGGCGCGGTCAACGCGTTTTCGCCAAACATGTTCCCACGTTTTTGCCATTTCCGGCTTTCGAAAAAAGATTTTTTCCTTTTTTTTTATCGTTTTTCAAAGTTTACTTACCAAGTTCATTTTTTGGCTTGATTGTTCTAAAGGCAGCTGCAAAGTGAAAGTAAATAACGCTATTTGTTCGCTGGACAGAAGTCGGTTTTAAAGGGATCAGCGAAGAGAGCTCGAATTGATTTTTAGTGAGATTAGCGGGACGGCAAGACGCACGAACTGACATGATGACCTAATCGAATTTCCAGCGATAAATGAATAGTTTGAAAATAAAGGAAGTAAAACTAAGCTGGTCGTGTCGGTTTTTTTTCTGCCAAAAATAAGGGTATTTCCCTACTGAAATTCAAAGTTAACAAAAAAGGGATAGCATGCATTTATTCTCTTCAAATTCTAGCGATTACAGATGGCTCGACACAAGCATTCACAAATTCTTTCGCAGATTCTTTCGCAAATTTTGTCCAAAATGGCTTCTGCGCATTTTGTCACGCAGACCAAGCAGCAGCAGTTGCTTAAAAAAATGATACGTGCTATATTCTCAATTCACTAACCAGCAAATACAGCACTTATTCGCCGGTGTTTCTTGTCTAAATTCTTCAATTTCTTGTGCAGTTTTTTGAATGTCATTTTCCACAGCTGTTATTTCGCTTTCAATTGCCCTCACTCCTGGCAAGACCGGGACATGAGGCTCTGGAGTCGGGCTGTAAAGGACGTACAAATTTGAGGTGTCGATTTGGACCGGCTCTGCTGTCCAAGATTCGGGCGGTTGGGTTATCACCACAGCTTCTGTATTCTCTTGATGAGCAACGGGCTCAATTTTGTTCGGCATAACTTTTGATAATTAGGAGGAGTGAGAGTAGATAAGAGCATGAAACAGCATTTACTCAGTAATAAAATCGAATTCGATTTTCCTTGTTACCGTAGTGACAATTTGAGTTTATGGAAATTCGCAAAACCGAATAAAATTGTAGGAAAAATAAAGTTTCTACTGATCAAACAAAATTTCGGCTCAAATTTATATCTTATTTTGGGCTGAGGAGTTTGAGATAAACAAGCGGACAGTTGATCGTCTCTTTTGATATTTGTACTCCTCAAAAGAGACGATTATTTGTGAGATGACGTCTCTTTTGAGAATGTTAATTTATCTTGCATGTTAATTCCCAATTTTGCGTCTTATTATTTTTTCCTAAGCGAACTTATTCGTCCCCTTGTTTCCAATAAAAGGTCTAAATCTATGCAGATCGGATGATATTTACCAATCAGCGTAACCCCCTCGGCCCGTGGCTTTTATTGACAAAAACAGCGAGATCAGTCTTGAAATACGTTTACAAAACGACTTTGGCGACTGAAACAAGGTGTACAATGAGCAAGCAAACGGAAGTATCTTTAACTGCATCTTTCCATAAGCGGGGGTCGATTTTTCCCGCTAAAGACGGCGAGTCAGAGCGACATGTGTAAAAAAAATGTTAGAAGTTTGGCGGCGAAGTAACGAAAGATCGAAAGATCTAAGTGAATTTGCTCATCCCCAGATATCACCGGCGAAATGTCAGCAGAAACATTTTGGGCACACGTTTTTACCTGTTTTTTTCCTTCCTTGCAAATGTTTTCACGTCACAGCGAAAAGTAAAAAGATGCAAAAAATGACTCTTCTTATTAAAAAAATCTTCTTGTTTTTTGGATGAACAGTAATTGAGCCACGTATTGAGCATTTTAAAATTTGTCGTAATTATCAAAAGGTTTTTGAGTTATCTTATCGAAGCTATTTTCAAATCATGGGAACATATGCTTTTTGATAGCTCAAGCGAAAAAATTTTATCTGGATTTAGAATGCTTTTCTTCTCGTAAACCGATTTCTGACGCAATTTCTTCTCAGTCTTTTACTGTAGATTCGCGACAGCGTTGAAAGTTAATACACCAGGAAGATTGTCGATTCTTAAGAAGTTCCGATCGCATTAATTCCGGATTCTCAGATTTTCAGAAAGATTCTTGTTATTTTTTCGAAAAAAATGGGGTGCAGCATCAAAAACCGACAAAAAAAATGGTCGACAAATTTTGCGTGGGCGGCTTCTTGACCGCTGATTGGCCGGTAAGAAAACTCTTTAGTAAGATTTCAAGACGCCTGCCCTTTTTCTTTGCCTAAAATGACCTCGAATTTAGTCTTTGAACCAATGTTATAAAAAAGCTAGAAAGACAGAGAAAGAGAGCCGGTCTTAAAATGTTTAGAGAAGTGGCTTAAACCCGGAGTATCACGTTGAACATTCTACACCGGTAGAGATAACTTTGAGAAATGATTTGAACACACGAACACCTTGAAACTACTCCGGTTTCAGCTGTGAGCTAATTTCCGTTTTTTCTCACGCCACTTTTTTCAAGATCTAAAAAACAAAAATTAAAAAGCTGTTTTTCGAGCGCTTGAGATAATCAAGTCCCTGTTCCAGCGACTTTCAAATCAAGCTGAAATTGAACGAAAAAAAACGAAAAAAGAGCCTTTGTCCGAAAAATAAAGATCAAAAAGAAAATCCTCGCTGGACCGGAGAAAATCCAGTTCTCCGTTAATTTCGCTACGAAAAAGCCTCGAAAATCGCCTTCGCGCATAATCATTTGTTATCTCAGATCTGTCTCTTGAAAAGAAGGTCAACACGTGACAGGAAACAGGGAAAGGCTACGTGATGTAATAGTTTTGACTTTTTCGGACTTTTTGATAAAGATCTTTTTTTAAGGCCCCCCGTCAGTTTTTTCCTTCGAAAAATGGAAATTTTCAAAAACACCATATTTTTGGTTGTAAATGCGTCCTCAGGTTAAACTTGCTTTAAAAACATGGTACGAGGAATTTTTGACCGAGAAAAATAAATATTTTTGCCAAAATTAGCGCAAATTCGTCAATTTTCGGCGAAAAGTCCAATTTTCTAATTCGATTTTGGGGTCGTTAGAATCGAGATAGACCCCCAAAAAATGGAGCCTCAAAATCGTTTTTTGACCCGTAGAATCCATTTCCGGGGTCAAATTTTATAATTCCGAAATTTTATTTTTTGAAAAAAGCTCACGGGGGGTCCTTAAATAACCGCCAAAAACAACTTCTTTCAGAAAGCTTGACCGAAAAATCTTCCGTCAAAATTCTTCAAAATCACAATGACATCACTTTCTCGCCACCTTCTCGGCGGAGAAAAAATCCGGTCACGTGGTCAGCGCCTGGCCGGAGATTGAATACCGCGGTAGGCCGAGGAAGGCGAGTTTCTAACTGGCTTTTGCGCATTTTTTGTCCATAAGTTATGGACCATAACAAAAAGACTCGAAAATGTGAAAAGGGCCCGGTAAAAAGTGGATTTGCGTCTTGATCCCTTCTTTGGACAAGTGCGAAGCCCAAAATAACACCTGCGAGCTCTGTAATGCCAAACAAGTACAAGCGTCTTAGTTCGCGTAATTTCTTCACAAGCGAATTCGCCATCACTTTGCCACAATAAATCGTTACATAATCGCGATAAATCGCAGCTGCCCGAAATCGAAGAAAAAATAAACCGGTTGGTCAGAAACTCAAACGGGCTCAAAAACAAGCTGCATGTTCAAAGAAACATTTTCCCGGTCTCTATCTTATCGCATAAGCCGCAGAGATGAGCTCGCCAATATAAATTTGCATATTTTCTGATATAAGCAAAAACCCGTTTTCTCTTGGGAAAAGGATACTTTCCCACAAGTCCATTCCTCGATTTTTGAAACATTCCTATGTAAATTGAAATCTCTATGAAAATATCTTTTTTGGCCAGCAGGCTTGAAACATTTCTGGAAACGTTTGTTTAATTTTGAGCTGATTTTTTAAGGGGACTACCACAAGAACTTTATTTTCAAATCAAGGCTTTTGGATTATTTGAGCATTTTTTTGGAATTTGCGAGGGGGGGGGGTGTCTGGAACCGACAAAAAAAATTCGACAAATTTTGCGTGGAAATTTTCAACCAATCAGAAGCCTGGAGTCGGCTGAGCGGCCAATCAGCAGCCGAGTAGACGCCTACGCAAAATTTGTCGAATATTTTTTGTCGGTTCCAGACACCATCCCGAATTTTCGATACTATAAATGTAAATTTTAAAATCAAACTAAGTTAAAATAAATCTTTTGGACAAATTAAAGATATAGAAGAAACGTTTTTCTGAATATGAATGTCTCTTTTGATAATATGATGGAATAAAATGGGTCTTCAAAGCAAAATTTGATTATAAATGTTTATGATATTTCATCCAGTATTCGCTATCAAGTCTCAAAAATATCTTGTTCACTAGAAGGTCAGCGATAAAATTCTCAAAAAGTTTCCTTATCAGTAAAAGAAAGCTATTTTTAGAAAGACTCCACTTGTCTCCAATCGCGAACAAGAATGTCTCAATTAAGACAATTTCGTTGAACCTAATAAATCACCTGTATTTAGTCACAATAAATGCTCCAATTTATAATCAAAAGCTCCATTTTCTTGATTTCTCAGTGCGCGAGCTCGCTTGCGCCACCTTTTTCGCGCGCGCGCTCGCGATATTTTTGCAGAGACTCCGAGTTTTGCTCTGAAATTGAAGAAAATAACTTGCTTTGTAAAATAAATTTAAAAAAAAAACGGAAAATAAAAAAACTTCAAAATAATAAATTATAAAGCGAAATAAAATAACAGACTTCAAAGAAGAAAAAGAGAGAGCAAGCAGAAAGAAGAAGGTACGAAAATAATCTTGAGAGAAATATTTTCAGAGACAAAGAAGGCCGAAGAAGAATTGAACAAGAAAAAAACTGTGAGCATGAATACACAGGTAATCTTTATTTACGATTTTTCAGAAATTTTCATAATTTTGAGACAAAATCGATTTTCTCACAGTTTTTTTCAAATTCGACCATTTGTAGCGAAAATTAAAAATTTTAAAATATAAATTGAAATTTTCTGATTTTCTGATTTCTCGAAAATCCAGTTCTGCATCGTTGAGAGTGCGCCATTTATTAATAAGAAAGTAGGCTTGTAGTCCAGTTAATCAATTATTAATTCATGTCAACTGTCGTAAGCAAAAATAAACTTCATCTCTGTATATGTCCAAATTTTCGAGCCTATTTTTACAAACCTCAACCATGAAATTACCTAAAACCCCGGCTTAAAATCAGCTTCTCAAGATCGCCCTTCGAGCAAAAGGGATTATTTTTTGGAGAAAGCTGGATCATAAATTAATTCAAATTATACACATAGCGGCTTTGGCGCGGTCATCTCCCTTTTCGCGCTTCGAAAATTCGCGGATTGAACTATCGTGGCCTTTTTGATCCGCGAAAAATCGCCATCTCCGAGTTTCGAAGTGAAAGTTTTTGAATTTGAAATATTTGGGCTCAGAAGCGAGAAATTCGTAAACATCAAAAGTGCACTTTAAAATTTTAGAGTTGCGCTTGCAATTTTCTTCATTTTATTTTAAATTTTTATTTGAGAAAAATTGAGGAAAATATTGGAATTTGAAAGACAGATAGAGCGCCCGTTCTTAGAAGGAAAAGATTTATCAATTGTTTTGGATGAGAATAAACATTTTGGATTTTTGATTTTTCAGCGGCGCCAATTTTCGAGGTTTTTGGCGATTTAAGGGGGTAGAACTAGGTTTTCCGAAAATAAGTGATTTTTGAGAGCCCCTTTAAATAAGAAAAACCTATTTTTACAAAGGTTAACGAAATTTCCTTTGAGATGTTGCTAGAAAAAGCATTCAACTATCAAAAAATGAAATTTTAAAAATCGGCTAATCACGTGACTCGAGAAATTTGAGGACGCAAATAGGCTAAAATGGCGATTTTCGATGAGATAGTTTGGTGTTTCGCTCTCTACCGCCAAAATTTGTTGACGAAAAATTTTTTTAAGAAAAATGTTGTTAGATCTAAGTTTGCTCTATCTTCAGCTGAAGAGATAATTTGAATATCTTAGCTTGCCTGGCTTTGAGCGCCGGTCTAGAATTGGCTATTTTCGAAAATCCTAGTTCTACCCCCTTAAGTCGAAAGTCTTCGGCCAAATTTTATTCTTTCAAAATTACTTGTCAATATAGTCCCTGAAATTCTTTACAGAAAAGTATCAATTTTTTCTCAGAAAAAAAAAATTCCAGATTGAAAAAAATGAGAGTTATTTATGGTGCCCATTTTTTACAAAAAAAAGCTATTTTGCTCTCTCAGACGTGATTTTCAAGCCGCAAAATGGCCGCTTAGTCCCCACGGCAGCGGAACATCCCTTTTGTATTTTTACCTAAGAATTCATAGAATTTCCATTTTTCCCTCTTTTGTTGGAATAATTCGGCAGAATCAAAAATAGAGAATGATCAGGGTTTTGATTGGCCGGTAGGCTAAACACAGCAATCTTATTGGTTATCCATAAATGTCCGAATTATGGGAAGACGAATCAGCTTGCTCTATTTTGCCTACCGGCCAATGGAAACCCAGATCCATAAAATCACATTCTTTTCTCAATTCTGCCCTTATTTATTACTTCTTACATTGAGTCGGAAAGAAAGAAGGGCCGGATTCTTTCGTTCACGTTTGAAGGAATAAATTTCCGCCGTGGAGCATAAATATACAGAAGCCATTTCCTTCCAGTATTCTATTACGATCCCTTTTAAATCCCTCTGTAATATTTTGAGTCAAAGCGGGCAATGAATATTTTCAAAGCGGTCGCACTCTGTTTCTAATAGAAAGAAAACTTGTTCCATTGACATTTATAGGCGCCTTATTGGATTCCCCTTCAATTTGTTTTTTAGATAAGAAGATCGCGCTGGAAAATGCAGCTTTTTACAGGAAAGGGTTCGAAATTATCAAGAAATTTTCAAGGTTAGGGTTAGAATTAGGGTTAGGGTTAGAGTAACCCAGAATTTTTCTTGGTTTATGCATCTTTTATGAGGACTTAACCAAAAAGTGGAAGTGTTTTTAAAGTTGACCAATAAGATTGCTGTATTTGGCCTACCGGCCAATTAGAGTCCTGATCCAGAAAATCACTTCCATTTTTTGGTTCTGCCCAGAATAAGGGCATCTTGAGGAAAACTGTCCAATATTATGAGGCTCCAAACTAGAGGGGTGTCACGAATCGACATAAAAATCTCGAAAAATCTTGTGTAAGTGGCTAATCGGCTGCTGATTGGCCGGTTCGCCGAATCCAGGCTGCCGATTGGCTAGAAATTTCAACGTAAAATTTGTCGAAATTTTTTTCAGTTCCTGACAAACCCCCCCCCCAACTTGGCCACTGATTGGCCTTACCTCAAAATGACGAAAACTGATTGGTTAAAATTTTCATAAATTAAAAAAATCAGCTGAAGAACCCAAAAAGTCCTGACAGCCGTCTCCGCCAGCACATTAGGTAAGTGGACACCCCTAATCTTCCGCTCCCCATTTTGTTATCAATCCCACTTGTCAAACTTTTCCATTTCCACCACGTTCGTAAAAAACGTTACATCACCATCTGCGAGAAGAAACTGCGAGAAGGCTTTTTAGAAACATCTCTTTTCAGAATTGGAGTGTTTGGAGGAAGCGCGATTCTGCGCCCGCGTCCAAGATTCCAGAGATTTGATCCTTCCGGATTGCATGAGCCGAGAAGGCGATACAATCTGCATCAAAGAGGGAGAGCACAATAATTGTGGAAGTCTGCTCAAAACGGTAGGATAAAAAAATTTTAAAATAAGAAAAAAAAAAAAAATGGAAAAAAAAAGAAAAAAAAAATTGAAAAAAAAAATCAAAAAAATTAAAAAAAAAACGTTGAAAAAGATTTAAAAAAAAATCTTTTATGGAATTTTTTTTCAAAATAATATTTTCATTCAAAATTCTAGGACGACGCAAATCATCTTTATCAAAACGAATTATCAGATCTGGAAGGAAACAGCGTCACGTGGAAATGTGCCTATTTCACCCCGCCTACGTAAGTCCATTTTTTTTCCTTACAAATGAAATTCTTTCCCGAAGCGTGGTCAATTACAATGCGCCAGTTGGAAATGGGAATTTCCTGATGGCCTTCCAGCTCTTTTCCGATGCCGAGTACAAAAGGCCACTTAGACAGAGGTCGCCGCATTTGCCCATGGATGGCCTTATCAGGAAAGTGGGCTCACGTGATAACATCAAGCAAATAATTAGTTTTTTCTTCCAATTCGATCTCTAAAAAAATCTTTATTGTTTTTCTAATCCCTTCGCTAAGCAATTATTCACCCGCTGAGCCCGTTATTCTAGAGCCCGAGTGTCCCTGTTAGATCACCAAAATCTCGGCCGCGCCACCGTCCAGCTCCTCCAATGCATGGCCACGCCGACCCCAGATCCTTCCGGCCCGGTTGGACTCATGCTCATCGATGACTTGTTTGTTCACAAACTATTTTTCTTCCCTAAATCAGTTTTTCTAGCTGTCCATTGGAAAGTGGCGCACAAGTGAATTTGATCCATTCTGGAGTTGCGCCCTTTGGAACTTTTGAGGCAAATGTGTTTAAATTTGCTGAATCATCTGAAGCTAGAGTTTTTCAAGAAAAAAAACGATTTTCGATCAAAAAGCCGTTCGCGGCTTTTTTATTAATGGACACGAGGAAGCCGCATACAGCTTTTGAGCCGAAAATATAAAAGCCGCATGCGGCTTTTTGAGCTGAGAATTATTTGATTTTTAATGAGTCATTAATAATGATGAGTCATTATGAGTCATTTTTAATTCATCATCATATATAAGTCATAAATTCTGGATCATAATTAATTACAAAAAAACAATGAGTCAGAAACAATGAATCACAAATTATGATAATTTATGAGTCATTATATAGGTTTTTTATTTTTGGCTCGTAAGCCGCAAGCGGCTCTCTCGACTCTCTATTAAGAAAAACGCAAGCGGCTTTGTTCATTATTTTTTTTTATTTATTACAAAATAAAACTCTCAAAAGTGTTCCTCCACTGCCGCGTCCGAATCTGTTTCAACCCAGCAACCGGCGAAAATAGCTGTTCAATCAACCCGGCAGATTGCCCTTTTGAAAAAAGCAGAACTCGTCGCGAAGGCGTTTTGGATGAACCAACAACGATGATCAGCATTGGGCCAATTGACGTGTCGGATGCGCTCTTGATTGATGGCACCGTCGAGGAGATAATTCACGAAATTGAGGGCGAAATTGGGGAGCAAGACGAAAGGATTAAAATCCATCGTAAGATTTATTCAATTTTTCAATCGTTTAACTTTTCAGCTACTGTTCTGTGGAGCCTTGTTTCTGCCCTGATCGTTATCTTCATCGCCATCATCGCTCTCTTCTTCGCCGTTCTCCGCTGGATGCGACAAAATCCCACGGACAAGTACTCGATCAATGGAAGCTCTGTGATGCTACAGAACTCTCCTCGTGGATCAATGACTTCTGTGGAAACAGTGAGCGCCTGAAACTTGCAGCGGGAAAATATCTTCTTCAAATTCTTGTAAATAATTAACTGTACATAAGAAAACACTGCTAGTAGCTTGTTCAATGTAGAAAAAATAACTCTTAAAGGTCCGATCTCAAATTGCCCTTAAAACTTTAAAAAATTGATCGAAATGGAAGAAATTCGAGTCGACAAAAAATTCGATCTTTGACACTAAATTTTTGGTTTAAATTTTGACCAATCAATATAAAGAATTCAGCCTAGACGCCAATCAGGTTTCAGAAACACTTTGAATATCATGATCTTTGTTCTGATTGGCCTAGAGCACGAAATCGACTATCTTCGATCTAGTTTTTGATTTTTTATCGATAATCTTGGATATTTTCTCGACAAACTCGGAAAAAAACTTCGATCAAAAATAAGGGGTGGTGTCTTGAACCGACAAAAAAAAAATCGACAAATTTTGCGTGGGCGGCTTTTCGGCTGCTGATTGGCCGGTTTGCCAAATGCAGGCTTCTGATTGGTTGAAAATTTCCACGCAAAATTTGTCGAAATTTTTTTGTCGGTTCCAGACACCCTCCCAAAAATAACTGGTTCAAACTGAAAATCTCATTAGCTCAAGCTCAAAATCGCATCATGAGGTAAAAAATTTTAAATTTGAAATATCAATTCAGCAAATTTAAACTCAAGAACCAGGACTTTTAAAAATAAAACTGTTAAAAAGGCTTCTGCCAATTTTTGCCAAATAAACTCTGAAACAACTTTCTCTTCCTTGTTTTCAAACTAAAATTGCACAAAAAAAATGTCTAAAAGGGGAGAAAGCGAAGAATGTTTATTTTGAGGAATTAATTTTGATGAGCTTCAGGCTTGCCCAAAATCACTTGGATCGTTTTGACGATAAACGTACGCTCTCGAGCAGCTTATCTAACGTGTTTGACATCAATACTTTCCAGCCGTATTCTAGAAGATAGCACATCAGGAGAAAAAATGCGGCAGATTTCGACTCTTAGACTATCAAGTTAAAAAAAGCCGCGCGAATCTAGATTTTTCTATTCGAAAAAGCCGCATGCGGCTTCTCGATTTTCTACAAGATTCGTGGCAAAATAAAGTGGAAGCGAATGAAAATCGAGCTTTCCCAGTTTATTGAATTCTTTAATAAAGGTCTTCTGCATCAAAGCTTGACTCGTACCCAGCTTTGACTTTTAAAGAAAAGCCGGAGTCCTCCACACTGTGATCGGATTCGAAATGAACGTCGACGTAGGAAGAAGAGAAGGAGACAGTCATTCCCTTAAAAATTATCGAAAAAGCCACTTTTGCACAAAATACCGTTTGAATTCCACTGAAAGCATATTCTTCTGCGGAGGAATCGCGGAAGACGAGGTTGTCAAATCCATGTTCGACCTCGAATTTTGTGAATTCAAAGGTCAGGCCGTCGGAGTTAGTCGAAAATCTGGTTGTACACTCCAAAAAGGGGTCGTAATTGTTCGGGTAATTTGGAGATCTATAGGTTTTTTTCTATCTATTCGCCTTACTTAGAATAGGCTTACTGGAGGAAAGCATGAGCAGAAACAGAATAATTATGATTTCCGTCGCAAATTCCAACAGTCTCCAAATCGATCAACCCTTCATTCGAAAAAGATGTCGCAAAATTGAATGAACTTGGCTGAAGAGTGTTTTCTTCAGGCGAAACAGTGGTATCATAATCGCAGGGAAGATTGCTGTCTCCATCACAGGCACCAGCACTGAAAACTTTTCCTTTTCAAAATTTTTCTTTCAGATTTACCCGCTGCTTGTGTCCGAATTTAAGAAAATTACAGCCAAGATGAAGATAGCGCCAACGATAAAATAGCCAATATTATTTTTCGATTTTTCTTCAGAAGAATCTTTGGAGGGGACAGCTTTTGGTAAAGGACGATCATGCTGATCTCCAAGGATTTTCGACGAAGAGGGCATTTGCTAAACTGAAATAAGTTTTCAGGAAAAATTCTTTCGGGAAGACAATCTAGAAAGATTTTCGGGTCAACAAGGGAGGCTGCGAGTCGTAAAAAAGCTAAAATTTTGACTAAAATTTTTGTCAAAATAATTTTGGCCTAAAAAACTTAACATTTTTTCTAAGTATAATTCGCTGCTTATTCCATTACATATGCAAATAATAGGGCGAAATCATCGAATGGGAAAAGGGTTAATATGTGAGGCGGGATGAGTGGCGGATTTATGCGTTGTGCTTCGTCAAATCGAACGCAACGGATCAGCCGATCCTAGGACGATCGAAGCGCCACTGTCTTTTTCAGAAGCAGCCAAATACAAATACACTTTTCTATATTTTTTTCGAAAGGAAAGCGAATTTTCTTTCAGAGAAACAAAAATTAATAATTCAGAAAAAAAAAATCACAAAAAAAAGATAATCTTTATAATTTTTCTTGAAAAAAATTGCATTTTTTAAAATTTTTATGATCAAAAAAACCCTTTCGGAATTAATCCAAAAAATAGAAAAGAGAGATGGGTGTCAAGCCAATCTGCTCAAAACCTGCGAAAACAAGGGTCAGAAACAATCAGCGCGACAAAAGCAAGCTGATGATTTTTTGATGCTTGTAAGCGACCCGTAACGTTCATTATCCTAAAATGGTTGGCCTGCCAACATCTCATCACTCCCTTTCTCCACACCGAATCGACTTGCGTTACAGCTTTGTTCAGAAAAAGAGAGAACGAGATAAGCTACAGTTACATTTTCAAAGTCATCTGGGATCAGATTCCAGGAATTTGTGAAGTAGAGAAACAAGAGTCCTCGTTGATGGATGATTTCGAAGTGTTGAAAAATTTTTATCGTCTCTTCTGAGACTTTGCCAAATGCCACCCCCGCTCATCTGTCAGTACTTCATAAAATCATCGCGCAATTGAAGAGGGAGTCCCTTAATTTTTCAGAGAAAAAATCTGCAAAACGTCATTTTTTAACAGAGATAAAAATAACTGTTCTTTTCAAAATCCATTATTTTTAAAAAAATAAATTTATAAAAATATATTTTTTTAATATAAAAAATTTTTAATTAAATAATTTTTCAATTTTATAATATAATACTAAAAAATTAAAAGTTAAATAAAAAATTTAAAAATAAAAAAATTAACAAAAGTCAATTCTTAAAAATATTAAAAAAATTCTGAAAAAACTTGCGGATCCTAAGCGGTCAAGAATTAGCTCATCATAAAGCACGATCAATGATCAGAGGCAAGGATCATCAAGGCAGGCTTATCCCTCAAATCCTGACACTTTCAATCCCAATTTTTAGCACTTTTTGCATTTTGGAATTGAGAAAAATAATTAAGAATGAAATCGAAATCGAGAGCGAGCAATTTTGCCAGAGACAAAAGAAAGAGAGAATTGAAGACGAGAATTAGGTGGATTTGTGCTGCAGGTTGCGTTTTATTTTTTACAGGTAATTGAGTATATTTTCGAAAGATCTTGAATTGTCCGTTTTGTCCGAATGTTTTATACAGTATTTCGAGTTATCTTTTTAATAAGAACCCCGGCACCAAAAAGCTAGCAAATAAGTTATGGTGTCTAAAAATATTTTCCAGTTTTTGCCGTTTTTGGAGGCCGAAATTCCGGAAACCTGGAATCAAGGAAGAGAAGACAAGCGCCGGAAACTTCGAATGTCACGTGGTCAGACGAAAGTAATCATCCCGTAGTTTTTAAATGAAAAGAAATCCAATTTTAGAGGGAGATCCATGTCCCAGTTTCAACGACACGGCTGGCTGTATATTCGCATTTGTCGAGGATTATAAAGATGATCTCGGCTTTCTCTCCGACACTTGCGCCCGGGTCATCAGAGAAGGGAGGATCGATCTTAATGAAACTGCCGACGAAATTGAAAGTAAAAACTCTCCATATCTTCCCCTTTCCAAGAGTATTTTAGTTTGTTCGTATGAAAAATCAACGATTCCAGGTCTTTGGCTCGCTTTTTACTGCATCGCTATTCTTTGGCTTTTCGTCGCAGTGGCGATTATCTGCGATGACTTCTTTGTCCCGTCTCTAGAAGCGATTTCGGAGAAGCTCGATCTTTCGGAAGATGTGGCGGGAGCGACCTTCATGGCTGCGGGAAGTTCAGCGCCGGAATTATTCACTTCTTTGCTTGGTGTCACAAAAGTAAGAAAAGCCCCTCTTTTCCGGATCGAAAATGAATTTCAGGAGACAGACGTCGGCGTTGGCACCATCGTCGGATCAGCTGTTTTCAATTTGCTCGTGATCGTCGCTCTCAGCGCTGCCCTGGCTGGAAAGAGCCTCAATTTGGATTGGCGCCCTCTTGCTAGAGATGCGACTTATTACGCGATCTCCATCGGCTTTCTGGTCGGATTCGCTTGGGATGGATACATCACTTGGTGGGAAGCGCTGATTTTGACGGCGCTCTATGTGATTTATGTGGTCATTATGGCGTTTAATCCACAGTTGATGACGTTTTTGCTCAAGAAAATGGTCAAAAATTATTTCAAGAAATTAATTCGATGGAAATTTTTAACCTCAAAAAGATCGAAAGCGCTTTTCGCCGAAAAACAGAGCCAGCAGATGTTCTCCCCGAAAAACGCCGCTCTAGTCTCGTTGGATCCCAATTTCGACACACTCGACCTGGTGAAATGACCGGAGCTGTCGTAAGTTTTTATTTTCAGTGTCGTTTTTATTTCTTTAAAAGTCGGGAACACCAAAGCCAGTTAAAAAATCAGCGCAAGAATGCGACGACTCGGTATTGAAAAATTGAATTAGAATAGTAAATATACTTTTTGACTAATTCTCACAAGAAAAGAAGCAGTTTTTTCTTACTAACTATTGAATTCTAGAGCCAGCGGCGGAACACATCAATCATTCGAAATCAAAGCATCGTGTCGAAAGGCAAAATCGAACCTGACGAAAGACATCAAGAATTAGACGAAGAGAATCTTCCAACCAGGTACAAAGCCAAATCACGTGACCCCCCTAACGCTCTTCTCAGCGGGCGAGACAGTGGAATAGACGACGCGGAAACTGTCATCGAGCGAAATCCCGAAGCTCGAAATTCCCAAGATGAAGTTCTCAAAGAAGACGACGAAGAGGAAGAAGAATTGTGCCATCTTTGCCCTTGTTGGAGTTTTTGCCCCGGAGTACCGCATATTCCACCGAAACTCGAGGAAAAAACGCCGATTGGAATTTTGAAGTTCATCGGCTCAATTGTTTGTCCATTTCCTTCTGTTTAAGTTTTGACGGCTATTTCTAGATATTGTTCATCATGTCATTTCCCTTCTACGTTTTCTACACTTTTACGATTCCAAGATGCGACACCGATGAAAATCGCAAATGGTATCTTCTCTCTGTAAGTCTCCTTTTTTTTATGAACGATGACTGTAATGATTGTAACTGCAGTTCATCATGTGCATCGCCTGGATTGTTGCGCTGACTTATGGAATGGTGACGGTCGTCGAGCACGCCGGCTGCATTCTCGGAATTGGTCATTTTACAATGGGACTTGTCATCATTGGTAAAAAATAGGGATAGCAAACTTAACTCATTCCTAAAAAGCGGTTGGTACGAGTCTACCAGACGCTCTGTCTTCCATCCTCGTCGCTAGAGATGGTTTTGGCGACATGGCAGTCAGGTGGAAAAATATCATAGAAAGAGGTGAATCGTTTTTTTCTAGCAACGCTATTGGCTCAAATGTCTTCGACATTGACCTTGGAATCGGCGCTCCATTTTTCATTTTCGCTTTGGTCCGCGATAAACCCGTTTCGCTGCTGAAACCGGAAGAATGGGTAGACAAAGAATCAGTTTTAAAATAGGCTTAAATTATTCAAGTGCGAATTTAACAGCTTCACGGGAAAGAAAATCATGCCCCATTCGAAATTTGGCCTGGTGCTTTTAGGAATTTTGACAATTGCCATCATCATTTTCGCTGCTCTCAGATTCAAGTAAGATTGAGGATTTCTTTCTTCCTTGATTTCATCTCACCTTCAGGTTGGATAAAAGAGTGGGCGTTGCACTGTTGCTGCTTTATGCCTGTTTTCTTGCCTATGCTTTTACGCAGGAAATTTTATGCCACAGGTTTGGTTTCTTCGCTGAAACGGGTTAATTTTGTTTTTTCAGTCTTTCCTGCTAAGAAAAATAAAATTAAAAAAGAAGCTTTCAAACTGCCATATTTATAAATATACTCTTTCATACATTTTTGTTTTTTTTTATTTTAAACTTCGAGAAAAGAAAGATATGATTTTGCTGGATGTCGAAGTGATTTCGTGTAAATTCGTGTTTTGACAACGTCAAAGACGGCTTCGACAATGAGAAGAAATAGGAAGATCCCGGCGATTATTCCGACTTTGAGGAGTTTTCCAATAAGAACAGACTATAGGAGAGAAAATTCTCGAGAAACTCTTTCAAAAAGCACGTCAATTTCCAAGTGAATAGAGCCGAGATTTCCGTTCGTTACTTGGCTATTTACATGCTGATGAAAAATAACGCTTATTTTGTGATCGTTCTTCATTTTTCTCTTTAAAAAAGCGAGACTTACATGATAATGATTGAGGTTCATCGAGCCGGCTGGAGTCTCCGTGGTTTCGCTAAAAAAGCAAAATGCGGCTTGACACATCAAATTCAATTACGGATTTCTCTAGGCTGCCACTCATTGGTTTTGTGCATAATTCCGTAGTTCGGCATTTTTCGAGGTCGTCGAGAAAATTCTTTTTCGCTTTTTTCCAAATTCTGATTGCATTTTCGGGTTTCGTGTTTAAAATGAAGCATTTTGAGTTTCTTGCTTTTTCCCGAGATTTCTCTGTGAGATGAACTTATCGGAGCGTCCAAACAGGAGCAAAATTTCAAATTTCTATTCTCGAGACGTCGTGATTCCATCGGAACTGATTTTCAGCAAAAATTGAGATCCATCCAGCAATATGCAGAAACCCTTGTCAATTTCTTGTCAGAATAAAACCGGAATTGAAATTGCCGGGGGCGTTTAAGTGTAGTTAAGTTAAGTTAAGTTAAGTTAGGTGTGTAAGTCTTCCAACGCACCAGCAAAGCACTGCAGCGTTCTCCCGCTGGTCAACTAAATCAAGATAAAGAGAAAAAAGAAGACCGATGAGGAGACTTTTCAGGAATTTGTTGAAGTAATCGTCGCTAACTTAGTACAGTAAGAAAAGAAAAACCATTTCGAATGGAGGTTAGAAAGTTTTTGATTGATTTTTCGATCGGGGGCGCTCGGTAAGAATACCAATTTTTTCTATTGAAACAGTTTTTTCCTAAATAAAAAGGTAAATCACATGTAGATAAAAATCAGGCGCGGGGCGCATTCTCCAAATTTTCCGAATTGTTCAGTCATCAATAACCGAAATTGGTATTTGAATACAAATTGGTATTTCTAGCTGAGACTTCTTACACTCATTATGCGTTGACCCTTGCCATGACTCTGAGCATCGAAAAAGTGTAGTGAGTCTAGTAACCGTTCTCTGGACCATATTAAAAATTCTGAATTTGAGGAGAGAACTTATCATGCCAGGCCGGCATTAAGGACCCCCGTCAACACATTTCCTCAAAAATCTAAAATTTCAAAACAGCCATATTTTGGCTTCTTAGTGTGCCTGGAAATTTAATGCATCACGAAAACTTGTCCTGAGCAATTTTTGACCAATAAAAATCTTAAATTTTAGCAAAATTTGGACTTTTTTGTCAATTTTTATTAAAAAGGCAAATTTTCAAAGGCGATTTTGAGGGAGTTAGAGTCGAGATAGACCCCCAAAAAATGCAGCCTTAAAATCGTTTTTTGACCCGTAGAATCTATTTCCGGGGTAAAATTATGAAATTCCGATTTTAGATTTTTCGAAAATTGTTGACGGGGGGTCCATAAATATTTATTATGATTAGAACTAGAGACGTACGGAATAAGTATTGCAATTTTATGCTCAACAAGTGTTTTTAATACAGTTTATTCTCAATCATTAGACCCGAAAATTCGGAAATCGGCACTTGAATTTTTTATCGATTTTCAAGTCCCATCTTTCGAAATGGCTCGTGACCAGGTGCGTTGAAAAGCTGAGCGTCTGAGTTTTTAAAGATTAAAAAATTTAGATTTTTAGAAATTAGATTTTAGAAATTAGATTTTCCCTGCCTCATCGCCGCAAGAGGCGCTCAAAAATCGTATGAAATCCTGGATTAGAGGCACAAACAATATTTCAACTAACAAAGTTATCTTTTATCAGCAACTTTGGTATCGGCTTCCTGCTACGATGGTCAGAACGGTGGATGCTCACATTACTGTACTGGCGATGGATAGGCTACCCGCATCAAAAATTTTTTGCAGGTTCTTTGGATAAGTGCGAGAATTATTTTTTCCTTTTTTCTTAAGGTTGTGACTAGAGCAGGGTTCGAAATCCGCGGAAAACCCCTGCTCTCTGTTCACTCTAGAGTGTTCACTCGTGTTCAAGATCAAACTCTGTCCGAAATCGAAAAAAAAATCTTTTTCGCGAATTTTTAAAATCAAACTAAATTTATTTGAAGTTAATGAGCACAATTTATTTTCAAAAGAGACGTTTTACGTAGTAAGAGGATAAAAATCGTCTCTTCCGATAAATCATAGATTTAAATGAATTCTCGTCATATTTTTTTGCAAAAATACATTCTAGAACGAAGTTGATGCTTTTTCACTACAATTTTCTGCTGAGTTTTAGAGTCGATAATAACAAATTTGGCTCTAAAATTCGAAAAGCTGCGAATGAGCGCGAGCGAGCGATTGAACGCTCATGCTCGCTCACAAAAAAAATCAAAAGGGTCTACTCGCGCTCACTCAGTTATGTTAAAAATATGAGGGCCTCTGCCCGCGCTTACTCGCTCACGAGAGTTTTTACCACTATTGAAACACTGCGTCAACGCCAAGGCAGCTGCACGTGACTGCCAACCCTTTAAAAATGTAGCTGCCACTTCCAAGTGGTGTCGAACTCTGGTCCAAAGAACCTGGAAAAAATGATGCGGGAAGCCTTGCGGTTGAGTATGCTCGTGTCCTGATTGTTGGGTTCTTGGTGAGATTCCATTCTTCCCACTAGCGATTAAACAAGCCCTATAATTAAGATAGTTCCAATAAAACATGCACCATCTCGCCTGGAAAGGCAAACATCACGTGTTCTGCAGAAGGCTTTTCGATTTCAATGGATGAATGTCTCGTTTCCGGCGTTGATACAGCGGCTATTCATCTCAACGATATGAACTGTTTCGCTGTCCAAAACGAAACGAATTTCATAATTGAAAGCTCTTGGGCCAACGGCTGCGGCGCTGTGTCTTCGTTCGAAGACGACGTGTTTGTTTTTTCCAATACTCTTCATTTTGGAAGAGTAATTTCAAATGGAATCGTTATTGGTCGAAGTGCTGCCATAGCTTTCAGCTGTAAATTTAACAGCATTGCCTCCGTCGTCAGCAGCTACAAATCAAACAACGCTCCATCCTCAGTGACATTCAGTGCTGGCGATGATAACTATAATGTGATTGATCTTGCGACAACATTTAATTTCTATAAGACAGCAGCTTATCAAGAAACTGTCGATTATAATACCCATCAAACTGCTGTTGGAAACACTCTCTATGCACAGGACTGAGGTGTCTTTTTCAGTGCGAATAGTTTATAGGCGATTTAAAATTTCTGCTTCCAAAAATTTATACCGATATTAGAGTTGAAGACATCTCAAGTCAGATAAGTTCCTCCGCAATGATTCCTGACACCTCGATCATCGTTAAAAATTGTTCTGTGTCAGATGATGCCATTGCTAGCTCAAGTGTCTCTTTGGTCGAAAACAGTTGCCCGATCGAGAGCGTTCTAGATGTCACCTTGAAGGAATCGAATGATTCCGCTGCTCGAATCGAATACAAAAGTTTTATTTTTCCAGAAAGCGCTGATTCTGCCAGTATGACAATTACTTGCGATGTATGTTCAAAATTATATTATATTATATAATATTATTTTTTAAGGTCCAGTTTTGCAATTCAAACGACTTTGATTGCTTGGGTGGATGCAACGGACCGGTAGATTTTTTAATATTTCAGGATTATTATTTTTGTTGTAAGCGTGATACGAATATGGTTATTTTGCTACCACAAATGGCTGATTCTTATCGTATATCCGGCGATGGAAAAACAAAAACATCTGTAACCATTGACGCACCAACTGATAATTATGCGTTTAAACGCATGCACGCTATAATTAAGGGAGATCTTTATATTTTCGGGGGACCTCTTTCTACCGGTAGTTATCGCAAGGTAAATTTAATTTGTCCTCAAGATATGGCATGGCTTTTTAAGATTGCTAGGATGGACGGATGTTCTATCACAGAGACAATTTTTGAAACGTTGAATGGTTATACTTACCGATCTGCGAGTTTAGCGATCGATAACGGAGAAAAAGGTAAGGAATACACATACTCTACTACTTATGTTTAGCATTAATATGTTTCCCGGTCGGGAATGTCAATGGACAAGAATGCGAGATTTTCGATACAACAAGTTCAACAGCTACTCATTCCTCGCAATATGCTCATTGGGACGGTCGTCTTGCATTTTATAAAGGAAAACCTCTTAGCGTCAGCGGCAGGGAAACATTGAATGGAAAAACCACTTATTTGAAGATCGAGACGTTTTCAGAATTGAGCGGATGGGAAACTCTTTCAGTGAATTCACCGAGGTAAAATGCAGAGTAACTGAATAGCGCCGCCTTGCGCCGCCCAGTGCCGCTCGATACTGCTGTTATCGAAGATTTTCGGCGTTTCAATTAATTTTTTTTTGTTTTCTCATCAAAACTCTTGTTCTCATTCAAATAGTCTCACCATCAGAAAATAGAAAACTAATCTCTTAGACGCGTATTATTTTAGGTTGGGAACAAATAAATTTCGACTGGAAAAAGATCAAGGGGAGGTTAAGGGCGCAAATTGATCCTAAGATAAAATAAAAATTTCGCACCGCATTAGATTTTCAATTTCGGTACCAAACTTCTGGTATTTAAATATGGTACCAATTTTTGTCGTCGTATCGCTACCAAAAAAGTTGCCAGAAAATTTCATGAAGACTAGTACTGTAGTGCTTATTCTATGCAGTATGACTTTTGCACTATTTAACAATAGTAAGCGAGCTTGCCCTTGGCGTGCTAAGTGCGCACGTGACTAAGGAGGAGCAAGCGAGCGCACGTGACGCAGCGCGCAGAAAACCAAAAATTTCGTTTTCAACGAAATCGCTGAATAATAACCGCGCTCGTGGAAATACGCCGATTCCGTCGTTGCACTCCCAGAGATAAATTTGAGTGTCAATAAACAACGAGATAAAAACTTTTGTTTCCTTTTTCTCTGTCACTTGCAAAATAGAAGCAAGCAGTACAAATTGGTGACTGATACAAACGGCGAGAATTTACAGCAAAACTACTGTAAATTACGATTCCCCGAGCACGATCGAAGAGAGCTGCTAAAAACGATTTTCCTGACTATTCAAAGGACAGCTATAAGGTCCTTTATAAATTATATCCAGGGTAAACCTAAGCAAGCGGAGTTTAACCATAAGTTGAACCACCGACAGGTGAACCTTTAGGATTGATTTTCGCACATAAAATCGGACCTTCTGAGCGCTTCAACAATGAGTAATACTTATTTCAAACTTGTTGTCGATCTGAGCAGAACGGAGCTCATGAAAATTTACGATTCACTGGATGGGCGAATCTTCCCAACCCCTATTCCGATAAGTGATAAAGCTTCCGTCGCTGCGAATATCCTTAATTTAACGAGTCTGTCCTTGCTCGCGGAAAGAAATACTTTTCCAAGAAAAACGCCAAAGGTACTGTTCAATATCTACCCACCTTTGCCGCGGATCACCCAAATGAAGCAGATTGGGTTGAACAAAAATATGCGAAACGCCACCACCGACTGGACCTCGAGCGAATTAAGACATCGAAAGCAGCAAAAGATATTGATTCACTGATGGGAAACCTACCCGCCATGGATAGCGAGATCGAAGACGAGCTAGATCTGTCCGATGAGGAATCTGAGAACGAGGCTGATGTGACTGTTATTCCAGAAACACAGAACTCGGAGAATGGCCTGAATATCAAGAAGGAAAAAACAGAGTCTAAGCCACGTGTTAAAAAACCGAAGCCAACAGCGAAGTCAGCTCCTACAATGTTGAAGAAAGTGTCAACTCCATCAACGTTGAAAGTAAAGCCGCCGAAATTTGATGAAACCATACCAATCTCTTCCTGGCTTAAAAATCTCGATATTTACGCCCGCTGCTCCAGATTGAAAGACAACGAGGTAATAACAGTGGCACTTACGACACTTCTGAACGAGTCAGAAGGCAGTCATATCATCGAGAGCCTGGAAGAAGAGGACCTTAACGATTGGAGAGAATTCAAACTGCGACTAACAGCGATGCTTGGTAAAACCGCCGACTATTACAAAAATGAGTTCAAAACCTACAACCGCGGATCCGACAGCTTCGGAATGTGTCTTAGCAAATTGATCAGTCTTTACAAACAGGGATACGGTCTGAAAAATCTTGGAGAAAACGACGACTTTTGATCATAGAGCGATTTGCTGAAGCTCAGGATCAGAAAATCCGCGAACTGCTTATGCGAGAGAAATCAGCGTTAACGATTGAGAATATTGCAACAAGAGCCAATGAGATCGAAAATGCTATCCCAAAACGCGATATCAACTTCAGTATCAAAACTGAAGAAAGAAACGAGATGTTCCGAGAGTTTGTGAACCAAATTAAAGAAATGATTCGTGCAAATCGAAGTGATGAGAGAAGAATCACTGAAAAAATCAACCCGTAAAAACTGGAAGGATACTGCATCAACTTCATCAACAATCGCAATTGCAGATTTAAAGATGACTGCAAATATCTTCACTCCGAAAATGCGCCTAGAAGAGTTATTGACTACGTTTCTCAACTGAAGAAGACGCAGTTGTAAAAATGTACTCAAACTCTTCTGTGATCGTATAAATCGATCACAGACAGAAAATGAGTTTATCAAATAAAACGAGAAAAACAAATTCAAAAAAAAAGGAGAAGAGAAGAGATAAATAAATCGTCGAGTTACCCTATGAGAGGGACAACCAATTTTTTCGAATCGTCATTCTGCAGCCATCTCAAAAGCTGTAAGAAAACCATTTCGAAACAATTACGAGCATCCAAAAAGAGCAATCAAAACGATAACTAAGAGGGAGAAGTTATTCCACCGAGAAATTTATACGAAAACTAAAAGAATGTAAAACGAGACCTTCTCGAGTCCTTACAGCTTAAAAATAGCTGACTGTATGCTGGAAGACCATCACCACCCGAGAGAGAATGAGATCGAGCGAGAACCGTGCCATGGACCTCGTATAATCCATGTTATCAAATGGCGTGTTAGTTTCAACGCAGAGGGAACCTGCTTATCAAACCCAGCCTTGGCCCGCACAGCTACCCTGATGGCTACTGGACTTCTGGACCTCTATTTATATGTGACATTTGTGCCCACCGCGCGCACCTGGGCTCGAATCTCTCCATATGATATGTTTAATGACGAAAGTAGAAGCAAAAATCGCCTGCTTCGCGTACAGCTTAGTTTATCAAAAACAAAATAATCAAATTCAAATATCAAGAGCCAACACAATTTAACGCGGTCTGTGGAGAACTGATGACAAAAACGATCCGTTGAAAAATGTGTGCAAAAGTCATAAATTTAGAAGGGAAGGATTTGTAGTGCATATTCTATGCAGTATGACTTTTGCACTATTTAAGAATAGTAAGCGAGCTTGCCCTTGGCGTGCTAAGTGCGCACGTGACTGAGGAGGAGCAAGCGAGCGCAAGTGACGCAGCGCGCAGAAACCAAAAATTTCGTTTTCAACGAAATTGCTGAAAAATAACTGCGCTCGTGGAAATCCGCCAATTCCGTCGTTTGCAACGGAATTCTTGGAAAATAACGAAAATCACGGAAATCAACCAAATTGACGGGATAAGAATATAAACTGTTCACTGTTCACACTTTTTCACTCACTACTCACTACACAACTTCACTAACACTCCCAGAGATAAATTTGAGTGTCAATAAACAACGAGATAAAAACTTTTGTTTCCTTTTTCTCTGTCACTTGCAAAATAGAAGCAAGCAGTACAGTACCAAAAACAAACTAGAGAAAGTTCTTATTTTCATTTGACAGCGCTCTGAAATCACGGCTTATGGTCGATTTTGAGCAATTTTGAGGAAAATCAACGTCCGGTTATTCGGGTCGGTAGTAACGAAGTACTGATATTTTGGTACTAGTTTTCATGAAATTTTCTGGCGATCTATTTGGTACTAGTTTGGTACCAATACGACGACAAAAATTGGTACCGAATTTTAATACCGGAAGATTGGTACCGATATTCAAAAATGCGGTGGGAAATTTTAATTTTTTCTGAGGATCAATTTGCGTCCTTAACCTCCCCTTGATTTTGTTCCGGTCGAAAGTTATAAGTTCCCAACCTAAAAAAACGCGTCTTAGATAGTCAGTAGCGGGAGATCAAATTATCTTCAGATTTAGGAATTAAATCAACAATCTATTAAGCACGCGACGGGCCAGAGTCCCTTACGCGCGCATCTTCTGGTCCAGAACTCATTAGATTTCCGGTACCGAATTCTTGTTCTTGTTCCGAACACTTTGTTTGGTCATGATTTGTCAGAAGAGACCCGGTTTGTACCAGACCGGGCGGCGCTATTCAGTACCCCCCAAAAATGGGTTTCTCTCTTAGATCAAAATTCTCTGTATAAATTTTATTTTTTTGAAGACAAGATTTTCGGATATGTTTCGAAATTGAACTCTCGATAACAACTAAACAGACTTCACAGACAAGTCGAAATGGTATTTTTCGAGTTTATATTCATTATTTTAAAAGAGACCTTTCGAATACTTTTTTAGGGATTTGATAGCTCCAAGTTTGATTGGACTGGAAAATGGGGCCTTGTTTATGGCTGGTGGATACGATCTGACTTTAATCGCAATCTCTAATGATATATGGATACTAAAAGATGAAGTTTGGACTCTCTCTTCATCTGCCTTGAAAAATGTAAAAATATTCTCCATCTATTCTTCATTATTTATATTTGTCTATTCTACATTTTTATATTTGTATTAAGCGAATGCGTTTCGGCTCAGCACTGAAAATTGGCAATTTCATATATCTCGCATATGGAGATGACGAAACAAATCTAATTTCAGTCGAAAGACTCGTGGTTATAAACGATGAAGTATTTTTGGATAGAATCATCGGAAGTCAAGCAACAAGCACAACTGATTTTCCATTCTACCCAATTATGTTTGAAGTTACTACTGACAATTATTTTTGCGATCAGCAAAATTTACCTCCAATATCCTGAGCACAACTTCCCATATTTTCTTTTATAGTCCAAAATAAACAAATACTTCGCCTTATTTATCTTCATTTATACCTATATGGTATCTTATCGTTTTCAAGCCGATGTTCGGATTTATCTTGATAATTGCAGACCTCTTTTTGTTATGAGGCATGCACTATTTGGCATGGTTCCTTTATATACAGTTAACAATGGAATTTTTGGACATTTTTTGTCCCAAGATTTTCGCAAAAATGTCCAAAAATTTGATGCATGCTGTCAAAAAAATGACCCATCCAAATCGCTTAAAAAATTTTTTTTGAGGAAAATCTCCATCATCCTCTGTTTCATGCTTCTTCTAAAGACAAAAAATTTTCGAGGGGTATGAGATCAACCTTAAATCTCATCATTATCAAAGAAAAAGTAAGATTTTCGATATGAAAAAACGCCATATCTGACAAAAACGGAAAATTAAAAATTTTGGCGCAGAAAATGTCCAAAAATTTGATTCAGGCACTTTTGAAAAGTGTCCCAGAAAAACCCTTAAAATTGCAAAAATGTCCAAAAATTTGATGTCCAAAAATTCCATAAAAAACTGTAATAACTCTCTCTTTCTCGCAAGAACATTTTTTTGGAAAGTTTCAAACAGCCCTATTTTGGCTACTTAGTGTGCCTCAAATTTCAATTCATCATTTTATTTTGTTTGGAGCACTTTTATTCAGTGTGAATATATTAAATTTATTGCAGAGTTTTTTACGACATGAGCCATCTAAAATAACGATCTAAAATATTTCGGCGATATATTTCAAAATTGAATTTTGCGTAAGATTGAAAAGGAAAACATGATACAGAAGCATGAAAAAGCAAAAAAAATATGATAATTGAATTTTGATCATTTTACGTTTAGAACCTTTTAAACATTTTTGTTTTATAATGGTTTTGCAACCTATGCAAATAAGTGAACACAAGGGAAATATACGGACAACTGAGCGAAGTTGGCTGTGTATAAAAAATATTAAAGTTTTTGAGCTTTTATTTATCTTATCTCAATAGGCGTAAAAAAAAGAATGGTTGGTAGGGTTAACAGTGACTCTTTATATAGATTTTAGGTTCCATGTAATCTTCTAGTTGACAGGTAGAGAAGAGTATTATGCCGGTGGCGGAACGTAGTTGGTTGGTGACGGAGCGTGTCATAAAACCTGAGTTAGGGCATTTTTATTAAATAATCTTAAATAATCTAAAAATATTCTTTCAAATTTTATGACAAATTAAAGTTTTAAACGTTTTTCTCAAGCAAAATTGACAAAAACGAATAAATTAAAAAATGGGTTAAAATGTTGAGGGTGTTCTTGGGTTAAGCGAGGGCCGCTTTGATAAACATGATCAGTACCCCCCAGGCTATCACCCAAAAAATTTGAGCGTGTGCGGCAGTCGTCACGTGACAGCGCCTGACCCTAATGTATACCATTACTAGGGATTCTCACGGGAAAACTGCGCGCCGATTTACGGAGAAAATAAAAGTTGAAATGGATAAGTCACTAACCGGGCATACACTCGAGGCTCGACCCCCGCAGTCTGTATCGTTAACGTCACAGAATCGCACCTTGAAAATAATATTTTTAATATTTGAATTTCTAATGTGCTCTAAAAAATTCATGCTTATTTGCATTATTAATTTTAGTGTTGAAAATGATTGAAGCAATTTTAAAGCAAAAAGATTTCTTGAATTAATTGACTGACATTTTCTGATTTTTTAATCAACACAGCTCGTACCGCTTTTTCAAAAATCTGAAGTTCTTATACTCATTCAGAACTTTATTTATAAATTTCGTGTAATTATATTTGCACTGTTTTCAAGTGAGCAAGAAAGAACAGAAAAACTTTGAGTTTTTAGAAAAAAAAAATTTGGTTACAAAATATTAGAAGAAAAAGGGGAAGAATTCAACGACAAAAGGGGAGATTTGAAAGAGCGGCAAAAGTTCGGTTGGCATGGTCCCAATAAAATACTTACATCACAAGAAATTGTCATACTGGCGGAATCAGAGCTTTCTGGGAAGAGGAAACTTTTGTAATTGAAGAACACAGACGTCTCATTTGAATCTCCCCACTTAAAGTTCAGGATGCTACCAACGGGGCAATGGTTTTCAAGCAAGGCAACACTGGAATTTGCAATGGCATCATCGGAAATAGAGCAATTTTGGACGACAAATTTTGTGTCAGGGATCATATCTGGAGCGCTGATCTGACGAGTGTTTTTTAATTTGTACATGAAAGCTACATTTTACATGTAGAAGTTATTTCACCAATATAAATTTCGGACTACAGTGGTATGACCGCACCCCTACGATTTTTAAAAATTACACAGTAAATTTCAAAAACTCTATTTATTGTATTTTTCCCTAATAGAAAATGGCGTGAAAATTTAATTACTGGAAACAGAAATCGAATATCATATCTGAATCAAAAGATATGAATTTTGAAAGGCGAAAAATAGGGGTGCGGAAACCGCTCATACCACTGTAGGGAAAAACAAAAAAGCGGTGAAACCTGATTTGATGGAAAAAATCCGAATTTACGGGTGAATAAGAAAGGTTGAAATAACTCATCAGAAAAAAATATGGTCAGGAAAAATTTGCGAAAAATGGTTATTTTTAAGAATTTAAAAGAATCTCGGGTCGAAGATGAACAAGTGGATCCTTTTTCTTATACAACAATCATTTTATAAATAAGATTTCATCTGAAAGAATTTGACCAAGAAAATTTGAGATATGAATTTAAATTAAACAACACTGGTCTGAGCATACAAAGTATTTCCAACAGCAGTTTGATGATTTGAGTAATTAACAGGCTTCGAATATTCCCCTGACTCATAAAAGTTCAAATACACATCAAAGTCGAGAACATCGTTATTGTCAATTCCTGCATTAAAAGAAACTGACGAAACTTCATTGTTTGAATTATAGTTGCCTATTGAAGAGGCGTGACTGTTGAATTTACAACTGAAATCGACGGCAGCGCCTCGGCCAACAACAACGCTATTTATAATACTTCTTCCAATGTTAAGAGTATTTGAAAACGTGAAAATTTCGTTTTCAAGGGACTGGGTTGCGCCACATCCGCCAACAGATGAGCTCACAATTTTCCAACTCGTTTCGTTTCCGTCAAAAGCAGTGCAATGAGGGTCATTGAGATGGATGTCCATAGCATTTACGCCGGGTGTAACACACTTGTCGATTAAAATAGAAGTGCCTGTCGGTGTACACGTGATTTCCGCTTTTCCACCCTCGATGATACATGTTCTATTTGAGGAATCTTCAAACATTATAATTTGAGGCGAAAAAGAATAATATTACCAAGAGTCCAACAGGCTGGACATGAACAAACGCCGTCGCCACTGCAATAATGAGAGCATCCTCCATTTAAACCATTATAACAGCTTCCTAAAATCTCTGATATAAATACAAGGAGTCTTTAGAAATTGATTTTTTTAAATTATTCACGGGAAGTCATAATCAGACGAGTCTGACTGCATTTTTAATTTTAAAACTCTACTTAGCTTATTTAAAAAATAATTAATATCCGTTAAATTAATTTTGATAAAGAGGTAATAAAAATAAATAAATAGCTGATAACCATCGCAGGTGAACGATCCCAGAGAATTCTTGCACGTCTCGGTTTGATCATCGCAAGTGTGTAAGCCATCGACACACTCGTTTACGTCCACACAAACGTTATTTTCATCATGAGCGTAACCAACGGAGCAATCGCAGTTGAAGGATCCAGGAATATTTACGCAAGTTTCGCTTGATTCGTCACAATTATGCGTGTCATTAGAGCACTCATCGATATCCGTACAAACGTCGCTTTCGTTCCGGAAATAGCCAGAAGAACATTCGCATGTATAAAGTCCAATCTCGTTCAGGCAATTTTCTGTTGTTTCACTACAATTATGAGTCCCGATCGCGCATTCATTAATGTCCACACATAAGTCATTTTCATTTTTTTCGTAACGGACAGAGCAATCACAAGTAAATGAGCCTTGAGTATTTGAGCAAGTTTCGCTCGGAACAGCACAGTCGTGGGTTTCATTAATGCATTCATTCATATCCTTGCAAGTTCCGTCATTGTCAAAATCGAAGCCTTTAGAGCATTCACAAACGAAGGAACCATCAATATTTACGCATGTTTCTGATATTTGTTCGCAATTGTGTGCCTCAGTAGAGCATTCATCAATATCCTCACAAATTTTTTGATTATTAAAAGCATAACCAACACTGCAGTGACAACTAAACGAGCCTTCATGGTTTTCGCAATCTTCATTGACATCACATGGGGACGAGGCGCATTCGTCTATGTCTTGACAATTGCCGGCTGTACCAGAAAAGCCTTCTTGACAACTGCAACTAAATGATCCAAAACTGTTTGTACAATTTTCCTTTGTTGAATCACATAGATGCGTTCCAAGCGCGCATTCATTTTCGTCTAAACATGTGATCCCATATTTGTAGAATCCTTCCTTGCAATTGCATTCATAGCTTCCAACAGTATTTGCACATTTTTCTGTTGAAGCGCTACAAGTGTGCGCGCCATTTTCACATTCATTTATGTGGGGGATCTTCACCAATTGGCAATTAGTTCCAGCACTTAAAGCAGTCATACAAATCGGATGATATTCTTGCTTTGATTGTTCTGGCGTTGGGGACCATGTACAGGTTATCCATCGAGTTTTTGTTCCAGTTTTTGAAGTACAACTCATTCCTTTTGGTCCAGATAGATTATATCCATTTGAAGACAGGATTGGTAGAGTTGGCAGATTGGTTGAAACTATTCTCCATTTTTTTTCGATTTCTAATCCTTCTGTGTATCCAGTTGTTTCGACAACTCCATGCTCAGGATAAATTGAGCCTGAGGTACTGTGATAATACATGTGGCAAGCATCAAATGCAATATCCATAGAAACTCTGTACGCTGTGAACTGAAGAGGCACTGAATGCCTTAAAACATTTACTAAAATAGAAACGCTCTTGATTTGCCTTACAGAATATTTCCATTCTCATCAAAATCTTCTATTTGAATTGATATCGGGATTTTGCTGGTCAACCGAGAACTATAATCATAAGCTCGTCTGTAAGAAATAATACAATTTTCTTCGTCGAGTTCAAATGCAGGATATCTTGACGAAGTGAAGTAGAAATCAACTCCAACTTCATCTTTTGAGGACCAACGACATTTAATTAAATTTCCTTCCGGGTCAAAAGCCGCAATCCTGAAAGTTTGGACTTCTGGGCACTCGTTAAAAGAATTGCAACTCCCAAAAGCACCTCCCGAACATGTGTTCTTGTAGATGTACCAAACTGGTGGTGGAACAAATTGCGGTGAGCTGTTATGAGCATTTTCGACGACGGCTTGATAATGAAACTGTCGAACAAGAGTCCAGCATCCGCCATTATTTAAAAGAACGCATTTAAAGATCCCCAAAGATTTAAAAAATCCGAAATTTTGACCTCGTATTCGGATTGCTCATGCCAAAAAACTCTTTTTTTACTAGCTCAAAAAAAAAGTAGATAAAAGTCAAAGTTGGCGAAACCGTATGGGACTTTTTTAGATTTGACCTTAAACTAGAGTTGAAAATTTTTTCAGAAAAAATGATTAAGGGATTCTGCCTATAGAGAAGTCAGCTTAAAGTCATGTTCGTGAAAATTACCATTTTGCGTCATTTTTGAACGCGATTTTTTTAATGAAAATATTTTTATTTTTTAAAACTAAGATGATAAAAACTTCCATCGCTGTTCTAGGGTTGAATTGAAGAGATTAAATTTTTTTGCAAAAATTGCTTATTTAATAACTTCAATCGAAAATTGGGTTTCAAATTGTCAAAAAAAATGAAATTTTAAATTGCACTTACTCGAAATACGGTTAGATAAGTGAGTCACTGTAATGAATAAAAATACTCAGCGAGTCGTAAGCTTTCTAAAAATATTAAAATACCGCGATTGGCATTCCTGACTGACTGATTTTCCAGTCAGTCTAATTCACGTTTCAAATCTCCATGCTGAAGACAAAGAGAATTTGTAACGTGCGCTGATTGGACGAGTGGTTTGACTGGATTTTCATATAGAGGAGACCAGAGTCAAATTGCATATGTGAGACTTTAAAAATTTAATTTCACGAATTTCCATTGAAATGCCAATTTTCAATCCCGTTTTTCACCAATTTTTGTTGACATTGAGAAAAAAAAGCTAGAGACCTTTTTTGATGCTCTTGATGTGGGCTTTCTAAAAATGGAAAGAAAATTTTAAAACTCGAATTTTCGCCAAACCGCCCCATACCTCCTTAATAATAACTTTTTGATGCCATTTTGGCCCTTTTTTGACCTCAAATCGCTCTCTTGCGCCGAAATATGGCTTTAAATTGTAGTGCGGTTATCATATTCTTGTTTGGTGCATTCTAAGTTTTCAATAGACCCCTTATTTGTCCACTTTTGATGGCATTGAAAAGTCGAAAAAATTTGAGATTTTTACGCTAAGTACAATGTACATGCATTTTTGCGGTGTTCAAGTGCCAAAATTTCGGGCAGCCTTGATTGTAATGGGGTACCATTATCTATCAAAATGATCCTCAGAAAACGAGGAATCTAAATATGGCATAAAGAAACCCGTTATAAAGATTAAAAAAAACAAGAAAATTTAAACGGCGTAAACGGCTAAATAAAGGATAAAATTGTTCTACCGAAAGACAAAGAGAAATTTCGCATAATCTCGGGATCCTTGGATAAAACTCTAAATTCCGCCGTTTTTGGTGCAATTATGGGCCTGAAAGCGGCGATAATTTTAGTTCTTTTTGTATTTTCGACCGATTTTTGTCACCACCGCACACCTATTTGGACGAGCACTTATCAGATTTATTCATGAAGAAATTTTACCTCTTCTTCAATTATTCTTTAAAATATGAGGGACTTGGACAAAATTTCACATGAATGCGATGAGACGACGTATCCATGCGATGGGGAAAAATAACAATTTTAGACGCGAATATGGGCATAAATTATGCCGCATAATTAATGCCGTTTGTAAATGGCGGATTGTTGAACTCTGGTTCCAGTGAGCTCATTCCCACGTAAATCAAAAAAGTCATTCAAAGACTCAGCCGTCGATTCTGTTGTTATTCGAACAACATCCGATACATCAAGTTGATATGTATAGCTTCCGAAGCAGTTTTCCACTAAATAGTACGTTAACAATTATGATGGACATCCATTTTTTATATTCCGAACCATAAATTCGACTAAAATATCTTTCAATCGGATTTAAAATTTTGGATTTTGGGGTTATATTTTCAAAAACTTTTTTCAACTCTCGATTTCAAATAGCGGATAGCGGGCATGCCAAGACAATATTTATATCTCTGTTTTTCATGTTATATCTATTGCTGTTAAGGCTTTCAAAAATGTATCTTCTTCCTGCCACGTGAGCTACACGAAAATCGAAAAAATGAATTCAAAAACTCGACCAAAACCAAACCGTGGTGGGGGTCCTTAGACATGGTTGTAGAGAGGAAGGCGATTTAGGGGAAATAAGATATGATGCGTAGGTTTTGAAACCTGTGTAGAAAATCTGAGTCACGGTCTATAAAAAGTCGCATATTGTCAATCTATTTATATATTCGCGGCTTAAATTTAAAAATTAAATTAAAGACTTTAAGGACTTTGACTCAGGTTTTCCACGCAGCTCGGCATCCTGAGTCAGGTTCGGAAGAGGCTCTTCCGAAGAGGTAAAATGAAAGGTCACTCGGCCAATCTTTTTATCCTTTGTTTTAGCTCCAAGTAGTAGTATGAAGAAAATAATGTTAGAAATGTTATTTTATATAATTAATTAATAGATTAATTACTTACATCTCCATATTTGAGGATTTGTACCGCCACCAGTTTGACGTGATGTAGCGTAATAATGTCTGTTAAAGTTTTTAATGAGAACTTTATCTCCTGCTTCTGAATAGCCAACCACGTGGTCATATTTTTGATCCTGGTATTCGATCAAAAGTTGATTCACTATATTACTATTCGTGCACTCATCGTGCAGCTTATAACCATGGTAGCGAATCACTAGTAATTTATTCGGATCATCTGTTGTTCGATATTGAAGACTGTTCGCTCGGAAATGATCGGCGTTTATAGCCCCAAAAAAGGACAAAAAAATGAAGTATCTTTTCATTCTCGAGTATGTCATGACTGAATCCTCTGCACATCGTTTTTATACCGGCTTGAGGATTATAAGCGCCTTATCAGGTTTCACGTTAAAATAGAGCCTCACTGAGGGTCCTTTTTTTTAGAAATAAGAAAACCTGACAAGCCCGGATGAAATCGAAAAATGAAGAATTTGAAGCGCGGAATCAAATTGATCGTTTAAACAAACTGCGATTGCTTTTTATGAAAAAAAGGAAGCGTTCGAACCTTATGCTCGGTGATGCGCTGAAAATTTAATCACAATCTGCATTGGATTAAAAGACTTAGGGCAGAAAGGCATAATTGAGTTTCACGTAAAGACAGTGCCCTTCGAATTCACGTTTTCTGTAAAAAAATGAAATTAGCTTGAATGTTGAGTAGTGTCCGAGATTTCAGGAATCCCCCCCTGATCCAAAAACTTTTTTGAAAATTGTTTTTTCTTCATTCTTGAATACTTATTCAGTCCAAAAATCAAGGTGCTCAGGGTGATCGATAGAAACCTTAGATACACCCTTAAGGGGTAGTATCAATTTTCTTATGGAGTTTTTATTGCCTGTAAGACATTAACTTTGCCGTTTATTGGATTTTACGCAAATGAGGATACCCTTAATCACTTTTTATAATTTTGAGCTAAGATAAGCTCGTTAAGTTGAGCATCGCAAAATTTTCTTCTAAGCTAGCTAAGCTGTGAACTGACACTCCCAGAAAAATTGCTAAGCTAGCTTAGCGAAGCTGAGTTTTTTTTTGGCCTCAGCAAAGCTATTTTTATCTATACAAGCTTGTTTCTGCCAGATTTTCAGTTAAAACTGCTGAAGAATTTCTTCGTAATATTTTCATTTTATTTCACGGAGTAAATTTACGAAATCAGTGAATATACATTTTGCTCCGCCCTGCTCTCGAGCGTCAACAGCGACACAAGTGCTCGAAGCTTTATTGGAATTTATTATGGGTTGAAAATTTGATGATTCCAGACAATTTTTATTTTCTTTGAATAAAAAAGATGATTTTTTGACTATTTTCAGTACAACCATCTCTGCGTCTCCTATTTTTTCAGGTAAATCTTGAGCTAATCTTTATAAAAAACCCTTCTCGTTGAAAATTCCTTTCTATTTTAACGCCAAAATGCATATCGACCAATTTTTGATAACGATTTGATAATTTTAATGACAGCAAAAGCTTTTCTGTAACAGACAACAGTTGTCTTTAATTTGGGGAGGTGTCTGGAACCGACAAAAAAACTTCAACAAATTTTGCGTGGAAATTTTCAACCAATCAGAAGCCTGGATTCGGCAAACCGGGGAATCAGCAACCGAGTTGCCGCCCACGCAAAATTTGTCGAAATTTTTTTGTCCGTTCCAGACACCATCCCGTTAATTTTGTGGTTGTAGTCAGCATTTCATTAAAAATTCTTTATAAAGCACTGATGAAGGCGAGATTGCCAAAAAGCTTCTGCTGTTGTAGGGGTTTTACTCTCTCTATCTCTGAGTATGCGAACAAATAATGACACGGTATTTCGAGGAAAAGAGTAAACTTTATTAGAGCTTTGTTTGACCACAGGGTAAAATAGAGTGGTGGTGAATGCCTTGCGGCGCGCAGTTTTATAGGGTGAGACGTGGGCTCTTTGGCGCCCAACGATCTGTCTCAGAACGGAAGTGGGGTGAGTCGTACCAGAAGTCTCTGTGAGCAGTAATTTCGGAAGAGTATAGACCTTACATAATCCTTCCCCCTTTTATTAGAGCATTAGTTCTGGGTTGGATTATCCTGTTGACCAAGCTCGTCGAAGAGTTGTGAGAGTCCGCCTTGACGTGGATCATCTTCAACGCTCAGAAGCCAGTCCATGAACTCTTGATTTGGTTCGAGAGAAAGGTCAGCATCAGAAATCGGGAGTAGCGACATGACGTCATCGTCGTTTGGTTAGTCGTTATTTATGAAGTTTTCAGATGGTGGTAGTTGAGGATTTGGAATCGGTGAGTCTTGGACTGGAGTTTCTTGAGTAGCCGAGTCAATTCCATAATTATTCATCTCAATATTACCATCCATTGTTCCTTGTGATGTTTGATTTCCAATCTGTGAGTATTGCGCGAGAGTATTTTCATGATTCGAGGCAATCATAGATGTATTTTCCATTGTCGCAGCAATTGGTGAGCTTGCAGTTGAAGAGTCTTCGAGAGTATTTTCATGATTCGAGGCAACAATAGATGAATTCTCCATAGTCGCATCAATCGGAGAGCTTGTAGTTGAAGAGTCTTCCAATCCAGAGTCTTGTACTGGCGAGTCTTCCAATCCAGAGTCTTGTACTGGCGAGTCTTCCAATCCAGAGTCTTGTACTTGCGAGTCTTCAACTGGTGTAAGAACATAGTTGAGTTTTGGGGTGAGAGAGTATTCAAGAGCTTCTTTCCATGTTTCTTCAAACTTATTTAGTTCATCTTTGCAGTGTTGTTTGATCATTCCTACGGATAACT
Organism: Oikopleura dioica; assembly: GCF_907165135.1. Taxonomy (NCBI): domain Eukaryota; kingdom Metazoa; phylum Chordata; class Appendicularia; order Copelata; family Oikopleuridae; genus Oikopleura; species Oikopleura dioica. The sequence continues at coordinate 623,089 of NC_137291.1, forward strand.
TTTCCAGCGTTTTCCAGAAGACACGTTTGCATTTGAAGAATTTTTCGAAGTTGTCTAGTATTTTCGACTCGTGACCTTCACGAAAGCATGAGATGATAGTCGAGTGAATAATCCACTTATACAAGTCTGATTCTTTCTGATTATAGTTGTAGACTTCATAATCAGTGTCTCGCGAGTATTCTTCGATTTTCTTGTGAGTCTCTCGAATCAACCGTAGGAGTTCTTCGATTTTTCTTTGTCTTCTTTTTCCAGATACTGTCGATCAACCTCTATTCCGAAGATCATTGGAAGGCAGTATCTCTGAAACTTGATTTTGATCGTTGATTTTTGAAAGTAGAAACAGTGATCATGTACAGAAGACATCTTTTTGAGTGAGCATCATATAGCATGAATGTTTCCGATGTGAGGTCTGTTAATATTTAACTTGTGCGTATCTTCCTTCACCGAAGATGTGATAAGTCCATTTTTATCGCTGTCGCCATGAAGTCGGAGCAGTTTTCGGAACAGCGTTGAGTACCAGCAAAATGTCACAGCGCTGGGTAATTTTGAAGCGTTAGCCAGGAAACATTTGTCGCTGCGTGATTATTTGTTCTTCACTTGAGATCTCCGAACAAATTTTGTTTTATACGTGTTGTTGTGAAAGAGAGAGTTGCCAAGTCTCTAATTTCTTCTTTGAGGATATAATGTTTCGATTTTTGACCATCAGTAAGGCCTGTTTGATGAGCAAAATACGATGTCGAATATTCAGAAGATGAAATTGCCTGAGTGATTGAACCTCTTAACGTGTGAACTTGACGTTGTGAGCTGACATTTGAGCGTGGCAGTTCCGGTTCATCTTTATTTGAGAATCATCAATCTCTGGGTTCTTGCGAGCATCCTTCATGATGATAGATTTGAACTTTCCCATTGTTTACGTAAACTTGAGTGAACATCAGGTCTTGAGTATTTTAGAGATGTTTTAACACGTGAGAGTCTGAGCAAGCCAAGAGAGGCGTACCTTCCCCCTTTTTATTTTGAGCTGTCACTTTCTTGGTCTGAGACGTTTTGACCAGGTATCTTCTTCCTTGAAAAGACTTTCCAGATCCAGTGAGTCTTGAGATTTGCTTGTTTCAGGAAGCTTTTGTTTAGGAGCATCGTCATCTGTGATGTCAGCATTTCCCTTTATTTCCTCGTTCGTCGTGATATTCGCCTTGATCTCTTTTTCATCAAAGACTTTTAATGGACGAATATTTTGAAGATGGCGGCGATATGTGCGTTTTGTCTTAGGACACATTAGAATATATGAGTCTTTTGAGATTCGATTTTTGACGTAGAATGGACCATCCCAATTGATACCAAGTTTTCCACTTGTGTGATCAGGCTTGTACGTCAACACCTTTGTTCCAATTTTGAGGACAGGAGCGCTGTTTTTGTCATTCATTACAAGCTTGTTGTATCGATCCATGTGAAGTCGCATTAATGATGGGTGAAGTTCACGTAAATACTCATTCAGAGCCTTCACGAAGGGCTCTCTTTTTCCATCAATTGAGTCAATCTTGTAGGGAACGTGAAATGACCGACCAAAGACGCATTCGTTTGGTGTGAGAGAATCCAATGTTTCTCTTGGAAGGTTGTTCATGTGATAACACGCTTCAGGCCACTTAAGCGACCAATTTCTACTATTTCCGCCAAGAGTTTTGATGAACTTTGCAATGTCGCGATGTGATCGTTCAACTTTTCCATTTGACATACTTCGGTAAGCAGTAGTTGTGACGTGAGTGATTTCAAATCGTTGCAATATTTCTTTACAGAGAGGCCCAAATTCTTTACCGTTGTCAGACACAATGACACCATTGATACCATGGCGGAGGATGAGCTTGAGGAGTCCTCGAGAGACGAGAGCATCGCTTTTGCTGTGAAGTGGTTCGCCATCCAGGTATGAGGTGAGCTCATCGATACATGTGAGTAGATACCTCTTGTTAGTTGAATCTTGTCTGTAGAAGTCAACCAAGTCGATGTGAACTTTTCTGAATGGAGTGGACTCGTAAAATCTATTCGGAATCATGCTTGGTTTGAGTTTCTTCTGAGGTTTGATCCGGAGACAGGTTGCGCAGCTTGAGGTTATTGAGCGAGCACGATCTTGAACCTTGTGGATATAGAATCGTTTGACCAGATTCATGAGGGCTTTGCATCCACAGTGAGCTGTGAGAACATGGAGATAATTCAAGAATTCATTCGAAACCGATTCTGGGAGAACGATTCGATTGTCAGCAAACAAAACACCGTTAGTTTGTTTGAACTTCTTGGATGGATTTTTCTTCGATTTTTCAATGAGATTTCGAGTATTTTGACACTCAAACTGAAGTTTTGCCATTTCTTCGTACGTGAAGGAACGATTTTCGAATTCAAAAATTTTTCTTGAATCGTCTGGTTTGATGAGCGCAAAGATTGTGTCAGATGGTTCTTCGAAACCTTTTGCTCCTTTTTCTAATTGTGATGAGTGTGAATTTGGGATTCTGCTGAGAGCGTCTGCGGTTGCCATAACCGGATCGTGGCCAGGTCGATGCAGAATTTTGAAAGAGAAATTCTGAAGATAGTGCTGAATTGTCGCAAGTCGATTGTCGAGAGCTTTCTTCGAGTGCTCTTTGTAAAGGTATAAGAGACTATTGTGATCCGTTATTGCTGTGAATTCCACTCCGATTAGATAGTATTCGAAGTATTTGATATTTTCCATTAGAGCGATCAATTCTTTTTCTCTCATGGATCTCCGGCTGTCTGTTTTGTTGAATGGTCTTGAGAAGTATCCAAGTGTTGTGAAGGTTTGATCATCCTGACATTGATAAAGACAACCACCCATGGCATGTCCACTCGCATCGGAGACAACAGTGAGGGGTGCATCAGTTTTGAAGTGACCAAGAGAGGGTCTTTCGAGAAGTTTGTTGCGAATGATTTCAAAGGCGGTTTGATGTTCTTCTTTCCAATCGAAGTTGACCTTTGAGCTTGTTAGTTGATACAGAGGACGTAAGATCAGTGAAGCATCTTTGTATTTGATGTTGTAGTTGATCATTCCAAGGACTCGTTTGAGCGATTGTCTATCCGTTGGAGGCTGAAGATCTTTGATGCATTTGATATGTTTGTCCGTGAGCGTGATTCCTTCTTTCGATATCCGATGTCCAAGAAACTCAGTGGATGACTTGCAGAGAATCATTTTCTTGGTATTCAGAAGAAGTCCATTATCGATACACTTTTGAAATACAAACCTCAATGTTTGTAAATGCTCCGTGAAATTACTATTGAGAATGATAATGTCATCCAAATAGATGAGGATATTTGGGTGATTGAAGAGTCTGTCCATGACCCTCGAGAACGCTGCTGGTGCAGTACTTGTTCCGTAGAGCATTCTATTTGAGCAATAGTGTTTCGAGTTGTATGAGAACGCGAGTTTCTTCGTATCGTTATCAGCGACTCTGATTTGCCAATAACCTCTCGAGAAATCGACTTGTGAGAAGTAGCATTCTTTTCCACTTGTGAGTTTTTCTCCAATTCTTGTGAATATTGTGCTGAGATGTGGTATCGGGAACCGATCGGATACCAGAAGTTTGTTGAGTTCGCGAGCGTCAAGACTTATTCTGATACTTGAGTCGGGTTTTTGAAGAATGAGCAGAGGTATGTTGAATGCACTTTGAGCCATTGAGATTATTCTTAGATCGAGCCATTCGTTGAGATTTTGTTGAACTTTTGGCTGTAAGTGTATCGGCACACGTCGAGGGGCGCTGTGAGCACTAAGCGTCTCGTCGTGGAGAGGAAGAGAGAACCGAAGGTAAGCAAGCTGACCAATATCCCAATCTCCCATACTGCAAGCAAGCCTTAGCTCGACTAGTAGATCGTACAGTTTTTTCTTTTGATCGGGGTTAGTATCTCCGAATGACGCAATTTCTGGGATAAAATTTATTTCTGTTGCTTTTTCTTCTCTCTCAGATTGAAATTTATGCAGTTCTCGTTTGTCTGCATCGATGTCGTCGACTTCAATGATTGCATTGATTGCATGAGATTTGCGAAGTGGTACTCTTTTAACTTTTTTTTTGTTAATTTGGATCGTTTTTGATGCGTTGCCAGCAGTGAGCGATAATTGTTGCAGCACATCCATACCAAGGATGCAGGGAACGGAGAGATTTTCGATAATGAGCGGTTTAACTTTGATTATTAGCGGTGAAGAGTTGGTATCGATCGAGATATTGATACTTTCGCTGAGAGTGTTTGTGTGAATAACAGTGTTGGCTATCGTAACTGGAGTTTTCGAAGAGGAGAAATTTCTTGGAAGGCCGGGTAGATGAGATCGGAGTGCCGTGAGAGTTGCACCAGTGTCTACGAGAGCAGGCCATTCATAACCGTTGATTTTGACATTTACGAATACGAGCTTGTTTGAGATGCAGGATGCGAGGATAGTCTGATCTTCTAGTCATTTCGCATTATTGGCTGCGTCAATGACCGATTTCGGGGGATCGTTACTGTGAATGTATTTGCAATTTCCTTCGTATTTGCATTTCTTGTGTTTTGTGTATGTGATGCAGTGTCCTTCCATTTTTCGAACGTCAACTCGTTTTTGTCTTGGTTTCTTTTCATCCTTCTTTTCTGTTGATCTGCTATTTTTCTCCATTTTCTGTTTCATTTCCGATCTGAGCATGTTTATTTGAGACTCGATGTACGACTTGTGATGTGATTCGATCGCAAACAAGTTTTGGTCCTGTGTTGGTGAGCCAATCGATCTTTCCAATTCTGCACTTCTTGCAGATATATTGTCATACGTGAGAGACGATTTTTCTCGGTTCAGAAGTCGTTTGAGATCATTCTGCTGAGCGTTGATGAAAAGTTCGACCAGCATGTCTGAGTCTGATTCACTGAGCTCTTCTCTTCCGTAGCTTTGTATGAACCAGTCCGTCAGTTTAGCCAAGCAGATCCCGGTTGACTCGTCTCCTCTCTGGTATGTTCTCAATTTGTGACGATAATGATCTTTTGACCGTCCTAATATTTGAGTGAGCTTTTTTGAAAAAGCTGACCAAGATACCAATTCTTCTGCTTTCAAAGCTCGTCGAATACTTATTCCACACTCATCGTTCATCATTTGAGACAATGATATAGCGATCAGGTCTTGCTCGGATATCTGGTTACACATCTGAAACAGTTCCATCTGCTGCAGAAATGAGTCGATTGGGAGGTCACTCGAATATTTTGCCGGTTTTATCATTGAGTTCTTTGATTTCGGAATTCGCGGAGATTTGGCTTTGAATTCTTTTTCTCGACGTCGAGCATTTTGACCTTTTTGCTTCGAGTGATTGTTTCCCGGCTCTTTTTTGACCTTTTCCTTTTTGCGATCGTTGTTGATAACCGTTTCGTCCGGGTCTTCCAGAGAATCTTCAGATAGACTTCCATCACTTGATTCGGCTTCACTTATGTCGCTTTCAACTTTCATTGATGAGATCAGCGCTTGAAGAGAATCAGCGGTGGAGGATGCTTGGATCTGTGCGATGTTGAGTTTGTGATGCGGCTTTGCGAATTTTTGAAGCTCGACATTGGACCCGTCGTTGTCCTTCTGAAACTCGACCACTCCTGGTTGCGATTTGAAGACGAATTTTCTTCCCGGTGCGAAGTAGTCCGGTGCGAGATCAAGAATATTCAAAACGATACTCGATTTATCGCTTATTGGGATTTTGCATGGGTAGATTTTGTCGGGAAGAGAGTCGTAGATACGGCATAATTCCTGGCGTGAGAGGTCACTTGCGTCTTTCCAGTAGACTGTTGACATGGCTGTTGTCTTGTTTACTTCGTCCGAAGCAAGTGAATTAGATCAGGCAGGATTGTGCTGATCTCTCTTGAAGGCGTTACCAGTTTTCGGCAGTCACCAAATTATGTAGGGGTTTTACTCTCTTTATCTCTGAGTATGCGAACAAATAATGACACGGTATTTCGAGGAAAAGAGTAAACTTTATTAGAGCTTTGTTTGACCACAGGGTAAAATAGAGTGGTGGTGAATGCCTTGCGGCGCGCAGTTTTATAGGGTGAGACGTGGGCTCTTTGGCGCCCAACGATCTGTCTCAGAACGGAAGTGGGGTGAGTCGTACCAGAAGTCTCTGTGAGCAGTAATTTCGGAAGAGTATAGACCTTACACTGTCAATTTAATTATGTAATAATACGAATATTTTTAAATCTCGGATACCCGATTCAAGGGACATTTGCTTTGAAAGGATAAGCACGGGGCTTTTCTCTATTGATTGCGAGTTTTAATATCGTAGCTTGATGTTATTATTCAAATTATTCAATCGTTCTTTATTAAGAGCGTTCTAATCTAGACTCGGGAGAACGAACTGGTCAAAAATATAATCTTTTTGTGGAATCACGTGACAGATGTCCAGAAGAAAAAGCGTTTTATTGTGAAAATAAAACTGTTTGTGGAGAATGGTTTTGCCCAGACGGAATAAAAGAATACTCAAGCTGCACGGTGGCGACAGATAACTCTGAAAATCATATTCATCGCAGGAAAAGGTTTGAGAAATTTTTTAATCGAACTTGATAGTCTATCACTTTGGAATCCTTATGTGATATTTCTTTGTTATCTAAAGGATACCCTTAAGGGTACTATCTTCGATTTCCAGAAGGTGTCCGTTCAAAAGATTTATAAGAATCGGTTATTAGAGATGGATTCTTCATAAAATTTTATGATTTTACCTTATTGACTATTATTCGAAATTATCAATACATCTTGAGATATGGCCCCTAGAAGTTTTTTCGAAAAAAAATTTTCAACTTCGATTTTCTTGATCAAGGGCTTGTTCGAAAGCTCAGAGCAAGAGCAGTATGTTAGTAGCTGTATCGATCGCCAAATCAAGATATTTTTGATTCTAGAGCCAAAAATGTGTCGCAAAATTTTAAAAAATGCTCAATTTTCGCAAAATCGGCGAGACGCAATTTTCAAAAAATTATTTTTGGCATTTTTAGTTTTTCAATGAAAAATTCCTTCTGTAATTTCAAAGATTAAGGTTCAAATTATATATAAAAAATATAATAAGGCCAAGTTATCAGACTTGTTTTTGAGTTATTCAACCGTTTATATAGGCCATTTTGGCGAAGATAACCACTTCAAGCCAAAATTTAGCCGCGTTTCGGTCAAGTAATTAATAAACCCCTCTGTAATAGTTTAGATCTAGGACAGGTCTATTCAATAAGCCAATATGGACTCCGCAATCATTCACAAGTTCCGAGTTATTCAAGGCTCAAGTTGGGGAAATCGAAGATAGTACCCTTAAAGGAGGTCTAAAAAAAACGAAAAATATCATCCCATCTGGGGGCAATCGAGAAATATAAAAATAAGAAATGTCCATTTTGAACATTTTGGCCGATGGGGGTTAAACAAAATAATAAGCCTTGACAAGAATTTGCCACTGCCACTCTGATCTTGGGGCATTTAAAATCTTTACGGGCTGCAACTGGGTGATCGAAAAAAATATTCCTGTTTCCACGCCTGTTTTCACAACACAAACAACAACGTCATCAATCTCCTCTTCATCAACAGCAAAAATATCAACAACAACAATAACAACTTCATCGAAAAACGAATATTTAAATATTACAGAATCTTATGAGACGGAGCCTTTTGAGATGCTGCACGATTTTGACAGTCTAAAAAGAGAACAAAAAATTAAATTCGATGAGGAACTGGAAACAAAAGAGACGGAAAAACCTCCGAAATTTCAATCTCAGTCCCATTTTGGCGCAAACAAACGTGAAAATCAGAAACAGTCAAAAACGAGAGCAAATTCTAATTTTAAAAATGTTATAATTAAAGAAGGTAAAAAAGAGACTAAGAAAATATATTTTTTTATGGAAATCATGATTGAAGGTAAACTTGATGATAAATATAAACCTTGTTTTAGATGGAGTTTACGCTCACGGTTTTTATTTAATGCAAGAAATACAACGAATGATGTACGAAGAAGGTCTTTTTTCTCTGAATTTTTGATCATATTTAAAAATCAGAGATTTCTGTTTTATAATTTTTGTTGTCGATAATAAATTTGTAAATCATATTGGAAAAAAATTTTTTGAAAAAAATCGAGTTTTTTGGTTGAAAAAAACCTCGAGCACCACCCACTTAAGTTTTTTTTCCTTTCAAAAATTATTCGTTTGAATACAGATAAGAGAGCGATGATTTCTATTTAATTTTTTATTGATATTGGTTCGGCATAAAAGTCACAAGAAGTTGGAAAACAAGGAGGACCAAACTGAAAATTGCCAGAGCTCCAGATCGTAGATAAACATACCAAGGAGCGAGGAGGAAAGATCCGTACTGATTCAGGTCGAACCAGGCCACAACTTAAAATAGATTTACCTCATTTGTGATGCCCGCATAAAACCTACGAAAAGCATAGTAGACGCCAGTTATACTGCCACCGATTCCGAGCAATTTGCCAGGGTTATTATAATAGACGCCGCATAAGACAGAACAGGCCAGGGCAAAAATCGACATAACAACACTCCAACCATAGCCGGGAAAGGATCTCCTGAAAATCGCCGAAGACAGGATGCAGCGAAATGTTTGAAAATTCAGGCAAAAGCCGGCTATTCCTCGAAAAAAGATGAGAATGCAGGAGATCAAGTATTCTGGCTTGTCGAAGCTTAAATTTGTATACCCTTTTTGAAGGCGATTGTTGTCTTACTCGAAATGTTCGACAAAATTTTGATAGACACGGCTTTTGTCGCCTGGATAAGTTGCAATGAAGGTCAGTCCGATGATCAAATTGGTACTTTGGCAAAGCTAGCATAGTGTTAACCAGGTTTAAAAGGATTAAACCAATTTTTGGAAGTGGAATTTTGATAACCAATAAGATTGCTGTATTAAGCCTATCGGCCAATCAAAACCCTGATCCAAAAAATCACTTCCAAACTTTGGTTTTACCCGTTTTAATTCTAAGTTTCTTACAATTTGTGACAAAACAATGTCAGTTCTCGTGTGGTTCCTATTCTTGTTGTCCTTGAGCACTGATCTAGAATCAATAAAATTGATCGAAAAAGGGGATTTCTTACAAAATATTGGGCATATAAGTGCAATTGTAAAAAATCGCCGGGAAGCAAGTATAAGTCCATTTTATCAAAGGATAGTATGATTGCTCGTTTTCATCAAAAAGATCGAAATATCCGAGTTTTCCCCAAACAGACGCTTTCCAGAAAAGAATAATCGAAATAATTATCGTGCTCGGGAGACCAAAAACGGTGGTGAGGCGGGTGAAAAAGACGGATGATTTCTTGTTGACGAGGAATATCAGTAGAATGCAATAAAAAGGAATGGTCCAGTTGAGATCCCAAGAAGGATGAAAGGTCTCTGGAACTTTGAATTGATCGTTTGAAATTCCGGCGGCAAAAGTCGAGTTGTCGTCTTCCATAATCGTCACCATTCTTGTGTTCTTCGCCGAGTGAATCGTATAAGAGGATAGGACAAAATAATAAAGCGATCGGCAGATAAACAAATAAATCGAGCAAATCGAAAAGAGCACCAAAATGCTTCCTACAATCACACAGACGATTCCAGCTGTTTTGCCGAATTTGTGTTCGACGATAAGAGAAAGCTCAGGAATTTCATTTTTTCCGATTGTCGGAATTTTACCAACGCATTTTTCGGCTTCACTAAAAATTGCCACTCTTAGTTTCGGGTCTTTATTCAGTCTCTGATAGTCGAATTTAGGCCTGAACCCTTTCCCAATGTACGAATACCCAACCACTTTCAAAATCGCCGCTAAAATGCAAGTCGCCACGGATCCATTTGACCAGCACCAGGGAAGTGTGAAAAAACTACTTCCCTGACCAGCGATGTAAAGAGAAATTGTCGTGACAAAATCTCCATTTTGAGCGACAGACTTGATTGCATCGAAGGAGAGGGCGGATGAATGACGAATTTCGGAAATGATCCGCGTGGAGAGATTCCGAAAATGAGAAAAATAAGGGTCATCTTTTTTGGAAATTGATTTTTCAGTTGACTGTCTGCTGAAAACGCTGCTTGCTGAAATTACCCGAAATCAAAAATGAGATAAAAATCAAGTTTAACTGTCAGAAGGCGTTCGGGGCGATTCTTGATGCTGAAGAATTTTCTTCTTTCTCTGAATTCTCTTATTCTTTTTTTATCAAAATTATTCGTGATTAAAATTTTAGGATGCTTAGATTTTAAAAACTTGCCGAATCCATTTTTCTCTACTTCCTGTCTTGTTTAAATCAAAGCAATCATAAGTCTCAATTGAATTGATTGTTTTTTACGGAAAATGATAAAATTAGACATTAAAGATTTTATCTTATGTTCATGTTTTCGCTAGTTTTTATCAGTTAAAATGATGATAAATTGCAGAACAAGAAGAATCACACTGAAAATAAACAGAGCTCCGGATCGCAACCAAACGTACCAAGGAGAATCGGCATATTTTTCGGCTTGTTTCAGATCAAAAATTCCGATCACTAAAATTATTTAAAAAACATAGCGTCAAGAAGAAAACTTACATGAGGCAAAGTACAAGCCGCAGATGCTCCCGACAATACTCAAAACGGTGCCGGGTTTGTTGTAAAACATTGCGCAGAGAACGGAGAGTCCGATAACGAAAACTGACAAGAAAATGCTGTATGCATATCCAGGAAAGACTTTCTTGAAAACAGCTCCAGAAATGAACGTCCGGCAAACTTGAAAGCACAAAGAATAAGAACCAACGAATCGAAAAATCATCAGCGCGAAGCAAACCAATGTTGCTTCTTTTGAGTCTCTTTAATTGAGGACAATTCTTGAGCTTCAAATTGTCCGTTTTTTTTTTCAGAAAAAATCCATGCCTAATATGCTCGACAAAGTTTTCGGAAACTTTGCTTCTATCGCCGGGAAAAGTCCAAACAAAAGTCAGGCCAATCACGACGTTGAAAATTTGACAGAGCTTAAAATGTATGTCATTTAGTGTTTGCCGCCGGGAACTTACAATTTGAGAAATGAAAATATCCTTCTTCGTGTGTCCTCGATTCTTGTTGTCTTTGATAACCGCCCTAAAATTATATTATCCGTCATTTTGCTCTATTAAAAAAACTTACATGAGCAGGGGCATATAACTAAAAGTATAAAAAATCGCGGGAAAGCAGGTCAAATCGCCACTGATGACTGGATAGGGAGGAATCTTCTGATTTATTTCTTTCCACTCGGAGGCTTTCCAAAAAAGAATAATGGAGATGATGATTGTGCTTGGAAGTCCAAAAATAGCTGCTATTCTGGAGAAGAAAATTGACGATTTTACGTTGACGATGAAAATGATGACGACCAAGAATAGCGGAATGGTGCCAGTGAGACTCCAGTAAGAAGAGAAAGATTCTTCGACAGAGAAATTTTGGGATATATTTCTGAAGAATCAAAAAAAGTCATTTCCTCGTTAACCTTACTGTAATTCATTTTCATGAGCAATCTCGTAGCATCCTAGGCCAAACCAATATAGAGAATTGGATAAGTTGATATAACTTGCGAGCAAAGCACCAAAAACTTGCAGAAATGCGAAAATCAAGCAAACAAGTCCCCAGTTGCGACCAAATTTATAATCGACGATCATTGACAGTTCTGGTAACTCGTCTTTTTCAAGCGTGGGGATCAAGCCGACGCATTTTTCGCTCTCGGAAAATATCGTGATTCCGATGTAGGTGTAGCCGAAGACTTTGATGATCGCTGTCAAGAGACAGGTAAGGATGGAGCCATTGGCCTTTTTATGAGTTTTCATGATGAAAAGTTTTTTAAGAGAATTTTCTTAAAAACTCGTTTCCACATCCAAGGAATGGCGAAAAATCCATTTGCTTGGCCTGCAACAAAGAGCGAAACCACCGTCGTGAAGTCACCATTTTTCGCAACTTTTTTAAGCGACTGTAAAGAAGCAACAGAAGCATCTCGGATCGAGGAAATAATTCGGGTCGAGAGAGTCCGGAATCTAGAGGGCTCTTGAGTTGCATCAGTGGATTCCGTTGTGGATCTTTTTGTGAACACGCTGTCGGCTAAATTAGGCCATGACTATTATCTGTAGTTCAAAAAGCCAAAAAATTCCCTTCTACAATGTTTTTACCTTCAGATGTATTCCGAAAGCTCAGAATTTTGTCTTCTAGCATTTTCATATCAAATGCGCGGTCACAAAAATCTCTTTTTTTCTCTTAGTCAATAAGTATTTTTCGTCATTTCCGCCCTCCAAGAAACAGAATGTTACCATGATGGGCTTTTGGGTGCTTGTAGTGGTGCTTGTCATCAGTAAAGCACCACGGAAAGTGCCTAAAAGAACCAAAAATCCATCTAAATTGTATCAAGATTATTTTTGTAAGAATCGCTATTTTCTCAGGAATTTTGACGTTCGAAGCAAATTGTTTGATTTCATTTACCATGTTTTTTATTAAGCAATTAACAATTAATCAATTGCAGAAAAAGTAACAATGAATTGAAGAATGATGAAAATAACGCTGAGAACAACAAGGACTCCGGATCGAAGTAAAACATACCATGGTGATTTTTTGAATGAATCTTCTTTTCTCGCGTCAAAAACAGCAACCACTAAAACAGTCAAGCATTTTTCTTTTAAAGTTCTCACTTGAGCAAAAATACAAGCCAGTGATACTGCCAACGAGACTGAGAACACTTCCAGGCTTATTATTAAAAACTGCGCAAACAACCGAAAGTCCAATAACAACCATCGACAGCAAAATGCTGTAACCATATCCAGGAAAGATTTTTCTGAAAAAAGCGCCAGAAAGAAATGTTCGAAACGCATGAAAATTCATCGAATAAGCTCCAATGAATCGAAGAAACATCAAACCAAAGCAAAGAATTGTTGCGACTTTTGAGTCGCGGAAATTTTCGACAAAGTTTTGAGAGATTTCGCTTTTATCGCCCGGAAACGTGAGGAGAAATGTCAAGCCGACGATAATGTTGAGACTTTGACTCAGCTAGAATTCGTAAGTAAGCTATTTTTTGCTTGTATCTTACAATTTGAGATATAACAATGTCTCTTCTGGTGTGTTTTCTGTTTTCAACGTCCTTGAGAATTGACCTAAAAATGAAATTTATAATGAGAGAATATTTTGGCTGAAATTTCAAACTTACATGAGCAAAGGCATGAATGAAGAAACATAAAATGCTGCAGGCCAACAAGTCAGAGCGTCACTGAAAATCGGATACGGCTGAGTTTTCGAGTCGTTTTGAGACGCCCAAGGTGAGGCCTTCCAAAAAAGAACACAACATATGATCAAGGTGCTTGGCAAACCAACAGCAGCTACCAGTCTGGAGAAGAATACTGAAGATTTTACGTTCATGAAGAAAATGATCAGGATCAAGAAAAGAGGGACTGTGCCAGTAAGGGTCCAGTGGTTCGAGAAAGAAGAATCAGTCGTGAATGCCGTTGTTTTTATCAAGTTTGTTGTAATATTTTCGGAGCTCTCCAAGTACTTGCTAATCAAAGGTCGATTTCAATTTATAAATTTGATTATTTTTACCTTTCTTGGGAAATCTCGAAGCAACCGAGAATAAAATAATAAAGAGAAAAAGACAAATTGATATAACTCGTCAAAATCGTCCCGAAAACATGCAAAGCTGAAAAAGCGACGCAAAGCAAGCCCCACTTTCTTCCATATTTGTAATCAATTATGAATGAAATATCAGGCAGCTCATCTTTTCCAAGACTTGGAATCAAGCCGACATGTCTCTCGCTCATCTCAAAAACAGTAATTCCAATAAACGAATATGCAAAAATCGTCAAAAAAGCAAGCAAAAGACACGGCACCAGCGATCCGTTCGCCCAGACCCAAGGAATCGTAAAGAATCCATTCCCCTGCCCGGCTGTGACAAGAGAGACGATGGTGATGAAATCGCCATTTCTGGCGACTCTTTTGATTGATTCGATCGATTGCTGGGAAACACGTCGGATGGATGAGAGGATTTGAGTTGAAACATTTCGGCTTTTTCGAGTCCTTGGAGCGTTTCTTGTAGATAGGGTTCCAGATCTCTCTGTAAAAACACTTTCAGCTAAAAACGGACGGATTTTTCGACAAATTTGAAGATCTTTATTTGTACCTTCTGAAGCGTTTCTCGAAACAGGGTGATTTTTGTCTCTTTCCATGAGCTATCTTACTTTGTTCGATTTTTTTTTTCACTAAATCAAAAATTCTACTTTGGCGTAGTCGAAAAATTCATTTCCGCTTTAAGTTTTGTTACAAATATATTTGAGTTAATATCGAGTCAAAACAACTTTGCACAACGAATTCACTTGCATATCAATTTTCGATTTTTTTTTTAATTTTCTTCTTTTGATATTATATCTATGATATAAAAAACGATTACTCTTTTTAAGGTTTGATGAGGAGGTTATTCTTTTTATTGAAGAAATTTGCATATTCTTTTATTTTCTTTATCTCCTTTCAGTCAAACCTTGTGTCTAAGTTGTGAACAATGAAAGCGAAAACTTATTGGGAAAGGTTTTTATTTTAATTTTCGACGATTCAGAATAGTTTTGGCGTTGCATCTTTGACGACATCCACCAATCTGTCGAGATCTGATTTGTTTGTGTAGCAATTGACACTTATTCGCATCCACATATCACTGAAAAGACAGATAGAGATCATTATTCATTTCCTTATTTTCGTACCCGTTCGTCGTAGTAACTGCAACGACCAAATTATAGTTCGCCAATAATTGAAGAATTATTCTGTCGGTAATCGCAATTCCTTTCAGTCTTAAAAAACCCACGTTTGAGAAAAACAAAAGAGAAATTTTTTTCGATTAAATCACAAATCAAGAATTTTCTTCATTCCCTCAACCAGTTTATCCATATCACCAAAGGAATTATAGCAATTAACAGAAATTCGAAGATAGTTATCACCGTTAAAAGCCTTGATCTTCGCCGCAACTCTTTTTTCAAACATTATTTCTTTGAATAATGTTTCGGCTGAATCAGTGCTAGAATAAGCTTTTGTATTGAAAAGTGAGTTGCTTTTTTCTTACTCTGGATATCGATCTGTCCGCGGGAGTTTGACGATTTTCATAAAAGGAGCTTCCATCGAAGCAGGAACTGGGTACATTGAGCAGCCAGCTTCTTCACAAAGCCGTTTTCTCCCGTATTCGAAGAGTTCGGCGGCGTGGGCGTGGAGGTTTTCAAAGCCAAGGTCTTCAAGAATATAGGGACTTTCGATCAATGATTTCGAACCTGAATGATATTTGAGCGAAACTGGAATCGTAAAGAAATTGGAGTAGTCGTCAGTTCCTTGCTGAAAAAACTTCTCATGGAGGGTTCCTTTGTACAGATGACTCGTTGTCAGCGGCTCGAGAATCGAATGAAACTTCGGGTCAGCCCAGAGAATCGCCGCTCCGCGAGGGGTGTATGCCCATTTGTGAAGATTTCCGACATAGAAATCGGCGCCAAGCGTGTCCAGGTGGAGGTCGATTTGACCTGGCGCATGAGCGCCGTCGATAATGACGATGATGTTTCGCTTTTTGCACTCAGCTAAAAATAATAAACGATAAAAATCGCCATTGAACGAACCAATAAGACGCTGAATCGGAAAAACCAGCGCGGAAGCCGAAGAAATATGATCAATAATCGCCAAATCCAAGTCTTCATTCGCATCCATCACCTCCGTAAACGCCTTTACCACCTCATCTTCTGATTCAATCGGTATGTTAACCTCAACTTCCGCAACTTCGCAGCCCCATCTCGTCCGATGCAAATCGGTCATATTTCGCATGGCATTGTAAGTGTGACTGTTGATGAGAATTTTCTTGGTTTTTGGAAAGCAGTTGACGATGGTGTTGACTCCCTGGGTGGTGTTTTTGACGAGAACGAGGTTTTCTACTGATGAATGGACGAAATCAGCAGCGCATTTGCACGCTTCCTGTTTCGTGGCTACACAAAAAATACAGAGAAATTGACAGTAGCTCGTCTTGGGAAGAAAGTTTAGCCCGATCCTTGTAATACTCGAGCGCGTTGTTTCGAAAATGATCATCTGGAAATCTTTCAGCTTCATCAAGCAACTCTTTTTTTCTGTCCAAAACAACCTGAAATACAAAGAAAAGACAATAACTTTAAAAATTTTGAATGAAAAGAATCGTCTTCTTATAATTTAACGTCTCTTTTTTACCTTGGGAACAGCTCCATAACTCCCATGATTGAGAAAAGTATTCTTGTCGAAATCAAGCAGGAAATCCTCTCTATAATCTTTTGAAAACACCATTTTGGAAGAAAAAATGAAGTAATGGGTGTGTCAGTTGGATAAGCTGACAAAGGGAAATGAGCTTTGCAAATTCTGTTTACACAAGGTGTCAACTGGCTCCGGGCATAAAAATTTTCCCAAAGCAGTTGAAGATCTAGAGATTCAAAGCTTCGTTAAAATTAAATAGTTTATATACAAAAGATTGAATTTGAATAAAACATGAATTTGTCATGGACCATGACTCATGGTAGTTCAGTGGCTCCTCATAGTTCTTCAATAGTCGAATCTTCTGATCATTCTTTATGTCATCTGAGATTTGACGTCTTTGTTCTTTGAAACTGCACCTTTTGAAATTTCTTATCTTTATTTATCATTTTCAGATTACTTGTGAACAAAGAACAAAGAAAATTTAATATAATAATCATAGATTCAGATAAGTTTTCAGGAGACGTTCTTCCATTCGACCCGTGATTCGTTGGCACACGTTGATAAGGCGGTATCGAAGTCGTCTCATCTCACAGCCATCGAGAATCCCGAGCTGAAAGACAATTAAATCGTATCTTTTGTTAATATTGTCCCTAAACCGGCAATTGTTTCTTGTATCTGCCATTTTCGCAAAAATATCTCATCAAAAAAGTCGTGTCGGAAGCAGCCACGGTGGCCAAAAATAAACCTAGAACGTTTCTTTTCTGTCTTCCTCTACGCCCATTTGAAATTGGGTTTATTGACATTTTCTTATTTCATAAAATCTATTTACATAAACCATCGCATTTTCCATTTTTGTTGATTCTTCTGATTCAATACACAATCAATAATCCGCGAAACGCCTCATTGTTGCTTTCACTAGAGATTTGAGAGATTCTAGAGCCACAGCCGTCTGGGCCTCTTTTTTCGACCCTCCTTTTTCATTATAAACAAAGGAATTTGCAAGCCATTGTGAATTTAGCTCTATTCTGATAATCAGACCACCTGTAAGCAGAGCTGATTAGATGCAGCGCAATTATCACCATGAACCTTTCTTTCTCATTTTCCCAAAAAGCAGAGACTCGAAATACTCAATTTTCAGACCAAAAGGTGGATGGGAAAACAATATGTCTAGGGTCTACATTGGGGGAAATAAACTCATCCATTTTATTTGTTGATAATTACGAGCAATCAAATCAACGGGTGGTCTAGGAGGTGGTCGCGAGGGCTTGATATCATAAATTTTGAGCCGGAAAGATTAGCGTTTTCACAGACTTTGAAAAAATTTATGAAATCGATAAGTGAGGAGTTTTAATTCACAAAAAAAAATTAATTTAAAACTTATTTTCGAATTTATTTCTTGATGAAATACTGCAATGACGCCCTTAACTCATTTATGAAAAGGTTTATTTTTGAACTTTGATATTTGCTCCAATTTTCTTCAAAACTTGCTTCAAAGGAGAGTTACTTTTGATTGTCAATTGAACTTTTTTCTCTGAATTATCAATAAAATTTTATATCCAATAAACATATAAAAACTTATCCTGGTCAACAACTTTGGTGAAGATAAAAGTAGTTCAAGAGCAAGTTCGAATGTTTCATGATTCGACTGATTTCGCCAAAATCTATCATCCTCCGACGTAGACAAATTGTTTTCCCCACCAGAGACGGTATCTACCCGGCTCGCCAAAGCGAGTAGACCACCCTTAAATGGGGGCGTCACTACTTTTTAATATCTACAATAATTTTTTTTGGTCACTTTCGAAATTTGGTAGAAGAGATTTTTTTTCTAGAGCTTGAGAAACAACTATTAAATTTGATTGAAATTCTCCTCAGATTTTACCGTCTGCATATTTGTACAAGGCAAACAACGATTAAGAGTTTCCACATCCGACCAATTCGACCTGACCAGCGGCACTGTAATTCCTCAGTTCTAGAGACAACTCCCATAGACTCTCATGATAACGAGGTCGAAAAAATGAAAGAAGAGAAAAATAAATTGTGAATAAGGATGGTCTTAAAATTTCGTACACGCTCGAAATTTTCGAGTCGAAAATCGCTCCAAAATCTTCAAAAATCCAAATTTTTTCAGAGAAAAATGCGTTTGTCGACAGCGATTCTAGCTTCGATCCCCCTCTGTTCCTCCGACCGCATCCCCAGATCTGCTGGTTCCTGGGGTTATGCAGGTATCCAACCCCCTTTAAACCCGGCCCAATCCGATTCTAGAGCAGGGAAACGAGTGGGGCGATTCCGTTGCCGCCTGCAATGGAGTTCGACAATCCCCGATCGACATTCCAAAGAAAGTCTCTACCGCTGAGTTTCAGCCGTTTGAATTGACGAATTTCGATGAAGAGCAAAAATGGACTCTGGTGAATAACGGCCATGCCGTCCAAATGACTGCTTCAGAGCCTTTGTAAGTACTTCGAAGAATATTTACTTTTCTCAAATCGATAAAAACGATTCTTTTCAGAAACATGAAGACAAACGGCGGAGCTCTTCCAGGAGAATACACCCTTGCTCAGTTTCATTTCCACTGGGGCTCATCGGACCATGGTGGTTCGGAACACACGCTCGAGGGGGAACAGTTCTTCTCAGAAGTTCACTTGGTTCACTTCAAATCAGAATATGGAACGATCGGAGACTCTGTGGACAAATCCGATGGGCTGGCGGTTCTCGGCTTTTTCATTGAAGAGGATGTTACCGCAGAGGTAGATTATCTTAAAAATGAGGGAATTATGCAATTAAGGATACACCCCTCGATAATTTCTTCCTAAACATGGTCGGCCAGGCGGTTCAAGATCCAAAGAAGACTTCTGAAATTCAATTCTCCATGTCTGAAATTCTTCCCTCAACTCTTGACAACTTCTACAGGTACATTTTGAGATCCTCATTTAACGAAGGGATACCCTTAGTAAATGCCGAAAAAGTTCGAATTTGACTTTTCCGGTCCCAAAGTTATGATTTTGTCACCTTCGTTGAAATTCAATAGATCTCGCGGTTTTTTCGCCGCATTTACGGTCTTTGGAGGGGAAAATATACCAACTTGTTAATCTTTTTCTCACGATCACGTGATTTTCAGATATCTTGGAAGTCTGACTACTCCCACCTGCAATGAAGCAGTAGTCTGGACGAATTTCAAAGAGCCCCTGAAAATCTCGACAAAGACGAAAGAGTTTATGACTCAATTCGCCAAGGTTTATAAATATCAAAATATATCAACTCATCAATGAAAATATTTGCCACAGTCGTTGAAACGCTGAATCAGGACGATCACGGCGCAGAATTGGTGAAAAATTTCCGAAACGTTCAACCTCTTAATGGTCGAGAAGTCACTTTCTTTTCCTCGATGGAGAAAATCGTTGCGCCAATGGAACCGGAAATCAAAAGCGGTGGAGAAGAACCAGCTGCGGAGGGAGAAGAGCCAAGTAAGGGCAAAAAATGGGATGGTGTCCGGAACCGACAAAAATTTCGACAAATTTTGCGTGGGCGGCTACTCAGCTGCCGATTTGCCGGTTTGCCGAATCCAAGCTTCTTATTGGTTGAAAATTTCCACGCAAAATTTGTCGAATTTTTTTGTTGGTTCCAGACACCTCCTCAAAAAATAGGCTTTTTCGCGATTTTTATTTTCAGAACCAATGTGGGCTTGGATCGTTATTGGAGTCAGCTCTGTAGTGTTTCTCGCCGTTGGGGGACTTGTGCTGAAAAAGTGCAAAGATCGAAATAGCGAAGGATATGAAGCCGGACAAAACTGATCGTTTGAATTATATTGATAACAAAAATCTGCCTCTCCTGTTCAAAAAAATACTAAACACTTGACACTTCAATCTTTAAATAAAAAATTAACGAAATAAAAAATTGATAATATTTTAAGGTTTTTTACATTCTAAGTGAGAATTTTCGAATGTCATTTTTTCCCAGAAGTTTTCTCACTAGACTGAAGTTTTGACGGTTTTCTTGATTTTTGAAATCGCCTGAGACAGGAAT
Organism: Oikopleura dioica; assembly: GCF_907165135.1. Lineage (NCBI taxonomy): Eukaryota > Metazoa > Chordata > Appendicularia > Copelata > Oikopleuridae > Oikopleura > Oikopleura dioica. Next base: position 643,252 of record NC_137291.1, read on the forward strand.
GATCTTTTTCTTGGCGAGAATTAAAAGTCTTAGGCTAAGCCGGAGTGACATTTTGAAGAAGCTGGGTGCTGTTCTGACTCAGAAAACTGTGTTGAATCTGACATATCTTTGTGATTCCAGGGACGAAACCCCCTTGGTTAGGCTTTAGGGGGTCCAGGGGGGCGCCACTTGGGCTAGGCTTAAGGGTAAGGGTTAGGGGTATCATACGAATTCTAGCCAAATTATAAAAGAATTTGTCCTATACCCATTTTAGTTGCATACTCCCTTGCGGCATATATATGGGGAAGAGATCATAAGTCATGATTTTCGAGATGCTCTAGGGTCACTTGGGTCCTCTAATCCTGGGGGTCCGGACCTGTTACGTTCAGTTTTTTACATAATCGTAAGATTCTTTTTTTTTCTTATAATCTCCAAAGATAGGATTCTTTATCGTTTTTATTTTATATTTCTGTCATTATTTCAGCCGGCTTTTCTTTTGATATTGCTGAATCATTTAACCATCATGGAAAGGGATAAGTTTTCATTTATCTGAGCTCTTTATCCCGCTCTATTGAAATAATTCCCTTCAGACGGTCCCTTCTGAAAGAACATGAATCGAAGTATATGTAACTTATCGAAAAAATTGATCATTGATCCTCCTGACGATCAGTCAGAAAACAGATTCTTGGGATAAACATTCTGCTCAGAAGCCCACACTTGTACGACTTGTGACGGCGCTGTTGAACACGGACATAAAACCTGCTCGCGTCTCAGAAGAATCAACAAACGGAGAACGAAAAACAACGAAAACTAGCAACAAAGAAAAGCTCAAAATGAATCTTCTATTACTATTCATCGCCATTTTCACCGACAGTATTTTCGCCAGTCCAGTTTTGCGGCGAACAAGAAGGGATCTCATCAGCTGGAATCGATATCAAAACAACATCAACAAACACAACAGAGCCTTGTTCATCCAAGACGAGCCATTGTACAGAAAACACAGTCACAAACGCCATGCATTGGACAAAAACGAAATGAGCTATCTTCAAGACCTCTACGAACAAGCTCTTCAAATGGCATTCAGAGGACCGAAGAAATAATGAAACTTTCATTTTCCTTCCTTTTTCTTTTACAAATAGGATATTTGATAGAAGGAGAAGGAATTTTTGCCTGCAAAAAAATGATTGTGTATGTTCATAAATAAAATTCTGCTGAAGTAAAGCATCAAAAATCGTCATAATCGAGCAGGGCTCATTTGAAATGAGTCATTTCTTTTCAAGCAGAAATCAAGGAAGACTATTTGTCAGTGTGAAATTTTCGGATGCCCATCCTCCAACAGGACACGGGTCAGAATGAAAGCTCTGTAGCTCTCGAATCGCCAGGAAATGAACTGCTCCGGCTCCGACGGCGAAAATGTGAAAAATCTAAAAAGGTTTGACGGTCCCGCGATTTGAGAAAAACTTTACTTGATGGCTATGGAAGAAAATATCGAATTTTCCGGGGAAGAATCGCTCTGGAACTTCAGTAGCGTAAATGAGGACTCCTGTGGTTCCAGAAGAGAAGAATATGCAGAGCAATGAAAAGGCTTCTTCATTAAAAGCAACATCGATTCCGTGCTGAAATTTTTTTTTTTAATTTTTTTTATTTTTTTGAAAATTTGTTGAAAATTTTTTGAGTATTTTCGAAAATCTTTTGGAATTTTTTTTTTGAAATTTTTTTAATTTATGAATTTTCGAGGAAGGAAAACGAGTCGAAAGTTTTTTTTCTTCTTTTTTTTAAATACCTTAAAATAAGCATGAAACGTCGGAAAAATTGTCAAAAGCCCAAGACTCATAAAAGCAACAGCCCGACACGGTCTGTACTCCGTCCTTCCAAAAGCCTTGAATCTGCTCATCGTCAAAATGCCAACAGAAACAACGCACAAAGTGATCATGTAAGCAGATTGCGTCGTTGAATCACAGCGAAAGGAGAAAAAGATGATCGGCAAAAATCCGAAAAGCGCGTAAAACAGGATTCCGGTGTAGTCGAGTTTTTCGGAGTGCTTGGCGATTTTCGGGGAATGGCATCGAACTGTGTGGAAGTGGAAGGAAAAGGCGAAGCAGAGCGTGGCAGAGGCAACTGATAAGCATATCTGACGGCTCAAATAGCGATAAATTGAAAAAAAGGGTTGAAAAATTGGGGTAGCGTCAGGAACCGACAAAAAATTTCGACCAATTTTGCGTGGGCGGCTAATCGGCTGCTGATTGGCGTGTGAGCCGAACCTGGGCTTCTGATTGGTTAAAAACTTCTACGCAAAAATTGTTAAAATTTTTTGTCGGTTCAAGACACCTCCCCGAAAAATCGACTAAATAATCATATTTTTTGAGCCTTGCCAAAATATTCTCCAAAATACTAATACTAAGTGGGTTGAAAATTGCAACAAAAAATAAAACAATGAATCCAATAAAGCCTAGAAAATGCGACCAAATGTTGCCAGTTTCAGTATGCAATCGAAACCAAGAGCTGTAGCACAATTTGAATGATTCTAGCGGCGGTCGCATTGAGCCAAGAAGATAACGAGAACTAAAAAACCATGTCAAAGTGTCTTCGCTGATAAGAACCTTATCATCCAATCAGGAACATCATCAATACCGACCAAAGCCCAATTTCGATCGAGGCCAAAATATTCCTGCGATTTGACATGTTCCGGGTCTTTCAAAAGCTCAGCCATTTTCGATTCTCTCTCGTTTCCTAGATTTACTTCTCTGCATGAATTTCGAGATGGTTGCCAAAACGTAAAATCGGCACAGAATGTAAATAGCGCTCTGTTTGATTTTGTTAGTCAGTCCGCGCGCAATAATTAATTACAGTGATTCTTCTTTCCTGATGAAGTAGATAATTTTATTATTGATATTTTGCAAGTTTTTTTTTCTTTTATTTTATTCATTTCACAAAATATAAATTGAATTTTTATTAAGTTTCGAATATTTTCCTAACTCTTTGTCGTCATTCTATCTTCTCTTTAATGCAAATTGCATAAGCCCTGTTTCCGAATTCTCGACCAGCAAAAACATTTCCGTTGTAAAAATATGCTCCTTTCAGGCAGAGTTGCAAATTTTGATTAATTTTTCTGAGCTGAGCTGAGCTGAGCTGGCCTTTTTCAGAGGTCATTGAGCGGAGCCAAGCTGAGCAGACCCTAATTAGAGCTGAGCTGAGCTGTTTTTTACTGTTGTTTTGGTAGTAAAATTGTATTCAAATCATTGAGCTGAGCTGAGCTGAGCAGAACAGACCATGTTCGAAAATAATTGAGCTGAGCTGAGTTAAAATTGTCTCAGCTGAGCTGAGCTGAGCGACTGCTCAGCTCACTCAGCCAGCTCAGCTCACTCAGCCAGCTCAGCTCACTCAGCTCAGCAAATTTGCAACTCTGCTTTCAGGCGATTTGGATTATGCGGACACCACGGCAGTCCTATATTTTCGCTTATATTCTTTGTTGGGATCTCTCTTGTGCGATATCCAGTAAGAATCGTCACTCTTTTCGATGGTCTTTCTGCTGTTCGCTTCCAAGAATTCCCTTCCAGTAGGGAATTTGCATTGTCATCATTCCAAAGATCGTGTTTTGCAAGAAATGATGCATTGATCTTGAAAAGAAATAATGAAATTTTTTCACCAAAGTAAGAATTTTTAACATACTTTCAGCAATTCACAATTGACAGTTTTGTTCACTTGGATTAAAACTTTGTCGCCGTCGAAAACTCGCTCTTTGCAGATGAATTCGAATCCAGTCTCATCCGTCACATCGTCAGTCACATGATTGTTGAGGCAATCCTCCGGCAAGCCAAGACCTTGTTTTCCAAGTGCACAGTCTCGGCAAATAAGCACATAGTCTTTTCTTCTCTTTGCTGTTTCAAGTTCGCTTTCGATTTTCCGGCGGATTTCGTCGTCAATGTCGGTGAACTCGTAATTGGCAGTGTATTCAGCGTAGATCCAGTATTTTAATCTGGATATTGTAATAAACGCAGGAATCGGCGAGATTCGGCTGATCGGTTTTCGCAAAAGAGAACTGTTCTGCTTGAAACAAAAAGCTTTTGATTCGTCATATGCTAAATTTTCAAAAGTGAATAAAAGGCCATTTTTATTTAAAAAATAAAAATGTTTTTTTTAGTAATTTTTTCTCCCCCCCCCCCCTCCCGTCAGCTTTTTTCGAAAAATCTAATTTCGGAATTTTAAAATTTTAACCCCGGAAATGGATTCTTCAGGTGAAAAAACAATTTTGAGGCTGCATTTTTTGGGGGTCTATCTCGACTCCTTCGCCCCCAAAATCGCATTTGAAAATTGGACTTTTCGCCAAAAATTGACGAATTTGCCCTAATTTTGCCAAAAATATTGATTTTCTTGGTCAAAAATTCCTCTTATCATGTTTTTGGAGCAAATTTAACCTGAAGACGCATAAAGAACCAAAAATATTGTTTTTTTAAAAATTTCAATTTTTCGAAGGAAAATGCTGACGGGGGGTCCTTAAGTATCAGCTTCTTGTTTTTTTCACATACTGAGCCTCGTAGTTGTTAGGATTGCTGCTCTTTTATTTCCGTCGAAGAAAGCATCAACTTCCACGGATGAGCCGAGACTCAAGTAGAATTCATCAAACAAGTCTTTTTGATTCTCGGTTAAAGAAATCGGTTTGACAAAATTCGCGCTTTCCTCTTCATTGATAGGACTAGTCTCTTCTTCAGTCGCAATAAGAGGTTCTTTCGCTTCTTCTTGTTTTGAAGCAAACTGAAGAATGAAGAAAACGGACAGTCCAATTAGAGCAGCGCTAAAAAATCTCTTGTTTTATGAAATTATGAATAACTACCAAAGTAGGAAAGCTAGAAAAACTAAAATAATAGTCTTCTTTTCCATTTTATTTATCAGTTTCGAAATTCGAATGTTAAGGCCGAGAACAAGACTTCCTTATCTGACAATTTCCACTCAAGCGGCAAAAACATATTCAAAAGCGCCTCGCTTATCCCCTCATTTTAGTTTGTCAATATAAAAGAGAAAGAGAAGCCATCTAAAATGGCTCTCAAAATACAGGAGAAAGAATCTGCCAAAAATTTGCCAAAAAGAGAATTTCAAGAAATTTATTGTTTGAAAGAAAAGATATCAGATGAACTTTATCAGGCGTTTCTTTTTTCAAGTTTCACTCAGAAGAAGTGTATCGGTCCTTGTTCCAGAACCACTTGCCCTTGATCTCGGCCTTCACAGTTTGGCAAAAATCAGTTTGGGCTTGTCGACCAGCCGCATCCGTAGCGAAGCAGGTTCGGCAGACAGAAGGTCGAATCGCGTCGTTTTTGTCGGTAATCAGTTTCGTGCACATTTTTCGGTTGTCTTTCTTGTCGTTTTCGCACGCTTGAAGAGCCTTTTTTGTGTTTTTTTTTACGAAAAAAATCGAATTCAAAGCTTATATTTTACCATAATAAGAAGCTTTTTTGGGGAGGAGTTTGGGACCGACAAAAAATTCGACAAATTTGCGTGGGTATTTTCAACCAATCAGAAGCCCGGATTGGTTCACCGGCGAATCAGCGGACGAGAAGCCGCCCACGCAAAATTTATCGAAATTTTTTTGTCGGTTCCGGGCGCCATCTCTTTTTTTTCTAGATAAAAAACACATTCCTTGCAGCCCATTTCGACGAATTCGACAACTCCGCCTCTTCGTCTTTCAATCAGCTGGCAGCTTTCTTCATTGGCGAGGCAGTCGACTACTGTTGCGTTTCCGACGCAGTCCTGTTAATAGATCTCACGATTAATAATAATGGGGGGCTTACTTCATAGTTCTCAGCGATGCAAGTGGTGCAGGCAGAATCAACAGCATCAGGATCGACAACAGCTCTTTCCGTGACAACAGTCGGATCAGGCTGGACTTGAATCCCATAAACAGCTTGAATGTCATCTGGACTGCTCTGGGCGGCGGTGAATCCGAAAAAAACAAGAGCTGCTTTGATCATTTTGTTTTTTCTTTGAATCGTTACTATTTGCGATGAAAAGTCTAGTCAGAGTCGGTATTTATGCTCTGGAGAAGACCGTGACTGAGAGTCTTAGGGTGGATTTCAATGACCGCATGACGCAAGAAACTGTTGGCAGCGTTACTTGCTGCTCAACTTGCGGAAATGAGAAAGTTTGGCAGTTTTAGAAATGGTTCAAATAATGCAAACTATACAAAACAGAATCTTTTCTACCGATGATTTTGATGATAGCCACGAGAAATAAGCGACACCAAGCGAGCAGATTTCCTTTTTTGTGCCTGGAGGACCCCCCTACTGGAAGAGTTCAAAGCTAAAAGAAGAATGATATTTTCCTGGAGATTTTTCCGTTTGCTGATTTCTCGGCACTTGAACAAAGTAAAGGCGCACAGTTTTATCATGTGAGCCTTCGGAGGACCCCGGAGGACTTCAACTGATGGAAGAATTTGAATAGAAATTAGTTATTTTTATTCTTTATTTTAAATCATTCGTAAAAATTCCGTATTCTAGAATCGATAGCGAAAATTCATTCAGTCTTCTTTCGCAGCGTGTAGAAAACCCATTTCTCATGATAGCTTGGAACAGAAACCGCTTCACTGGAGATTTCAACATTTAGCGAGTTGAGAATGGCACGATATTCTTCAATTCCATGCGTTGATCGGTAAGCGTGGCCTTGAGTGGTGTAGATTCCATCTTCGGGGAGGAGGAGCATGCATTTGTTTAAAATAAGCTTCATGAAATCCCTTGGAATAACGTTTTTTAGCGCGAGATTTTTGATGTGTCTTACCATTGGTTGTCGTTTTCTTTTTCGTCAGAAGCATCAACTGGAATAGCAGTCAAGTCGGAAATGATAAAGTCAAACTTTTTTCCTTCTTCGCCATATCTCGTCAATCGAGGGACACAGTCTTCCGCAAAGATTTCATACCCTTCTCCCTTGAACTCGTCTTAATTTGTGGTTAAAGATTTGAATTGAAAAAGAGGAGTTTACCCATGGCATCTCCGCAAGTAGCTCTCATGTGTTTTGCGCAAGCTTTCATGACCATTTCATCAATGTCGATCATTTCAATGTACTAAGCAAATAAAACCCTCGGGTCAACAAAAAACCCACCTTTGGTTTGGTCGGCGAAAGATTGCGAAGATAGTTGATAATTCCACCATCTCCACCGCCAAGAATCAAGACATTCTTTCCCGTAAAATCGAATGTCTCACTCCCGCAAATTGCTTTTGTATAGGCAATGTCGCTATCTGCCAGATTCGGGTCATCATCGAGAAGGAGGTAGGAGCCGAAGTTGTTTGAGCGGTAGATTTTGATGTCTGAAATTTTCTTTCGCCCTGAATTTCAAACATGGGAAGAGGAACTTGCCTTGGAAAGGAGATTTGTCGTGAAAAAGGAGTTCCTGAAAGTCGTTTTCGACAACGGTTCCATCGCAATTTTGAATGTAAGGGTTCCACTCCAAGCCTCTCTTCAATGGCGGCGTCTGAAGATTTTTTGAGCATTTATCTCTAGAAAAATATATAGTTACGAAGACGGTAGAAGTGGCGTTCTTCTCCTCAAGTTCTTTTTTCAATAAATCTGCAAGTTGTTGAACACGAGCGGCTCCACTGATCGTTGCATAAAGCTTTCCAGGGGATGCTTGAGTAAAAAAGGTCCCGATCCGTGAAAAAAATACAAAAATACCTGGATACCACTGAATCAACAAGCTAAGTCCATCGCTGCCCGTGTACAAAACTGTGCCCGCAATGTCCTTCACATTCCAAGTCTGGAGGGTCAGACCCAAATCGACAAAAGCAGCTGAATTGGACAAAAGTTCAATTGTCTCGCCGCACGGTTTTTCGCAGTTGAAATCGACGAGGATCGACTGAAATTGAAGCGGTTTTTCTTTTTTGTAAGAAACTTTTTATTTAATTACGAATTTTTCTTTAAATAATTTTTTTAATATTCTGAAATTTTTTTAATAAAATATTTAATAATAATTTTGTTAAAAATTTTAATAATTTTTTTTGCTTGATTTCATAATTTGACTTGCATTCTTCTTTTTTTCGAATTTTTTTCTATGAAATTTTTCTCTTATTTGACCAATCGATAACCTGCTCACGTGCAAACCGCTTTTTATTTACCTTGATCATTTTTCTGTTTTCTTTGTTTTTGCGTCTCTCCGACAAATTTTCCGTGAAATTCTTTCACTTGAAATTTTGGACTCTTTCTTTTTCTGTTTGGAATTGACCCAAACGAAAATGAGTATTTAGCGAGAAGAGCCTTTTGTAGCTGTTAGAAAATGAATTATTGAGCAAACGATGAGCCGGATATTTACTTTTTATTTTTTCTTGCCCTTTATATTGAGGCGAACAAATTTCAATTTAAAAAACGATCAGTTTTTGTAAATACAAAGGATGCGCGCATTTCTGTTTCGAAAAATCTCCAGATTCTCTTTTTGAACCAGACGACAAGTACCCATAGACTCGAAGTCGCACAATTTGAGTCCTGATTCAGTCAAGTTTTCAGAGAGTTTCCAGCCAGAAACAATCCTCGCATAGCCTCCGTTTCCAATACTTTTGGACGCCCAAGTTTCTGAAAAGAGTGGTCTCCGTTTGCCAAAGTCCCCGTTTGCCCAAGTCGCCGTTTGCCCAGCTTGGGGAAACGGCGATGTGAAAAAAATTTATATTAATTGATCATTAAACATTATTTGGCTTCCTCGATGTCAATTCTGGCTTCTTCAACGCCAATCCTGGCTTCACCAACATCAATCATGTCTTCCCCAATATCATCGTCACTATATCAATCATGGCTTCTTCGTCGCCAATACTCGTTTCACCGACTTTAAACATGGCTTCTCCAATGTCCATCCCGGGTTCTACGACGTCAATCCCGATTTCTCAAACTTCAATCCCGACTTCTCCAACGTCGATCCCGCTTCAAGAAGCCATGATCAACATTCGAGAAGCAATGATTGACAACGGAAAGCCGGGACTGACGTCTGAGAAGCTAGGATTGAAGTTAGTGACGCCCGGATCAGCATTGAAGAAGCCGGGATTGATGCTGGAGATGCCAGGATTGAAGTTTGAGCCACCAAGATTGACGTCTGAAAAGCTAGGATCGAAGTTAGTGAAGCCATGATTTACTTTGAAGAAGCCAATAAATTGAAATTATATGATCAATCAATTAAGATTAATTCACATCGCCGTTTCCCCAAGTCACCGTTTCCCCAAGTTGGGCAAACCAAGATCTTGGGCAAACGGCGACTTGGGCAAACGGAGATCACTCTTCTGAAAATCAATTTGATCAATTTTTATTTTGCCCTACCGCCTTTGAAGTTATTATCGAGAAGATGGTAGTCTTGAAAATGAGTGATATTTATCTTCTGTAAATCGCATAAAATTTCTTGACTCTGATAGAGAACTGCTCGTCCCAATTCGTCAGTCGTGTTTTTGCAAAGATATTCCTTCCGAAATCCTAAGAAGATTTTTAGTAAAAATATTTGTTAAACACTTCCACTGTTAATTTTTTAGAGGGAACGAGACATGGAGAAAAGCCCGGTATGGAAGGTCTCCCAATCAACTCTAATGTTTGATGCTCCTGAACAAAGCTCGTCATAAGATCATCCAGAATCGTTTTGCTGAAAACATATTTTTTTACGTTTTGTTGATTTGTCGAACCTTATTTTGTTTGAAGCTTCGATTGTCTTTTCAAAATAATCACACTCTGATTCAATCCAAATCTGTCTACTACTAAGAAGATTTGAATTGGCAAGCTCGAACCAAGGCAAAAACGCTCCTTTTTCTTCGCAAAACTGCTTTGCTTCAGAGGGATTTAACATCTTTCTCAGTTCAAAACCGATCAAGAATAAAAATAACAATAAGCCCTATTCCTTCGTCATATGGAACCATAATCCGCTCATTGACTATTAAGCCTTTGAAAACCTCGCCCGAGGAACTGACGACTGTGATGTTTGACACATCTTCCTCCATGATTGTACTTTGGATTGGTTTGGCCATTTGATCCAAAAATTGGCCCTCAAACTTGCCAAGATCTCCAGCAGGAACTTGCCTCATTTGTTGGGAAAGCACTTAAAATGCACAGAAGTGATATGAATTTACTGTTCAATAATACTTTTTTTGATGAAGGGTTTATTGGCCGGGCGCCCTTAAATGACTGTGATCTATTAGCCCTTAGGTTAGGGTTAGGTTTAATGGACTTAGGGTACCTGCTTGGGTTAGGGTTAGGGTTAGGGGTTGAACCTAAGGAGGGATCCCGCGCAGAGTTCCGAATCACTTTACTTTAACTTTGAAGTGAAGTTACTTTGAAAAAATAACTTCATTGCCATATTGAAGTGAAGTAAAGTGATTTTATTTTTGAGAAAAATAAAGTGAAGTGATTCCGAACTCTGATCCCGGGGGCGTTGCCTCCTTGGTTAGCTTAGGGTTAGGGTTAGGCTGCCCGACTTTTGACCCTACTCCTTTTTTCTCTTACTTACCGGCAGGATGGCTTTTGTTTATCATATTCAAAGCCGGTTTTGTAATCATCAACCTGAAATTGCACTTAGCTCATTTATCTCAATTAGCTTACATTGTTAGAGCGAAAGGAAACAAAACAAAAATCCATGTTTTCCGAAAAAACAGCTCTCTTAAAACCGTCTCATCCATATCTGAAGTTATCTTTCTCGAAGTCGCATGGGATCAAAGCATAGTTCCAATTCGTTAACTGTCAGTAGAGAGCGTTACGGTTGATGAATTTCGACACACTTATGTTTCGATAATTTGTTTATTACATTTTTCTTCAATCCGCGCTCTTCCAGCGAGAAAAGTCCTCCGCCTCGCGCGCCGTCCCCGCTGTCCTCCGACCCCGATTCTCGAAAAACAAAATTAGCGAGCAATAAAGAAAAATGGGATGCGAGAAATGCGTGGTCGGAAAATTGCCACAATGTGATTTGAAATTAGTTTCGAGCTGTTTTGAAGAAGATTTGAAGGGAAGAGAATTGCAGCATATTTCGGCGCTGGAGCATATTTGCTACGATTGTTTGAATTTTCTTCAGAATCAGGTATTTTTCGGAAGTTTTTAATTCAAAAATGGGATCGAGAACCTGTGTATAAACCTGAGTCAGGGCCTCAGCGGGGTTAACAGGACCCTGACTCAGGTTTTTACTCAGTTTTCCGGGCCCGAATGCATACCCTTAATTTTTCAACGCAAATTTAAGGACACCTGCTACAAAGAATGGAAAACCCGCTGGGAGCAGGATTCCTTATCCCAAGGCACAGTAAAAACATATCTGACGGAAAAATTCTTTCCTTACTGGATCCAGGCAGGGCTCAATTTTCTTTCTCCTTTTTGGGAAAAAATTCACACTTCATAAAAAAAACCTAAAATTGAGCCGCAATAAAAAGTGCATCGACTGTCGAAAATGGCGGCGAGTTCAAACTGCGCATTTGAAAGAAGATAAAATTATAGAAAACGATGTGGATGAAGAATTCCTGCAGAAATATAATTGCGACATGGGACATCTGCTTTTTGAGAAGAAATATTCAAAAGAAGGAGCGAAGTATTCAATTTCAACGCTTAGCAGGTAAAGAAAACGGGCATTTTTGAGCGGAAATTGAGCGGTATTCGATTCTGCTAGATTTCGATCTTAGTCTCTCGCGATTTCGAGCGAACTTTCAGCAAGTTTTTCACCAGATTGTCCGCTCCTTTCCGCTCGTTGCCAATTTCGGACTTGTTTTTGAGCGGATATCGATCGTTTTCCGCTCAATTTTGCCCCTTTTCGTCTCAATTTTTACATTTCTGAAGTAGGTCCTGTGAGCCGCAAGAAGAACTCAATCCAATCACCAAAGAACTGTCCTTCATCAACACTATTTGCTACCCTCCTCTTTTAAAATTCTCCCCAGCGGAAAAGCTCTTCAATGGATACTACCCAGATGGAGTTGGCCAATCTGTTATCGATAGTTCGAGGTTTTTAAGCCTCTTGACCCCTTTTCTTAATTTTTTCTTTCAGAAAATGCGAGCTTATCGACAACGACGACGAGAAAGGAACTCCAAAGAAAAAGACTCCTCGAAAAATCTACCGCAACCGTTTCTTCCCCTCTCGCAAGCCAAGAAATACCAACTCGAAAAACAGCTGTTTCAGTCTTCGCAATCGCCGTCCGTTCTACCAGCCTGGCGACAACCCAGCAGCCTTGACGCTCAAGCCCGATTCTTTCGAACCAGATGAAGTTGCACACTATCAATCCTTTCCTCCCGCCGCGCAGAGATTGATTCTAGCGGTGAGAAATCTCGTCGTTTCGATGTGGTCTATTTCTCCAACGATTTTGGTGACCCCAGAGAGCTGCATGCAAAACGCGATTATAAGAGGATACATTCGCGCCGCTCTCCCAGAACTGTTCAATCTTGTTATAGAATTTCTTACGATAAAGGGAATTATCAACTTCGGCATCTTTGAGGACATCCCAAGGCCGTTGGTTCTGAAGAACATTCCGCTAGAGAAAAGAGAAACGATCGTTGTAATCGGAGCTGGACCATCAGGAATTTCTACGGCTAGACAGCTGCATAACTTTGGATTCAATGTGAAGATTCTAGAGGCGAGGAAGAGAATTGGCGGACGAGTTCATGATGTTTGGGCTCCTAAGGTTAGTTGGGAAGGAAAAAGCTCTCTTATCGTCCATTTTTAGGTAGCTGCAGGAGCAATGGTCATCAACGGCTGCCAAAACAACCCAATTATCACCATGAGTCGTCAAATCTACCACGATGTCCACATCCTCGGGAGCCAATGCGACCTTTTTGTCAAATCCGAATCGATCGCTCGAGGACCAGATTTGAGAATGGAGCATCATTTCAACACAATTTTGGATATTTTATCCGACTGGAGATTGGACAAGAAAGAGGACATTCCACTCATCGACGCGATTAACCTCGCTCACAAAGAATACGTCAGTCAAAGCGCAGAAAGATACTCAAAAACAGAAATGAAACTGCTCGACTTTCACATCAACAATTTAGAATACGCCTGTGGAGCGAGCCTTTCTAGCGTTTCAGCGCTCAATTGGGATCAAAATGAGCGTTTTCCGCAGTTCGGTGGAGATCATGCGATCGTGACATATGGATTTTCTGATGTTTTGGAAGAACTGTCAAAACCGCTGAATATAGAGTTTGAAAAACCAGTGGCGAGTATTGATCATTCTGGGGAAAAGGTGGTCGTCGAGACGATTCATGGGGAGAAAATTGAGGCCGATAGGATTGGATGCAGATAAATGATAGAGCTTTAAGCCGCAAGCGGTTTGCAATTTTGTAGAATGGGTTGAAATAGGCCTTTTTTATCCATTTCAAAGATGCGTCGTGACAATCCCACTCGCCCTCATGAAAAAGAAAACCATCAAATTCACCCCTGACTTATCCCCGCGAAAATGGCGCGCTGTAGAAAACATCGGCGCCGGCCTGATAGAAAAATGCCTCCTCCGCTTCGATTCAAAATGGTGGAGTTACAAGATCGGTGGCGCTGATTTCTTTGGCTCCATCAGCGTTTCTGGCTCCGACTCAGGCGTCGACGCTGATGATGAACACGATACTTCGGGGATTTTCAATGTGTTTTACGATATTCCATCGCCTGAGAGTGATCATTTTACGCTGATGTCGATCGCAGCTGGAGCTTCGCTTGATATTTATCATTCGATGAGTGATAAACAACTCGTTTCTAGCGCGATGGCGACGCTTCAAGGCAAGGGTCAATAAACAAGCCTTTTTATCCTATTTTACGCCCGTTTTTCAACAAATTTTGACCCTTGAAAAAAGAAATCTTCAAGGAAATCACGGTCCCAGAGCCTCTGAGCTTCCACATTACTCGCTGGGGAAAAGAGGAATACTCGCAAATGAGCTATTCCTTTATCAAACTCGGTTCAACCGGAAAAGATTACGACGAAATGGCAGAACCAGCTTCCGATCGATTATTTTTTGCTGGAGAAGCCACCAATAGGTGCATTCTTCAGCTTTACTAATTGTTAACTGTATGTTTAAGGCACTTTCCACAGACAGTGACAGGAGCTTACCTGTCGGGAGTTCGCGAAGCAGCGAGAATTTTCAAGCTAGAACACAAAAAACTCAACCCTGATTCGAAATTCTACGGTGACTCGATTTTCGAACAGACTTCGCTCCTCCCTCAGGTAAAGAAATCATCCCTTTTCTTCCCTCATCCTTCTCAAAGAAGCGAAAGAGCGAGTCGATCCACCAAAAACCGCCTTCAAAGAAAATCGAACGACGAAAATCTGAGCCAATTCCGACCATGTAACCTCTAATATTTAATCTTGTTATTCCTTCCTTATTTTTTCATATTCACATGTTCTTCTTCCAAAGCTTTACCTTTTTCTCACTGCCTTCATTTTTATTCGATTCTGCTGCAATATCCTTATTATATTTTCTAATGCTTGAATTAATGCTGAAAATTTTGATTCAAGAATTCGAAACTTTCAATTTTCAGATGTACTGACAGGAAAAAAGAAAAGGGATTGAAATGGCCCGATTTTCTCATGTTTCAGGACTGATAATTTTCCTCCTAGCGCTGGTTTTTCTTCTTATAATCGACTTGCATAGGTAAGTTCCTCGCTCGACCCCTGTTTCTACGTGTTTTCAAGTAAATCTTCAACTGCCAGAAGCCTCAAAGAGCGCCTCTCATTTTCCATCCCTCAAGAGTCACCAGCTGTACTTCATGAAGAATTCGTCTCGTCGCTAGAAAGTCCAATCGTCGTTTACAACCGCGTTCCAAAAACTGCCTCCACTGCCTTTACCCATCTTCTCTACGACCTAACCAAAGGTAAACACCCTTTTCCCGGCTCTTATTTTCAAAATGCGCTAGAAAACTCAATCTACGTCATCCATGTAAATACAACTGTGCCTAAACAGAATGCCGCAATCATGTCTCTCCACGATCAAATGCTTCTTCGACAAAATATGACGACTTGGGGCCTTACTCCTGCCTTTTATCATGGTCATTTCGCCTTCTTCAACGTCCCAAATGTCTTCTGGATCAATTTAATTCGGTAAAAGCAACCTTCTATTGTCTTTTTTTCTATTCGGAATATCTTCAGGAACCCATTTGACCGCCTGGTTTCGAACTACTATTTTCTACGATATGGTGACAACTTCCGAAAAGGACTTCTGAGAAGTAAGAACGGCGATACGACGACTTTCAACGAATGCGTGGAGAAAGAGTCAAGCAAAGACTGCTCCATTCAGAAAATGTGGATTCAGGTAATTCGACTCAAAGTCACTTGATATCACCTGCAGTCCTGTAGATCCCTTTCTATGTCTAAGGACGTCAATTGTTTTTGATATCTGATTTTAATGAAATTAATAGATATCCATTTATCTAAAGCCATTTTGAGCAACATTTTATGGCTCTCTAAATCCTCAGATGTTCCTTAGATGCCCCTCAGCCTTATTAAATGTCTGCACATCTCTGTAGATGTAAATAGGGTACCCTAGATGGATCTAGCTTTCCTTCGACCTCCGTGGGTGTCCGTAGACGTCCCTGAACGTCTCCAGATGTTTAAAGCTTTCCTTTAATGTGTCTTGACTCAAGATGCCTGTGGACGCTGTTGAATAGAAGTAAAAGGTTAAATTCATCTTCAGATTCCTTATTTCTGTGGCCAAGTAGCAGCCTGCTGGGAACCTGGAAGCCAGTGGGCTCTTGATCGAGCGAAGCAAAACGTCCTCGAACACTATTTTCTCGTTGGAACAACTGAAAATCTGATGCAGTTTGTAGAAGTCCTGGAGAACGAAATTCCTGCAGTTTTCAAGGTATTTTTCAAGCTTTTATTATGAAATAAAGTTTGATTCAGGGTTCGTATGAGAAGTTTAAAAAGCAAGAGCCAATTCGAAAAACGATTCACAAAGATGAAATAACAGAGGAAACGAAGGCGAAATTGAGCAACACGCGAATTTGGAGAATGGAGTTTGATTTTTACAACTTTGTCGTCAAAAATTTCAATCTCAGTAAGTTCCTTTCTTATGATTTTGAATGAAAGATTTTAATGAAATTCTGGAATTCGGAATCTTGGTCGAATTTCTTCGGCAATAAACGAGCAAACTAAGTGAACAATATTGATGAAGAATAAAATGTGAACTATTAGCAAACAAGCAAGAATGTAGAACAGAAGCATTAATACCCGTTTTAGTCTACACGAGGTCGATAACAGATGGAAAACTGACGAAAAAGAACTTTTTCTACGAAAAAATCTACGGCCCAACTGGCAAAATCGTCAAATAGTTGCCTCTTTTTTCTCTTTTTGCTGTCTTACTTTATGTGCTTGTATATATTGCTTGATACTTGTTACTTCTGAATCCTTCCTGTCCAGAAACTAAAAAATCTGTTGCCTTCTTCTTCAAAAATCGAAATAAATATATGAGTGAAAATGGAAATTCCGTGATGATTTTATCCAAGAAAAAACGAGGAATAAATCATCCAAAATATTGATTAAAGTAGCTAAGAAGGGGCTTTCCCCGAATTTGCAGAGTAAAATCGCGGTTAGCAGTCTCGACCTGCTTATTTTGAATATTTCTTATATCAAGCAAATTTCCAGTGAATTGATATTTCCCAAACAGCAACCCGATAACGAAATAAACGGACTTAATCCTGCCCCGGCGATGCGCTTATCTACGTAATGTCCGATAATTTTCCCCCTTTCTGAATTTTGAAGAGCTGAGACTTCACTTTAGAGCTTTAGTTTTTTGAAAAAAAATGAGAGATAAATTATTTATTTTTACACTATCTCCATTTTTATTCGAGCAGGTAGAGGCACAAAAGTGGAAGAACAAGTGGAAGACCAAGTGGCAGACGAGCGGGAAATGAGATTGAAATGAGCTTATAAAAGAGAGTTGACGAAAAACATGTTTTTTTGGCTTGTGACACCCTTAATCAAATCTCCAAAAAGTAAAGTCAACAGCTTTATCAAGTTTGTCCAATCTCCAAAAAGCACCAAAGCAGTTGTCGCCTCCTCCACCACCAAAGCTCCAACCACCACTTCAACAACAACCACAACAACGACCACAACAACGACAACAACAAACAATTTCTCATCCTGTGAATTGAGCGATGATAGCCTCAAAGCTGTTAGTATTTGTTCTCCATCAACTTTCGGAGTCGATATTCATACTTGCGTTTTTGCCGATTTGAACATGGCGCCAGGTGATGTTTTCTTCGCTGGAGCAGATGGTCTTTCGACGGTTGCTGATGGAGCATCGGCGAATAATACCTGCCAGGGGACCCTTAGTGATGATGGAACGCACTACAACTTCGCAATCAACGGAGAAATCCGCGACTGCGGCACTGAAATCTCTTCAAACGGCACCCACATTGTCTTCAGCAATAGCCTCCGCGGAACAGCTGGAGAAATCCTCGGGAAAATCACTCGACAGCGCGTCATGAATGTTCAATTCGAATGTCATTTTGAGAAGGTTCAACGAGTCGCGCTGGCGGATCCGATTGTCGCGAATTTGTTCCAAGTGACACTTGATAATGGAGAAGATTTGTCGGAGTTTGATGTGTCTTTTGGAATTTATGAGGATGACTCTTTCAGGAACGCATAATCAATACGAATTGCGGATCTTTTTATTCTAAAGGGAATGTTTTCGATAACGGATTTTTTATTCAGAGCTCTGATTGAACGGCTTCCAAAATGCCCTGATCTGGCCAATCAACGCTCTGAATGAAAGAGTTGATGTTCAAAGCACCATTATCATGCTCTGAAAGCTCCTTCTTGGCTTCCAATGCTACAACAAACGTCCCAAGCGACATTTACCTCGGCGTCAGTCTCGACAATTCAACACCTGGTTACGTCATTCAAATCGAAGAATGCTGGGCTACTCCAAGGTAAACCCGTTTTCTCAGCTAATTTCTCAATTCTTCAAGCGACAACGCAGAAGACGCGCAAAAATACATGTTCATGGAAAACTTCTGCCCAGTCCAAACCGAGTTCGACATTGGCGTCATCAAAGTTTTCGAAAACGGCGTCGGCGATTTCGCGTCTCTTAGACTTGAATCTTTCATTTTTGAAAATTCGACCGAAGCGTTTTTTCACTGCGCTGTTCAAATGTGCGATGAAAATGCAGGACCTTGCATTCCGAATTGTGGAGCGAGAAGAAGAAGAACCGCCGGAGAGAGCGAGGAGGATAGAATTTTGTTGTCTGTTGGAATCACTGGTGAATAAATTCATTTACTTAGTTTTCGTACTTCTTCATGAATCATGAAGGATTAAAAAAAGAATTTGGGCTCGGAAACCTGGGAAGAAAGCCTGAGTCAGGGTCTGAAAAATGTCTGAAGATATTTCAGACCCTGACTCAGTTTTTCTACGCAGGTTGCCGAGGCAACGTAAGATTGTCGACTTTTCAGTATAGACTATACTGTCGCATGTAGGGCTGTTTATTGTAGATCCTGTAGAAACATGTTTGGGATAGATGTTTTTCTTTCAAAAACTTCTCTTGGCTTCGGATACGGCTTTACTCTAGCGCTGACAGCTGATGCTTGAATGTACAATTTGTGAAAACTCTTCATCGAGTTGATTTTCCGTCTAAAATTTGGAAATTTTTGAAAAAGGAGGAGGAAGGCTTGCCTGATTTGACGCTCGCTGATGAAGAGATAGGTGAAGTAAATTGCGGTGAAGACAAGGAAGCAAATGAATAAGAGAATCAAGGCGAATATAATGTAGTTCTTTGGAAATTTATAAATCAATGATGAATTTAAGAATTTTTTTTCTACGAGAAAGTTTAAAAAAAAAGGGTTGGGTCAGATACCGGCAAAAAATCTCGAAAATTTCGCGTGGGGGGCATTTCGGTTGCTGATCGGTCGGATAGCCGAATCAAGGCTTCTGATTGGTCGAAAATCTTCACGCAAAATTTGTCAAAATTTTTCGTCGGTTCCTGACCTCGGGCGAGCAGCGCTGAGCCAAACTTCACGCGCTGGCCGTTCTTCTTAGAAATGAGATTTTTTGAAATTTCTTTTTGTAAATTTTATCTCCAAATCTTCAGCTTTCTATTCCGATTCTTAGTTTTTCTCTATCATTCTTGGTTGATGAGCTAGCGACAAAAAAAGAAGCCCAACTTCAAAAGGCATCAAGTCTTACAAACTTTATTTTTTCTGCATAAAACTAGCACCATTGAAAAGCGCGTTAAATTCTGAATAGATTCCACCCAATCAGCTAAATTCAATCGGTACTCATTGGCGTGTAAGGCCAGATAAAGAAAACTACTTAGCGCGCGCAGCTGGTCGCGGCACGGCTGGACGCTCCGATTTAGCTATTTTGGGCTTCCTGGACATGATTCCCGCTGGGCGGGCGCTAAGTTATCTTGTTTATCTGGACTTACACGCCAATGAGTACCGATTGAATTTAGCTGATTGGGTGGAATCTATTCAGAATTTAACGCGCTTTTCAATGGTGCTAGTTTTATGCAGAAAAAATAAAGTTTGTAAGACTTGATGCCTTTTGAAGTTGGGCTTCTTTTTTTGTCGCTAGCTCATCAACCAAGAATGATAGAGAAAAACTAAGAATCGGAATAGAAAGCTGAAGATTTGGAGATATAATTTACAAAAAGAAATTTCAAAAAATCTCATTTCTAAGAAGAACGGCCAGCGCGTGAAGTTTGGCTCAGCGCTGCTCGCCCAGGTCCCTTAAAAAAGAGCTTATTTATAAATTTTCCTGAAGAAGAAAAGCCAGAATTTCATTCATCAAATTATGACCCATCTCTGCGATTTTTCCTCTTCATCTGAAAGAGTGCTGTTTTTCTCCCCCTCTCCAAGGACTCCTTCTCTGATTTATTAAAAAGTGAACCGTCGATTAAAATCAAGAAAGTTTGGACGCAAAGTCCGCTGATCTTTGCTCGCGTGTCCCTGTCAGTCAATAATGAGATGCCGATTTTAATTTGAATTACTCGGCGAAATTGGAAAAAAGGAGAAGGCGAAATACAGCAAATCGCCTCTCAATATGAACTGATCGACGGACGATTCATCTGTCACCGATCCAGGATTTCTTGTATTGATTTTATTGAGGACAAAGTTCAGGATTTTGGCTTTCTTATCGGAGAAAATGACAGATCTATTGTCAAAAGACTATTGAACATTATTCGCTTTTTTAGTTATTAGTTGGAAATTTTTTTTCTGCTGAAAAGTTTTAATGAAATTTTCAATGAAAAAAGTGATCACAAAAAAGAGCGTCATTTTTCAAGAAACAGAAGGGAAAATAAAGGTCGATTCATTGTTCAACTAGTGACAGTGTCAACCAGTGTTTGAAAAAACCCGCCCGCGAACCCCGCGGGGGCCGCGGGCGGGGGCCACGGGCGCCCGCGCCCCCCGTACCCGCAAGAAATCTCGGATTTGGCCCCCGCGCCCGCCCGCGCCCGTAGAAAATTTTTGATCTGGCCCCCGCGCCCTCCCGCGCCCGTGGAAATTTTTTTCGCGCCCGCGGGCGCCCGGGGCTCACCATAAATTGAATTAAGCTAGTTAAGAATGTTAGGTTTTCATCTGAAAAACTTTGCGTAAAATGAATGAGCCCAGTTCCTTGATTTATGAATAAAGAAACAGTTTTTTTTAAATAAAGGCCGTTTTGGCAATCTTTGACTGGAAAATCAGCCGATTTGAATTATGAATCCTGACGAACATTATTGTCAAAAGAACTTCTTCAAAACAGAGAAATCTACCTTTCTCATTGCATTCTAAGCTATCGATAGACCCCTTGTTTGTTAATTTTCGGGCCGTCTCAGCCCCGTTCCTTGATTTTTTGATTTAAGGGGCTTGACGGCCCTTCGGGCCGTCTCAGCCCCGTTCCTTGATTTTTTGATTTAAGGGGCTTGACGGCCCTTCGGGCCGTCTCAGCCCCGTTCCTTGATTTTGATTTAAGGGGCTTGACGGCCCTTCGGGCCGTCTCAGCCCCGTTCCTTGATTTTTGATTTAAGGGCTTGACGGCCCTTCGGGCCGTCTCAGCCCCGTTCCTTGATTTTTGATTTAAGGGGCTTGACGGCCCTTCGGGCCGTCTCAGCCCCGTTCCTTGATTTTGATTTAAGGGGCTTGACGGCCCTTCGGGCCGTCTCAGCCCCGTTCCTTGATTTTTGATTTAAGGGCTTGACGGCCCTTCGGGCCGTCTCAGCCCCGTTCCTTGATTTTTGATTTAAGGGCTTGACGGCCCTTCGGGCCGTCTCAGCCCCGTTCCTTGATTTTTGATTTAAGGGCTTGACGGCCCTTCGGGCCGTCTCAGCCCCGTTCCTTGATTTTTGATTTAAGGGCTTGACGGCCCTTCGGGCCGTCTCAGCCCCGTTCCTTGATTTTTGATTTAAGGGGCTTGACGGCCCTTCGGGCCGTCTCAGCCCCGTTCCTTGATTTTTGATTTAAGGGCTTGACGGCCCTTCGGGCCGTCTCAGCCCCGTTCCTTGATTTTTGATTTAAGGGCTTGACGGCCCTTCGGGCCGTCTCAGCCCCGTTCCTTGATTTTTGATTTAAGGGCTTGACGGCCCTTCGGGCCGTCTCAGCCCCGTTCCTTGATTTTTGATTTAAGGGGCTTGACGGCCCTTCGGGCCGTCTCAGCCCCGTTCCTTGATTTTTGATTTAAGGGGCTTGACATAGGCTTGGAACATTTAGTTGATCAATCTCAGTTTTGTCCCCAACCCCACCCACACCCATTGTTTTAAAAGTCAAATTATCTTAGTTTTTAGCTTAATTATGGTTTTTTCTGAGAGTTATTCTTCTATAATTCGCAGATTCATATCCCTCGAACCCGCGGGGCCTGCGGGCGCGAGGGTAACGGGCGCCCCCTGCCCCCGGGCGCCCGCGGGCGCGATTTTTTGCGGGGCCCCCGCCCGCGCCCGCCCGCACCCGCGCAAAATTCTTGAATCGGCCCCCGGGCCCGCCCGCAACCGCGCAAAATTTTGAAATCGGCCCCCGCGCCCGCCCGCGCCCGCGGAAAATTTTGAAATTGGCCCCCGCGCCCGCCCGCGCCCGCGGAAAATGTTGCGGGTTTTCAAACACTGGTGTCAACACAGTTGCTATGACCGCCATAAAATTAAATACAAGTGTTATGAATTTCCCTTCTTTGGCAAAAAGTGGCAAGTATCTTGAACTCCACTGGACAAAATTTAAAAATGTCAGTCTTGTCAGATAACAACAACAGCGAGAAAGAGATGTATGACATCCACGAGGATATGCCTCTGTTTGCAACAAGCAGTGTACAAAATACAGAGACAAATAGGCGAAGAATTGCCCGCGAGGCTACCTCGGTATCTTTTTCCTAACGATAAGAAAAAATTTTCTCATCCTTTTCTAGGCAGGATGTCAAGAAGCAGCACGAGAAGCTGCTGTTCAAGTTGACGGGCCACCAGAAGACAGACCGAATTCTAGTTACAGTCGACTTGTGAAATGGCTTCCGCGGGATCAAATCGATAATTTGAAGCAAAGAATCAAGGAATATCTCACATTTGAGGTCGAGAAAGATGGTGATGAAGATGAAAAGAAGGAGAAATTCCTCGAAAACGCGAAAGAACTCGTCAGGAAGGTGATGGACGAGTTCGAAATAGATGAAACTCTTTCGAAACTCAAACAATGTAGGAATAAAAAACCCATATTCTTTTTCATAAACTCAATATTTCAGTCTCGATGGTGATTTTCCTCCACAAACTGATCGTTTACGAGCTGAACAAGCACGTCAGCTTCTTCCAAATCGGCAAAGTCTATCTCGGCGCTTTCACCGATCTCCTCTTTGGTTTCCTCACCAGCTTTTCTTCCGCCGAGTTTTCGAAGATCTGGAACGCCGCCATGAATGCAACTCAAAATTTCTTCAATGCAGAAATGCTCATTGGAGTCGGACTTGCTTCCTGTGCCTGTTTTTATCTGTACAAAAACTTTCAGAAATAAACATGTTTTCGAAGAGCTTATCTTTCCGCCAGGCGATTTTGTCTTGCCCTTTTTTCTTATTTTTGTCTTTCGAAAAAGTGTTCATGCGTCACTAGCTGAGCAAATAGCTCTGAGGCAGTTCAAACAATGCTCCAACAAAAAAATGACTCCGCGGATTAGTCGACCAGTCATTAAAATAAACGCAAGCGCAATAATTACGTCTCTTTCCCTTTTTACAGCTTCAGATTTCAACTTTTTTTTTCACTTTGAAATGTCGAAGAAACACGAAGAAAATGAGCCGTTGCGAGATTTGCACGGCAATGTTGAGAATACTAAGGAAAACATAACCCATGTCGCGGAAACTGCTGCAGACGTGAGTTAAAAATATTATTTTTTTGGCTATTCGATGTTGTAGTGGATAGTTTAAGGAGGTCGATATCAACAATCGCCATTTTCCGTCAGTCTTTTCTTTCAAAGTTAAAATAGTAACACCTTTATTTTACTTTGAAAGCAAAAACTTTAGACCTTTCTCTATTTTTGTGGAAGCTGAAATTTCGAATTTCAAAAAAAAAATAAATTGACAAAATTGTTCGTCAAAGATTGCCAACTTTCCTAAAATGGTTATTTTCAAGACAATCGGAGGTGCCAGATTTGCATTGTAGCACCTCGAAAGCTCAAGAAATCTTAATTTTTGGCTTCTATAGGAAAGAGATTATCGCCTAAAATACATTTTGAGCCGAAAAATTAAGGGGTCACTATGTGAAAAATTGGAGAAACCACTGAAAATCAATCCGATTCTTGATATATACCCCCTTAACGAGAAAAAGGAGATTAAAAGCGTTTTAAGGTCGGCCTTTTACGAGGAACCCAAGAAGCAGTCGACGAAGGTTCTGCCGAGGAGCAGCAGGCGCGCCAAGCCGATGCAGTGACCGGCGTTTCAAACTCGCCTTATATCAGAGATTGGTTCGACCGACTGATCACATGGCTTCCTCAAGAGCAATTCAACAACATCAAGAACAACGTTTCTGCGTTTATCAATGATGGGGTTTCCGAAGAAAAAACTGGCGAGAAGAAAAAAGAAAGGATCTTTGAAAATGCAAAGACTTTGATTGAGAGGGTCTCGAGCGAATTTGGAAGTGATGGATCTTTAACAAAGCTGCAGCAATGTAAATGACACCTTTCTCGATTTTTTGTTCATTTTTTCAGTTTCTTTGATGATTATTCTTCACAAAATGATCGCGAAAGAGCTCGCCAATCAGATCAGATCGAAGCTGCTTGACATGCGCGACATTGCCCGAATCTACCTCAAATTCTTCAAAGATTTCCTCGTCCAACTTCTGTTCGGCTTCAATCCCGATGAGTTCCGTCAGATTTGGGACGCTACGATCGTCGCTGTTCAAAACTTCGGCTCAATAAGAATGTGCGTCGCTGTTGTGGTCGTTTCTTACGCGTGCTTTTATCTGTTCAATAATTATTTCAGAAAATAAAGCAATAAATGACATCCGAAAATGCAAATAAAAAACAGGGGCTTCTCATTTTAGTGGTGCGCTGAGTCTCTTTATTTGCAAATACGTAAATATCATTGAGTTTAATAGCTTTCGCGAGTTCTGAAATCGTGAAGAAGAGGCAGGAATATCACTCCTACAATGGGGAAAGACGTTGGAAATTATATATTTCGGAGAAATCTGAGAGATGATGGAGCAGATTGTGCAAAGATGTTCTGGATTATGAGAAAAAGTAAAATGATTTTTTTTGTGATGTAATCAATTATTTCTTTTTTTTTTGTAGAAAACAAAGAATACCTTCTAAAATTCATGAAAAATCGCGCTGCTGGCAAAAAAGAGTTCAAGATAATGGAAAGTCTGAAGCATGAAAATGTTGTTCGAGTGATTTCAAGCCAGCTTTTCAACTTTAAAAATGTTGAGTACTTTGGAATATTCATGGAATTCTATCTTCGAGGCGATCTTGAAGAATTTCTCAATCGAAAAAAAAGTGACGAAGGAAACTGGTCTGAAAATGATGCGCTGAAATTTAGCAGCCAGCTTATTTATGGCCTTTCTTACCTTCATGAAAATCAAATTGTTCATCGAGACATTAAGCCAAAGAATATCTTTCTCACAGAAAGCGATCAGCTTAAAATTGGAGATTTCGATGTTTCAGGAGAGCTTTTGATTTTCGATTTTTGGCTCAAATTTCTGGCTTTTATTTCGAAAGCTAAATCAGAACATATCTCGACAACCCGAAAAACAACAAAAGTCGGGACGGAACTCTACATGCCTCCTGAGTCGCTGGACAATCATGGAGAAGAAAATCTGAGTCATAAAATCGATATCTGGGCATGCGGATGTGTTCTTTATTATATTGCCTACCTAGAGCATCCGTTCCTTGAAAAGTCAAGATTTAAAACTTCCGCGAGAATATATGAAGGTAGGCAATCAACGATTAATCAAAATAACCACAAATTAGTTGATGCAAAAGAACCCACAACAATTTTTCCGAAATGCCAGTCATTGATCGAGATTTGCTTGAAAAAAGAACCAGGGGAAAGAGTCGAGAACGCGATGATATTGTCTGAGCATCGCGATATCCGGAATCTGATTTGTCAACTTGAAGCAAAAATCGAACCTAATAATCTTTCTTTTTCAAACAGCTACGAAGATTGCGTTCGACTTGCGAATAAGAAATTGAAGAGAGACAAAGAGTTGCTGGAAGAGATTCTTAATCATCATGAAGATTTAAGAAATTTAGAAATCGAATATTCTGTCAAAAAAGTTTTTGATTTTATCGGAAAGAAGACGAAAAAAACTGTTGAAGACTTTAACAAAGCATATCCGAGAAATTTTCTTATAAAATCAAGACTTCAAGGAATAGGTTATTATTATTCGTTAAATTTTGGTGACGTTATTTTTGATCAAGGTTATTATTTTGGGGCCGACGATAGAAATGTTCGATTCAGCAATGAATATAAAGAAAAATTCAAACTTTCGTTTATTTTCGATGCCGTTGACCGTGGAATCCGACACATAAATCTAAAAGTTTGTTTTTTTTTATAAACTTCTTGCCTTAAATTTTTCAGTTCTGTTTCGACAAAAGCATTGATATTCGACATGGCGATTGGGAAATTAAGTCGCCAAAACTTATCGAGTTTGACCCTCCTGTTGATGGAAAAGATTGGTCTGATTGGAAATTATCGATAAAAAATAACAGTAAGTCGAGCAAAAAAACCGAAACTTGTAGAAAAGATTGAAACGAAGAAGAAAACTCTGTGTTTTTTTAGGAAAGCAATTAAAATTCGAAGCGTTCGCCGAGAACATTTGTTATGACACTGGCGTTGTTTCTTCTCGAGTGGAGAATATTCAAAGCAAGACTGTCGATGGAGCAGAAGTTGTTGAAACTCCAGCTATCGGATATCTTGGATATCTCAGATGGAACATAGCGTTATTGATGTCATGAATCACGATTCGTTTCATTGGTCTTTAAATAAAAACCAACCATCTCACATTTTTCAATTTCTCAAATTTCCTTTAACAATTCAGCTCTTTTAGACAAGCTATTCTTTATTATTATATCTTGTCCCGAGAAGGCGTTGTCCTTCCCAAAAACAACCAAACAATCACTTAGTTACTCAAAGGTACTTAAACCGAACCACTGCTCCCCTTTTATTTGATCCAATCGCAAATTTAATCCCCCTCTTGATCTCCATTGAGATCTCGCGAAGTGAAAAATGTTCCGCTTGAGGTACTCTTGTCGATAAATAGTGCTTGAGAACTTTGCTTGAAATTGGGACAATTCAAATTCTTTTTTGAACGCAGAAAACTTATTTTGGAGTGAAAAAGGAAAAGAGATGTTCAGGCTGAGAAGAATGAAACTTTTGGAACTTGATGATAGATTTTGGATTTATAGGCTGAGGCAATACAAGGTAAGATTATTTAAAAATAGCGACAAAAATAATATTTCAAAAAATAACCTTTTTAAGATTAAGCTTAACAATTATTTTTGTGAAAAACAGGTAAATAAGCGGTGACGTCATAAATCTTAGAAATTAAAAAATTTTGAAAATTATGAAATTCTTTTTTTTTGATAAAAAAAACTTTTTTTTTTCTTCATTATAATTGCCAAAATTATGATTCATAATTAAAAAAATCCTTTTCATTTTAAAGTTAACGCAAAAAAAAATTCACCCGAAATTAGCTTTGGTGCCATTTTTAGGTGACCCAAGGTGAGTTCGTTCCTAGAACGAACTTCTTTCCTCCACTTCAAAATCCGAAAATCAGCTGACTTGTTAATCCCCTCTCTAACATAAATAACTTCAGGCGAACGACGAAAGAGTAGCCAGAACCATGATTTGGGAAAGGATTCTAAAATCTGAAACAGTTTTTTGTGAAATTTTTGAGAAGCGAGAAATTCTGCCCATTTTGGGAGACATGGAAGAGAACAGAGGAAAAATCCTTGAACAGATTCTTTACGTCACCATTTTGCTCGTCCTTTGCTGCCAGAATAATTCCCTTGCTTCTTCTATCCGGTAAAATTTCATCCTTTATTTCATTTTCAATCGAAAATTAAGGGCTTATTGCCTCCTTGCGCTGCTCAAGCTTTCTGAAATCACGGCGGACGCGATTTTCAACTCCCTCGACATTCTAGCGCCCTGTTTTCTCATCGGCTGGTATTTCTTTGAAGCCGTCCGTGGAATGCGACTGAATCTTCAATCTGTAGTAAGTCACATTTTCTTCATAAACCCCCCTTTGATTTTCCCCTAAAAATCCCAACAAATTTTGCGTCGAAATTTTCATCCAATCAGAAGCCTCGATTCGGCCAGCCAGCCAATCAGCTGCCGAGTAGCCGCCAACGCAAAATTTGTAGTTTTTTTGGCGATTCCTGACACCACCCCTTAATTTTCCTTTCTTTCACCTCTTTTCTAGCAAGCAAAACTCTCCTCAAATCCAGGAAACGAAGACTTCCCAAGATCGATTGGCGTTTCTTGCGCCAAAGAAGAGCGCGAAACTCAGCATCGTTACGCAAGATTGATTTGAAAAACATCAACTTTTTAAACAAAAATTTTGTTCGCCTGTTCATCCTCAAAAACTGCCGCATTTTCCTTGTAAATACAATCGCCTCAAAATCGACAAAAAAAAAACTGACTGACAGACAAAATTAAATTTTCATCCCCTCCATTTCGTGTCGTTCAGAAAATAATGACCCGCTAGGCCAGATGGTCTGTGGGTGAAATAATTTATGAAATGGTCAAAAATTGATCCTCGATTTTCCCAAAATCTTCCGCGAAAAAACGGCATTGAAGCATTTTTCGTATGAATAGGGCGACAGTTTCTCCTCGCCGCAATTCACAGCTTGGAACTCAAGACCCTCGAATGGTGTTTTCTTTTATGTATTCTTCTTTATTTTCAAAAGAAAAAAGAAGCGCGGTATTATTCAAGCGTCGCTTGGAGACGGAAGTTGGGCAACTTGCGTTTTTAAGCAATTTTATTCATGATAAATGAACTTTACTGCTTAATTTTCCAAACTAAAAATAATCCTCATCGAAAATTTTTCACGTTTGTTATCAAAAAACACCTGATCCTCAAG
Source organism: Oikopleura dioica (assembly GCF_907165135.1). Classification (NCBI taxonomy): domain Eukaryota; kingdom Metazoa; phylum Chordata; class Appendicularia; order Copelata; family Oikopleuridae; genus Oikopleura; species Oikopleura dioica. The sequence goes on from NC_137291.1 coordinate 671,636, forward strand.
GCACTTTCCCGCCATGATTAACCTTCTGTAAATCAATCAGGAATCTGCACACTCATCAGAACCTCGCTCGTCCTGTGTTAATTTTATTACCCAACGCCGCGCGGGAAAATTCCCTTGGGTAACGGTCGCGCGCGCTTGCTGACTTTTGTACCCAAAGATCGAGGATGGTAAAATGCCGCGCAACCTTCTTTTTTGGTCACGTGCTAACGCAAATGGAAAAATTTGAACTTGATGAACCTGTGACTGTATTACAGTAAATATCCCTCCGAAAAATAAGGTCGAGTTCAGGGGAGGCGTCTGGAACCGACAAAAAATATCGACAAATTTTGCGTGGAAATTTTCAACCAATAAGAAGCCTGAACTCGGCTTTCTAGCCAATCAGAAGCCGAGTAGCCGCCAACGCAAAATTTTTCGAATTTTTTGTCGGTTCTTGAGTCTTGAATCCAGATAGCCCTCCTGATTCACAGGGGTTGGTTTTGAATCCCTTGAAAATTTATCCTTTTCCGAAAACAAGGAAATGACATTTAGATAAACCATCTAATGAAGCCTAATTCGCGCAACCTTCATCTTTGCCCTTGACCCTTGAGACGGCCCTCGCTCACGTCTTTCCATTAAAAAAACGAGCGTTTTCATCTTGGGGCGATTTTCGTTTTTGTTTCCTCAAGATGCGCCCGTCTTGGGCGCCCTCAGCGCCACCGAATCTCCCCTCTCCATCTCGAAGCTGCAATCTCAGAGCTCATACCGGCCCACGAGCGAACGCAGGAGACTCTCTCTCTTCCTTGTTTTTTTACTTTTTTTAAATAAACACTCTTTTTTTTGTAAAAATGCGAGAAATTGTCCACATTCAGGCTGGCCAGTGCGGTAACCAGATTGGTGCCAAGGTAAGACTTCTTTTTTCAATTATTTTTAGCGAAAAACAGGGTTAAATTTTTCAAAATTAATAAAAAATTGGCTGAGCCGCATGCGGCTTTTGAACAAGAAAATAAGTTAATTTTTTAAGCCGCAGGCGGCTTTTTCTCTCTTTTGATTTTAACGGCCGAAAATTTACTGCGCGCCAAATAAATCAGATTTGAAAATCTCATCTTGTTGTTTTCAAATTTTTAACTTATTTATCCGCATTTTTATTGTTTTTCATCGAAATCTGAAAATATTTATCTTTTCATTGATCATTTTTTACGCGCCAATTTTTTTTGCCTCCTTGATTTACCTTTACACTTTTAGTTCTGGGAAGTGATCTCCGACGAGCACGGCATCGACCCCACCGGCTCCTACCAGGGCGACTCCGATCTCCAGCTCGAGCGAATCAACGTCTACTACAACGAGGCCACCGGCGGCAAGTAAGTTCAAGGCTACAGTTGGCTACAATCGCTCACGTGGCGCGTCATTTTCACACTTTTATCGATCGCATCAGCAAAAAAAGTGGACGATTTGCGCAATGATGAGTAGGCTCTTGAGAATTCAAATTTTGAAACAAAAAAATCTCAAAATATTCTTTCAGATATGTCCCCCGAGCAGTCCTTGTTGATCTCGAGCCCGGAACAATGGATTCCGTCCGATCAGGTCCATTCGGCCAGATCTTCCGACCAGACAACTTCGTCTTCGGCCAGTCCGGCGCCGGAAACAACTGGGCCAAGGGTCACTACACAGAGGGAGCCGAACTCGTCGACTCCGTCCTCGATGTCGTCCGAAAGGAAGCCGAATCGTGCGATTGTCTCCAGGGATTCCAGCTCACTCACTCGCTCGGTGGTGGAACTGGCTCCGGTATGGGAACTCTTCTCATCTCCAAGATCCGAGAAGAATACCCCGACAGAATCATGAACACCTTCTCTGTCGTCCCCTCCCCTAAGGTCTCCGACACCGTCGTCGAGCCCTACAACGCCACTCTCTCCGTCCACCAGCTCGTCGAAAACACCGACGAGACCTACTGCATCGACAACGAAGCGCTCTACGACATCTGCTTCCGAACCCTAAAGCTCACCACACCAACCTACGGCGATTTGAACCATCTTGTCTCCGTCACCATGTCTGGCGTCACCACCTGCCTCCGATTCCCCGGTCAGCTCAACGCCGATCTCCGAAAATTGGCCGTCAACATGGTAAATTATCAAATCTTCCTCCAATTCGTTCGCTTTTCATTTCTTTTCTTAGGTTCCCTTCCCCCGACTCCACTTCTTCATGCCCGGTTTCGCTCCACTCACCTCCCGCGGCTCCCAGCAATACCGAGCCCTGACCGTTCCTGAACTCACCCAGCAGATGTTCGATGCCAAGAACATGATGGCTGCTTGCGATCCTCGACATGGACGGTAAGTCGCTATTCCCCAACCCCATATTTCATTTGCTAGATACCTCACCGTCGCCACCATGTTCCGAGGACGAATGTCGATGAAGGAAGTCGACGAGCAAATGCTCAACGTCCAGAACAAGAACTCCTCCTACTTCGTCGAGTGGATTCCAAACAACGTCAAGACCGCCGTCTGCGACATTCCACCACGAGGACTCAAGATGTCCGCCACTTTCGTCGGCAACTCAACCGCTATCCAGGAGCTCTTCAAGCGAATCTCCGAGCAGTTCACTGCTATGTTCCGACGAAAGGCTTTCCTCCACTGGTACACTGGTAAGTCAATCAAAACCTGAATTCCCGCTAACACCTGATTTCAAGGCGAGGGTATGGACGAGATGGAGTTCACCGAAGCCGAATCGAACATGAACGACTTGGTCTCCGAGTACCAGCAGTACCAGGAAGCCACCGCCGAGGACGACGCCGAATTCGACGAAGAGGAAGAAGAAGAGGAAGCTTAAATTTCTTCCCCTGTTTTTCTTAGTTCCGTACAAGTAGGACCAATACGCACCAAAAAGATTTTTATTTGTTTAAATTTTAATACTTATCATTCCCGGGACATCTTTATTTTGTGAACTAACTGTTTGAAATCATTCAATTACGGTTTTTCAGCAAATAAAGACATTCATTCCTCAACCAAAAAAATTATTCTATTGTCTTTTATTGTCGTATTTTCAGTCAGTTTTCTATCAATTGAAACGTCATACAAAAATAATTGAGCTAAAAAGACAACGACTAAAAAAGTGGAAAGAAAGACGGTAGAAGAATCAGCCCTCAGAAGAATAGTCTTCGTCATCTGCATGTCTAAAGTCGAAGTCTTTATCAGTTTTAAAATAAAACTTTTAAAAAGGCCGTACCGACTAGAAGGTGGGTTCTGGTCGGACATGGAGTAGGAATCATTTTGCTCTCCGTCTTCTGTTGATCGCTTTTTAGGCTCTGATGATGGGTTGAAAAGGATTCTTGGTTAGTTAAAAATCAAGATTGTTTCAAACCCGCTCCCGAATTTGCCGCGTTTTGTGATTTTCATGATGATGAAGGCAAAAATGAGAACAACGAGGATGACCCCAAGGATGATGAGGAAAATGTGCCACCAAAACCACCAAGGACAGTTGTTTGGCCAAAATTCTTCAGGATGAAGATTTTCTAAAGACATTTCTTGAGCTTTGAAAGAAAGAAAATGGCTAACCTGTGTAAGCCATGCTTTCTAATTTTCTTTTCATAAGTTCCATATTGTTATCATGGTCGCCAGGTCGGATACAGTTATTCAAATCGTTTTGTACCGTAATGATGTTTGGTTCGGGAAAGAAATTTTGGCAGAAATCGCGGCCACTTTTTATGACAGTTTCGAAGGTTTTGCATTTTTCTGAGCCAGTTACGCAATTCCAGTCTTGAAGTGGAAAAATATCAGGGTCTGACCCTCCCGTTGAGTAAAATGGATCGACATCGAGGCAGACGTGCTCGTATTTGCAGTGATCGTAGAACTCCTGGCACCAGTCGGAGCAAATTGGGACATTGACAAGTTCGTAGCCTGTTGGAGCTGGATCTCGATTGAGGATGACTGAATTGACTGGAAAAGAACTTTGCCAGGGGAAGAGATTCGGGGAGCAGCGGATTTCGGAAACGAAGGATTGCATCATTTCTAGAAAAAATAATGAATAGCTTTTTTTGAAAATAAAATTTTACCCGAGCAAGTGTCAGAAACAGCATTGCATTCTTCATTCTTCCAAGGGTTGGCGTTGCATTGACCAAAACTCCACATTCCAATTTTATTGATCGGACGAGTGTAGACTTCTCGATTCGTCTCTACATCGCAGCAAGAATGATCTCGATGCGCGGTGCATTCGAATCTACCCATGTTATCATGTTGCTGAGGGAGATTCACTGGTCGGATTGTTGAATTGAGGTTTTGAGGGTCTTAAAAAGGAGTTATTTTAAAAAAGTAAGAAAATTCAAAATCAAGATGACCCTGTCCCCTTATTTCAGGAGAACAGGGATCCCCTTATGTCCTAAAAATATGGTTATTCTTTGGTTGGTGTCAGGAACCGACAAATTTTGCGTTGGCGGCTACTCTGCTGTTGATTGGCCGGTGTCCCGAATTCAGGCTTCTGTTTGGTTGAAAATTTCCACGCAAAATTTTTCGAATTTTTGTCGGTTTCTGACATCTCCCCGTTATTGAATCTCTTTACCTCTTATTGCAGAACATCTATCATTATCTGTTATCTGATAGGCATCCCTAACGGCCAGAAAAAGTATCAAACTCTTCATATTTTCATAAAATTGAGATCTGACGTCAAATTTTTTCAAGCATTCGATTTTATAGGCAGCGATTTAGTTCAACAATTGTGTTGCATGTTGAATCAGCATTTTGCATGAACGCGCAGCCATAATGGGATGATTTTTGCTGGCATTGAATCAAAGGGACCTTTTTTGGGGCGGCTATTCAGAAGATTCCTCGCTTTTCAATGGACAGCTGGAGAAAAGCTTGAAGATTTTCTTTGATGATTTACATTTGAACATCAAATTTAAGAAGGCATGTATGACTCTTTATAAATGACTGTAACTCATTGCTTAATTGATTCATTTGATTGAACTTCGCGAAGAACTAAAACCGAGGGAGCTAAATATTCAATGAGGCAAAATATGATTTGTAGAAGATGCATATTTCGGATGTTATCGGCGACTAATCGATTAGCTCCAGGAGAACGTCCTTTCAATCACCCGTTTTTTTATCCGCAAAACTCAAGCCGAATAAAGAGATAAATCAGATTATGCTTATTCTACTACTTACGAGTTTATTACTGTCAGAAGCACTAGAATGCTACAAAGATACATGCGTGAGCCTAGGTACGTTATTTGCCAAAAAAACGGGGCCAACATTTGATTTCGTAGCTACAGAATGCAGAATAACAGTAAATACATCAAGAGAAATTTGCTCGGACGCAGAAGAATGCTGTATGATTGAGTATCAAGAATCAAGTCGTAAGTTTAAGGACCCCCTCATCGCGAAAATAGGGCTTTTTAGTGAAATTTTTTCTCAAAAACTATCTAAGATAGACCCTTCATTTCAATTGCTTCCCCTAGATAAAAGTTTTATCATAAAACCCCCTCATGCTCTCCTGATCATAAACTTAAGGATATACAGGCTCTTAAAAGTAAAGTTGCTAGGTACAGCCTGTACCGTACAGGTTTTTGGGTTTTTTTGGTATACCATTTTATTTTTTGCAAGATCTTCAGTCTTCAAAGTCTGCAAACTCAAGGCTTCCTTCTCACAATCTATCATTGTCAGAATATCTGACCTTTTGACCAAGAACTTGTACGCTCGCTTCCCTGTCAGATCTCATTAAATTTTACGGGAGACAAAATTTGATATGGATTGTATGAAGCCAACATGGCCAATTTTGAATACAAAATCGAATAAAACAATAATTTTCGTATAGTTGGGCGAAAAAAACGACCAGTAATCATCACAAGCTATGGATGCCGAAAACCTGTGGCAGCTGAAACAAAATGCTCTCAAATGGGCGAAGCAGACCAATACAGTAGGTTGCAAAGAAAAATCATTGAGTGATGATTTGTTAAGTCAGATCGTGTTTATTTTCATGCAAAACTTCGCTGTGCAATACTGATGAGATGATTTCTTCGGCGAGGACAACTTCTTTATTCACGCTAATTTTTCAAATGCTTTTTTTTCTGTTACTGTAAATGTTATGTACACAGCCATATTTTTGAAATAAATCATCATCTCATAAATGCTTAATTGATCAATGTTCCGTTTTGTTGTGACCCTTTTTGAACAGACTTTATTGTTTGTAAAATGCGGCTTGGTGGGATGGAACGTATATTTTTGGCACGGATCCAAAGCGCTAAAAAATGCAGTAATCAGGTCAGGAAAGGGTTCAAAATTGAACATTAGCTTCCATAGTGACTCCAATAAATCTGTTCACGAGAATTCTCAAATTCATCAAAATTTGAATTATCGTCTTGATACCCTTATTTTTTTTATTATTTGGGAGCTTTTTTGACACAAAAAAAAATATTTTGAAAAAATAAAAGCGAAGGCATTTGTCGCTGAGATAATTGCAGTTGATCTTGCTCGTACTCGTAGTTTATTTCCAAAAACAAACTTTTCCCTCATCCCTTTTTTCCTGAACCCTCTGACTTAGCCGCCTTGGCCGCTGGGCACTTTACTCAGGATGCCGCAGCGTCAAGCGGCGGTATCTCTTACGATAAAAAATTTCTACGCATAGAAAGTTCAGAAATAGCAAAATGAGAAATTCGCGATAGAGAAAAAAATCTGAAAAGAGAATGTCTTCCAACGCGACTAGTTTGTCAAATCTGCGGCGGCTGGGGTACAGAAGCGTTCAGAGACAACCGCTGGATAGATTCAAGAGCTCAAGTCAGGATTTACTCAATGAAAACAACATCAAATCGAGGTTGGAAGAAGAGTTGAATTGGTTCGAAGGATCTAGGCCGGCAAAATCAATTGAAAATCTGCTCTCGCCTTCGGAAAATGAGCGATCTCGTCCGACGAAATCTCGTATTCCAGCGCATGGAAACGTTGATGAGAAGAAGAAAAAACTCATGTCGCAGGGGCTTTTCAGGGATTCAACGCAGCTGCATCAGAATTCGGGGATTTCAGGGCAATCCAGGCTGCCAAAACCTTCCAGTATTTTATCTCAGGAAGAGGATAATGATTTTTTTTCAAGAAGAATGATAGATATTATTGTTTCTTTTTCAAAAATCACGTTCATAAGAAAGTCACGTAGACACTGTAAAACGTGACATTTTTTTTTGAAAACGTGACTGTTTACGTGACGTGGAAAATTGTTTTTCATTTTTCAAGAATCATCCTTTCAAAGCTCAAGAATCCGTCCCAGCCTCGTTCTTTTACGCCAACAACATCCCGAATCCAACCTCCTTCTATCTTCACCCCGCTCAAATCCGCCCTGACTCGTCAACCAGCAACGTACGAATCTTCATCAGAATCGGAAGCGGAAATGAATTTCCCCCCTCCTCCCCCAGAAATGGCATCAATTTCCGATCACGAATTTCCGTCTTACTCATCTCGGCGAGCTTCAAATCATTCCAGAGTTCCGCTTAAATCTGAAGATACGGAGGGATCCGAATTCAGCTACAGATCCGCCTCCATCACGGAAAATGCTAGGGTAGAGCAAATGGAGGAAAAGATCAATGCGTTGAATCGAAAGGTCGAGCAGTTGACCCATTCCTCTGATGAAAGAGCAAGTTCGGTTGATGATCGAATTTCAATGAGAAACAGGCTGAGCGATTCAGAAAGATCCAAAAATGAACTTAGCAGAAAATATCTCAAAGGCCGGATATTTAACAGATAAATAACAAAGAAAAATTCAAAGTCACGTCCGCATAATGGATACGTGACCAAATACGAGTTTTTTCGTCACGTAAACAGATTGCAAACGTGACTTCAAAGGGACATAAATTGACTACCTTACAATGAAATATCCGCTTTGGAGCGCTTGAGACAAATTCAAAGCTAGAAAAACAGGTCGAAATACTTCAAAAAGAACTCGTCCAAAAGAAAAACCAGATCATTAATATCAAGCAAGTTTCTGCAGCTGTATTTGCCCAGTTCAATTCGCTGCGCTCCGAAATCAGCTCAGCCCGGCGAGCGCAAATTGATATGCGTAGGACCATGCAAAATGAGCTTCAACAAGTTCAGGGATCGATTGTGATGATGATCGAAGAATACGAGGTTTCTCAGGAATGGAATATCAAAATACAATAATCCCTTTATCTAACCAAATTCTTGAAAATTCCGAAAAAAGGCTCCAAGGGTGAATGACTACACAACTGATACCCTCTCTCGTCTCCAGCAAGATAGAGCAAAAGTGGAACGGAAGAAAGCTGAATACCACAATGATGCAGATACAGTGGATGAAATCATAGCGACAGTCGAAGGTGTCGTGGAAAGGATGAGAAACGATGCTGTTGAAAAAAGGTCGATCATCAGTAGAAAAGAGGTCGAATCAGTCGGGCTTCAGGATTGGTTCGAAAATTGTGGTCACGTAGACGCTTCTCCTACGTGACCTCTTCCCTCTTTCATTTTTCGAACCCATAAAAGCTCATGAACATTGCCGGAAAAATTGGCGATCTAAAAGACCGCTTTCCAGATCTTGACGCTGTCCTCTCCTCCCTCGGCTCCAAAGAAGCATCATCCCTCGAACTGGAGCAAACGTTTCTTCAAGAAGAACCCGCAAGAATCGACGCATGCATGGAAAAATGCAAAGCGCTGACTCAAACTCTGACGACTTTGAAAAAACTCGCAGGAGTTCAAGAAGCTCGGACAAAGAATTATGAAAGCCACAGTTTGCGAAGAAGGGGACCAAATTATGATGACCCACAAGAGTTGCTGAAGGATGTCAATAAAAGCATAAGGGAGTTGAGTCCGGTTAATCACCAAAGAAGAGCGGATATTTTGGAAAAGATGGAGCCGAGATGGGCGATGCAAAAATATAGAAATCAAAATATAGGAATGGTTTTTCGATTAATTTAGCAAATATAACTCTTGTTATCCGAAAACTCTTTGAAAAACCTCCGACAAAGAAAGAACTCGCATCGAAAAGATGCTGCAGGACCGAGCTGAAACTCTCAACATCACCGACAACCTCGATTTCATCGCTCATCAGCGAGAACAAGCACTTCGGACGCTCTACCTTCTCGAATCTCAGGAAACCCGCGACACTTCTAGAAAAAATCAAACATCCAACGGCGGTGCCCATCTTCCCCTTGGCGGCGGGACTGTCCCCCGGAATCAGCCTCAGAAGAGGACTTTTCCAGCAGCTCATGCAAATCTCCATCGAAAACAGCGATCATGGGATGCTCTCGAGCCGTCAACAGTTGATGATTTGCAGATAACAAATGCTATGTCGTACGCAACGCTGCGGCCGAACAATTCGGGAATACGATTTGATCCGAATATCGAAAAGATGGCGGCTATTTCAAGCCCTAATTTGGTCAGGGCGACAATGCACATGCGCGGAGAACTGAATAATACAAGGAAAGGGAAAGATAAAAAGAAAGGTTTTGGAAGAATTTTGACCATCGATCGATATATTGTCACGTACACACTCAGCGTACGTGACTTGAGATTTGCGATCAGGTCACGTACGCATTTTGTGAACATGATCTCTCAAAAGTATAGTGTAATCATCATCCCTAATAGTAGACCTCGTTTGCCTCAGCAATCCTCCATGTCGACAGACCAGCTGCTCGAATCCGAGCTCTACAACAGCCCACCAAAACTTCGCGTCGAGACTCGCAAACAAGAGCGCCCAGCTTCTATGTTCGTCAGAAATCATCACACGGACGACGAGAACGACTTCGGTCCACTGATCATCGACTCGGTGGTTCAGCCGTCCAAGGGCTCTTCGAAAATTGATCTGACAGAATCGAAACCGAAGCGCTCGCCCGAGGCAAAGTCAAAGTTCGGTTTCGGCTTGAGAAAAGGAGTCTTCAAATCGCGTAAAAATAACGAGGAAAAAGAGAAGTCCAAGAGTCAGTCAGCTCTTGACGCCTCTGACCAATCATTTCGCCAGGAAAGCCCTCAGATGGCGGCAAAGAACCAAGATGAAACGCCAAAGAAATCATTCGCCTCCAGAATGGCGAGTTTCTCAAAGCGAAAGAAGCAAACTTCGAAGTCAAAACAGCCCGAACCACAGGGCGAAGTTCAAAACGCAAACCCTAACCCGCCAATGTCTCCGCGACAACAAGCGCACCAAAAACACTTGCACAACCGGCAGAACTCGCAAAATTCAAACAGCCACCAGCCAACTCAACAAAAATCTACCTCTCGATTGCCCGAGTACAGTCAAATTCGACCGCCATCAAATTCATCCCAACAATTTCTTTCCCCAAAACCTTATCGTCCGGGCGGCCAGCCAAACTTCGGAATTCAGCGAAATCATCCACCAGGTGCAGGGCGTGGAATCCCGGCGCCGCAGTTTTCTAAAAGCCCGCAAGTTAGGTTTGAAAAGGGGCAAAAACAGCGACCACGGGCTTCGACGCATGAATGGTCCAAACCAAAAAGAAGAGGAGATATGAACTCTCAAAGGAAGGGTTGATTTTTGTCTTGAAATGAACGTCCTAAATTCTCTTGAACATAAAATTCAAGAGAGAGGCGATTTTCTGGCAGTTAGATTTTCTGGCAGTTAGACTTTCTGGCAAAGGCGATTTTCTGGCACTGCCAGAAAATCTAATATGACAGAAAATCAAATTTCCAGAAAATCGCCTCTTTTAATTTTGAATATACAGTTAATGATCCCTGAAGGTAAAAAACGGAGAGAAGAAAAGCTCGGAATTCATCTTCTGATTCTTCTGAGGATGATTTCAAAAAACTAGTGCAGTTTTCTTAAGCTCGTCAAGACGAGTCGAATGATGGGTCTAACTCCTGATAACTCGTAGGATTGACCGGTTTACCGGCTGGTTACCGGAAAATACGTTGTCACCGGCCGTTTTTGTTCTAGAAGTGATAGACTAATGTTTGACACCGGAAATTGTTTCTTATAGTCAGTTCCCCTGCAGGGTAAAAGATGAAGTTTTAATCAATTCTCTGAAGAGAGTTATCACTAAAATACTATTTTTGGCGAAAATGGTACTAGAAATTAGGAACGTGCAGCAACAACAAAATTTAAGTAAAAAGTACTGTTCTTAGTGATAACTCTCTTCAGAGTATTCATACAACCTTCATTTTTTACCCTGCAGGGGAAATGACTATAAGAAACAATTTCCGGTGTCAAACATTAGTCTATCACTTCTAGAACAAAAACGGCCGGTGACAACGTATTTTCCGGTAACCAGCCGGTAAACCGGTCAATCCTACGAGTTATCAGGAGTTAGACCCATCATTCGACTCGTCTTGACGAGCTTAAGAAAACTGCACTAGTTTTTTGAAATCATCCTCAGAAGAATCAGAAGATGAATTCCGAGCTTTTCTTTTCTCCGTTTTTTACCTTCAGGGATCATTAACTGGATATTCAAAATTCAAAGAGGCGATTTTCTGGAAATTAGATTTTCTGTCATATTAGATTTTCTGGCAGTGCCAGAAAATCGCCTTTGCCAGAAAGTCTAACTGCCAGAAAATCTAACTGCCAGAAAATCGCCTCTCTCAAAATTCAACACTCAAAAAGCCCTGGCTCCTTCTCTGGTGGCCCTCCTCCGCCAACCTCTCCACCAAGCGAAGGCTCCTCCACCGCCAGGTTCGGCTTTGGCTACAACCGCCCGGATTCCAGAATGAAAACCTCCGACGTCTAAAATAAACCAAATTCAACAATTTTTTTGTCCTTTCTCATTCATTTGCTCAATAAAAATATTCTTCTCTACAGATGTTTTTTCTTATTTGTTTCCTCGTAATAAAGGGATAACACAATAACGCGGCATCTGAAAATGATTAGTAGGACAACGAAATTTTACGAGCTTTTTGTGACGTTAAGTGTCCTTGTGGGCTCTGGCAAGCCCAGATTATCTTTTTTTCTGGCACGAAAACAAAGGAAAAAATACACGAAACAGAAACAAAATCAGATTTTTTTTCAAAGAAAAAAATTTTCAAATGTTGGTTTCTCTTATTTTTGGATTTTGCGCAGGAGAGATTTTGTATATCAAGAATTATGGCGAAAAGATTGATTTGAGGCGATTTGCGAGCTGTCATATTTATGATATGGAGCTGACGAAAACGATTACTGTCAAGTTGTCAGAAGATGAAGACGTAGAGTTTTTGGATATAAACGATGTTCAAGTTGGAATTGGTCACGTGCCTCTACCAATCCAGGTAAAATTTGGGGTTTTCGGCACGAGTCGACAAAAATTTCGAGAAATTTTGCGTTGGCGGCAATTCGGCCACTGATTGGCCGGCTAGCAAAATCAAGGCTTCTTATTGGTTGAAAATATCCACGCAAAATTTGTCGAAATTTTTTGTCGATTCGTGCCGCCTTCCCAAAATTTTGGGTTTCTTGATGCATGAATAAGGGTTTCGAGCCGATAAAAGTAAGAAAAATTTTAAGAAACCGGTCGGCTACGGAAAACATCTAATCCAATGGATCACCGGCGAAAATACTTCAAAGAAAATTTCCTCCGAACTCGAAAAGCAGCTCATTTGCACAAAAGAAGAAGACGACTGCTTCATCCGGGTGAATTTCAGCGGCAAAAATGTGCTCAAAATTCGAGGAATTTCACAAAGCTTCTGTCAAAACGCATTTATTACGACTTCAAAGCGACCAGCTCATGATCTTTTAAAAAGTCATCAGCCGGATTTCAGAGTTGAGAATCATCAGCAAGAAAAGGAGTTTTTCTCGATGGTATGCCCTTAATTTTGTTGTAAAGGAGGGATAACATGTGTTTTTCCAGGGACTGATTATTGGAATTTCTTCGTCAGTGGCAGTTTTCTTTATTTTGGGACTCCTGGTCGTCATTTTCATTCGACGACGTCAAAAAAATCTTGAAAAGGAGGAAGAATCGGCATGGAACGCTCAATCGTCTGGCGAATCAAGAAGAGTGGAGCATATTTACGAAGAAATAGACGATTCCCTCATCGGGCAAAATCCTTCTTATCATGTTTACGACACGCTAGAATATGCAACGACAGGGAGAGCACAGACAAATGGATATGACCACCTTCAACTGTAAAAAAATGCAAAAAACTGTAAATAAATTCAAAGGAAACAGACCTTAGTAGTATGTACATAAGCTTTTTTCAATGATGGAGATAATGTAAACAAAGAAAGGTAAATAATTATAAATATTTATGAAATATATAAACAAGTTAAAATATTTATTTTAAACGCAAACATATGATAAATATTAGTAAACTAAATATAAAATATAAACATGAGTCATCCAAACAAAGGACGGTCAAAAATAACAAAAAATTTCTAGAAGGTTATTTGAATAACCAAGTTATTCAAATAACTTGTTATTGAAATAACTTGTTATTCAAATAACTTTTTATTACGATAACCGTTATTCAAATAACCTTCTAGAAACTTTTATGTTATTTTTTACAAAAACTGTCCCTTGGATAAGACTTTTCAAATATAAACATGAGTAGGGTTTGTATCGGGAAGGCGGCGCGCGGCGTGGCACTTTTCACCCAAAATGACGGAAATCTATTTCGTTCTTTCAGATAAAATTTCAATGAAAAATACTTTCCGGATACTAAAATGATGAAACTTCTTCATAATTTGCTCTTCAAAATTAATTGTACCGCCAAAAAAATTTTCAGGCGTAACAAAAACTCAAATTTTCCGAAACCTACAGAATACTGAGTGAAGGTCGTGGCGCGGTAGTGCATAAGAGGGTGAGCGCGGGCGAGAAATCAGTTTCTCTTACTTTTGAAGCTAGCACCGAGCTTAAAAAGCTCTAATTTTTGATATTTTCAGAAACAGACCTGTTAACAATATCTGTGAAAGTTTAAAAGCGTAACGAAAACTAGAACCTTCCGAAATCGAACGTTGATTGACTGAAAAAGATGGCGCGGCGGGGAATTACGCATTGAGCGCGCCCGGAACTAGTGCTCCTTCCATGGGCTCAGAGTCTATTGACATTGCGCTCCACGGAAGGTTCGAACCTTTCGGACTCAGTGGGTTATCTCAAAGAATGTGGCTCCCTCTTTTGGTTCATTTTCGAATCAAGTTCGCTCGAGCGGCAAGAATCTTCACACTCGACATAAAATGAAACAAGAAGATGAATAGCATGAACAGTACTTATACTTCTAAGAAAAAGTAAAATGAAACTCTAAAACACTTATTCCTTTGTAAGCTACTCTCAATATTTCTATTTCTGTAAAATGAAGCTTGATTTTTATTTATTGTTATCGTCATTGGATATCCTTAATAAATTATCTTAAATATAAAAAAAATCGTTTTTCTATTCAAGAAAAAAGTGTTCATATGAAGTAAAAAAGAAAAATTATCAGGATCGCAGAAGTCCAGCTAAGAAATATGAGCAACAATATCGAGTTCCTTGCTGCTACAGAGTGTTATTGGAATCAGGGATTCGGAACGGAGTATTGTTGGGCATAGACCAGCTTTTGAAAGTATTACTTGGCTCAGGCCGATTCCAAAGGTATTTTTGGGATCAGGCCGATTCTGAAAGGTATTTTTGGGATCGGGGCGATTTCTGAGGTATTTTTGGGATCGGGGCGATTCCTGAGGTATTTTGGGATCGGGGCGATTTCTGAGGTATTTTTGGGATCGGGGCGATTTCTGTGGTATTTTTGGGATCGGGGGCGATTTCTGAGGTATTTTTGGGATCGGGGCGATTTCTGAGGTATTTTTGGGATCGGGGCGATTCCTGAGGTATTTTTGGGATCGGGGCGATTCCTGAGGTATTTTTGGGATCGGGGCGATTTCTGAAAGGTATTTTTGGGCTGAGGCGATATTTTTACAAGTGGTCTTTTTGTTTTAGACCAGATCTTACGCAGTTCAAAAGAGGAAACGTCCTTTGACACTATTTATAAATACATCAAAGAAAAATATGCATGAGTTGAGTCAATATAGGTCCAGAGTCAATAAAATATTGTGAATTTGTTCAAACGCTGGAAAATAAACTGACATTTTGAACAAATGATCGCTTGAATTTTCAAAGCAACCGGTAATTGGCGTTGATAAACAAGTGTGCCAAAAAATCTACGTCGGCGCTGAAGATCAGTCCGTATAAATATCGTGCAAAATTTGGCCTATCTGTCAAATTTTAAAATGGCTAAGTGCTTGAAAATTCTCAAGAAAATACAAAAAGCAGATATTAATTACCGCAATGAAACAGACCGACTTGCTAGCGAGTTTGAGGACGAACTCGCAAATGTCGAGGACAAAGAACCAGTCCTTCGTGATTTACGTAAGTAGAGAAAAATACGATTCTTATTACCTTATCATATTTTCAGGGGGGACACTTGATATGACTGATAAAAGCTCCCAGTGCAACCTCAGGCTCGAACACATTCTCGAAGAATATAGCAGTGAGATCGATTGTGACGTTTCAAGTGCTTATGAGTCTTCCTCTGAAGAGGACTCGTGTGATGAAGAATGGGTTCCTACCACACCTCCCCACACCCGAGGTAATTCCCTTCCAAAAGCTCCCCGGAAGGAAAAACTCTCATATGTGAGGTCGAATCTTCGCGGTATATCATGGTGTTTACGAAAGAGTTTTAAAACTTTCTAGGCGCGAGACGGCGTTTGGTCTTTGACTCCGAGGAGGAAACCAAGTCTTCAGAGGAAGCGCGTCAGGATAAACTCAAGCAGAAAAAAGCCCATTCCTCAAAGAGACTGCGAGAGGAAGAAGCCGCGGAACAACCTTCAAAACGAGTCCGCCGAGAAGCTGTCCAACCAAGAAACGTTTTCGATGACATCGAGGATGAGCAAACTCGTGATAGTTTCGGTTATACACGACACGAAGAAAAGCAAGAGAATACCGCTGACGACTTAGAAGAAAACAATCAACAGGAAGATGAGTCCGAAAATGAGCCTGATGCTTTAGAGAGTGACGATTATTCAAACGTTGAGGACTACGAGTCGGAAGAAGAAGTCTTTCAGCCTGCTCATGATGTCAATAACAAAGACCATCACTCAGGACAAGAAGGTGAGTTGAGCTCTCAACTGATCGAAGACACCCCTGGACCAAGCTCTCGACTGATCGAAGACACACCTGGACCAAGCTCTCGACTGATCGGGGACGCTCCATCACCAAGCTCTCAACTGATCGAAGACACACCTGGATCAAGCTCACGACTGATCGGAGACGCTCCTACACCAAGCTCTCAACTGATCGAGGACACTCCTGGACCAAGCTCTCAACTGATCCAGGGCAGTCCTGAATCAAGCTGTCGACGTCAAGATGATCAGCAGAAGTCTGAAAAATGGCAACTCTGGAGTCCATCCCAATGGGAAATCATCGGTAAATCACCTCCACCTGACTACGATCCTAACCAGCGCTTCGGGAGAAGCGTTATCCGCTTCGCCGCACCTGCTGAAAACAAAAACGATCAAGGTTAGAGACATTTTTCTACCAGATTGTTTATCATGATTCAGTTATTGACTTAACAGGCTCTCCTGATCGGGAAATCAACGTCGATGGTCATATGAAAGACGGGTCAGAAGGTATCTATTATTAAAAAAAAGATATATAAATATATTTTCATAGTTATCGATCTCACTGATACCTTTGACGACGAGGACAGTGTTGACGATGACATGATCAATGGGTTGGTTGCCGAAGCAGAGGAGAGAGAAAGACAGCAACTTCAATCAGAACTGGAAAATCCTTCACGCGGAGGTACTCCAGACCAGGGGTGGATATTTTCATTTCAACTCCTCATTTCAACCCAAATTTGACCATCCTGATTGGTCGAGAACGGGAATTTCGGGGTTTGAAATGAGGTTTGAAATCAAAATATCCACCCCTGCTCACGACACGATTATAGAGCATTGTCTCAGCCCATACCTCTTAGGCGAAACACTTGACGACTGTTTCAGATTTGGGATTCTCACAAAAGATGCAATAGAATTTATCGAAGAGACCATCTATGAACAAGAAGACTACCCTGATCCTTCTCCCACAATTTCGCCCATAAAAACTTACACTCAACTTTAATTTCTACCTTCCTTTATGCGTTCCTTGGTGTTTCCTTTATCTTGTGTTTGTCTTTATTTACTCATGTTTACCGAAAAAAAAAAAAATTATAAATAAAAATGGTGTCTAAAAAACTTTGACTTTGTCATTTTGTTGCCAAGTTTGAAAAAAGCACTGATAATAAGCACTGAAAAGTCCATAAATATGCAACGATAAGGTCCACAATTATTCTTAAAAAAAAATGAATCGCTCACTTCCACTTTCGGAAGAGTTTCCTTTTTTCGATGTCATCTGCGAGCTCAAAGATCAACTTCTTTCAATCCAGCATCGTTTTTTTACTGGGGTTTCCGGCGTTGCCTTCATTGGCCTTATCATCACAGTTGGCTTCTACACAAAATTGTGTATGATCATCTGTGAGAAAAAGAAGAATGTTTCCCGAAAAAATCCTGACCGACGCGAGAATATCACGATTTCAGAACCTTTTGATGCCGTCCATAATACTCTTGTTTAAATAAAAGAAACAAGTAGATATGTGACCGAGTTTCTTTTTTATTTCAATTAAATTATTGAGGAACTGTTCATTTGAATTATAATGGCAGGTTATAATAGAGGGAAGAACTTTTTCAATAAGTGGCGCAGGTATCTTTAAGAACTCAGAAGAAAATGAACTGGTGTGATAAGCGGTTTCGAAGGTTATTAACGAGCGGATTTATCAATTATCAATAGCGTCAGGAACAAACTGGAGAAGATTTTCAATGAAATGGTGATTGTCGGAATCAACGAGGAGAGGAGACTTGTTTTTATGCTTCGGATGATAATAATTGTTGCTTGAGCTGGAACCGTAAAAAGAGCTTATTTCTGGTCGGAAAAGAGACGTAAATTTACCTAGTTTGTGTCCATATCGTCAGATTTAGCAGAGCCGGAAGTTTCCATTTCCTCAGTCTGATCCTCCGTGGTAGTATCCATTTTAGACGCGATCTTTTCTTATAGAGAGATAAGTTATTTTTCTTTCACGATTGAAAAATACCTGTTACGATTTTTTGCAACTCTGCAAGTTGACCGTTAGTGATCTTGATGATGAAAGTCGAAGCTGCTTGCTTCGCATCTATTATGTTTCAGAAATGAAAAGATGAAAATAAGAGTACCTAATTCAGATTGAATTTTGATGAGGGCAGCAAGATCTCCTTCTTCGATTTTGCTCATGAGATCTTTCTCTTCATCCGTATCTAGTATCTTTGTTTGATCTTGCAGGTTTATCATCTTGGTTCTCGTGGGAATAGGTGGTTTCTCACGCTTATCAAAAATGTGTAAAGAATGCAAGTTTTTGGCGCCTGGCCGAGTGGAGAATCTGTAGCAGCGCGCGCTTTACTGTTACTCGCAGTCTTAAACGCGTGGGGATGAATCGGCGAATCGGTGGCGAGAACCGCAGGGCGCGCGAGTTTTGAGCACGCTCCTTCACCCCTCGAATGCGTAGGCAATAAAATCAAACCAACTGATGCAGGTTCATCACCAGATCATAACTTGAAGTTGCCATAAAGCGCAAACAACATCAAGAGAGAATCAACCTTTTTATTTTCTTTATTTAAAACTGATTGACTTAAAATGACTTAATATTTTAATCTAAAGAGAGATTCTTATAGAGACGACAAAATGTTCCACGCGAAATTCGTCCACATGCGACTAATCCGAAACAAGGTATGAAAAAAAAAGATGAACAGATAAAAAAAATTCTAATATAGCGTAACAAAGGCTTTGGACGATAGAGTGCATTTCAAGAAACAAGAAAGGTTTAATTTTGCGTTTATTTTTTATTTACAAACAATAAGACAAGGCGATATGAAATAAGAGTTAAATTAACTTTCAAAGACTTCTTCCACTTGCCAAAATTATAACAACCGATATGAATTGACCGGCAAATTGACGCTCAAAGACTGTTTTCGACTTTTTATCTGACCTGCTTTACAAATTTTTTTCTTTCGCTGAAGATAATTGAACTGGGGTGTAGATTTTGATGTAAACTTGGTTTCAGGCAGTTATTCTTTCAAGTAAACTAAATTCATCTCAAAATCTACACCCTATTTTTAATAAAATCAGCTGAAAATTACGTTAAAATAAAGTCGAAAAGAGTTAAGAATGTTTTTTTTCCCAACAATCCACCCTCCTTTGACGTTCCCCGGTCACACAACGGACACAACATCTACAACCTCTCTTGGATCAACGTCGACCACTCACACATTTTCGACCGTTACCAATGGTACCTCAACGAATACAATCGAGCCCGACGAAATTTTCAATGGAAAAATCATCGCTGTCGGAATAGCGGGTAAATTTAGTTACATAGGAAGATCATTCTCATTTTCATTCTAGCCCCAGTTTCGGTTATAATAGTGATCATGCTCGCAATCCTCATTTACAAAAGACGAGTTCGAATAACCTCCTTCTGGGTTGACTTACGGAGAGTGCTTGTTTTGCATTGCTGTGATAATGAAGGTAGTTAGATCAGCCTATCTTATTACTAAAAAAGTCTTCTTAGAAGAACGCGACCTCGAATTGCAAAACAGACGCGCAGACGAAGAACGAATGATTCTGAATGAAAGACGGCAAAAGAAAGACGGACGGAAACCGACTGTGGATAGCAACACGCAGACAGAACAGCAAGAAGATGACAAAGAGGACAAGAAGGACGAATGGAGGTGCCCTCAAGTATCCTGGCAAGAATGGATCGACAGTTGGTGATTGAAAAAGGACTGTGAAAAGAATGTTTTTTGAATGATTAAATTAGAAAGAAAGTGAATAAATAACATCTTTTTGCATAAAAGACTGAATCGGTAATCTGGGCTAATGGACAATTACGAAGGCGACGACGTTCACGATTCGGACCTTGAGCAGCAAGTCAACAAGCAAAGAGGTAAAAAGAAAACAGAAAACTCTTTCATTTTTAACTTAATTAAAAAAAGGTCTCACTTTCATCGAATCCTCGATCCTTGTCTTTCTCGCGATTCAATGCGTTGGTCTTCTCGCTACATTCATCATCTACCTTGCTGGACTGGCTTTCGCGATTTTCCCCTTCATCAACCTTGTCTGGTTCTTGTTCCGTCGACCCAGAACCCCGACAATGTTTAGGCTGTGAAAGAAACTCAGATCGCTAGAGATTGCATAAAATTCTTTCATAAATAAGACTGAAAATCGTGACGCGATGGACGACTCGTCGGAGTTTGACCAAGATTATCGATGGGACTACTATGATGAACGAACCGTCTCCGAGCTATGCCGTCTTCGTAAGAATTAATGAAAAACAGAATTTTACATAAATAGTCGGTAACGAGTCGGCAAATATCACCTCTACACGGACACCACCGACTGCTACGTCATCCATTATCAATGGAACTTCAAACGTCAACCAACTTGGTAAAAGTAGATAGACAAAAAGATTCTTACCTTGAATAGACGAAAACAACACGCCAAAAACCTTCTCCATGGTTGAAATGATCGTCATCACCCTCCTCGCCTTCAACACTATTCTCCTTCTCACCTTGATCCTCATCCTCTGCCAGAAGAAGAAGAAGAAGACACCTAAGCCAACAAGAAACGGTAATCTCTATCATTCCTTTTCGCCTTCATAAAATATATTCTTAGTTCACTACACGCCGATCTCAGCACCACTTCCACTCGACATTTAAACCTGCCACTTAAAGGAGAAAAGCTGTCTTTGAATACTGATATGAAACTAAAACTAGAATATTGTAGACAGTTTTTCCATTCAGAAATGTTCTTTCCATTCTTCAAAGGATTCAGTGGGCCAAATCGAAACAATGGCCGAAACGGAGAGGGATTCCCGGATCAAGGCAGACAGCAAGACGATCAGAGCAGAAATCATTCGAACCCAGAGGGTGAATGTACAAATCCAGACGATGACTTCGAATTCGATGTCGACATACAAAAAGGACGTGTGCGCACGAATGATCGCGTCATCGCTATTCTCATCCTATTACTTTTCTTCTATATCGTCTACGAAAGTAAGAAATCAAATCTTTCAAAGGAGTTCTAAAGTTTTCAATAGACGGAAGAAATAGACAGAGACAACGTGAGCCCCGAAGAATTCGAATGATTCGGAATCCGGATCGAATCGAAGAGTTGGAGAGTGAGGACGAAATGGATATCACTCAGCGCCCGGCAATTGAGGATCATCAAGCTGAAGGTAAAATAAGCTTTCTTCCAAACAGAAAATAAACGCAAATTAGAGGCCAACAGACCACAACGCCGACGGACACGCACTCAACCCTTACAAATCTGTCACAGACAGAAACGCTATTAGGTAAGAAAACAAATTCGCAGGCAAAAACCTAATCATTTATTTAGATTCATCCAGAGCAAGACGCAGCTTCTTCAAACCGCCAAGAAAAACATTCGTGATAACAAGCTTCCTGTAGAAAAATGTGCCTTAAAAACAAAAATAAAAGACAAAATAGCTCTCAAAGATAAAAGGTTCTCATCTTTATTGCAAATAAAATGACAGGAAAAATATATTTTATAGTTTACGGATTGACTCAAGCAAATAAAGGGCCTTGTTCGATGAAGAGCAGTCTTCAGGAATTGACTGGACTCAGGACAGTTTCCGACGGTATTACTGAACTGAGACCAGCTTTTGGAGGTATAACTAGGCTCGACCAGTATCCAGAGGTATTACTCGGCTCAGACCAGTTTCCAGAGGTTTTACTTGGAACAGGCGAGTTTCCAGAGTTATAACTGAGCTAAGGTCAGTTTTTGGAGGTATTTCTAGGCTCGGACCAGTTTTTCGAGGTTTTCATAGGATCAGGCCAGTTTCCGGAGGTATTACTGAGTTTAGGACAGTTTTTGAGTTTTCAACAGAGGTTTTCTTGCTCTCGGACCTTGGTCTTTTTCGAATTTCACAAAAGGTCTTTTGGAATTTCCAGAAAAGGCTTTTGCGAGTTCAAGAATATCAGTAATCTCAGTAAATTAAGTTTGCGAATATTTTAATTGAATACTACGACTCAAAAGGGCCTTATACTTGAGAGACTAAATTGTAAAGCTGAGATAAAGAAACACAAGATTTTGTTTAGATCTAATGAATTTATTTGTCGAAATTTGCACAAGAAATTGGATGAAAAAAGAACAAAGAAACTAAGGAGACGACAATGACGATGATTACAGGCGTCGTTCAGCTCGGATGATTTGGCGGATATTTCGGTATTCGAAATCAGTCCGGCATATAGGGCATCTGTTGTTCCTTTCTTCCTCAGGTTCCGCTTTGAGCGTTCTTAGACAATCAGCGCACGTGTAGTGAAGGCAGGGTGTAGGATCCTAAAATTTGTTATCAAAATATCAGTCTTGCTAACTACCATTTGTTTGTTTTCTTCCCAGCATATCACGCATTTTTTCTTTTCATCCTCCGAGATTTCTCGTGATGCAAGCTTGATTTGGCGAGATCTTATTATAATTGTACCAATGCAGGCACCCGGAGAAAAAGTTCGACAAAGTAATCTCGGGAGAAGCGGTGATCGAGCAACAAAACGCTCCTCGGCGAATTCATCTGCGTTATCCATAAATTCTTTCCATTCAGATTTTGTATAAGGATAGTACCATCTCCCGAAACAGTCTTTACATTGTCCACCAGGCACTGAATTTGTTTCAAGCTGAGCACGAGTGACTTCTCTGAATGTCGGAGATAGACTTGTCTTCTTACGACATATGCGACAGTAAATTATCGCATCTTCGTCTGTTATTTTGACAAGCTTAACAGCGAGCATTTTTCAGTTTGAACAGAAATATTTTCGATAATTTATACTTCCTATTTTAGCGCCATCAATGAGCGTTGATGAGCATGCAAATCGGATAAAATCAGTCTGCTGGAAAAGTCTGAGATAAAATGAACCGGAAAGGGTAAGGAGCTTATGAAACGCTTTAATTTCTTTTTTCCGGGAATTAATCCTTGGATAGCTTTAGGAGAGATACAAAAACACAAAGAGAAATTCAAGAAATTTTTCAAAGATGGTAAGCTTTCTGACAGAAAATTTCTAGCACACTGTCAGTCATTGACAATTTGTAATTCTTCTAAAACAAATGAAGAAATTATTGCGTTTTATCAACTTGAAATTGTGCGGGTAAGATCAATGTCGAAACAGTCAATCAAGATCAAATTTGCTGAC
This sequence comes from Oikopleura dioica, assembly GCF_907165135.1. Taxonomy (NCBI): domain Eukaryota; kingdom Metazoa; phylum Chordata; class Appendicularia; order Copelata; family Oikopleuridae; genus Oikopleura; species Oikopleura dioica. Next base: position 694,736 of record NC_137291.1, read on the forward strand.
GATAATTTGATAACTAAAACAAGCATCTTTGTGGAAGAGAAGGAAGATTGTTTTTATTACTACACGTTTGAAACTGTTTTGGAAAAATTAGTGAGAGCAAAAAAATGCTCATCGAAATTAGATTTTGCTTTCAAGATTGACGGGTTTGATATTTTTGATGGACCAAAAGATGTATTTGCAAGAAATCTTTCAAAAATTTCTGCTGAAATGAAGAGAGAAATCAATTTCTACGAGTATCTTTATATTGACACTTTTCATAAATTCAATATTTTACAGTCTTTTAACCCAAAAAACTCTCTCCAAGAAAAGCCGTTGAATTTTCTTGTCAAAAAGCAAGATCTTGTCTCATCAAGCGAGCCTCTTCAGCTTAGATTTTTGTATAACATGGATGTTTTCTCCAATGTTTATAAATGCGAAAACCCTTCTTGTGGATACGAAAATGTTAAGAAATCAAATTTCGAGGCACATGTTAAAGCTTGTCAACACAAAAAAGAAACGATACCACTCCAATGTCCATATGGCGATACAATTTATCCGATCGAAATAGCAATACGAGCTGGTTACCTTTCAGAAAGGATGAGAGGCTTTAGAAAGACTCGTTTCGGTAGACCTTGAATAACAAACTCTCCAAATTAAAAAATTTTAGTCACTTTCGACATCGAGACAATGGAATGTCCAGTCAATACAACAAACAAAGTGACGACGATTCACGCTGAACTTCGCTTGCTTTCGATTGCTATCGGAAGTAACTTTGGCTACGAGAAATTTTTCATTCGTAGATGTGACTCAAACGAAGGAGCGCAGCAACTCGTTGAAAAATTTCTTGACGAGCTTGAACTTCTTGCTTCAAATGAAAGAAATTATCTTCCAAGTGAGATTTTAGAAGCCATTCAAAAACTTGATGGAATTGACATAAAATTGGAGCCTGTTTCGATCAGGAAAAGAATAAGGTTTATAAAAAGAGAGCTCGAAAATTATTCAAAGATGAATGTCTTTGGATTCAATAGTTCTGGTTTTGATTTAAAAGTTTTAGCTCCATATATAATTCCTTTTCTTAAGACAAAGTATAAAGCGAAATTGGTTTGTATAAAAAAGGGAACCCAATATTTCACTATTTCCACCCCTTTTTATCAGTTTAAAGATGCTCGGCTATTTAGTTCTCCAACAAACTTAGCTGGGTACTTAAAACAAGGTGGTATCACTGAGGTAAAGTCAATTTGGCCGTATGAAAAATATCACAGCGTGTTGGAAATTGTCAATGACAGGACATTTCCACCAATTGAGGACTTTTTCTCGAGCCTAAAGAATAAGGGAATCGATGAGGAAGAGTATGAAAAGTGCAAAAAGGAGTTTTATCAAAATCAAGCGATCAATCCGAATTATTCAATGGGACATTGGCTCCGCCATTATAACATCATGGATGTCACCCCATTTGCCAAGGCCATCGACAACCAGTTTCGTGTCTTCTTTGATGTTTTCAAGATCGATCCCTCATTCTGCATGAGTTTACCGAAATTCGCAATGGCTTGTGTTTTCCAGCGCTACTCCAAAGCTTCGCCCCTGACATGTAAGCAATTTTCTTATGGATATATATTCTTATTATTTATATCTAGACTCGTTTCACAGAAACTTCAAAAAAGAGCACCAACTTTTGCGTGAAAATATTATCGGTGGGCTGGTTAACGTTTTTTCTCGCTACACTGAGCTCCGCCCGGATGTTGATGCCCCTAAAAATGCCAAATTTGCCCCGAACGGAGATCCCTTCACGCGTATCGTCTTTTTGGATTTTAATGCCTTGTATTTGTTTGCTCAAAAGATGAGCTTACCGACAACGCCAGGTAAATTCAAAATGCAAAAATAAAGGTGAAATCGAAGAATGTTTAGGCATTACTTGGGAGAAGTTTGACAACGCCGTTTTCCGCAAAAGGATCATGTCTACGGGAAACAGTTTCGCAGCCCTGCAGTGGCTAACATTCATTGACGAATTTAGCCCCTTGCTTGTTCAATCAAATGGTGAAAGAGTTCCTTTGGAACATCAATATTTTAGGGGTGAACATCAAGTAGAGAACTTCAAAATCGACGGATATGCTAATGTCGATGGTCAACATCATTTTTTTGAATTTCTTGGATGTTATTACCATACTCACTGTGTTGACTGCAATCCAGGAGGAGCTGACAAGGAATGGGAGAAAAAGTTTCGTCGATTGAATGAACTAGGTCAGGTTCATGTAATGCGCGAGTGTGAATGGAATCAAAGAAGAAATGAAGCTCATTTGACAAAAATTTCCAGATATTGGGGTCATATTTTCAAATCGAAAGAAACAGAAAAAAGTCTGATAGAGGGTATAAAAAATGATCAAATTTATGGATTCATAGTTGCTGATGTAACTTGTCCCAAAGAAGTATACGAGAAAATATCGTATCTCAATTTTCCACCAATTATAAAGAGAATGAAAATTACAGATCAGCTTCTTAGTCCATACATGAAAAGCCAATTTAGTAAGCTTGGTAAAAATTGTGATCAGGAAACAGTTATTCAGACATACAATGGTAAGAAAATATTTCTTCTCACAACTCTGGCTAAATTCTATCTTGATATTGGTTTAGAGATAACAAATATAAGATCATTTACACAGTATAGAGCGTCAAAATCTTTAAGCGAATATGCTGATTCTATAACAAATGGCCGAGTCAGCGCTCTAGACGAGAATCCTCCTAATAAAGCCCTTGCTTTGGCTTTTAAAACGATCGGTAACTGTGGAGGATTCGGTAAAGCCATCGAAGTTGTTGATCGACCAAGTCTCAAATTTGATGATGAAAAACAACTAGCTAGATCAATAATTAAACCAACATTCAAATCAACACAGCCTCTCTATCAAGAAAACGGAGAATACTCAATTTCAGAGGTTACTTTCGAAAAAAAGCGAATCAAAGACGACAAACCGACTGTTCTTGGAGTTGCTATCCTTCAAAATTCAAAGCTTCACTTTCTGTCCTTCGTCTACAAATTTCTTCACAAGTATTTGAAGCCAGGATCATACAAGCTGAATTATTGTGATACAGACAGTCTCGCAATATGTAAGTTATTATTAAATATTGCTTGTCTTATAAATATATCTAGCTTTTACCAGGAGTGAAGAATGTATCGACACGAATCGTTCAAAAATGATGACTTCATTCTTACCTTGTGTTCACCAAGAGTTGAAATACGAGTTTCTCCAAGAATGTGGCAAATGGCTTGTTCTTGAAAACACCAACCTAAACGAGAAAACTCCTGGTCTCTTAAAATGTAAGAACCATTTTCTTAAAAGTAGAATTCAAATCTTTCTAGCTGAATGGGAGACAGATTCGGGAGCACTTGTTTGCCTCGGAAACAAAATGTATTTCGGCTATGATCCGAAAAATGACAAGGTTAAGCGATCAACAAAAGGAGTTCCGCATAACCAAGAGTTAAAACTGCAAGAATTCCTTGATTGCTTGTATGGAAACATAGAAACAAATAATCGATTCACTTTGCGAACTCTACGCCCTACTACCAACAATGTTGTTAAACGAGTTTCAACTGAAAAAGTTCTACTTTCAAATTTATTTGTAAAAATGCGCGTCATGGATGATGGCATTACCTGCGAGCCACTGACCCTCGACGGCAAGCCGCTTTAACTGTTTATTTCATCCATCTCCGAAAAAAAACAAGCTTCTTTATTTTTCACTGTTTTTTCCGCTAGAATAAATTTGTAAAGTCCATATAAACGTGATCAAAATTTCTCGTCGCTATGCCATTCTATCAAAGTGAAAGAGTAGACCTAGAAGCAATTCGCAAAGAGTATGGTGGTACATACATTCCACTCTCTAAGGAGGAGCTTGAATACTTTGAGAAAACGGAGAAGATGGGACAACTTCAGAATCGTGTTATCATTGCTCCTCCGAAACCAGGTCGGATCGTAGAACATGCTCACGTTAGACTATTGATTAACAAGAACTTCGACTTGTTTAACGTTGTGGATGATCTATTCGAATTCATCTCACCGCCTTTTCGTTTTGGAATCGATTTTGCGTTTTTGCTGGAAAACCCCGTCACAGAAGATCCTGACTCACGTTTTCGATTTGTTTGGCCTCAAATCTCGACCTCTCTTCCAATAGAACCTAACCTTATCAAAAACAAGTCATCGAAAAAAGAATTCTTGCAGAACATTCCAGATTGGACTGACATCCCTCGCCTCGTCGACATTACCCATCAAAATCAGAGCATGTTTCGAAAAAGCGGATACAACATCACAAAACTCTTGACCTGTAGTCTTTACATAACAAAGATGAAATAAATGCATTTTAGTCTCAAAATAATTCAGAACACTTTCAAAGTTTGCATGGCTGAGACTAATCGGAAGGGTCTAGATTCAGTTTGCCCGTTTATAGACTGTCGAGGAGAGACCTGTCAAGGGGTCTGAGGTCTGTCAGGGTGGACTAAGGCCAGTCAAGGGGTCAGAGGCCTGTCAAGGGGTCAGAGGCCTGTCAAGGGGTCAGAGACCTGTCAACGGGTCAGAGACCTATCAAGGGGTCTGAGGCCTGTCAGGGTGGACTAAGGCCAGTCAAGGGGTCAGAGGCCTGTCAACGGGTCAGAGGCCTGTCAAGGGGTCAGAGACCTGCCAACGGGTCAGAGGCCTGTCAAGGGGTCAGAGACCTGTCAACGGGTCAGAGACCTATCAAGGGGTCTGAGACCTATCAAGGGGTCTGAGGCCTGTCAGGGTGGACTAAGGCCTGTCAAGAGGCCAGAGGCCTGTCAACGGGTCAGAGGCCTGTCAAGGGGTCAGAGACCTGTCAACGGGTCAGAGACCTATCAAGGGGTCTGAGACCTATCAAGGGGTCTGAGACCTGTCAGGGTGGACTAAGGCCAGTCAAGGGGTCAGAGGCCTGTCAAGGGGTCAGAGGCCTGTCAAGGGGTCAGAGACCTGTCAACGGGTCAGAGACCTATCAAGGGGTCTGAGGCCTGTCAGGGTGGACTAAGGCCAGTCAAGGGGTCAGAGGCCTGTCAACGGGTCTGAGGCCTGTCAGGGTGGACTAAGGCCAGTCAAGGGGTCAGAGGCCTGTCAAGGGGTCAGAGGCCTGTCAAGGGGTCAGAGACCTGTCAACGGGTCAGAGACCTGTCAATGGGTCAGAGCCCCGTCAGTCTGAGGTGAGTCTTTTTTGATTTTCTCATCGCCTAAGTCCAGTTATATCTCTCAGAGCTCCCCCGATCCCAAAAATACCTCTCTGAGCTCCCCGATCCCAAAAATACCTCTCTGAGCTCCCCGATCCCAAAAATACCTCTCTGAGCTCCCCGATCCCAAAAATACCTCTCAGAGCTCCCCCGATCCCAAAAATACCTCTCAGAACTGCTTTGATCCCATGAATGCCTGTGGAAACTAGAACTTACTCTATCGACAATGAATACAAATTAAAAAAGACTTGGAATTTTGTCACCAAAGTTTATTTTCACCGAAAATTTTTATTTACAGGAGAGTTTCACCAGAATTTTTTTTATCAATTTTTTTTTAGTAAAAGGAAGGAGAAATGTTATATCTCAGAGTTCATTATCTTCTTTCTGAATCCAGCGAAAAACGTCTTTTGTCTTGCAGACAGGACAGTCATCGGAGAGGTCTTGTCGCTCGTATTTAAGAGTGAAATCTTTGAAATCAACGAAGTAAGATGAAACAATATTATTCTGCTCATCGTCGACCTTTTTAGGCGCCGTTCCAAGGATCTGTACAGGTATCCAGTTTTCTTTGCCACTTTTTCTGTTTTTGTTCATTATCGCTATTTTCTCAAAAGCAAGAACATTATTTGTCACATTGACAGACGTGTAGTGGAGACGAACTTTTTGGCTTGAATTTTCATCATCACCGCAGATACCGACAATATTGAGTAAGACACCACTTCTGTAAGAAGTGCAGCTAAAACTCTCAACTTTCTGCAAAAACATATTTTTCTTATTGTGAAGAGACTTGAAATTTTAGCCATGAGGTTCAAAAGCACTGGTTACTCCGTGCACATTTTGCTATCCTGGATATGTTTAGGAAAATAGCTCAAGCGGAACTTCGACATGCGAAAAAACAAATAAAGAAAGACAAACAAATTCATCACCCAATTTTATTATCACCAATTTTATGTACAGGAAGAATACACCGCAGTTTCTTTTTTTTTTGACATTTTTTGTTTTTCTTAAAAAAAATGAAAAATGATTTTGTTCAGTTCTTCAAACGTTTCGCTACATATCCATCAAGCATTGCACAGATAAGACATTCTGGATGTCTATGATCCTCGTAATTCTTGTGACCTTTCATAATCGCAGCTTCTTCAGCAGTAACTTCTATAGTTTCTGTAGTCGAGTTAGCATACCCGCAAAAAAACTTTTTGATTTTATTCAAGAAGGACATTTTTCGAATGACGGGTGAATAAAACTTCGACATGAGGTTCGAAAAAGCTGATGGCATACGAGAGCATATTTTTTACTGAACCAGAAATTTTGATTATTGCCTGCTTGTAAATAGAAACTTGCTTCAAAGAAAGACCAAAGAGATAATCACCAAACAAATTTATTACTCGAGTAAATAAAAAAATGAAAAGAAAAGGAAAGAAATTTTCAAGAGAGGGATCAAAAGAAGCAGAATTAATTAGATTTTCTGGTCGACTGGACGATTGAATCGGAAAGTGTAGGAAGGCTTGACATTGTGTTCTTTTTCCCAGTCGGATTGTTTGGCATCAGAAGTGGTGTAGAGATCTGCAGGACGTTGTGATTCTGTGTGCATTTGGAGAGCTTGGAAGACATTCGAGACTTCATCACCAGTCTTTGCAAACAGTCGTAAGTTGATCTCTTTGGTCGGTCGTGAATAATCAAGGTCAGTTTCAAAACCAGGAATGTAAGTTCCCTTGACCCTGAAAAAGCCGCCCCCATTGTAGGAGCGAAAAGTGAAAGTTTTGATCGTGACAAACATTTTGATAATGAGATGAGCGGGCAAAAGAAGACCAGAAGTTCTAAAGCGCTGGTTAATCAGTGCTCTATTCATAACCAGTGATTAATTATATGTTTACTTACAAAGAAGGGTTTTTCAACTTGTTTATGTTCGTCAATCGTGAGCTTGGTCGAGACGATAGACCAAATAACGATTGAGTAATCATCTTCAAGTGGTGTGCTAAAATCGAAAGAGAAAGATAGCCAGCCTTGTGAGATTTCTTCTCCTTCAAACTCATGAGCAAAAATGTTGTTCACTTTGTAGTTTTCCATTGATACAACATATGACAAATCAGCTTGACTAACTCGCCCAAGCGTGTCCAGATATTTCCAGTAGGGAAGAATCGGATATTGATTTGTGATTTTCTAAAGATAAGGATAAAAAAAAAATAAGAAATTGAAAAGATAAACCTGAGGATATCCATTTAAAGATTGACCATTCAACATGACATTCACTTGAACAAGATTGTTGAAAAAGCTGAAATTCGAAGAATCAATTTTAGAAGATCCATGAAGAGCTTCTGTTTGAATCAGTCCAAAGAACAGATATGCAGGGGTATTTCCCCCAGTCACATTAAGAAGTTGCACATTTTTTCTTCCTTTTGGCAAACTCATTGTTGTTATCAAAGTATCATTGAATTTATATGTGATTGGCTTTGATTTGATTCTCCCAAAGTAGTTTCTCAGGCTCGGCGATGACACGTATTCAGCAATAGCGTAGGCATCAGTAATTTTAAGGACTTCTCCTGCTGGAAGCATATCAGTTTCATTCTCTCCGATAAACATTGTCGAAAACTCATGTTTAAGACGATAAAGTGTAATTGAAAGATCTGTGTTTTGAGGAAGAGGTTTGTTCTCCATGAAAAAACCATGAGTCGGAAGGAAGATAAGTTCATAAATATAATTTCCGTTAGATGTTTCGTAACATTGTGGGCGTCGTCCATTTATAATCATTTTCTTTGAGTCACTATCAACAAGATTCTCATAGTTGTATTCATCGTAGTACCCCTCAATCTGGAATGCGGAATTAACATAAAGTGGGTCGAAATTGACACGTTTGGTCAAGTAGTCTGCCAACAAGTAGTGAGAACTAAAGAAAAAATAATTATCAGAACAAAAATTAAGTCCTTACTTTGAATTTGAGTTATCGATAATCTGAGAATTCACCGCAACTTCAGTCTTTCCGAACTGTTTGCTAGCAAAGCCATTTGAAGGAATATAATTCTTGTCAAGCTCGATTGTGAAATGAATCGCAATTTTATTTTTCACAAGGAAAAGATTCGGATCGGCGTCAAACTTAAAGCTAAGCCTTCCGGTCAAGCTGTCCTCTTCTCTTGGATAATGCCGTTTAACAACTTTTTGGTCGTAGTACTCAACTTCTGTCATGATTTCAGTCTAAAAAGAGCAAAAAGTTAGACAATTATATCACCAATTTTAGTCACCAGAGTTGAGAAAGTTTGAAAAGAAGTAATTGATCGTTAACAGTAAAGGAATGAGTAAAGAGAGAAGAAAGTTTCTGTCGTGAATAAAGAGAACGGAAAATAACGAAGAAGCAAACATAAAAACCACAATAAAATGACGAGTCTGACTGGGTTCTTTTATAAAAAAAGGTTTCTTTATCACCAAAAAAGTCAAAAAGCTGCGTAGGATATTTTTTAAGGCCTAAACTATCAAATATTTCAATTTTACTCTTTATAATTCGTAATGAGATCCAGTGAGAGCCTTTTGAAATTTCAGGCGATAAGTTGACAACAATAAAAGAAGGAAAATTTTCAATTTTGGGTAAAGTATCAATGGAGTAAACACCTTGAAAATGTTCAACTCGTTCTAAACGTTTCGCAATTAGGTATGAGTTCATGCTTTTTTCTTTTTCGATGATTTCTTTGATTTTTTCAAATCTTTTGTTGTTTGATTTCGTTTTTTCTTTGTTTTGGTATTTGGATGTTTTCGACCTGGTGTTAGCTTGAGTTTTGTTGGACCGTTTTTTGACTTTCGTTTGCCCGCGCCGGATTGAGATTTTGGAAACCATTTTTTTGGACGATTTTCAAGCGAGGCAATGATTGTTTTCATTCTCTTGTTGTGATAAGTATCTGGAGTGAAAAGTGTTGAATGATGTGTTGACTGCCTAAGTCGATTGAAAATCGTGTATCCCGCCAGTTATATATGTTTAAAGGGAAGGTAACGGAGCGTTGGTCGGAGAAATGGCACCACCTGTCGTTTGGACGGATTTGACCCATCATCAGCGTATTCGGTTCTCCATAGCAAGAAGCAATTGAGTTACACGTTATGAAAGCAATGTCCATGTCACGCGGAGTCGTCATCAGATTACAGACAGCGCTTATAATTTGAACATTGTACTCTTGATTTTTTTCAAAGAAAATTTCAGGAACTTTCAGCTCCTTGGTCATTGTCTCGAAAAGATTCAAGATCATCTGCAACGAAGTTAAGCTCAAAGTAGTACTTTATTCCAGGTTGTCTATTTCCTTCTTCGTCTGCAATTTTATACCAAACTACTCCGGCTCGTTGTCTGATATCGATTATGACGTAAATTTTGTCTGTCCAGTTTTGTGTATATCCTTTTTCGAAGATACCCTTCTCTATTTTTACTCGGACAACGTTCCCAATTTTGAGTCTTGGTTTGACTTTCAAATCGAAATCCGGGAAGAGATGAGCGAAGACCTGTGCTCTATTTTCATGTGAGACTTGGCTTGGTGCCATTCCAATGGCTCGATGAGGAGTGGAATTGTAGCCTTTGACTATTTCTGGAAGAACATCGATCCAATTTTTAGTTTTGTTTGATTTCATAAACAGCTCCACTCGTTTTTTGATGGTTTGATTGACTCGTTCTGCCATACTCGCTTTCAATTTTGTTTTGATACTATAGTGATGCATTCCATAGCGATCAAGAATTTTTTTTACATTGACATTGTAGAATTCCAAGCCTTCGTCTGTGATAAGAGAATTAGGCCATTCGAGAAAATCTTGAAATATATCATTGAGAGCGTTAGCAACATCGATTCCTCCTTTTGTTTTTACAGGTCGTGTCCATATAAAGCGAGAGAAGCAATCGATTATAAGTAGAACATAAGCATACTGACGATTTGAAAATTTGAATTTCTTGTATTCAATCAAGTCACCCATAAAAATTTTGAATGGCGAGTCGACTATGATTTTTCTTCTGGGAAATCGTTTTTTAGTTATTCGACGGTGAGTACTATGAGTTTTATTCTGCCTGAGAAACTCCGCTACTTTCGCTGAGAACGCTGGAGCGCTTGCAACGTTTTCGTACAGGGCTTGAATCTGATCCGTCACTGTCTTCTTCTGTTTTTTCAGAGTCGCTTGTTGATTCACTTGATTCTTTACCTGAGCTTGAGCTTGCTGAGGATGTTTCACTTTCGGAGGAAGTTGATGGTCGTCTTCGCTTGGATTTCTTTGTCTTTTTCTTTGATTTCTTCTCGGGGACAGATCTCTTTCGTCGTTTTCTGGTTCTTTTCCTCTCAACCTCCGACTCTGACGAGTCATCTGTAAAGCTGTCACATCTTGTTTTTGCTTTAACCCTTGATGTTTCGATTGTTTTGCACGATGAGTATTTTTCGTCATCTTTCTTCGCTGTTGCTTCGAAAGTATTTTCTCTTTCGATAATGTTGAAGTTTTGCTTGAAATCGTTGAAGGGTACGATGCAAGCCTTCATACCGGTGACTGAGTAGACAACAGGATATTTTGAGAATATATCCGTGTACAGCCGGTAGCTTGAGGCATGACCTCGAGGCGATTGATCAAGAAACATGTAAGGATATGATTTGTTCTTGATATCTTCGGACGCTCTCTTGAACGCTTTTTGCAGCCCAGCTGTATTGCAAACTCTCTTATTGATTGTTCCGTCAAGACAGTTTCGGCAGAGAAACGTTGCGTTACAGTTCAGACGAATGTTACGACCAAATTTTCCAGCAGCATAATTATTTTGAGTCATAATCATAACGTTCAGGCTTCGCTTGCCGCTTGTGACTCGAAAAAGATGATCTATAGCTTGACTTTGAATCGCTTCTTCATAAAGATCATCAAGAACAATCGTTGTATGGGGCATCATCTCATCAATATCATCCTGTGATGGGATACCGACGCGATAGCTAACAGGAATTCCAAGATCATCCCACTGAACGGGTTTTTCTTCAAGGAAACAGGGATAAAAATACAGGACCCGCTTTGTTTTCTTCTGAAACAGATGCCTGTTCAGAAGAACTTGCTTTGCAATATAAGTTTTTCCAGCACCAGATGATCCACTTAGCAATATACGAAAAGGGTATGCAAACTCTTTTTGAGGAAGAATTTCTCCGCTTATCATCGTTGACATTTTCTCTTAATTACGCGATCATATCTTTCACCGCTCCTTTTATTTACAACAATAAACACTGGATCAATAACTTGGCAATGATTTTGTTTTAAAATATTCAAACTTCAAAATGGTTGTAGTAGAGCCAAAAATAAATTTTTCTTTCTTTAAACAATTATGATTATAAAAATAACACTGGTCGTAAACATTGACGCAAGCGAAATTATTGAAAAAAATATTTTAGTTGAAAATAAATAATTCAAAACAGACATCAAAAAGAAGCAACGAATCTTATTCAGCTCTGTGACTTGTTCACCATTATTTTTTCTGAAAAAAAAAAATTATTATACAAGACTCAATCAACGGGACATTTGAAAGCATTCTAGTTTTTCCCCGGTTTTCAAACTTAAGCAGACTCTAGAAAGTTGTTCTTTCACATATCTCAAAATCAGAGATTCAGAAGGTCGGTTAGAAACACAAAAAACAGGTTTTCGTTTAATTTTCGAGAAAACTACGCTTTTTTGATGAAAAGTTAAGTTTTTAAGGTCAATTTATAAACAAGCCTCATATTTTTTCATATACTCATAGTTTTTCCACAGGAAGTCTTTCAAGTTACGCGAAATAGATTTCCGTCATTTTGAGCGAAAAGCGCGACGCCGCGCGCCTCCTTCCCGATACGAACCCTACGCATGCTTATATTTGAAAAGTCTCATCATAGGGTCAGTTTTTGTAAAAAATAACATAAAAGTTTCTAGAAGGCTATTTGAATAACGGTTATCGTAATAAAAAGTTATTTTAATAACAAGTTATTTCAATAACAAGTTATTTGAATAACTTGGTTATTGAAATAACCTTCTAGAAATATTTTGTTATTTTTGACCGTCCTTTGTTTGGATGACTCATGTTTATATTTTATATTTAGTTTACTAATATTTATCATATGTTTGCGTTTAAAATAAATATTTTAACTTGTTTATATATTTCATAAATATTTATAATTATTTACCTTTCTTTGTTTACATTATCTCCATCATTGAAAAAAGCTTATGTACATACTACTGACCTTTTTGCGAACTTGAAAAAAAGGAGGATGCAGAAAATACCTTGCAAAAAAAAGTTGGCAGAGGACTAAGCGTGGCGCCCCGCGGCCCCTTCTAACCCGGTGATTGATTCCGTAACATTTTCGATTGCACCGCGCTATTGGTGCTCTCTTTTTATCAGCACCCCTCCGCCACACTCCTTCGTGAAGAATGAGAGAATTGATAAAATGAATTTTCTTTTTTGAATAATGAGTATGAGAGAATTGGAGTTTTTCGAGAAAGATATGAGAAGAAAAAATGCAATGAGTGAATTTTATCATGCGAAAACTTTCTGAATTGTCGTCTGTTTCTGTGATAATTTATGTTTTATAAAATGCTGACAAAAACAAAATCGATTATTATTACCGTATTATTGGAGCAACAACTTAAAAACTAAGACGACTGCGTAAAAAATTTTGTCGAAATTGAATAAAATTAAAATCGAAATTGATCAAAATTATTTTTTTTAAGAAACATGCCAGTTATAAACAACAGTCAACGAGACAAGCGTGCCTCTTCCTACCGCCGAGCGTTCGGTGGTCAAACCTCCTTCTCTGCCGGAAAAGGCGGTAAGTTTAAGAAAAACAACTAACCCGGGTGAAGAAGGGTGCTTTGGATATTTACATCTGGTTTTAGGTTTAGCTAAGTCGAATTATTATGACCGTGCTCGGAGCATGACAGACTTGAGCGGCATTGGGGCAGCAGTGAAAGGAATCAAAATTTTCTAGTTTCGAGTCGAAAAATAAAAACATGCAGCAGATAGATATAACAACGGTGGCTTAGATTGTTAGTCGAAATCATGAGTTATCATGATAGATAAGATGGTGTCTTCGAAAAGCAAAAGAGTAGAAACGTAGTGAAACTTAGTATTAACAACAAATTTAAATTCCTGTACAGGAGGTGATATTGCAACGATGTCACATGACGATATCCAGCTCATGTACGCTGCCGGTCGACAAATCAACGAAAAAGAAACAATGGGCAATTTGAACAACCGATTCGCCAACTACATCGAAAAAGTCCGCTACCTCGAGGAACAGAACAAAATTCTAGAGCTCAAGATCAAGCAGGCCTCGAAGCGACAGTCGGAAATCGAGAAAAACGAAGAAAAGGGCGATGAAATCAAAAGCTTCAGAATCAACATCGATGATATCACGATGATCAAAGTCAGATTGCAAGTCGAAAGAGACAATTTGAAGGGAGACGCGGTCGAATTGACCCGAAAACTCGAAGACGAAAACGCTCTGCGAAACGACCTGGACGACGAGCTCCAGCGACTCAGAAAAGACGTCGACGATGCAACTATGGTCAGAGTCGATCTTGAGCGAAAAATCGAAACTCTTCGCGAAGAACTCGAATACAACAGAAAAGTGCACTCGGAAGAGATTGAAGACTTGAAGGAGCAGATTGCTTCGCAAGGAATCAACGTCGAAGTCGACGGAATCACGCCGGATATGAACGAAATTCTCAGAGATATTCGAAACGAATACGAGCAGATTGCGATCAAAAACAGGGACGAGGAACGGTTCTCAGATTTTTTTCTTTTTTTTTTTTGACTTGACCGAAAAATGGAAGTGCATTTTTCGACTACCAATAAGATTGCTATATTCGGCTCACCGGCCAATCAAAACCCTCATTTTTCCATCGTCAAAAGTAGCTAGAAAATTGAGAACCATAAGAAAGGCAGAAGAATGGTACAAGAAAAAGTGCGAAGAACTCGAAGAAAAATCACGAAATACTCAAACCGAGCTCGAAAAAGTCAACATGGAAATCAACGAGTACAGAAAACAAGTCACCCAGCTCGAGATGGAGCTTGAATCGCTCAGAGGAACTAACGATTATCTCGAGCGAAATCTTGCCGGTTCTCTTACTCCCTTTGCTTCCAATTACAATGAGTTTTAGATACGGAGAAGCGATCAGAAATCGAAATCAACAGCTACCAGCAGCGGGTTAATCGTCTTCAAGCCGAGTTGGATCGATCTACGGCCGATATGAAGAAGCATTTGGCGGAGTACAAGAACTTGATGAATGTCAAACAATCTCTTGAAAAGGTATGAAACTAAAATTTGCCACAAATCTAGAATTTTCTTTCAAGGAAATCGATACGTACAGAAATCTCCTGGAAGGCGAAGAAGGTAGATTATCTACTCTTGGTTCTGGAACTGTAAGTATTCTTAAATTACTGTAAGCCGTTTCTTTACTGTATTCTTTCAGGACGATAACGAGTCTGATTCAAGTGAGTCTCAAAAAGTCGAAGGAAAATGGTTAAAATTGTCGATTTTATAAAATCAACCAATATCAGTTTCTTTTTTCGATATTGAGTTGGGTATAAAATTTTTAAAAATTTTAACCGGTGATTGAGTGAAAAAACACAGAGTGGTAATTAAAACTAAAGACGCGGGAAAAGCGGAAGCTAAAGAAGAATCTTCTTCAAGGTAGGGCTTACTGTATAAACCAGGGGTAACTGTTTATTGTTAGCGAGGAAGAGACCTCTAGCGACGATGATGACAGCTCTTCCGACGATGATTCATCAGAATAAATCGCCAATGCTGGTTTTAAAACAATTTCTTCGTGCAAAACTGAATGTAACTAACTCTTTCTTTACCTGTACTGATTGCTTCTTCTCATTCACGCTTTCCTAACACCATTAATGTTTCTCATCATTTCCACATTCTAACAAGAGAGTACAACTCAAACAGCATTCTAGTACAAGAAATAAAATACTTTGCAGTCATTGTGTTTCAAAATAAATTGATTTTGCTAAATTCAAAATTTTTCTTAAAAATTTTTAAAAAGAAAAATTAAAAAAAAATTTAAAAAATTTTCAGAAAGAATTTTTTTCCGATTTTCCAGGTTTCCCATGAGTGTCTTTTGCCCGATTGTTTGTGAGTCTATTCGAAATTGCTGGAATGCGTTCTGAGAGGCAGGTATCGAGAGGCAAGGGCGACATGAGAACGGAGCGAGCGATAGGCGATAAGAAGGAGAATCGTCGTCAATAGCAGCGAAACCTTCCCAAGCGCGATCAGTCTATTCAAAATCGAAAGATGGCAAAGACCAAAAGTTCAACTGCGTCAAAGCGCTGTAGAGAGAGAATTTCCAACTTGTTCGACGATCTCAATACCATCATTCAGGTAAGAAATGACACAGCTGTCCAAAATAACGATGATTTCATAGGCAATGACGGGCATGAAAGAATCAAATCGATTCCGGTAAGAAATCTTCATTTTTTTCACTTTTATTTTCGAATTGAAGAATTATCGAGCGAACTCTTGGTCTTCTAAGAAAAGAGCCGATTAGACATCTATCTCAGAAATGACTCTCAAAAAATGCTTTTCAATTTTTCACAATATTTTTTTTGAGAGCATGAGTAGTCGTCTATGTCTTCAAAGGAAAAACTCTCAAATAAGGATGCTTGTGCTTGCTACAGGTAAAAAAAGCTCTGAACTTATGACTTCTATCTCATTTTTTATAGACTGCGAATGAATGGACTTTTCAATGAGCTTCGAAATGAGCTGAAAAAGGAAAATTTCGTGAAGGTCGATAGGTAAGAGTAAAAATCTTGGAAGTCAATGGCTTGAAGAAGTCAAGAATTTGAGTTTTTTTTGAGTCAAACGTCCGATTTCAGGTACAAAATGAGCACAAAAGCGGGACTTTTGCTTGCAACGATTGATGCACTAAAAAAACTGGTCCTTCAAACGCATATTTTCCGCTATAACTTGAACTTTCTTTTGACCAGAAAAACAGGTCTTGATCCAGCGACAATCAGAGCAATCAGTAGCTACGTTTATCTATGCGCTCTCCCAGACAGCAACCCGCACTCTCGAAAACAATGCTTGATATGGTAGATTATGAAAATTGAATTTTGAAATTTGTTCTTATCTTTATTGCAATAAATGAAATCTAAAATCGAATAGATAAATAGTTGTTGTTGATGAATTATTCTAAAAAGGACCTTCTCTTCTACTGGAATCTAATTGGCAATAAGTCTTCCTGGGTACTCTGATGTTCGCGGTTGGCCATGAATTGAGCCCTAAAAATGAGTGGATAGTGACCAACCAAAGCCTTGATTTCCAAACCGACGGAGGAGGCCACGCTTGTAGACGAGGTACCCAATCACGCCAATTGAAATAAGCAGCTTTTCATGGAATTTTTATTTGACCCTTTTTTCTAATCTGCTGATTTTCTTGGTGATTTGTTCTTATGAAAATCCCGTTCCAGAAAAATGATGAATCCAAAGACTCTCCTGTGTCCGCCCAAGTTCGCGACATCGACTCCATCAACATCGATCAAATAAGCTCTAAAAACAATTTTCTCCTTGAAACAAAAAGCTAACTACCCATGAGGCCAATACGGCGAATCGAGTAAAACTTCTGTACCATTTTTCTCGGCATGAAGAATAATCAGCTCATCAATTTTTTCAGCAGCCTATTTGATTTTTCCCCTTTTTTGTAAAGAAGTTTTTCAAACCTTTTTGCTATTCCCAAAAACATGAAGCGGGATCTTAATTTCGCGATCTTCTTTTGAATGAATCGTTAGATACTTTCACATGTTTTCGAGAATTCCATTTTCTAGAGAAACTTACAATGAGATCTTTCGAAAAATTTCCTGACTCTCTGTTACACAAACTGGTCCAGCCACAACGGATAATTCTTGCGCCAGAAGCTTCCTGATCGCCTTTTTTCAGTTTCGAAATTGTGAAATTTTCAGAATCTTTTTTTCTTTCGGAACTTTCCTCGTCAGGAATCTCACTTGTTTTGACCCGCTCGCCATGGTGCCTTGGCGGTAAATGTAGGCCGACACTGATTTCGATTCTCTGTTCCCACTGTTTTTCGCAAGCAGTATACGTCGGATGCTCTGTCTTATCCACAACCACGTGGGTTGTTGTATTATGGGGACTATGAGTACTGTGGATCTTGGAATGATGCGTTGAATGAGCAGTTGCTGGGGTTGGACTAACTGTAGTGTGACTTTTGAGGGTGGAACTTAATGTTGGAGTTGTCGTTGTTGTTTCTTGAGCGAAAATCTCTAGAACAAGTAGAAAACTTGAAATTCTCATTTTGAAATTGAAAATTTCTCTGCGGAAAAAGTTTGAAAGACTCAGATGTCAGAAGCGGAGAAAAGCGGGAACAGTGATTTGTATTGTTTACTTAGGCGAGAAACACGGAGATGCGAAGAAAAGGGTTCGGATAGAGAACTCGTTGAGTAAGGTTTCGATTACTCATCTGCTGGCAATAAATAAGAAAAAGATTTTTAAAAGAAATCTGACGATTCAATACAAAATATTTATTAAAAAGAACAGAATTATGATTTTGCATTCAGTAAGGTGGATAATAGTCGTACGAGTCCGAATCTAGAGAGCCCCATCGATAGGGTACTAGTTTCGCGACTTCAATTGGGCATTGTCCGATCGGTTTTACCAGTCCATTGCTGCAGCATTCCTTCGTCCGTTCATTATAGATACTTGCGGGGCCAGCTCGGGAATTGCAGCACTAGAAATATTTTTTTTTAATTGGAGAAACAGCAAAATTTACAACCTTGGGTATCATCTGACCACGTTTTTTTCCGAAAGCACAATCTGTTTTTGGATCCCATCCAGAAGTTGAGGAAGAAATATTGAAAAAATCATTGAACTGATGAAGACTATCGGCATGCTTTGCGGCAAACATCGCATCGCACTCGCAAACTGCTCGAACGCAAGTTCCAGGTCGATCGCGACACTTTTTTCTGTCAATATTCACATTGTAGTTTTTGATATCATCGATGCAGGATTCACCGTGAATTTCTCGAGCACACTTGAGGCAGTCTCTGTACAACTTACAGGCGTTGTCAAGATCATCAACAGGAGTTCCCTTTCCACGCTTGACGATCACACCGTCATCTAAAGGATAGAAGAGTGTTTGTTTATATTTTAAGTTTTCTCGTTTACCCGATCCTTGAATAAAGCAATTGCAACCATAGTTCCAGTATTTTTCTGGCGTAAAACTCGGATTGTAAAATTGCATCCATCCAACGAGACCTATATTCTCTATTCTATCCTGCCCGAGAAGTTTTCGATAAGGGTCATGTTTCTTCTTGTTTTTCACAGGTCTTTGGATTCCAGCACTGAGGGAAATCAATGTAGCCGACAGAACTTTCATTTCCAAAAAAGGTTATGATTAAAAGCGTGTTAACTATTCTAGGTCAAATTTTATTTTCAAAGAAAACTGATTGATTTTTTGACGGATCTTCATTTATAAAATAAAAACATAAACAGCGGAATGGAGGGCGCACAAGAGTTCAGCTCCTCCACCGTAATTTACGGATCAAGATTATCCTTTCGAATTTTCAAACACAATTTCGAGGGTGAAGAATTTTTTATCATAGAATGGATTCTCAGGGGTCAAAATTTTGAATTTTCGAAAATCTTTTTTTCGAAAAATCTTGACGAGGGGAGGGGGCCATAAATTCTCAAAAAAAACGGTTCGGTGACTACCAGTACAAATTTCGGTACTATCAGCACCAATTTGAAAACTTCGAGTGAAAACGCAAGATTTAAGACGGGATAATAAAAATGTATCTTTCCCAAATCACTAATTTGTCGGAACTAGAGTGGTACTGGCAGTACCAACTGGTACCGGGAGTCTTCCGTTTTCCTCAGATACAACAGAGCGTCATTCTGGATTTTGATAAGCTTCAGCAGGTTGCCCCTTTGGTAGAGGCCATCTGGTATGGTTATTTAATCTTGATCTTTAAATTATAGTTTTCGACTGAACATTTCAATACGACACTTGAAATTGTTAGAACGATGGCTCCAATACGATTCCCGTAATCTTGCGTAAGCGAGCAATTTTATTTTTAGAGCATCGATTTACGAGCGGGATCTTCTGAACGAGTCAATAATTACTGAAACAGCATCCCCGTAAATCTCTCGCGCCGTAAAATAAATATGGCATCATTTGTACAGAATGAATAGGGTAAGTCACTAATTATTAAGCTTCTCTTCTAGCTTAGTAAGGTGGGAGTAAAATACAGCTTTAGAATCTCTAGAAGCTGGGGATCATTTTGACTATTGATAGTGGGGGGTGATCGCGTATTCTGAGGGCATTAAGGTTCCTCTGAAGTCCTAAAATCAGGCCAATTTCAGAAATGCGAATTGCCAGATCTTAGGACTTCAGAGCCTCTGAATCAGAGGTATCTAAATGCCCTTAGGGCACGAGATCACCCCCCCCCCACTATCAATAGTCAAAATGATCCCCAGCTTCAGGAGATTCTAAGACTGTATTATACTCCCACCTTACTTAGCTAGAAAAAAAAGTTTAATTATTAGTGATTTACCCTAAGAATGAATTAAAGGTCCAGAACTTGAGTTCGGCGGTCGGGTTTTCATATAATTCAACTGAGGTCGGCATTTGACTGGTGCTTTCGATGACTAAGTCAAACTTATCTCTTGGCCCGAAGGAATTATGAGCGTCGATTTCAATCTGTCCGGTTATTGAAAAGGACAGAATAGAACAGTTTTTTTGGAGGTCATTTACTTTCGGAGCAAATATTCTTGAGCAAGTCAAACTCATTTGAACTTATTTCCGCCAGCGCATTAATTTTCTTTTCAGTCTTATCGCGTGCTTAGTATAATATTGAAAAGTCGTAAATTTGAATGGATAAGATCAGCAGAGTGATGAATTTTTCATATCGCTTTACGAACAAATGACCCCTCTTTCTCGATGTCGTTGATCAATGATCGTGGCTTAGGGATTAATATCCCGGGATTTCGCATTTTCTCATCTTCATTTTTATTGAGTTTCGAATTTAATCGTCACAATAGGAGACAATAATCGGATAAAATGCAAGTTATGAATCCTTAATAAAGATATTCTAGATAAAGTGTTGCAAAGTCGATGGACTTCTCATTCGATAAAATGCGAATATCAATCTTAAACTTATTTTTTTATTGTGATTCTTTCAAAGTCTCCTATAAAATTCCAGTCGAACAATATCCTGAGCCCCATTCAATCGGTACAAATTTAGAAGAAATCAGTGAAGAGACATACCCTCTGCCAGTCAAAAGAGCCCTGTCTGCTAAGCAATCAGCTGAACAAGATGTGCGCAGGGAAATCTTCGCTGGATATAATCGTTACAGTGCTCCACCACAAGAGCCAGTAGAGGTTGAGGTCTCGGTTGAGCTTGAATTTTTAGCAAAAATTGATTTTCGAAACAGTGCGATGAAATCGCTGATGCTGCTCCATACAAGTTGGCTTGGTAAGTGATATATCGTATTTGCTTTATTATAAAGTTTATGAAATATCCGTATTTTCGAGTTCCTTGATTGAAAGGTTTACAAGAATTCCATGAAACCAAATTGATGATTAGGGTAAGGGTGTCAAGGTCGATTTTAGGCTAGCTTATTAACCGGTCTAAGATTCTTTCTACTCACATTATTAGGGGGGTATTTTTCCGGAACGCCGAAGTTTTATTATAAAAATCTTTATGAAAGAATTGTTCTATAGGAGACAAGCTTAAGAATCGCTTAAATTGGTTAAGGGGGTGTTGGTCGAGAACTATAAAATGATTTTTAATTTTCAACCATAACTTACAGTTATTCAATAAAAAACAATTCTTCAACAGATTCTCAATTCTTAAGAGGTAGATATCAAGAATCGGGATTTTCTGGCACGAACTAAAATAGGGAAGTTATAAGCTAGGAAGTGACAGCGTAGGAGCGAACAAGAAAGTATCATACACGAAAGGATCAAATAAGAAAGTATCATACATGAAAGTATCAAATTAAATAGGATCATGCATTAAAGGATCGAATTTTTTTGGAACCAATAAGATTGCCGTATAAGGCCTACCGGCCTATAAGAAACCCATCCTCAATCATTTTCAAATGTATGCCCGATCCAATCTTCCACGATACTGGCTTGGATCTTCCATTATAATTTGATCCTTTCGTGTATGATACTTTCTTGTTCGCTCCTACGCTGTCACTTCCTAGCTTATTACTTCCTTATTTTGGTTCGGCCCGATTTTCTGGCAGACTTTTCTCCCAATCCTAACATAGTGACCGATGATTTTTTTTTGTTTTAATAAAGAGTTGAGGCCCTTATCTCGTGCCTATGGGAGGCCGATTTTTTAATTTCCAGAAAAAAATCGTAAAAAATGGCGTTGAAAACTCGGAAATCGCTAAAAATGACCATTTTCTTGGCAGACTTTCCTCGAAACCCTTATATAGGGCGGAATTTATTTTCTTCTGAGAAGTAAGATAAGACCCTTGTCTAGATCCTATGGAGGCCAGAATTTAAAATTTCAAAAATTTTTTTAACAAAAAAATCGATTTCCTGTTTTTCACGATTTTCAACGAAAATATATAATTTTGAATTTTTATTCAGTAGTATTAAAATCATTCTATAAATGTTCCCAGGGGTTTCTGTTAATGTTTTTTGGACGAAAACTAAGTAATAACTTATCTAATTACTAATAATTGGTCGATCTATCATAAAATGTGCAAATTTTCGAGATTTTAGAGGCGATTTTGTGAAAAATCACGTGGTCCAATCGAAAAATTTTTGCTTACAAGTTTTCTCCTTGACCTCGGAACTATACGTAGAAAAAGTTTGAGGCGAAAAAATGGAAAATTTTTTTTGATATCTACCTCCTTAAGGAGGTAGTACCCGGTTTTAAGAAAATCGGAATTTTCTTAACATATTTGGAAAGCCCGATAAACTTAAAACCTTGTGCTGATCATTTTATCTAAATATACGAGGATAGCCCCAAAAACCGCCGGTTGAAAAGTTAATTTGAGATGAAAAATCTCAAAAACTGTTGATTTTTGTCTTTTTTATCCAAAGTTATAGCTTTATTTCGAGATGACCTCGAGATTATGTGAATAGTTTTTCAAAAGTCTTTAATAAAGATTTTTAAAGATCAATCTTCTCTAAAAATAGATTGTCAGTGTTGACCTCTCATAATGATTTGATCCGTAATTTATTTGGGGTACGCGTTTCGGCGACTATTGTGCCTTCATCAGCCCCTAGTACAGATATAAATTTCACAGCTCAGAAAAAAGAAAGAATACTCTCACCTAGAGTTGGACAATTTCGAATGAGATTGAAAGTTGAAAACAAAAGATGAAAACTCGCTTTCGCGGCAGATGTAATGGAGCGCCAGAGAAAGCGAGTTTCACTTTCGAGCGGTTTTCACTGGTGCGAGGTGCGACAGTATTGGCCGCAGAATGCGTGCTATTCTCAAGAAAGTAACTCCAAAATTCTTTCTAAGACTCTGTTGGAAAACAGTGAGAATAGAACAATGTCTGCATCCAACCTGGAAGCGTCCGGTCCCGATTGAGCAAAAGAGTGGGGTCGTTTACCACTATAAATGCCCTTGTGGCAAAAATGATTATCAGGGTGAAACAAAGAGGCAGCTTGGAACAAGAATTCAGGAGCATTTTGAGCCCAGATATCGTAGCCCTATGTTCTTCCATACTTTGAGGTGTCCAAAATTCAGGGAACTTTTTGACACATATTTAAATGAGCCAGACACTCCTAAATACAAACGACTTCTAGAGCTAGAATCAAAACCAATTTCTGCTTCAAACACAAACTCGTTTCTGTTATCTCCAATCAACCGTACTACAAAGACCGTTTTCTTTGTGAAGCGTTTGCAATGAAATTAAGGGGGTGGTGGTCGAGAAATTTTTTTTCGGCTTTTAAAAATTTTGATATTATTTTTAGATTCCTTGATAAAAAAGGAACATATTTGGTCTCTAGCTTTTTTTGATTGGACCAACTTTATTTAAGAAAATTCTCGATTTTATGCTATGAAATCGCCATTTTCGGGAATTTTGAAACGCTTTTTTCGTACGAAGACTAATTTTAAATTGATTTTTTATTGCGAAGTAATGGTTTTTGATCATATTTTTATTATAAAAATCTAAAAAATTATAAATGATAAGGGGATAGAGTTTTTTAGGTCAAGAGATGGGTCGACTTTGAAGAAATTTTTCATCATTTTTTCCGAAAAAATATTTTTTTCAAATATAGCCGCCCACATTAATTGGACCCTTTTTAACTTATTTTTAATTATAGAAAAAAAAATTTTTTTGAAAAAATTTGAGTTTTTTAGGTAGAAAAAAGTCTTAGTCTCGACCACCACCCCCTTAAAAGATCCAAGCTTAAGGAGGGGGTCGACGAGAAAATTTTTCTCGCTTTTTCAAAATTTTGGTTATATTTTTGGATTCCTTAATAAAAAAGGAGCATTTTTGGTCTCCAGCTTTTTATGCATTGGTTAACTTTTTTTAACAAAATTTACGATTTTGTGTCTGGAATTCGAGATTTTACAAAATTTAAAAGTTGATTATTTCACCCAAAAACAATCTTAATCCGATTTTTTTTTACTAGATACTGTTTATGAATGGTTTTATTATTATTTTCAGTATAAAATTCCGAGTCTCGGCGCTTTTGGTGAAATTCTCCGTGAAAAATCGCATATTTTTAGTCAAAAGAAAAATTTTTTTTAATAAAAGCAGCCCGTTATATATTGTCGCCGCTGTATTTTTAAGGGTTTCAACTTACTATTTATTTAATTTGACAAAGAAAAAAAAATCCCGTTTTCGAGATTTTTTGGTTACGAGTAACCCCCACTTTGACCCAATTTATTGAAAAATTTTCCAAAAATTTTTTTCTAGTTTTCGCCGCTGTTTTTTTCAAACACTTTTCTTTCTACCTGAAAAGTCAGAATTTGCCTATCTAAGCAGGTTTTTCCGGATTTTTGGTTACAGAAATCCCGATTCTCGTCGACCTCCCCCTTAAATAAGCAGATCAAGTTCGCTGAAGTTAAATTTCTGTAATGGAGCATTTGAAACTCGTTTTCTCTGGCGCTCCATTACATCTGCCGCGAAAGCGAGTTTTCATCTTTTGTTTTCAACTTTCAATCTCATTCGAAATTGTCCAACTCTAGGTGAGAGTATTCTTTCTTTTTTCTGAGCTGTGAAATTTATATCTGTACTAGGGGCTGATGAAGGCACAATAGTCGCCGAAACGCGTAACCCAAATAAATTACGGATCAAATTCTCTAAAAATCTCATTTTTCATGATTTTAAGACCCCAGCCTGGGGACCCCAGGTTTAATCGATGGTTTTACAGAATGATTTTTTGAATTTTTTTTTCGCTCAATTCAAACTTAGAAGAAGGAACAGTTAGTTTCCAAATTTCCGGAGTCCGAATTTCCGGACATTTTTCAGATTTTAAGGCATGTAAGTGGGACAATTCAAAATCGACCATTGTCCAAATTTCCGGACTTTTTTCAGATTTTATTGATAAGCCATCATTTTCTCTAAATAAAAAATCACTCTACGGTTAAATTAACTTCTTTTTGGGCGCAAGCTGAGCTTGTTCGCGAGGTTGAAGAAAGGGAGTAAAACTTAGGGTCGTTTAGTGGTTTTTCTTTCATAATCTCTTTGTATTGAGCCCGTACCAACGTTTTTTAACGCCGGAACGCATATCGACCCGTTTTTGGGTAATGCGCTCTTTAGACCCTTATAACTCAACTTTTCCTTTGTATAAGAAAAAATGAACCCCTGTTTATGGAGCTACATTTCGATGAGGAAGTCAATTCTAGTTTCAGAAAAAAATAATTTCAAAAATTATAGATTTTAGCTATTGAATGAAATTTGATAGTCCCATGAAATTAGTGTATTTTAACGATAATTTATTCAACGGCATTTTTTTCGCGTTCGGAAGAAGGCATATTACTCAAAGCATATTTTATCATATCCATATCCAATCAGTTCTATATTGTAGTTTAGAGCCTAGTGATCAATTTTCTATAAAATTTAATCTCTTATACAGTGTGCATATGGCGTAAAAGGTGCTTACCCAAAAATGGGTCAATATGCGTTCCGGGAGAAAAAATTTTTATGCGATCCTGATTTTTGTTATGTGAGCAAAGATGGCTAAAACGAACCAATTTGTGAAATTTTGAAAATTTTCTCAAAAGCGGTGGCATTTTTCACCGGATTTATCTTTCACTCTGTAGTTGAAAATCCAAAAAGTGTTTTTAAAAATTAATTGTAAATTTTTATAGGTGAGTGTTCAAGCTTTCCAACGATATTTATTGTAACTTTTTTCCTTGCCGGAAACGCAAGTTTGAGCTAAAAGTCTTGAGCGCTCTTTATCACACTCCGAATTTTGCGCGCCGCGCGGGGCTGAATAATGCATTGTGGTCCCCTCACCCGACCCCGTGTTTTGAGCGCTTAGTCGCGCGCCCGTGTATTGAGAAGTTAAGAATACTTGGTGGGACATACAATTTTTTCCTGTGACTCAAATTTCCGGACATTTTTTTCGAAACCAGGGGACAAAATTAGTCAGGAAATTAGGAAACCAACTGTATGATTTTTCGAAAAATAGAATTGGATTGAATTTTTGAAACAACCTCTTGATTTTAGGCGCGTTTCAAAATCGGGCCGACACTGACTCAGGGTTCGAAATTTGCTTTTCACTCAGAGTGAACAGAGATATTTATCAATGAGAATTCTTCCTTCAGATTATATATGAGTCATAAAATATGATTAAATCGTGCATTCTTTAAAAAATTTCAGACTCTCGTTTTGTTTGGAACCCGGAGGATCATAATAATATTACAAGTGTATCAATTTCCAGAAAATACATTTATGATATTATTCCAGAAATCATCAATATAATTGGAGGTTACAGGGGTTATATTCATGCGTCATCTGTGGACTTCAGGTTTGCAATAACGATGGAGAGAGTAATTTATTATCAGGGGCATTATTAAAACTGTGACACGAATTGATGTCATTACTCGATGCAGCATGAATCCTTATCTTTACCCTTTTGACTTACAACAATGCTATATTGATCTTGCATTCCCTGATTTGCCAACGGAAAAAAGTCAAGGCTCAAAAAGTTTATATCGCCTAAAAGTCGACAATATACATTAATTACTTGTTTTGAGCTTTCTGACAGAATCCTTAAAATAGATAAGTGGAAAGAAGCGAACAATATAACAAACATTCCTGATGATAAGATTGAGTACAAAGGGAAGTTATTATTTTGCCGTTATATTAAATTAATTCCCTGTACTAAAGAAAAAAGATAAAACTTTATTTTATCTTAATCAAGTCGCAGATCGTGTCTGTATTAGCCCAGATAAGCTGTTTTTCAATCAAAATTTACCTAGGTTTTCCCCGCAAAACCAAAAGCTGGGCTAACCCTTATCAATTATAATGTTTATCACATTTTCTTGTAGCTCTTGAGATGCTTATTCGGAATCACGAATAAATATTTTCTTGGCAATGGAAATTTATATGAGATAGCTATATATGTCGAAAGTACACCGGAAGTCCGGTTAAGGGACCACCCGCACCGAGCTTTCATAAGCGCAGAAGTATCCCTTATCTTCCTCAATTTTTTATAAATTTATCAGATCAAGTGTAGTTTTTCCTCCTCTTTCATCTCCAAATCCCTTTTTTTATATCATGATTTTTGAATTCAGGAGAAAGAAAAAGTGAGGCTCAACTTCAAAAGGCATCAGCTCCTTAACTACTTCTTAGTTGAAGTTATAAATACCCTCATCGAAAAGCGCATTAAATTTTGACCAGGTCTACGTTCGCGTGGTCTTCGAATTTCGCTTATATCCGGTCAAAATCAGGGGATTAGTACAGTCACTCAATATTGCAAATTCCCGGCCGCGCGAAGGGTGTTCTTTGATAAATCCCCGATTACGATCGTATACAAACAAAATTTGAAGACCACGCGAACGTAGACCTAGTCAAAATTGAATGCGATTTTCGATGATGGTATTTATAACTTAAACTGACAAGTAGTTTAGGAGCTAATGCCTTTGAAGTTGAGCTTCACTTTTTCTCTCCCCGAATTCAAAAATCATGATATAAAAAATCGAATAGGAGATGAAAGAGGAGGAAAACTACACTTGATCTGATAAATTTATAAAACTTCTGCGCTTTTGAAAAGCGGCGCGAGCTCGGTGCGGGTGGTTCGTTAAGGATATAGCCTATGAAATTGAACTTTCATAGCGCCTAAATGCGACGTCGGATCAATTTTTTCAAAAGCAATCCTACCTGAAAATGTACGCAGAACTCGATTCTGGTACTTTTTTAAAAACTTTTATTTGAATGTTTCTCTGTAGAGCGTTTTGAAATCTTACGATCGCGATTTCTCGAAATTTTTCGCTAAAACAAAACCTATCACTGCAATATTAAAATGCTAAACTAGAATATTGTGGCTGAAAAATTATCAAATTCGGCTAAATTTTCATTCTAGTGCTTTCCTCTTTCTTGCTACTGTTTTTCTTCCATGCGCGCTTTTTTGGGTCCAACCAATCAGAGCGCTCGTTCAAACGCGCGCA
The DNA here is from genome assembly GCF_907165135.1 of Oikopleura dioica. Classification (NCBI taxonomy): domain Eukaryota; kingdom Metazoa; phylum Chordata; class Appendicularia; order Copelata; family Oikopleuridae; genus Oikopleura; species Oikopleura dioica. The sequence goes on from NC_137291.1 coordinate 722,490, forward strand.
CTCTCTCGGGAAAGAGGAGTCGAGAGATTGAGCACCCAACGCAGCGCCTTTTACACTATTCATGCGCGCTGATTGGTTGGACCTAAAAAAGCGAGCATGAAAGAAAAACAGGAGCAAGAAAGAGGAAAACACTTGAATAAAAATTTGGCCAAGTTTGATAATTTTTCAGCCACAATATTCTAGTTTAGCATTTTGCTAATGCAGTCATTGGTTTAGTTTAAGCGACTTAATGTAAAAATTTCGAGAAATCGCGATCGTAAGATTTCAAAACGCTCTACAGAGAAAATTCAGATGAAAATTTTTAAAAAAGTACCAGAATCGAGTTCTGCGTACATTTCTTGATAGGATTGCCTTTCATAGGCTATATCCTTAATCGAGATTATTTGCAAGCTGGCTCGCGCCCCTCTTCGCGGCGCTGTCAAAAATCTCATGCTTTCGGGAAATTAATCAAAGTTGGCATGTCTGTCAAGCAAAGCCTTTCAAATTTACTCTCACTTTTAGAATTTTTCTATGACCACTTCAAAAAAGTTGCAGCGCCGAGAGAAAGTGCTGTTATAAAAATCTGCCCAGCTCAAACGGCTCTTCGCACGAAGAAAAAAATAGCCTTTTAGAAAAACTAGTGTTTTTCTTACTAAAGTTACATCTGCGCATATCAAAATTTTGATCAGGCTTGGTTTGCTAAGCAAATATGTCAGAATTTCCTGTCGCGCTGGGCCATCTCAAGCTGATTTACCGCCTTTTCGCGCGAGCGCAGCGGGATTTTTACCCTTAATCTGATAATTAGGACTTATCAGTTCTAAATTCCAAAAATGCGCCTTTGATAAAAAGACTACGACCTTTCCAGTGAGACTACTTATGTCTTTCTCCTATGAGCCATTTGAGCTAGGCAGATTTTCGTAACCGCACTTCCTCTCAGCGCCGCATTTTTTTGGAGTGGTCAAAGAAAAATTCTGAAAGTGAGAATATATTCGAAAGGCTTTGCTTGATAAATTTGCCACTTTTCATATATTTCCCAAAAGCAAGAGATTTTTGACAGCGCGGTGAAAAGGGGCGCGAGCCAGCAATTGTTTACGCGGAAAGCCTAAATATACGGAATATAATATACCCTTTGGGGGTGAAAGAGTCAAGATAGACGTCTTTTGTCCTTTTACGAAGGACAAGAATCCATTTCCGAGGTTCAAAAAATTTTATTTAGGAATTTTTTTTCTTAGAGCTTTGCGGAAATGGCTGTATTTCATGGGTAAATCCCAGCTTGTGGAGATGAAGCTTTTTGGGAAGTGAAGCCTACTCAATGGTTCGCCATTCAAATTTACTTGAAAAAATGAAATTTTTTGTCGGGATTTTTTGTCGATTGAAAGACACCTCCCAATAAAACGGCTTTTCGATATTCCCTCGCAAAGATACCAATATTTCCACATTGTTTGCTATGTTTTATGGTGAAAGTGATGAATGGAACCTTGTCGGAGTCAAATTCGGAAGCTCTTTCGTCGAAAATAATCAGGGGGCGAATTTTTCTTTGGTTCGAGTTGATTTTGCCCTGAATCGGAAAACAGCGAAATATGGTTTGACGTTGCTTTTCCCTATTATCTGCCTAAATGTTTTGGTTTGTGTGGGGATGTGGATGCCTGTGTCAGGTGGAGAGAGTATTGGATTTCAGATTACAGTGCTCCTCTCAATGATTGTTTACCTGGATGTTCTCTCTAGAACAGAGTTGCAAATTTGCTGTGCTGAGTGAGCTGAGCTAGCTAAGTCAGGTAAGAGTGTCGCCCAGCTCAGCTCAGCTTAAGTATTTTCAAAAATGATCTGGTCTGCTCAGCTCAGCTCGAACAATAATCACTCATTTCAGCTCAGCTCAATCATTTTTGGACATGATCTTTTCTGCTCAGCTCAATCAGCTTAGTTTTGCTCCTAAAAGGGTCTGCTCAGCTTAACTACCTCAAGAAAATGTCTGCTCAGCTCAGCTCAGCTCGACGACTTCTACAGTGATGTGTGGAATCGCTGCACCCTTAGCGAGTGCTGCGTTGCTGCACCCCTGACTCGCATTTTTTCTATTGTTTTCTTCTAGAAGTAGCAAAAGTGAGTGCTGCGTTTCTGCACCTTTAACCCGGAGTCTAGGGGTGCAGCAACTCCACACACCACTGTAAGAAAGGGAAACGCTCGGTTCGTGTACCAATAGGTATTCGAATACCAAATCTCCTCAAAAATTCAAAATTTGCTGCACCCAAAGAGTGCCTATGTGCTTCGCGCCTGTTAAAATTTTGTTAAACGAATCGAGCGTCCCCGCTAAGCAGAGTCTGAGTGACTAGACAAACAGGGCCGCCCACGCAATTTCCGCTCGTTCGGACAAATTTTGCATTGTAAAATGTCCAAACGACTTGAGACTAAGTCAGTCAGGAATGATAATCGCGGTAGTAGGGTAGTAACGTAGTAATGTAGTAAATTACTACATTTTACTACATCATGTGGTAGTAATGGTAGTATGTAGTAGCATTCTCAGAAGTATGTAGTAATGTAGTAATACTACATTACTACATGCAGTTCTAGAGATAAATTTATTTTTGGGAAATATGCCATTTTTCGCATTATTCTATCCAAGAGAGACGTCTAATTTTTTCTCACGTTATCTATGTTTCTTTTCATTTTTTAAAAGTGTTAATTAATATACAACTAATCTAATTTGACTTCAAAAATTTTCAATTTAAGTTATTTTGTTGGTAGTAAATGGTAGCAAACTCGTTACTACATACTACTTACTACAATTTTTTGTAGTAATGGTAGTATGTAGTAGCCGTTTTTGGAAACCGAGGTAGTAATGAAGTAATGTAGTAGGGGTATTATTGAGCGCTGTATTCTGGTGGTAGTAATGGTAGTATGTAGTAGCAACATGTTACTACATTTCTTACTCTGCCGCTAAGAAAGCCTCGCTCAACTCAGCTCAGCTCAGCAAAAAAAAGCAAAATTTGCAACTCTGCTCAAGAAAGGGACAAGATATAAATGAGATAAAGATATAAATATAAAAGATATAAAAATAAAGGTATAAGCTTTTTGGCAAAAGCTATCAAAAATATACCCTTAAAAAGATCGATGCCCGTCTTTGACAATCTTGAAGTCGCTCCTCGAATTCTTTATTTATTTCTTATCAGTGTCATTGGAAGCGTATGCGCACATTTAATCATAAGTGAGTCCCTTCTCATGATTCTATGCAATAAATTCATTAAGCACGAACATTGTGGTATTACGACGGAAGAAACGAAATCGTCAAAAGCTTTTGTACTCGTCGGAGTAGATTTGCTTACAACCTGGCCAGATTTTTCCAAATTTTCAAAACTGACAATTATGAAATCCCAAAGCTTATTCGTTTGAAGGCAGATCCAGTTAAAAATCAAGATATCAAAGGTTTTTGAAAATCAATGCTCAGTTAAATACGATTATGAGATTATAAGATGAAAAAGAAACACTACAATGCTGCGTGGCAATTCTACGGCAAGATGATCGCGAATTTGTGGGGAGTTATTTTGACTGTTGGCATTTTGACATCCACGATTTGGATTTTGATCGATATTCGGCTGGAGAGTGACCGTGTCACCGAGGAGATAATGAATGAATGAAAATTTCACCTTGTCGGCAACTACAATTTTAATTTTAGCCAGAGTTGCAAATTTACTGAGCTGAGCTGAGTGAGCTGAGCTAGCTGAGTGACTGCTCAGCTCAGCTCAGGGATTTTTGAAAGTGATATGATCTGCACAGCTCAGCTCAGACAATCTTCACTTTGCTTAGCTCAGCTCAGCTTTATTATTTTTAACACAATTAAACAACTCAAGGACCCCCCCGTCAACAATTTTCCTCAAAAAATCGAAAATTTCAAAAAAGCCATATTTCGGCTTCTGAGTGTGCCTGGAAGTTTCATACATCATAAAACCTGTTCGGAGCTCTTCTTGACCAATAAAATTCAAAAATTTTTAGCAAAATTGGGACTTTTCAGTCATTTTTCGCCAAAAAGTCCAATTTTCAAACGCGATTTTGAGGGTGTTAGAGTCGAGATAGACCCCCAAAAAATGAAGCCTCAAAATCGTTTTTTGACCCGTAGAATTCATTTCCGGGGTCAAAATTTTAAAATTCCGAAAATCAATTTTTCGAAAACTGTTGACGGGGGGGTCCTTAAACCACAATAAATATAGCTCAGCTAAGCTGAGCTCGGTCAGCTCAGCTCCAGTTAGGGTTTGCTCAGCTCAGCTTAGCTCAACTACAAAAAAAACTTCTCGGCTCAGCTCCGCTCAATGATCTCTGAAAAAGACCAGCTCAGCTCAGCTCACCTCAAAGAAATTATTACTAAGGCGGACTCGTCTCAGCAAAAATAAAGCGAAATTTGTAACTCTGATTTTAGATGAAATTTGAATGTGATCCTTGTTAAATTGCATGATTTGAATAAAAATAAATAATCAAACATTGACTCCTTGAAATTGAAATTATAATCAATAAGATGATTTTCCGTGTTTAATCAAATGAATATTCAGAATGAAGAATTTTGTTCTTTGTGCTGAGAAATAAATATGGCATCATTTGTACAGATTGAACGGGTTGAAGGTTCAGAACTTGAGTTCGGCGGTCGGGTTTTTATATGTTTCAACTGAGGTCGGCATTTGACTGGTGTTTTCGATGACTGAGTCGGACTTATCTCCTGGCCTGAAGGAATTATCAGCATCGATTGCAAATTGCAATATGTCCGCAAATTGAAAAGGGCGGAATAGAACACTCATTTTTAAGGCAATTTACTTACGGAGTAAATAACCTTGAGCAAGTTAGACTCATTTGTATTTCTTTTCGCCAGCGCATTAATTTTCTTTTCAGTCTCATCGCGTGCTTAATATCATTTGATTCATATTGATAGGGTGTTAATTTTAATGAATGAAATCAGAAATCGGAGCACTGAATTTTTAATATGGCTATACATTCTGAGTACCCCTGCTTCTTTAGGGAGATGTCCTTGATCGTGACTTAGGGGTTAATTTCTCGTTGGAAGTACCTCTCGATTCGTGTAATAAATAACCGGGTTCACAGCGGAATTCAGCCAGCCAAGCCAAATTGAGAAGCCGAAGCATTTGTCGAACAGGGCAGACTCAATCTCGATCCCCGACGTTAGGTAGACTGATCTGACAGTACTTATTCCAGGTTTTTTGTCATAAGTATCTCCGGCATTTTTAATATTTAGGTCAGACGTCAAAGTCTCCTCCTTGATTTTGATTATTAAAAAACCTGGCTTAGAACAACAAAGGGAACCCAACAGACGACAAAGGCGAGACTAAGTTTGACGCAAGTCATCGTCAATTTTATTTCGCGAGATTTTGCGTATTCTGCTCTTCTTCTTCATTTAGTTTCAAAATACCAGCTTTCAGTCGATTCTGATGAGATTTGAAACATTCCTGACACTTTTTCGAACATCTTTGCCCTCGACTTTCGGCTGTCTTTTGATCGTGTTCTCTCTCAATCTCAGTCCAGTCTTTGCTATGCCAACATTCGCCAAGATAATTATTATTCCAGGGAGAATGAATGAAACGGCCGTCGAGGAAATTGTCATGATTGGGTTGAATGATGCAATGCACATGGTTGTTCCATTATTTTCTGCTTCTGAAAACACTGTTTTTATTAATAAAGTATCGTTTATTCGGCTAGGTGCGAAAACAAGGGATAAATAAAAAATTGAAGTGATTTTACGAATCAGGCTTTTGATTGGCCGGAAGGCAAGAAACAGCAATCTTATTGGCGAATCCAAAAATTTACTTCCATTTTTTGTTTTAGTGAGAAAATTAAGCCGATTTTCATAAAAATTTCTAGCCAATCAGATATCCGCATTCGGCCAGTAGGCCGATCAGATTTCAGTAAAAATTCATGCCTTTTTTATTCATTTTCTAGGTCAAAATTGACAACCTAAACTTGACAGATTTTCAGCAGTCATTAAGAAAATGTTGTCAGTACAAAGCCTCATTCAAAAAACACCAGCTACAAAATGAGTGAACTCCAAATGGAAATGTCAACCTCTTTTTTAAAAAGAGACCTTTTTGAATAATCATAAGCAAAATTGGACAAAATCAAATATCCATCTAGTTTTTTTACAGTTGCTCAATTATTGCTGCCGTTTCGGAGGGTTTCTTTTTATTTGGAAAGATACAGTTTTTCGTTTGATTGAGTCAACTGTACTCTTTTTGACTGGAGGGGATTGAAAGATTAATGGATCTACCTTTTATATCGACAGAAATGAGCGAAATCGGACTGAGCGTCACCAAGGCCAAAACGATTGAGATGAGCCACATGAAGCTTATGATCAATACTGAGAACGAGTCGTTGTACCATGAGGGCGGAATAGGCTTTACGCACATAAACCAGCGGTCTGAAAAGAGCTGAATTATTCACCCGTTCGCAGCGTACTTTCCAGAAAAAAAGGGGAAACCGTAAGAACTCAGATGAACTTCAGTACTTACCAAGCGAAATGACCATAAGCGACAAGCAGGAAACCGTGCAACATGTCACATCAGTTCCAACCCAGGAAAGACTTATTTCGGGCTCTACTCATCCTCGAAAAAGAACAGTAATGCAACAGTTATGAGCTCTGATGAGCGAGCCCGTGACATGGAACGTTCGTCGGCCAGCCCCAAATATGCTGGTACAGTGCAATCGGGGTGATGAACACTCCAATTAACATGTCGGCAACCGAATTGCTTAAAATAAGCTTTTGAAGGACAAATGACGCCAACAAAGATAAATTAACAAAAGGATGGTTGAACCCTTATTTTTGAGAGTCAAAATAAAAGTTCGACCGAAAAATAAAAATAGACACTTTTAATTTTGGCAGGTGTTAGGAACAGACAAAAAAATTCGACAAATTAAGCATTGAAATTTTTAACCAATCAAAAGCCTGAATAAACCGGCGAATCATCAGCCAACAATCCGCCCACGCAAAATTTATCGAAATTTTTTGTCGGTTCCCGATGCCACCTCCTTAATTTTTCCTTTTTCATGACTCATTAATTACGATTCATGAATCATGATATATAAATTATGAGTCATTATTCTTTTTTTCAAATTAAAAGATCGAACTTAACGATAAATATCTGTTCATTTTGTACCTGAGTAAATAATTGAAAGTAATGCGTTTTCGCTTCTCAGACGTAACAAAGGATATTGCATGCTTTGGCCGACTGTATATTAGCCCAAGGATCGTGATTGTATTTCCCATTATAATCCAGCTGATCAGGATAACTTTAAGCCGGATCAAACGAAGCAAAGAGAGAAATCAGATCGCTCTCGACAGAGCTCGTTCTTTTAGCGGTTAATTTTTATTGCCGATCCGGTTCCTGCAGCGGAAATGCCGAAAAGAAAGCTGGGCGAAGTCTGGTTTGCCATTTGAAAGGACTCTTAAAATGCAAACTCTCTTTTTTGAAACCTTCTTTCAACCTTCATTATTTCAATTTTCGCTGCTTTCTCAAAAGTGGGTTCAATTTAATAAGCATAATTGCTTTTTTTCGCTCTGTTTTTAATTTTTCCTGTTTTCTTATTTTTTCAAAGGCGCAAGGAGGTAACTGTATCATTTGTAAATGCGCGACCGAATTCAGAAGCAGGATGAATATTTAAAAAAGGAGAAATGGAATATTTACAAATTCAAGATCGAAATTTCTTTTTTTATGAAAATTTAAATGAAAAAACTGATAAAAATGAACGTTTTATTGGTCTTATCTAAAAATTTGAGAATTTTGACAAATATTTTTGGTGCCCTCAACCGACAAAGAAAAATTCGACAAATTTTGCCTGGGTGGCTTCTCGGCTGCTGATTGGCCTATGAGCCGAATTCAGGCATCTGATTGGTTAAAAATCTCAATCTAAAATTTCTCGAAATTTTTTGGTTGGTTCCAGACACCCATATTTTTGGGGATGTAAAGACCATAAGATGTTTTAATTTGGGGGGAGGGGGGAGGTGTCAGGAACCGACGAAAAATTCCGACGAATTTTGCGTGGAAAATCAACCAATCAGAAGCCTGGATTCGGTCAACTAGCCAATCAGCAGCCGCATATCCCCCAAACTCAAAATTTGTCGAGATTTTTTCGTCGATTTATGACACCACCCGGATTTGGCCAAAAATTCATTTTTTTGAGATAAGAACATATTCTGAAAGCCCAAGTCAAAATTAGTCGATTCCTAAATTTCTAGGGCTCAATGACGTCATTATGACGTCATTTATGATGAATTAATGTCCGAAAAGGCTCCAAGTTCATGAAACTTTGGAACGCTTTTTGAGGCGGTTTTTGCTTGGAATAGATTTTTCTATTGGTGGCATTTTGTTCGCCATGAAAAACTACGTAGGGACCCGAGGTTTATTTTTCGAACCGACCGGTTTCAAAAATTGAACTGGTCGGTAATGGTTGATATTCAATGGTTTGATCCCGGGTCCCTACGTCGTTTTTCATGGAAAATCCGAATCCGTCAAGAAAAATAAAATCAGAAAACGTTTTCGGCTCGAAAAAGCGTTCCAAAGACAAAATTTTCAAATCAGCCTGATGACGTCATAATGTCGTCATCTGACCCTAGAATTTTGTGATTCTGTATAACTTTTAACGGGCTTTTAGAATATACCAATATCTCAAAAAAAATTTTTTTGCCCGAAAAATTCTTATAGTAATTCATCTTTCATAAAAAAACATATTCATTTTGATATATCTTGGTAAAAAGTCAAAAATTCAAATCAAAAAACCCAGGCGCAAAATCCACAGAAAAAATCGAGATTTCGGAAAAGACAGTATCGACTTACGCAGAGCCCCGTCATAATGCTGTAACATCTTTTCAATTTCTTGTCAATGCTGTCTGCCTCTAACTGTCTCTTTTATTCAATACAGGCTCGGTTATTTCCGAATCGACTGTTCTATCGATAATTAACGATCAAGTTCATCTTTCTCAAAAAAAAAAAATTACGAAAGATTTCTTTCGAAAAAGACTTTTCTTTTTTCAACAAGCGGCTACAACATTAGCGGACAGCTCAGTGGCACCACAACTTGTCAAAGATTTATAACGCGCCCTAGACCACTGGTGAGCGGCGCAGGATAAACCACAAAAGCTGAATACAATTATGCAACGCCGATTCGACGTGACAATATGATTCTGCTGAAAATGGACTGAAACAGAAAAGCTGTCGCAATCGCTTCTTGACCTACAGTAGTAACAAAATAATCAAGTTGAAAAAATGCTAGCCAAATACAGAAATCTTATTGGTCTAAAATTTTTGCGGAATTTTTTTGTCAAAATTGTCCCGAAAATTTCGAAAAATTATGCAGGGAAATTTTCAACCAATCAGAAGCCTTGATAGGGCTAACCGGCCAATCAGCAGCCTAACCCCTTTTTTACTCGAGTGTAATCCCGGAAAATGCCGATATAAAATAAGGGTGTCAATATGATGTCTATCGCTTAAAAATTATAAAAGATATTTTTGAACACGGGAATTATGAGAACTTGATTCTGATTCACTTACATTTTCGCACTCTTTTTGCTTTAAAAAATAAACTGAAAACGCTTGATAAAGATTCTCTTTGTCAGTTTTGGGGTATCGAAGACTGCGATGAACTATTTTAGCTAAAATAAAGACTGACGGTTCAATAAAAAGTCATTTTTTCAGACGTAAGGAGGATCACTCCTTCGCGTCTTAACCTCTGCTCAGAAAAGTTACTTACTTTCGGAAAAGTCATTAAGCAAAGAATAAAGCCTTTTATCCCTTCTTTTAATGAGCATAAGTTTTCTCCAAGGGTTAAATTAGAACGCCCCTACTCACCATCTTTCAGCTCCATAAATCTTCTTTCCTTCTTGCTTTCAAAAAAAGTCAGACTTTGACAAGAATCTGAATAGCCAGTTACTCTTTTGAGCGAGGTTAAACCCAGCGAGCCGTAATCACCTGATGCTAAGAATAAGAAGCCTTCTGGACAATTGCTTCATTTCCAAGGACAATTACAGGCTCATCAGAGTCTGATGATCAGACCCAGTTTTCTTTTTCTGCAAATAAGCAAACCTGATTCTCAGAAAAAAATTAAGACAGACTTTCAGTGATTTTAATTTTTATTGCTTTTTGGACATTTCAGAAAGGAGCTTTTCAACTTTTGCGAGGCCAATTTTAACAGCTTCTCTTTTTGCATCATTGTGGAAAACAGCTCGAATGAAGCCTCCGGAAACAATCAAAATCTTCACTTGAACTCCTTCACTATCATCTCCGCATCGCTTGATGAATTCTTCCTGAGAATGACCTAGATATTTTCGGTCAGTTCTGAAAATGTCACGAACGTCACGAATATCGCGAATGTCGCGAATGTCACGATTTTGCTGAAAATGTCACGAAAATAGAAGGATGTTTTCGTAATATTCGTGACATTCGTGCCATTCGTGACATTGATGACATTTTCAGCATTGTCGATATTTATATTATTATTTTCAGATCCTGGCGCGAAGAGGAGGTTACCTTTGAGCTTGAATCGAACGATATTTGAGTGGACCATTTTTACATCGATTTCGACAAAATCAAACTTTAAAAAGAGGGTGACCCGGGTTTCCGAAAATTGAAATGAGAAATAGTCATCCCTTTTTCCTTCGAAACGACATTCGCCAAAGCTTTCGCGTTCTCCGTATCTTCATGAATTCTTTTCGACATTTCTGTGAGTCCATAGAGCGATGCTGCTGCAATAATTCCCGCCTGGCGCATTCCTCCGCCAAGAGCTTTTCGTACTCGGTGACATCGCTTTATCGTGGCTGCGTCAGAAACAAGAAGAGATCCGACCGGTGCACCGAGGCCCTTTGAAGTGCAGATGGAAACGCTATCAGCAAAGGCGCACAATTCCTGAAAAAGAAAAACGAGTTTAATTTGTTCCAAGGCATTTATTGGGGTTACCTTGATCCCAATGCCCAGATGTTGAAGAGCATTAAAAGCTCTGGCGCCGTCCATATGAACTCTGAGCTTGTGTTTGTTTGCGAACTCGCGAACTTTGCACAGCCACTCGAGGGACGGAACAGAACCACCCATCATGTTGTGCGTGACTTCGACGACGATCGCCTTTGCTCGTGGAAAATGAGGGTCGTCGACGGTATGGATCAGCGTTTCAAGATAATCTTAAACAAAAATTTTAAAAATCGAAAATTTTTTTTTTGGTTCAAACCAAGATCAAAGCTCCCATCATCGTTATTCGGCACTGTCCTGACCATGACTCCTCCCATTTGCGAAACATTTCCCTGCTCGTACAGCGCGATATGGGATTTGTCGCCAATGAAGATTTCCGCGCCACGCTCCCAGCAAGTTCCGAGGATTCCGCAAAGATTGCTCATTGTCGTTGAAGCAAGATACAGGCCCTTTTCTTTTCCGGTCATTTGAGCAGCGGTTTCTGAAAAGTAAAGCTTGATATGATATTTTTTATTGATTCATATCCTCAATGTTTTCCAAAAGAAAATAAACAGGAAACGCTGCCAAAAACATCTGAGAAAAAAAAAATCATCAAAATTAATCTTATTTTTTTTCATTTCGATGGCTGATAGCGAGGATTTTCATCGTTCCTCGCCTTCTGATCAGAATAACGCGAAAGAAAGAGCGCATAGAGATTCAATTGACAATATCAATGCAGCTGAAGAGCAGTACAACTGGATTCTAAAAGACAGCACTGACTACCGCCCTGGTACTGTCGCCTTGAGAGACAACGACGCAGAGAAGCCTGAAGGATCATGAGGTGTCCGAGAAAGATGCGACCTTGTTTACTCTCTGATCAATAAACTGGGCTTTGATTGACCTTTTTGAATCCTGTCATGGAAAATTGTCTCGATCGTCTATTACTAACAGTAGACAATAAACATGTTAGTCAGGCGAATAAGAGAAGATTCTCATAATATCTGATAGACAGTTAATAAGAGAAAATCATTAGCAGTTATCTTTTGACGCAAAACAAAGCTATTAGCAAAGCCCTCAATTTTTACCTTGCAAAAGATTCACTGTCGGATCTTCTCCAAAAACATCGTCGCCAACTTCAGCTTCGGCCATGAGTTTCCTCATCTCCGGCGTCGGCTTCGTAAAGGTATCAGATCGTAAATCCAATATCATCACCATTTTTTCTCTGTTTTTTTTCAATCAAATTTGCGGCAAATTTGAATTGCGCGAGAAAAATAATGAGCCGCAAGGCAAATACGACAAAGCAAATAAAAATTGATGAAATCATGGAAGATCAGAAAATTATTCTAGAAAGCGTTGTCGTTCAATGTCACCCAATGTCGAATTGGTTGATAAAAGATTGAAGAAGCTTTTTGGCTTCCGACAAGTGACCACGTATCCTCGACCACTTGTCGGCTGAATTATTCAAAAGGCTGAAGCTCGATGCTTTCCGCGAGGGTTGATTAATTTTCAATCATTATTTATTTGTGTTTGTCCGAAGATAACTGTCATTTCTGCAATTTTGACTCCAAAGGAAGTGAAGAAAATTTGCGGTTTTGAAAATTGATTTTTGAATATTTTTTTGTTTATTTCAACAGTCGTTTGCAGAGTTGTAGAAATTTCTGATCTTTCTCGCAGCTCGAATGATTTGGCGATAGACCTTGCCTCGACCGACACAGGCGTTGTTTCTAGCCCAGCTGTTGAGCGCTGCGTTCACTTGAGAATTCAAAGTGCACGTATTGCTCTCGTGGAAAACTTGAACATCGTCAGAAGTGTCACTCGCTCCGAAGCCGTTTTCTTCGTAGCAGTTTTCGCCAGTCGCGGAAGATCGGGCCTTTGCGAGGATTTTATGGAATCGGTTCACAAATCGGTTAAATTTTCTCTCGTCTATGATATTGCCGGCGATTTTCTATGATTATAAATAAATGACAGTTTCTTTGGTTTTTCTTACCCCAAAGTAATATTCAATAATATCAAGTCGATCGGCTTCCACGAGCTCGAACTCGAAACCGGCGAATCGATTCCAATTTCCGTCGAGATCTACTCCGTTGGTAAAGTCGGTTGTCATGCTCACAGTGGCATCGCCACCCAAGACGAACATTTTCTTGAAGCCGTCTTCGCTGGCATTGACAAGATCTGGTGTCCATTTTCCTCCTTCTTCCTTTGTGCCTTTTCCAGCCTCTGATGCTACACCTAAATTGGTTCCGCAGAAATTGCTCTCGACGCCGTTGGCGATCACCTTGACATGATCGAATGCGCAGTTGGGCTTAGGACCATGGTCAGGGAGATCATAGCCTTGGCCGTCGTGCCAAAAGCCAATCGACTCGATGTCAAATGTTTTTGGCACGATCCAGAAGCCAGCAACGCCGCGAAGGGAAATGTCCCAGGTGCAGCTCAGGTAGTTTTGGTAGCTACCAGAAGCGAAGTCTGGGGACGAGAAGGTCTTTGGCCTTCTGATGGTGCCACCACAGTTGGTTATTCGATCGGGGGTGGTCCAAGGCTCGCTGTTCATTGTCGACATCGTGTATGCTTCAGTCGTCTCGTAAGAGGAGGCAGCAGCGCCAGCAACGAGGGAGAAAAACTTAGGACAATTCAGGTTATGGACAAATCTCTATCTCTTGGACTTTACCTTCATTTCGCAGTTTTAAATCAAACTGTGTGATAATAAAAAGGAGCACCAAGAGCTCCTTCCTTATCAACGGCTTTCCCTGACCTTTCCTCTAGGTGGCGATGCGAATTAAAACTCGATTATATCATATAACTTCTATTGAAAACAAGAAAACACGATTGTCGTTTGGTGTCCAAAAAGGTTATGAATAAGCAAAGCCGATGTAATAAACGATTGAGCAAATGTTTTACGACAACATTCTCACAAGACAACTAAAATATATTTCGAGAAATGCGATGACGGAAACATGTTTTTCCTCAAGCTAAGATGAGGGCTCTAATTTGAGCGAATTTCCAATATCAAGTGATTTTTTTGCATGAATTTGTTCTAATTTTTTGATTTCTAAAGAATGAAGCAGGAGAAAGAGTGCAATTAGAATTCGTACAGGACCAATTCTTCTATAATAAAGCTAGAATTGGTATGATACGAAACCTTTTCTCGGTTAGGGGTTAGGGAAAGGGGGCCGGAAAGTGCCGTCTTTGGGGGTGCCGGGGCGGGGGCGAAGTGAGGCTTTAGGGTTAGGGTGATCATACCAATTCTAGCCAAATTGAAGAAGAATTGGTCCTGTACCATTTTTAATTGCATACTTCCAAACAGGAAAGATCACCGATTCAGACTATATAATATAGTCTATATTTGATTCAGAAAACACATTATTTCGGAAAAGGAACATCTTTGAGTCCCATTATTCCGCACTTGGCGCCGGCGTATTTGCAGGAAAACTCGATCGTGTCTTTCAAGGACATTCCCTCGCTCAATTTCGCTTAAAAATCATTATCCAAATGTCCATCATGGGTCCTACCAATCGTAGCTCCAACAAAAGAATCGCCAGCGCCGATCGTATCCACCACCTTTTCCGGGCTAAAAACTGGCGAGGAGTAAGTTCCATGTGCATCACTAGAATTTGTGGTCAGATTTATAAACGACTCATGAAAGCAACTTCAAGTTTCCGTAGTGTAGTGGTTATCACGTTCGCCTAACACGCGAAAGGTCCCCGGTTCGAGCCCGGGCGGAAACAAGTTTTTTTTTGCGGGCCAAAAATGAAAGTCGGTCCGAAGGTCTGTTTACCTGGCAAACGCTCCCTTATCTCCCCAGGGACAAATAAGCATCGCATCTTTTACAATCTTCTCTCTTCAAAAAAGATCCAAAATCATCCATTTCTCTTGCCAAAGTGCTCGATTTCGACCTCTTCCTGAATTTCTTGACCATTTCATCGCCACTTTCGCACCCAAATTTGCCGGTAAACTCTTTGCTGACAAAGACCACATCAGCTTCTGTCCCGAGTCCTTCAACTCCTTCGTATGTTTTTTCAAGCTCAACAGAAACTTTGAAATCAAGAGCGGGGTTTTTCTTCCGTTCTTGAAGAGCATGAGCGATCATTTCTGAAACATCTGGTCTTTCTCCTGATTTTGTCTATTTTCGGTTCGAGTTCTTTTTTCCTTATTTGTAATTTTGGCAATTCATCTATAAAAAATATTAAAAGAGACGTTTAAAAAATTATCGAGTCGAAAAAACGTCTCTTCTAGGAAAAAAACGATGATGTCCATAGTTTTTTTATCCCGAACCCGTGCCCGTCCTTCAAAATGAATCCATTTGTACTTCGTCAAATCGAGTTTTTTGAAATCTTCAGTTGTTATTTCCGGCATTCCGCCCCGATGATGCACAATCGTTCTTGTCCCATTTTCGTTGTTCAGCAGGATAATCGAGCTCGGAAGAGGGTGGGGAAATCGAACGCAGTTTTCAAACGCGATTTCGAGGGATGAAAGATCTTGTTCCGCGAATTTTGATGCGACGTCGTTGTCTTCCTTGATTTCAAAAAAACGAGTTGGATGAAGATTTTTTGCTCGATTTTGAAATTTTCCTAAAGAACTCATGGCGCCGAAGAATTCACAGGATTTTTGGAGATTTCGAAGAGTTGTACAGTTATTGCTAAAAGAAGGTTTTTATAGCGAGCCTATCATTTGTCACAGGGGAAACAAACTTTGAGTGATCGAAATTTGAAGGCTCAGCTTTTCTTCATCAGATTCTTCCTGTCCGATAAAATCGTCAGATGAAATCAGATGAATTATTTCAGATATTTAGATCAATTTTTTACCTGGCATTCCCGCCTCTTCGCCAGCTCATCCCGGCTGATCGTTGGTCCGTATCTTCTTTTGGAAATCCAGCGACTTCCGTAACTATATCCAGGCAAGTTAAGCCAACGCATAAGATCCGCTTTTCCTCCATTTTCTCTTTCACTTTCAAAAATATGGCGATTTCTATCCGTGACGAGCGCTTATCTTGCGGCGAGCACTCAGCTTGGAGAGTCAGCTCTTCATTTTTTATATTTTACTACGGTTGATTAGGAGGCTAGCATTAAATTTTATTTGAGGAAGGAAGGGTCTTTTGATGGTCTAGAAAATATCAATAAGGATTCGGCGACTAAATAAATAAAAAAATGAAATATATTAAAATATTTAAATCATTATTATATTTGTATTAGATAATATATTTTTTTTTTAATTTTGTAATTATATTATATATTTTTTTTATTATATTTATATAATATTTAGATTATATTTTATTATTTATTTTAAATAATAATATGATAAAAAATATTATATCAATAAATAATTTTTAATTAAAAAATATTTCATTTTATGACAAATCTAGACAGAGAAAGTGACCTTGACCAGAATCCAACTTGTCAAAAAATAATGCTTTACATAGCGAAAAACTTCTATTTGCGCCGCAGTCGCCGGGAAAAAAACGATTTGGTCTGTTTGTTCACTTCATCTTTGGAGCTTTATCTGGACTTGGCAAAAACGCAGCACAAACAAACAAATTAATAATTACCCTTTGCCGGTAGAAGGTGCTTTATTTTGCTCCAAAAAGCACATTCCAGTTCGAGATGAGATTGTTGCTGCAGCTCGCGCTGGCGCTCAGCGTCGCTGACGCGAAGATTCACAGACGAAAGAGGGTTAACAGCAATCCGAGAAGCAGTGTTGGAGGATGGTCCTATGAGTTGCAGGAATGGTTGAAATTTTTCATTTTGACTTTTTCCGAAATTAAAAGTTTTTTTTCTCAGAAATTGATAAATAGAAATAGAAATTTCGACCTCTGAAAGGCCGACGAAGCCGATGTCCGCGGCCCTCGACCAAACCCAGTTTCCTACAACTGCGATGCCAACACCGCCCTTGGAGTTCCAGTCAATTCCTGGTGCAAGTGCAACGAAGTCAGCTGCCTGCCCCTCCAGACCTGCGTCGTCGTCATCGTCCAACTCGGCTGCGACATCCGAAACGAAATCGGTGCCATCGCCAAGACCATCCGAACCGTCGTCGATGAAGTCCACGATGCGGGCGTCATTCCTGGAACCCTCAAGCTCGGTTTGATCCGATACGGTGTCAAGCGCAACATCAAGATCGACCTCACCCTCATCGATGGAATCAACTACTTCGAAGATGTCATCTCCGACGTTGTCCTCCGATCCGTCGACGACATCCAGCCAATGAACAACGCCCATTTCATCCCTGCTTTCTACAAGGCCTTCGACATGTTCGAGGAGTACCGTCAATTCGCGCAAAACCAGCACGATGACCAGTTCGCCCAGTGCGAGGAGAAACTCGTCTACTACATCACCAACGGTCATTTGCAGTGCGAGGATTGCATTTGCATCTCCGAGTTCGAAACACCCCTTTCCGATCGAAGCGAAGTCAGCAAGTTCAACGATTATATCGACCCCAAAAAAGTGGAAATTCTGAAGAAATGGCGAGGAACTGCCGGCGGCGATTTCTTGGAAAATATTTGCTCTGACTATTTGACTGAGCAGAGAAACAAGTGCTGCTTGGACTTGTCTTCTCCTTCGTAAGTTAGCTTTCTTTCTGGCAGTTTTGACCTCCATTTCTAGATGCGTACACACCGTACAATGCTCCCAAAGACAAATCGTCAGCTGCTCAGATGCAAAAACTCTCGAGGAGTTCATTCGCCGAGATGTCCTCCAGCCCCTTCCATGCCACAGTATGACTCCGACTGTTTGCGTCATGCGAAACAAGGTCATCTCCATGTTCAAATTGATGGAAATCCAGTGCAAAAACCAAGATGTCAAGCTTCTCGTCCAGAGCCCCAACCAAGTTCCCTGCTCGTATTCGAAGCATCCCTTTGAAAATCGACGAATTCTCACTGACAACAGGTAAAACACTGCTCTAGAAATTTTTTTAACTTTTTTTTCTAGATTTGAGGATTGCTACAATCCAACTGTCGTCGATGTCTTGAAGAACTGGCAACGAGGAATCACTTTCGAGAAATGCCGAGATATTCAAGCTGTAAGCACTTTTTCTCATTATAATTTCAAACAACGATTCAGCTCATGATCGAAAACGGAATGGAAGTCCGAGACGCCTCCCTCTTCACCCGATTCCAGGGACGACAACCAAAGTGCTCCGCCTACGATCAAGCCTCCAACCGAGATTCTTCCGTCAAAAACCAGGCTGTCACTGACTCCATCGCCGACTGTCTTGTCCATTACTCTAGGTAAAGAAGATTTCTGAATTGCTTACTCAACCCTTTTTATAGCAACAACAAGATCGAAAACTGCGGAAGCCGACGATGCGATTGCGACATCTGGCTCAAAGTCGCCGCCTGCGACTTCCAAGACCCCAACATTTGCACCAAGCGACCTGAGTGCTGCTCGAAATCTGGCTGCTGCGGACCCCGAGGTCTCCCTGGCCCCCGTGGTCTTCCTGGTCCAAATGGTCCGCGAGGAGCAGCTGGCTCTCCTGGTGGAATTGGTGCTCAAGGCGAATGCGGTCCTGCCGGTCCCAAGGGTCAGCCCGGACCAGTCGGTCTTCCAGGCGCGAATGGTCCTCAAGGACAAGCTGGTAAGAGAATCCCTTGTGTTCTTTTACTAAAAAAATGACCAAAGGTGCTCCTGGCAAAAATGGCCTCCCTGGACGACCCGGAAGCCCTGGCGCCCCCGGAAATCCCGGAAAACAAGGTGACCGTGGACAAGCTGGCGCTTCTGGCGAGCCTGGTGATGCTGGCCTTCCCGGAATCGGCGGACAACGAGGACCACCCGGTCCACGTGGACCTCCAGGACCACGAGGTGCTCAAGGACCTTCTGGTGGACCCGGACGAGGAATCGAAACTGAGGAATACTACCGAGCGTACGTCAGGAAGCTCCGAGAGACTGTCATGACAAAGCTCCGCTCTTGCCAGCAAAATGGATATGCTTGCAACGATCCTTTGGTCAAGAAGCTCGAGGGAATTCTTCAAGGCGCTATCAATGAAGTCTGCAAGTGCAACTGCCAGTTGGACTCAAGGTTAAAAAAAGTATTGAAAAAATGACCTCCATTCCAATTCTAGCTCCGGTTTCTGCCCCAGCCTACCCGACCGAGGATACGCTCCAGTTCGAAATCCCATCAACGATCAATGCCCAAGCTACGGCACGAACTATCCGGCACCAACTTTCGCGCCTACTTACCGACCACCAGTAGTCCCCAGCTGGGCACCTCAGCCAACCTGGAAGTCAGTTGTCAGCGCAGTTCCCTTCTACGAGCCATCTGATTCCGATGATAGCGTTATCAGCTTCAACCAGAGTGGAGAGCCAGAACCGGACAGCTCTATCTCAGGTGAAAATTATTTCTAGAGAGAAACTTTAACAATTCTTTCAGACTCTGACTACGACTATGCAAGCAGTTCGGATGACGATCTCTTCGGCGAGGAAAAATGGGCTCAATTCGACCGAATGCGTCGAAGAAAACGAGTTCATCAATAACAATGCTGAAAAATCCTGACTATATTACTAGTTCAAATTTCAAATAAACAATTATTCGGCCTAAGATTTTTTATCAAAATTGAAAAGCGAGATAAAATTTTTTTGAACTTTTATTTCATAAATAAAAAAATTGTACAGTTTTTAAAATAATAAATATTAACAGTGATAAAACCGTCCAAAATAGCCCATTTTGAACAAGGTGAAAAGCGATTCACATAATTTTTGTACTTTTTCGCATCAGAAAGGGGATAGATTCTAGAAGTTCGCTTCAGGCAGGAATTGACAGTTAATAAGGGGCAGTTTACAGTTAGATTTAACAAGGTTTTCCGGACTTGGCAACCATAAATAAAAGCTTTTTAGCAGCAGATATCGTGCTGGAAGCCAGAATCCGAAGAAATATTTCGCAGAGCAATATCAGCAAGTTTTTGGCGAAGTCGAGCCTTTTCGGCTTCGGAGAGGCTTCGGGGTCGACGGTGAGCGCTCGTCGCAAGTCCTCGTCGTTGACAACGATGTTGATGCTGTGGCCGGAGGCGGCGCCGCTGTCATCGCTGGTGTTTCCAGCGCTGTGGCAGGGCGAGGCTGATGGGTCGGAGGAATGGGCGTCCTCGGAGATGTGATCGTCGGAGATGACGTCGACTTCTTCATCGACCTCGGGGCAGTCGATTCGGACGGTGTCGTCTTCCGATTCGCTGTCCTCGCCGACCAAGGCGGAGATGGAGAAAGAGTGTTTCTTCGGCTCTGAAAAGAAAGAATTAAGAATTTTTTCGATGAAAATATTTAAAATTTGGAGTTTTATTATATAAATTTTTGTTGACTGAATTTGTTCTGTATATTTACTGTTAGTTTGTGGCGCATCGGAGATCATGCTGGCGATGCTGTGGTTGGTCGACTTGACAACAGGTTTTGGCTGAGCGAGGCTGTGCTGGCTCATCGAGCGGATGAGCTGTTGCTGCCAGGCGGCTTGTTGCTGTTGCTGCTGGGCTTGGAGCTGGTATTGCTGCTGGAGCTGCATTTGGCGAACGTAGTTGAGATTGTTCATTGCTGGGTTGTGGTGAGCAGCGGCCATTTGTCGCATCTCGAGGACGGACTTCAATGCGGCTCTGTTGGCCAGATTGGCTGGTGGATAGGCGGGGTAGGGAGTGGCTGGGGCACCGGAGGCAGCGGGGAAGCCACGGCCAGGAGTGGGGATCATGTCAGCTCCGCGAGGAGAAGCGTCCACCTCGGCAGGGGTCTTTCGGTGCACTTGACGCTGGTGGCGGCGGAGTGAGTTGATGTGGCGGAACTTTTTGAGGCAGATTCGGCACTCGTAGGGTTTTTCGCCGGTGTGGATTCTAGAGAACAGGTTAATAAATGAGTCGCGGAAAGGGAAAAGGAAAATGTTTTCTTCCTTGATTTCGATGATTTCTTACCTCATGTGGACAGTCAAGGAGCCGAGTTGACTGAATGTGACATCGCAGTAAGTACATTTGTAGGGTTTCTCGCCAGTGTGAACTCTCTCGTGCACCTAAACAGAGGCTGTTTATTACGGAAAAGGGTTTAGTGTCTCTTTAGACGGGGTTTTTACTAAGGTGCGGTGGTGCTGTGTGCTCGCGTGGTGTAGTAAAAACGTAATTAATCAATTGACATTTGTCAACGTGCGGGGCAACGTGGTGCACCGCACCGAGTTACCACACCACCGCCAAAGCGCGCTCCACCAAGGGAAAATTGCTTAGACGAAGTTGCGAAATTTGAGCTTTTTCAAGCGGAAAAAGTCAAGTTTCTTCAAGTTCAAAAGCATTTTCTTTGATTTAAAATTAAAAATTTTCTTAAGGGTCTCACTTCGATATTTACCTTAAGGTGACAGAGGTAGCAGAAGGTTCGGTCGCAGTATCGGCATTTGTAAAGGTCTTCTTTTCGCTTTCCGTTTTCGTCGAGCTCGACATTTTCGCCATCGAGGTTCATGTTTTCGATTTCTTCCAAGTTTTCGCATTTTGGATGGGTCGGAGAACCAGTTCGGTTGGATTCGCCATCGGAGCCAGAATGGCCGAGGCCTTCGTCCGATTCTTCGGAAGTGCAGCGTCTCTCCATTTGAAGTCTAAAAATCGTAATTAGAAAAAATTTTTTGAGAAAAGGGGTTGAAAAACTAAGGGTTGCCCTAAGGGTATCTTTGGTGGTGCTTGGCGCGAGGCCAAGGTTGGCGCAGGGCCGACCTTGGCCAGGTACCAAGGGCAATTCCACGAATTTACCCCGGCGTTTTTCGCGAATTGGCACATTTTGTACCACTCGGTTCAGAGGGGTTAAAAATTTTTATTTGATGCTTACCGAGCAGCTTCGTACTGTCGAAGATATTCTTTATGGTCGTCGTTGCACATTGTGTTTTTTAAGGGTCTCTCTTCGTATTCTGCTGTTTTTTCAGAATTAAGGGTGTCGTCTTCGTTAAATCTCTGTTTTTTTTGAAAAATTGGTTCTTTTGAAATTGGTAGTGTTATGTAAGACTATTTGCAAAGTGTGTTCACTGGTTCTTGCAAAGTGAGGATCTGACTGTCGCAGGGCTCGTCACAAGAAGAACATTCGGTTGGGGAGGGCGCGCGCGCTAAGGTGAGGGCGCCGCTCCATGCTCGCGCAACGCGCGCTTTCGCGGAAGCCTCCCCGAAATGAACATGTCGCTGCCAGCACATTGAGCTCGTTCTGATAAGCTCACGTTATGCAATCGCCTGACGCACTAGAAAATGAGTTCAACACTTGTTATCGAAGTGATATTACGATTAAGGGCTTCCGTAAGGGGCTTTTTAGACGTAAAAAAGCTCAACTCTCCCTACTTTTAGCTCTTTTTTTCAAAAGAAATAGACAAAAATCATTTTTTTTTAAATTCAAGATTTTCCTGCATAAAACCGCTGCTTTTTTTGAATAAAAGATAAAAAAGGATTTAATTTTTTGAAAATTAAAAAAAAAATTTTCAAAACCCAACTTTTTAAGTTTTTTTTAATAATTTCTTCTTTTTGGCAGATTTTTTTTGAGATAACATGGTGACACCCTTATTTGCACCCTTAATTTTGAGAAAAAGAGAAATTTTGTCTTGCTGTTTTTCTTTTTGTTCCGCGATGCGTTAGTTTCACTCAATGGAACCTTGATTTTTCGGCGAAAGGCGTTTCTGGTGTTTGATTTTGGAAGCTCAATTCTGAAAAATTTGCGCTTGACGATGCGCGCTAGGGCCGCCGCTTTAGAGGTCAGCGCGCGCTCGGCCGAGACCGAGTCCTCTGATTTACAGCAGCCCGGTTCCATGAAGAAACAACTCTTCTGTAAACCCCAGACTAAACAATGAGCTCGATTTGGGGGGCAATAATTTAAGGGTTTTTGACACTGCTCAAAATCGAGGGAATTTTCTTTTTATCTGATTCATAAAAGATGCTCAATATTGACCGTAATTTTTCGATCAATTATCATGGAGATACCCTTATTCTATCGAAAAATTATTTTATGAAATTTTTGGCAAGAATTTATCTGTTTCGTGTACAGAAAAAATAAGGGTATATCCAAGCTAGAAGCTTCAGAAAAATCGTTCTGAAATCTGAATTTAATGCTGGTCACCCCCTTAATATTAGGAAAATACTTAACATTTTGAGAAAATTTGAAAAATAAAGGTGGTTAAAAATTTAGGGTGTCACTTTGTTAACCCTTAAAAAATCCGAAAAAATAGGGAGAAATCAAATTTCTTGTTCCAAAATGAGCTTTATCGGCGAAAAAAATTATTGCCAATGCGATAAGGGGCGCTCATAATATCGGTGTTCTATTTGTCGACTCTAAACGGAGCCTGTTTAGGCAACGCAATGTTCCACGAAGTCGGCGCTGACACGGTGAGCGGCAACGTGAGGCCGCGCAACTCGGCCCCGGTCTCGTCGGTCTGGTGCAGTGTGGTGCTCAACTTAGACGCGCAAAACACACGTTAATTACCACACTGCACCACCACCATTGCCAGGACACTTCCTGGAGCTAAATCCTCGACACCAGAGCACCTTGCAATAATTCGCGCAAAATGGAACTACCAAAGACGCTTTTCATCGAATTAACAACATAAACAACTCGCTGGAAGAAATTTAATCAAATTTCATCTTTAGGCTCATGAAATCTTTTTTCGGGATGTTAGGCGAACCGATATAAATTCTGCATGAAAAATCAAAATTTTCGGATAGTTGTTTTCTGAAACCTGATTGGCCTAAAAACTTTATCCTGAAATTTTAGGGGTGGTAACGATTAGGATTAGGAATTTGGTCTAATTTTATTGTCGAATTTTGGGGAGCTGTCAAGAATCGAAAAAAAAATTTCGGTGAATTTCGCGGGGGCGGCTTCTCGGCTGCTGATTGGTCGGCGAGCTGAATCGAGGCTTCTGATTGGCAGAAAATTTCCACGCAGAATTTTTTGAAATTTTTTTGTCGGTCTCTGAGTCAGAGTCTGACACCTTCTCCAAATTCGACTCTTCAATTTGACCAAATTTACGGTCAAAACATTTTTACCGACTACTTTTTTTTATAAGCTTTTAGCCAGCTTTGAAATTTGAGTCCCCTGACACAAATTAAAGTAATCGACATTTATCAAAATAATTATCTTGCGTCAAGATTCTTGACTCTTTGGAATTGTCTTTTTGACAAAATGAGTTTTATCTTTTTTAATACAAAATAATTGTATTTGATATCGAATCATGAGGATCGTTTTCGAACGTTTTCGTTTATTTAAAACATCATCAGGAGGCTTTTTGGCCTCCTTTGCGCTCGACTAACTTTCGCTTGTATTCCTTTTTCACTTGTTTTCTGCTTTTGAAAATTTTGATTCAGTTAGCTATCTGTCCAGCTTTTTCACACACCAAGTTAGTTTTCTTTCTTTTTACTGTCGTAACAGTTTTTAGTTTTCCTGATGATGTTTTAAATAAACGAAAACGTTCGAAAACGATTCTCATGATTCAATATTAACGCAGTCAATCTCAACAATAAATCAGGGTGGGGAATGTCTTAAGAAAATTTAACGGCACCGGCACGGCACGGCACACCAAAAATTCCTGTGCCGTGGCACGGCACGGCACGGCACGGCAAAAAATTTAAGAACGCGTGCCGGGACACGGCACAGCACGGCATGGCACAGTTTTTTTCTTTTTTTCTCGTAAAAAACACTCAAAAATTTTTGAATGTAATTTTATTTAATCAATTCGTCTGCAACGTAGGTATCGACCGAGAAATTTCGTGAAAAATTATTTTCGAAAAATTTTGAATTTGTTTTTGAAATCTGAATAAAAACCATAATTTGAATTAAAACCTGGATAAATTGTATTTTAACAGTTAATGGGGGTGGGTGGGATTTGGGAAGTAACTGAAATTGATCACCTCAGAGTTCCCTGCCATTGTCAAGCCCCTTAAATTTAAAAATCAAGGAACGGGGCTGAAACGGCCCGAAGGGCCGTCAAGCCCCTTAAATTTAAAAATCAAGGAACGGGGCTGAAACGGCCCGAAGGGCCGTCAAGCCCCTTAAATTTAAAAATCAAGGAACGGGGCTTCGCCTAACCCTAACCCCAGTGCCGCGGCACCGTGCCGTGTCCAAACTGAAATTCACTGAATGGAACGGCACGGCACGGCACGTGCCGTGCCGTGTCCGTGCCGCAGTGCCGTGCCGTGCCGTGCCGTAGACCTTTCCCCACCCTGCAATAAATAATTGTATTTGATGGTTTTTATCGAGATGATAAATTTTTACAGAAAACTTTATTCTCAAACAGAATTTAGAATCTTCGCTCAAACCTTTTTATTCCTTCTTCTTTTCAGAGAGTCGCAGATTTCCGATTTGCAAATTGAAAGAAAGAGAGTCATTGAAATTAGTTTTGAAAAGTGGTTTGAGTAGGCCTCGCTGGTTCCGTGTTAATTGCGTCAAAGCTAAATTTTTGACGAGGAACTTCCCAAATCCCTGCTTGGCGATTAATATTCACCCGCGATTTCCTTCTTTTTTGGAAAAGCTCACAACTATCGTCGGTTTTCAATAATTCAAGAGCACGTGGCCGGCCACGATAGCCCGTCCGGAGTTCTCAATTTTTAAAAGGCGAAAACGTTCGACGCTTGTGAATTTTTCAAGCTACAGGCCAAAACCATTTCCACTTTGAGCAGAAATATCTATTATTCAAGCAGAGCTTATCATTTGCATCCTTTTTGGGTACAGACCCAAAAATCTGGATCAAATGCAGTTATTGCTAAAAATAGGGTTTGCGGTTGGTTAGGGTTAGGGTTAGGCTTCACCAAAGTGACTCTTTTGGGCGAAAAGAGACTCTTGGGGGTTAGGGTCAGGGTTAGGGTAAGGGGTATCATTATGTTAGTTAGTAAGTATTTTTTTTTTAATTTATATACTGATCCCCTAATTTTATTTCTCAAAAAGACAAAACGAATTTTTTTCTTTGAAAAAGCTTTTACACAAGAATTAAGGGGGTAGAACTAGGTTTTTCCAAAATAGCAAATTCTAGACCGACGCTCAAAGCCAGGCAAACTTAGATATTCAAATTCTCTCTTCGGCTAAAGATAGAGTAAGCGTAGACATTTCTCTTAAAAAATTTTTTCGTCAATAGATTTTTGCGGAAGAAAGCGGAACGTCAACCCATCTCTTCAAAAATAGGCTTTTTTAAATAGCGATTTTAGCTAATTTTCGTCCTCAAATTTCTCGAGTCACGTGACTAGCAAATTTTTTAAATTCCATTTTAAAATAGTTCAACCCTTTTTTCTAGCAACATCCATGAGGAAATTTCCTTATTATAAGTAATAAAGAGATTTTCTTATTTAAAATTGCTCTCGAAAATTATTTATACTCGAAAAATCTAGTTCTACCCCTTTAATATTATGACACCCTTATTTTAATCAGCCAAAATGGAGACTTGTTTTTGCAATATAAGCTGCTCATTTTTTTTGAATCATCAATCATCATATAAAGATATGTCGAAACGAGCTCCAGAGTCTACGAGACGAGCAATGCTACCCCAAAATATCAAGTAATTAAACCCCGTTTCAACGATAATAAACAAAAATTATCAATTTTACCATCTTCCCTCATAACAAACTACGATCAATATATTTTACCAATGCAAAGTTTTACTTGACGCAAAATAAGACTTATAATTTGATCATAAAAGTCCAGAGAGAAGAGATAGAGAGAAACTATCTTTGATGAACTTTTGTTAGTCTCAATTTGTGAAATTACTGTTTTGTCCTTTCAGAAAGCGCCAAAAGACGATTGGCATTTCGCGGCTGCAGAGCTATTTCACGCTTAAAAAGTGCAGGTGAAGTACTTTTTCTCGAGGAAAAATCGACAAATCTAACTCGGATATATTTAATTTTTTTTTCGATAAAAAATATAAGGGTGTTACTATGTAAACTTCGATTGAGAAGCAGGGTTCGGCAATATCAGTCTAATACTTGAATACAAGCTTTTCTCAGGCCCTGAGTCAGGTTTTGGACAGAGGTTGTTAACGCCGAAACGCAGGGCGACCAATTAATTGGTACAAGGCCCTTTAATGCCTCATAAATCAACTTTTACTTTACGCTAGAAAAAAATGAACCCCCACTTTTGGAGCTACTTTTTATCGAAGAATTTGATTCCGGTGTCAAAAAATATTTTTTTTTTGAAAATTTTTGATTTTAGCTATTGAACGAAATTTTGTACTCGGATATTTGTTTATTCTTTCAACAATAAATTGTCATTACATCGTCATTCGACACATTTGGAAATAGGCATATTTAGTCATATTTATGTTATGATATGGGTATAATATGGGGATGAAATTGAAGCTTAGCGTCTGAGAATTATTTATCTCTATCATTTATTCAGTAGACTTATCAGTTTCATAGTTAAAAAGGGGTAAAAGGTGCATACCAATTAATTGGTAGATCTGCGTTCAACCTTGAAAAAATTTTATGCGTTCCGGCGTTAAGGGTACTACCTTCGAGTTCCATTAGGTGTTGGGAAAATCGCAGGTTGTACCCTTAGGTCAGAAAAAATGCAGAAAAGCTCGATTTTTTAAAAATTCTACGAGCTTGAAAATTGCAATCGAAAGTTTTTACACTAAACGCGTCAATTTGCAAAGATCCATTTTTCGAAAATGTCAAATCTATCTTTGTCCCGACAGGTGCATATTTATTCTTTATGAAACGCAGCTAAACAGCGCCACGTTCACGATAATCGCCAAAAGTCATGGCCAATTATTCATTATTTTCAATTTTCAATTAATGATTGTTTTCCTGCGCGCGAAAACCGCATCTCCGGCGAGCACCTTTTGGCCCCACGTTGTTTCTTGACTTGTGCAAGTGCCCGGGGCTGCGACTCGGTGAGCACGAGAGGATCCTGTTCATCGAAATTTCCAAGCACTTTCCAGAACTCATGCGCGCGCGCCAACCCTGCCCCCTCTCTTTTCGCCAATTTGTTATATAAACTAGCGATTTTTTTAGTTTTTACCTGAATCATATTTTTAAAAAGGATTTGTTTTGACGACATAAATATGAAACAGATAAAGAAATAGAGAATCATAATATGAAAATACAAGGATTTTTAAAATACGATTTTAATTGATAAATTTAGTAATTTAATTATGATAAAATATTAAATAATTCTATATAAAAGAATAATTTTTTTTTTAATAATAAATTTAAATTAGATAATAAAAAATCATATTATTTATTCATTTAATAAAAATAAATTTTTCTAACAATTTTTTTTAACTTCTCAAAAAACAAATGTCATTTTTTTTTGATGATCTTGAAGAAAAACATTCTGGCCAAAAATTGAATCACATGTTTGGCCGTAAAAACGCTTGGAGTAAACAAAACGCGCTCCATCAGATAAAATTCAATAAATCAGAGCACCGCTTTATCGCCGAATATTTCTTCGATACAGGGTCGCCATCGAGGTCCTTAAATTTTGAGGAGACGAGCAGTTGACGTGCCGAATTGAACCTTCCGGCTTATTCGTTGCGCGCTGATTTGGGCGATCTTACAATTTTTTCTCATAGAACAAAAGAGAGACGAAAATAAGTCGGTTTAAGGAAGTGAGACCCTTAATATTTTCTACTCAAATGAAGCGTTAGTACCTTCGTCTCATTTTTGAGCCGACTTTGAAAAGATGAAATAAGGGTGTCCCCATGATAATTCTTGATTTTCGAAGCAAAAATTGAGAGCCCCATATTTTTTTCTTTCTATTTTTCGGCGCGCAACAGGTTGATCCCTTCTTTTCACGTCTTTGCCCCTCGTGTCTAAAAGTGTTTAACTAAGAGTACAGTACTCGCTCGTGAACACGAAAGAGAGCGAGTCATCCCGCTCTTCTTGCAGTTCGCTCTCTTTTTCTCTTAGAGCGCGCGAGCGGGTGGGGTAATTGGCGAGTGTGGTGGAGCTGAGCTGGTGGCGGGTACTTATCATAACAGCGTAAACGAAAAACGCGTGCTCCACCACCGCCGCGTTCGCAGAATGACGCAAATTGAAATTACGCTCCGTTCACGTTACTCAAGCCGCCACCGTAACGCAACACCTTTGCACGAATTCCCTTCGCCTTACTAGGAATTCTTCTTAGGCCAAACTCCAAAGGGCGAGTGAATTGACCCCTTTACACGGATTTATTCAATAATAAATGATTTTTATGACGGAGGAGGGTGGAAAAAAATTTCAAATCATATTCTTTAAGGATGCATGGTGTCTGAAACCGACAAAAAAATTTCGACAAATTTTGCGTAGGCGGCTAATCGGCTGCTGATTGGCCGCTAAGCCTAATCCAGGCTTCTGATTGGTTAAAAATTTCCACGCAAAATTTGTCGAAATCTTTTTGTCTGCTCCAAAATTGAAAATGGGGGGGGGGGGTCCTTAAAAAATTAACATTTTCAGTTTGTTTTATAAAAATTTTTATAGAAAAAATGTTCGTATTCTCATTTCTCGAATGTATTTTCGGAGAAATCTTGAGAAAAATCCCATCTGCTTTTTCCTTCTACGAATCTCGCAAATTCCAGGATTCAGAATAAAAAGCGGAAAAGATGACTATCGAGTTTTTCAAGAATTTTCTCATTCAGGTAACTCCGAAAATAAATAAATAGAATTGATCGTTCTTTAGATTCTTCGAGTTCCATCGACCGTCTTTTTAGACAATTTCACGCTGATGTTTTGAAAAAAAAATCAAATCTGCCGAAATAAAAGAAAAACTCGAAATTTTTTTGGCGAAAATTGTTAACCTCAAAAATCAGGTTAATAAATTTCCTCTTTTCTTCGAAAACCATTGTCCTTGTCGGCCAAAAAAGAGGAGTTTAAAATAATGAGCGTCGTGTTAACGAGACAGGAGAGTTATTATCTTATCAGTTCTGGGCTATTATCGCCCTGGCCGTGAACTTTTCGACTCTGATTTTTTCGGCTAATCACTGAGACTCTCGGCAAGTGACTTGGTGGAATGAAACACCGCCAACGCCACCGCCAAGCCGCGATTTTTTTTTCACTACACCAGGAAGTCGATTTTTAAGCGTGACGGGCGGAAATGCTTATCGTGATTTTCGCGTTATTTTTGGTTCTTTTATTGCAGGAAATTTATTTTTCGCAGCAGGCTGATCCAGTTTTCGATGTCTTTCTTACTGGTCTTTTTTGCGAGGCTGATAAGAGCAAGGGTTCGGGGCCCGAAAGGTCTTTTCTTTGGGTTAGGGTTTGAGATTGAGCCAGGGTTACGGTTAAGGGGGTAGATATCAAGAATTGACTTTCCTTGCAGTCTTTTTTTCCATTTTTTTACCATAGTAACCCCCTTATTTTTTCTGCTCAAAATTCATTTCAGTTAATAACTTATTTGCTTTGTAAAATTTAGATTTCTTGAGATTTCAGGGTGCCGAAATACAAATTTGGCACTTTCGATTGTTGTCAAAATGAGACTTTAAGCAAAGTTGAAATCTTTGATGATGAATTCTGTGAAAAAAAATTTTGAAAATTTTAATTTTGGTTTCGATCGGAAAAAGATAAAGTTCTTAATTTTAAGTTTCCGGAGAAAAATAAGGGTGTCATTATGTTAAATTTTGGAGAAAAAGCTGCAATGGCGATTTCTGATATCTACCACCTTCAGGTAGTTTTTTATGGAATTTCTGGACATCAAATTTCTGGACATTTTTCGAATTTTAAGGGGTTTAATTGGGACACTTTTAAAAAGCAAAAGAATCAAATTTCTGGACATTTTTTCTCAAAAAAGATTTTCGACTCCGAAATTTATAGTCAAATTTGAGTTATGAAAGGTTATTCTATTTACGAAGAAGACTTTTTCTTGTAGAATCTTAGTATTTTAAGCAAAATTCGCTGCTTCATCGCACTTTATTATTGTTTTTAATCAATTTTTTGAAAAAAAAACGTTTATTTTTCCTCCGTGAAAAATTTTAAGCAATTGTGGTGGGATATTTTTCTCAAGGTTATGTATCAAATTTCTGGACATTTTTGTGAAAAGTGTGCGACAAAAAATGTCCAGAAATTCCATAATTAACTGTATTTAGTTAGGGTTCGGGTTCGGGATCGCACATTTTCTTTATTTTCAGCCTCGATCCTCGTGATGGTAAATGTAACAAAAGAGAATTTGCTCTGAAAGGCGTTATTAAGATTATTGATGAAGATGTTTGATTACCTATGAGAAGATAAGGAGCAAATACATTTACTTGAGCACGTATCTGATCGAAGAAAGCGATTGGATCGGATGTGTTGATGTAGGATGAGTACTTGCGTAAGAAATAATTACTTTCTTCCGGTTCATCTTAATTCTCAATTGTTTCAAATAGAAAAGAGCTGTATTTTACCCAAAGACTGATTATGAAGAAGAAAATAGCAAAGATCCCAAGCTCGGAATCCCCAATCGGCATCTCCAAAGTCAATAACATACAGCTCATCCCCTTTTTGAATCAAATTATCGCCCCAAATGTCATTATGGCAGAAGCAAATGTCATTTTGGTCCACATCTTCAAGAATTTTCAGCAATTTTTCGATCGTTTCTTCTTTTTGGATGTTCACAGTTTTCTCTAGAAATTGCCAGGAGGGGTTGAAGTCGGGGTGTTCAAGATGAGCCCGGAAATAGGGGCAATTGATGTTGGTTCCAGTGATTTTTGAGAGAGCTTCCCAGCGGGATTTATCGAGTTCTACGGGGGTTGACTGGTGGATGAGGGCCATTTGCCTGAATTTTGAAGAAAATAAGGGTGTCACTTTGTTATCTGGAGTTTACCTTGCGATTTTGTCGAGCCGTTCTTTTGTATGAACCCCTTTTGGGACTGATTCTCCCTCTAGAAAATTCTCGATTTCGACCGGCACAAAGCATTTTCCTTCAGGATAAAAATTTCTATTCGAATATTCATAAAGTCTTCGACCAAGCTGATCCTCGAGAACTGCCTTTCGAATTTTATAAGAGCGCTCGTCATATTTTCCGGCTTTGAGAATTTTTATCGCTCTATCGCCAAATTTGTAGCAAAGGGTGTCGAATCCTTCCCCGACGAGTTTTGGGGGAGAGTTTTGGGGAGGAAGACGGGAGGAGATTGAGAGAGCTACTTTGTCAAAGTCTGTTTCCTCTTTATTACAGAAAACTTCGCCAGGTCTGAAATGATTCAAACGCTTTCTTTTTAATATTTCGATTACCGCAGATGAAAAGTTGAAGCCGCCTGTTTCGCAAAATTTCGCATTTTCTCTTTCAAAAAATATTTGTCTCTTTTCTAAGCGAAAATGGTGTCGATGATGGTAAATTTACTCAATTCTTTCAAATGCAAACAGTGACTTTAAGCAATCTGAAATCATAGACGAGAAAGCAAGCTTTTTTTAGGGGCGGATCTAGAATGATGATTCAGGTCTATTTTATGACCAAATTTTTCCTTTTAAAAGTCTTTTTGCAAATAGAAAAGTCAAAGAGGCCATCTTAGATAAAAGGGCAAGCCGTGAAACAGAATTTTATCACCATTGCTTTATCTGGTACAACGTAAGTAATAATAATAATGATTATAAAGGGAAAGTTTCCGTGATTGCTTCCTTGATCGGTCGACTCAATTTTTTTTAAATTCGTTTCAAAATTTAAATCGAGAAAATGCGAGATCCAAACACAGAATCAGATGTGTATCTTTTTCTGAAAGCAATAGCAGCGAGGAGAAAAACTGTCAATGTCAAAATCGATTTTACCTCGACAGAAATCTACAAAACAGATGACCAAAAAATGCATCAAATGTTTCAATACCCAATTACTTATAACAGCTGGAGTGTTCAATTTTATATAACTCAGAACATGACACAAATCGACGGGGGGTACTGAATTGTGCCGCCCTGCGCCGCCCTGTGCCGCTCGGTCCGGGACCAATCGACTCTCATTCGACCAAACCATGACCTAGGAAAGAGTTCTGAACAAGAGCGAGAGTTGGGCCCCGCCAACCCAATGAGTTCTCTACCAGAAAATGCACGCGTAAGGGCCTTTGGCACGTCACGTGCTCAATAAATCAGTGATTTTATGCAAGATCATAATTTGATTGAGAACTACGCTACTACCTCGGGTACCTGATTTAGTGTCGCTTTTTTGGTCCTGAAATTCCGAAAAAAACGACACTAAATTGGAATCGAATGGTTGCCGATATGAAATTCGAATTTGTAATTACTCCATATTTTTTCTAGTATCTTTAGATATGTTTCTGGTTACTGGCACCAATTTTGAGCCTTATAACTCAGAATAAAGCGCCTCTTAAATTTATTTGGTAGAAACTTCGCAAAATAGTCGTTTTTGCTTATCAAAATGAATTTTGAAGTGACTCATAATACTTATAGAGAGGAGTTTATAGAACATGCTGTTTTGGGTTTTTAAAATTTAAAAAATTGCAATTCTAGCGAAATAAGGTGGCACAAACAGTGTTGTTCGAAAAAGCGACACTAAATTAGAATTTGCGGGTTCCCGGTTTTTGAAAAAAATGACACTAAATTGGGCGACACTAAATCGGGTACCTGAGGTACCACCCTTAATTATAGGTTCTACTTATTTTAACATTTTGACTACATAAATAAGTGAGAATAACTAAGTTGACATAAAAAGCTTAAATTGTGGCCTTTGAAAGACCAAATATCTTCAAACCCGGTGAGGCTGGGCGGCACAGGGCGGCGCAGGGCGGCACAATTCAGTGTCTCCCAAATCGACTATCCTGAAGGAAAGACATAGCTGAAGTTGGTCTCTGTAGGTAGAGTTGGAAACAAAGCGACAGCATGCAAAGTCTCGGAACTTCCGAGTCGGAAGGGTGAAACTGATCAGCTGCAATGAAAATTCCTTTCTATAATTTTCCAAAACAAGGCGTAGAAATCAACAAAAGATGAATAACCATAAGAATTTTTTGGCCGAATATTTTTTTTTCTGAGATTATGGTATATAATTTACCGTAAATCCTTAAAGCCCTTAAAAATTTAGCCAAGTTGACCAAATTCTAGGGCCAAATGAGGGAATGACGACTAGGTTCGTGAGGACTAGGTTCGTGTGACTAGGTTCGTGGTGGGTTCTGCCAGAGTATTGAAATGGGCCTATATTTTGGGGCAGTAAGGGAAATGGGTTGATGACTAGGTTCGTGTGACTAGGTTCGTGAAATTTTAAATAGAAAAATTTTTGGGGCAGTAAAGGAAATGGCTTGATGACTAGGTTCGTGTGACTAGGTTCGTGAAATTCTATATAGAAAAAATTGTTGGGGCAGTAAAGGAAATGGCTTGATGACTAGGTTCGTGAAATTTTATATAGAAAAATTTTGGGGCAGTAAAGGAAATGGCTTGATGACTAGGTTCGTGTGACTAGGTTCGTGAAATTCTATATAGAAAAATTTTGGGGCAGTAAAGGAAATGGCTTGATGACTAGGTTCGTGAAATTTTATATAGAAAAATTTTGGGGCAGTAAAGGAAATGGCTTGATGACTAGGTTCGTGTGACTAGGTTCGTGAAATTTAAAATAGAGAAAATGTGGGACTATATTTGCCAAATGAGTAGCCCACCCCCAACCCCCCCCCCCCCGTATGAGCCGCTAGGCTTAACACGCAGCATAACATTCTAAAAGTAAATAAAATTAAGTTCTATAATAATCTTTATTCAATAAATTCGAATCAAGTAAGAATCATTCGTCTCTCTCGTTGTTCCTTAAACAAATGAGTTTCTGTAATAATTAAAATTTGTACTCTATTAAAATCCAAATTTCACGAATTAGTCACACGAACCTAGTCATCACGAACCTAGTCTTCACGAACCTAGTCCCACGAACCTAGTCTTCACGAACCTAGTCTTACGAACCTAGTCATCACGAACCTAGTCATAAACCCGTTTCCCTTACTGCCCCAAAATTTTTTATATTTAAAATTTCACGAACCTAGTCACACGAACCTAGTCATCAACCCATTTCCCTTACTGCCCGAAAATGCTGAAAATACAAAAATACATATAAAAATCCAAATTCCACGAACCTAGTCACACGAACCTAGTCATCACGAACCTAGTCTTCACGAACCTAGTCACACGAACCTAGTCTCCACGAACCTAGTCTTCACGAACCTAGTCACACGAACCTAGTCATCAATTCGTTTCCCTTACTGCCCCAAAATTTTTCTATTAAAAATTTCACGAACCTAGTCATCAACCCGTTTCCCTTACTGCCCCAAAATTTTTTCTATATAAAATTTCACGAACCTAGTCACACGAACCTAGTCATCAACCCATTTCCCTTACTGCCCCAAAATGGAGAAGATACAAAAAATACATATAAAAATCCAAATTTCACGAACCTAGTCACACGAACCATTTTTTCCAACATGGCACCCACGAACCTAGTCACACGAACCTAGTCCTCACGAACCTAGTCATCGGTCTCAAATGAGGGAATGACGACTAGGTTCGTGAGGACTAGGTTCGTGTGACTAGGTTCGTGGTGGGTTCTGCCAGAGTATTGAAATGGGCCTATATTTTGGGGCAGTAAGGGAAATGGGTTGATGACTAGGTTCGTGTGACTAGGTTCGTGAAATTTTAAATAGAAAAATTTTTGGGGCAGTAAAGGAAATGGCTTGATGACTAGGTTCGTGTGACTAGGTTCGTGAAATTCTATATAGAAAAAATTTTGGGGCAGTAAAGGAAATGGCTTGATGACTAGGTTCGTGAAATTTTATATAGAAAAAATTTTGGGGCAGTAAAGGAAATGGCTTGATGACTAGGTTCGTGTGACTAGGTTCGTGAAATTCTATATAGAAAAAATTTTGGGGCAGTAAAGGAAATGGCTTGATGACTAGGTTCGTGAAATTTTATATAGAAAAAATTTTGGGGCAGTAAAGGAAATGGCTTGATGACTAGGTTCGTGTGACTAGGTTCGTGAAATTCTATATAGAAAAAATTTTGGGGCAGTAAAGGAAATGGCTTGATGACTAGGTTCGTGAAATTTTATATAGAAAAAATTTTGGGGCAGTAAAGGAAATGGCTTGATGACTAGGTTCGTGTGACTAGGTTCGTGAAATTTAAAATAGAGAAAATGTGGGACTATATTTGCCAAATGAGTAGCCCACCCCAACCCCCGTATGAGCCGCTAGGCTTAACACGCAGCATAACATTCTAAAAGTAAATAAAAT
The DNA here is from genome assembly GCF_907165135.1 of Oikopleura dioica. Classification (NCBI taxonomy): domain Eukaryota; kingdom Metazoa; phylum Chordata; class Appendicularia; order Copelata; family Oikopleuridae; genus Oikopleura; species Oikopleura dioica. Next base: position 758,426 of record NC_137291.1, read on the forward strand.
TAAGTTCTATAATAATCTTTATTCAATAAATTCGAATCAAGTAAGAATCATTCGTCTCTCTCGTTGTTCCTTAAACAAATGAGTTTCTGTAATAATTAAAATTTGTACTCTATTAAAATCCAAATTTCACGAATTAGTCACACGAACCTAGTCATCACGAACCTAGTCTTCACGAACCTAGTCCCACGAACCTAGTCTTCACGAACCTAGTCTTACGAACCTAGTCATCACGAACCTAGTCATAAACCCGTTTCCCTTACTGCCCCAAAATTTTTTATATTTAAAATTTCACGAACCTAGTCACACGAACCTAGTCATCAACCCATTTCCCTTACTGCCCGAAAATGCTGAAAATACAAAAAATACATATAAAAATCCAAATTCCACGAACCTAGTCACACGAACCTAGTCATCACGAACCTAGTCTTCACGAACCTAGTCACACGAACCTAGTCTCCACGAACCTAGTCTTCACGAACCTAGTCACACGAACCTAGTCATCAATTCGTTTCCCTTACTGCCCCAAAATTTTTCTATTAAAAATTTCACGAACCTAGTCATCAACCCGTTTCCCTTACTGCCCCAAAATTTTTTCTATATAAAATTTCACGAACCTAGTCACACGAACCTAGTCATCAACCCATTTCCCTTACTGCCCCAAAATGGAGAAGATACAAAAAATACATATAAAAATCCAAATTTCACGAACCTAGTCACACGAACCATTTTTTCCAACATGGCACCCACGAACCTAGTCACACGAACCTAGTCCTCACGAACCTAGTCATCGGTCTCCCAAATGACGTCATTATGACGTCATCAGGCTCATTTGAAAATTTTGTCTTTGGAACGCTTTTCAGAGCCGAAAACGTTTTTGAATTATTTTTTCTTGGCGGATTCGAATTCCTCATAAAAAACTACGTAAAGACCCGGGATCAAACAATCACTACCAATCGGTTCCAGACAACGGTAATTTTTGAAACTGGTCGGTTCGAGAAATTAACCTCGGGTCCCTACGTAGTTTTTGATGCCTTACAATAGGGTCGGAAATTTCAGGGCCATGATCACGGTAGGTGCCGATATTTTTTTGGGTGAACCAATGGGAGGTACTCTTCCAGAAAATACACATGGCCCTCGCTTAACCCAACATCGACAAGCAAAATTTAACCTTTTTTTGAAAATTGCTTTTTTCACAAAAATTATCTATTTAAATTATTTTTTAAGATTTTTTATGCGTGTTAAATCAAATAAATAAAGTCAAAAATAATAATTAACCTATTTTCGACAGGGATGATTTTCGAAAAATTTTTTCAAGCCAAAAAATCACTTTTTAACTGTTAGTGCCATCTTCTCCGCCGTAAAAATTCGAGTCGACTCATATAGGTTCGGGTCGGTAATTCTAGAGTTTTAGGTACTTCCGGTCGATTTAAAAAAAAAACGTAATTCCGCTGCCGTTTTTGATACAGTTATGCTGTAAAGGCATGTAATATATCAAAATGATCCTCATGAAACAAGGAATGTAGGGGTACCAAAAAAACGTACTTAAGTTAAGAAAAGTACCAAAAAAATTTTTTTTTCATTTTAAAGTTTTTCATTTTGATTAATTCTAACAGCGTTCCTGCTTGAATTTATTATTTTGTTCGATAAATTTATTAAAAAAATCTTTTCTCCCACTTCCGGCCATTTTTTAAAAACCGGAAGTTCCTTTTATATAGTTTGCATAACATTATGCATATCAAAATGAAGGAAAATTTATTTTAAACTCGTTTTTCAAATTCAAAATCGAATAAATCTTCATATCAACTAATTAAATTTTATAAAATCTTTTGACAATGAATCTTAGAATTAAGCCACTTTACGAGTATATTTAACTTGTAGGTTTAATTTGATCATAGATTCGAAATGTTTAATCGGTAAAACCTTTAAACGTCAAAGAATAAGTCATTTCAGATCTCTTAAAATCAAAATAAATTTTCGTCGTACAAAATAAATAAAATTTTATTGGGACCCTCAATTTTTTACATCCTCTCATAAAAAAGGTTGAATTAGAGTTATTCGAATTTTAGAAGGCTCCTTTTGTACTTCAAATGGACAAGATTTTTGTAAATTAGCGCAGCATTTTCTTATTTAAGCATTGAGGTACCTAAATAATAAAATTGGAAATTTGCATATTTTTTTCATTAAAAACTTTGGTTTGCTCTTTTTTTATTATAATTTTAATGAATTGAAAATAAAAATATAGAAATTTGCCTTTAATTCGGCTGATAAAATATTTAAGGAGCCGTCCTCCTTAAGTCTGTGGACAAAAAACTCTTAAAAAGGGAACGGTCGTTGCTTATGGCCTTAACTTTATGCTGAAAAATTAAAAAATTAAGGGAATACCCCAACTAAAAACCCAAAAAAACCTGCACTAAGCAACCTTACTTTTAAGGGCCTGTATAACCTTAAGTTTGATATCGAGAGATAATTAGAAGGGGAAAGGTTGCAGGCAAGGGCTTGATCTAAAAGTAGCAATTGAAAGTAAGGGTTTGCCTCAGATAGTTTTTGAGAAAAATGTTCACTGAACCAAATTTTCACGATTCTTGATGGGGGGGGCGTCCTTAACCGTTAAAACGTAAAAGTTTCAGCTCTTTGAAACCATCTGACGTCATTTTTGACGTCATTCTCTAGAAAATAACGAATACGATTTTGTCGAATCGACTCAAAATTGATCAGGCTTTCTAATTGGCTGTAAATCTGACCAATACAGTATTTGTACCAACAAATTTTTTAAAATCATCATGATTAAATCATGATACAAAATTGAAAAAATTAAAAAAAAAAATTTTTTTTGGTACTTTACTATAGTAAGGTACTTTTTTTTGGTACCCCTACATTCCTCGTTTCATGAGGATCATTTTGATATATAGCATGCCTATTGATGTGAGTGACATGATGTCCTCAATCGGTCTCCCGTCGAGCTTAGATAGATAAGGCCGTTTCCGCCGAGAATCAACTGTTCTCACTTCCTATCAGCTGTTTTCCCTCAACCTTTCTGTGCACGATCCGCAAGGATCACTCACTCATGCAATAGTTTCTCTACAAAACACACACTCAAGCAAAGCCCAGTGTTTTACCCACTGTGTAATAAATACGCTACAGTCACATCGAGTCCAGTACATTGAGCACGGCAAAACTCATGTCACTGGTGACTGTACGGGTAAAGAGCCCCGCCACGCCCCGAAGAACCGACTGAAAAAATAGCCTGGAAAGAGAGATCATTTCGACTTCGATGGACAACGTCAACGACGCGCAGTAACGACGACTCCGGACCCTCGTTGTAACTTCACTCGTCAATGATGACCTGAATGAACATGGGAAGGCGCTCACCCTGTTCCTAGACCCAACCAAAACGAATTGCATCTGCTTGTTTATCAACCAACAAAAAAAAATAACCTGGAAAGTCGACAAAACAAAACCTGGAAAAGAGAGAACCCTTCAAGTTGGAAAAATCAAATACGCGCAGCAACTGGAATACAGAAGCCTCGGAGCAGCTTCACGCGTCAAAGATGATCAGGGATGGCGGCAGATCCCCGACGAACACGACATGGCACGAGTCCTGTTCTTCATCTGGAACGATCCGAATGTGCGCTCCTCTTCTCATCAACAGTTCTAAGTGAAAATTCTTAACTTTCACTGAGGATTCGTTTTATGATGGGCTCATAGATAAATAATTGTAGGAAAAGAAGTTCTCGATAGATAGGTCTAAATAATTTTCGTCCTCAAAGCCATAATCAAAGCCTGACATTTAATTGCTACGGCCATGGGGTTGCGTCATGGGGTGGCTTTAAATATCGTCTTTTTGTTGTGATCTAGTACGCTAAGACCGTTGATATAATCGGCACCGAAGTTTCACCTATTTTGGCTTAATGAATTTTGAGTTTTAGAGGTCATAAAAATGGACAAAGGATATGAGAGCCATGTAATTAGGGAATTATTAGACCTGATTTTGAAAGAATTGCTTTATTCATTTGAATAGTAAATGAAGGCTAACCTATTCATAATGTTAATTTTTCCATGCTTTATCTGTAAGCGAACCAATCCTATGATGAACTTATGATTGATGTTAATGATTCTGATTTTTCTATCCTTCTGTCATGAAAAGGGGGAGGAAGAATTCTTGAGACAAAGAATCTGACTTTCACGAAATAAGTCATTTTGTCCTCTGACCTACCCCAAATATTCTCTCCACATTTCAGTGTTAACTTTTATTACATATCCGATATCCTTAATTACCGCTTATGCCAGTCAATACCAGATCCAGAAAAATCTTGTGTATAACCTCTTAAACCTATTTTACCTGTGCACAACCTAAGAAAGCTGGGGGTGGGTGATGTGAGTGACATGATGTCCTCAATCGGTCTCCCGTCGAGCTTAGATAGATAAGGCCGTTTCCGCCGAGAATCAACTGTTCTCACTTCCTATCAGCTGTTTTCCCTCAACCTTTCTGTGCACGATCCGCAAGGATCACTCACTCATGCAATAGTTTCTCTACAAAACACACACTCAAGCAAAGCCCAGTGTTTTACCCACTGTGTAATAAATACGCTACAGTCACATCGAGTCCAGTACATTGAGCACGGCAAAACTCATGTCACTATATTGCATTACTGTATCAAAAACGGCAGCGGAATTACGTTTTTTTTTGAAATCGACCGGAAGTACCTAAAACTCTAGAATTACCGACCCGAACCTATATGAGTCGACTCGAATTTTTACGGCGGAGAAGATGGCACTAACAGTTAAAAAGTGATTTTTTGGCCTGAAAAAATTTTTCGAAAATCATCAGGGTAAAATTAACCAATTTTCAAAAAAAAAAATTTTTTTCTTTAAAAAATGATAAATTTATATTAAAAAATGCATTTTATCCATAACTATTCAATATAAAAAATAACACGCCCTTTCACGGGCAAAAATATCAGTAATATTTATTCTAATTAAAATAAAATTTGCCCCGCGAGTTCATGGGAATATAAATCAAAGAATTGAAAAAAAAGGGCCGTCAAGCCCCTTAAATTCAAAAATCAAGGAACGGGGCTGAGGCGGCCCGCATTAATTATAAGTTTTAATAGTTAAAACATGATTTTTGCGAATTATAACAAATTTTTCCAAAAACAGGTTAAATTTTTACCGCCGATTATGGGTTAAAAATATATTTTTGAAAAAATTTCTGATTTTTACGCATAAAAAAGGGGAATTAACAGTGAAAATACATAAATTTTGTGTAAAAAGGCCATTTTCAAAAACAGGTTAAATTTTGCTTGTCGATGTTGGGTTAAGCGAGGGCCATGTGTATTTTCTGGAAGAGTACCTTTCATTGGTTCACCCAAAAAAATATCGGCGCCTACCGTGATCATGGCCCTAAAATTTCCGACCCTACCTTACAACCTCCCATAAGCAGAAAAATGTATAACCTGCAAAAACCGCCTCAAAAAGCGTTCCAAAGTTTTGTTATTCAGGACCCTTTTTGAACGTTAAATCATCATTAATGACGTCATAATAACGTCATTTAGCGCTGGAAATATGAGGTTTGCTTTATTTTGATACGGGCTACCAGAATACACCATGTATACCATAATCTCAAAAAAAAATTTTCGGACAAAAAATTCTCATGGTAATTAATCAAAAATTCTGCATCGCTTTATGCTTATTTTCCAACTCTTGAAGGTGCTGAGCAAAAATATGAGAATAATTTTTCTTACAAAATGGTCCTGAAATCTCCTAAAAGAAGAAAATTTGAGATTCTTCCGCAGTGTTCTGACCCTGCAGAGGAACTATTGGCAATAGTCTATTGCAAAAGTCTTCCATGCACGAGGAAAACGAATTCGGCGAAAAAATTTGTGTTCACGAAAACACTGTCTTCGGCCAAAAGACGACACGCATTTGGATAACAAAAGGCACGAACTAAAATAGGGAAGTAATAAGCTAGGAAGTGACAGCGTAGGAGCGAACAAGAAAGTATCATACACGAAAGGATCAAATAAGAAAGTATCATACATGAAAGTATCAAATTAAATAGGATCATGCATTAAAGGATCGAATTTTTTGGAACCAATAAGATTGCCGTATAAGGCCTACCGGCCTATAAGAAACCCATCCTCAATCATTTTCAAATGTATGCCCGATCCAATCTTGCACGATACTGGCTTGGATCTTCCATTATAATTTGATCCTTTCGTGTATGATACTTTCTTGTTCGCTCCTACGCTGTCACTTCCTAGCTTATTACTTCCTTATTTTGGTTCGGCCCTAACAAAAGACGCGTCAGCGGATCCAAAGGGACCTGGTATCAAATCATTTCCAAAGCTACCAATCACGTGGACAATCATACAAAGACCTTCCGAAAATTGACTTCTTTAAAAACGATTCAAATTGTTCGGTCAGATAATACGTATGAATCTCCTGAAACATCAAAATAAAGTTGACAAAGTTTAATCTCGTGAATAAGCAAAATTGGTCGATGAAAGGAGGAAGAAATGAGACTGTCGATTTTAAGATTGTTTCAAGCGGTAGCGAAAGAGTGCTCCGAGGTAGATGGTGATTTCGATCGAGGAGGAGGACGAGTCGGTTACAGACTAGCGTCATGCGTAGTTTTCTCCAGCGCTTGGTTCATTTCCGAAGAAGCAGTTTTGATTTGTGCTCTCTCGTCTGCAGCTAAAAAAGAATTTAAAAAGGGATAGCGGCGGGAATCGACAATTTTTGGCCGACAATTTTGGCATAAATTTTGAGATTTTTATCTGAAATCTGATAGCTCTTCCGGCGGAATGCGGAAATCTGATTGGCCAAAATTTTTTTTTAAATTTAACTCAAAATTGTCGGCTGAAAATTGTCGATTCGAGCCGCTATCCCTTTAAAAAAGGATCTTTGTTGGCGCTTACCCTTTCAAGAGTCTTGAATCAAGACGCAAATGCAGTGAACTATACTTGTTTTGAATAATTTTTGTTTGTTCAATTATTGCTTTGTTTTTGCTTTCAAGAAAGCCCTTTCGTTTTAATAATCGTTTTTCATTTTTTTCCAGAAATTTTTCAAATTATGGAAAGCCTTTTTATGAGTCTGTTTTACTCAAAAGGGCAAGCTATGAAAACAATTTTATTACCATTGTCGTCGTTCTTTTCTTTACGATTTTAAAGGGAAAACTTACGTGATCAGGCGTCTTTTATTCAATTATTTTCTGAAATCTTCAAAAATGACAGAACAAGATGCCGATAATGAATCCTTCAAAACTTGTGACGAAAAAACATATATGTCAGAGAGTGAAATAACTTATACCCACGAGACTTATGCATCAGAAGAAAATCGTCCAATGAGCCACATTATGAGATTACAGAGTACTATCGCATCTCTACAAGAGAGAGTACAGCAGCTAGAGTTGCAGAAAAGAAGTGATTTAACTCAAGACGATGTTCAAACTTTGTCTACGAAGAATATGCTTCAAAAAATCGATACTTATGAGCAGGGGTGACGCAATTTATGTTTTTAATAGTTATGAATCATAACTAATGATCCTTAAGTCTAAAGTTGAACCATTTTTCATAAGTCATCCTTAATATTGATTCAAGAGAATCGAGTACGAGCACAGATGTCTTCCTCTTCCTAAAGGCACTTGCAGCTGGTAAGAAGGTTGTCAATGTGAAAATCGACTTTTCATCTCCAGAAATTTATCGTTCAAATTTACCATCAACATATCAAATTTTTCGATATCCCATTACCTACAACGATTGGAATGTTCAGTTCTTCATAACTGAAAATGTGGCCGAAATCGAGTTTCCAGAAGGAAAAACTTGGTATCATTGGATTCTGCGGGGTGTTGAGCGAAAGTATGAGAATACCTTTGCATATAAAATGATTCTAAAATCTCCTGAAAATCGATCTTTTGAGATTGTAGCGCGATCTTCAGACCCTCTCTTAGGAGGGCCTGTAGAACAATTGGAACAAGAAACTATTACTTATGAAGAAATTGAGTTTGGCGAAAAAATATATGTTCACGAAAATAATGCGATTGGGCGTAAAAATCGAATGGTTTACAAACAATCATATCTTCAAGCACTCGGATCACCTGACATTAATTGTTTTCCAAGATTACCAATCACCTGGACAATCATTCAACTGCCTTCTTAATTCAAAATCACCAAAGAAAATAGCGAATACCATGCGAATAAATTATTATAAAAAATTGCATGCTTATTTATCATTGCCTTCTAAACTATGCTTTGAAATTTAATCTCATGATTGAGCAGAATTAGTTGATGAGAGAAGGAAGAAATGAGACTGTCGATTTTAAGATTGTTTCAAGCGGTAACGAAAGAGTGCTCCGAGGTAGATGGTGATTTTGATCGAGGAGGAGGACGAGTTGGTTTCAGACTGTAAGCGTCATGCGTAGTTTTTTCCAGCGCCTGGTTCATTTCCGAAAGAAGCAGTTTTGATTTGTGCTCCCTCGTCTGCAGCTAAAAATAATTTCAGAAAAAGGATCTTTGTTGGTACGAACCTCTTCAAGACGCGAATGAAGTGAACTATACTTGTTTTGAATCATTTTAGAATGTTCCATTATTGCTTCGTTTTTGCCTTTTAGAAAGCCGGTTTCGTATTCATAATCAATTTTCATCTTTTTCTTAAAAAATTAATACATAGAAAGGGCTAAAAATCAGGTTATTTTACCTTTTCTTGCTTCAATTTTGAAATTTCTTGCCTCAGCAAATCCAATTCTTTGTTTTTCTCGATGTTCTTTGAAATTCCATTTTCTTCTTTTAAATTTATCTGGCAAGTTGCATCCCTAAAAATGACGAAAACGATGATAAAGAAGTCGATTTACTTTTCTGATCGTTGTTTTTTCTCTTTTCTGGCTTTATCTGCGGCGAGCGACATTTTCGGTATTTCCATATAAATGGCTGAAAGAAAAGTTTTTGCAAATAAACGCAGCACAAAGCAAACAAGAGAAGATAATTTACTCCTGAGCCAATTCACGAGCTTAGTCAGATGCTCTCTCTCTCTTTTGTTAACGCGGCCAGATAGAGGAAGTATTACTAGTCGAGCCATTGTTTTATTTTCTTTCAAAAATGATTTACTTTCACTTAATAAAATTATAATTATTTGATTTAAACCCTAAAATAAGGGGTTAAAGCAAAATATGGAAATGATTTGAGTGATCAGGGTCTTGATTGGCCGATAGGCGAAATACAAAAATCTTATTGGTTATCGAAAAATAAACGTCCATTTTATGGTTTCGTCAAAGATAAGTAACTTTTAGGAGGTTTCTTATACCTAAATCCTCCTTGATATCAAGCTCCAAATCTTTGAACACATTTTCTGATCCTCTATCAATGACTTTATCTGATTCTCAAAACAAGGAGCTCCTTAATTATCATCTGTTTAAAGAAAGAACCATATTCTGTAGCGATAAAATCAACTTCCTCAGCGATTTTGTCCCGCAACCGTTCTTTCGATCGGATTCTCTTGCCATTTAGGAGGATGATTCGATCTCCCTTGTTGATTCCATCTGATGATTCTTCGAAGCGAAGATTGCTATCCAGCTGATTTCTGAAGGCCTCGAAAGGGAAATCGTCCGTGAGCTGAATTCTGATATTTCGAGGGGCTCCAAAAGGTGACCAAGCTTTCCAGACATGATGGACAGGAAGATCTTAATAAATATGAAAAAATAAGGAATAAATACTGTTCTTACCGTCAAGTTTGTTGAAGTCAATTTGATTGAGGAAGTCGCAAGAAAACGTAACAAATATAACATGATATCGAAACATCTTGACAAGGCTGACAATTGATTTATTGCGTAGACCGATCGCAGAAACACCATTTATTTCGATGATGAAATCTCCTTCTTCAAGCCCAGCAGACTCGGCAGGCGAGTTCTGGTCAACTGAAAAAGATGATGATGAAAAAACTTATCATCATCATTACCTGAGCTAACCATGGTCAAGTACCCCCTCTTGGTCTTCTGCGATCTGATATGAAAGCCAAACTCGATCTCGTCATTTCTGAGCAGTCTGGACGCCTTCAAGTAGAGCCCCTCCATTTCGGCCCTCTCTTCTTCTTTGTAAAAAGTGTCAAACTCGAGCTACTCGACAAAGCATGAGTATTTTATCTTCTCTCACTTCCACGCGTCTTTGTGTCTTTTATCGTTTCGGTTTTACTCTAAGTGGCAAGCTCTAAATGTAAACAAACCATGGCAGAAGATGACAGACATGTTTGCCATGTTAACGCGCGAAATATGGGATCTTCAAGAGCATCCAAGATCGCGGATCACAGAAATTTAATATCATTAAACAAATTATTTATCCTTCTCGTGTATTTAATTTTTTCAAATTACCCCCATCCTCCCCGAGTTAAGGTTTTCTTGCTTTTCGAACCAAAATTCGCTTTATCATCGATCATCCCTCATTCATGCCCTGGGGTATCTCGCTTCGCCCCAATGGCCAAGATCAAGTCATCTCTAAACTGGTGAGTCACTTAGGCGTCTCACTCGCTTTTGTTCAATTTTGCGAGTTTACCTAATCAATAAAAAATCGGCTGACTACTCATCCAGTTTTTAAAACCGTCTGAAAAGAGAAAGAGAAAAAATGGGAAAAGATAAAAATCCCCAAAAAGAAAAAGCTTTTGTGCACAAAATCGATGACGCAGTGGAAACGACTGGAAAGGCTGTTGGAGGCGTTGGAGGAGGTCTTACTGGGGCTGGGGCCGGTGCAATCATAGGTAGAGATATTTCGACTAAACAAGGGTTTTCATGATTTTCTTAAAGGAACGGTCATTTGCCCCGGAATCGGAACAGCCATTGGAGCCGCTGCAGGAGCCGTCGGTGGCGGCGCTGGCGGAGCTGCTCTTGGAAAATTGACTGGAAAAGTCGTCACGGGAGTGCGAAAAGTCGGAAGTGGAGCGCTTCGAGGAGTCACTGGACAGAAAAAGACAACCAAACAAGAGGTACGATTCACAATAGTTTTTTATTCATTTGCTCGGTTGAGGCGAGAGAAAGCCAGTAAATCTGTTTTAAAATTTTGATTTCTGATTCGCGTTTTTCGAGATAATCATTGATGAACTTCTCGTTCTTCAGTGCTATAAATTTGATTGGGGCAGCTTTTCGCCGTAAAAGCTCACTCCGCTCATTTTCGATCGTCTTTATTTCGGCAGTTTTATGATGAACATGATCATGAAATGCATTCTCTTTTCGGGTCATCGAGAAAAAAATGAATTTAACGTATTGTTAAAGCCCGGAGACCAGCGTCAACTCATCGAAGCTTCTGCCCCTGATCTTGAAGAACCACCATCTCGACCACCCCAACCAGCCGTTGTTTACCCCGCCCACGCTCAGCAACCACATCAATCGACTCCTTACCCAACAGCTGCTGATCCAAATGCACCACCGCCATACGCTGTACATGACGATTTCTCCTCCCCTCCACCATATCCCGCCAACTCCGCAACATCTGGCCTTTACCCAAGCTTGCAATAATCATAACATGTGATAAAATAAAGAAAGAATGAAGAATAAATATACGCGTTTATTTTGAAACATCTTTTTGGCTCTTGAAAGTATTTTGAACAAGTTCGAGAAAGACCTTTTCCGCGTCTTCTGCGCTTCTGATTCCAACCGTCTAAAAACTAGAAAAACAGAAAACAAAGCATAAGAAATACCTTTTTAACAAAAACTTTTCCATCAGAATCGCCCAAAAATATCGAATCAGAATGAGGCGCAAAATTAATTGATTTCGATGGCGAATTTAAGGTCGTTGAAGAAATCGGGTCCAAAATCGACTTTGAATAGTCCCAAATTTCTAGCGTTCGATCATTTACCGACAATAGTTTCGTCTAAAAATAAGAAAAATTGAAATAGAAAAGGCATGAACCTGAGCATAAGGAGACCAGCAAATGTCAAAAACAGGTCTTTGCCCGGCGGTGAGGAGGATGGCAAGGGGGTTTTCGTGTTTTTGATCCCAAATTCGAATGCTCCAGTCTTCAGACGCACTTGCGAAGAGTCGATCTACAGTTGGATGCCACTCGATACTAAAATAGAAATAAAATATCTGGAGAAAAAGTTGAATCACCTGTAAATAGGCCCACCGTGACCCTTGTATGTATCCAATGTCTGTTCATTGTACGCGCAGCTGCATCGATGAATCAACCCTTCTTCCGTTCCAACAAGATAACTTTAATGAATGAAGATAAATATTTCAAAACTCTTCTTACGTTTGGTCGTTTTTTGGCGAAAACGCAAGCGCCGTGTTTGGAGAAAAGTGCGATATCTTCGTATTCGAGCTTTTTTTCTCCCTCGTTTTTCGCGTTTTTGGCTGAGAGCGCTTGACCTTCATCAAATCGAGGAATTCAAGACCTTTTCTGATGGTCCATTGGACGACTCTGCCGTCTCCAGCGGCTGAGACAAGGACTTCTTGCTTTTCGTCTCCGCCTCTCTCTCTCTACAATGAAGAGATTGAGGGAGAGATCCTTAATAAACCATACCTTGATCCATTGAAGCCCCCAAACAGGGCCCATATGTTTTCCCTGAGAATCAACTGTGTTCAACATCGAATCCTTTGCTTTGATATTTATCACTAGAAACACATTTTTTTCTGCTTGAAAGAGAAGATTCTTGACCTGAGATTTCTCCACTGTACAGTCCAACAGCGAGATAATTCTGCAATTCAGCAAATGAAACTTTGCAAACTGGCGAGTTGAAGGAAAATAATCGGGTTGGATGCTCGAGATTGGCGATCGTCCAGCAGGCGACGAGACCACGTGATCGAGATTGATCTTCTTCATCGAGAAAACCGTACGCGACTGCGATCAGATCCGGGTCTGTTGGATGCCAGGTCACGTGGTTGACGACCAACCCGCTTGTTTCCGCACAACTAAGGGATGATAATGGTTCGATAAGACGATAACCCACCTGTATTCCCAGAGAGTATGAAATCCAACTTCATTCGGCAAGCTCCAGTTTTCTCCCATGATATCCAAAGCGCTTGAATTTCTGAAAGTTCCGACTTGCGCGTTGTGAATATTTTGCGAAAGGACTCTTTCCACCAACTTCAGTGAATTCGAAAATTGAGAGGACGAGAGAATATTTTTGAAGTTTTTCTCTTGCTCGATCTTCGCCGCTTTGTTTCTGGTACTGATGACCGCTGATTTTGAACTGGCCATGGAAGCGGAAGCGGTCGACATCATCATTGATCCGACTTTGCCGCTTGATTTTGTCAGGTCTTCCTCGTTGATTCGATCAGGCGAGGAGAGTAGCGGCGTTGGGTTTTCTGAGGATGACTCGTTGATGTTTTCAAGGAGATAGTCGGACACTTGGGAGCCGGCCTCGGCGAAGGTGATTTTGTCGGTTTGGATTTTTTGTTTGATTTCCGTCGATGCCCTTAAATTGACGGTTTTCTAATTTATTCAGCGAGCAGGATTTTTACCTGACTCCAGGAAGCGGCTTCATCATCGGATTAAAAGTCTGCATCCCTCTCTCCATAAATTTATCCTCATTTCCTTCTTTGCTCTTCAATAATTTTTCATACGCATGATTGACTTCTCCAATCAGCTCAATATTTTCAACCTCATCATTTGCGACATCTCCTTCATGGCGGAAATAGAAGATAGTTTCGGTTTCCACGAGCTTTACGGAAGTCATTATTTCTAGCTCGGAAGGAGTAAGTTCGATGGGTTTTGGGGGAGATTTTGGTCGCCAAACTTCATCAAATGCGTAGGCTTACCGGACTAAATTTCGGCACATTTTTCTGGCTTAATTTGGGGGTCATATCACATATATTTAGAAAGCCCATGTCCTGAGCTTTCATTTGGGCACAGAATCAAGGGGTCTGAGTCATGCCCCCAAGGCAATCTATGGGACCGGAAGTCCCAATATAGGCACTAGAAGTCTTCAATCAATTTTTTCGGTCCGTTTAGGAGCTCCTGAGCCTTTAAGAACGGCTGGAATAGGAAGCTCAGACTCTGAGCTTTCTGTAGAGCCCATAAAATCTAGCTGCCCTTTGGTCTAGCGGCCTCTAGTGGTCAAAGAAGGTGAGAATATGGGTATTTTTCGACAGGAACCCGAAAGGAAATTGAAAAAAAACCTTCCGGTTCTACCGCGGTTCAATTACTAAAGACTGATATATTGTCTATAATTGTTTTATAAATATAACAAGAAAGTTAAGAAGTCGGAAATTCGACTCGAAACTTGAAGATTCTCGACTTAAGCAATCATGAAGTCAACTTCTAGGGCCACAAGAGGGCGCTAGACCCGATGGCAGCTAGATTTTATGGGCTTTACAGAAAGCTTAGAGTCTGAGCTTTCTATCCGAACCGCTCCTCAAGGCTCTTGAGCTCCTAAATACATCGATAAATCGATTGAAGAGTTCAAGTGCCTATTTTGGAACTTCCGGTCACATAATTTGCCTTGGGGGCATGACCTAGACCTCTTGATATTGTGCCCAAATGAAAGCTCAGCTTCTGGGCTTTCTAAAACTGTATCATAAGACCCCCCAACTAAGCTAGAAAAATCGGCTAAAAATCAGTCCGGTAAGCCTACAAATGCGACGGATCGGGACTGAAAAATAGGTTCAACAGGGAAAAGAATGAGTCATCAACCTGATTTTGCTGAAAGGGAGAAGCAACATCCTCGTCCTCGGGCGCTTCCGACCTGAGCAAATCCGTATCAATTCCTGATTTAGTCGATCTCTCCAAAAACGACCGCCCAAGCGTCACAGATGTTCCTCTTGTTGTTGCCCCCAAATTTCCGCCAAAAGTGCCAGTCATCGAAGTCATCATCGACTGAAAGTTCGGGACAGTTTTTCCATCCTCCAATCGCAGCCGAGGATGTGTGCTGGAAGCGTCGATGAGAAAGAGGGGCTTTGGGGTAATTTCTTTTCCATTTTCGTAAATTGGTTTGATGCGAGGGTTGATTTTCTGCTCAGTCGGGGGTTTCGGCACTCGAGAGCCTTGAGCTGATCCGAGAAGGGTGCTCCGAGACTGGCTGCGGGTTAGGCTCTGGGATGATTTGTCGATTGGAGCTTGAAAATTTAGATGTAAAAATAGAAAATTGCAAGAAATGAAATCCTTAAAACAAAACTTACACAAAAATTTTGAGTTTCTCCGACTCTTCTTAACTTCCACCATTTTCACCAAAGTTCGTTACAGTTCTCTTTTCATCCTTCAGCTTTTAGAATTGAGCGATCAGTAAATGATAGTTCCTTTTTTTTGTTGAATTGCTCGATTCGTCACCTTCGTGTTTCCATAGATACGCGCTCTCGCTGACCGAGGTAAAATAATCGCTTGCCATGATAATGGGTAAACGGGAGATTTTGTCCATGTCAAAATCATTTTGGTAAATTATTTTACAACAATATTGTCAAAAATTTGAGCTTTTTCAAACTTTTTCTAGAAAGAAACTATATTTTTGTTTGAATTTCGGAAGTCAAATTAGTTTTGAAAAATGTCTTATCCCGGAAATGAGGGATCTCAAGATCCTTGGGGGGCATCTGCCGCATCTCCATTTGGAAGTGCTCCTTCATATTCCTTCGGAGAACAATCTATTTATCCTGCTGAAGATCCGGTAGCAGGGTCTCCTTCATGGCAAGCTCCGTTGACTCCATCGTATGCGGAGCCTGCACCAGCTTACGCTCTTCCACCTGTTGCGCCGCAAGCTACTTCTCTTCGGGATCCAAAACCAATTAAGCCTGTCCTTAAGCGTAAGTCAGTGATCAAAAAGACAATTTAATTCTTTAATCATGATTCATTGCTTTAAATTTGAATTTGGATTTTTTGATATTTCGTTTTAGCGAAAAAAAGAAGACGGGAAAGGGAACATAGGTCCAATGATCACGATGATGACGACGAGTGGTGCTGTCATCCTTTTCTTATTGTTATGTGCATGGGCTTCACTTTCCTTGGCAGCACGATTATCTACGGAGTAACAACTGCTAATGACTATGTCCCACCTCAACTTGGCGATTGCGTTCCTGCATATGATGGATATGATTACGACTACGGGGGACCCCCTAATTACTATGGAGGCTACGGTGGATCACCCTCTTATTATGACTCTGGGTAAGGGTTCGAATTCTCTCTCATTCTATAAAACTATCAAGTCACCCTACAAGGGGGTCTTTCAACAACGACCGGGCTGATTTCCATGATTGACCAATCAGAGCACCGAAAAATGCTTCATGATGGGAATCGCCCCGGCCGTTGTTGAATGACCCCCTTGTAGATAAGTGAGTGTTTCAAACCCTTTTGTTAGCTATACTAGCTACTACCTAAACAATGTTCCTTTTGACTTTGCTACAAGTCTAACTAACCAGAGCTCATTGGATTCCCAGACTGTTGGACTTTGCGATGGAGATTACGAATACTCTGTGTCAACAAGTGGAACCTTTCAGTGAGTGAATTTTTTCGGCAGAATTCGCAATAAAGAAAATTAAGGTCTCCAAATTATCCAAACAACTACGGCCCATGTTCTCGATGCACAAATAGATTTGCTTCTTCTTCTGATGGTATAACTTTTGACTTGATTGCTTTTCAACTGGAAGCGTGTTGCGACGCCCTCGTGTTTCGAAATGAGTATGGAGCAGAATTTATGTTGACAGGACACAAACAGACGGTATGACTTTCATCTCATCTACTTCTTACCAATGAATTTCAAGCAAACTCGATTTTCGTTCGAAAGCGCATTCGTTGATGTTTATTTTCATTCCGATTCGAGCCGGTCGAGAAGTGGCTTTTCCATCGACGTTTTTGATGGATACGAATCAAACAACGATATCAACAGCGTTTATCCAAGCCTCAAGTTTACCGGAGAAATTCCGAAGAAAAAAATTCACCGAAATTAATAATTAAATAAACAAGAATAAATTTCTGCGAAAAAAGGCATCTTTTTAAGGACCCCCGTCAGCTTTTTCCTTCAAAAAATGGAAATTTTTAAAAATACCACATTTTTGGTTTTGCGTCCTGAGGTTCAACTTCCTTCAAAAACTTGATAGGAGGAATTTTTGACCAAGAAAAATCAATATTTATGCCAAAATTAGAGCAAATTCGTCATTTTTCGTGAAAAAGTCCAATTTTCAAATGCGATTTTGAGGGTGTTAGAGTCGAGATAGACCCCCAAAAAATGAAACCTCAAAATCGTTTTTTGACCCGTAGAATCCATTTCCGGGGTCAAAATTTTAAAATTCCGAAATTTGATTTTTCGAAAAAAGCTGACGGGGGGGTCCTTAATTCTTGATTTCTAGAACAAAGGAGATTAGGGGTATTTATCCACGTACCCACTTTAGTTAATTAAATGTCTTATTGGGGAAACGAAGAACAAGACGATCCGTGGAAGTCCTACGGTAATAACCCTTCATATTCTTTCGGAGATCCGCACGCACAAACGGCTTCTTCATTGAATCCTTGTCAAACTCCGGTATCACAGAGTCCTTCATGGAACGCTCCCACAACACCAGCGCCACCACTTACACCAACAACACAAGCTTTTCCGGCTGCTACTTTGGGAGCACCTACGGCCATTCAACCCTCTCTCTCTCAACAAGGATTTTGTAAGTTCTTTCAATTTTTAGTCGTCAATCGAAGAATTTTTTAGCAGCACCATCACCACACGTGCCGTATCAAGCAGCAGATAGAAGCGGTGAGCAGCTGAAAGGAATAGCTGTCCTCATAATCATCATCGTGGTTATATTGGTGAATGTTATCCGAGCAATAACTACAGTTCAGCAGCAGTGAGAACATGGGACAAATTATGTTTCAAAAAATATTCAAATAAATTCAAGAATCATCAAATAATATTCTGTCTTTTATTGTAAGTCGAGGCAAAAATGGATGAGCACATGTTTGCAATTTCAAATTTCAAAATTTCTATAATTTATAAGTCTAGAGATCTTCTTTGAGCCCGCATTATCGGAAGCAACAGCAGCGCTAGAAATTTCAACTCAAGATCATCCTTCTTTCACTCATTCTTACCAGAGAGGACCAAAACAGCGCCAGAAAGATAGAACGCCAAATTGTAGCTTCCAAAAGCATCATTTGCTTTTCCAGCTAGAGGCGATCCTGCAATCACGCCGACGGCTTCAATAAAGAGGAGCATTCCGTAAGCAGCGTGGAACTTTTCCTCGCCAAGGGCATCTTGAGTGATCACCATCATCAGCGCATAGCAGCCAGAAAGAAAGCTGAAATTTCAAAGTTTATTCAAAGAAAATAAAAGAAATTGAAGGTGTTGGATATGTCACGAATATCACGAAATGTCACGAAATGTCACGAATGTCACGAAATGTCATGAATGTCACGAAATAACGAAATGTCACGAAATGTCTCGAAATGTCGCGAAATGTCTCGAAATGTCGCGAAATCTCATGAAATGTCACGAATTTCTCTGTTTTCGTGACATTTTTAGCAAAACGGTGACATTTGTGATATTCGTGACATTTTCAGTACTGACCGAAAAAATTTCATTACCCGAAAGAAATGGCAAACAGAATCAACGATCCATACGTCGCGCAAAAGGGCGCAAGCAAAATACTGACGCCAAAGAGAATCTGAGCGATGATAAACACATTTGTTGATGACAATTTGGTTCGCGTGACGATCATGCCGAAAAATATTTTTCCCGCCGCGGCGAACAAACCTAAATGGGTTGTGGTTAGGTTTTCAGACGACGCTTTTATGTGGGGGTGTTACCGAGACTGGAGACTAAATTTGCGCCTTGTCCGTCTGCGAAATCGAGCTGAGAGGCCATTGTTGGCAGGTGGTGGTAGGGAGTGAGTTGGACAAGCCAGGAGAGAAAATCGCTGAAGACGAAAGGTTAGGAAGGAAAGTCTGTTTCGTACGAACCTGAGGACGAGGAGCAAAAATCGCCAGTCGCACCAAAGACTTCCATAGAGTCTCATATTTTCCGCGAAGCTCATTTTCTCACTTTCTGAAATTTCTGAATCCGGTGTTTTCAGCGGAGCCCTGCTTGAATCTCGCGAAATTGCTAAAAAATAAAAGAATGATCGCCTCCGATTTTCCCATACTTGAAGAATCGCCGCTAGAATAACTGACATCATGATCCGGTTTTTTCTTCAGCCCTTGCTGCAAGAAAATTCCCAATTTCAGCGGCTCGACAAAGAGGACACCGCAAATGCAGAGGTTTGCGCTGATTCCGCCCATCACCAGCATCGCGCCCCGCCAACTCAGCTCGTCGAGAAGGTATCGCTCGACCTTGGCCATGATGAAACCGCCGAATCCGCAGCCCGCAGAGCCGATTCCTTGCGCCAGAGCAAGTTGCGCATCGAAATACTGAAAGTCAAAAATATGCAAACTTGTAAATTTGCTTTTTCAAAAACGTACCTTTGGGATGATAACGACACCGGCTAAATTTACGATTCCACTGCCAGCACCAGCCATAACCAGGGCCGCTCCAAGCTGCAAAATTGAAACGGCAAATCTTGCCGCAACAAATCCGGCTACTGAAATTATCGAACCAATCACCACGGACCATCGGCATCCTAAAATTTTCCACATTTCCACGAACAACTCCATCCTTATGGCATACCTAGTCGTTCAATGACAACACTAGCGACCGGACCAACAAGGAGAATGACACCAGTGGCGCTAGAGAGCACCATCGAAGCGGTAAAGTCGTCTACTCCGAAGTCGGACATCCATGTCGTTTTAAAAATACCCAGCGATCAGGAAAAGCTTTATATTTTTCATTTCAAACGATTCTATTGTTTGGCCGGCTTTTTTAACCTTGACCGCTGCTTCTACTTCCTAGTGCTATCAAAACAAGAATATAAAGCCGTGCCGAAAAGACGGTTCCAAAAGTCACGACTCTGCAAATGAACGAAGCGAAAAGGATCACCCATCTGTACCAATGTCGATCGCGCACTTCTTCGGCCATGATTTTTTTTCTCTTGAAGTTCTCGTTCTTGAGTTCGTGGGTGAAACTCGCTGACTGGCCAAATATTTGAACTTGTTGAATTGCCCTTTTCTTCGTTTTTCTTGATATTTCTCGGATTTTAGTTCTGGTGTAGTAAAATTCGTCAGAGCACTATTTTTGTATGTTTGGCCCTAGGCTAAACGTAACATTCTCAGACCGGAAATATTTGAGCAACTTAGAATATCGTAAAATGGCGCAGAAATAAGGGTGTCATTCTGTTAACTGCTCAAAAACTCTTGAGATGTTGAACTTTAGTTTTCTTAAGCAATTTTTAGGAGTTAACGGAATGACGCCCTTATTTCTGCGGCATTTAACGATATTCTTTCTTGAAGAATTAAGGGTATCACTCCGTTATTTCCGAGAAAATCGCAAAGTTCAATCTCTAAACAATATTTTGGAGTTAACGGAATGACACCCTTATTTTTTTAACTCATAGAATTAATTATTTTTTTTACCTTTTGTTCTTTTTACAAATTTTAATCTAGGTCAGATTTGAACTACTCTTTTTCTTAAAAAGCAAATATAATTTTTCTCTTTGAAAACAATTGTCAATTCAGAAGTCAAGTTTTTTCGTTTGGCGGAAAATTCACAGACACATCAGCATTGAGACATAGGTCTCAAAGTAAAAAATGCGGAAATTGATTGATTTTTACAACCTGGGTGGATGAAAAGGAAGATTATATATTTTGTAATATCAAAATTGGGCAGGATTTAAAATAAAGCTTACGTAATAAAATTGATTGTGGGAGGATTAGCCGGTGGAATTTTATCGACGGCGAAAAATTAATATTAGGCCGGTTTTGAGAAATAATTAGTTTTAAAGATTTTTTAAAAGAAAAAGAAAAAAAATATTTAAATTAAAATTTATTAAAAGCCTTTTATTATTTTTTCACGAAAATATTTCATCAAAAAACATTTCAAAATGAAGAGAAAAAGCCCCAAAAAGTCAGACAACCAAAAATAACTCGAGATCTCAAGACTCAATTCTTACCTTTTTCCCAGACTTTGCGACAAAGTAAAAAGCGACAGTTTAAAATCTTTTCTCAATAAAGCGATCAGAAAACGTAAATGAAAAATGTCTCAATGTATAAAACTTTGCCACCCCCATTTCATAATCGCGCGGCGAAATCGTAAATCCAATGAATTAATAATCGACCCATTTTCATTATTTCAATACCTGGCGGTTTTGGCTTGTCTCCGAAAAGTCGACCAGCTCATCACTTTCTTTCCTCGATGTTTTTAGAGGCCCCCAACCGGCGCTCGTCCCTCATTATTAACCTTCGACAAGCAAATATTCACACACTTCCAGGCTTTTTCGACAAGAGATGCGGCGGCTTTTTCTTCTGTTTTTCGTGTTTTCTAGAGCTGGTACGATCGTTTTCAAGTAGAATTTTTTTTTTCTCATTTTTTTTAGAAATTTGCGAGAATTATGACTCGTACAAAGGAAGAACCCAGCTGACAAAGATCATGAGCGAAGTTTCTCGGACCAAGGCGTACCAAGGTCTTATTAACGAAAAGAAAAAAAAATGAAAATTTTTAAGGTTCACGTTGCTGGCCTCGTTTTTCGAATTTTGTCTGCGAGACCCCTTCTTCGCAATTCAACTCGGCGGGGGACGAGGTATGAGCTTTATAAAGACATGCGAAAAATGATTTTAAAGTTGTCGCGAAAAAATTGCAGAATGACGATTTCGAGCCATCAAAACTACCTTGGAGAATATCTCGAGACGAGTGGCCCGCTCAAGGAGTGTTTTCTCGAGGCATCCATAAGGACTTATGTTCCAGCTGATAAGAAGTTAGCGATAAGAAGAGCAACATCCTCATAACTTGATTTTAGGAAGAAGAAGAGAAAGATCATCGAAGAATTCAACCACTTTTGCGAAATCATCGTCAACGCCCCTGGCAGCATCTTTTCAGGCTTTTTAATTCTTCAAATTTTAGCGCATAACTCAATTTACAGATTGCGATGATATTTCAACCCAACAAAGTGAAAAACGATCAAGTTGCTTCAGGAAAAAAATCGAGAACCTCTCGACTTCCAGCGAATCGCAAAATGAAATCATAGAAGACCTACTCGACCGCCTCGATTTACTCGGTAAAATTATTAAAATTTTTTTCTCTTCAAAATGAAAAAAATATTTTCAGGGTCTGAATTTGAATCCCTCCATGAAAGCTTCTACACCCGCCTTGAAAAACTAGAAACAGAAAAGAAAAATCTTTTGATTTCCTGTCAATAAAGCCCCTAAAAACTGGCAAACTAAAAATTTTCTCTAGAAACTCTTTTTTGTTTTTCAAATTTTGAAGGCCAAAGCGTCATTTAAAAAAAAGACTTCAAAATGCGCGGACGACTTCGCAGCAAGAAGATTTTTTCCCCTCTCAAGCTGATTTTATTTCTCGTGTAAGTTGAAAATGATCGAAAAAATAAATTCAGAAAAAAAATTTTTTAGTGTATTTTCATTTCTCTCGAATCTCTTCCCTTCCGAACTGATCAACCCCTCCTACGAGCGTCGGACTTTCAAGACCTTTACCTGGCTGAGTGTCAAAAACTCAAGAAAAGGAATTTTCGATCAAGCCAGAGAGTACGTCGTGGAAAGCGTTGGCACTGATGTCTTCTACGTTCTCTTCAATCTTGGCCGTCTCATCTTAGGAAAAAGGGCTAGAGCGCATTCTAGCATTTTTCAGGAAGAAAATTCTAGCCCGGAAAAGCCATGGTTTTAAAAGACTACATCGCGGACCAAATTCCATATTTGAAGACAAAAACGGTTGGTCAGAAACTCGTCAAGACAATGCAAATGCAACTCAATGAAGAATCTTCCGATGAAGATGGTGAGTAACCGTTGTCGTCTTCGGTCATTTATTCTTCAGTTTCCGGCCGGAGAATAACAGAGGTAGAATTCGCCAAGCAGAAGAAGGCTCTTGGAGCAACAGGAGCAGCTGCGGCGACAGGAGCTTCAGCAGTCGCCGTCAATTTGGTTGGATTTGTCAAGAACATCATCAGCGTAGGAATTTGTTTAATTGAAAACTTGTTAAAAAGAAAATTCTAGACGACAAAGATGATGGCGAAGTTCATCTACTACATCCTCCGAATGGTTCTCATGGCTGTCTTCATGGTCCTCAATCTCCCTCGACAAATTCTTCTCGGAACGCTGACCGGCCTGAGCGCGGCTGGAGTTATTCCCGAAGAATCGAACTTCCACCGCATTGTGCGAAATACGACTTTCAAGGAGATCTTTGTCGATGGCGTTGCTGAAATGTTCCATGTCTCCGACTCGTAGGTTTATTCAGTTTTGCTGTTTTCTAGAAAGAGTTCTAGTGATTTGACGTCGGAAGATTTGATGGTCATTGGAGCACGTGACTCGCAAATTGGACTGAACGATTGGGACTCGTCGGATTCCGAGGATCATAAATGCGCTGATGGAACATGTCAAGTCTGCGAACAAACGTTAGCTACAGTAACTCGATGTATGAAAACAAAATTTTTAATTCAGGAGACCAAGAAGTATTGTTCAATCAGGTGACTCATCGACAGTTTTGAATAAAAATCTAGGAAAGCTTCAAAATATAAACACACAACATCAAAACCGAGTTTTCGGAAAAACTCACTTTTCTGAAGCTTCAAAAGGCCCCTCCGCGGGATTCAAACGAATTTCCCCGAAACGAAATTCCCGCGCCTCTTCCCGCGCTTCTCCGACCGCTCAAGCTCGGCGAGAAACCGTGGTTAGTCCTCGATCCGTCGCTGGAACTTCCTTTGTCACTGCACGAGACATGACCGAGGATCAAGAAATGAATGATCTGCTCGAGTGGGCGCATCAGCACTTCAAGCAATAATTCGAAGATTCGACTTTATTGAAGAATTATTTAAAATAAGGAGCCACTGAACTGCCTAGTCATGTGTTAATCGAATCTGATTTTTTGTAATAAAACTTTTTATTTAAAAAAATTCTCACTTTATTTTTCAGTTCAAGAAATGCCGCCATTTTGAATGCCTTTTGTACCAGCGCAATATATTTCGAGTTGTAAAATAATAACTCGTTGTTGGCTGGAAATATGGCGTTGAGGTTGTCCAGGTTGTGCTTTCTTGGGAAGTGGTTTCGGCCTCCGTTGTCGTTGGCGCCGGTTTGGAGGGCGATGTTGAAAATGATTCGGTGCTGGTTGGATGAATTTCTTTCGTTAGAATTTTCTTTGGAGCGGATCTTGTCCAAAACGTTGTTGTCGTTTGCTGACTTGGAGAGTCTGTTGTGGTGTTTTCTGTTTCTGGCTGCGTTCTTGTTTGAAATTCTGTTGTCGCCATTATTTTTGTCGTTATTGTTGTCTTCATATCGTTTGTTGTCGAAGCCGAAGGATTTTGGATCGATTTTGTTGTGGTGGCTTCTGTCGTTGTTGCCGAAGAAGTGAGACCTTCTGTAGTCGACTTTTCTCTACAATTGCACAGAAGAGTCTCTTCAATCCAGGGCATTCCTCCGTTCAGTTTCATAAAAATCTTTCCTGCATTCTCATACTCGTCTGCTAGACAGACTCGTAGAGCAGTTTGCAATTCCGATTGGTCCAAAATGTACCCATTCTTGATTCCACCCTTGACTCCCAGCGGCTCAAGATTTCCGGAAAGATACAGCTCTAGAAACCAGTTACTGTCGATTCCCCAGCCATCTTAATTATGATGTTTTTGGGGAAAACAAATGGAATTGCTTACTTGGGAATTTGATGTCAATCACGTGATCTCCGTCGAGCAAATGATCCGAAAACTGAGCGAAATTGCTAACAGCAGTGCAAAATCGACTCTTGCAGAATCCACACTTCACATCGGTCAAATCGTCGAACCAAGTCGTTGTTTCAAAAGTGGTCGTTGGCTCGGCAGTTGTCGTCGTCGATGTAGTTGTGGTGGTGGTGGTTTTTGAAGTTGAAGTTGTGGTTGACGAGAGAGTTGATGTCTCATTACCCATTTTCGAGAAGCGATAAGAAGACCAAAAAGACCGCGGTTGAAAA
This sequence comes from Oikopleura dioica, assembly GCF_907165135.1. NCBI lineage: Eukaryota > Metazoa > Chordata > Appendicularia > Copelata > Oikopleuridae > Oikopleura > Oikopleura dioica. The sequence continues at coordinate 783,339 of NC_137291.1, forward strand.
CTCGGTTCTTTTCAAATTTTCGCAAATTTATTCTAAATTTAAATTCGGGTGTTTTGAAAATTTCCTGCTCGCTTACTGCTCACTTCGCGATTTTTACCAAAACCATATGTTTTCGAACCCCAAATGCTATTTGTTCCAGGTCGCGCTCGCTGAGCCTCAATTCTTGGGTGGAAACGATTCTCTAAAAACAATATCTCTCTTATAAAAAAGAAGATTGGCTTACTTCCCCATAACATTTTTGCTTCGATTGATAATTTTTGACTGAAATGAGCGTACAAAAAAGACGGATAAGTCTTTTTAAGTTTTATATTTGTTTTGGTTTAACTGACGCGATGTCACTTTGTAAATCATAAGATAATTAAATGGTTATTTTCATCATAAATATGCCCTACTTTTTACCACGTTACATTTTTTTAGACTTTTTCGAGACTTGACTAAGAAAAGATGACTTCTGAAAATAATATTTTTGCTTTCTTTCAGACAAAGATAACTTTATTATTTATAAGCTTCAAAAATGTTGTATTGCTGGCGCTGAAATCTTCCGGACACGATTCTTTCGCAAATTCGTACATGCTAAAATTTTTTTTCCAACAAAATATTTCGCCGAGACCTACCTGTTTTCGTCCCGATCATAAAATGAATGGAAAAAATTGGCAAAAGCGTGATCTTTGCCGTTATTTCCGTCGGTTAAATCTGCTTTACTCCAGTCAAAGCTGGTGTAGAAATCCGGTAGATCCTTGAAGCCAATGAAGAGAGTAAGTATGTCTCCGAAGCAATCAGGAACATAAATTTGCGTTGGCGTTTCTTCTAGAGCACTGAGCCATGTTTCTTGAGGATCGTAGCTAAATTTTTTTGCTGATCATTTCTGATTCCTGTTTTTCAAACCAGCACTTGGCAGTTGGAACATTTTTCTTCCCAATCGAGAATCCTTTGAGTTTTGTCTCGAAAATCTGTGTAACGTCGTCGGAAAGATTTAAAAATACTTTGTCAAGGGCGATTTCGAAGAAGCTTGAAACATTTTTCGTACGAAATGTCATTTTTTGTTCTGAAAATTTGCGAAGTTTTATTTTTTCAATACCAAACCTTTTGAAATATCATTGTTTGTACGGATAAAAGAGCTGTTAATCGGCGAGTATGAGTGGTCTTTATTTGGTTATTTAAGGACCCCCGTCAACAATTTTCGAAAAATCTTTTTTCGGAATTTCAAAATTTTGACCCCGGAAATAGATTCTACAGCTCAAAAAACGATTTTATGGCTTTATTTTTTGGGGGTCTATCTCGTCTCTAACACCCTCAAAATCGTGTTTGAAAATTGGACTTTTAGCCGAAAATTGGCGAAAAAGTCCATATTTCGGTAAAATTTTAGATTTTTATTGGTCTAAAATTGCTCCGGACAAGTTTTCTTACTCTATTAAGCTTCCAGGGACACTAAGAAGCCGAAATATGGCTGTTTTGAAATTTTCGATTTTTTTGGAAAAATAGTTGACGGGGGTGGGTCCTTAATGATTGTAGTCGGAAATAAAGATAAGAATAAGGATATTTCTATGTTTTAATAACCCTCCCTTCATTCACCAAAAAGACACAGCCAAGATTGATGCCGACGCCAATTATGCCTTAAAATTTTTTTTTTGACAAACAATCGTTAAACTGATCAGCTTAATATATTTTGTCGAGAAGAAACGGCCAGCGCGGCCAAAAAGCCGGAGCAATTAATTTCATTACTTAACGAACCCAGACTATAAAAACTATAAAACAGATGTTCCCAAAGTTAAGGTGAGCATCAAAGCGCCCTTTTGCTAAGGTCAGTTGAGGCTATTGGCTTACATTCGCCGGGATCTCCATCGAATTCCTTCTCATCAAAAGTAAATTTTCTCCGGACTTCTGAGTCTTCAGCATCAAATTTGAGATTTGTCAAATATTCTTGGCAAAGGTCTCTTGTTCTTATTCTTCAATAAAGTTTAATTTAAAAGGACCCTTCCCGAGAATGGCGGCATGGTAAAAGACGAGCAAAAAGTAGGAAACAAATACAATAAGAGCTCCGTAAACCATGTCTCGATTTGGAAAGCACGTACTGAAGGTAAGTCTTTTGGTCAACGGACTGATATACATTTCTTAAAATAGAAGGAAAGAAACAAAAGAAGGTGTTCCATTTTTAGAATTTGCAATAGAAAAGAAAGCCACGTCTTCAATTTGAAAAGAAAAGATAGATAAAAGTCAAGAGTCTTGATTTCAGACGTAAATCAGGTTACGAACGAGTTTCAGAAAAGTCTTATTCTGTGCGCTGTAATATTCCGGACAGGATTCATCTGCGAACTTATTTAGGCTGAATTTCATTATGAAAATAACTGTCAAAGAGGTAGTAGGGTTTATCATTCGAGCTGCGCCTAAGCCGAATCCTAACCAAGCCCCCCCGGGACCCCCCCTAAGGCCTAAGTAAACCAGAGGGCTTCGCCCCCCCCCGGACCCCACTTAACATTTCCCAGTCCCTAAACTTAACCCCTAGCCCAGATTCTTGAGATATTTAATGGCTCAAATGATAGGCTCGAATGATAGCCCCTCTCTACGGTAAAAGAGTCGTACCCGTTTTCTTCTCGAGCAGACAATAAATGAAAGAAGTTCACAAAAGCTTGATCTTTATCGGTAGGTCCATCGAAAACTGCTTTTTCCCAATCATAGCTCGTGTAGAAATCTGGCGGATCCGTGAAGTCGATATAGAGTGTAAGAATATCGCCGAAGCAATCAGGAATATAAATTTTTGTCATTTCCTCTTCCAAAAAACTGCGCTTTATTTCTTCAGGATCATAGCTGAATTTTTATATTGTCTTCGACGAATATTATTTTACAGACCAGCATCTTGCAGCAGAAGTATTCTTCTTTTCAATCGAGAATCCTTTGAGTTTTGTGTCATAAATTTGAGGAATATCGCCAGAATGGTTCAAAAATGCTATGTCGAGGGCGATATTGAAGAAGTTCGAAACGTAATCTGCACGATGGGTCAGGTTTTGCTCTGAAAATAATCTTCTATGTGACATAGACTATGTCACATACAGATTGTGTTTGATGTCTAACCTTTGAGAATATCTTCATCTGCCTGGAAGAACGATCCGTCGATTGGCAAGTAAGAATTGTCTTTATAAGGCTGTGAGAATTCGGTCGCTTATCTGCTAAAAATTTCTAATGAGGGTGTCGTCATTTTATTCTGAAAGGGAATTGTTTCTGATCTTAACATAAACAACCTTTTCTTCATTCACCAAAAATACACAACCAAGATTTATGCCCACTCCAATAATGCCCTAATCTGAGGGTATAGATATTGAAAGCAACTCTCAAATCATTTCAGCCGGAAAATGCTCGTCATAAAAATATCGTCTCTTGAAAGCGGGAGCAATAAATTTTATTGCTACCCAGCTTTTCAAAGGCATTAAATGAGCATTCTCAAGGTCAACCTAAGCATCAAAGCGCCTCTCGAGTCAAGAGTTTGCTTAGGTCAGTTAAGGTCGTTGACTTACATTCGCCCGGATCAGCATCAAATTCTTTCTCGCCAAAAGTGAATTTCATCCTTGTTTCCGAATCATGATCGTCCCTCAACGATGACAAATACTCTTGCTTAGGATCTCTTACAACACTCTAACAGTCAAAATATAATGAGAAGAGACCCTCTTCAAAAATAACCGAATGATAGTAAAGGAGGAAAAAATAGGTAAAAAATACAACAAGAGCTCCGTAAACCATAATCTCGATTCGGAAAGTGACCACTTTTTAAAAAGCCTTACAATTTAAGGCCTATTATTAAAATTCTATAATTAGAAATATAAGAAATATAGCAGGGTTTCTATTAAAGGGACCGCAACCTAAGCGATAAATTATCTACGACAAAAAACATTCCAAAAATATCGAACTCAATAACTAAATAACAAATAAAGCATAAAAAACATAAAAAAGCTGATGAGACGATGGAGCAAGTTCTGACGGCAACGCCTCATAAAAACCATATAAAGGAAACCCATCAACGTTGTGTTTCTCAGTCTGAGTTTTGCTTCGAAAAAGGTAAAAGACAGATTATCTATCATAGATATCTTACAAAAGAGATTTTATTGAAAAGTCTAGATTTTGAAGAAGCCAAAATGGATCGCATCCTTGCGCTGAATGAGAGCTTGGTCAGTTTGCTGAAAACCCTTGGTGTGAATGGAAAAGAGATTGTTGTGACTGATGATGGCAGTATTCATGAACCAGAAAAACTAGAAACAGAGACACTTGAACCAAAAAACGATCCAACACCAGCAACTAAACCTTCAGAAGAAAATGAGTCAACAACGGAGACGTCAACCAAAATTTCTGCTGAAAATCAGCCTACGACCGAAAACGCTCCCGAGACTGAGCCATCGACCGATATTGCTCCTGGGACCGAAGAATCGACCGAAGCGGAGCCTTCGACCGAAACTGCTCCTATGACCGAAGCATCGACCGAAGCGGAGCCATCGACCGAAGCTTCTCTCGAGACTAAGCCTGCGCCCGAAACTGCTCCAGAGTCAGAGCCATCGACCGAAACTGCTCCTATGACCGAAGCATCAACCGAAGCGGAGCCTTCGACCGAAGCTGCTCCTAAGGCAGAGCCTCCGACCGACACTGCTCAAGAGACTGAGCCTGCGACGGAGACTGCTCCAGAATCAGAGCAATCGACCGAAGGTCAGCCATCGACCGAAACTGCTTCTGAGACTCAGCCTGCGACCGAGACTGCTCCGGAGTCAAAGCCATCGACCGAAGCTCAGCCTTCCATCGAAATTGCTCCTGAGACCGAAGCATCGACTGAAGCGGACCCTTCGACCGAATCTCCTCCTGAAACTGAGCCATCGACCGAAGCGGAGCCATCGACCGAAACTGCTTCTGAGACTGAGCCTGCGACCGAGACTGCTCCAGAATCAGAGCCACTGATCGAAACGGAGCCTTGGACCGAAACTGCTCCAGAAACTGAGCCTTCAACCGAAACGGCTCAAGAAACTAAGCCATCGACCGAAGCCGCTCCAGAAACTGAGCCTTCGATCGAAACTGAGCCTTCGACCGAAGCTGCTGAGGAAACTGAGCCTTCGACCGACGCTACTCCAGTGACTGAGCCATCGACGGAAGCTGCTCCAGAAACTGAGCCTACGATCGAAGCTGCTCCAGAAATTAAGACCTCGACCGAAATTGAGCCTTTGACCGAAGCCACTCCGGAAACTGAGCCTTCGACCGACACTACTCCAGTGACTGAGCCATCGACCGAAACTTCTCCCGAAATTGAGCCTACGACCGAAGATGCTCCAGTGACTGAGCCATCGACGGAAGCCGCTCCAGAAACTGAGCCCTCGACCGAAATCAAGCCTTCGACCGAAACTGTGCCTTCTATCGAAACTGTGCCTTCTACCGGAGCCGCTCCGGAGACTGAGCCATCGACCAAAACTGAGCTTTTAACCGAAGCCGCTCCAGTGACTGAGCCTTCGACCGAGGCACAGCCGTCGACGGAAAGCCAGTCATCGACCGCAACTGCTTCAGAGACTGAGCCACCGACTGAAACCGATCCAGAGACTAAGCCATCGAACGAAACTGCTCCAGAGATTGAGCAATCGACCGAAACTCAGCCTTCGACAGAGACAACTCAAAAGACTCAGCCGTCGACCGAAAAAGCGCCAGAAACTCAGACATCAATAGATGCGGCTCAAGAAGCTCAACCGACTGTTGTTACTTCTCAATCAACTTCGAGTGATCCTGTCATTTCATCGGCTGAACCTTCAACGGAATCACCTGCGACATCAACAGATTCATCTCAAGATCCTGCTTCACCATTGCAGCCTGTGTCTGTTCAAGATCCTATTTCTCAGACTCAAAGTGAAAATTCATCCAAAAAACAGTAATTCTCTTGTTATTGGAAAATAAAATAAATATTGCTTTGACGTAACTTATATTTATTCGAAAAGTTATCCTTGAAAGGCAAATATTTCAGAGTCGTTTCTTACATCGTTCGATCTTAAATAAATTTTCAATCTGGATAGTTTGTGATAAGGATTTTTACCTGACTTGTTCTTCATCGACTTCTTATGAAAGAGCTCTTTCGATGCCTAGCTATCTTTTATCGCGAAGAATTAATTCTATTTTATAAGATTAATCTTGAAAATACAAGAGCGCCGATCCTTTTGAGAGCAAAATTCCCTTGAGAACAAGATAAACCACCGCAAAAATCGCCAGCGAAGTAACTCCGAGAATCACTTGAATCATCAGCCTCATTTGCGCCTTGTGCTTTGCATTTTCCTGGCACTTCTTTACTTCTGAATTTTGAGTTTTACAACATCAGATTTCTCTGAAAAAATAAACCGGATGTCGAGCACAATGGCCCGACCTACTCCCGCATGAGGGCGACAGGTGCGCGGAGGACTCTGAATCCTCCGAACTTGGCGAGTCCAGGGAGAGCTGATGAGTTGGCGATAAACCCCAAATACGCTAAGCGAGCGTAACACCTGGGAGTGAGCGCAGCAGGGGCGGACGGGATATTTTTGTTCTACCCATGCTAGTATCAACTTTAGTATCAATTCTAGAGGCGAGTAGGAGTGATGGCGTTGTTTCTATGGGACATATATATATCAGAAGAAAGCTCTTCGCACACAGAACATGGATTTTACGGAATTAAAAGACAAAGTTGATCGTATACCTGAAGATGCGGGAACCAAAGATAAACCTATCATTTTTCACATCGGCCCAGGAGCAAAACCAGAAAGCTACGCTTTTTATCTGCAGTACGGACAGAAGATTGAAGGGAAATACCAAAGGGAAATACTGCAAGTTTGTGACGGAAGGAGTGAAGAACCCGAAGCCAAGGCCGTACTACACGAATCTCAAGTCGAATCTTAAGTCCCTCTTTAGAACAACGGATGTAATTTCGGATGACGTTGGAATTTCTAAGCGACGGGAAAAGTATTCTGTCGCTCAGTTAAGTCGAATTGTCTTGAGATCGCACTCAAGATTGGAGACATTCTCTCTCCTCCAGATCCGTCCAAGCCTTACAAAAAACATCGCACTTTCTCCTCTTTTTCTTTCCCTGTTATTTCCCACTAATTTTCTACTGCTTCTCTACTTTATCTGTGCAAAAAAAAAATTGAAAATAAATGTTATCATCGAAAGTAAGTGTTTTTGACTCTATATTTAGATTCAGCGCGAAATTTCACTCTGGAAAAGTTTTTCTAGTTTATAAATAACTTCATAAAAATATGCGCGAAAAATCAGTCCAGCGAAATTTTGCTCCTACGGGGGGTACTCCGCAGTCAGAAATGATGGCGGTGTTTGAACAGAGATTGACACACTTCACGCTGGGATTAGGCGGCTTCGCGCTCCCTTCCTTACTTGCCCACCCGCTGAGTAATTCATGGATAGGGCTTCCGTATAAAAAAGTGTTTCTGATTCCGTTCATTGTTTCCTTAAATAATTATGGGAGGGATAAATCAATATAAGAAAAGGTTTTCAGGGGCAAAAGAAATAAAAAAAAATAATGTTATATATCAAAATTATATAAATAAAAATGGTGATTTTTCATTTGTGCGTTGTCACTTGTCGATTTTTTTTATTTTTTGATATGTTATAGAGAAACATCAAAAACATAATATTTCTTAAAAAAATTTTTGACTGGCCATTTATATTATCAGAAATAGTAACTTTTAGTAAAAAATTAACTTTGTTATTGTTAAAAAGTCCTCCGGAGGACTTTTGCTGGAAGAAACTTTTTAAAAGAAGACATAGAATTAAATTTTTCAAAAATATATAATATTTCAATATTTAACGCAAAAACCATAATTTGCAAATAAACAAGGACAAATTGAATTTTAATAATCATGGGTGTGGGTGGGGTTGGGGACATAACTGATATTGATCAACTCAGAGTTCCAGGCCTTTGTCAAGCCCCTTGAATTTAAAAATCATGGAACGGGGCTGAAACGGCCCGAAGGGCCGTCAAGCCCCTTAAATTTAAAAATCATGGAACGGGGCTGAAACGGCCCGAAGGGCCGTCAAGCCCCTTAAATTTAAAAATCATGGAACGGGGCTGAAACGGCCCGAAGGGCCGTCAAGCCCTTAAATTTAAAAATCATGGAACGGGGCTGAAACGGCCCGAAGGGCCGTCAAGCCCCTTAAATTTAAAAATCATGGAACGGGGCTGAAACGGCCCGAAGGGCCGTCAAGCCCCTTAAATTTAAAAATCATGGAACGGGGCTGAAACGGCCCGAAGGGCCGTCAAGCCCCTTAAATTTAAAAATCATGGAACGGGGCTGAAACGGCCCGAAGGGCCGTCAAGCCCCTTAAATTTAAAAATCATGGAACGGGGCTGAAACGGCCCGAAGGGCCGTCAAGCCCCTTAAATTTAAAAATCATGGAACGGGGCTGAAACGGCCCGAAGGGCCGTCAAGCCCCTTAAATTTAAAAATCATGGAACGGGGCTGAAACGGCCCGAAGGGCCGTCAAGCCCCTTAAATTTAAAAATCATGGAACGGGGCTGAAACGGCCCGAAGGGCCGTCAAGCCCCTTAAATTTAAAAATCATGGAATGGGGCTGAGACGTAGATTGACATTCTTCTTTATTCTTAATTTTTCTTCTTTATGTCTTCCACCAAAAGTCCTCCGGAGATCTCCCAGAGGTCCTCCGGAGGTCACATGATAGCATTTTGTTTTTATAAATATACATTATTATTGTTGATTGATTTGTTAAATTATTTTTAATTTTTCCATGTCTTCTTCATAAAAGCTTCTTCCAGCAAAAGTCCTCCGGAGGACTTTTTTTAAACAATAAAATCTTAATATCAATATAAAATCTTATTTTAGATGTTTTCTTGCATATGCAATTAATTTTTTTTAGGAAATCTTGGTTTTTGAGTATGCCCTTTCACATATCTAAAAATAAAAAAAATCGACAAGGGACGAGACGAGAAAATCAGTTTTCTCATTTTAACAATCACGTGCGTGGATAAAAATTTTTTTTTCATGATGAAAATTTTTCTCCACTAAAAAAACATTCCCTCCCCGAATTTCAAACAATTCGGTCAGCCCAGTTAAAATTTTGTTTTTTTATACGGAAGCCCTATTCATGGAGGTTCTCCCTTTGCGCTCCTCTGCGCTCTCTCCTCCGGCGCCATGCTCAGAGCGCTCTTCAACCTCATTTCCGCTCTTCCACCTCTTTTTCCGCGCGCCCTCTTGCGGATGTAGGTCGGGCCATTATGCATTACATGTACCCCAATAAACCAAACAAAGAAACAAGGGTAAAAATAGAGAAACATGCGGCAATCTGTGACTTTTAAGCTGATTTCAAACTCTTTCTGAAACCACGTGCGACATTGAGCGAGCTCTAGAGCGAAATTCGCCATCGGATAATTCACGTTCTGAGCCGGAAAAGGAGTATGCTGGGCTGCGAGGGGCGACTGGTGTCAGCTGCGACTATTAGAGCGGATTTCGAGGCGTTTTAAAGCGAAATTAAGAGGGTTCTTTTTCTCAATCCGTTTCATACAAGAAACATTATCTCTTTGATAAGCATTGACATAGAGACTCTCTTTCTCGAGTTTTTCTTCTTCTCCGTCGCTAAAATCAAAATGAAACGAAAAATTCTGGGATGGTGTCTGGAACCGACAAAAAAATTTCGACAAATTTTGCGTGGGCCGCTACTCGGCTGCTGATTGGCTGGTAAGTCGAATCCAGGCTTATGATTGGTTGAAAATTTCAACGCGAAATTTGTCGCAATTTTATGTCGGTTCCAGACACCTCCCCACAATTCTACTCCTTGATTTCAAACCGTAAAAGCTTCTCTTTCGTGGATCCACTATCTTTGTCACTCATTGTCAAAAACGGCAGTTCTTGTTGAAAAAAAGGCAGGAAAAGAGGAAATCTCCGTCGCTCGGATTTAAAATTTATCCGCAAATTAAAAAATAATCGTCGCAATGCAAACATGTCAATCTTTAATTAAGGTCATTTTCTTGATTGTAATACTGTGTTTTAAGTAGCAATGCTTAAACTTAAGTGTGGGTACCTCGATAATTAAAATATGGCCAAGAGTATTTTTTCGATGATTCTTTCTTTTGAATCATTTTCTGTCCGATCCGCTTTCAGCCAGATAAATATTGAGAACTCGTTAATAATCCTATTTATTCCACTCAGATTGGCCACGCTTTCTCTAAGAAAACGGTAACACAGTAGAAACCACAAAATGCGATTTCTCTTCTTCTTCGCTCTATTTTTACTTTTTACAAAAGAAAAATTGGCGGCTTCAAATTTTGCTGCGATTAAGAGAGATGATTTGGCGGATCTTGCGCACCAGCTGTATTTTAATTGCGAAAGAAGTACGTTTTTTAATTTTAAACCCTCAATATATCCGTAAACTCAGATGCAGTTGCTCGTCTGGAGCGAGAGCCAACGCCTCTTGAATATGAAATAATATGCAATCAGTGCGAAGAAGTACCATTGTGAGTCAAATTAACTTGCACCGATCATCCTTGATTTTATTATTTTAGACTTTTTATCAACATGGCGAACACTCCAAGAAGATGGTTCACAAAGAGATAAATTCTTTGTTTATTTATTTTTTAAATAAATGATTCAAATTCAAAGCTTTTCAGTCCTTTCTTCTTGATTTTTGACGGTTTCTTCTTTAGGAATATACTGGGCTCCTCGATATCGTTTTTCCACAAATGGGTGCAAAACGCCTTCATTCAGCCTTTTGGTCGGAGCCTCCAGCGGGTTATAGTCTATTTTGACAACAAAAACATACCTTGGGATAAGAGAAAGTAAACAACCTATGATGACTGTCGTGAAAAAGCCAATAGCTCCGAGCCACATGTAGGAGACTTCGTAGAGACTTGCGATTCCGGGTCGATTATCATCGACTGGAGCGTCGCACCAAGGTACTGACGGAAACTCGCCAGTGTTAGGATCAGCAATGCAGGGCTCATAGTTTGTTATATTGCAGCCAGAAATCTATTGAAATTTTTCATTTTCATAAAGGGTAAAATTGCTCACTTCAAGATGCATTGGTTTAGTAAACTCCGGTCCAGGTGGATAAATTTTTGACCCAATAAAAACCCACACCGCAATTCCGATCCCAAAGAGATATGAAATGACTGCTGTCGCCGAGCCAACCCAAGGGTTGAAAAATGAAAGAACAAAGAGAGCCGTGGTTGGACCCCCAAGCATGGAATTTATCGACATTGCAGCTTGCAAGACTCCGCCTAGAATTCGATGAATCGTGAACTAGAAATCATGATGATTACCAAGGTTATCCGCGATATAAGCAAAAGCGATGCAAAGCAAGCCAATGAGAAGCGCGAAAACTTTCGATAATATCCCCCAAGTTCTTTCGCTCAAACTAAAGTACGGCTGCAAAAAATCGGTGACAAAACAGGTGCTCATCGAATTGATCCCCGAGGAGGCCGTGCTCAATGTTCCGGAAAACGCGCCGGCGACGTAGAGCCCCGCGACTCCCGGATAGTCTTGGAAGATTTCGACCGTCAAATATGGCAGAAGCGAGTCTTTTCGTTCGACGAAACCAGCTTTTTCCGGGTCGCAGCATTTGAAGTACGAAAACGCAACGATCCCGGCAAAGAGGGCAACAACACATTGCATGCTCGTCGCAAAAATCCAGCAAGTATAAATCGCCTTTCGCATGTCTTTTACGTTCTTTGTCGCGAGCATTCTCTGGACAAAAGCCTGAGAAGTGCAAAAACTGTTGCCCCAATTTCCCAATACGCCGCCAATGACAATTGACCAAAAAGTATGGCGAACTCGAGGGTCGAATGAGAAATCGTCCCAAACGTTTCTGCCGCCTTCTCTCCATTCGGTAATCATTTCGTCGTATCCGCCATGAAACTATAAAAGATGATCTTCTCAGTTCTTATATAATATGAGTCATATTATATGACTCATATTATATGACTCATTTATTATGACTCATATTAAATGACTCATATCATACGAATAAAATTATTGACTCATAGTCTATGAGTCATAGAATATGAGTCATATAATATGACTAAAAAGTTTTGGATTAAATTTCCATCTTGGAAATAAAGCGGCTTCGACTCGAAGCCTTCGAGTATAATGAGAAAAATGAGCGCGGCTCAAATTATTTTTTGACTGGAAGCCGCAAGCGCCTTCTCGATTTACAGCTTATTTTTTATAAGAACCCTTATTATAAAAATCACTTACCGAAAATCCTTTGGCAATAATAGCAATAAGGCCTCCAAACATGCACAAAATCTGAAAAGAATCCGTCCAGACGACCGCTTTTAACCCTCCGAGCGCAGTGTAAAAGATGCAAACTCCACCGGTTAGCCAAACTCCTGCCCAGACATTGAGACCACTCACGGCTTCAAGCGCTAGGGCAGGGGTGTAAATAACGACGCCGACGTAGAAGATGGTTTGAACGATGAATTCGGCTGTAGCGACGAGTCGGACGAATCGATTGTATCGGAGCTCCAAATATTCGTACATCGACGTCAGGTTGAATTTCTTGTACATTGGGCCGAAAAACTCCGCGGCCAAAATACAGCAAATCAAATACGTAATCGAAAAGTAGAAAAACATCGTTCCAAAGCGATAAAACTCGATAGGCGTTCCGAGAATCGTGATGGATGAAAAGAAGGTTGTCGCCAAAGAAAGAGCGATTGGATAAGGACTGACTTCCCTGCCGCCCATGAGGTAAACATCGTTGGACTTTTTGCGATCTTTGAAGGCGAAGAAAAGGCCGATGCAGGCGGAGAACGCGAGAACGACTCCGAGGACAACGTAGTCGCCAGTTTGAAAAGCTCGAATTTACATAAGAAAAACCTCCTCAAACAACTTTACCTGAAGTAAACTTCGAAATCGTCCCTTCCTGCCCCTCACAAGAAGCAGGAGCTTGAAAAGGCTCTTCAAGTTCCATCTCTTATAAATCTGGAAAAAATGAGCTCTTCGCTGAAAATGGGCAATTTCATCAAAGCAGGAACTATTTGATCAGCAAATTTTGGATAAGGACTGCCGTTTGCGGTTCCTGTTCATCGGTAAACAGTGCACGCTTTCGTCAATAATCGAGATGAACTCAAGAAATGTCGCTCAGACGGCAGTTGTTACATTTTGCTGGCAAAACGGATCATGTTAAAATGAAGAACAGTTTGTTTTCAAAATTTGGGTCAAAAAAATAGAGTGACATTAATCGAAATTCCGCGACATTCAATGACATTAAGCGACATTCAGCAATACTCGGCAACATTCAGCGATATTAGGCGACATTTCGCGACATTCAGCGACATTCGGCGACATTTGACGACATTCGGCGACATTCAGCGATATTCGGCGACATTCCGAAACATTCAGCGACATTCGGCGACATTTAACGACATTAAGCGACATTCAGCGATATTCGGCGACATTCGGCGACATTTGACGACATTCGGCGACATTCGGCGACATTTGACGACATTCGGCGACTATCCAAGGGCGCCCGAATATCGCTTATAAAAAATATTTTTCTGAGGAATTACTTTTATATTTTCCCGAAAAAAAGAAACAAAAAGCAACTTCGGTAAAAATGTAGGAAACTTTCTATTTCAAGATGAAAAATAAGACAAAATTTCTTCATCAATCATGATTTTTAAAAAAAGTTTGTCAGAAAAATGTCCAGATAAAAGCCTTTTTGACATTAAGTTCCTTCCCCCGATTATGGATGATCATTGATCAATTATCAGGAAAAACCCTGTCGTAAAAAAAAAGATAGAAAATTTTAAATTTGGCGCCAGAGATCAACACCACAAAACCGAAAGAAGCAAAATCAAATCAGCAGATCGATTTCTGATACGAAGGCGAAATATCCCCAATTTTATAAAATGACAGAGAATGATCCGAGAAAGCCGGTGGGAAAGGCCTTTTTGGAAAATATCAAGGGAAGGAGTTTTCTTTTTCTAGAAAAAAAAAGCTGCTCGAATTTATCGCGAAATTTCTAGAAAATTTTATTCTAGAGATTATGTTTTTTGGATTTTTTTAATAAAAATTTCGTTTTTGAAATTTTCAAAAAAAAGGCAAAAGAAAACTCCTTTTTAGGACGAAACTTTTTCGGCCCAAAAAATCAGCTTCGTTTTCCGTGGAAAGCTGAGCCAATACAATCTCGGAGACGTTGACAAGTAGATTCTAAATGAGATTGATTAGGGTAACAATTTCGCATTTTTCAGAGAAGCGGTGAAAATCGCCGCGCACCTCATAAAAAATGGAATCGTGGACCGCGAAGTCGCCTTGGTGGGTGGCTTCACAATTACTTCAACGGCTCTTGTTTTGGCGATGCTGGTACGGCTTTTGTTGTTTTCCCTTTTATTCAAAATCATTTTTGAAAAATGAAAGTTGAACTTTTCTTAAACCGTTTTAATCCGCGCTGACGGTGGTCTTTTTTCCCGAATCGGATTTTTTTTCACGAAAAAAGCCAAAAAAAGATGACAAAAAATCGAATGATCGTCCTTGATTCCGCCGAGCCGGATAGATTCTCCTTCATCGAGCGAATCAACGCCGAAGCCATCTTCCTCGATGAATCATCTCTCCGGTCCGACATCACGCTCAACCACGGCGTCAAGGACATCTTCTCCTTCGGCTCCAGCGAGTTCAAACTCATCTCTGAAGCGAAAGTCACCAAGGTCGAAGCTGAAGAAGACAACGAAGCGAGGGAAAAGATCGAGAAATTCATCGACGAAAACATTGTCTTCAACGACATTGGTTTTTACACAACGACTTCGGGAAGCACGGGAATTCCAAAAATCATCAAAATGAGAAACTCCACGCCTTCTGCGAATCTCGTCTGGGCGACAAATCCAGCTGGCCCGGAAGATATGCCAAAACTCGCAGCGAAATTCGGCGCTGATCTTCCAAACGTCATGGGCCACATCAAAAACGTCGCTGCTTTCGGCAATTTCGTCGGACACATCATGGTCCTTTTGATTAGCATGATGATGGAAGGCCCTCACATGCGAAGAAACATTCTCGTTTGCGACCAAAAAGATCTCAAATCGTCTCTTTCTGCAGTCGCCGTTGAAAAATGCGGTGGAATTTGGGGATATGTTCCGAAGATCATCGAAATCTCCGAGTCGCAAGAGTTGAAAGATATTGAGCTGCCGACTGTTTCTCTTTTTGTCGCTGGCGGAGCGAAAATCACAGCAGGTAGAGAATTTTTCTGATAAGAAGTCATTTCTTTGATAGAACATATTCGACGAGTTCGTGCGAATTTCGCTGCCGCGCAAAATGGTCGAAAATGCCATGTTCTCAAGATTTATGGCGCCACTGAAATGGGTCCCTTCCTCTTCCGGTAAGCCCTCTTCTCAAAGTCCTTCGCTGAAAATTCTAGAACCGGGCTTCTGGAACCCGATGAGTTGATCGAAAGCACCGATGGTATTTTCGTGTCGAACCCGGGCTACGAGTGTCAAGTTCGAGACTCGGAAGGAAAGGCCCTTCCTGCTGGAGAAGTTGGGGAGATCTTTGTAAAATCGCCGGATCTGATGCTTGGATATGTCGGCTACGTAGGGATTGTCTTTTCTGATCATGATTCACTTGAGGGTTCTTTTTAGCCGGAGCAAGGAGAGTGGTACGCGATGGGTGATGAGGGATATTTAACAGGAAGGGTTCAAAATGACTCATTTTAAATGATGATTTTGATGATGAAAATTGAGACCAAATTCGTTTCAACCCTTCGAAGAGGAGAACCGCGTGGTCGTCCTTGGTCGATTGAAGGAGCAAATCGTCCTCGTCAACACGAAGAAATCCAACTCCGTCGAGCTCGAAGACCGGTAAATTGCCCCTCTCTTTTTTTTCTTGGAGACAACAAGGACTATTTCAGAATGTACAAAGCTGGCGAATTCGTCAAATCCGTCATCGCCCTCGCAAGGCGAAATAAGAATGCTTACGACGACATCTACTACATCGTCTACTGCGACGAAGCTGATGATGACAAGGTCATGAAGCACGTGGAAGACGATATTCTTCTCCTGACAAAAGAAAAGCCAAACGTCGTTTTTGTTCGGGAACCTTTCAAAGTGCTTGAAAATGGAAAATTCGACAAGAAATTGCTCGCTGCAAAATATATTCCTGAATAAAAAAACGAATAAAAGCATGAACAAAAAAGACTCTTAACAAGACTTCTAGCTTGCAAAAGTCAGCAGAAATCAATCTGGGTCCATTGTCTCAAGACCCTTGAAATCGGCCTTTGTCCAGAATCGACCACTTTCTATAAATAATGTTTGACAGGAGAGGGTTACCACCTAAATTAGAAATTTCATCGAATTCATGTATTAAAAACTCGAAACAGAGAAAAAAGAGAATGCGATTTTTCAATTGGTTCAACTCCAGCTGAAGTTGGTCCGGGAAAATATGACTTGGATGGTAAACGAAAGGAATACGGTCTTGATTTCTTGAGTTAAATAGTCGTATTGTCGTAAAGATGATTGCTTGTATTTCTTTGAAGGGGGTAAATCAGAGCAAGTTAATGTTCTTTCATGGTTGAGCTCATGTTTTAATAATACTTGATAAGATCAATCTAACATCGAGTTTGTATTTTCATAAATCGAAACCGAGTAAGAAAATAAAAGGAAAGTCAAATGCTTCGTTCGGCATTTCCTCCGAGCGAACTTCCGCCCTGCTCGCTCCAACCTTCAGCCCCGGGCCTGGGACTTACCTTCCCAAATCCCAATTCGACAAGATTCCGGGCGGCAAGATCGCTTTTCAAAACGGCCCTCGACTCGCTTACACAGGCTCTGTTGAAAACTCGCCGGCGCCAGATGCGTATTTCAGCGATGAAACGCTTATCGCGAAGAAAATTGAAAAGTCAGCGACGAAAAAAGAGGTGAAAAAGATTGGGGTTGTGTTCAAGGCGACTGTTGATCCGCCG
This sequence comes from Oikopleura dioica, assembly GCF_907165135.1. Taxonomy (NCBI): domain Eukaryota; kingdom Metazoa; phylum Chordata; class Appendicularia; order Copelata; family Oikopleuridae; genus Oikopleura; species Oikopleura dioica. The sequence goes on from NC_137291.1 coordinate 800,229, forward strand.
AGTATTCCTACAGGTCTTATGAATTAAATAGGACTTTGGGAAGAAAAATTTTTAGCGAACTATAGCTTCGGATACGAAGTCATCTCTCCATCAATGATAAAACAACAGCCACCACCGAGGAAAGATCAGACTCTTGGTCCAGGCAAGGGCTTTTCATTTGACTCGAAACCCCCTTTTTCTTGCAGTAAGGAAAATCTCTGAAAGCATATTACTCGCCGAAATTGCACTCACTTCGAGAGGCTCAAGGCTCAAGATGGTCGAAAATGTCCGAATCAAGAATTCTAGAAAAGAACCCTCAGTTCCGGTAACTCATGTTCTGTATATTTTTATGAACGTCTAAGAATCAATATGTCAACTCCTGGAATACCAGAAGAAGAAGAAGATGAGGATGACATCACTCAAGTCGTCTTCAAACCAACTTTTGGAAAACAACCTCGCTTCGCAGAAAAAACTGCTGAAAGTCCTGCTCCATCAAAATACAAGTTTGTTTCGAAGAATAATAATAGTCTATCATTTGAAGGCTTGAGAGGTTCGGGGACAAAGTTACAGTCGACTGCCCTTCATCAGCTTTTCACTCAAAACTCGATCGGTTCAAGGCAAAGATTCCCGAAAATCCTCCTGTTGGCTCATATGATCACAGGTTTTCTTTTGGGCTTGATTCAGAGCGAACTCTTTTTCAGATCACTTCTTGAAGAAAAAACTTCATTCCGACAAAATGCTGACAAAGCACCATTCGACAGCTCCTCGGTTCGATTCAGGCCGAATTTTACCTCTCGCGACCTCGGTGAGAAAATATTCTTTTGAGGAGATTTTATGTAATTAAAAACCGGCTACTCAAAAACACTATTGCGCTATCTGTCCTCTAAAGCTAATCTTTTTGAGGTTCATTTTTGAAACGCTTCAAGGAACACTGATTTTTTACAGGACTCAATTTTAGGTCCGGCTACGTACAATCCTCCAGCAAACTCGTTTTCTCTCGCTTCTATTCGGGATGCGATACGGTCGAAAACAATCAAGGGCGGCTTCGGCAGCAATTCTGAGCGAACTTATTCTTATGCTCGATCGAAATCGACGAATGATATTCCGAGGCAAAGTTTCTTATAAAAGTACCCCTTCCGATTTCGACTCTAGCCCTGGGCCAGGAGCATATGACATTGGAAAGGCAAAACCGAAGCAAATCACAACAGGATCAAGCTCTTTTTCATCCCTTTCAAATCGATTCTATTCAATGAAATCTGATGCTCCGCCACCGACTAGCTATTCGGTTGACTATCATTCAATAAAATCTGAGGCAAGTAATTAAATAATCATAATTTATTAACGGTAAATCTTTTTCTAAAGGTGATCAAAGGAAGAAAGAAGAAAGCTTTCTCATCTTCAGTCTCAAGAAAAAATATTTTTCCAGCTTCTGATGATGTCCCAGGTAGAGTTATTCTAGACTCTAGAATCTTCTTCTTTTATTCTTCTCGTTTTTGAAGTTTATATCTCTATTTTAGGACCTGCTGATTACTTGATCAATTCTGAAAGACCGACTGGTGGGGAGTTTTCCAAGCTGATCAGATTCAAGGTAACAAAAACGAATGAAATTTATCTCAACCGTTTTTCAGCCTAACAAGCGATTTACTCCCTCCCCATCAACATACCCGCTGAACGCGATCGAAGAAAGCTCAACACTTTTGAAAAAGAGCTTCAACAAAAAACTCGGCTCTCGACCGGCTCCGATCATCATCCGAGAAGAGCTGACATCTTCAGATATTCCTTCCAACAATTTGCTAATAAACACTGTGGCATAATGAAAAAGCTTTTATCCAGTGGTCTAGTAGTGAATCTAGTAGCTTAAATCTTGCTGGATTACACCACTTTTCTCTCAGATTTGATCATAATTACAGAATCAGGGCGCCACAGAACGCCCTGGACCAGAAAATCCTTCGATATATAATCGCGTCTACAAATCATTTGCTCCATATCTTTCTCTTCCTTCTTCGTCGGGATAGGCTCATAGGACCAATGAAGCTTTCTGGATCGCGTATTCTTCTGTTTCTTGCGGGATATTCCGCGGGAACCCGAATCGACCTGCAATCTCGATTCCAGCGGCCTCCAAGGTCTTTGGTTGAACAAAAGAATGGCTGCAAGTGCCCAGTTGAACCTCGGCCTCAGTATCATCTTCAGGGACAATGGTTAGTTTCTGCTTCTCGTCGATAATTTTTCTGGTCATAATTTTACTTTAGAATCACGCTTAGAATGAAATTTAACTCCAAATTGATCATTAAAAAAATAATATTAAGGTTTCTGAATCTTCGAACATGCGATCCCAATGGCAAGCTTTTCATCCGCTCTGGGTAAGAGCTTTTCCCCTTTTTATATTCTCTAGATAATTCTTTATCTAGAAGAAGCTCTCCGAGGTCAAAAGAATGCATCCCAACTCAGTTTGGCTACGAAAATCACCCGAGCGGAAAATCGAATGATCAAATTCTCGTCATTACCAAATGCGGCTGTGCATAAAAAAGTTCTTTTGCGAACTGTCAAGATAAATTTAGATTAGCCGTCCCTCTTTTGTGCAGGAATAATACTGTGTTATTAATACAAAACGAAAAAAACTTGAAATACTCGAAATGTAAAGGGCATTCTTTGAACGTTCAGAAAGTCACATGCTTTGTGAGCTCTAGAAAAGGCACAAATATCGCTTCCGGCAGTTTCTTTTCCCCACTTTGTATGCAGTTGAAACAAAAAAGAGAGGTCACTCGTGACAAAGTGCTCAATCACTTATTGCAAAAAAAAAAAGAGAAAAGTAAAAAATGCCGCTCGGTTTTGATGCGAAGACAGTTTGTGTTTCACTTGCTTTAGGAAAGGCTCTGAAAAGATTTTTTTCTTGATAAAGAGCTCCTGGTATTTAAAAAGCCTTTTCTAAGCTGGAACCCTCAAAATTGGGCTTTCACTTCGTGAGAATTTAGATTCAGAAGAAATTGCAAAATTTCCGGAGCCCCTTAGAAACCAAAGGAACAAGACTGAGAAGACAGAGAACACTGAGAAGTCTATTTCTTCAATTGAAAATCCAAGTGTAGAGATCCTTGAAAAAGAATTTGAAGCTCATGCCGATGAAAAACTGCAGGCGAAGATCTCAAAAAAGAAACTCCAACGAACTTCGAATCTGAATAAAAGACGAATGTCTTCTCAGACTACGTATATTGTTCTGCCGCGCAATAATAAATAACCAAACGACCATAAAGAGTATTCATTTTCCCTTATTTACGATCTTTTTTATCCATTTTTATCGTTTTGGAGAAACTGATCATCCAAAAAAGGCAACTCAACTCAAAAATATTGAACCATAAAAGTAAATACAAGCGAAACGATAAAGAGAAAAGTAAATATCGTCGCCACATAATTTCAGCGTGAACAAACGCGCATTTTCCCTTTTTTCAGAGAAAAATGGAGATTGAAAAAGAAGATATTGAAAAATGGCTTGAAGGATTCCTCCCGAAATTAAAACGAACAACAAATAGAACAGCTAAGGATCGATTTATTTCATCAGTCGATCGCCAAATTTTTGATGACGATGATTATGCGTTGAAATGGGATAAAATTGGTCTCAAACCTGCAAGTGACAATTTTTATTTGAAAAATGAAAACTGGATAGAATATTTTCAACTTTCAACATATCAAAAAGAACTAGCTGATCAAATTTTTGAGGAAAAAAGGCAGCTTGAGAAAAAAATTCTTGAGAAAAATTCAAAAAGAAAAGAAGATAAGGAAACGAATCTAAGAAAAAGACCGCGAAAAGACGATACAAAACTTGAAATTTTGAAAAGATCAGACTTGGAGGACGAAAATGACGAATGGAAACTAGACGGACTGATTAAAAGAAATGAAGGCGGCGAAGCGATTTTATTGTTTCAAAAATTTAAGGAGGAAGAAGTGGCGATTAGAGTGCAATGCTTCGACCAAGCACTTTTTACAGAGGATTTGCCGAAGGATAAGATCCACTGTGAGATCAACTTTCATGAGGAATTCGAGAGAACGAAGCCTTTTGAAGAGGACGAAGATGAGACCATGCCGAGGCATGATAATGTCATCAAGCATTTCGCCAACATCGAGCTTTTTTACAGTAAAGAAAAGGAGAAAACGGACTGTTTAGGAACAGAGTTGCAAATATTAATTTTTTTCTGCTGAGCTGAGCTAAGCTGACCAGAGTGAAAATTTCAATGAGCTGAGCAGAGCTGCCCTTTTCAGAGGTCATTTAGCTGAGCTGAGCAGACATTTTTCAATGACGTGCTTTTTTTAAGGTTACTGTATTTATTTCTCCCACTTACTACTTTGAATACCCAGAACACCATATATATTTGGAATCAGTGCAAAAAATCTAGAAACTTGACCATAACCGATTCTCAAAAATCACTCCCGGTTACGATTCTAGAGCCGGAAATGTAAAAATCATGAGCTTACGGTACCTATAGAACCCCTAGACAATGGCATATCAAATTGAGTCTTGCGTCATTTTAGATTTGTCTGTGATATAATAAAGGCTAAATGAGCTCTTTGTCGATTCTAGAGCCAGTACCTGATGAAATTTTGTGATATAGCAACTTCTGATTTTTGAATTTTATCAGTTTTTGCCTCTAGAACCGATTAAAAAAAGCTCATCTTACCTTTATTATATCACAGACAACTCTAAAATGACGCAAGACTCAATTTGATATGCCATTGTCTAGGGGTTCTATAGGTACCGTAAGCTCATGATTTTTACATTTCCGGCTCTAGAATCGTAACCGGGAGTGATTTTTGAGAATCGGTTACGGTCAAGTTTCTAGATTTTTTGCACTGATACCAAATATATATGGTGTTCTGTGTGTTCAAAGAAGTAAGTGGGAGAAATAAATACAGTAACCTTAAAAAAAGCACGTCAATGGAGCTTAGCTGAGCTTACCAGAACAGACTCCTCTTAGAGCTGAGGTGAGCTGGTCGAGCTAAGCTGTTTTCTACTGTATTTTTACTAGTAAGTAAGTCCTAGCTGAGCTGGGCTAAGCAAGGCTTGTCCTTAAATCATTGAGCTGAGCTGAGCTGAGTGATAATTGTCTGAGCTGAGCTGAGCGCCTGCTCAGCTCTCTCAGACGGCTCAGCTTACTTAGCTCAGAATATTTGCAACTCTATTAAGGGTGGATAACGATTATGGAAAGAGGCGAAATCAGCTTATATAAATATCTTCAGCGGGATGACATTGATATCGACGAGAGGAAGAATATTCTAAAAGGAATTTTAAAAGGATGGAGTTATCTTCATTCAATCGGCATTGCTCATTATGACATGAAATTGGAAAATATCGTTCTTGTTGACGATGATGGAGAAATGGTACCTAGAATCATTGATTTTGGTTTATGCTGGGATACTGGAACACAAGCGGTCAATCAAGGATTCAGAAAGATGGGGTACATACGGAAAGGAAGCAAATATCGCGTTCGAGAAGCTCGATTGGATGCTGGAACTCCCGGATTTTGCATCGGAACTCAGATTCATGATGGCTATCATAGGCGGGTGGCTTGGATGAATCTTGCAGTTTTTATTCTTTGCGACTGGAAAACAGCATGGCTACTTCTTTACGAGCCGGTTAATCATTTGGATGAGGCGGCAAAAGCGATTTTCAACCGATGCAAGAATATTGATGAAAATGATGAATCTTGTCCAGAAATGGACTTTCCCTGCTTTTATAATCTTTATCAAAACGAAGTGCTGGACTCATCTGATTACACAAGTGCTATTGACAAAATTGAGAAAATCTTCAGTGTTGCCTTTGACAACAATGAAGCTGAACTCAATTTCGAAGCACCGAATAAGTCTATTTCTACGTCTGTCGTTCGAAGCTCTCTAAAAGAAGACATATCGACATGGGAAAGAGTAGGACCCATCGTGGGAAAGCTTGACAAGAGTTACACTGAGCTCTGCGTTCCATTATCAGGAAAAATCTTAAATCGAATCAATTGCATGCAAAAAAACTAACGCGGGTTAACAAAGGGGTATCTAAAGTGTAATATTCCGGTGAATCGTAATGAAATGTATGGCATAGTAACAAATAGTTGGATAGCTTAGTGGTAAAGCACTCGACTCATGAGTAGGAGGTCCCAGGTTCGATCCCTGGTCCCAGATGATTTTCGAAAAATTTTTTCAGGCCAAAAAATCACTTTTTAACTGTTAGTGCCATCTTCACCGCCGTCTCAAACCGAGTCGAACGGTACAGTCGGAGTCCAAAATAAGGGACACCAAGATAAGGGACTTTTTGGCTCAAAATGCCGAAAATCAGCGGCAGAAAAAAATCCAATTTAAGGGACTTTCTGAGATTAGTAAGCTTTTTCGGTTAGCTGAGAGCCAAAAATGGTATCAATTACCTTGATTTCAACCAGTTTTGCCGCAAACTGAAGTAATTTCCATTTCATTATATGGTTCCCTCTTTCAAAAATGTCATAAAAGCCACAAAAACAATGACTTCAGCTTATTTTGCCCCAAAAAATATACTTTGAAAAAATTTGGCAGCGACATATTTTTTGCTTTGATGACCCAATTTAAGGGACTTTTTTCGAAAATTTTGGAACAAAAAAAGTCCCTTATTTTGGACTCCGACTGTATATGTTTCCCTTGAAAATTCTAGAGTTTTGGGTACTTCCGGTCAAATTTACGAAATTCTAGTTTTCCACTGCACATTAGGTTTTCCGCCCCCAAGTCGCAAACCTAACAAAAGAATCACACGGCTGATTTAACATATTGACCAGTCAGAGCGTGAAGGAAATACTTATGAATCAGCCCAGTCGTTATTGAACGACCCTCTTGTACAGATTATCTCGAGTCTTGGGTCTCCGGACCTGGAGAATTCTCATCAAGAAGCGTTATTCTGCCCTCTGATTGGTCAATTATGAAAATCAGCCCGGTCGTTGTTAAAAGAAACCCTTGAAGAATGACCTTTGGTTTTTGGGATCAATACCAGCTACAGTCGGAAAATTATAAATGAAATGATAAAGAGTTAAAGATTCCTCTGAGCTTGCTCATTATTTCATCATGAGATACTAAATCTCAAAGAAGACATTGAAAGTGAAAGCGGAAAAAATCTCTTTTCTCTGGATAATATTCTCCGAATTTTCATTTTGATTTGCTGTCCGAAGTTTTTGGGCGGTCTTGGACACCGCGGAAACGAAACAAGCTCTATGCTGGACATCGAGAGCATTCTAGAGCGGTTTACAAGAAAAACTCATCTTTTGGAAGAAGGTTGGCGAATTATTGCAAAGCAGCTCTTGCCACACAAAATTCAAGCTGATTACGAAGTTGATTTTGGTTCCGTTGACCTGACTTCATTGGTTGTTTCTGAAGCTCATTTTCCCGTATCAGTAACCGGAATGTACTATTCTGAAGATGGAATAAATACGCACCAGCTAATACTTCAACAAATCGAAGAAGGGTATTTTGTTCTTACTCTTCGAGCTGATCAAGATCCGAAAAAGGGTTCAATTCGGATTCCGGTTCAGAACAGATTCTTTTTGAACTCCGAGGACGAGCTTGAAGACTATCCAAATCAAAATATTGATGCATTTTATGGTGATCCTAGCGGGATAGAGCAAGAAACTTGGTACATTTTCCCAACCGCTTATTTCTTGAAAATCGATAAAATTAACAGAAAGCCGATTGAAGAAAAAATACGAAAATTCAATGACGCTTCAATTGACATGCTTTCTCGAGTTTATACCAAGCGATTTTCTGATTATACTGACGATGCGATGCCGTACTTGCTCAATTGTCTTGAAAGAACTGAAGCATTCGACTGGAAATTTGTCAAATTCGAACGAAACTCTGATATCATGCAAGTCACGATGCCCGATGACACGAAAAAAAAACTCAAACTCACCCCAATCATGAAAGAAATCATCAAAGATCTTGAACAGAAAAATCATCCAAAGCTTTATGGACCACCCTTGAGTCGAGAGGATTTGAAACGAGTCCAGTCGTTCTTTTTGATCGAAACTGTTGAAGATGTCGTCGAAATAGAAATGCAGAATCAGAAATGGGAAACAGCCTATATTTTCGAGCGGAACAAAACTCTTTATCTCAAGATTCGTGGCAGAGAGAGTACGAGAGAATTTCCTCTTTCAAAAGAACAGGCCCTCGTTTTCACAGACTACAAAGAAGAATTCCAAGGAGAAGCGATCATCAGCAAGACTTTGATTGATCGAGGAGGAGAGGGTCTCGTGATGGAAATGGAAGTTGATGGAGTAACTTACGCTGCAAAAGCTCATCTCTTTGATCTTTCGATTCTAAGCCATGGGAAGAAAGTCACGGACTATATAATTGACACTGATATTTGTAAGTTCGAAATTAACGAAAAAAACATTTTTTTTGAGAAATTATTTCAAAATTTTTTAGTTGATGATCCTCGAAACGACCTTGTCCAACACAGAAACATCATCAAGCATGTTGCCAATTCACGAATTTTCCACAAAGACGACATCGAGCGAACTGACTGTTTGGGCTGGATAACATTTATGCCCAAAATGAAGCAGAATTTGTGGAGAGCGCTCGAAAATGCAGAACTTGGACCTGACGAGAGAAAGCGTATTGCCCGATCGATTTTTGAAGGAAAGCGATTTTTGCTGGAAGAGTATCGCATCGTTCAAACTGACTTGAAAGCGTCAAATATGTTTGTGACTTATGATGATTCAGCAATTAAAATTGGAGATTTCGGCCTTGTTATCGGTCAAGGCGACCAAGTTCATGGCAGTTATCAGATAAGATGTCACAAGAAAGAGAGTATTTGGACAAGAAAACTCGGATATCGGTAAGGATCAAAAACATAATTTCTCAAATATCCATTTGACCACCACTCGATCAAATTACCAGACACTACGGGGCGGGGGGTGGTGTCTGGAATCGACGTAAATTTCTACGTGGACGGTGGTATGCGGTCCCCTGGGTTTTCAAACCCAGAGTCGCAAAATGCCCAGCCTGGGTTAACCAGTCCCAGATTGTCAAATTCATCAGCCTGGGTTTTTCAAAACCCAGGCTCGCCACTTCTGAGAGTCTAGATTTGGCAAACCATGCATGGATGAAAACAGATTTTAATATGTCTACAAACAGAAATTCTGCCTATACTCTGCGATTTTGGCCCGAGGAACATTCAGCACTAAAGCTTATTGGTACTGGCAACACCGTTAATGGCCTTCTTAGTGAAGGCGCGAAAGGAGAAACAATTGACTAGCTTAAGATTGAATTTTCCTATCGAATCAGGCGCGGAGCGCACTCCAGTCGTATTTTTTTGCCTTCTCACATTTTTCTGGACTATATTTTGAGCTGACAGTACAAATTAGTACCGGTAGTTTAGTCAGGCTAAGGTAAGCTAAGGCCACATAAAACCAGATGATCAGGATTCACACAAATCTGAACATTTTCTGAACAAAACCCAGGCTCAACGATTTTGTGTCCTGGGATTAGAAAACCCAGGCTAGACACTTTTGCGACTCTGGGTTTGAAAACCCAGGTGACCGCCTACAACCTACGTGGACGGCTCCTCAGCAGCTGATTGACAGATAAGCTGAATCCGGGCTTCTGATTGGTTAAAAACTTTCCCGCAAAATTTGTCGAGATTTTTTTTCGGTTCAATACACCCGTGGGGCACCATTTTGTCAGCCCTGTTTCACTGTTAAATTCTTCTTTAGACGACCCCATGAAAAATTTCTCAACGAAGAAAGGCTTCTTTCTGGTACCCCTGGATTTACCTACAGCAAGGCATTGAACAATCAGCCAGTCGCTGTCTCTCCCTTTAGGAGGCTTCTGATCTTCCTTACCTGTGAATGGTTCACTGCTTGGAACATCAATTTTTTCACATCAATCCCTCTTGAAACGATCAAATTCAACTTTCAACAATGTGGACTTGATTTCGAAGTTTTCCTTGCCCCGCTACGCCTTCATGAGAAAGATGCCAAAATCGACATTCTGCAAATGAAATTCGGCCAAGCGACGGATCCACACCGCTCAAGAATGCGAATGATTCACGAAGTCATGAAAATGAACCGAGTGGTTCAAATAAGCCTCGACTCTTTTGGACAACAAATTGAAATTTCCAACAGAACCGCGAAATCGGTCGAGATGCTGAAATGGAAAGAAGATCTTTCAAGACACAATTCTTATGATTTCCAAAATGTTACAAAGCATGCAATCGATCAGAAAAGTTCTGAATTGTCAGTTTCCATTTGTAAGCTTTTTCTCCTTGATTATGATTCATATGATATTTTAAGCTGTGACGAATTTACTACGATATGCAATCAAGGAAAGACTTCGTGAAATTAACCCGAATACTGTTGATGATCAAATGAAGCCGTACACCTTCGATTTTCTTTTGAAAACATTGATATTTCACATTTATCCGCGAAATTTTGATGGAATGGACCTGAACCCATCCCCTAGAAGAAAGTACAAAGGTGCCCCCCTTAATTTGGGATGGTGTCTGGAACCGACAAAAAATTCGACAAATTTTGCGTAGGCGGCTACTCGGCTGCTAATTGGCCGGTTTGCCAAATCCAGGATTCTGATTGGTTGAAAATTTCCACGCAAAATTTGTCGAATTTTTTTGTCGGTTCAAGACACGTCCCCCTTAATTTTTGCCAACCCTTATCCCATTATTTAGCCCAACAAAATATGAGTGTCGACAAATTGCTCCGTCGACTTGAAGAGAAAAATTTCATGTTTTGCATTCCCGTAAGGAATCAAGAAACAAATGAAATTGAATACCCGTTTTTCGAAGGATGGAAACAGCTTCTTTTGTTGATAAAAGAGCAGGACTTCATCGCTACCTCAAAGTTCTTTTTTAACTCAGGTATCTTTATTTGAATTGCAGAAAGATTTTTTACTTATATGTTTAGTTGAATTGAATGAGAATTTCGTTTTCGACCGACCTCTGACTGTTTCTTGCTGTTACATAACACAAGATGAAAATCGAGTTCTCCACGAAAACTGGCATCAGCTTCTTCTTGATCGCGTCGACACCGTTAACAGACAGTACATTCTACAAAGCTCCCTTGTTGATGAGTCATTCCCTGAAATGACTGCTTGTGTGAAAATCCCAATGGAGCGACCGTATTATATGCATAACGACTTTTTTGTGCGAAATCAATTTGTCCAACAAAATAATTACCAATACTTTGACCCAGCAGCTAATGTTTTCATGAAGCTCGTCAATGTTGAAGTTGACTGTGGCATCAAGACAAATATGTGGTATCTTTTCCCAACTGCTTATTCTATTCAAATCATTGATAAAGAATTATATGTGTAAATAAACTCAATGCATGTCGAAAATTCAACTTGCTTCGGAGACTTTTTAGGAAAATATTCTGAAAATTAATAAAAAAAAAATAAAAAAAAAGCTAGTAAAATGAAGGACAAATCAGTTTTGGAGACAAAAGCGGTCATGACGTTCTAGATCTTCTTTGGGCACTGCGTGTAGTTTTTGATTGGTCAATGGGAGCGTCCAATATTTGCGGAGAAGTGTTTCTTTGTTCCGCCCTGGGGCAGAGTGACCAGCAAAAGATTTTGATTTTTTTTTGTTTTCGGGCGATTTCGGCAATGCCCGCAGGCGCGTGAAAGAATTTTTTGCAAGAGAAAACTGAAAAAGAAAAGGAAAAGAGAAAAATTTTCATGAAGAAAGAATAAATATTTGGAAAAATGATGACAGGAATGAGTTTAAAGAAAGCGAAAAACTGATATCAAAAATTTTACTTTGAGCTCTAGAAAATTTTTCCTGAAAAAAATTCTCTCAACTCAAAACAGATCGGACTCCAATAAAATCCCATGCAGCTTTTTCAATTCACTACGAGGTAAAGTCCTTCCCGACTATTTTCTTCCTCGTTGCCAAGATCATTTAAAATTAATTCTTCGAGAGAAGAAGTCAGAATTTCTAATGAGCGTCATTTTCAGTCATCGTCAGAGAGCAGCAGCGATGGATTTCGCCTCAATTCCGCGTCAAGTTCCGAAACTATTCGGGTAAGAAAAGAGCTCTTCCGCTTGCCCTTCATTTTTCCCTCAGCCTTCCACAGCTGGTTCCTCGACAGAAACCCTGAAGCCAGAAAACGAAGAATCTTCGATGACCCCTTCGCGTCAGGAAATTCTGCTCTCAGGGTCCGACTGGTCGCAAGACAGACATTCTGACTTTTCAACAGGCACTTCGGGTTGGTCCTCAATCGATGGAGATTACGATTGTGATCGAAAAGGAACTGGTTCTTTTTGAAAATAAGCGGTTTTAACGACTCTTTTGAACCAGGGAAAAGCTGCGTTGACGGTGACAAAATGCTTGGTTACGATAGATAAATTATTGTTCGGAGAAGAAATCAACAACGAAGAGCAGCAGTTTGTTTCTGAAGAAGTCAAGGAAGAATGCAAATTATGGAGAGAGAATTTTACGTATTTACGGCTCTCTGGAAACAGGTAGGCTTTTTCTATTTTTCAATCTCGCAAAATCATTTAAGAATCTGCCCCTCTCGATCGACTGACGGGCTCGAATACTTCCCCCGATCAGGAGCAGCCGTAGAAGACGACCCTGATGAAGAAATCGATCTTCCTCCAGTCGAAATTCAGCCAACAAAATCTGCCGAATTCGATCAATCGTCTTTTCAAAAGCCGGACATGTCCTTGAATCTCGAAGGAAAACGAATGATTCCAAAGGTGCCAGCTGCTAACGCGACTTATGCCGAAGAAGTTATCGAAAGTCATGGAATTGTGGAAGAATTGATAGCGTCGGATAGAAATCAAATTGCAGTGAAAGTGAAGAAACGACCGAAAAGGTACTTTCATCTGTTCCGCCAATAATTCTAATTTTCACTCAAGCTCCAGCGGAAAAATCGAATACTACCCGATCAAATACCCCGACCCACTAACGCCCGAAGGTGTTCCGAATACTCGGGTGATTTACGAGCGGCCAAATCCTCCCGCTCGAGCAGCAACAGTCCTCTCAAATGCGCCAAGTACTTCGAGACCATTTCAGTCGACGAGAAATGCTTCTAGAGCTAGTGGTGACTATCGAGGCCAGTTCAAACAGGTAATGAAAAGAGACATTTTTCGAACCAAAACGCTCTTTCAGAATCAAGAGAAAGAAATCCAGCTGCAAGAAATGATGCAAAAAGGAATCAGCTCACTGAAAGTCAAGGGCTCATCTCACTCCCTAGACTCAAGACTGAATATCAATCGAGAAGCAACAGATGTTTTTCCTTCGTAATACCCTCACTTTTTCGACTCTCCATAACGAATTCTAGATTGAAAATGAAGGAATCATTCCTGAACCGCCCAGCAACGACACAATCTCGACAAAGAGAAGGCTCTAGAAATCAATCGAGACCGAATAATCGAGTTCCTTTGAAAAAGCATCGTCTTGAACCGCTCGCTCCGAAAAGGTACCCCCCTTGCATTCGCATTCGAAAGCTAAAACTCTCCTCAGTCGACTCCAATCACGCCAAAATTACGATAGCAGAGGCCTTGACCAGCTCATGGGCCATTCTATCAGCCAAAAAGAACTGTCAAAAAGGTCAGAGTTTCCTCATTATTTTCTCTTATCATTTTTTCAGCTATTCGTCGATTGAGAGCCGCGTTTCTCCAACAAACAACACCTCTTCCTCGCGTCTCTTTTCCCGACCTTCGGATACTCTCGTGCGCATTCCCGAATCCCGACCGGATACCCTTAACGATTATCCAATCAAGCACAGTGTTTCTTCGCGACTATACGACCACTCTTCAGAACGAGCAAACTTTTCCCAGGCGAGTCGGAGACAACCCCTGACGATAGCAAATCAAGTTTCAAAGGTAAAAGGTTTACATTTGCTAGTGAAACCCTTAATTTTCCCTTTAGATGAATATCATCCAAGGAATCGAAGGAAAACCGCCACCAAAGCAGAAGTACCACTACCACCACCGCCATCATCACATGTGACAATCGAAAACCGAAAACCTCCTTTTTTCTATTTATTTCCAACTGTCTTCAAACAGCAGACAGTTTTTTCTCAAACAAACCTCAACCATCAGCTCATTTCTACCTTTTTTCTATTTTCCGCGCACCACTTCTGCTTTCACAAAAAATATTTGTAAAATATGTTTTTATATTTTTCTCTTAATTTTTGACAAATATCGATGATCTCTCCTCTTTTTTATATTTTTGTACACGACGAAATAAATTTTTGCAAAACAAAAAATATCCATGAAGAACTTTTGTCTCTTTTAACGGGTCTTTTTTCCATTAAAAGAGACGTTTTCTTATCACTTCAAGCCCCAAATCTTGTCCTCCCGCAGCAGGGTATTAGAGAGACGATTGCAGGAAATGTTGTGTAGCCAGGCATTGATTTCATTTATCGGTGCGTGTCCGGCAAGAGCGATAACAGGCGCGCTCACCTTTTCCGCGGCGAATTTGATTTATTTCCCTTTCTTTCTTTCCGTGCTGGCCGAATCGAAAATCACCGAGCACGAGCACCGCAAAAACGCCCCAGGGCTACTAGTACAAACAGTTGTGAGATAGATAAAAACTGCGATAGAAGAAAAGAGAAACAAGATATTGAAGAGATTATATAAAAACCTTTTTAAGAGAGACAAAACTTCTGTCGAAAAAGTCTCTTTTCTATCAAGTGATAAGAGACAATCAGAGAGAAGAAAAAAATAAAGAGTAATGAAAACCCTGGCAATAGCTGCTCTACTAAACTCTCAATCTGAAGGTATGAAGCATTCTTTTTTATTCGAAGAAATAACAAAGGGACACCCTTAATTTCCTCCACTCATCATTTTTTCTTAGCGGTTCTGGCAGATAACAACTGGACCGAATGGGAAGCCATAACCGATTGCACCGCCGATTGCATCACCCAAAACGTCGGAACATTAATCTACCAGCGCTCCCGGCTCAACTACCTGGTCGACGATCTGAACAACTCGACGATTCCGGAAATTCAGAATAAGACAGAAATCTGCACCGCGGATTCTTTCTGCCCGAAATGGTCAAAATGGGAGAACGCGCCAACTCCTTGCTCAGCAACTTGCGGTGGGGGCACTCGAAGTCAGATTCGAAAGTGCATCAATGGGCAAATTGGCCAGGTTGGATGCCAAGGGCCTGTGCAACAGCTCGTCGCTTGTAATGAAGATCCATGTCGTAAGTAAAAGAAAGAATTCAAAATAAGCAAACCGATCTATCTTCAGCCTCGTGGAGCTCGTGGTCAATCGATTACGACGGCGGTCAAACCTGCGGTCCATTCTGCAAAATGACAAAAACACGCTCGTGCAAGAGTGGCGAGAAAATTCTTGTTGAAATTCCAGCGCCGTGTCCTGGTCCAGCCCGGCTTGACACTGGTTGTTCTCCCTGTGGAAGTTGGAGTGATTGGAGCGAAGGGGAGTGCTCGGAGACGTGTGGGGAGGGAAAGATTTTGGCTGAGAGAGAGTGCTTGACGGAAGAGGGCATTTTTGCTGACGATTGCCCGGGGCAATCCGTGAAGGTTGACAGTTGCAAAATCGCGGATTGTCCAACAACAGTCCCTCGAAATCTCGAGTCGGCATCAAACACAACAACAACGACAGTATCAACACCTACATCAACACCTCTCTCAACAAAACCAGCACTCAATTCAACAACAATTCAAAGCACCAGACCTCGATTCGTCCCTTCCACTGTTTCCTTGTTGTCTCCAACCCCACCTCAAAATATTGAAACACTCCTGGCCGAAGGTACCACCCAGTCTTCCCCGACAGGAATGGTTTATTTTTTATAACCGAAAACAACTCTGGAAGCAATTAACCGAGAAGCATCTTTTTTACAATTTTTTTTCATTTCTACTACCTATCAGTTGAACTCAATTGATCACGGAAAAAGCAAATTTTTATGAATGAGGATGATGATTCATTTTTTTCGAAAAAGATTTCCACTGCGAAGAAAATTGGGAAAAACTTCGGTTTTGGGATGGATGGAAATGCGTGATATTCTTTCAAAACCCCCGACCCTGGGCTTATGCCAACCGCGATTGCAAAGGAGAAGACGCTCATCTTCCGATTCCGCACAGTAGCTTCGATCAGTATCAACTCTACGAGCTCGTTCGAAAAGCAAAGTTGCCCCTTCGAGCGACTTGGTTGGGTTTGAAGCGGAATTGGGACCTGACTTGGGTCGAGGATCACTCGACAGTCAACATCGTCGACTTCAGTTACGACAACTGGCACATTGGCTATCCAGATCCGACAGACTTCTACGCTGCAATGCGGCAAAGCGATGGACTTTGGTCGACTGGAATCGGAAAAGCGTCCTTGAGATTTTTTTGTTTTAAAAATGCGTCTGAGATTCAACTGATAGGTAGACTCCTCCCTCGATTTTTTTCCTTTCCGAATGATTTTGTAAACCAATTTTAAAGACCTGGATGCGCCGATGATAACGGCGGATGCGTTGTTGACAGTTTTGGATAATATGCTCGAGTCGAACCCGGAAGAGATTGATCTTGAAGAAATTGTTGTTCAAGCAGCATCAGAAGCAACAGACACTCCAAAGCTCAATTCAACCGTTTCGACAACAAGAACTTCTTCAACAACATCTCCCCAAATAACAAGACCTTTACAGCAGACAAGTCAAATTGTCCAAAAATCACTGACGTCAACAAGGAGTACAACAACTGTAAGCTAAAACTTACCGTCGAAGTCAATTTTCTTCAATTTTTTCAGATTCTTACGACGACAGCGACAAAACCTCTTGAAACAAATCCAATTATTGAATCCCTACCACCAGCATCGCCCAACATTCCCGAAACAACAGCAGCTTCTGACATGGTTTTTGACACCCCTTTTATGTCGCCAGAAATCCAAACAACAGATGTCCAAGAAGAACTTCCAGACTTTCTGCAGCCGGCAGAGGAAGCAAGTACTGTCTCTCAAACAGTTCGAACGAGGGAGAGCAAATCGTCTACCGGAAGCGATGCAAGGATTCTTAGGGCTTCAGTGTTGGTTCTTACGGTTCTTTTGTCTTTGTAAAGTTTTTGATTCCTGTAAATAAAAGTTGGAATTCTTACGTGTATATATATTACCAATAAGATTGCTGTATTCGGCCAGCCGGCCAATCAAAGCCCTGATCAACCTTGCCGAGCCGAAATTTAATCTGTGGTTCGATTGGTAGTTCGATCTAAGCCGAACCAATTTTTCTCCCTGATCTAATGAGTCGATAAAGGCCAGATTGCTCCTCATTCGCTGAATCGAGAAAAAATTATCGTTCAAAATGACGAAAAAGAGAAAATCGTACACTCGTATAATTTGCAAAATTTGTGGCAAAGAATTAGCTAATCAATCTTCTTTGAACAGACACGAACGGGTTCATACCGGAGAAAAACCTTTCAAGGTAATTTTTTTTCCTTATCTTTTTATTACTTTAAGGGGGAGGTCGTCAATATCGGGGTTGCTCTTGACCAAAAAAGCGGGAAAAGCTGATTGGAAAGAAAAAAATCAAAAAGATAGGGGGAAAGAAAAGGGTTGTAAAAATCGACCGGCGCAAACGAGAAAAAAAGTTGGCCAGAAAAAATCGGTCAAAAATGCCGCCAAAGTAAGGCCATTTCGCGAAAATTCACCAAAATTGGTCATTTTTTTCACAAATTTATCGATTTAACCCCCAAAAACTTATTTTTTACTAATAATTTTAGGCGCAACAGACTCGTCAGGATCTGTAGATTCCAAAAATATATAATTCATATGCGCACTTTATGTACAAGTGGGATCTTGATCACCCCTGAAAATCCATATTGACGACCCCCCCTTTAAGGACCCCCTCCCCCGTCAGCTTTTTTCGAAAAATCAAATTTCGGAATTTTAAAATTTTGACCTCGGAAATGGATTCTACGGGTAAAAAAAACAAACATTTTTTGGGGGTCTATCTCGACTCTTTCACCTCCAAAATCGCATTTGAAAATTGGACTTTTCGCCGCAAATTGACGAATTTGCCCTAATTTCGGCAAAAATATTGATATTTCTTGGTCGAAAAATCCTCTCATTAAGTTTTAACCTGGGGACGCGTTATGAACCAAAAATATGGCGTTTTTAAAAATTTCAACTTTTCGAAAGAAAAAGCTGACGGGGGGGGGGTCCTTAACCCCTTTACGGGAGGTGTACAATTTTTGTCGATTTCGGGATATAATCGCCAGCCAAATGGAACTGGTGAATCGAAATGACCTGAAAACTCTAACGAGTATTTGCACACGCGAGCACTGCACAAGTACCGTTTTTCTCACCTAAACCCGCGCGCTCCGAGGAAAGAAAAAATGACTGCATCTTTTGGAAGTCTCTGAGGTCTCGTTTATAGTTTATTTATCGGTTTTTAGGTATGTAGAATTCAAAAATCGTACTTTTAGAGTGATATCATGAATATTTAACAAAAAAATGGCAGAATAAATAGATGAAAAAAACAGATTCTAGCGCTAAATCTTTCGTTTTCGAAAAATCTAAAAGTGCAGTTTAAAAGAAAATATTCGTTTATGTATAACCTTCAATTTTCAGAAGATTATCTCAAGAGAAAGGCCAAATCGACAAAAATTGTACAGTTCCCGTAAGGGGGTTTTTTAGGCGCGCTCCCGTATAGGGGTTAATAAACCGTTTAGTGCGATCTATGCGAATACCGAAGCAGTTCATCTTGGAACCTTGCAGAACATCGAAGAAAAGGTCGTCATCAAGAAAGAGAGCCAGAAATTCCGAAACAAGATCCTTCAAACCTTTTTTGCGAAACTTGTGGAAAACATTTTTCTACCAAATCTTCTTTGAACAGACACGAACGGGTTCATACTGGAGAAAAACCTTTCAAGTGCGATGTCTGTGAATACCAAAGCAGTTCACCCTGGAACCTTAAAACTCATCGAAGATTTCGTCATCGAGAAAGAGAGATTGAAATTCCTGAACCGGTTCGTTCAATTTGCAAAACTTGTGGGAAAACATTTCACAACAGCTCGAACTTACGAAGACATCAGCGCATTCATACTGGAGAAAAGCCTTACAAGGTATTTTTCTATTGTTTTTTGAAGTTCGATTTATTTCAGTGCGAATTATGCGATTTCCAAAGCAGACATTCTTGGCACGTCAGAAAGCATCAGAAAGCTCGACACAAAAAAGCCTTAGAGGCGCTGAATCAAAAACAACTGAAACTCCGTGCGAGAAAAATAATCAATCAAGTGGTGCATTATCGAATTGACGAAGAGACTTGGGTGCCGATTTTCGACGTAGAAGATTTTGAAGACGTCGTGGAATTTGAAAAATTCATGAGTGGAGAAGTTTAAAATCATATTTTTGTCAATCTGCGACTAAAAAAATCGACTCTTTCAAAAAAAAGTTTGTCAGTGATTTGATTATTGCAAAAAAGCAGTACATGTAAAAGAAAAATAGCAGATTAGCCGTAGAAGTCAGAAATGAGGCCACTTTCTTTATGAAACTCGTAGTTTTTCGTGCCGATTCCGCAGGGATTTTCAGATCCAATAGCAAGCAAATATCCAGCCATTGACAGGAAGAAGACGGCGAAGCAGATTGTTGAGACCCATTGAAGAGTTTTTTCGTAGGGAAGCTTTTCAAAGTTTTTCAGGGTTACGATTCCAATAACCAGGCCTAAATTTTCATGTTATGGTTTTTCATTCCAAAAATCAAGTCAATTTTTCACCTGAAATCGCGCCACCAAGATGAGCCGCCCAAGAGACTTGATATCCCGACGCATGGAGCTCCATGTAAACGGTGTACCCAACATCAAAAACCATAAAGATCGAAATTGGCAAAAAATGAAGCAGCTTTACGAGTAAGTCCATTACGTCCATGTTCATGATTCCATTCGCGATGAAAGAGGCCATTAGCGCGTAGCATCCGCCGGAAGCGCCGACTAGGGATTGGCAGGGGGTGACGCAGAGCGCTAGAATTCCGCCGGTGATGACGCCAGTCGTGTAGATGATGGCGATTCTGACGGGGCCGTGGATCAGCTCTAGAATCAAGCCCAGGATGAGAAGAACAACGCAGTTTCTGAAGAGAAAAATGAGGGAAAGAAACGCTTGTTTTTCCTTTTACCCAATGATGTGTTCCAGCCCCGAATGCAAAAACTGATATGTCCAGAGTCGCCAAAGCTCGGCCGAGTTGTAGATTTTTGGCTTCAGAATCAGCGGCGAATTGATCATCGCTCGATAATTGAACTGGTTTAACTCGCATCCGTTCGCGGGGCAGCGATCACCGGTAAAGTAGTAAATGTGCACCGAAATTATGATCAGCACTTAACGAAAAATTATAGCCAAAATGGACTTATCGAAATTTTCCGCCTGATTTTTGGGAGCCTGACTTACAATTGATAATTGTGAAAAAGGGAATGTAAAGATACGGGCCAAGGTAGATTCCACAGTAGCTTCGCGAACGATTTCCTTTGTGCACCAGCTGAGGAGCTGTTCTTTCTCCTTTTGGGATTCCATCGACTTCTGCACCATCTTGAACTGAAAAGAGACGTTTTTAAGGGGAATGTTGAAGAAAAACAAACTCAATTTAGCAATATAATTTGATTGGTAGCAACAGAAATACATTTCCCAAGGACTTCCGTTTTCAAGATTTTTTATGTATTTCCGAAAGAAATTCTAGAGATTCTTTCTTTTTGACCCGGAAATCTCGGGTTTTTGCGTGTATGTTTCCTTTTTGCACTCTTGCTGCTTATATACCCCCGAAAATTCATGAAGCGTAAATGCAAGATTTTTATCTTTTCAGCTGAAAAAACTCATGGACGAGGCGAAAAATGGGACTTTTTGGCAACGAACGGGTAAGAGGGAAAATGTGCGAAGGGTTTCAAATTACTCTTGACGAGGTTTCTTTTCGGACACTTTTCCTTTCAAGAGCTAGCGGAAGTAAGCGAAAGAAACTCAAAATTCTCGCTTTTTTAACAACATCACGATGAATTCCGTTGTTAAACCTGAATTGAAATCAAGGGTTTTTGCCCAAAAATGAATTTGAAACCATCAAAATCCCAAAAATATAAAAAAAAATTTTCTGAAAATTTTCATTTTACCCTTTTTCGATCCCCGTCTTTCGATCTTACCTATTCTTCCTTCCAGAAACCCGTCTTTCTCTCTTCTCAAAATGTATCTGCTTCTTGGATGACCAAATCTCAACAAATTTCTCGAAAAGCGCTCCATTCTGTTTTCCTCGCTTTCAGGAACCAGTCTCGTCATGTTTCTTCTTTTATTCTCTCAACTCCGGCGACAAAAGGAACAAAGGAAAAAAGCGCCGGATATTTTTCCCTGACAATCTTTCAAATAAGTCGTTTCCAGTACGCGTGTAAATTGATGATTGAGCTGTTTTTGAGAGAGAAGTTTTATTGAGCTGAAAAATGAATGCGCGTTTACGCATGGGTGAGCCGAAGGGCGAATCTAGTGGCTAGTGAGTCAGAACGAGTCAAGGACTTCTAGTGCCAGTGGATCGATTTTATTCGTTCTCTATTGAAATGAATCTTTTGATATTGCAAAAATCAAGTGTCAAAATAAAAATTTTATGTAAAAAAAAAATTATTCAAAGTGTTTTATTGATAATTTGCAGCTCAAGATCTGGCAATTTGACGAAGAATTCGGTAAGAGTAATCTTCCCATTCCGATCCGTATCGACTTTGTTGAAGAATCGCTTGACTTCAGAAAGCAAATCTAAAGAAGATATTAAAAGATTGAAAAATCAGTTTATTATTACCATTTTTGGTCAGTTGATGCTTAATTTTCCGCTCGAGAAGATATTGGCAGCACTCGGAAATGCTGATAAACCCGTCTGAAAACCATGATTCTTTTTCCTTAAACCGGACGAGAAAGTTACCTCCATTTTTGTCGATTTTGTCGAACAGAGCGTAAAGATCCGCCCAAAACTTGACGAATTCATCTTCGCTCAGCTCTCCTGGTTTTTCTTTTCCGTAGTTGAGTTTGTTCAGATACCGGGTCATGGAAGCATTGAAGTCAGAAATCGAGTCGTCGGAGTTTTTGATGAAACCTTTTTTCGCAAGGAACTTTGACATTTCGTCTTTTTTGACTTCAGAGAAATGATCGAGCTAAATTCAAATCTTTCTGAAATCGATTTCCTACTGAAGCAAAGCCACTTTGATCAACATCCAGCTTTTTGAACGAGTTTCGCAGTTGAGGACCGTATTTGATTCTAGCCTCATTTCTGAGACGATTGCCTTCTAGAGTCGACATATTCTCTTTTTGATCTTTCTTTTCTGAGTTTGATTTCAAAATGAAATATTTGCCTGCGGAAAGACTTTAACAATTGACTTTCGTGCTCATTATAAAGCAAGATAAAACGACGAAGACAAAGGTCTCTTTGCTTAACTTTTATATTTAATTAGAAAGTAGAATCGTAGAATCTGTAAAATCCGTTCAGATACCGATCACCGATGCCCTTTCAGTAAAATGTGTGTAAGCAGTTTCGGCAACCATTAACTTCTCTATACACGGGCGCGCGACTAAGCGCTCAAAACACGGGGTCGGGAAAACCGACCACCAAGCATTATTCAGCCCCGCGCGGCGCGCCAAATCCGGACTGTGAAAAACAGCGCCGACTATTTGGACCTCTTATTGATGTTTCCGTCGAGGTCATAAGTTCAAAATTATACTCTTAGAAAGCTTGAACACTCAGCTATTCACTCATGCTATTTTAAAGGTAAAAAATGTTCCAATTTTTCTATAATGAGCGCGAAAGACATCTGTTGTAAAGCGCCATCCCTCTTGAGAAATTTCACGAAATTTCGCAGAGTGGTTCGATTTGTTCATATGAGTGCACATTGCAAAAATTAGGTCGAATGGATTACCACATTCGAAGTAATTGAGGTCCAAACTCGCCGTGGTCGGTTTTACCGACCACGTGTATTGAGAAGTTAAGAGCTCTTGCGCGCAAATTCTGGTAGGGAACTCATTTCTGAAGGTGGCCAACTTTCTCTACTCTCGCGCCTCCTTTGATAAAAGTCGTTTTTCTTATATACAGAACTATTCTGCATGCAGAATTATTTCGTCGGAAAACAGCCCTTTTTCCGACGAAACTATTCTGCATTTTGCAGAACTATTCTGCATGCAGAATAGTTTCGAAGGTTTCCCATTAAGAGCGCGTTTAAGCGCGTTGTTAAAAGTAAAAAAATGCGTGAACTTTCAAAAACTATTGGGTGGATTTTGTTGCCAATTATTCCATTTACCGATTCCGTCATAATCGTCTTCGTTCTCATAAAAAGAGCAGAATAAAGAAGAAAAGTAAATTTATCCGGAGCAGCAATGTTTCAGAGAGCATAAGCTGATTTAAAAGGATTTCGAAACAGCCAGAAAAAACTCTGCTTTAGACTAAGCAAGTTCAAACCGAGAATATGGATTCAAGTTCAATTGATAGTTCAAGTCTTTCTGAGAAAAATTTCACGGAAACGACTCAATATCCTTCTGAGCTGGAGGAAGAAAAAGTTGAGACTTGGCTGGAAAAATGTCTTCCGAAATTGAAGAGAACGACTTCTCGGACTCAAAAATGTCGACTTTTGGAATCTGTTGAGAGAGCTTATTTTGAAGATGATGACAATGCTTTTTGGTGGCAATTCGTAGAATTTAGTCACGACGATTTCAGAATTATAGATAAGGAAAGAAACGTTCTAGAAAGTATCAAGACGACCAAATTTCAAAAAATGATCCTCGAAACTGAAAAATCACTCGTCGGCGAGAGAATCGAAAGATGGGACATCAAGGAAGAATCTGGGGGATGGAAATTGACTGATGATCTAGAAGCAAGATTGATTTCAAAAGGAGGAGAAGCACTTCTTCTCAAAGAGCATTACGATTGTTTCGAAGCTGTTGTGAGGATTCAAGTTTTTGACCCTTTTCTTTTTACAGAAAGTTTTGAAGATAAAGACGTTTTATTTGAAATTCACGTCTCAAAAAGTATTAATTTGTTAAACTTCCGTGTTCTTATATTTTCAAAGATTTTAAGAGAGCGACTGAAGTAAAATCTTCAAACAACGATCAAATTCCGATGCATAAGAACGTTATCTCGAATTTTGTGAATATTGAAATATTTCACTCAAAGGACAAGAAAAAAGAAGATTGCTTAGGATGGATAACAATTATGGAGAAATGCGATGCAAATTTGAGAACGTTACTGAAGGAAGAAAAGCTTGATCTTAAAGAGAGAAAGAAAATCGCCAATGAAATTTTGGATGGATTTATTTATCTGTGGCAGAAATGCGGAATCGCGCATAAAGATCGAAAGCTGGAAAACTTTGTCTTTGCTGATGGAGTCGCAAAGATAATTGACTTTGGGCTAGTAGAGGCAAAGATTGGAAGAAATGGGTACAGAAAAATGGGATACACAAGAAGAGGGTCCAAATACAAAGATTTTAATTCTCTTGGTAAGGACTATTTCGTTATTTTTGGAAAAAAACTATTTATCTTAAATTGAAAGCTGCTGGATCACCAGGATTTACGGAACACTTTCAAATTGCAAATGGAGAAGGTTATGATGCTGATAATCATTTTTTCTTTCTATTCTGCGACTGGAAAACTGCCTGGGCCCTTTTATATCGACCAATAAATGATGATGAGACAAAAGAGATTGATCAATTAATCGAGGTATAGATATTTTGTCAAAATTATTAAATCGATCTTTGGATGAGAGGCAATTTAATGAGGCAAAACCTGTAATCTTAAAGGCTTTAAAAGCTAAGATCTTTTCATACTTGAGGAGTATTTGAATTTTAAGAACTGTGGTGCATCGGAAATGAAACACTTGGACACTCAAAGTAATGATTCTCTTCGAAATTTCTTCAACAAAGTCGAAAAACTTATCTCGATTGAAAACACCTCGTCATTTTTCTGCCTCGATGATGAAAATTTGACTGAGTCGTGCAGAATGTCAAGTTTGAGGCAAAACGCTACTAAATGCGTCCAGCAAGAAATGCAAAATTTAACTATAAATGTATTCGATCAAAAAAGCAGTCAGCTTTGTGTTCCCATTTCCGTGACGACGCTTCTTCGACACGCGATGAAGAATGACCTTCGCTACGAAGATCAGTTTAATGACTTTACTTTTGAAGCGATTCTTTCGACTTTGACAATGATTATTTTCCCTCGAAGCATGGCTGGGCTCAATTTAAATCCGAACGAGAAAGAAAAAGAGTTTCAGAAAAATGAAGTCGAGATTCTTCTTCAACGACTTTGCCAGAACACTTATCTTATGACCTCTGGTTGGAATATTATCAGTCAAATGAGCCCAAAAGACAAAAGACCCATCAGTTCATCCTGCCATTACAATTCAGGTAAACAAATATCACAAACTTAGATATATTTGATTTTTAACCCATTGAAGTAAATCTCAACGAAAAATTCATTTTCACTCGACCATTAACTGTAACCGGCGCTTACTTATATCCTTCCGGTGAAATTCTCTTCCACCAAATGACCCTAGACAGAATTGAAAACGACGAGTACATGCTTCAGAACAACGATTTCAAGGAACACTCTCCAGGTTAATATTTTTTTCTTCAATCTGATCAAATATTTTAAAGTTCTTCGAATTCCCCTCAAGAACCCATATTATGCCGCTTATGAGTATTTCTGTGATATCTATTTCAAAACCCAATGCAATTTATACGAAGACGATGAAATCAAGCTACAAATCGTGAATGATGAATACGGAAACATGGATGAGAATACTTGGTATCTTCTTCCTGAAGCATACACCCTCGAACTCATCCCAACTTTTCCCATTGAGGATGTTATTAAAGTCAAAAGCAATGCAAAAGATCTCGCCGATAATTTGAAAGCGGTAAGAAATTGGATAAGAAAATATTTTCATCAAGAATCACAAACAAAGTTTCATGTACTTAGATGGGATTCGAAAATCAAGCAATTTGTGATGCGGTCTCCTGTTGCAAGGGGGATATTGTCAACGCAGTCGACTTGCTGATGGCAGCCACGATAAATGGCGAAAATAAGAATTCGATTTTGTAAAACTTAAAAAATTCGTATCAGTTTATGCTCCTTATATGCTTGTCTCGACACCAAAAAAATCACTAATTGGAAATAACACTCAAATTTTTAATGGGCGAAAAAGTTGTCACTGTTCAATTTCAGAAATTAGGTTGTCAAGGCCGGTTCTCCACGAATCATCTTTTTCTTCTTCCGATTCGAACTTTTTTGATTTGGCAAAGTCAATAAGCTTGAGCCTCAGGGTTTGAGAATCAGCAATGAAAAGTAAGCTGCAACCAATAAGCTAAAAATTCCAGTCAAAATTTTAAATTCTATATTCTTTTTCACCTGGTGATTTTTGAGATATGAAGAATCTGTAACTGCTTGTCTCAAATTTTTGAGCTTTTCAAGAACCTCGCTTTTTTCCAGCTTGTTTCCATCGACGAATTTTCCAAAATTTTCAAGCGCCGAATCTTTCGACATTCGCTGAAGCTCAATTTTCTCCGGTTTCTGAAAGGTTGATTCGACGTCTTTTGAAAAAGAAATTCCCTCGATTCTGAAGCCGTACATCGATGTTGTTGACAGATCATCGCGGAATTGAAGGTAGCGGGATTTTGTCACAGTGCCTGAGGAGAGCTCTTCGGGAGTGAGGGAGGTAGGGTCGAGTTTTTGCATTTTGGAAAAGAGATCTGCTCGCTCGGCGTTGTTTTTTGGATCATGGATGAAGGTCTTCTTCCCGAGCTAAAAAAATGATGACTTCATTTCAATCAGGGTCATCAAATACAGTAAAAAATTATTCTTTTGATCTACCTTAATGTCCATTACAGAAGGAGATTGGCAATCCTCCGTGAGATTTTCTAGCTCCAGATACTTCGATCCCGAAATTTCCCTTATTCCGTAAAACTCCGCTGTGTAAGGTCGAAGAGGATCATCTGACGGCAAATTTGACAAAAACTCTGGCTCGTTTGAGTTTTCTTCGTGAAAGATCTGAATTGTCAAGAATTCGTTTCGATCAAACTTTACCTTCAAAAGATGGCCATTTTTTGCTTTCAAAATTCCTCCAGAGTGACCAGCAGCTCCGGCAAAGCTTTCAAGATCGCTCATCCTTAATTTTTAATTGAATTTTATACCTTTTTTTTTTCTCGTTACTTGAAAAATAATCCTCTCTTTTTCGCTTTCTTTGAGTCTACTAATGAAAAACAAGCAATAAATGGCTCGAAATTTACGAGTTCTTTTTATTAGGTCTTTTTTCTTGACTCCGAATGTCGTTAATGACCTTTCGTCGTTTTTTTCTTTAATTAATTTTTGCTGAAAATCACCTGGTTCTGATTTTTCGCTTTTTAAAAATCGTTTCTTTCGCCCCGTCAATTTTTATTTTCCTCTTTCGATAGGTCGACGAGTCCTGTCTCATATCTTTCAGCTTTGTCTTATCAGATGCTCCTTTCATTCTCAAGAAAAGGATGCAGAAAGAAAAGATAGAAAATTGCTTGTCTTGTGCAAAATTTGCTGTACGTACTAGATAGGGAACGTGACTGTTTGCAGAGGGACCTCATAATATCCGTTGCCGTCACAAATGTCTAATAAAATGCCGCACTGACGTTTTATTCACTTCGGTAACTTTTCAGTCATAAAAACATGCAAAAACGCTCGATCATCAAGCGCTCCTTATTTTCGAAAAAAAAGAAACATTTTTAAGATGAAAAATACTTACGAGTTGGCTTTGATCTTCGTTTTTTTTCTCTCTTTTGACGTAAAAAAATCTCTGATTCCCAATTATCGATTAATAAAAAAATGATGCGTTGATACTCAAATCAAAAGCGAAAAAGCGGGAGAGCACGCCTGGGCAGGGCTCTTAATTTGAGGCAAAAATCAAAAGTCCGGTCTGTCCAGGTCCGGGCACTTGGCCGAAATTTACAAGTCTGGTCTGTCCAGGTACGAATTGGAAAACCCGGACTTTAAGTCTGGTCTAGTCTGGGAAAAGTCCGAAAAAGTCTGGTCCGAGAAAAAAGACGAAAAATCCGGTCTGGTCTGGTCTAGTCCGAAAAAATCCGAAAATTTTTCGTATAAAATACAACAAAAACTCGATTTTTTCTTCGAAAATTTTTCGAATTGAAAAACTTAGGTATTATTTTCGAAATAAATTCGAATTAGAAAAATCGTAACTTACTCATCAGCAGAGTTGCAAATTTTCGATAGTTTTTTCTAAGCTGAGCTAGCTGAGCTGAGGTCGAAATTGAGCTGAGCTGAGCTGAATTTTTTCAAAAAAATTGCTGAGCTGAGAAAGCTGAATTTTATTTAGTGGTTCGATCTTGGTCAGCTCAGTAGACTGAGCTGAGCTGGCTCTTTTCGAAAAACTATTGAGCTGAGCTGAGCTGAGCCGACCCTAACCTCAAAATTGCTGAGCTAGCTCACAAAATTTGCAACTCTGCTCATCAGAAATTTAACAACGAAGATTCAAGATTTGGTTCTAGAGAAAAATGAGTTTTTCTTAGAAAAATGAAGACTTTTCGGACTTTTTCGTACTTAACTGGTCTGAAAATAAGTCTCTAAGTAGTCTGGAAGTGGTTTAGTCTTCTCGGACTTTCTCGGACTTCTCGGACTTTTTCGGACTAAGTCCGGGGACAAAGCCAAGTCTGGTCCGGTCTAGTCCGAAAATTTTCTCAGCCAAAAATCAGAAGTCTGGTCCGTCCGGCCGGACTAGACCGGACGGACTTCGGACTAAGTCCGAGCCCGGACTAGTCCATTTAGGGCCCTGCGCCTGGGAAAAGGCGATGACTCATCCCTTGAATATCGACCAGGCAAAGTAATTGTTCAACTTGAACTTGGGCCTTGACTTTTTAACTTACCGATTTTTTTTTCGGCTTTTTTCGCTTTTTTTCTTTCTCTCTTTTTTTTTTCGCTGAAAGTTGAGCGCAAAAAAGTGCACTGGTCAAACACTTAAAAATTAACGAAGATTAAGGCTCAGCGGTTAATAATAGCGGCCGTCTTGAGATCCCGCTTCAGGCGAGCTTTAGTGTCTGTCTTTTATCATGATCTTGGCAGCTTTGACAACAACGAGGAAAGATCGTTTCAGCCGGCACAGAAAGTTGAGATTTGCAAGTTTGAATCGCAAATTCTCTAAAAATGATAGTTGTTGTTAGTAAAATTACTCGAAAGAAAATTAGTTCAAAATGTCTTATTTTAATAATACCGATGGATCGAGCAACGATCCTTGGGGGTCATACGGAAATGACACCTCTTATTCATTCGGAGATCAATCGACTCCAGCTTATCCGACTCAAGATAATACCGCACCATCATTTACCCCAGCACCTGCTCCGACTTTTTCTGCAATGAATTCGACTCCACAGAGTACTGATACTCAATTTGCTTCTTCTTTTGCTCAAGCAGCGCCAATGGCACAAAACACAGGTAAAGATGATTACAGTTTTTTTCCTCTTTTATGCACCCCAATTTTGTGGACATTTTCTTTATTTTAAGGGTTTTTAAGGGACACTTTTGTATGGATAATATTCCACTTTTGTGGACATTTATCCAGCCGAGTAAATTTAAGAGGAAGAGAAACTGTGTAAATTGACCAAAAATGGTAAAACAGGCAAAAAAAAAGTCGTTTCGATGATAAAATTTGCCATTTTTCGAAGAAAAAATTAGCGTAAAAAATTTTAAGGCCCTACGGCGTGACATTTTTTGAAGACTCTTGCCCACTTTTGTGGACATTTTTATGAAAATTTGGGACAAAAAATGTCCACAAAAAAGGAAAATAACTGTATTCTTTTATTGTCGTGGGTAATTAAAGCTTCATTCTAGCTATGCCAGCCCAAGCTCTGCCGATGGAAGCCCCGAATCACAATATTCGCGGATTGGGAGATGGAAAGAACAACGACAATCGATGGAAAATATACCTAACTCTTTGCAATCTCGTTATCTTAGTGTTCTTTATCTTGCCGACTGTGATAATGGATGGAAAGAATCACCAAGAAACGACCACATCTGGAACAACAACTACTTCAACTCCGAATGCCGGAATTGTTTTTTGCGGCTCGAGTCCTAGATTGGGTTTGGAAGATGATTTTCGTTTTAATTTTCATAGAGCTCAATTTTCGGTCCTCCAAAAAGTCAGTCCTGCGCCAATATCATTGCTCCTACAACAACCTCTTTTGCGACTACTTTTTCAAATCGCGGTTCAATCGATGGCTCGTACGCAAATTTTGACGATTACGACGCCGATGCAAAAGAATATTCGGTTTCTTCCTCGGGCAACGCTATGTTAGTAGACTAAATTTTTATCGAGCAAATTAATATGTTTTCAGATCTTTGTATTATGGAATCAGTGGCTACGGAACTGGTGGCTACGCTCCGAACACCGAGAAGAGCAATCGGTTTACTTCGACTTCTGATGGAATCACATTCGACTTTGCCTTCTTTCAAGTCGATACTGGCGGCGACTTCTTGGTCTTCCGAACACAAGATGGCCAAAAGTATTTTTTCACAGGCGACTTGACGGTAAATCAGGACCTTTTTCTAGAGAGAAAAAATTTTGAATTCAGGGAACTCGATTTTCGTTTTCTTCATCATACGTCGATGTTCATTTCACGACCGATGGAAACGATCAAGAGGTTGGATTTGATGTTCAAATCATTAATGGATATCAAGCGAATAACGACATATCAAATCTTCAAGTTTAAAAATGCAAGAATACTTTTTCTGATCAAGAAAATGGGGAGGTGTATGGAACCGACAAAAATTTCGACAAATTTCGCGTGGTAATTTTCAACCAATCAGAAACCTGGATTCGGCTCATCGGCTAATCAGCAGCCGAGAAGCCGCCCACGCAAAATTTGTCGAAATTTTTTGTCGCTCCCAGACACCATCCCAAGAAAATGAGTCATATGTACAAATAGTATAATTATCAAGCTGAAAGAAATTTACAATAAAAATAAGGCAGTGATAAAAACCACAATTGTGGAAAAAAAATTTCTTGCAGAATTGAAGCCGATTTCAATCAGCATTTCTTCGAATCGCTCATTCGATTTCGGCACAGCGAGATTGCAGATTTCCCCCTCGCAGCATTCTTTGCAGGTCTGAAAAAAGGAGCTTTGAGTTTTGGAATTTATCTGTTCTGTCAAAGGCCCGTCAAGTGTGGAGCAGGTGAACGTGTCAGCCGGGGCAGTGAGCGATTAGGTTGAGAAATTTGAGCGCGCACTTTGGAACACTTGTTTCTTTGAAAGTTGATACCTTTTTACATGATTACCGACTTGTTTGCGACTTGATGGATGGTGATTTGGGCAAATGGGGAGCAAGAAAGATTGACAGAGCAGAAAATAAATGAAGATTGTCAACAAAAAAATATTATAATTTTTTGATTAATTATTCAATAAATTATTAAGATTTTTAAGTTTATATTGAATAAATTATTTTAAAATAAAATATATAATCACCATTAAATATTTTTTGTTTCTTAAAATTACGAATCTCTTATTCTTAAAATTTTAATAAATTTATATATTAAAAAAATATTGAGCCGTTCCGTTGACCACTTCTTATTATTAGGATTTATTAAAAAAATGTGAATAATTAAAACTCACAGCTCTATTTTTTTATCTTATCCTCGAATTTTCGAAATTTCCTCTTTTTTTTTTTAATTGGTAGCCTAAATTGACAGGGTGCTCGCGTTTAGCCGCTGCTTCTGACAGCTCCACCTGGCTTGTTGAAAATTTTGACAAATTTGGACAGGCGCACTTTTCGAGAGGAAAAAAATTTTCCCGAAACATCCGAGCTGATCACTCAAGTACTCAACGAAAAAAATCAGAGCTCAATTGGATCATTTTCGTCTTGTTTCGCCGCGAAATCGGAGCCGCGGCCCGGTGGCCAGATAGTTTTGGAAATTCCCTTATTATAGTGTCGAGTTTCACAAAAGCGCGTTTTTGAAAGCGAAAAGTACCGGAAAAAATACGACTGAAGATTAAAAAAATTTTAGCGATTGTTGGCGAGGGTCCAAATTGTAGTTTTGTAGTAGGAAATGTGTATTGAAATGTCAAGGTCTTTATACCCCCGATGAGCGAAAGCAGTAAATATTTAGCAGCTCGGAGATTTTAATGACCAAAAAGGGGATCAAACGGAGAACGTTTTAAGGGTCATTTGAAATCGTCAAAGAAAGGGGGGGATTTTAAATGTTGATTTTCGGGGGAAAAACGAGAAAAAGAGGTGATTTTCTGGATCAGGGTTTTGATTGGTCGGTAGGCCAAATACAGCAATCTTATTGGTAATTCAAAAATTCACTTCATTTTCCCCGAAATAGGGCACAAACCAAGAAAAAAGAAGCATTTTTGACAGACCAATAAGATTGCTGTATTTGGCCTACCGACCAATCAAATTCCAGATCCAGAAAATCATTTTATTTTTTTCGATTCTGCCCCGAAGAAAGGGGGGATTTCATGTTGTTGATTTTCGAGGCGAAAATCTGTTTTTTTTGTACTTACAGTGAGTCCAGTGATGGGATCAGTGTGGCATCCTAGCTGCTCCTGGTGGCACTTGTTTCGTGTCATGCAGCTCTTGCGGACTCTAATCGAATCTGTTTCTCCCGAAAAGACATGTTCGGTAAAGCAGAACTCCGTCTCTGAATTTTGACATTGAAATTCGAAAAGAAAGAAAAGAGCCTGTTTATAGCGAAAACGAAAATGGACACCCAGCTGATGAGCACAAGCAATGAAAAGTGGCAATTTCCATTTTCTCACGCCGCAAAGAGAAAACTGCCCCGGCGCGTTTATTTTCAGAATTTTGTTTTGGGAGTCAATATCAGTTTTTTTGTGAATTATACGGAGCTCGGCGCCAGTAGAAAACCTGAGTCAGGGTTCTAAGTTTACCTGAGTCAGGGTTCCGAGTAAAAACCTGAGTCAGGGTTTTGGGTCGAAAACCTGAGTCAGGGTTTAAGTCGAAAACCTGAGTCAGGGTTCTGATTGAAAACCTGAGTTAGGGTTTTAGGTCGAAAACCTGAGTCAGGGTTCGAAAAAGCCGAATTTTCCGATTTTCGAACCCTGACTCAGGTTTTCCACATTCCGATACAATTAAAAAGCCCATTTTTTCACCCCCTAAGAATGACTCGAAAAGCCGATAATGGGAAAATCTCGGTGGCACTCGAGCTGACTCAAGGATTTTTCAGATGAATGACGGCCGCTTCCGAGAGCGCTCAATCAAAAATTCTCTAATTTTTGAATGAAATTTGATCGAGTGAGCATTACCTGCTGGACAAAAGATGTCAGGAGCGTGATTGTTGCATTCGTAGTTGTCCACTGCGTTTTCACAGGTGAAACATCTGAAGGCGTCGGCGTATGGGAGGACTAAAATGGAGAGTTAAGGGGGTAACCAATGATATTCTTCGATGGTTACTTCCAATTGTTTCTTAGGGTCTATCTCCTTAAAATTTTCAATAAAAACATTTCTTGAATTTCCGGTCAAATAAAAAAAATTGACAAAACAGATCAATCCCCAGCTGAATTGGACGGAATCTCTCACGTGATTCGAGCCCTAATCCACAAATATGGCCGACGGCCGCAGCGGGTACCCAAATTTTATGACCTCTAATAGCAAATATGATGAGCGCGAATTTTTGACACTCGATCGGAAGTCGACCAATTTGGGTTAGATTTTTGGATGTTTCCGGAATTCAGATTTTTTAAAGAAAAAAAAAATTCTCATTTGTCAAATTTCCGCTGATTCGACAAAAAAGTGGGCAGGTGTCGCCCAGACTTGGACAAAGCAGGAACGCTTCCGGAACTCCACTCGGCTTTGATCTATCTGCCCACGTGACACATTGTTTGCTGGATCAAATCAGAAAAAGAAAAGAAGATGAAACTTGCAAATCTGACAGGTAAGCCTTCCTGGGCCATTTGTTGACGATTAACACAAATAAACAATTCGAAAAGTAAAATGATGGTTCTGTTTAGGATTTCCGGATTTTTGAATGAATTTATTTTGCGCATAAATAATGAGAAAATATTTTTCATTCCAAATTGAAAACTCAGGGCTTCAAGAAAGCTCGAAAACCTGAGTCAGGGTCCTATGCTCTTAATTCATGATCACTCAGGACCCTGACTCAGGTTTTCCACACAGGTTTCCGCTCTTTTAAGCTGTGGACTAAAGTTGTGACACCCTTAAAATTAAAGATTTTCTTACCTCTCTTGTAAATATGAACAATATCAGCTTCAGTAAAATCTCTAGAAAACACGATTCCCAATAAAACAGCAATAATCTTCATTTTCCCGAAATCTCTTCAAACAAAAACTCAAGTCAGCAATTTTTCTCTTGTTGATTTTAACTCAGAAACTGTGAAAAAATATGTAAATTTTGAGAATAAGGTGCGATCCTCGCTCTTTTTGATTTATTTCGCGGCGGAGGAGCGCGCGCCGCGAAATTCGCGCTCCAGAGCGCCACGATCATTTTTTGGTGCTTTGGGATCATCAATCAATTGATTTTCGTGTGGTTTTGAGGGGAAATGAGAAATTGAAGATTGTTAATTTTAAAATGAAATCAATAATCAGTTCCGGATGGGAATTGTTTATTGCGCATCAGGAATTTCTTCATCTTTCTTGAGAATTTTTGCTTAGGGCTCTTAGCATAGGGTAAGGATTGTCGGGGCGAAAATAAGGGGTGGTGTAAGGAACCGACATAAAAATTTCGACAAATTTTGCTTAGGTTTTTTCTCAGCTCCGTACTGGCCGGTTCGCCGAATCTTTGCTTCTGATTGGTTGAAAATTTCCAGGAAAATTTATCGAAAAATAGGGGTTTCAGCTCAACTTTTCGTTTTTTCTTCCAAAAATTCGGATTTTTGAACAAAACTTGAATCAAAAAAATCAAAAATCTGTGAAAAAGGCCATGAAAATTGTTTGACGAATTTGTTAAAATAGGGATTCCCTATTAGTAGGGTCCGCACGCAAAAAAGGGTCGGATCAGTGCGCTCAATTTTTTCAAAAAACGGCTTGGATAGTATGAAAGAGCAACTCAAACTGAATATTTTTCATATTGAAAGTTTTTCACCGCCACTGACTTTTCTGCCGGAAATGGTCAGGTTTAACACCGGAAATCGGTACTTTTTCACGTTTCTGGCCGGCTCACCTTGATCTCATCGTGATAAGATATTGATAAGGGGCTCAAAAGAAAGCTCGTCGTCTGAGCTTTCTATTGGTACCAAAAAAAAGTAGTCACTTAGTTCAAATTTTTGGCGCTAGAAGCGATTGAAGGTGCTCAGGGTGCTCAAAAATTGCTTAAAATCACCGGAACTAGCCGGTTTCGGTCAAAAACCTCATGTAACCCCTTACATATGAATATCTTTCGATAGGACTCTTTTCTCTTGACAAAATATTGACCGGTTAAGAGCTCAACCAACCGGTTCTCAGGCCAAAACCAGCCGGTTTCTCTCCAAAACCACGTGTTTTCTATTACATATGGATATCTATCGAAAGGTTTTTCTTTTTTGAGTACAAATTGACCGGTTCAAAGCCGGCTAAAAGGTCAACTTTGGTCAAGTTCGGCCGGAGGACCTCCCTGGTGGAAGACCATCCGCTGGAAGACCAGTATTTAAAATTTTTAATATATGGCTATGCTCGGTCAATATATGGCCACGTATGGTAAACGTTGGTCAAGTTTGGCCGGAGGACCCTCGGAGGACCTTTCTGGTGGGAGAACATCAGCTGGAAGACCAAAATTAAAAAATGAAATAAAATGCCTTGGTGGGCTAAGAATAAACACTTTCGGCAAACTTTGGTCACTTTTTGCCGGTAGACCCCCGGAGGACCCCTTCTAACGGAGAACAATCAACTGGAAGATCATTAAATAAAAAATTAAAATCAATCACAGTCGACTTAGTGATTATAGGGGCATCGCCGACCAAAAGCTATGTGGCCACATAATTCAGTGAGTGACAAAGAAAAGCCGTCAAAAAGAGAAGGCAACGCCCGTTTATTCGAACCGAGATAAGGCCAAGCCTGTTTATCCTTTTGAATAAGAGTAAGGGCGAAGCCGACCCGAAGGGAGGCCACGCCCGTTCATTCTTTTCAATCAGAATCAGGGCGAAGCCGACCCGAAGGGGAGGCGACGCCCGATCATTCTTTTCAATCAGGGTCAGGGCGAAGCCGACCCGAAGGGGAGGCGACGCCCGTTCATTCTATTCAATCAGAGTCAGGGTGAAGCCGACCCGAAGGGGAGGCAACGCTCGCTCATTCTATTCAATCAGAGTCAGCGCGAAGCCGACCCGAAGGGGAGGCCACGCCCGTTCATTCTTTTCAATCAGAGCTAGGGCGAAGCCGACCCGAAGGGGAGGCCACGCCCGTTCATTCTTTTCAATCAGAGCTAGGGCGAAGCCGACCCGAAGGGAGGCCACGCCCGTTCATTCTTTCAATCAGAGCTAGGGCGAAGCCGACCCGAAGGGGAGGCAACGACCGTTCATCCTTTCAATCAGAGTTAGGGCGGAGCCGACGCGAAAGGAGGCCACGTCCGTTCATTCTATTCAATCAGGGTCAGGGCGAAGCCGACCCGAAGGGGGGCCACGCCCGTTCATTCTTTTTAATCAGAGTCAGGGCGAAGCCGACCCGAAGTGGAGGCCACGCCCGTTCATTCTTT
Source organism: Oikopleura dioica (assembly GCF_907165135.1). Taxonomy (NCBI): domain Eukaryota; kingdom Metazoa; phylum Chordata; class Appendicularia; order Copelata; family Oikopleuridae; genus Oikopleura; species Oikopleura dioica. Next base: position 836,768 of record NC_137291.1, read on the forward strand.
CAATCAGTGTAAGGGCGAAGCCGATCCGAAGAGGAACCACGCATGTTCATTCTTTTCAATCAGGGTCAAGGCGGAGCCGACCCGAAGGGGAGGCCACGCTTGTTCATTCTTTTCAATCAGGGTCAGGGCGGAGCGGACCCGAAAGGGAGGCCACGCGCGTTCATTCTTTTCAATCAGAGCTAGGGCGAAGCCGACCCGAAGGGGAGGCAACGACCGTTCATCCTTTTCAATCAGAGTTAGGGCGGAGCCGACGCGAAAGGGAGGCCACGTCCGTTCATTCTATTCAATCAGGGTCAGGGCGAAGCCGACCCGAAGGGGGGCCACGCCCGTTCATTCTTTTTAATCAGAGTCAGGGCGAAGCCGACCCGAAGTGGAGGCCACGCCCGTTCATTCTTTTCAATCAGTGTAAGGGCGAAGCCGATCCGAAGAGGAACCACGCATGTTCATTCTTTTCAATCAGGGTCAAGGCGGAGCCGACCCGAAGGGGAGGCCACGCTTGTTCATTCTTTTCAATCAGGGTCAGGGCGGAGCGGACCCGAAAGGGAGGCCACGCGCGTTCATTCTATTCAATCAGAGTCAGGGCGAAGCCGACCCGAAGGGGAACCACGCCCGTTCGTTCTTTTCAATCAGAGCTAGGGCGAAGCCGACCCGAAGGGGAGGCAACGACCGTTCATTCTTTTCAATCAGGGTAAGAGCGAAGCCGACCCGAAGGGGAGGCCACGCCTGTTCATTCCATTCAATCAGAAGCAGGGCCTTGTATCAAATTTGTGGACATTTTTCAGATAACGAGGGGACAAAAAATATCCACAGAATCCGTCAACAACTGTTTTAAGAGAACCCTAGCCCTTATTTTGACTTTATTTAATGAACGAAAATGCAACCTCTTACAGATTAAGTTTTAACGACGGTTTTTTCGAGATATAAAAGTTTTCGATTTTACTCTGATTGTGAAGAATGATTTGGCGTGGCCTCCCCTTCGGGTCGGCTTCGCCCTGACACTGATTGAAAAGAATGAACGGGCGTGGCCTCCTTCGGGTCGGCTTCGCCCTGACTCTGATTGAAAAGAATGAAGGGGCGTGGCCCCTCCTTCGGGTCGGTTCCGCCCTGACCCTGATTGAATAGGATAAATGCGCGTGGCCTCCCCTTCAGGTCGGCTTCGCGCTGACTCTGATTGATTAGAATAAGCGAGCGTTGCCTCCCCTTTGGGTCGGCTTCGCCCTGACCCTGATTGAATAGAATGAACGGGCGTTGCCTTCCCTTCGGGTCGGCTTCGCCCTGACTCTGATTGAATAGAATGAATGGGCGTGGCCTCCCCTTCGGGTCAGCTTTGCCTTGCTTTTGATTGAAAAGAATGAGCGAGCGTGGCCTCCCCTTCGGGTCAGCTTCGCCCTGACTCTGATTGAAAAGAATGAACGGGCGTGGCCCCCCCTTCGGGTCGGCTTCGCCCTGGCACTGATTGAAAAGAATGAACGGGCGTGGCCTCCCCTTCGGGTCGGCTTCGCGCTGACTCTGATTGAATAGAATGAGCGAGCGTTGCCTCCCCTTCGGGTCGGCTTCACCCTGACTCTGATTGAAAAGAATGATCGGGCGTCGCCTCCCCTTCGGGTCGGCTTCGCCCTGACCCTGATTGAATAGAATGAACGGGCGTGGCCTTCCCTTCGGGTCGGCTTCGCTTGACTCTGATTGAATAAAATGAATCGGTGTGGCCTCCCCTTCGGGTCAGCTTCGCCCTGACTCTGATTGAAAAGAATGAACGGGATCGGCCTCCCCTTCGGGTCAGCTTCGCCCTGGCACTGATTGAATAGAATGAACGGACGTGGCCTCCCTTTCGGGTCGGCTCCGCCCTAACCCTGATTGAAAAGGATGAACGGTCGTTGCCTCCCCTTCGGGTCGGCTTCGCCCTAGCTCTGATTGAAAAGAATGAACGGGCGTGGCCTCCCTTCGGGTCGGCTTCGCCCTAGCTCTGATTGAAGAGAATGAACGGGCTTGGCCTCCCCTTCGGGTCGGCTTCGCGCTGACTCTGATTGAATAGAATGAGCGAGCGTTGCCTCCCCTTCGGGTCGGCTTCACCCTGACTCTGATTGAATAGAATGAACGGGCGTCGCCTCCCCTTCGGGTCGGCTTCGCCCTGACCCTGATTGAAAAGAATGATCGGGCGTCGCCTCCCCTTCGGGTCGGCTTCGCCCTGATTCTGATTGAATAGAATGAACGGGCGTCGCCTCCCCTTCGGGTCGGCTTCGCCCTGACCCTGATTGAATAGAATGAACGGACGTGGCCTCCCTTTCGCGTCGGCTCCGCCCTAACTCTGATTGAAAAGGATGAACGGTCGTTGCCTCCCCTTCGGGTCGGCTTCGCCCTAGCTCTGATTGAAAAGAATGAACGGGCGTGGCCTCCCCTTCGGGTCGGCTTCGCCCTAGCTCTGATTGAAAAGAATGAACGGGCGTGGCCTCCCCTTCGGGTCGGCTTCGCCCTAGCTCTGATTGAAAAGAATGAACGGGCGTGGCCTCCCCTTCGGGTCGGCTTCGCGCTGACTCTGATTGAATAGAATGAGCGAGCGTTGCCTCCCCTTCGGGTCGGCTTCACCCTGACTCTGATTGAATAGAATGAACGGGCGTCGCCTCCCCTTCGGGTCGGCTTCGCCCTGACCCTGATTGAAAAGAATGATCGGGCGTCGCCTCCCCTTCGGGTCGGCTTCGCCCTGATTCTGATTGAAAAGAATGAACGGGCGTGGCCTCCCCTTCGGGTCGGCTTCGCCCTTACTCTTATTCAAAAGGATAAACAGGCTTGGCCTTATCTCGGTTCGAATAAACGGGCGTTGCCTTCTCTTTTTGACGGCTTTTCTTTGTCACTCACTGAATTATGTGGCCACATAGCTTTTGGTCGGCGATGCCCCTATAATCACTAAGTCGACTGTGATTGATTTTAATTTTTTATTTAATGATCTTCCAGTTGATTGTTCTCCGTTAGAAGGGGTCCTCCGGGGGTCTACCGGCAAAAAGTGACCAAAGTTTGCCGAAAGTGTTTATTCTTAGCCCACCAAGGCATTTTATTTCATTTTTTAATTTTGGTCTTCCAGCTGATGTTCTCCCACCAGAAAGGTCCTCCGAGGGTCCTCCGGCCAAACTTGACCAACGTTTACCATACGTGGCCATATATTGACCGAGCATAGCCATATATTAAAAATTTTAAATACTGGTCTTCCAGCGGATGGTCTTCCACCAGGGAGGTCCTCCGGCCGAACTTGACCAAAGTTGACCTTTTAGCCGGCTTTGAACCGGTCAATTTGTACTCAAAAAAGAAAAACCTTTCGATAGATATCCATATGTAATAGAAAACACGTGGTTTTGGAGAGAAACCGGCTGGTTTTGGCCTGAGAACCGGTTGGTTGAGCTCTTAACCGGTCAATATTTTGTCAAGAGAAAAGAGTCCTATCGAAAGATATTCATATGTAAGGGGTTACATGAGGTTTTTGACCGAAACCGGCTAGTTCCGGTGATTTTAAGCAATTTTTGAGCACCCTGAGCACCTTCAATCGCTTCTAGCGCCAAAAATTTGAACTAAGTGACTACTTTTTTTTGGTACCAATAGAAAGCTCAGACGACGAGCTTTCTTTTGAGCCCCTTATCAATATCTTATCACGATGAGATCAAGGTGAGCCGGCCAGAAACGTGAAAAAGTACCGATTTCCGGTGTTAAACCTGACCATTTCCGGCAGAAAAGTCAGTGGCGGTGAAAAACTTTCAATATGAAAAATATTCAGTTTGAGTTGCTCTTTCATACTATCCAAGCCGTTTTTTGAAAATCAAGAGATTTCAGGTGGTCGATTTTTGCGTGCGGACCCTACCTATTAGGGAACCCCTAAAGAAAGGTTTAAAAATTCGATTTGCAAGAAAAAAAGCAACAGCAAAATCAAAAAAAGTAAAAAGCTCTCCTTTTTCCCAGCAATTACAAAGATAATGAGTAAAAATTATAAGCCCGTTTTTGAGCGATAATTTATCACTCCTCCTGTTTTTGACAATTCAAAAGTGCAACTCATAATTGCCCCGCTTTGAAAACAGAAGCTTATCTCGTGTACTTAGGCCAAAATCACCTTTTTGTCCAAGAGGATTTCCGAGAAACAAGATCTGCTCGAAGTGAATCACGTGATTTTCGCCCGAGATAATTTTCTTGAGAACGAAAATTTGTAAGTTTTATTTGCATTTTGATTTTTGTTCGAGTGGGGTTCCGTTTGAATGGGCAGGAAGATAGGGATATTCAAAGATGAGAAGAGCGGGAAGAAGGGAGAGAGATTCATTTTGAGTGGGTCACGTGAGCCAACTTGAGCCGCTTCAAAAAGCAACGCCGCCGCCTATCACTTACGAGAGCAAATATACACGGACTCAGCGCATTTGGGCGAGAATTGCTTGATTTTGGGTGCTTTCTAGTTGTTCAAAAACAAATAAAATAAAAATCGAAATCGATAAATATATCAAAATATTTTCGAAAAAAAGAGCCTTTGAGACAAAATTTCAACCAATCAGAATCGAGTTTCGCGTCTCATAGCCAATCAAAGACCATCATTTTGGCTTCAAAGTCCACTTTTTTGATATTTTTCTTCAGCCAATCATAAACCTATTTTTTGTAATTTTCACACTCTTTTCAGGAAAAAACCGTGTTGGTCCTTAAAATTCAGAAGTTGTTTAGGCGGCGTCACCTGATCAGAGTCGATATTCACGATAGGGCGCGGATTATTCATTTTGAAAACTTTTCAACTCGCGTCGTATCAGTTGTGTGTGTATAAATTCTCTTATCAGTGCTTTATCGAGGGTGAGCTTTCCCAGCAGGAGATCTTATGTGAGCCGCCGTTTTTTCCGAAGAAATGATCTCTTTATTTCTTCACGAAGATTTTTACAGAAGAAAATGACGCTAACGGCAAGAGCTCTAAAATTTTCAATGAAAAAAGAAAGAATTTTAAGGGCGTCGACCTGATAATCGTCCAAAAGCGAATTTCCAGGAGAATATTATCAGGACGATTTCAATTAGTCTTTTTGTTGGTTTTGTTAATTTTTTCCACATTTTCAATAATTAAGGGTGTCAACGACGATTTCGTCAAAGTTATGAGACCCTTAATGATCAAAAACCATTTTCTAGGGATCATCATCATAATCGTATATTTGATAGTTTTCTCTTGATCTTGGAGTTTCTCAAACATGGTCCGCAGAATCTTCATCTTGCTCTTCATCTCTTCGCCATTATCTAAAGACTCACTATTGCAGTTCTTCTGAAAACAGTACCTCCAAAATCATCGTCCTTCGACCTCAAATAATTGATCGAATATCCGCCGAAAAAACCAACAAGAAAAGAAGCAATAATCGAAAACACCGCCTAAATCATATTTTCAACCCCTTTACCACCCCCTTCATTTTTACCCAAATAATTGCAGCTTGCAAGCACCCTCTTGATTTTTCATTAACAGCATTGATAGCCAGCGGCCCAATAATGATCCCCGGCGAAATTGCGGCTATCCCAAGAATCGCAAGAAGAAAGAGGGAGAATCTGTAGCAGCAGATGTTTCTACCGAAGCACTTTTGAAATTTGATGAGAGCATGGTCGACTGGGCCGTAGTAATCTTCTTCTGGGATCGGCAACCTGTGTAGAGAACCTGAGTCAGCCTTTGAAGAGCAAAAATGAAAAGCCGCGTAGCGGCTTTTTTAAAAACGAAGCCGCGAAGCGGCTTCGCCAATATTTCAAGATAGATAAGAGTAATTGCGTTTCGAAGCCGCTAAGCGGCTTCTTTTTTAAAAAAGCCGCGGCACGGCTTTTCATTATAGTTCTTCAAAGGCTGACTCAGGTTCTCTACACAGGTTGCGGAGCCCAGGTCTTCCTCTGATACGGAAAGGCGGTCGTTGAGTAGGAGAAGGATTCCGATGTAGATGATGGCGAGGGGGAGGAGAAAAAGGCAAGAAATCAACAAGGAGTACCGGGCAAATTGTTCGATTGTAGCTGTGTCGCTTAAAATTTCTTCAGCTGTTTCGTTGAAACCTGAAAAAAATCCTTCTTTTAAGAAAAAAAAAAGTGAATCAGATAAACCGTTTTGATGAAGAAAGCTTTCGAGATTCTCGACCATTAAATTTTATGTCTCTTTGTAAATTTGTGGTTTGGGCTGGTCCAATTTGCAAAAAGTGACGATTACAGTTTATTTAACTTTCATCAGCGCTTAAAAAATGATGTGCGAACAAGCTGCGCGGAAACGCCTGGGCTTGATTGCGTGCTGCAGTTGTCCCAAAATAGACACTGTAGCTGCTTGTCCCTTGTTTTAACCTAAATCCTTTAAAATATATTTTCCTCCAACTAGAAGCGTAGGAATAGCGGAACTCAGGTCGCATTATCCTTTCAAAAAAGCAAATAAGATCGAGAATGCTCATTGTTACGAATTAATTGTCTCTGGATTAAAGTTCCAAAAGTTTTTCCTTTGGTCGCAGAGATAGGAAATCAGAGATGCGAGCGTTTACTCTGGAATGGCTTTTTGAGAAAATAATTTATATTTGAATTTTTGATAAAGGCCACTAAAAGACTTTCTTCATTACGAGTGCATTTGCGAAATGCACTCTTTGGCCAGGAGACAATCGAGATGATTTATTTTTGTCTCCATACGATCAATTTGATAAAATAGGAAGGGATTGCTTTGGCTTTGAACAAGATACGACGATTTTGGGGGACATCGCAAGATTGTTTGATGTTATTTACGGCCGGGGCTACTACAGGTTTCTTCGTATCGTAAATATGTTAGATCCAATTTTTTTTTCAGGTCTTGGTCTGGTCTGGGAAGATTTTATAGCGCTCTTGACACAGAAGAATTATTCGAACGAACGATCGAGACAGATGTAGGCTTTCCTGAGCATTTAACAAAATACGCAAATTTTCTAGTTCGTTCTTGCTGGATATTACTTGCTGGACGAGTCGACTACATCTTCGATCTTGAACGGATCAGAGGTCGGCTTCGTCTCTTCGCCAATATCATCTGTCGTCAATCTTTTCGATTGGCTCTCTTATGGAATTGTTGCCTTCGAAGCATTTGAGCTAAACTATTATAACGACGAGAAAAATCTTCCTTTGGAAGAACTGGTCACCTCCATGCGCGACTGGTTCATGGGAATCGTCGATTTTCTCAATAGATATTACATCGATCAGATTTCTACGATATCGGCCATTTTTCTAAGCAATTCTTCACCGGACGTTATCGCTTTGAAAATTCTCTTCTTTGAATTGGACTATTTCTTCAACTGGCTTCCATCTATTCTCCTCTACGATTTCACGAGGGTTCAAACTGCTTATTTTGAGCTAGCGAATGAAATCGCTTATCCTCCCCATTCAAACTCCACTTATTTTCATGAAGAATATTGGCCACAATATATCAACAAGATAACAACATTATCTCACAAGCTTTTCAGGTAAATCTTATCATTAATAATTTTAAAGAGATTTTCTATTCAGAGAATTTTTCATGCTGATTCATGAGCCATTCTTACGTTACCATACTTGCCCTGAAACTGATGAAAAATGCTCTTTTATAAGGTAAATTAAAATTATAAATTTAGATTTTTTTTATAAATTTTAGATACTTGGAAGAAAATCTGCAGGGAAATATATTGTACTTATATTTGGATTTTATGGCAAGTTTTGAAGACGGGCTTATCTATGGTATGCATTTCTTGGTATTATTTCTTCATCCTTAAAATTTCAGTTGATAATATTTTCGTCGCTCTTTCAACAATAACATGGCTGGGAAGTTTTGCCGAACGATTTTTCCTCTCGATCGGAGACATCGTTGAAATCATCCTCGAAATCGACGATATTGTCGTCGAGCTGGCTCTAGAATTTGCACGAGCCTTTGGTCAGCTTCTTTCTGATCTGCTTGCTTCGATTCTCTCTTCTGCGGTTTAGACCTTCCTCTCAACGCAAATAAATTTCTTTATCTCTTTTCTTCTGACTTTCTCCTCTTTTGGAATCTCGCCAGGGTTCTAGGTCATCAAGGTTTATGTACTTTTCTGATAAGTGAAAGCTTCGCTCACATTTCGATTTTGGGGTAGAGAAAAATGAAGATACTTATTTTCTACTGTCTGTTTCAGTCAATTTTTTCGAGAAAACATAAACGAAAAAGAGACAAAAACTTTGATATAGCATCATGGGCCGGAAAACAAATGTCAAATACAGGTTTTATCAAACAAAACTTTGTTTTCAACCGTATCCCCGAAATATTCATTCAAAAAGAAACCTTCGGAAAAGCCTCAAAAACGCGGACGATCTGTACATCGAAGAACTTGCCTTCTCCAAATCCAACACCATTATCGACATCTACGAGAGACTCGACAATCTAACCCTCACCTTCGAAAGAGTCTTCACCACAATCGAAGCCGTCGACCAGAAAATCGAAGCCCTAGAAGTAAAAATGGAAAACATGGTCTTCCAGCCAAAGCCAACCCCTCCACCAATCAACTATGCTTATTCTCGAATGCTTGTTATGTCCGCGGATGAGCCGAATTCGAGCTCGGACATGATCAATTTAAAAACGCTGTCAAATGTGAATTTTCAAATTTCGTTCCCGAAATTGCAGTGGCATTGCTTGGAGAACTACTATGGAAACGTCTATTCTATTGGCGGCCGACACACGGAATATGAAATTTACGAGTTAGATGGAAGCTGCCGATTTCAACGAATGGATATTACGCTTCCGAAGGTATTCTTCCTTGATTCCAATTGAATGATTTTCAGGGCTTCATAAATCACCAATGCGCGCTGCATGATAATGTGATGTACGCGTGTCCTGATTGGTCGCGTGGGGACTCTTGCATTGGGATCAAAAGGGATTCTAGTGCTCTAACGGTAATAATTGTATTCAAGCGGTTTTGAACCTGATCAGATTTCTGGCGATTTTCGACTCAAAAAGCCTCGATTTCATGCAGCAGTTGTGAGCAGCTACCGCGGTTTGATGGTCATTGGTGGTAAAAGCTCTTCAACTGAAATTTTAGTGTAAGTTGATTTCAATTTTCTTCCTTCAAAAGCTTTAGAAACGGGAATTTTATCGAGGGCCCAAGGTTGCCGATCCCAATTGGCGATGCTGGAGTCGTTCAAATTCATAAGAATGTTTATGTTCTGGGAGGATTCAATTATTACACAAATCAGGAGCTTTCAAGACAGAGTTTTTTATCGTTTGCCTATCTTTAGATGTTTTTCCACTCGAAAAACTCAAGAAAGCATGCTCATTCTATCGGAAGGCGCACAGTACTGGGCAAAAATTGGAGATATGCCTTCAAGAGCGAAGAATTTTCAAGGTCGGATTTTCAAGACAGAGATCTTCAACATCTTTTTTAGTCATCAGTGCGGTGAAAAACGAAGCCTGGCTAGTTGGAGTGGAAGAAACAAAAATCCTGGCCTTCAGTGGAAATCGAACGGAAATGGACACTGTTGCCAATATCGGTAAAAAGAGCTATGTTTCTTTCGGAAAGATGACTTTTCAGGTCGAAAATCTGGCGTCCAGGTCGCGTTGGTCCACGATGCCATCTGCAAGAATCTCCTCTGAATTTTGAAATAAATCTTATGTCCTCAGAAACTCGACTCATTCCTCAAACAAAAACCATGCCAAATTATTCATCCCTTTTCTGATGAATCAATTCAAGAACTTCAAAGTAAACAATTCTTGACAAAGCGCGTCAAACCCTTTTTTTCTCGTTGAAAATGAGTGAGACCCTAAAAACGCGACTAATCCCAAGAAATTTTCGAAAAAAGAGAAAACGATCGTCCAAAGACGATGTAAACGACGACTCAGTTTTTTGCCTCCGAAAAAGCCTCAAGAATTCCGAATGGGGAAAAATTCTTTCAAAAATCGAAGTCGATGAAGTGAGACTAGCAGATATTTCGAAGCACTGTACTCTGATGCCGCCAAAGTATTATCAAACGATTCTGGATCGAATGATTCGACCGAAATCGGGACATGATGACTTTGAGTCGGAAGATTTTACGATCGAGTTTAATTTTGATTTCTTCGGGCAATCTCAAAACTCAGAAAGCGCTCAATTCTCGACTCCAGAAAAGGGTTTTTATTTAAAAAATTCTTCTGAGGAATCTATGAAAAAACCTAGAAAAAGAATGTTTTCCTCTTTGGCTTTTATCCCAATCGAAGGCTCACGAAGAAATCATCAGTCATCCAGGAAGGGTCTTCATTTCTTATCATCGAAATTACAAATTTTAGCAAAAAAGGGGGTGGTGTCCAGAAACGACAAAAAATCGACAAATTTTCATCCAATCAGAAGCCTTGATTTCGCTTAAGTAGCCAAGTAGCCGCCCACGCAAAATTTGTCGAAATTTTTTGTCGGTTTCTGACCGAATCCCAAAAAATGACCCAAAATTAGCAATTGGCGTTTTTCTTCAAATAAAATGGAATCGAATTCGATACTTTTACTTCACCGACATTCTTTTTCAACTTGTTCTCGCTGTTTCTTGGCTTTACTTCACGAATTTCACGATCGCCAATTTTTCCGACGATCAGCCCTGGCAAAACTTCATCCCCCTCGCTCTCTCGATCTATATTTTTCTGAGAGAAATGCTGGACATGGGAATTTTCGGGCTGAAAAGTTATTTTCTCTCGGTGGAAAATTGGCTTTCTCTGTCTCTGGCGGGGATGGGGATGATTATTTTTTGCGCGAAAAATGGTTTTCTTGAAAATTCGCTGCCAAAAGAGAGGCAGATTTTGATTCTTTCTTCTGGAAATATTCTCGCGTTTTTGGTGGTGATGCTCCACTGCAACAGGCATCCGCTCTTGTCGGTTTACACAACCAGGTTTCTTGAGCTCCCCGCTCTAGAATATAATCGCTTTTCAAGGACTTTTGCGGTGATAGCGGCAAAATATTTCACCGTCCTTCTGTTTTACTTCCCAATTTTTCTGGCTTTTGCGGTCAATTTTCGCGTCCTACTGACTCTTCCAGATGCGTCACTAGAATCTCGAGAGTTTTGGAATTCCTCAATTATTTCAATTTTTCGGACATTCACGATGCTCACCGATCCTGACCCAGGTTACCTATTCGGTGACAACCCGCACTAAAATATTCTTTAGGAGATGTCTTCCCGGAATTCTTGGAAATCAGCTCTTTTTCCATCAGAACTTATGGTTTTCTGATCTACATGACGTTCTATTTCTTCATTTCCGTCGTTTTCATCAATCTTCTCAATGCCTATGCTGTCGCAAATGTCACAAAAATCGAAGGTTGTTCCCCTCCTAAAAGCTCTAGAAAAATTATTCTTCAGCAAAAGCCGAAAATTGGAAACGCGTCTCGAAAATAGAAACCGTCTTGTTTTTCGAGGTCCTTTGGCCAATTTTTCTTTCATAAAATCTTTTAAGCGATGCACCCAAACCGTCCTAAAAGCCTTCGGAAAATTCGGCGAGCGACTTTGGCAGAAATCCTTCGTCTGCTCCAAGCAATCTGATAATACTCGCCAATGCAAGCCAAACAGCTACAGAAAATTTCAAAACGCAAAGATTAAATCGCAGTCATCCGTTCTTCAACTCTTGACCTGGTGTGAGAAGAAAACTCCAGGTTTGGGTTTCCAGGGAGTTGAATGGTAAATGGCTTCAGAAACGACGGCGATTTGTGATTTGCAGACGATGCAAGATGCTAAGGAGCGCCTTATTCGGGAAAATTTCAAGTCGGAATTGACGAATATCAAAAGAATCAAGACGATTTACGACAAACCAACTGGTAAGTCTTCAAAATAAAGAGGAATATTTGGTCAGATTTCTATAGGAATTTTTTGGCCAAAAGTTATTTTCGGAATCCATTGGATTAATTGGTCGGATGTTCTTAAGGAGTCGGTTTCAAGTTTTTCAAAATATATATATAAAAATTAAGAAAGAAACACAGATATGGTGATTATTTCTGTCTTCTAGAAATATAGTCAAAATAAATTTTTTAAGTGGTAATCGAAGGAAAAAACGCTGAAAAGTCCGAAATACCAGCTGGAGTTATCAACGCGAATAGAACCTTCGATAAACGACTGCGGCTGCTTGAAGCCAAACTCGACCATCTTTCCCGACAAATCGGCCGACTGTCAAAATGAAGCTTCTTTTAAATTCGTTATATAAGAAATCAAATTAGTAGGCCACGCCTTTACACTTTGCCTGCATTTATATTTACTCTGACCGTGGCAAAATGCAAACAATCTCTATTACATTATTCAAATAAAAGTTCGCTCTTTTTTGCGTTCCGGTACTGCTCGAAGGTTCCAAAAATCGAAAAAAAAGATGCTGAGAAAATCGCTGGTTTCTTCAATTCGAGCCGGTTCTAGAGCTTTTCGTCAGGAACCCTGGCAGGCGGAGAAATTGACGGATATTGGGACAAGAGGGATTTTTAATGAAGATCATGATATGTTCAGAGAATCTGTTAGAAAATGGTTTCAGGTAAAAAAGAGATCTTTTAATGATTGGCTTATTAATTCAAAAGGATAATGTTCCCCGAGATCTCGAAGAAAAATGGGAAAAGCAAGGCCATGTCGACCGGGATGCCTGGCTCAAAGCCGGTGAAATGGGCCTCCTCGGCGTTGATGCACCAGAAGAAGTCGGCGGCATTGGAGGCGATTTCCTTTCCGCCATGATTGTCAACGAAGAACAAGCTTATCACAACTGCTCTGGCCTTGGCTTTTCTGTGCACAGCGACATCTGCCTTCCTTACATCTACAAATACGGAACTGCCGAGCAGCGAGAGCTGATTCCGTCCTTCGTCAGCGGCGAAAAAATTCTGTGCATCGGGATGACCGAGCCGGGGACTGGATCTGATCTTCAGGGGCTCAAGACAACGGCGATCGCGGACGGAGACGATTACGTAATCAACGGATCGAAGGTCTTTATCAGCAACGGTATCATGGCGGACTACTGTATCTTGGCGGTGGTGACTGATCCAAATGCGAGCAACAAGGCCGGAGCAATGAGCCTCTTTTTGGTCGACACATCGCTTCCAGGAACGCTCAAAAAATGCTCATGATAACTCATGATATCTATTTAAATATGCGCATATTACATCTTTTTGAGAAATTTTGAGCTTGAAAAAGGCTTCAACCGAGGGAAGAACCTGAAAAAGGTCGGAGTCAAAGCCAATGACACCGCAGAACTTTTCTTTGACAACTTGAGAGTTCCCAAATCTGCCGTTCTCGGCGGCCCAGACTGCGTCAACCAGGGTTTTGGATTTCTGATGAACGAGCTTGCACGGTAAAAGATGATTTTTGACTCTTCTTGAAAACATTCAGTGAGCGACTTATGATCGGAGTCCAATGTACTGCTGGCCTTGAGAGCATGTTTGAGCAGACCAGAGCCTATGTGAAGGAGCGAAAGGCTTTTGGAAAAGGTATGTGGGCTTTAAAATGATGGTCACATTGTGTTTTGAAATTTAGAACTGATCAAGCTCCAGACCATCCAACACAGACTTGCCGAAGTCAAAACTGAAGCTGCTTTTTGCCGATCTTTTGTCGATAAGGTCAGTTTTTCCGACTAAGATTTTGAGATTTAGTCAATTTTTTAGGCGATGGAATTGCAGGTCAACGAGGAACTGGACTACACAACTGCTTCTATGGCGAAATACATGTGCTCTGAAAAAGCTCACGTGAACATTTCCAAAATGCTTCAACTCTTCGGCGGCTGGGGATACATGTGGGAGTACCCGATCGCCAGAGCGTATGCGGACTCTAGAGTCGCGATGGTCTACGGAGGAGCGAATGAAATCATGAAAGAGCTCATTGCCCGACCCATTCGATCATGATGATTTATTGTGACATTATTTATTGAAATAAAAGATTTCCAAAACATATTTTTCCTTCATCGGCCGGCAGGAAAAACGCAAGTTGGTACAATTCTAGTAGTCTATTTGGTTTTCACAGGTTTCCCAAGGAAGGTCAAAATTCATTGCTCCTGCCAGAAAATGACTCTAACTGTGACATGGGAATGGTGCGCCCGGGCGGCTTTTTAGAATCTCAGCAGATCATTTTCTCGATTTCACAAGAGAAAAAATCAGATAATGGAAAGTATCAAATTGAAGGATGAAGAGGAAGTGACGTGCATCGTCTGCAAATCTCAAGGTTTTTATAAAAAATTGTCTTCTTTATAAGGAGATCAGTAAAAAAGTTTTATTTTAGGATATCTACGGCAGATCAAAAAAGCTTGTTTTCTTGTTCCAAATGATATCGGCGGGCTCTCAAGCTACGACTATCAAGCAAAAAAGGGTCAACCAAAAAATGGGTTTACAACAAATAGAGTTACTGCTAAGTACCTCGTCACAGGAACTATATTTTGGGTCGCGGTTATGGTAGCGGCAAATTATATCACAAGTGCCATGAATCGATTTGTCCCCGGACACGGATCATTTTGCATCAAAGGTTTTAAACGATGCTCTGTTGAGGAAAACTTCGACTGGTGCGCGAGCCAGCTTTATTATTGCTTTTATGAAGATTTTGGCAATACAACTTTCCAGTTTCAAGAGGCTCCTACGATTCACCAAGAAAAAGTTTCTAGAAATATTGATCGAAGAAATTTTACTGAAAATGAACAAGTCGCCAACAAGGATCAGTGCTTGTATTATTCCAGCATTGAAGTGAAAATGTGCGAGACCCTGTGTGACAGCGAAATTGCCAAGGTTTATGATTGTTATGGCATTTGCATGGCCCTTGGAGCTTCTGTCAAAAAGGAATACTGTCCGTTTGAGAAAAATTGTCCTCATGGTTGCCCCTGCCCATATTATCAATGCGAGGTGAAGAAAAAAAGAGCGCATTTAGAAACGATTCATTTAGACCGGGCTTGCAATAACAGAGCCAATTTTTGTGGAAGAATCAGAATATTATTATGATGATCAATTAGGATATTGGAACTCTCGAAAATTTTATACTTTTCTTCTTGCGTTTCTTGACAGCAACAAAACTTTATCAACAAAGCCGTATCCTCTTAACTTTACGGAACCGGGGTCTGCTTCTTTTTGTTCGGAAACTTACAAATCGCAACATTACATTTTCCACGGATATTCGAAAATTCATTTTGATGAAAACTATACTTTTCTTGGGGAGACCAATCATCTGGAGATTATTCAAATCGACGAAGAAAGAGGTTTTCGAGTTCAAAAAGAATTATTTTTCTGAAATAACGAAAATTAGGTGTTGTTCGCAAAGAGATCGAAGACATGAAAGACAGATTTGAATTCGGAAAGGAAAGACCATCAGTTTGCGGTTCAGGATTTTTCGCAAGACGAGATGGGAAAGATGAAGATCGAATATTTTTATGCGCGCCGGCTACTGATCAAGCATCGTGTTATTTCTTTACTCCAGAAGATTTTACACTTCAGAAGCTTCGAGAACTAAAGCCGTTTCCATATTTTACAGTTTGGTGGCAAGCAGACCCATATTTTACTTATCGAAAAGATGGCTATTTTACGATTTTTTCGTGCAATGTTGACAGTCAAAGGTTTTCTGTTATTTATTCTGACAAAATTCAATTATTCGAATAATAGATGCAAAACAGACTCTTTCATGGGTCATCGCCATGGTTGGAAATCAGAGTTTTTCTCAACAAAAGGTTTATCCCTCGCTAAGCTTAGCTCAGCTCCGTGATTTTTGAAAATGATCTGATCTGCTCAGCTCAGCTCAGTTCAGACAACTTTCACTCAGCTCAGCTTAGCTCAGCTCAATGACTTTAACACAATTTTACTACTAAAACACAGTAATAAACAGCTGAGCTCAGCTCAGCTATAATTAGGGTCCGCGCACCTCAGCTCAGCTCAGTAACCTCCGAAATAGGCCAGCTCAGCTCAAAGAAATTTTTACTCAGCTCAGCTCAGCAAAAATAAAGCAAGATTTGCCATTCTGATTTTAACGAATTTTAGACTCTGGTAAATTAAATTATGAAGGGGCAATGGTGGTCAAAGCTTTCGAAGATAAACACGGAACTAACTTGATCGTCAGAAAGACAGGTTTATCTGGTTGATTGTGTTTAATAATTTATCTTGAAATTAAGCTACCGTGAGCAAAAGTTTTTCGTTCTTCAGGCTCTATGAAGGACACTGGATTGAGCTTGTTGATGACCGAGAATTCAACTGCTACGAAAAGAACTTCTTTTTTGACATGGATTCTCATGAACAAATAGATCCGATTCTTATCTCGGGGAAACTTTTCATTCTTACTCCGTATTCGTTCACTCCTATGGGCGGAGGAGCACATTATTTTTAGCTGAAGTTGATCTTAAGGATGTGTCCTCTGGAAAGACTACTAACGGCACTTGCCTTGAGATCGAATTCCCCAAGCGTAATGAGTTTTCTTACTTGAATATTTATGTTTAGAATTTTTATTTGAAAACTGTTTAAATTTTCATTTTCTCTAATAGTTGTTTCGTTGGATTTCAAAAAATAAAAATAAAAGCCAGAAATCATGGCGTTTGTTTATTTAAATTTATTAAACAAAAAGCAAAGAAATCAGAGTTTCTCATCAATTTCCGAAAAGTCATCGTCATTTTCAATATGAGACAAAATTTCCAGCGTCGCATCAAAAAGCGTCGAAAGATGATCTTCATCTTGATTTTCTTCCTCTTGTCGTTTTACTGCCCTTCTGTTCTTTCTGGCGAGAGTAAAGCTTGCCGATTGATCTTCATCTTCTGAATTGGAGTCGTAGTAAACCGAGTTGATCTTGCCGCGATTGGTGGAGGAAAATCGGTGGAGAAGGGCAGCGACTTTGCCGGTTTTGATGATTCCGTCGGTTTCTGCTGCGGGTCTTCCTTGGCGACTGAAAATCCATTGATAAGAAAAGTCATAGAGGAGAGAGATTTACCTTGGTCTCCTATTTGATGAATCAAACGACAACCGCGGAGTCGCCGGAACTGAAACTGTCACGAAATCTGTCTTTGTCGTCGAGTGAACTTGTTTCGGCGTTGTTGGTACTGAGGCGCTCAGAATATTCCCCGGCGCTGATTGAGTACTGCTTCTCGCCGACTCGGATTCCTTGATTTTCTTCCCATTTTCTGTCTTTTCGGAAGTCCTCCTTGCTGTCAGCGGCGCGGAATCATCATCGGAAAGGATTCTCAAGTCCTCTTCTTCTATCACTTCCTCGAGAGAGCTTGTTGAGCCGCTTGAGAGGCGAGAGAGGGAAGAAATGGGGGAGCAAATTGGAATTGAAGGAGAAAGAATCGGAGTTGGAGGGGGAGGAGGGCTGAA
Source organism: Oikopleura dioica (assembly GCF_907165135.1). Lineage (NCBI taxonomy): Eukaryota > Metazoa > Chordata > Appendicularia > Copelata > Oikopleuridae > Oikopleura > Oikopleura dioica. The sequence goes on from NC_137291.1 coordinate 853,975, forward strand.
AGGAGAGATGACTGGAGTTGGAATCGTCGGAATTGTTGGCGGCTTGGAATTCAGTGGAGAACAATCGACGCTGGAACCAGATGTTGAACGGATTATCTGAGAAGGATTTCGATGATTGGTAAAAATGGAAAAATGCTGAGGATGTTGTCATGTTTTCAATCAAAAGACCCTTTCCTGGCTTGAAAAGCGCCTTGGCGCAATCGGCGTCCTCGCTCTCGAAAGATCATCCAAAGACTTGTCTTTTCGATCTTTTATTCGATCATTTATTTTGTCATTCTGTTTTTCGGGAGTCGCCAGTTGTCTCGAGTCACAGCTGATTGATGCCGATTTGATGTGAAAACTCGAGGAGCGTTTGGGAAGGCCAAAGATCGGGACGCGAGGCGACTCGCAAGGAATGGTCTTCATATTGGTCAAATTGTGGCTCGGGCGAGGGAGCGAGTTAACTTGACGAGCCGGTGATTGGGCGACGCGGCTGCGATCTGGAAATAGAAAGTGTTAAGAATCCAGATGAGTTGGAGCAACTCTATGAGTTGTTCTCTTCGTTGATTTCGATGGTCGAAACTGACCTTTTTTCGATTTTCGTTTTCGCTCCCGATCCAAAATTGGCAATGATGACATTCTCGTGAGTCGGTTGTTTCGTGAATTTCGCATTGCATCACCTAAAATCATTCATTTATTTCTGAAACAAAAATGTTCAAAAAATTTTTAGTCAAAAATATCGATTTTCCAATAATTCCTCTGGTCATTGAAGTCTATGAAGAATCCTGAGTCAGGGTTCTTTTTCAATTTTCAGGACCCTGACTCAGGGTTATTCAGAGAGTTAAAATAGGTGAAGAAACGAAAAATAAGTCAGAAATGTTCTCATAACAATCAGCGTATTTTGATCACCTCCGCTGTAAAAAAAATCGTGTGTTATCATCTAGCTCGGCTGGGTGCCAAAATAATAATGTTCAAATCATGTGCTGAAAATAATTCTAGAGCAAAGTGCGTCTGATTGCGATCTTGTCTGATCGCCCTTTGAAAATTTGAGACGGGCCGTATCACTCTGTTTGGGTTGGAGCAGGGCCAGAATTTCAAGTGTTTGATTTTTAAATTTCGCGTTATCAGTTGAATTGTTCAGCTGGAGTACTTTTTTGAACATTCTGAAATCCTCGAAAATTGGGTTTTTTAATTTGGATTTTTTCCAAAGAACATAATTTCGGCTGATTTGTCTTCTTGAAAATTCCAATTGTTAATTTTAACTGTTTATCTAGCAAATTTCTTGGCCGTGCGCTTTGTTTATTTAGTTTCTATTTTCAGAAGCTTCATTTTTTCTGAGCTGCGGTTCGGCCTTTTGGGCACACGCCAACTCGCGGACCTCGCCCGGAATAGACCGGATATTTGAATTTCGCCTTCGTTTTTACCATAAACTCGGTGATAGAAAAGTTCAAAATAAGCGACTTATCGTTTTTTGTCGAAGTTATGAATTTTTGAAGGAATCGTGTGAATAAAACCAATTTGCACTTCCGGGTCAATCAAAGGGTCGGCCAACTCGTCTGTGGTCAGAAAAAATGGCTCAGATCCAAATTGTGAGTGGGGAAAAAGGTCAAATCATATTTGACCAGTTCAAAAGAGTGTTTTTTTAGTATAATTTATTGAAAAAAATTTGTTGAAAAAAATTTTGAAAAAAAATTTGGGAAAAAAATTTGGGAAAAAAATTTTTGGAAAAAATTTAGGAAAAAAATTTCGGGAAAAAATTTTAGGAAAAAATTTTGGGAAATAATTTGACGAAAAAATTTAAAGATAATTTTTTTAAATCACAGATTTTCCCTGCTTTTATGAACTAAGCCGGCGGAAAATTCAACCCCAAGGGAGGTTATCTCCTTATTATGCAGCCGGGCAGAGATTGCAATAAGGTCAGCTTTCAACTAAAATTTCGAGCACTGAAATCTTGGCCCCAGTCCAAATTTTGCTTTTTCGCGAGAGAGATTTTCACGCATGTTTAGTTTCGTCAGATTTGAATTTCAAGAAAAAGGACTTACAGTTGAGAATTTTGTCTTTTGCATCGTTTGGTACTGGAGCTGGATGATTCTCCATCATCAGTCGTTTCAAATGGTGGCAGAAGAAGGACTTGTCTTCCAGGGTTATCGCGGTCAGAATAATCTAAAGAATGATTGATTGGAGCTTGGGGAAATCCTTCTTGTACCTTGCTTTTAATATCATCAAATGGCATGACGGAAAAAGTACATTCTTCATCTTTTCGATCCTGGACGACCAAGTTTTGAGTTGGAATCTGGACTTTGACTTCAAATCTGTCGTGATGTTTCTTAACCGGAAGTTAGGGGTGAAATGGGAAAGGGGAATGTTACCTTTAGGAGAATAAATAATTTGTGGAAGAGAAGGACATGTCGTTGCTGGCGACCTTGATAGACAGGCGCGTCTATCACCAGCTCGCCTAGGCAGGAAAGATCTGGGCCAGAGTAGTTGAGCAACTGAGACTGTAGTTCTAGAAACAAGGGTCAGGCAATGAATGAACCAATGAACCCTCAAGTGAACCCGCGATTTTCGACTCAACTCTCTTCTCCTTTTTTTGGGGTCTGTTTATCGGACGCGGCCACAGCCGTAGCCAGTGTTTTCAGAAACAGATGTGTCGAGTGTACAAACCTTGAAGTTTAAGTTGGTCTTCGTGTTGCCGCTTGACCTCGTTGATGTGGCTAGCCACGGTCGACATCGATGCGAGGGCTTGTTCGACCAAGGGCTCGTTCGGGGACATCTTCTTACATAGCTTCTTGAATTTTGATAAGAATAAAGTAAAGAAAGGTTGAAATATATAACTGAAGGGGTAGAACCATTGTCTCGAAGACCTGTGTTGGAAACCTGAGTCAGGGTCCTGAGTTGCCATAGCGACTTTTCAGAAACCTGACTCAGGTTATCAACACAGGTTTTCTGAACCCACGTGACGTCTCTTTTGGCTGAAAAGAGACGATTAAAAATGGTGGATTTCTTTGAGTGCCGACAATTAGATGGAAATTGGAAACGCGTTGGTTTATAACCTGCCGGAAATCTCGCGTATTTACATGCAAGTGGAGATTTACGGCTGGCGCGGGGCCACACTTCCGACGCCCATCTCAACTTTATGTCGCCAGATCAAGGTCACCGCCTTCTTTCGCATCCCTTTTACTTTCGACACGCCCTAGTCCTCCTACCTGCAAGATGTCGGGATATTTGCAGACTCTCTGGAAGGGTTTGAGCAAATAAGTCGACAGTGGCAGCGGGTGTCCGAGCTTTTTCTGCAGCTCGGCGAGAGCGGATCTGACGCGCTCGCGCTCTAGAATGTCGACGAGCATTCCGTTCGAATGCGGGAGGTTTGTACAGTAGTAGGTGTAGATTTTGAACTCTTCGGACTGAAATTGAATCGATTATGGATCATTTTTCTTGTTGAAAATGTCGCTTACATTTTGAATAAAGACATTTGCGATGCTGGCAAGATTTTCGTGACTTCGAAACAGCTTTTCATAGATTTTTCTGAAAAATTTTTAGGGTTTACTGAATTTTTTTTGGATTTTTTTGAAATATTTTTTGAGATATTTTTTGAAATATTTTTAGAAATTTTTTTTTGAATATTTTTGACTTTTTTTTTGAAATTATTTTTTTTTTTGAAATTTATTATTGAAATTTTTTTTAATTCCTTTTCAATAATCCTTGAACTTTTTCAGCGGCGCTAAAAAAATCGCCCTTGAAATTCAATCCTCTCGAAAGAATCAAATCCGTGTTAACAAGCATGTTAAACCTTTATTTTGCTTTTTGTTTCTGTCATAAATCTAATCACCCGTGAATCGCCCAGGTGGTGATCAGCGATCGCCTTTCTCATCCCTCTTGACATATAAAATCGCGAAAAACGAGACACCCTTAATTTCAAAAAACCCACTTTTCCCGCCAAGAAAATTTTCATTTTTCAAGTGCGAGTAGCGTAAAAACTTCCGAAACTCGTCAAAAGCCAATTTTCTAAGGTCATTTTTAAGGTCGGATAATCTTCCGCCAATTTCCTGGAAGTTGCTTGCTTCCTGGCAAAGAAATGGGAAATTTGGAATAATGACCGTTTTCTCTCGATAACGAGCTTTTTCTGAGTTTTCATGAAAAACAAACGGCTTTATGAAGATCAGAGCCGCAAAACTTTCATAAAGCCGCTTTCATAAAGCCGCTAGATTGATTTTCATGAAAACTCAGGAGAAGCTCGTCATTAAGAAAAAACGGTCAAAATTCCAAATTTTCCTTCAATAACGAGCTTTTCCTGAGTTTTCATGAAAAAAAATCAAGCGGCTTTATAAAGAAAAAAGCCGCAAAGCGGCTTTGCCAGACATCAAAATTTTATTTTACTTTTTTCAAAATCTCGAAAGACTCTTCCTTGGGTTCTGTGAGCCCCACAATAATGACTTGGTAATAGTGGCCTTCAAATTGATAATGATCGTTTTTTGTGTACTTACAAGTGAAAAGCGGCAATTTCCTCGAGATTGAGAAAGATCACGTCGATCTCGGCCATTGTTAGCGGAAGGGCGTTTTTGGTGACTTCGAGGCGCAGTGGCGTCAGGTAGCCGGTGATCACTTCTTGTAGCGAGTTCAAATATGCAAACTCGGTTTCGATCAGCTCGTTGATTACTTGTTCTACTGCCACGGGTAGGGGACGGTGTTCCTCTTCGATCAGGGCTCCTAGACGGAGGGAGTCGGATAGGTAGGAGCCGCGGGAGGAGGCAGAGGAGACAGAACTAGAAATCGATAAGAGTCGAGCTATACAGCCTTCTTATTGGTCAGTTGTGCCAATTAAGCCTTTTGATTTGTCGGTATATGAAATTTTCTGGGGAGAAGTCTGAAATCGACAAAAAATTCGAAAAATTTTGCGTGAAAATTTACAACCAATAAGAAGGTTGGATTCGGCTAACCGACCAATCAGCAGCTGTAAAGCCGCCAACTCAAAATTTGTCGAAAATTTTGTCGGTTCCTGAAGCAACCCCATTTTTTCCCAAAAATTTTTTGCATTATTTGATTCTTTTTTTGGAAAATTTTTATTTTGAAACCACAATTTTCACACTTTTTAAAATTGATTTGCGACGAGAATAGACAAGAGAAAAGCACTTGAGGGGGAATAAACAAGTCTTTGATCTATTTTCGCAGATGCGCAAAAAAAACTCAGGGTGAGGCCCTTATGCCACCCCTAAATAAAGATTTGCGCTTCTCATCTCAAGTGCACGAACAAATGAAAACTGAAAAAAAAATATTGCGATTCAATTTCTGAAAATTTTCAAGACAAAAATTGGCGCAAATCCGAGGCGGGCGCACTTGATATTTTTGAAAAAATAGAAAAGCGGAAGTGGAAATAATCGGATTTTGAAAATGAAGTGGCTTTTCGAGGAATTTCAAAATTTGTCAAATTTGAATTTTACCTGTAGGAGGTGGGGCGCGTCGGCTTGCCAGTCCAGCTGGGCGGCTTTCCAGAGTCGGTCGAGCCCGTGTCGAAGTCATAGGTGTGCGAGGCCGTCCACGTGACACCCGGGTCGACTTTTTGACGCGCGTCCGGCGGACGGTTCCGGGTGATCATTGCCTGACTGAAAAGAAATTTGTTCATTTTTGCAGAAAAATAAGGGAAGGTTGAGGGTAATCTCAAGAATATCGGGAAACCGGAAAAAATCGACAAAAAATTTCGACAAATTTTGCATGAAAATTTTAAACCAATCAGAAGCCTGGATTTGACTAACCGGTGATTCAGCAGCAGAAAAGCCGCCCACGCAAAATTTTTCGAAATTTTTTGTCGACTACTGACGCCACCCTAGAATATCGACGTCAACCCTTAGAAATAAGTGACCACTGGATAAAAAAAATCTAATTAGCAAAATGTCCACATTCCTCGTCTGTCTCGTTCAAATCTTCTCTTATCGTATGAAAGAGGTTTGCTTTGCTGTGAGCCAATAACAACTAAATAACGTCTTATCATTCTCAACACACCGGGGTGGTCCAAGATCCGCGCCGCTATCAACCACCCGGTGACGTCCTACAGACGCATGAGCTCAACTAGCGCTTTCAAACTTGCGAAAACAGGCGGTTTTAGGTTAATTTATTGAAAAATGGTTGTTGTACGAATGAAAATATGAGTTGTTAAAAAAAGCTCAAAGGTCAGGGAAATAAAAGTGGCGGCACCAGTATGGCGATTTCGTGTAAACGAGTCGGCTTTTATTTATAATACTTTTTGGGTCAATCAAGTTAATTTCTATGCTGATTTATTCGACCAGATTTAACGAAGTGACACCCTTAAATAACCTTTCAGAAAAAGGGTTAGGATAAGGTTTGGGTTACTTATTCCTTTACCTTAACATAACCTTAACCACAACCTATTTTCCGAGAGAAAAATTAAGGGTGTCACTTCGATAAATCTGGTCCAACAATTAAAAAAACATAAGTTTACATTATTTCTTAAAAAAACCGGACTGTTACCTGAATCAGGCTCCTTAAAAGCGCTTGAAAGGTTTGAAAATTTTCTCGATCAAAAAATAAGGGTGTCACAATTTTATCATACAAGAAAAGATTGCAAAAAGTCTTGGCATTGAGCCTCTTTCTCGACCCCCGGAATTTGTCAATTTGTAATCCGCCCAAAAAGTGCTTGACACAGTAGAAATTTCCGAAAATTGTTCCCCACTTGACTGTGCACGTGACCATAAAGGCAAAGCTCGCGCGGAAGGGGGGTGATCACTCATTTATAGTGTTTATCCTCGCGTTGGTGCCTTTTTGCGTGTGAAAAGCTCGCTCGTAAAACACTTTTTTCGTGAAAACGTGCGGTAAGCGAAATTGCAGGAAATGCAATTTTAACCTCGAGCACGTTCGCATCAACTTGTGAGGTATTTGCGGTTTTTGAGAGGTTGAGCCAAGTTTAAATGATTTTCTGATTATTGCTTACATAAATCTAGAGCACTTGCACCCCATAAACTCATCCTAATCAATCTTCTCTTTATTGAAAAAAATATTTTTCAAGTTTTTTCCGATGAGAAATTCAGCTACTATAGAAAACTCAGCCATTTGATTCATTTTGAATGAAGCAGATTCAGTCATACAAAAAGCAGTAAAAATCTGCTCTCGAAAAATCAGTGACTGTCTCCAAAACAGTGGATAAATATGTTTCCAAAGCAAAGGGGGGGAAGATACTTTTTGGCTTCAAAGAATAAAACTTTTAAGGGTGTCGCGTCCCTAAATTTTCCATTTAAAAATAACGGTAAGGGTGACCTTAAGGGTACCCGAATTTCAGAAAGTGAAAACTTATCGACAACCTTATCGCTTTTTCAAATTCGGGTACCCTTATTAAGGGTCCCTTAATTTGAGGGTCTTAAGGTCACCCTTAACGTTATTTTTAAAATGCACAATTTAAGGACGGGACCCCCTTAAAAATTCAATTCTTTGAAAACTAAAGGTAAGAAAAACAAGTGAATGAGGGGACACCCTTATTATTGAAATAAAAAATTTTTATCAATTTTTTTGTGAAAAAGTGGCAAGAAAAAAATCGCGACCTTTGGTTCTCAAGTTCTTTTCAAGAAGCAGACAATAAAGAACTTTTTGGCAGAGGAATAATATAATACCGCTTTTGCACTGGAATGGCGCCAATATGAACTGATTTTCAATCAGAAATTCTCCGCATCGCTAATCCGCGAGTTTTTTGTTTCCGCAAAAATACAAAAAAATGGAGAGCGGCGGCACCAAAATCCGCTTCTCTGAAATTCGTTGGGTTCAGTTAAAAATCAACTAACAAAGAGACACCCTTATTTTCTATTAAATGAAAATAAAATAAATAAGGGTGTCACCATCAAATTCATTTTCTTCGTTTTTATATCTTAAGGATATCAAAAACGATTTTGGTAAAGAAAAACCCGAGGTCAATCGTTGTTGACACCCTTAAAGGGGTTCTAACATCTTTGATTTAAAATAAGGGTGTCATCTTGTTAATTTTGACCGTGAGAAAAACCAACTTTCTCGCGTGCTCTAAAAAAGAAGCAACCGGATCAGGTTTGACCGGTGTTCGATCATCGAGAAACAAAATGATCAAAGGGGAGAAGCGGCCTTGTCCAGATTGAGAAAGAAAGGATTATCTCCTCAATTAAAAGCGCGAGAGCGCAGTGATAACAGCATCCACTTTTTCCCTCATTATTTTCTTAGAAAAAGCCAAATAAGGCGATCATAAGATGTTTTTGCCCTCTTTTTGACAGAAAAAAAATTGCAAAATTTTGGCGAAATTTCGTCGAAAGGTTAACTTTTCGAAGAAAAAATTAGAAAATCGAGGGAAAGCAAAAATCATGACAGGATATTTATGAGTCATAAATTATGACGATTTAACTGTTTGATCCAGAGTTGGTAAAAAATTATACTTCCCCTCGCCCTTCAAAAATCTGCAGGGCGCCCTTCATTCTTGAAGGGCGGTGAAGTGTACTTCACGCGCCCTTCAAAGCCCTGAAGTATACTTCAGCTATCGGTTCATCCAGAGTTGGTAAAAAAGTATACTTCACTCGCCCTTCAGAATGAAGTATACTTCATGAAGTATACTTCAGGGCGTTGCAGGGCGTTGAAGGGCGTGAAGTGTACTTCCGCCCTTCCCTCTACTTCAACCGCCCTTCCGCCCTTCACTCTACTTCAACTTGGTTCTGTCGGCCATCAGAATCCATCCGCCAGAATTTTTTCAAATTTTGCGCTTATTGGCTCTCAGGCGCCATGATTTAAATCACGCTGATTGTGGCAGATGAACCGATAGCTGAAGTATACTTCAGGGCTTTGAAGGGCGCGTGAAGTACACTTCACCGCCCTTCAAGAATGAAGGGCGCCCTGCAGATTTTTGAAGGGCGAGGGGAAGTATACTTTTTTACCAACTCTGGGTTCATCTGCCACAATCAGCGTGATTTAAATCATGGCGCCTGAGAGCCAATAAGCGCAAAATTTGAAAAAATTCTGGCGGATGGATTCTGATGGCCGACAGAACCAAGTTGAAGTAGAGTGAAGGGCGGAAGGGCGGTTGAAGTAGAGGGAAGGGCGGAAGTACACTTCACGCCCTTCAACGCCCTGCAACGCCCTGAAGTATACTTCATGAAGTATACTTCATTCTGAAGGGCGAGTGAAGTATACTTTTTTACCAACTCTGGTTTGATCCCTTGACATTTTCGCCATGTTGACTTTTCCACGCAAATTTTGACTTACGTCATGACATGTGCAAAGAGACTACCTGCCTCTACCGGGTTAAGGGTCTCAAAGTCCTTAGCTCTGATTTTTTCCATATTGTTTTCGGCAAATTTCGCGCCGCTGATTTCAAAAAAAAAGGCGCTCGATAATTTTCTCGCCATTGATCAATTAAAATTAGCAAACAAGAAAATCTGACAAAAACGACCTTCTGTTGCATATTCCTCCCCTCGCGCGTTTGGGATTGAATTTTGACGATCAAGGAGATTTTCAATCAAGCTTAATTGATCTTTTTTTCCTAATTGATCCCTTGTGATTTTTTGTTTCGAGGCAGGAGATGATGCTAAGTGGCAAACAAACAAAAAGATACTGCAAAAAGGATTAAAAAGGATAATATCTGTTGGATGACTCCTTCTGGAAATAAATTAAGGGTGTCAAGTTGATATTTTTCCGGAATAAAATAAGGGTGTCACTTTGATATTTTTTTAGAAAAGAATAAGAGTATCATTTCGTTTTTTTTTTAGAAATAAAATAAGGAGGTCACGATGATATTCTTTCAGAGTTTCAATAATGGTGTCACTTTAATATTTTTTCAGAAAAAAATAAGGGTGTCACTTCGTTTTTTCCGGAATAAAATAAGGGTGTCACTTTGATATTTTTTTAAGGAATAAAATAAGGGTGTCACTGTAATATATTTTAGTTTTTCAATAAGGGTGTCGCTATGATATTTTTAAAAGAAAAAAAACTGGTTTTAATTTTGACTTTCCTGGCAAAAGAACCCATTTTTTACTCTTTTTTTCAATTTTTCTCTTATTTATTTCAATAATTTCAATAATTTTCCGTGATTTTTGAAAAGTGTCATTTGCATTAAACAACGCTAGATCGTTTACTCTTTTGATTCAATATTCACTCACTCAGAGCGCGCGGCCTGTGTGTGCCCAAAGCTTCTGCCTGTTTACCCGGCCGCGCAGGAAAATCGCAAGTCCACTGTTTCAGAAAGACTCGGCAAGGACAAAAATCAAAAAAGCAAAAAAGAAAGAGCAAAGTCCAAGTTTGAGGTCGAGGAGATTAATTGCCATGGGAAGAGAGAGGAAAATTTTAATGGGCTGCAAACAATACTAGCTCTTGATTGAAGCAGTCCTTATCAGCTGATTGTGAAGGACCCGGGAATCGAAAGATCAGTGAAGTGGATTATTTTAAAATTTAAAAATAAAATTCATCTAAAATTGAAAATATAGATATTCTTTGAATTATTTTTTAAGGCTATTTTCAAGTTAATTTATAATTAATAATAAAATTATATTAATTCTGATTTTAATAAAATTAAAATAAATTTTAATAAACCAATAAATAATTTATAATAAAGCCGTCTCAGCATTGTAAAATTAAAAAGTACACTCATCGGCCCTATTTCATGGGAACCTCGTCACTCTCGATAGTCAAAAATAAGCCAAGGTTATGAAAACACGATTCTTGCGCAACCAAGCCTTATTTATAAATAAACTTTCATTCATTTTCAATAAGAAATCTCCCGAAATGAATATTCGTTCTTTTCTTTATTTAAAATATTATATTTTGAAAAGTTTCCTAAAAAGAGGTGCTGCTAAAAACTAAATTCAGGTGTCGTAACAAAAGCACACCCGCCGGGTAGGGGCTTTTGTTTGCGATCATCGTTTATGTCGGTGATTACTTTTTTATTCTTTTTGAACTTTTTAGGTGAAAGGGTATGAAAGCTCAAATTTTTAAAAATTTAAGGACTTACTTTTCATAAGATTCCAGCGTCGCCGCTTTCTTCAATTCTTCCAAAATCGTAATTTTCTTTTCTTCTTTATCTCTTTTTTCTTCAAAATAAATCTCTATTATCGCTTAACCAAAAAACACTTAGTGTGATTTTTAACTCTTGAAAGGAAATAGTTGCAAACCAGCTTCAAGAAGACGAGATAAAAAAACGCGCAAGGCGGTAGCGCAGCGGGGATTTTCGCGTTTCAGATGCGGAGCGCCGTCTAGCCGCGAATAGCGCTGGCCCGATCCGACCCGGCCCAAGTTCGAGCAGAATCGAGCGACACAAGAGCCGCTTGATCTTCTTCAACAGCTTCCGGTCAAGGGGCGAAGTCAAGAATTATTGGCAAGGGCGACTTAGGGAGCTCTTTTTCGAAGGCGTGTTTTTTCGAGTCGAGAATTTCTGGCCTCCTGCTTTAAAAAAAATTTAAATTTAAATTTAATAAGGGTGTCACTTAGTTAACTCAAATTTTTTGATTATTGAAATAAACAGTAACTGCCCCTTTGAAAAAAAAATTCGACCCAAAAACACCTGCTGCCGGATCAACCCTTTTTTCAATCAAGGCCATCACGTCACGGATATTTAGGTGATAATCGCTTGCTCAAGATCAGCTGTTTATGAGAATCATCTTTCTCAAACTCAAAAATAATTAGAAGAAATTTGACTTGAACAAGTTCAAGCTCGTTTCTTTCTAGAAGAAACCGTGGATGACTCTTTCCGGGTTTTCGTTCAATCGGGAAGTGCGGCCGCATGAAATCACAAATTTGCCACGAGCTGGAGCGATGCCAGCGGCGGCACATGTACCTCGGCTTATGAAATAATGCAAGTGTGAATAAGCTGACCCTGTCTTTTTGGCTACTCCCGCATTTCCCAAAATCCTGGATTTCCCAAATCCTGGATTTCTCAAAATCCTGAATTTCTCAAATCGCCAAATCAGGATTCTGCCGATTCTGGATTTTGGGAAATGCAGGATTGGGAAAAGCAGGATTTTGAGAAATTAAGGATTTAGCTTAAATTGGTCTCCGTTTGCCCGAAAAGAAGCCGATTCTGGCTTCTTTAACCCCAATCCTGGCTTCACCAACTTCAATCATGTCTTCTCCAATATCATTGATATTTTATCAATCATGGGTTCTCCATCGTCAATTCTGGTACATCGTCAATCCTAGCTTCACCGACTTAAATCATGGCTTCTCCAATGTCAATCCCGGCTTCATCGACGTCAATCCCGACTTCTTCAATGTCATCATTTTCAATCACGGCTTTTCCAACAATAATCTAATCTTGGATAAGCCATGATCGACATTCAAGAAGCAATAATAGAGAACTGAGAAGCCGGGACTGACATCTGAAAAGCTAGGATTGAAAAAAGTGACGACCGGATCGGATTTAAAGAAGCCGGGATAGACGCTGGAGATGCCAAGATTGACGTATGTAAAGCTAGGATCGAAATTGTTGAAGCCAGGATTGAAGTTGGTGAAGTCGGGATAGACTGTGGAGAAGCCAAGAAATAAAAGTTATATGATCAATCAATTCAAATTTGGTAAAGCAAGAAAACTGACTCAAAAGAAAAAATAATCCCGCATTTCCCAAAATCCTGAATCGGCAGAATCCTGATTTGGCGATTTGAGAAATTCAGGATTTTGAGAAATCCAGGATTTGGGAAATCCAGGATTTTGAGAAATGCGGGAGCAGCCTGTCTTTTTGGGCTACGCAACCTGTGCAGAAAACCTGACTCAGAGACCCTGACACAGGGACCTTGACTAAGAAACCCTGACTCAGGGTCTTAAAGACCTTAAATTAAAAGCCGCAAAGCAGCTTTTTTTAATAACGATTTCGCTATGCGGCTTTTGATTCAAGGTCATTAAGAACCTGAGTCAGGTTCCTGAGTCAAGATTCCTGAGTGAGGGTCCCTGAATCAGGTTTTTAAAGATTTGAAATCCAAAGCCGCGTTGCGGCTTTTTAGAAAATGAAGCCGCTACGCGGCTTTTGATTTACAGTCTTTAAGACCCTGACTCAGGTACCCCAGGTTCTTTACACAGATTGCCCAGAATTCTTTTCGATTCGGCAAAAATAACGCGGTTTAATTTCTGTTTTCTCAGAAATCGTGAGAATTTCCCCGAAAATCAAAAATCACCGAACTGAAAAAAGAGGATAATAAAAGGGCAAGCGCGCGAAAATCGTAAATAACGAGAATTGAGTGAGGTTGATCATTTCTATTTGCGATCATCTTAAAAGGAGAAGCTTCACTTTCCCAGCTCAAGGGGCGATCCATCAGAGTGTTGAGTGAGAAAAGGCAAAAAGACTTATTTGAACACTTCAAACGAAAAAGGGAAAATCAATCATAAACTCATCTCTCATTACAAACTCGGACACTTCTTTTGAAAAAGTGACCATATGCAAGATCGAGTTTGGGACTCATCATGGCCGTCTCTTTTGACGGTGAATTTTTAATTGAGCATAATTGCGAGTATTTTAAAAAGCTCGAACTTTGCAGAAAAAAATGATAAAATTATGAAAGTGAAAAAAGTGAAGAAAACGAAAGTTGTTCCGTTTCAAAAGTGCTCAACTCCAGTCGAAAATGATATTCGAGCCGGAAATTTGGAAAAATCAACGATTTCAAGTGCCTCGAGAATTTCTAGCTTTCCTTCATGGAGCTCATTTTCTTCCAGGTGAGCTTTTTTGGGTTAGCGTTAGGTTTAAAGTTAGGGTTAGGGTTAGGGTTGTCCCAAAAAAATTGAGGGAGGTATCTGAGATACGGTATCTCAGATACTGTATCTCAAACCGACAAAAAATTTCGAAAAATTTTGCATAGAAATCTTCAACCAATCAGAAGCCTGGATTCGCCTTATCGGCCAATCAGCAGCCAAATAATCGCCCACGCAAAATTAATCAAAATTTTTTGTCAGTCCCTAACGCCACCCCGAAAACTGGCCAATGGCCATCTCTTAAGGAGGTAGTCCTCGCTTTTTGCGATTTCGGCGCTTTTTGAACAGCGCTCACACAAAGTTGGGCTTATAAAGGAGGATGAAAACTTCTGTTTTAGAAACGTCTATCCTAGGTCTAGAGTTGCCAATCCACAAAAGAAAATTATATTTATCTAGCTAGAGAGCAATTTATTAAGATATCTCTGCCGAAATCGTCATTTTGACCAATTTTTGAACACGCGTAGAACCATCAAAATACAATCGCAAATTCGAGCCCTATTTATTTTTAGAAAGTTTATACGCTGGTCTAAAGTTGCCATATAATAAAATTAAGAAATTCAAAAAAATTTTTATGTAATACGATCGATCAAACCATGAGTCTCGAAAACTTGAAAAAAATGAGTTTTTGAAAAAAGGTTTATCTTATATTACCTTCACACCAGAGAGATTATTTATCATTTTCATACTCTTGAGAATTTCTCGTTTTTAAAATTTTTCATCAAAATCTCACTTTTCATTTGCGATTTTGGGGGCTTTTCTCTGACATTTGAAAAAACTGACCAACACAAAAATTGTAACTTTTCTTACGAGCATTCAGAATCTGGAAAGAAAATTTGAAAATTCCGATTTTCTCAAAAGCGAGGACTACCCCCTTAAAGGGTTAGGGTTAAAATTAGGTTATGAATCATAACTTATGATAAAGATTTCAGTGTTGGCAACTCCTCTTTAAAATTTCTCAGCAGCATCAGAAAATACTTGGACGAAAAATACGCCCCTGGAAGTTGACCGAAAAATGCATCACCTGTTTTCCTTCGCGCTTTTATCTGAGTAATAAATAACAAAGTTGAGATTTATGCTCCCTAATGCGTGTCATCAGGCTCTGTAAATCCTGATTAACGCCAATAGCATCCGCGTTACAAAAAAGTTCCTTCTTCAAAAGAGAGGATGAATTCTACTGAAGCAAATGCGTTTTTTCACGGTTTCGAGAGGGATTTATGCTATTGTTCTGGAGACTCAAACATAGAAAATGATCAAGAATATTCAAAATTGTCTTTTTTATGCTTTTATTTATCATTGAACAAGACATTCCCGCTGGATACAAAATTGTGCTCGTCGAAATTGGGCGCCAATTTCTATAGAATAAGAGTGTTTAAGGACCCCCCGTCAACAATTTTCGAAAAATCTATTTTCGGAATTTCAGAATTTTGACCCCGGAAATGGATTTTTCAGGTCAAAAAACGATTTTGAGGCTTCATTTTTTGGGGGTCTATCTTGACTCTAACACCTTCAAAATCGCGTTTGAAAATCGGACTTTTTGACGAAAAATGACGAAAAAGACCCAATTTTGCTATAATATGATATTTTTATTGGTTAAAAAAGTTCTCCGAACAAGTTTTTATGATAAATTGAACTTCCAGGAACACTAAGAAGCCAAAATATGGCTTTTTTGAAATTTTCGATTTTTGAGGAAAATTGTTGACGGGGGGTCCTTAAATTTGAAAAATCAGAAGCATCCGAAAATTTCTATCATTATTTTCTTCAAGCTTGTTGGTTTTCCTTGCCATCGCCGGAGTCTTTTACATGCTGCATCCTTATACAACTCCTGAAAACTGCAATGCCTGCAAGACGATGATGATTTACAGAATGACCGGTAAACGACCTCAAGTGAAGCAAAATATTCTTCAACGAAGGAAATCAAATTTTGAAATTTAAAAAATTCATTCTGAACTTCTGAAATAAAACGAAATAGCAAAATTTGATCGTTTTTTCTATTGAAACTTCCCATATTATATGCCAAGGAGATAAATATAGATATTTCATCAGCATTTCAATCATCGATTTGTTTCGCCCTGGGCCAGGGAAATTGTGGGAGGAGACAGCCGGGTAAGCTCTGATCAAAAGTCCATTGCCAAAGTGTCAAAATTTTCTGCTCAGAAAAAAAAAACAGAGAGAAAAATGAAAAATTGAAGATGACGGAAAACATGGATTTCATGCTGCTTTCAATGTAAAAAATGAATCAATTCGTTGAATCCGCGAAACTTTTGTTTTCAGGCTTTTAAAATGCAAGAAAATTGGAAACAAGGAAGAATTAAAGAAAAAATTTAACGAAAGTAAAGCGAAAATTGAAATTGCGCAAACAAAGCGACCGGAAAAACGAGATCGGAGAGAAATTCTTGAAAATGGTCACATGATCTCTTCTTCCAGGAATTTTCTTTCTTCCAAAAGAGCTTATGTTAATGGTATCAGCTCTTTTATTCAACATAATCTGTAACATCTTTAGATTATCTGCCGCGAATTTCCTCGACACCAAAACGCATCCGAACTTCACGAACAACTGACAGAAGCAACAGTTATTCGTTACCAGAGCCGATTCTTGAGATCAGCGAAATTCGTCCTCCGACTTTTGACTCCCGAATTTCTCCGGTTCAAGAAGCAAACAATGATTTCAAGCCGCCCGTTTTTGAAGCTCCAAAAGGTAGGGGGCTAGTTCAGTCAAAGGGAGTTAGAAACAAGTCTCAAACGGGAGCCTGTGTTTTGTAACTGAGCATTTCTCTCTAGAAATCACCACAGAAGCAGCAGAAACTCAAACTTGTTCATCTCTTAATCATTCATCAACACAGACTGACGAGCTGAACGACATCGTATTTGAACGAACAATTTCAGAAAACTCTACATCAGGTCATTTTTCTTTCTTATTTTTCCTTTCTCATCGTTGTTTTCTAGATGCTTCAACATCAACCTGGTTCCAAATGATCGAACTCACCCAACCAGTTCCGCCAGAAATGGAAGAAATAGAAGCAAGAGATGCGTCAACGCAAACTGAAATCAACGAAGAAAATACGAGAAAATCTTTTTTTGGACTCTTTTGAGATCGAAGTGAATACTTTATTAAAATAAAAAGGAGAATTAGGAAGAGAAAACTTCCTTGCCTCGAACAAAGACATTTTTGATTGATCTTGGATCAGCACAGTGGATGAATCTCTCCAACAGCTCATCTAGAAATAATGAAGTCAAAAGACACTAAACAAGACTTTTTACCTGGGCTGTCATTTTCCAAAAACGCAGTCTCCAAACTCGCCCCAACATCAGCAATAACAGCGTCAAATTCTTTTCCGACTTCGAGTGATCCAACTTGATCGTCGATTTTGAGAGCTTTGGCGCCGTTTAGTGTTCCAAAGATAAAGGCTTTCTTGAAGTTCAGGTACGAAGTTGTTTGCTTGTTCTTGATCGTGTTGATTTTCGAGGAAAGCTCAGCATATCGCATCGCATCGACCATTGAAGCAGATGTTCCGCCGGAAACATCGGTGCCTAGAAAATGCTCAACCCATTCAGTGTGAGGTTTTTACCCAAAGCAATATTGACATTTGCATCATCTGCGACCTTGTGGTCCAAGACACCACTCATCAAGGCAAAATTCGAATCTGGGCAATGAACGATCGAAGCTCCTTTTTCACTCATCTTCTTTCTCTCAGCATCTGTCAGGTAAATACTGTGGGCTACAGGGAGATAAGATGATAGTGTTAGAAAACTTTTCTTACCAAGAAGACATCGATCAGAAACAAGGCCGTACTTGTCGTAGACATCAAGGTATCCATCGTTCGGAAAAAGTTCCTAAAAATTTGAATACTGGAAAGCCGAAAAAATCACCTTCATCAACTGAATTTCGCCTTCATTCTCCGAAATATGCGTTTGAATCGCCATATTTTCCTCCTTCGCCATCTTGCCCAAGCTTTCCATCAGAGATGGCGAGCAAGAAACGGCAAATCTCGGCGTTATGATTGGCTCGACCAACGAATTTCCCAACCCACGTATTTCTCGAGCGGCCCAGGCGGTATCCACAACCGACTCAGCTGTTTTCTCCAACTAAAGGAAAGGTTTTTTTTGAAAGACCAAAAGTTATTACGTAATAAGTCGCGAGGGGATTACTGTCGATATTGCATTTTCCGACGTATGCTCGCTGGCCTTGCTCGGAACATTGAATCGCCAGGGCTTTTGATTGGCCAAAAATGAAATTTCAACCATCCGGTAAACGGAAATTTCGCCCAATTCCTAAAGCATCATCCTTATAAATCGTCCCAAAATAGCAAGCCGTTGTCGTTCCGCGAGAAAGAGTCGATCGAACCACAGCAGCGTTCATCTTTTCCGAAAAATTCTTGTCCGCGAATTTCGACTCGAGAGGAAAAGTATATGTGGTCAACCAGTCGAGGAGGGGGAGATCTTGATGCGCGCCGATGTTGCCGAATTGCGGGGCGTGAAGATGGGCATCGATAAAACCCGGCATCAGAAGAGAATATGGACCGAGCTTTTTGACGGTTTTTTTTGGAGTTAGGGTTATGCTAAGGATTTATGCAATTCGTGAGCGATAAAACTGATTCCTTGATGATTTCACCATCGTATCTCGCGACGATTTCATCCTTGTTTCCAGAGGCGTTTATGATTCCATGAGAGTCTTTTCAGAGGTTTTTCCTTAGATTCTTGAGTCTTTGAAGAACTTGATTTTTAGGAGGATTATCACCCGGAACTTTTTTTCTAATAATTATTGAAAACCTTTTCCTACAACAACAGCCCAATCATTTTTCGTCAATTCTCCTGCCGGATCGGTTCCAACCACAATTTTCCCGACAAAAATTTTGTCTCCTTCGCTCGCCATGATTTTCTCTTTTGCAAAGTTTTCTCTTCCTACCGCAGCTTGAAATTTGCCTGTTTCCCGTAAAAGAGGCTTTGAGAAATTTTTATTCTCTCGAAGAATACTTTTATTTTCTTCGTATTTGATCCGGTTCGAGAGGGAAAGTGGCTTTTAGATGGATTTGAATTTGGTTTTGTTTTTTTATGTAATTTGTCGAATGGAGAATCGCTCATTTTATGGTACTCAAACATGTCAATAAAAATGTTTATTCAAGGCCAAATGTTCAAAAGTCGCCCCTTGCTGATCTTCCTCAAAACGAAAATTCTGACCCAGTTTCTTTGAAAAAACGCGCACATTTTCTCGAGTTTCCATTTCACGAAATTGAGGAAAAATCGATACGTTTTTTCGGGCGATGAAAACATGATCGTATCGCAGTGATCTTTTTTTGCATCTTATTTTTGAACACAAAAATTTCTCAAGCCAACTTTCGTGAATGAATTTCCGCAAATTTATTTGAAGTAAACTATTTATAAGTCGCAATATTTTATTATTTATTGAAACAGTTTTCTAGAAAATAAACTGGGGAAAAAATCAATGAATATTTTGATATCTTGCTGTCTTTCATATGGTGCCTTCGTATGTGTCAATCATCATCGCAACCTCGCAGTCACCAAATGAATACTTCCATCCGAAGGCGCAGAGAATAGATGCATTTACCCCGATGAATATCTCAAAAACTGAAAAAATAAAAAATTTTAAACTCATAATAAAAAATGGGAATTAACCAATTTTTCGATTTGCATTTCTGGATAACCAATAAGATTGCTGTATTTGGCCTACAGGCCAATAAAAACCATTTCCATAAAAATCAGATCCAAAAATTGGTTCTACCCAAAAAATGAGCATAATTCAAACAAGCTTACTGAAACCACATAGGAGGCCGGTTTCTCCAGTTAATATATTGCAGACCATAAGTAAAGTCTGAAATATGTCAGAAACAAAAATAATTAAGGCTGTTATACCGTTAAAGCAAGAGTAGCACAAATGAAAATTGTGACTCCGACGGAGTAATTAAGCATAATCGGTCGCCAGCAATATGTGAGTGAGCTGTAGCATGTTTTCAGTTTGTTGTATTTCCCAAAGAACACAGATGGCGTCACCACATCGAAATGGACATATTGAACGATTGAAGCTTTCTGTATGAAAATTATAGCAAATTACCACTTTAAGTGTTTTCTACCCGACTTGTGTCCAAGTCAGACTCGAACTCTCGGCCACAGGTATTTGGATGAGTATTCATTAATTTGATGAGGCGCTCAAGACCATTTTCTAGCGAAAATTTCAGATATTAAAGAATTCGCAACTGAGTCAGATTGAAACTAGATCTTGCCTTCAAATTATCGATTCGGATCTTCCGTCAAAGCAGTCTCATTTCCGAAAAGCGTCAAATTGCCTTAATAATTCATCCGTTTATTCGGAAAATTGAAAGGAAAACCTCTAAGCGGATCAGCAAAAGCTATTGAAAAAAATAATAAAATTCGCATTTTCGCGGGAGCGATTCCGTACCGACAGAATTAACCACTAGTATCAGAAAATATGATCTTATAAATTTGCGTTTTGTATTCAAAGTTATCTATTTAAATGTCACGCTTTCCTCAGACAGGAATTTCCTGAGAGAAAGTTTTCCGTTCGATTCATGAACTCAAAATGCAGCACAAAGACATTAAATATTCGAAAAATTAACTTTTGTCACTCATTTTCAAAAAAAAGTATATTTCATTTTATTGTGAGTTATTTTTTCTTTCAGTCGCAAAATATTCAATCTTCTTCGAGGAGGAGCAATCTGAGGAGAATGAGAATCTCCTTGGGTAATCAGGGATGAGCCAGTCATTTTCTGATCCAGTTTGCGTGTCTTTAAATGATTTTGTTGTTTGATTTTTGGATTGAGTCGGTTTACTAAGGCTTTCGAACATTGCGACCTTTTCGCAGACTCTTAAAAAGATTGGAAAATGAGATTCAAGGGATATTCATACGTCCATGAAGTAGGAGAGCTGCATTGTGGCTTCTGATTCTTATCGTTTAGAATTTGCTGTTGGAAGTTTGAAAAAAGATATTATTCTTAAAGTGCTTCATTTTTTTCTTTTTTTTTTTAAAACACGACCTGAACTCTTTCAATCATCAAAAAATCGTCTGTCTGGCATGGTCGAGAATAGAACTCTTTTGTGAATGCTTCTTCTTTTGCTAAAGAATAATTTCTCGATTAAGAATTTTAAAGGAAAAGTACCGATATTCTCGCCCATGAAAAAAAATGCTCTGTTTATTCAGCGACTCGCGGGAAAAATTGATAGAAACGTGGACAATAATCGCCGGGGATCGATTTTGCTGCACTGCGCGTAATAGCCACACTCTTTTCACTTGTTTTTCTTATTAGTCCTTATTTATAGCCAGCGATGAATATCGACGTTTCCATTTCAAAAAAATTATATAATATATCCATGCCATGTTTGCAAGATAAGTTTCTTTAAGGACCCCCCCGTCAACAATTTTCCCTAAAAAATCGAAAATTTCAAAAAAATCATATTTTGGTTTCTTAGTCCGCCTGGAAGTTTAATACATGATGAAAACTTGTTCGGAGCCCTTTTGACCAATAATAATCTAAAATTTAAGCAAAATTAGGTCGTTTTCGTCATTTTTCGGTTTTGTTATTATTTTCATAAATTTATCGTCTCTAGAATGGTCACATGATTGTCACGTGTTGTTTTTAAGGATGGGGGTATATAAACAAATGTTGACGGAAATCTCTTCATTATGAGACTTTCTCTCCTGGCGGTAACCAGTTGGCAGTGAAGAATAGTTCTGACAATTGAGAAATTTAAAGCGATTGTCAGCTATCTCCACTGTTCCCTGGAAATCAGCCCCACTCGACAGAGATTCGTGAAATTCTTCCTGTTCGTTATTATCTTGCTGTTATTGGGTGCAATAAAACTCATCTTCATCACATTTATAATAAAGAAAAGGTCAGTTTTACGACGGTTCTGCATTGAATCAAAAGCTAAATTAATCAATTGATTTCTTGTTTTGAAAGTATAAATTGGTAATTCGAAAATCTTATACTCACAAATTAGAGAAAGAGAATTATTAAAATGATTGGAGAGGATTATCAAATGGAACATTTCGACGAGAATTTTGAAGAAGAAGATTATTTGCTAGATGATGTTGACACAGATGTTGACACAATAGAAGATGACGAAGATAAGCAGAAGGATGAAAGACCAGTTTTAAAAGAAGACAAAGCAGAATGCAGGACTTTGGGGATGAAACATTTGACGCAAAATACTCGCAATCAAAAGTAGAGTGAACCCTAGTTGTTCCCCTTTTAAAATTGTTTTTAAGAATCTCTCAGCCACCTGAGCTGAGCAAAGATAAAATAGAAAAATGGCTGCCCGGTTTTATCTCGAAGTTAAAAAGGACAACTTCCAGGACGACGATTTGTCGATTGATTGAGTCGGTCATGAGGCAAGAACTCAAAGATGATTGGAATGCGTATTTGTGGGAAGTGTTCGGATTTAAGGGCAAAAAAGGCTACATTTTCCGTCCAGACAGAGAAGAAATTGAATCTTTCGAAATCACCGCTTACCAAAACCATCTTCTCTCGACAGAACCTCATCTCAGAAATATTTATATAAATAGATCTGATCTGAAAGAAGAGACTGGAGAATGGAGTCTTCATCCTGATCATGTACCAACAAAAATTTCTGAAGGAGGTGAAGCGCTCATTCTAACACAGAAATTTGGGAAGAAAGAGTATGCAGTTCGGGTTCAGGTTTTTGACCCCTATCTTTTCAGTGATTATTACGATCACAAATATGTTCATCATAAAATTCATTTAGCTTCAGGTATCATGCTTTCTTATATAAAAAAAAACTAAGATTTAAGGTTATATAAGAGCTATAGACCGAACATCTTCTTTTCCAGAAAAATCCGAAAATGAAAAACAGATTCCAATTCACGAAAATGTCGTGAAAAACTTTGTCAATATTGAGCTTTTTCATGGCTGTGACAAGTTAATGACGGATTGTATTGGCTGGATAACAATTATGGAAAAATGTGATAAAACTATTCGTCCTTTATTGAAAAAGAAAAACCGACTCGACTTGGAGCAAAGAAAAAAAATGGCTTTTGGTAGGCTTCGTGATTAAGGATCCCCCGTCAGCTCTTTCCTTCATAAAATGGAAATTTTAAAAAAAATACCATATTTTTCGTTCTTAATGCGTTCTCTGGTTAAATTTGCTTCAAAAACTTGCAAAGAGGAATTTTTGACCAAGAAAAAATCAATATTTTCGCCATAATTTGGGCAAATTCGTCAATTTTTGCGAAAAATCCAATTTTCAAACGCGATTTTGAGGTTGTTAGAGTCGAGATAGACTCCCAAAAAATTGTTTTTTGACCCGTAGAATCCATTTCCGGGGTCAAAACTTAAAAAATCCGAAATTTGATTTTTCGAAAAAAGCTGACGGGGGTCCTTAAGAACATTCTATAAAACATATTTTGTCATATAATAAGAATAGGGCTAGATTTTAAGCTGCATAAGTTCATTTAGAAATTTTAGAAATATGGAGTGGGCTTGATTATTTACGGTCGATTGGGATTGATCATTTTGATCGAAAATTGCAAAACTTCTTGCTTCTAAAAAAAGTGGTCAAAATATGTGACTTTGGACTTGTAAATGAACGAAGTGGACGAATCGGCTACCGCGAAATGGGTTATTCTAGGAGAGGTTCCAAGTTTAGGAATACCTACGCACTTGGTGATGTTCATTTGATGTATTTTATTTAATTTTGATTCTAGCCGCTGGATCACCAGCCTTTTCTTGTCAATGGCAGCTGACTCTTTCAGAAGGGAATGTTATCCAGCCATTTGCATATTTCCTGTTGGGCGAATGGAAAACCGCTTGGACTCTGCTATTTAAACCAATAGATCACAGCGAACGAAGAAAAATAGAAGAGAAGCTTAAGGTTAATTTAGATTTAAAAAAATTCATAAAAGAAAAGTTTTTTTTTTAGAAATTTGGATCGATGAATATAATTGATCTTGCAACAGATAAAAAACAGTGTAGGTGCCAATATTTTGTGAATTGTCAATTATACGAGAACTTCTATTCCGGGTTAAACGACATCATATGTCTTCAAGATTTAACATCTGATTATTGTTTGAATGATCCGAACCTCACCAAATCCTGCCACATGGCCGCTCTTAAACGAAATATGGCAGAATATAAAAGCTTCAATTTGACGATGAAAAACCTGTCTCGAAATATCCTCAATCAGAACTTCAGTAACCTCTGTGTCCCAATTTCAGTCACGACTCTTATTCGTCATGCGATGAAAAATGATCTTGGTTTTGTTGAGAAAAAGATAACTCATTCGTTCGAACAAATTCTAACTATAATCGTGATGCTTGTTTACCCAAGAAGCATGGCTGGTTTGAATCTTAACCCGAACAAGGAAGAAACTAAAAATCAACTCACTGCGATTGATGATCTTTTAACACGGATTTGCCGAAGAACATATTTGATGGATTCAGGTTGGGAAATTATCAGAATGCTCGGACCAGATAATCATCCAAGACCGGCGAAATCAAATTGCATATGCAAACGAGGTCGGTTTTACAGTCAAGCTTTATTTTCAATATCGTCTTTTAAGTTTATCTCAATGAGAATTTTAACTTTACCCGACCGGTTACCGCTACTGGCGTGATTCTAACTATTGATGGCGAAATTTTCACCAAATGACAATCGACAGAATTGAGAAGAACGCATACGTTCTTCAAAACTCGGATTTTAATGAGGAAAATCCTTTGAAATCAGTCAAGGGTTAAAGACTTTTTGATTCTAAGAGTACCGATGAAAATTTAATAACCTGATTCTCCGGAAATTTCGACAAGAAATGGCGGAACCAGTCAAAATTGAGAAAAGATAAACCCCTCAAAAGTTATCCGAATCAAAAAGACCAATCCTTATTACGATAACTACGATTTCGTTCGACAATATTATGACGACCTAACAAGAATTGCTCTATACGAAAACGATAACTTGAGATTAAAACTCGTGAACGAGCATTCATCTATCGGAAATATCATATTTCAAATATGGAAGTCAATACTTGGTATCTTATGCCGATGGCGTATACTCTTCATCTTGAGAAAGTTTAAATAAAAGAAAAATGTTTGTCTGTTTGTTTCTAATTGCAGTTGATTTATAAAAATTAGAAGGAACTTTTTAAAAGAAAAAATTATAACTTATAATTTATAAGAGAATGACTTTAAAGTCAATTCTAACGACAGAAACTAATTTTGCTTGTAGCCAAAGGAGATTTAAAGAATTGAAATGGATGTTAGGATTTTTGCTTCTCTAGAATGGTCATTTGATGGTTACGTATCGTCATTAGGGATTGGAGTTTTGGAACAATTATTGACGAAATTTTCTGCATTGTTTTTTTTTTCCTTCCTGGCAGTAACCAGTTGACAGTGAAGAATAGTTCTGGCAATTGAGAAATTGAAACCGATTGTCAGCTTACTCCACTGTTCCCTGGAAACTGACCCTTCTCATCGAAAAAGAAGATATTTTTGAGTTTGATTATCATTTTATTTTACAGAATAATACGGGTTCTAGAATCGATCGTTTTCTTTTCATCATCAGGGTCGCTTCTTCATACAAGCAGTTTTGCACTCGTCTTGAAAAAAGCTATCATCGAGTTTTTTCTAGAGTTTCTACCTTTTGTCGCGAAGGAATTGCAATTTCCGAGCTTGCAAAACTGGCACTCCGTCGAGAGGTAAATGTGGCACTTGCCGTCGCTTTTGTCAAAATAGAAGCGCGTCGCCACTAGAAATTATAAATGTTACTCGCTGCGGAGATAAGCTAAACTCAAACATTCCATTATCTTTTTCTAGCGCCAGAGCATGTCTATCTTTTCTTTTTGAACTTTAGGATTTCGAAATTAAACTCTTGCTAGCACAAAAATCGACCGAGCTCTTTACTGTCTAGCAGACAAAATGTCTCCTAGACAATTTTTGTTCAGAACTTACTGTTGGCGAATCCACAAGAAGATTTCGGCGGACTCTGGTCGCAAATATCCATCATTTTCGGCGCCAAATTGAGTCTTCTAGCGCTGCTGGGGACAAGAGCATTATCCTCGTCGTCATTTTTCATGCAGACTTTTGCGCACATCTGATAAGTGACAAATCGGTTATTGTTGCCTCCCGCTCCTCTCCAAAGAAATGACTCGCAATCGCCCGATTTTGAGTTAAAATACCACATGGCTGTTTTTCTTCAACGAATTTCAAAGAGAGCGAGATCAATTAAAAGACCTAACAAAAAAAGCTTCCTTTTGAAATTTTCCTGAGAATTTGAGCATATCCTTTGTCCATCGGCAAGTGGCAGGGATTTTCTTGTTCCAAAGTTCCAACTGGAACGGCATCGAACTGCATCATTTCCATTTCATTTGAGCCCCCGAAAGACGGTCTTTCAGAGGATGCATATTCAGAGAAAAAGACATATTCTCATCAATAATCCTGGAAATACCGGAGGCGGGAAAGACGGTATACGGTATACGCCTGGATTAGTGTTAACACATGTTGGACACATATTGACAAGGAACAAGTTGCATTATTATTAGGGGCACCCTCTCCTGTCCCCGACGAAATACGGCTGCATAATCGAATAGATACTGGCGAAGGGACTGAAGTGGTTATTTGGATTGATGCCTCCTGATGGACCCATTCTTTTTCCAGTTGAAAATTGAGATAGAAGAGACGATTAAGGGTTTTGACTTGTCTCTTTTCTCTATTTTAGCCGAAATGAAAAATTCAACTTGTCCTGTTTACTCCGCGCCATTCCAAAATCTCAAATCCACCGAAGCTGTTTTCGTTATTTGCTGCTTCCATGTCGTTTGTTGATTCTTCTGGCTCTAGAGCCTCATGGGACGCAGGAACATCAGTCGTTGAAATCAGCTCGGGTGTGCAGATGGAACGGCAATCGTCGCGGCGGGAGAACAGGTTCAGGTGGTCCTTGACAGCGAGGAGATCATCGAGTAAATCCGGGCACAGTCGGCGGAGAAAGACTGGCTTGCAGGCGCCTCTGCTTTTGTCGTACGAGAAAAATCTTGAAAAACGTTAATTGAGAAATGTAAAATAGACTCACTTCTTCGGCGTCCCGCAATTAACATGATCAAAATTGCAGCAGGTATGGAATCCATATGGATCCTTGAGCTTAATGCTTCCATCTGCCATGGTCACCGTTCTGATCTTCTCCTGCGCAATGAACCTCGACGAGCATTTCTCATGGCTCAAGTCGTTTAAATATTCGAGTACTTGTTGCTCCGGCGTTTGAAATCGAGCCCCGAAACGGTCGCCAAAGCCTGTTTTTAAGGGATGAAATGGAAAATGGAACATTCAAGTGCTGAGATGTTCATTCAAAAGTGGCAATTAAATTTGAGACAACATGAGACGCGGCTGATTTAAACTTATTTATTCATTCATTTTTCGGTACCTTGCGGTGGAAGGTAATTTCCTTTTTGAATTTTCTTTATCTTTTTTTCTTTAATCTTCTTTTTTTTATTTTAAAGTCATTTTCATCCATCTTTTTTTTGGAAAAAAAAAACAAAAATTAGGGTTAGGGTTTGGGCTAGAGTTAGGCCCAAAAGAGACGATTTTTTGGTTGGGGTAAGGGTTAGAGTTAGGCCCAAAAGAGACGTTTTTTGATTAGGGTTAGGGTTAGACGGCTTGACTTAGGGTTGGTTCGAAAAGAAACAGACTGTTTTCATTTATAACATATGATATGTAGATAGATCGGTAAAGATGCTCAAGCAAATAAAGAAATCTCTCCTTATTGAATAGATGATGTAAAATTAAACCTGCGTTTCCCTCTCCTCCAATCTTATCTTATCCATCTCATCCCGCTTCCCGAAGCCTTGGACGGCGGCGATACATCCAATTCCAATTATTTTCTTATCAATCATCTTATTCCTCTTTTCTCTCTTTTCTTCCTCGGTTGATCTCTTTTTTCTGCTTGTTTTCTGTTTCTTAGGCTTTAACAATTTTTTCTTCTTTTTTCAAAAATGAATGTTTCTTTTCAGAAAGCCCGGTGGTGGTTAGTAGCGCTCCCCTAGCGCTAAAAAATATTATGCTGATAAAGCGCAGCGGGGCATCACGCGAACATCGCGAAGGCGCCACCATTCTTTCCATTTTTTACGAAAGTTTAGTTCTTGCTTCGAGTCTATGACTCATCTTGCCCAGATCTATTACCTCGCTTATTGCATACAGTGTTGTACAAGAAACAACAGTCAAGAAACTACGTGTAACTACAGACAACTCAGCAACTTGGTTTTTCAAGAAGCGCCCCTGATATCTTTAATTTCTAATAAGAGTGATTGCTTTACATGAGTCTTGTATTTTTAATATTTTACCTCTTCAAGTGAAGTATTGAAAGAAAAACTTAAAAGAGCTCCGTTGATGGGTTTAATTTTAATTTCAACAAGACAAATTTAGAATAAAATTTAGAATAAAAATAGAAGAAATTTTTTTCGGGAGCGTGTATCAAATTTTTGGACATTTTTGAGAAAATTGTGCGACAAAAAATGTCCAAAAATTCCATAATTAACTGTATCAATTTTTCGCTAAGAAATAAATATAAGAATTATCTTTGAACATCTTGGCATGAATATTGAAAAATGCCGGTTACAATCATGGTCTTTGTTGACTAAAATTTAAACAAATCAAAGCCTTATTTTTAAAGCTTAGGGCAAGGATTATCTGAACCTGTGTAAAAACCTGAGTCAGGGTCAGGCTCTCAGAGAGCATTTTTAAACCCTGACTCAGGGTACTACAAAGTGAGGGTTTGGATCTTGATAACCTGCGAAAAACCCTGAGTCAGGGTCCAGAAAAAGCTTCTTTTGAAACTCTGACTCAGGTTTATTCGCAGGTTTTTGAAATTCAACCCTAACCCAAACTTTGTAGAAGCCTAAGTCAATGTTAAAATTATGCTCTTTGAAAGCCTGACCCTTATCAAAGCCCTGACTCAGGTTTCTACGCAGATGGACGAGCCAAGGATGTGGTCTGCTCTTGAACTTGACCTCTTTCTTTTTTAAAGACCAATAATTTATTAACTCAATAGTGGTACTATCAAATCAGGATAGATATTCTTTTTTCTCTATTGAAAGATGCGGTAACCTAAGAGAGATAGTCGCATCAGATGATCTCATGAGCTTAGTCCGCGATTCATATTCTAACCAGAATCAGTAAGAACGCCTTAGAGACGTCTTAAGGTCGTGACTCTCTCAAAAGCATATTTCTTATTTCTAATTCAAACTTGCGTCAATTTTGGTTGTTTATATTTTTTTAATGCCAATATGTTTCGTTTTGTCTGAAGAAAATTATGTCACGTGTGAATGCAGTGCTAAGGGTAGGAACGTTAAACGGCGCCCGAAAATGCGCTGCTACAAGTGGGTCGCCTCGTTAGAGCCTCACGTGTATTTTCAAAGCTAGAAACAGCAGCACTAGAATTATGAAAACGATGACGTCAATTTAGAAAAAGCGCGACTTGGCAGCGCGCCAGTTTTTCAGAAGATTGACAAGGCTGACCCTTATCTACCGCAGAATAATAATCAGCTCGAAAAGAAACGGTCACGAAAGTTCTAGCAGCGTTTGAAAAAATGATGAATCATCTTTTTAATAAGAATGAAGAGACACTTATAGAACATGCTGTAAAACCTGTGTTGAAAACCTGAGTCAGGCTCTTAAAATTTTATGCAAGCTAAAATACACCCTGACTCAGGTTTTAAACGCAGGTTTTCTAGCCAAAATTACAGTTATGTCTTAACTGAAATCTCTGTTCGAAAACCTGTGTTGAAAACCTGAGTCAGGCTCTGAAAATTTAATTCAAGCTAAATCAGACCCTGCCTCAGGTTTTTAACTTCGGATTTTTTGAGCCAAGATAACAGTAAAGACATCACTGTATAATTTCCCAAATCAAACAAGCAAACTATCCATTCCAAAAAAGCGAAAAAGAATCCAAGCGCCAGCTGAGGGCGCCGCGCTCAGAAATTATAAAAAAGGAAAAGAACCGCTTTCAATACAAAATCCAAGTTCTCATTTCCTTTTTAGATATTGAAAGACTGTATTTGAGTATGCTGAGATACCTCTTTGCGATCTTTGCTATTGCTTCAGCGATAAGTCCAAAATTTTTTGAGTAAGTAGATGTTTTTTAGTGACTTTTTATCGTAAGAGATACCCTTAAGATAACGGATTTTATGATATATAAGGAGATTACCAATTTTTTTACCGTTTATTTTACGGAGTGAGACCCTTATTTTTGTTATTTTCTAGTCTTAAGGCTGTCGACATCGATTTGGTTAAGGTTTGACCCTAACCCGAAATCGATGTTGACAGAACTTGACACCCTTAACCGCTTTTTAATAGCAGCGAGCACCCTATTTTTTTTTCTTTCTTGTCATATATTTTCCCGATAATCATAAAGGGAAAATATCAAAAAAGATACCCTTGAGAAAAAACGCTGTCGTGATTTTTATGAATTCTTGATTTCAGTTCGCTCCAGCTGCAGAATATTGCGATCCCGAGCGACGTGGAATACAAAGCATTAGAATCAAAAATGCTCAACCAATTACTCAACTCAAATTTCAAAGGATTCGACAAACTCGGCTAAAAGGCCCTATTTTTCGTTATAAAACTCAAAAATAAAAATCTTTCATGAAAAGTTTTTTTATTTATTTGTGTTTGATTTGCAGAGATAATTGGATGAAGGGAGAATTTTTTGACCGCAGATTTCGTTGACGATCATTTTGACGGTTTTCTGGACTTTGTTGTATTCCCTCCTAAAAAGTGTAGGTTATGCTTAGAGGCTCCAGTTAAGGGGAGTTGTCAGGACCCGACAAAAAATTTCGACAAATTTTCCGTGGAAATTTCAACCCATCAGAAGCCTGGATACGGCTAACCGGCCCATCAGAAGGCCACGCAAAATTTGTCGAAATTTTTTGTCGGTTCCTGAGTCAGGAATCCTGACAGCTCCTAGTGAAGGGCGAAAAGTGAGGGTGTGACAGTTTCCCCTGACTCTTCATGAATAATGAAGCTCACCTTCTTGGAGATCTGTCAATTCCAGGTTCGCCTTTGAACCCCCTCGGACCCGGCTCTCCCGGTTCGCCTCGCTTCCCATTTTCTCCATAGTCTCCCGGGTCGCCTTGTCGCCCAGGTGGCCCTTGTCGCCCCGGACGGCCTTTGGAACCCTTGTAGCCGATCATTCCCGTTTCACCTGAACTCATCTCAATCATGAAAAATCTGCGGCTTTACCAGGATCTCCAACAGGACCTCGCAAGCCAGGATCACCCCTGGAACCCTTTTCGCCTTTGAATAAAATCGCTGGCATTAAATTTCAAGCCGTTTTTTTTTCATTGAAATCAAGGAAGACTTTGACGCTCGAAATTCCATTCCTGGATCCTGAAAATCTGCTGATACAAAGAAAATAAGAAGAAGAAAAATTGTTTTTATCATAATTTGTCTCTTTTTTAATTTTGTCTCAGGTGAGAATTCTTGAGTGCAAAAGATCAAAGGTCATCATGTTCAGAAAGTTTTCTTGAATAGGATTATCTTTCATACCCGGCTCATACCCGACTGAATAGACTTATTAGTCGAAAAGTCGAAAACCTGGAAAACTATATGAATTTAGTCGAAAAAGTCGAAAATAAGTCGAAAAGTCGAAAGAAAAGTCAAAAAGTCGAAAGCAAGATAGCGATTCTTTCGACTAGATTTTCGACTTTTTCGACTAAATTTTCGACTTTTTCGACTAGATTTTTCGACTTTCTCAGCAACATTGCTTTCGATTTTTTCGACTAGTCGGCAATGTCGCTGACTAATAGGGTCAAGTCGAGTCGAGTCGAGTCGACTTATTTCCACAAGCAATCAAGTCGAGTCGAGCTAGTCTTTTCGGCTAAGATTCGACTAGACTTCGACTTTAGTCGAAACTCGACTAGTCGATTTAGAACCCTGTACCCGGGGTCAGGTTTTCAACACAGGTTTCTTGATTCTGTACTCATTTCTTTTTGACTCGTGTTCAATTATTCAATATTCTCAAAGTCATTATTCATTTTCTTTTTGATTTTATTAAATGTCAATGCTGCATTTTGGAATTCATTGCCGGCATTGATCATGGTCAAGCATTCGAATTGAACTTCAAACCTTCCGGAACGAAAAAAATGGAAATAAACCGTCACAGAGATATAACTTGCTTTTTCTTTCTTTTTTGTTGGCTTTTTCTTATTGTGTTGCATTTCGGGACTTCTGATGAAACTCAGGATTACTTCCAAAAAGCAGAATCCCAGTACAGTACAAATTCTTCAACAAGCGATGATGATTATCAAGAGTCAAAAGCTGAAAAGGGCAATGAAAAAAGAAGAGTCGTTGTTGGAATTTTAGCGTAAGAATATTTTCTTAAGGGGGGGGGGTCGACGAGAATCGGGATTTCCTTGACCAAAAATGCAGGAGAACGTGATTAGATAGGAAAAATCTGATTCAATTGGTGAATAGAAAAGGGTTGAAAAAATCTATCGGCGAGAAGTTGAAAAAAATTTTGCCAGATAAAGTCGGTCAAAAATATTGTCAAAGTAGGGCCATTTTCGCGAAAACCAAAAATGGTCAATTTTTTTACATTTTTGTTCATTTCATCCCCTAAATCTAATTTTTATCAAATGATTTTAGGCTCAATAGAGCCTCAAAAATGAGATTAAGGGGTGAAATTGAGAAAATTCTGAAAAAATGACCATTTTTGGTGCATTTTCGCGAAAATGGCCCTGCTTTGACGGGATTTTTGACCAATTTTTTTCTGGCCAAAATTTTTTTTTAGTTTTCGCCGCCTGATTTTGACAACCCTTTTCTATCCACGAGTAAAATCAGATTTTGCCTATCTAATCAGGTTTTCCCGCATTTTTCGTCACGGAAATCCCGATTCTCGTCGACCCCCCCCCCTACTTAATATAATTAAATTATATTTAAGAACATTCGAAAATTATGAAAGAAGAGAAGCTCAGCGAGAAACTTGGCTTTTATCATCAGAAATCGAGCATAAATACATCATCGACAGCTGGACCCCTGAGTGGCGTGCCGAAAATGAAATCTTCGGAGACATCGTTTCTATCAATGCGAGCTTCAGCGGGTATTCGAAGGGATTCGGAGAAAAAATGTACCACTGGTTTCAATATGTCGCTACTAATTATCCGGAAGGAACGATTGTGGGAAAAACAGACGATGATTTTTATGGTTGTTCGAATCTCTATCAAACAGTAATGGGTAGAAATTAATCATTTCCGAAAATGATCCGATAATACGTAGAAGAAATTTCCATACCCAACTGAAGTCCTGGATAAATACAGCCCTCGAATGTATTTTGGCTGGTGGCATCCTGACTCCGACATCCAAAAACCAAGTTTGCAGAGTCGCCCTGATCTGGGCTCGGCAACCTGTGCAGAGTTGCAAATTTTGGTTTATTTTTGCCGAGCTGAGCTGACCTGGTTGAAAAATTCTCGTAGCTGAGCTGAGCTGAGCTGGCCTATTTCGCAGCTAAATGAGCTGAGCTGATCTGAGCTGCCCTTTTTCAGAGGTCATTGAGCTGAGCTGAGCTGAGCAGAGCCTGATTAGAGCTGAGCTGAGCTTAGCTGAGCTGAGCAGAACTGATTATGTTCGAAAATTATTGAGCTGAGCTGAGCTGAGCTGAGTGATACTTGTCTAAGCTGAGCTGAGCTGAGCAGATCAGATCATTTTGGAAAATCACTGAGCTGAGCTGAACTCAGCCAGCTCAGCTCACTCAGCTCAACAAATTTGCAACTCTGAACCTGTGTACAAAACCTGAGTCAGGTTTTAAATTGCTTTTATGAAAACCAAAATAGCAGTTTTTTAAATAACGCAGTCGCCAAGTTCCATTAAAAAAAACCCCGTGCGGCTCTTTATCTTAGCGATTTGAAAACTGACTCAGCTTTACAAAACAGGTTTCCAAGCCCAGGCCCTGATGCCGAATTCGTCCTTATAAGTTGGGATCTCATGACGGAAATTCTTCAAAAGCCTCGGCTCGGCAACCTGAGTAGAAAAACTGAGTCAGGTTTTGATTTTTGCTCTTCAAAACCTGACTCAGGTTTTCTACTCAGGTTGCCGAGCCAAGTCAAAAGCCATATTGCCACCATGTTCGAGACGCATCTTTCTGCACAGAAAAAAATACGAATGTCCGATACGGATCAGACTTTGGAGGAACTTCACTTGGCCACTGGCTTGGCCAAATCGGGAATATAACGGGAATACGAATGAATGACAGAATGGTTCATACGATTAATTCGAAGAAATGGCGATCTCCCGTGATAAAACCTTACTGTGGGCCGATGATTTCTTTTCACAAGGCGACTCCTGCTCTCCAACGGTATTTGGAGTGCTTCGATCAAGATATTCCTGCTTCAAAGAAATTTTGCGAGAAAGCTCAAATCTTGACGACATATTCAGTAAAGAAGCACTAACCTGAAAAAAAAACTTAGTTCTTGAATAAAATACCTTTTTTTTTCATTAAGAAAAATGTCAAAAAGCCTTGTTCTTGCATATTTACTGTGAACCTCGGCTGGAAACCTGTTAAAAAAACCTGAGTCAGGGTCTGAAAGAGGGTCTGACAGACCCTGACACAGGTTTTTTCAAAGGTTTCCGGGTCCAATTTTTACAATACAGCAATAATTAAAGACGATTCTTGATGGTGTTTCGACTTCAGATGTTATTTTGCGTCAATATGTCAATAAAAAAATTCAAATAAAAAGCACGTGATGGCCATCAAGATTTCGCGTGAGCCAACTTCTAAATTTCGCGTGATCTAAGGCCACGTCCAACTTGTGTGTGACGCATTTTCATGTTTTTTTGCTTTGTCCCAGAAGAGCATCACGAGTTGGTTCGATCCGGGCCCGAGCGCGAAGAGGATTGGTTAATTAAGGCTAGCCTACGCGCAGAATACTCAGCGCCGTGACGACTCGAAAAAAGGCTTTCATTCTCAAAAATACAAAAAAGACTCGACAAGAGACGAAATTCTTAAAAACGACCAAAATGTAAGCAAAACTCATTTTTTTTCAAAAAAAAATATTTTTTTTTTAAATAAATTTTAATAAAAATAAGGAATTTCATGATTTTCGATTTCAAAAAAAAAAATATTTCTGAGATTTTCTCATGATTTAAGAAAGCGACACCCTTATTTTATCATGCAAAAAAGTTAAACAAAATCTTTTTTCAAGGATAAAATAAGGGTGTCGCTTCGCTAAATTCATCTTTGCTTATTTGTTGTTTTTAGATGTTCACTACGATTAAATCATTCTTCGGCTACTCCGTTGAGGAAGAACGAGTCCCTGCGATGGAAAAGAGCGAGCTCGAGGGATGGGAAATTATTGATCACGTGAGTTTTAAATTCGATCAATTTTGATCGCCTTATTTGGTCTTTTCGGCTCTGGTCGTAAAATACAAACCTGGCTGGTTCATAAATATGCTAATTACAAAATTGCTTCAAATTGACAAACGATTCTTTAGGAGCAACAACAGAACGAATCGGAATCGGAAACTCCCTCGGTGCCAGTAAGGAGGCCGGAAAACAACAAAACCGCGGTTCGCAAATCGGCAAGGAGGATTCAAGGTATTGAGAAACGCGAATTTTCAATCTCATCAACACTATTTTTTCCCAAATTTTCAAACCGAGAGCCAAATCGATAAAAAATTTCCCGAAAAAAAAACATCAATTACACCGTGCCCCAGGGGTCCCGTGATGCTTCGCAGATGTTTTGATGTTGTCATCACTTTTTTTCAACTTTTCTGAGCGATTATTTTGAGGGAAAGGCGCTCTTGGACTTTGGCTCTTTTGATAAATTAAGACAGCGAATTGCTTGATAAGTGCTTTTTGTGATTTTCAAGACGAAGTGGGAAACATATTTTTCGACTGTCTATTTCTAGGGCAAATGTTTTGGGAGTTAATTTTGATAAATGAGAAATCACGTGATGGTTTGCTCAGCTTTTTCTTCCACAAGACTCAATTTAAAAACATAAAATTCTGAATAATTTTCTTTCAAAAGGATTCTGATCATTGGCACGTGACCATTTTCTATTCATACAAACTCTTCGTTTAAAAAATTGGCTCTTCGCCAGGAGATTCAGGCTCTCTTCGTTTTTGATAGATTTCCAAAATTAACCCACCCGAATTCAGATTTGATCCCAACGATGCCCAGCGACAAGTACCAAAAGCCCTCGAAGAAGACGAAAAAGGGTTCCAAAGTTGGCCGCACTATGATGACCCGCTCAATGAGGCAGCCAATTCAGCAGCCACGATCCAAGTCCTTCCGCGCCTAAACCTTGCTTACCTCATCCAATTTCCTCTCATTGTATAATTTTCAAGTGAAATTCATTTTCACAGGTACGTTCAAAAATTAAGGGCGCCCCGCCTATTCTCCTTATAGAAGTCTTATTAATCCTCTTTTCTAGCCATCTATGACCTTGGGATCAAATGTCTCGTCCGCTCGCCGCTCGTATCAATCGTTTTAAAGAAAACCATTCTTCGTGGATCATATTTTCCGGCAAAGAAAAAACGAATATGCCTGGTGATTATCCTCGTTCACGCAACTTTTTTTTTACATTTTTTTATATTCAAAGTACCCTTTTTCAAGCCAGGTTTTCTGCTCGTTTTAACGATGAATTCCTAGCTCATTTTTTTCTTAAGGATGTCGACACGAAAGAAAACTACAGTTTTTATATCGTTGTTGCCATCCTTAAGGTTCAAATTAAGGATCTCAAGAGCGATAAATCTCAAGAATTTGGGTTTTCCCGGTCCTTGAAATTTATCGCTTGTGAGTCCCTTAATCCTTCCCGAACCCCAATTATTTCATGTCTTGAAGTGGTAAATCCTCTTCGCATCTTTTTCTCCCATTTTTTCCTTCATGAACTTCTTGTTTCTCAACCTACATGTTTTCAACTTCGTTATCATTCAGAAATTGTTCTATGTTCAGTACGCGGTCGATTTCTTATCGTCGCAAAATTCAACCTTCCTTATTTCTTCTTTTCACTATTCGAAACCTGCTCTGAGAACTTTCAATTTTGACTGTTTTTCTTGAAGTAGGAATCAAGGGAATCAGTCAAGGAAGGTATTCTAGAGCTAGGTTTCATTCAAGTATTCTTTTTCATATGTAAAGTTATGCCTTGCCTTAGTTCATTCATATATTTCTAGTGATTATTCTGACTTGTTTTCTTTGTCATTTTTGGGTTCTTCTTTTAAAAACTGTATAATTATGGGAATGATTTTATGATTCGACAAAGAGCGCTCCAGAAAATGACAAAGAAAAGAGGTCAATTTGTTCACTAGAAAATCGAAGATCTGGTTTATTTTTAAAAACTTGCTATCCTGTGCCGTCGGACGCGGCATTTGCTCTTTGAGGTCGCATCATTCTCTGTCGATTCATTCGACAAAACTTTGTTTCTAGAGCTACGTTATGATTCTCATTGTCCGATGCTGTATTATTCTCAATTACAGGGTCGTTCAATTGTGACTGAAAAAATCTAAACCGAAAAATTCTAAATTCTTCGCTTAAATAATTTTTTTAAAAAGCTCAGAACTTTAATAAACTGTTTCAAAATTTTTTTTTTCAAATTCAAACCGTCAATTCTTGCGAATAAAAGAAATCAATTATTCTTTTTTCTGTTGATTTTTATTTTGATTAGAAAATAACTGGTTGAGATCATCATTGATTCTTGAAGGCAAAATTTTATATTTTGAAAGATCAGAGCAGTTTGAGTAAATTTCAAAAGCAAAAAGGTCAATTTTTCGTTGAGTTTTTGATAGTTGTGTCAAGAATGAGCTTCTTTTTAAGATTCACTTCGGTTTCGCACATCGGAGCAAAATTTTCACAAGGATATTTGACAGCTGGTTCTTCCGCCATTTTTCGGGCAATCACAAAAGAAAGCTTGAGTATGTCGAGTTTTTTATCTTTCGAAGCCAAAACGATAGATTCGTTTAGCGCTTGAAAACAGTCATGAATCATGAGATAGAAAATGGACGATCGAAAAAATATTGAAATTACCTTTGAGAAAAATTGATCCATCGTCTTGATGGGCAGAAGTCTGGAATGGCGACGCATGAATGATGATTGTATTTGGTGGAATTTCTGGCGAAGGCGAACATTCAGGTTCAACCGGTTTTTCTTCGTTGATTTCCTGATTTGGGATTTCTGTCATCTCTTTTCTGTCATTTTTATTTTGGTTTCTCTTCGGCAATGCACTTCCAGCACCTCCAGCGGCCGGTGAGCCTCCAATAACAGGAGGCTTGTCCGTCGGCGTAGCTGGATCTTTTGGCAAAGTTGGAGGACTAGTCGTTGGTGCTTTGGGACTTTTTTCCCGATCTTCCGAATCTTGTTCCCGTTCGTCTTTTTTGCGTCGCCACGCATTTTCTGTATAATCACTGTTTTTGCCATAGCAGTTGTCGGCGAAAATAATTTTTGGAACGTCATCTATGTCAATTTTATATTTGCATTGAGGTTAATGCTTACCATGAAGGATGTTTATCAATTTGTTGAGACTTATATCCCCATGTGAAAGGCATATTTTCTTCCCTTGTGCATCATAATAACCATGTGAACTTATGTAAAGAACTGAAAAACTATGAGATTCGAGTCATACGACATATGTACCGATTGGACATTCTTGCTCATTCTTGAAAGATTCTAGCAAATTCTTAGCTTCTCCCACTGTGACCTCGTTCAAAAGTACATTCCAAATTTCTGAATTTGTTTCCTTTCTTATCAATCTGTAGACATCGTCATTTTCTCTCATCTCTGGTGGATTTGTTTGATTTTTGATCAGGGCTCTCATCAAATCCCTGCCGTCATTATTCTCGATAGGAACTGGGTTCTTTCTTGTACATGTATTGTTTTGATGGTCATCTATGATTTCCATTTGCCAATTAAATTTTCCAGCAATTTGAAAATGTTTGAAAGTTTCTCCAAAGTAACCATTGACAATTTTTATAAAATCTTGAAGAAAAAAAAAAGTTGATATTATCAATTACCGAATTAAAAATACCTCTCATGTCATTATTATCAAGACAGGCATCTCCGACCTCCTCGAAATTGTTGACAATAGCAAGAAAAATTGGAGCATAAGGAATATTGTACTCATAATCATCATCATCGGAGTATGAAGAATAAGCTTGTCCATCAGCGCGAAATTTCTCTATATTGACGAACCCATTGTCCCAAAGGAGAGAATGAGTGAAAATAAATGATTCTTTGGACGGCTACTGCAGAAAAAATATCTATGAAGACTTCGGTTTTTTAGAGAGAGATAAAAAATTTTGAGCCTGTCCTTGGTATAAAATTTTATTAAAATTTCTTTCATACTTTGTTTTAGCGAACTCCAATATCAAATCCATACATAAATTGAGACCTTCATCCAGAGTTCGAAATCTGAAAGAAAATGGCGACTGCCACTTTACTATTACAGTGAAAACCCAAAAATTGCCCACCAAAATTTGGCCGCTTTTTGTCAAAATCCACCTTTTTTCGAACCTGAAATCAACCGAAAATTTGGCCGCTTTTTCAAAAATAAAAATTTTCCATCAGAATTGGGCCAAAATGATGCTATTTCTGATCATTTTTAGGTTTTTTCAATCTTTTTTCAAGTGTTTATATCATTTAAAATCACTCAAATCAAATAGGAATGTCTTAAAACAAGCAAAAATTTGAATAAAATTTATCAAAAATGTAAAAATCATGCCGATTTTCGAAAATTTCGAAGCTTAGGTTTTTGAAGGGGAAACTTGGCTACCCGGCAAAAAACCAAAAATTTGGCCGCTTTTTTCGGGAATTTGTATCTAAAAACCGGCCAATTTTCGGGTTTTTACTGTATACCCATATTACTTATAGAATTTTTAGTCAAACAGAGTAAAAAACAGTTTTTTCGACAAGTTGAACATATAAAAGAAACGTTTTTCGAAATATGAATGTCTCTTTTGATAGAAAAATGAAAGAAATAAGGTCTCGGGAGGAAAATTTGATCATTGACGTTATATTTCTTTGTCATTCTAGAAGAAAAATAAATATCTTCCGAAATGGCAGTAAGTTGGCAGCTGCCAGTAACTGCCAGTATTCTTAAAACTGCCAAGTGACTGCAAAAATTGGCAGCTGCCAGTAGCAGTCGTGGCATTTTTGAAATTTCGAACTCTGCCTTCATCAGTGTCTTTTGCAAAAACTTTCATCGTATTTTGTCTTACACTGTACGCATCGAATTTCTTCAATAACTTCTTGCTTGTGCTAAAGATATTGGTCCTCTTCTTTGCCATCCTCTTTTCATCTTCAATGGTTTTTGTCAAACCTTCTCCAAAAGAAGTCGATTCATAAAAATTTCTTTAATTTTTCATTAAATTTGATCTACGAATCATCAAACCTCGGGTAAAAAGAAACAACCAATAGATGATTGTCTATAAAAATATTTAAACCAATAAAAGAAACATTTTTATGTATCTTAAATTCGAAATATTATGTTAGCTTACATTTTGTGTCTTTGTTTTTCATGATTTCCTTAAAGAAGTAATGCAGCTTTGTTTAAAATTTTTTTGTTGATGGGAAAGGGGGGGGGGGTCCATGAACCGACAAATTTTTGTTATCCCAATTTTTCAACCAATCAAAAGCCTTGATTCGGCAAACTGGCTAATCAGCAGCCAAGAAGCCGACAAATCAAAATTTGTCGATTTTTTTTTTCGTGTCTGCAGCCAAAAAAGCTGCATAACAATTCCTTTAGAAAAAGACCTAAATGACATTCTTTGTTCTCGAAAAGAACAATTTCTCCTTCATCAGATGTTTTTCCATCAGTGAGGAGAATGACAATCAGGTTTTCAACGTCACAGAAATTTTTCGGACCATAGTACGAATCATTCAATTGCTTTTTCGCATGGGCGAAATTCGATGTGTGTATAATTTTCGGAATAAGGCGATGCTTCTCCATCCGTTCAATGATATTTTTCTTTAAATAATCTCCAGTTAGAAATATTTTTAAGCAAATAAAACCTTTTTTATGTCGTAGTTTTCTTGAATTTCTCGATCTTTGACGGACATACCACAGTTTATTTTGTCTGGTGCAACAATTATAACACCACATTCATTTTTATATCTTTTGGTCTTTTCGACCTCTTTTTCCATGGTCAAAAAATAATTATGGTTCGTCAATAAACGCTCTTTCAAAAAAGCATTTTATGAAACTCAGCGAATTTAAGAGCATCGTAGATTCATTTCCGAGTCGACTAAGTTTCCGACTCAGTTTACGACTCAGTTTTGTTATTTTCAATCATAAATTTTTTTGTGATTAATGTTTATTCAAATAGTAGGAAGAGCACTTCTGACCATCATTGATTTCCGAACAAAGGCAAATTCTTGTTCCGGATGGGCCATGACGTTGTGGATTTCTGATTTGTCGATGAGGTCATTTTCACCCCAGAGTTTGTAGAGGATTTTCTTGTGGGCCTTTTTGCGCTCTGGGAGGCGGAGTTTCGATTGACTGAGGATGTACCTTAAACATAAAATTCGTTAAAAATTCCGAAAATTACCTGAGATCTTGGCATCTATCAATGGGATCCTGCAACTTCGAGAAATCAAACGGGCACTCGTGTTTCATCGGCATCTTCCGAATTTGATTGATCACAATAAAAATCTAATTCCGATTAGCTCTCATAAAATCCTTAATTACTTGGAGCTCACCCAAACTGTCCCGACAGCGACGCAAACAGCTGCGATAAATTCAAGCCCTGTGAGAAAATCGGCAAAAGTCCCGTCATCACTGTTGAGGTTTAAGGAGATGTCTTCGCTTCCGGCGCCACCAGTAGTTCCTATGTTTGATATTAATTGAAAAAGGATGATTTTTAGTGAAAAATTTATAAAAATTTCAATTTCAAATGGAATTATTTGAAATTAATTGACTAACAAAGCAATAATCTATTAAATAAAATGGATTCTATTTGAAATGACTGTACCTGGATCCTGTATTCCTAGAAAAGGGAAATTCAAAACTCTTCCATGATTTCAATTTTCAAAAAAAAAGTCAAACCTTTCGCTCCACTTTTTCGACCGAAAACTTCGTCTACAAAAAATATGAAAACCGCCAATTTCTCCATCTCAAATTTTTTCTCTCCCACTGAATCGCAAAATAGAAGCAAGAAAAAAGAGTGCAGCTAGCTGTTATGGTGCACCTGCGCGGTAAAAAGACAACTCTTCATTATCGATTGTAAAATGTTACTTCGGGGATTTATTATTTGCGACAAAATGGGCGGAAGCATAAATCATTTGTGAAACTCTTTAATCAAATTTTACAATTTCGACCAAGACAGACCCTGACTCAGGTTTTCTACACAGCTCGCTGAGACAGGACATCATCCTAGCATATTCGACCTGATGAAAAATAAGAGCGGATCCCTCCATTTCTATCAAAAGAACGTTGATTTTCGCCACTTGAAATCAATTTATCATTCATTTCTCGTCGGTTGGTAAAAGAAGCAAAAAGTTCACCGATCACTTCATTAGCTTAAAAGTAAGAAAATCGCAGCGCATTTGTGAGTTCAAGCTGAAGAGAAAATCATCATTTGGAGATGCGGAAAGATTCGCTTTTCCTGACGCCAAATGTTTCGAGAGCGTGCTCAAGAGCATCGAGTACCAGGTCAAATAAATCGACGGCTTCGAGTTTGGACGAGAGAGCGCATGAGTATTTGAGGCGAAAGTTCATGGTAGCATATTTTTCTACTCAAAAGAATTTCAAAAAAAGATGAGTTTTAAGGCTATTATAAGAAGGTTTTCTGGTCACAGCCAAAAATTCAAGTGATTTTTAAATAAGCAATAAGATTGCTATATTCGATCTACCGGCCAATCAAAACCCTGATCCATAACATCACTTCCATAAATTGATAAAACCCGGTCTTTTTGGCCCAAAATTCGGGCAGAACGAAAAATATGGAACTGATTTTATGAATAAAGATTTTGATTGGCCGGTAGGCATAATACAGCGATCTTATTGGCTATCGAAAAATACACTTCCATATTTGGTTTAGTCTTGGTTTTTGTTTTTTCTAGCTAGAATTATCAATTTTTAAATGACATGCAAATCACTGTCAGTAAAACGAATATATCAAGCTTCAAGTGAGCATCTATTTTTCAGAATCAAAAGTCAATTATTTAGCCGTCAAGGATCGGCGCAAGCTTTTTTCTTGCTGCGATGAAGAATTCATCCATTTCACAGCATTTAGTTGCAAGTTTTATATTCCTAATTTTCAATTTGCACTTTTTAATTCGAAAAAATGAGAGATTTTAACGGAGAAATGAACTTTGAAAAGAACTCGCGAAACCGGTTTTCTTTTTCTTCAGCTGCAAGCGACGATCCTTACCATCAGGGCCGGTTTGATTCGAAAAAATGAACGATTTTGATGGAGAACAAATCTCGATTTGTATCCAACAATCCATTAAACCCATTTTTAATTTGAGTTTTTCCTCCGCCTTTGCCACAAATCGTCATAAATAACTGATTATTTCACAATTTTACATGTTTCTTTTCTGAAAAATGCCATTTTCACGAGATTTATCGCCGAAAAACAACCTTTTTTCGATTTATTCACGAGTTCATGATGAATCGCTCTTTTCCTCGACAAAGTACACCTTCTTTTTTTCGTTCCTCAATTATCAATTTTTAAGCAAAATCGCTGCAAGAGAGAACAAGTAACCTGAAAGTCGAGAGACCAAGAATGGCGAGCCAAAAACTTGATTCTGAGTTGCGAAAAAGTGGGAATATCGATGATGGATTTTTGGAATTGGAGCGGATTGAGAACCAAAGTTCAAAATCATGAATTTGTAATTGGAAAGTTCAAGTTTAATGAAGAGGGCTTAGGGTACTAGACCGGGCAATTATCTTTGATGAGATCTGTTTTTTATCGAACGATCTTTCTAACCTCCTTTTTTCTGCAAAAAAAGAGAAGAGGAAGCGATTTTTCGGGCTTAACCAATTTATAGAAGTGATTTTGTTGATCACGGGTTTGATTGGCTGGTAGGCCAAATACAGCAATCTTACTGGTCATCCTAAAATGCACATTTATTTATTGTTTTAGCCCCCATTTTGAACCCAAATAGCTTCAATCTGAAGACAAATTGAAACTTTTCTTAACACTCGAGAATAGAAATAAAGCATTTATAATTGATCTCATTTGTTTTGGAAAAGCTTTAATGCAACCTGCTGGCGACGGGGAAAGAATCTGTCATCAGCAGATTCAGGGTGCTCTTTTTCTTAACACTTGAGACTTTTTTTCGCCAAAGAAATAAATATTCAGAGTATTTTCAAAAGACTCCCTTCAAAAGGGCTTAGATAGGGAGATAGAAAAGGTAGAGAATACAAATCTTTGACGAAAAAAATACATATCAGTCGATAATTGGATTTATATGCAATAATCGTTGGTAGGGGCGTAATCTTAAACGAACGCATCGAATCAAACCGATTAAAAGGGATCAGGATTTATCAATGCATCGAGAAGATTGTCTTTCGCGCTAATGTCACGTCTCAGGATTTGGTTCAAGGATGAACTTACATGAAATCAGCCAAAAATAACACACA
The DNA here is from genome assembly GCF_907165135.1 of Oikopleura dioica. NCBI lineage: Eukaryota > Metazoa > Chordata > Appendicularia > Copelata > Oikopleuridae > Oikopleura > Oikopleura dioica. The sequence continues at coordinate 898,169 of NC_137291.1, forward strand.
TTTTTAAAATAAGGTTCTGAGATCTGACTGGCCTACCAAAGGAACGCAGACATCTGATTGACCCAAGTTTTGGTCGAAATTGTCGCATCTGTCATGAGCCAATAAAAAATTTCCGACAACCTTTGCGTTAAAATTTTCAACCAATCAGAAGCCTTGATTCGGCTGACCGGCCAATCAATTGCCGAGTAGCCTCCCACGCAAAATTTGTCGAAATTTTTGTCGGTCCCTGACGCCATCCTGAATAAACGGCTTGGCATTTCATTTTGGGTAGAATAAGGGTGTCATTATGATATTTTTATAGTAAAAAAATCAATTTATGACTGTGATCTCTTCCTTTCTATTCAATCGCAAAGTCTGAACCAAAAAACAGCAGCCAAGAAAACACGCCTGATCCAGTAAAAATCAACAGCACCTCTATCTCGCCTAATCCAAGTATAAGACACGCGTTCGTTCAATATTATCTTCCTCCGCAATATCTTACATTTCCGCGCCGCTAGAAGGTGCTGCTAGCGGCTAAAAATTGGCACTGGTTCCTTTTTTTTCAATCAAATCAAAGCGCCTCCGAAAATACAATTTTAGCATGAGTAATGATGAAGAAGAGGAATTCGTCTTCAGGTTTCAAAAATTGAAAATTCGAGCTTGAATTTGATTTTTCTAGCGATAAATACAGCCCGGAATTTATCGCGAATTTGCGGGAAAAATTTAAGGAACGCTGTAACAGACAAAATACAGGAACAATCGGATCAACCGAAGATTCAGTTGGAATTCTTGGAAAAATAACGGCCGGACTCCAGTCTGTCTCAGAGACAATAAATGATATCGTAAGCAAGAAAACGAGGATGGTGTCTGAAATCGACAAAAAAATTCGACAAATTTTGCGTGGGCGGCTACTCGGCTGCTGATTCGCCGGTTTTCGGAATTCAGGCTTCTGATTGGTTGAAAATTTCCACGTAAAATTTGTCGAAATCTTGTCGGACGAAACCGACGGTTCAAGACACCTCCCCAAAATAAGGTCTGACGAATGTTTTTAGAAAGATCAGCAGAAGACTTATGGTCTTGGAACACTCAAATTCAGCCTGGCTTATGATTTCGCTAGCTCGACGTTTATAGTGAAAATCATGAAAGCAGATAAACTCCCCGCTATGGACATTTCCGGCACCTCCGATCCTTACGTCAAAGTATGTCTTTCTCCAACCCCTTTTTCTGTTCATTCTAGAGGTATGCCTGCTTCCCGACAAGAAAAACAAGCTGGAAACAAAAGTGAGGAGGAAAACTCTCAACCCTCAGTGGAACGAAACTTTGGTCTTTCAAAGTAACCGAGGGCTGGTTTTCTCCGATGATTAATTTTAAGATTACCCCTATGAAAAGATTTCCCAGCGAGTCTTGTACCTTCAGATGATGGACTGGGATCGGTTTTCAAGAAATGATCCTATCGGCGAGGTAGGTCAAATGATTAATAATTTTCGGTTCATGTTTTTCATCTTAAATTAAGGTCTTCGTTCAACTGAATCGAATTCACCTATCATCAGACGCCCAAATCTTCACCGAGCCCCTCGCTCCCTGCACAGCTACAGTAATAGCCCCCCTTCTTCTCCATGATTTCTTTATATAAAATTCTCAGCAAAAACGCGGCCAGCTATTAATCTCGCTCATGTATGTCCCTCTTGAGGGCCGTCTCGTCCTGGGGATCATCAAAGGCTCAAACCTCCGCGCGATGGATCTCAACGGCTCATCTGGTGAGGATCAAGTCCCTTTTTTCGAATCATAATCAATCGTTTAAGATCCTTATACGAAGATATGGCTTCATCATCGAGGGCAAAGGATGGAGAAAAAGAAAACTGCTGTCAAGAAGAACACGCTGAACCCGGAGTTCAATGAGCAATTCGAGTTTTATATCCCAATGGAGAAGTTGAAGGACTATACGCTGGAAGTTATTGTGATGGATAAGGATAGAATCGGAAGAAACGAGTGTATCGGAAAGGTAGGAATATGTGGAGGAGCAGAAGTGATGTAGCACTCTGACGAGTCTGCCAAGTTTGACGAATTAAGGTCCGACCGGGCTATCGGTCGGGCACCCAAAAATAAACTGATTGGTTGAACCCTTTTGTCAGTTAGGGGTTAGGGTTAGGGGACAGTGACCACTAAATAGGGGTTCTGGCCCAGAACTTCTGGGGGTTGAACACACCTGAGTTAAGCCTAAGGAGGGGGGCGTTGGGGGGGGTAGCCCCCTGTGGCTAGGCCTTCGGGGGCAGCCCCCTAGATTAGCACTTATGGGGGAGGGAGTAGCCCCCTGGGTAAGGCTTAGAATAAGGGGCTGCCCGACCGATAACCCTACTATCTCGGAAGTGTTACCGTTATGTTGTTTCAGGTCATCCTCGGTCACAAGGGAAGCTCTTTGGAAAGACAACATTGGAGAGATATGATTTCAAGGTAAAGAAATAAATTTCTTCAATAAGCTGACGGGAGGGGTGTCCTTAAGCTAAGCCTCTCCTTAGGCCTTGCCAATCTCAGTTTTTTCAGTCCAAAGCTTCCGTCATCGCAATGGCACGTCCTCAAACTATCAAAATCAAACTGACCACAACTTCATTTTATCATAATATTTGTCCAATCTGTATGCCAAATAAAATCTTCTTTTTAATAAACGAATCGATTTTCAAATAACAACATTTATTGAACAGTTAGTATCGTTGATGTTTCTTTGGCTCGTTGGGGAGCTGTCACATGAGTAATTGTGAATGTTCGCTGTCACGTTGACGTTTATTATTGGCTGAAAAGAAAATTGAGGTGGATTTTGAACGATGAAAAAGTTAACCTGTAAATTTATCTCCTGATTTCCACTCGATCGACTCTGAATCGCCGGAATGAGCCCTTCGTCGGTAAGTACTTTGTCAAACGAAATTATTCGCGGTTTTTCGAAGCATTTGTTAAATTGACTGTGCGAGGGTGTGGATGAATGGCGCTTTTGATAAAGCTGACGGGTTTGGTAAGCCTTTGAATTTTCGTAAGCCTCGAGTCGGTGAGCATCGGATTTGTTGCCCGAGAGGACTTTGTGGATTTTGAAGAAGCCGAAGTAGACCAATGGGGAGACGCAAAAGTAAGAAACGACCAGGATTCTGAGATTTATATAATATATGTATTTTTCTTGAAAAGGCGCCTTTATGATTTCTGTATTCTGTTTCTAGAGTTCATAATAAGATAATTACTATTATATTTTTTATCCAAAAAATCTTTACCTTGAAACATAGAGGCAAATGTGCAAAATATGCTCCACCACCCAAAACGGCACTAGCTCCTTAACCACATCGAGAAGATAAAACGGCAAAAAGCAGATTGAATAAATCGCCGAATCCATCTTGTTGTATTTATGAAGTTTATGCTGAAGACAAAAATCATGAAAAAATTGAAAATATTTTCTTACGAAAAATTGCGCATCCTTTGCATTGACAGTTCGTCTCGGACCACTTTCTTGTCGAAGTCTTGCGTTTGTGATGACAGAGTTCAGGATCAAGCTAGGGTTAGCGTTAGTTTAGGGTTGGGTGGGGATAAGGGCTAAGGAAAAATACTATGGTGCAGAATATGTCGCGAATGTCACAAATGTCACGAATGTCACGAATTTCACGAAACTCACGAATCTATGTCTCAGTTAACGTGACATATACAGTCAAATCGTGACATTCGTGACAGATTCAGTACCGACTAAAATACGTACCTGACGATGATAGGAAAAACGAAGAGAAAAGCGAAGATGACAAAAGCATAGACATTTCGGGCTAAAAATAAATTTTCAAAGAATTTTAGGGCGTAGAAATCCTAATCATTCAACAAATCATGACTCTGATAGGCTGGGGGGACAAATAAATTCATTTAGTTGCAAAGTCCATGAGAGTGAAGTAGAGAAAGAAAAGAGAAGGGATTTTGAATTGCCGATTCAGAATTGGGCAGCTCTCCAGCGAGAGTCTTGCTCGCGAGCGCTACTCAGCGAGGGCCTGTATCACGGTGTGGTAGCTTGGCCAGGAGTTGGTGCTAGACTTTTGTCCCGATTCCCACTCTGATAGAAGACTAGAGAATCTGATTTACACTTGACGCATAACAGTACTTTGTCAATTTGCTGAAAAATGGTTCCGATCGTCGGACTATTAGTACGCTGACAAAAGCAAATAAAGGGCTTTTCTTCCGGGATAATCATTCTTTCGCACACCTCCCAATCGATCAGCTGGTGCATTTAGTACTAGAGATGACGCCTAGGAAAAGACGTTTTTGCGAAAACAAATGGTTTATTTGGATCAAAAAGCCTCTTTGGATTCTTTTTGTTCTGGGCTTCTTTCCTCATGGCATTATCAGGTTAGATAAAAGCTGTTTGAAATTATTGTCAAAAAAGTAGTTTACCAGCGGAATTCATAACGACTTCATTATTGCTGGAAAAATTAATTGACACCGAAGTGGGAGAAAACATATTTCTTGGCCCTGCTGATTATGGACACTTATTTTTGGCATTTTATGGGTTGATTATTTCAATATCCGCCTCCATTATTTTCGGCATTTATGATAATGAAACTGACAATGTAGGTCAGAGACAAAATCAACAAGGAGTCATTAATCAATTTTTCAGCTTTACGGAATTTTATGCAGATTGTATATTTTCTCATCTGCGGTATGCTTTGCTCTCCTTATCTACTATATTATCTACGTTTACGAGAGAAGTAAGTCACTTTAGAGAGTCATCCTAATTTTCCTCAAAAATAAAATTAAGCCAGAATGTACAAAGATCTGCGTGTAGCTTACGCTATTCTCTCGTCCCTCGAAAAAGAAATCGAAAAGCTTGGACCTCAAAAACAAGGCGACTTTGTCTTTGTAGAAAAAGAAAAAGCTCATCCAGGAGTAAATATAAACGATGAACGTGTTCAGAAGAAACTTATTGGATTTACTATCTATAAAAAATCCTTGGAGAAAGCATTATTTAAAGGTATGAAAATCGTATCATTAATTCATAAACCCTTTTAGCTCAATATTATTTCCTCGACGATCTGCGCAAGAAACTTATTGAATTGAGCGAAGATACAATTTGATCTCTGTAACAAAGAAACAAAAAAAATCTCATCAAAAAAACCTCAAAACCGGGCTTTTCGCAAATACCTGCAGTTATTGATGGTGACAAAGCTGGCATACACAGTCCGCAAATTTGATCGTGAAAGAAGAACAGCGGCGTTGCTACTGCGCAAGGAAATCCGACGATAAAGCATTTTACCAAAATTTTATTCGTGCTCGAGCTGAGAAATTTGCTTCTGTTTTTCTTGGTTCAGCAAGGTTTGGGTGAGAAGGAATTTAAAACTGGGTCAACCGAGTTCCTGAGAAAAGGCTTTTTGATTCCAAGGCATCTATCAGCCATCATTGCTACATTAGACATGATATTCACGCCAGAGCAGACGTAGACCTAAGGGATTTAAATCCACTGTGGTATAAGAAATCGGTCATTAGACCTACCCATAAATTTATAAATTTGCAACTGATGCGTGTTCCAAGATCAAATCCACCAAAAAAGAATAAAAAAAGCAAAAACCAAGAAAAAGAAGTCATTTTTTGAAGAGCCAATAAGATTGCTGTATTTGCCTACTGGCCAATCAAAACACTGATCCATAAAATCACTTCAATAAATTGGTTTAACCCTAAAAATGGCATAAACTAAGGATAGGAAGTGATTTTTTGAAGAGCCAATAAGATTGCTGCATTTGGCTTACCGGCTAATCAACACCCAGATCGATCAAATCACTTCCTTTTCTTGGTTCTGCCGATAAAAATGGAACACGGTCCTGAATCGTCCCCAAGTTGTTGTTTCCAACTGTGTTTCTCCGCTCAAAATCGTCAATATATCCCGCGATGTTTGAACGATCAAATAGCTGAGGGCGAAAATCGAATTGAGCTGCATCATACTTCTCGTCCAAGTTTTTCGGGAAGGGCGACAGTACATGATGAATAAAATCAGTCCGTGGCCGATGATTCCGCCGATTGAAATCAAACCGATAAGGATGGCGACGACCAGGTCGATTGGTTGAACCCTTAATTTTAATGAAAAAACAAGGGGAGAGCAGGTAAAACTTGAAGTTTTTCTCCCAGTTCTCGGTATCTTCGTGATTGTAGTCGGCATAATCGGCATAGTTTTGATAGCTGTATTGGTAGTATTGAGAGAAATAGGAGGCATTGTAGTCACTTCCAAATTCGTTGCCAAATTCGCCTAATGAAGGATAAGGGTTAGGGACCTTAACTTAGGGTTAAAGATTGAGTAAGACAAATTTTTGGGGTTAGGGTTACGGCTTGAGAACATGAGAAAAAATTTCAATAGATTTAACATTTTGAACCAATCAGAATCCTTGATGCAGCAAACCGGCCAATCAGGAGCCGAGTAGTCGCCCACGCAAAATTTGTCAAATTATTTTGTTGTTAGGGTTAGGGTTAGGGTTTTAGGACTCGAGAAAAAATTATTTAACCAATCAGAATCTACGATTAGGCTTACCGGCCAATCAGAAGCCGAGTAGCCGCCCACGCAAAATTTTTGTGGGTTTTTGACGCCACCCCAAATTTTTCAGGGTTTTTAAGGTGTCTTATTCCCAATCGCTTACCTGGATGATATAAAATATTGCACTCAAGGTCTTCAGGAGAATCGCTCATGATCTGATTTCTCTTCAGCTTTTTTACTTATGGCAAGTCAATAATTGACCTCTGGAGTGGACTTGGTAATAATTTCAAAATAAAAATCAATCGATGCTTAAACTTCTTATCACTCATTTATTAATCTTATGATCGGAGAATAATCGATAGCGATTCCTTTTTTGTTTTTAAAATTTTTATAAAAGCGAAGTAAAAGTCTTTGAAATCGCATGTTTTGGGAGAAAAGAAAAAGTTCGAGTATTGGGTTTATCTTTGATTTGAAACTGATCCGACAGATGAACGAACTATTTTTCGCAAATTTAAATCCGTTTCCAATATTGTTGTCCGAATAATAAAATGACGGGGGTTTGGCGGCTCGAATTCGCGAAAAATCGAGGCAAAATTACGATTTTTGAAATTATTTTTTTTACTGAAATCTGATTGGTCAACCAAGATCTCGAAATTTTTGCGGAAAATCTGATTGGTCGAAATTCGATCTTACTCCCCATATTTCATATAATAGCTATTTTTCAAAAAGTCCTTCCTTGATTTTCTAATTGTCACATGATTCGGATCTCTTCATTTTCGACGAAAAAAATCTTGAGATTATGTTTCTTATATCGGTTTCAGGTGGAATGATGTGCTCATATTGGAAGAGTGCTATTGCCTTAATAATGTTGGACAGATGACCACATATTTCGTATGAATTCGACCGCGGACTAATACTCTAACGCATTCACCTTAATATCACAGCACTCATCGTCCCGTCAAAAATAATCTAAAAAACTAGGCAAAAGTCAATTTCAGGAGTTAAGAAGACTTGGAGTAACAAAATCTGGAGCAACCGAAATTTTCAAACCGATTTTTAAGGTTGTTAAAGTCATAATTAAGGGTATCTGACTCGGTCAAAAGAAAGCCCGGGCCCAAAGCCGGGTTTTCGCCAGGGTTTGAGGGGGCCGGGAGGCCCTTAACATCCTTAAAAATCGGTTTGAAAATTTCGGTTGCTCCAGGTTTTGTTACTCCAAATCTTCTTAACTCCAAAAATTGTGTCGAGCCAAAAAACTACTTCGTTATATTCGCGCAGGTTTATGAGAAGTAGGATTGGAACGACAATTTTGAACTCTTGAAAAAACTTCTTGATAAGTCCAAGTTTCAAAAAAAAACTTGCATGAGAAAAAATCAGTCTGTCGACTCAACACTGGAACAAATTTACCACTCTCTATCATTCTGAAAATTAAATTTCTCAGAGAAAATGAAAATTTCGACTGTTCTCTTCGGAGTTACAGTAGGTGACTATTTTTGGACAGTTGAGGATCCAGCTGGAACCATCACATCAGTTGGCTATCCAGGGGGATATTCAAAGGTAAGAATTTATTGATCGATTCTGCATCAGAAAATCTCAGAGCGAGCAATGGAAATTCCGCGCCCCAGGGGCGGCAAAATACACTTTCATCTTTGAAGACATCGATCTTCATCCCGATTGCAACAGCTACGTGAATGTCTATGACGGCGGCTACACTCCTCGTTGGACGCTTTGCGACTCTGACACTGGAAAAGTCATCACAGTCAATCACTATCGGCCGGAAATTTATCTGCAGAAGGGATATGGATACATTCCGCCAGAGAAAAGAGGGCTCAAATTTAGCTTTTACATCAATGATGAGTACGTTTCGACGACAACGACGACTACGGAAGGAACAACGATCACCTACACGACAGGTATGTTTATTGTTCAAATTCTTTCTCAATCGATAAGGCGACTCAACTACTATCGACTCAACCACAACTCCCATTTCACCATCCTCAACTGAATCCACAACAAGCACGACAACCGAGAGCACCACTTCCCCGCCTCCAACAGACACCACATCCACAGAATCATCCACAACCACTATGACCACCGCTTCTGCCGTTCCAGATCATACCAATATCGCTGGATACCCAACACCTCCGCCTTACCCAGCTCCTGGATCAGGCAACTTTCCCCCCGGAGATTTGACCGCGGACGAAAGCTGCGGAAACTCAGTTTTTGAGCCGGTCATTCAAGGATTCGACTATGTTGCTCAAGGTAAAGCTGACCTTTTCCACCAGAAATCATTTTTAAGATCGTTATGTCCGAAACGGAGAAGAAGGAAGATCCTCATTTTTCTCAAACGACCGCGTCGTCAACGGAGAAGAAGCCGTCCCCCACTCCTTCCCCTGGCAGGCTGGAATCGGAACGCAATACAATTTCTACTGTGGCGGCACTGTTGTTGCGCCAAATTGGGTGGCAACTGCTGCTCATTGCGGAGAACTGGTATTTATTGGCTCTTACTCGAGTGATATCGCTGTTGCTGGAGCACATGATTATCGAAACGATAAGACGAACCAGCAAAGTCAGGAGATCAAGGAAGTGTTCATGAATCCAAACTGGGAGAAGAGAGGCAAACAACAAGGAAGGATTTTTCAATGCATTTTTGAGCGCGATTTCTAGAGCTTTGATAAATCCGTTGAAAGATGTGTGCATGCTCAAATTGAAAGGCTCCTTCACATTCAACGACTACGTCCAGCCCGCTTGTCTTGCCCACAAGGACTGGTCTCTCCCAGATGGATTCCTGTGCGTCGTTTCTGGCTGGGGCATGACCTCGGAATCATCCTCCGGCGCTGGCTCCCCGGTTCTTCGACAAGCAGCGTTGAACTACATGAACGATGATGACTGCCACAAGCTGTACAAGGAAGGCAACGGACTTGAGACCTCTGGTGACATGCAATGCTTCGGAACACGGCCACGTAGGTTCTTTTCTTCAATCAAATTACAGTAAATTCTCAGTGAATCCACCAAAACAAGGCGCCTGCAATGGCGACTCCGGCGGGCCGCTTCACTGCTTCATCCACGGAAAATGGTACTACTCCGGCATCGTATCCTTCGGAGCTTCCAAGTGTGATACTAACATCGCTTCCGTCTACGGAAAAGTCTACAACTACAAGATTCATGACTACATTCTCGATACAATGGCGCAAAATCCCTGAAAAGAAAAAAATAATTTGAAGAGGCAAAATGTTCTAAGATGATAAAATTTTTATTTTATACTAAGAAAGGCCGAGTCAAAGATCAGAAGGTTTTCTGCTATAAACTCTTGTACAGCTTATATTTTTATCAAGCATCGTCGTCGTCAGGTGTAGTTTAGAATCTATCATTTGAATGTTTGTTTGCGTTGTCCCTTCATGACCTCCCTAAAAATGATCAAAAATCAGGATAAAATCGATGTCCTTACCTTTGTTTTAGCAATAATATCATTGAAGCCAGGCCTGAACTCGGCAACAGACACGACTTGATCGCCAGTCGGACTTTTGTGCTGATAAGGCTGGTCGAATCGAAGAGGAAATTTCATTGGCGGCCCGATGGTCAGATAAAAGGTGGACTGGTAGACATTGGGCTCGATCTTGTTGTACTCAATGTCGCATTTCATCTTTTTCGCGAACATTTTGTAGAAGATGCTTCCTCCCTCGGCGTCAATGTATTCGGCAACACCAGTGGAGGATTCTTCTTGCCAGCGGCCGAGGAAATTGTTGAGCAGCTAGTAGAATAGACTGATAATTCAAAAAGAGACACAGAGATTAATTATATAACTTGTCAAAAGAGTCAATCCTTCGAGAAAAGACGGAGCAATAAATCACGATTCATGAGGTGCTCCTTAGATTAAGACTTGGTTCTTGGTTCCGGAAATAATAAATTTCTCCCTCACACCTCTTTAAAAAAAGCCTTTAACAAATATCAACCTTTGAACTCTCCTTCAGAAAAAAGTCTCTTTTGAAAGCTAGTTATATAACTTGTGACTTACGGTTTTTTCTTGGGGCATTTCCGTCGTTTCTTCTTTTCGATTCCTCTCTTCCAAAATGATGATTTCCTCGACTTCGACTTTTAAAACTGACTCGTCGATTTTTGGTCTGCTGCTTTTTCCGGGTTTTGTTTCAGTCGTCACTGCGCCGCCGATGAGCAAAAGTGCGAAAATCGCCAAAAAGCCGAAAAGAAATTTTAAAAGAAGCGTTTTCGTGTCTCTTGATGCTCGATTCGAATTCGCGCGGCGGGATTTGTCGGTCAGCTGGCTTTCCTTTCATTTGGTTCCAAGCCAGAAAGTTTTGCTAAAGGGATTATCGAGGCACCGGTTAATTTCAAGCTTGATGATTATAGCGTCCTAACACTAGGTCATGTGAAAAACCAGGTTAATATTGCTAAGACGAACTAAATTCAGGTGTTAAAAACGGATTTCAAGTTGAAGGCGACACCTTAGTTTTCAATTTATAATTTTTCTTTAAGAAAGGGGGCAATTTTCCAACGAGTAAATCCAAAAATTGGCCGATCTCTTTGACCAACCGAATTCCATTTTAACGCCGGAACGCATATACGACCCATTTTTGGGTAATACGATTTTGTTCATCAAAAAACCCATATTTTATTTGTTATACGTATATAATATGACCACGCTCAAGTTATATTTTTGTAGCTTAGAGTCCGTTTATCATATATAAACCCGGATTTTTATTCTCTTTATGCCCAAATCGCGACAATATTGGGTTAAAAAATGGTCAGAAATTGGCAAAAATGGCCATGCGTTCCGGGGTTAAATAAAGGGGGTGGCGTCAGGAACCGACAAAAAAATTCGACAAATTTTGCGTGGGCGGCTAGTCGGCAGCTGAGCCGAATCCAGAGTTTTGATTGGCAGAAAATTTCCACGCAAAATTTGTGGAAATTTTTCAGTCGGTTCCTGACACCCCCGAAGAAAGAACCCCTTTTCTACTGAGAAGATTTGAAGTTTTTTTGATCGAAGAAAATAAGACAGTGACAACTGAAAAAATAAGTTTAATTTATTTCTTCTGGAACCTTTCCTGATCAAAAGTCTTCAGAAATTCCTCTCTTGAGTCTCTACTTCCTTCTATTGACATTTCTTTCTTCTTTTTTTTTTAGTTTGTTTATCAAAAAAGTTAAAGCGGAAACTGCCTTTTTCTCTGCGCTTGTGTATTTTTCAGTTCACAAGTGGGGTCAACTGAAACCGTATTTTTTCCTCAGCACGGTTGATAAAAATCGAGCTCAGCAAGGGAGCACTCGAGTTTATTATATCGAGGGCGCCAGAGATCGTAAACGCGCGGTTCAGCGTCGCGATATTGAACTAGAATAGCTTTGAAAACTTTCCCTATCTGGAATTCTTATGTTAGGATTGCATCTCAATGATTCTCCTGAAAAAAACTGGACCTTCGCAAACAAAAGCATTAAAATCTTTCGCAAACTATTTTCACACCTGCAACAGAAAAGTTTGTCCGCGAATAACAATTGTAAATAATTTCGTAAACACTCTCTTTGAAAATTTTCGGCGCGTTGAGATTTTGCTTGAGCTGTCGCTTTTCTTATTTCTCATGGAAGGATGCAATAAGCCAGGCTCCAAGATCTGAAAAACTTAATCAGAAGTGATGCCCGGGTCGAAAAATCAGTTTCATTATTAAGGTTCCCCCCCCGTCAGCTCTTTCCTTCAAAAATGGAAATATTCAAAAACACATTATTTTTGGTTCTTAACGCGTCCTCAGGTTAAACTTGCTTCAGAAACTTGTTAGGAGGAATATTTGACCAAGAAAGATCAATATTTTTGCCAAAATTAGGGCAAATTCGTCAATTTTCGGCGAAAAATCCAATTTTCAAATGCAATTTTGGTAAAGAAATAGTCGAAATAGACCACAAAAAATGAAGCCTTAAAATCGTTTTTGACCCGTAGAATCCATTTCCGGGGTCAAAATTTTATAATCCCGAAACAAGATTATTCGAAAAAAGCTGACGGGGGTCCTTAATAATTATTGATTATTATTTTTCTGCTCAAAATTTAATTCAAACGATTATTCCTTCGGGACCCCCGCCCCTTCAGCTTTTTTCGAAAAATCAAATTTCGGAATTTTAGAATTTTGACCCTGGGGTCTATCTCGCTTCTAACACCCCCAATATCGTATTCGAAAATTGGACTTTTCGCTAAAAATTGACGAATTTGCCCTTATTTTGGCATAAATATTGATTTTTCTTGATCAAAAATTCCTCTTATCAAGATTATGAGTTTTTAAACAATGGTCTAAATTTATTATTTTTATTTTGGTTCTTTGTTATCATTAAATCAAATCTGATTTCCTAACAGATAGTTATTTGGGATAATTTATTTCCTTTCATTTGAACATAACTTATGTTACATAAGGTATAAAATTCAAGTTCTGATTGGAAATGGACCACTTCAAATGGTAAAAGCGTTCAAAAAATTATTACGTAAGCGAGGAAAGGGTCAGACAGGTATAACTTGATCGATGGTGCCTTTAATGATACCGGTCTGAAACCCAAGAATTTATCAGACTCACGTGCGGTTTGGGGGCATTTGAATGCAATATCTACCTCAGTACTTCAGTAGGGAGTAAAAATGTGTTTGGAAGTAGAAAATCAATCTTGAGGGCGATAAGAAAAACTGATTATTCTCTTCTTTCGACTCGGGGAGAGATTTCTTATCTTGATAAGATGTTGAATTTTTCCGTATTTTTTCAAGAGACTTAGTCATATCTTCAAGTTGAATCGTATTTTGTCGTCTAAAATGACGATAAATAGAATTATGCTTATCCATGTAACATGTTCTTGGCAAGCAGCCAGAATTCTGTAAAAAAGGTTGAAGTGTTTAAAGTCTACCAGGAAGCCCCAAACAGTTCTTATCTTACCACCAGACCACGTGGTTGGTCATTCCCGTTGCGCTGTTCTGACGTAACAACATCTGAAGCTCAATCATCTTGGATTTAAATCTTCATTTCATGCACCAGTGGCTTCGATAATGTTTTGACAGGTTTTGAGTTCATAGGCTGTTTTTTTCAAAGATCTGGTAATCGGATTAAATCGCATTCGACACCTTCATTTTCGACAAGAAAGAAAAAAGGCAGAATGGAATATTCAAAAACTTACGTGATCGTTGATGAACCAAGAAAATAGTTTTCGACCCGACGCGCACCTTTTTTCGTCAGTACCTGATTTAAAATGCTTTAGCCAGAATGGCTTTACAATATGATTCTCCAATCCGCTCAAAAATTTATAATCACAGAGCTCACTCACTGTCAATTATCAATTCAAGAAGCTATATGTCTCGAATCAATTTGAGAAAAAGTCGTTTTTAGTGAAGAAAAAGGTAAAAAAGGGTAAAAAGGCGTTGTTCTTATTCGTAAAAAAACTCGTAAAGTATTATATAATTTTTTCATCAAAAAAAAAAAAAGTTCAAAAAAGAAATGTCTCTCCGCGGCAGATATCGTTAATTTTTATCGTCAATCAAATCAAAGCGCACCTGAACATTGCTGATTTTATTGACCTTGAGTACCACGGCCCAGCTTTCGTCGTTGAGCCTAATTAATAAAACTCATGACAATTATACGATAACACTCCTTTCCGGGTGAAATAAAAACATCCAAGGGTTTATGACGGTTCAATCTTACCTAACAACATCAACAGAAAAAATATTAAATTTTATAAATTTATTTAAAATGTCGCCAAATGTCGCTGAATGTCACGGAATGTCGTCGAGTTATATCAAAAAAAGAAAACAATAAAATGTCTCAAGGCCAATAGTAATTTTCAGAAACCAATTTCAAGCCCGTATTCACAATATCCTGTTATGACAGAGAAGGGATGACACTTTTAATGTCGCCGAATGTCATCGAATGTCGTCGAATGTCGTCGAATGTCGTCGAATGTCGCCATTTTTGCTTTTTATTTAACAAAATTAGGTGACATTCGATGACATTTGGGGATATTCGACGACATTCAGCCACATTCGGCGACATTCAGCGACATTCGGCGACATTCGGCGACATTCTTCGACATAATTAGTATTACCTCTTTTTTGCCATTGAAGGATATCATGAATACGGGCTAACGATTGGTTCCTGAAAGCTCTTATCGGCCTTGAGACAGCCGAGGGTTCAGCAAGAAATGTGCTTATCTAGTAGTTAACTGTGAGGTTTTGTCTTGTACAAAAAAGACGGAGCGGGCAAAAAGCCGCAGAATATGCGCTCAGTGTTGAATATTAAAAGAATGATGGCATATTAATTGGCCCCTGTTTGTGGCGGGGCTTCGAAATAATTCTGTTTACAGAACCATTCTGTAGAAAACAGAACTATTCTGTTTTAGTAAAATCAAAGAATGGGTGTGCGCTTCGCGCCTGTTTTTCAGAAATCTCCAGAATGGAGAGTATCATGTTTTTTGACACTCTCTTTATATTTTTACCGCCGCAGTTACCCATTTCGGGCAACAATCATGCCTTATTTAAGTTTTGTTAAAACAGAATAGTTCTGTCAAACAGAATGGTTCTGTCAACAGAATTATTTCGAAGGCCGGCCCCTGTTTGTTGTATTTCGCTCAAAAACAACCTTGAAAAAGCCGTCAAAAGAATAATTTAGGGCGAAAAGGACGAAATTGGAATAAGAGAGGGAGAAGAGGAAAAATGGAAGGATGCCTTATTACTATGAAGATCATATGGATCATCTGGCGATGTTGATGATTTTTCCCGTTGTTTTGATTGTTCTGCTTCTTACAGGAAAGAGACATGAGAAAATGTTTAGGGGCTATGGTTAGGTTTAGGGTTGGGTAAGGATAAGGGTTAGGGTTAGCCATATCCGGTTAGGGTGGGCGGATTTTTCATTCTCAAAAAAGGTTGCTTCTTTGGTTCATCGAAAATTCTCCAACGAAAAAGCCCTCCTTTCGAAAAATTCGAGTCGAGTCACTGCTGAAGAATCAAAATCTTTCCCGATCAGAAGATTTTCTGGGAAGGAAAGTTGAGTTCGTTGATCCAACCTTATTCTCATCGCCAGACACCTTTCGTTGTTTGAAGTGTGAAAAAATTGACGATTCTTATCGCTTTATTGCCTGTTATAAAACCGCAGCATCCGCGGCAGACTTGGAAATTCTCAGCAAGTCATCTAAGGTTGCTCTTACATAATACCTACCGATGGGGTGTTGGATAGCGGAAAAAATCTCATCGGAGCCTGGGTTGGGCTTGTAAGGCTAGTTACCAGACATCCCACTGACGGGCGCTCTGATTCGTCCGTTTAATTTTTCTCGAATTTTCCATAAGACTCACGTAACCCGTTTTTCCAACATCTGACGAATCAGAGCGCCGACCAAGAAAATGTGTGGTAACTGGCCTCACTAGCCTAACTCAGGCCCGCTTGAGATAGGCACTCTGATTCGCCACAGCGCTCTGATGGAAATGGGGTTCTCCGCTTTGTGTTGGTGCTAAAAACTCGCAGTGGCCAAGTACAGGCAGGTGTCAAGCTGTGCAAATAGGATGCAACGGGCACACCAACACGCGCAGCCTGCTGCGATGTCCTGCAGAGACTGGTCCTAGCACCAATTTCGAGCAACGCTCGGTGTGAGATGGCTTCAAAATCAGCAAGCTTAGCCGAGGATAAGCTCAAAAGTGAATTTGTAAAATAATAAAAAATTGGAATTTCATAAAACTTTGTAGAGTAATTTTTTGTAGATTTTAATTCTGAGACCGAAAATATATTTATCTGACCATAGGCTTTGGTCCATAGGCTATGGAACATAGCTCACCTAGCCTGCCCTTGACAAGAAAGTTCGGGTACCAATTGGTATTGTCTGCTCAAAATATAGTCCAGAAATAGTCTCAAAATGTGCTAAGGCAAAAAGAGCAGATTATAGATAGCGATTCCGATTCTTATATTTTTCGATTCTCATAACTTTATTATGACCAAGGGAATCTAGATTTTTTTATGAAGATGATTTTGGGCTTGATAATCGAAATCTCCGTAATAGGGCGAGATTTCATAAAAATTCAATTTTTATTCTTCTATATCTTCATTTTTAACCGGCTGAGCTTGATCCGAGTTTGCAGATCAGTTCCCCTTGTTTGTGTTAACTTTTGCTCAATCCATCTCACACCGAGCCTTGCTCAGTGTTGGTGCTAGGAGCAGTCTCTGCGGGACTTCGCAGTGGGTGGCACATGTCGGTGAACTCCTTGCATCCTATTTGCACAGCTTGACACCTTGCCCGTACCTGGCCACTGTGAGTTTTTAGCACCAACACAAAGCGGAGTGAGCCATGGAAATTCCGCTATCAAACACCCCATCAGTAGTAGCTAAAAGAGACGAAATTCATCCTCTCTTTTTTTCTAAAAAACGGTCTCTTTCGAATAATAGAGCCTTAATTTTAGCAATTTTATGAAACAATCTTGACCAAAAGAATTTTCTTGAGAATCTTTGAAGATTCAAATCGGAATCAGCTGTATACTGAATAGTTCGAATAAAAAGGCGCTGCATTGTGATTATTTTGTCGTTTTGATTGTGTCTTCAGCACTTTGCATTGTCTCCGGCTGGCGTCGTTATAGAAACTTCCTAAGGGCGACACCTCAATTCAGAGTGCTCCTCCCGAAGCCACGTTCCACGGTCATTAGAAGATACGAAAATACACACAACTTCGACTCAGACTGTAATCATCCACCTGAGAGATCCTGCGCGAAAAAAACGAAGAGGTTCAATTCCAGGTTTGCCAAAAAGTCATATTTCATATTCATGAGCTAATAGCTATCCATTTGTTAACTTATTCGAATAAACTGTCAAACAGACTGTTTTTGATCAACTTGACTGAACCATTTTCTAAAAGTTGAATTAGAACCATTATCTTGGGGAAAATAAGGGGGAGGGGTCATGAACCGACAAAAGTTTCGACAAATTTTGTGTGGAAATTTCAACCAATAAGAAGCCTTAATTTGACCATTCGGCCAATCAGCAGCCGAGTAGCCGCCCACGCAATATTTGTCGAATTTTTTTTGTTGGTTTCCGACGCTACCCCGAAATAAGGAGGTGTCGATAAATTTCAAATTCGATAAGGGTATCATCATTTTTTGGATATTTCCATCACAATTTTAGGAATAAAGCATGGCAGTGGCACAGCGACATAAATCATTTCCACTCATCACTCCGACAAACAACCGTTATTTGGCTTTCAAGTGGGACAGGAAAGAGTTCATTCTAAATGTCTGGAGTCGAGACTTTCACAACCTTGTTTCTCAAGTTTATTTTAGTTGATCAAGGTTCAAATTCAATTTTTGACATGTTATTTTTGGCGCTGACGGCTGCCGCATAATCTCGTTTTCGACCAAGTTTTCAAACAAAATGATAATTTGATGTAGTAGACCCTTCTAGAAGCCATTCATTTTAACGCAAAAATCTGAGGGAAAAATGCATTATGGAAAAATCCTTATCGCTCCCATTTTCTATCACTCGGCAAATAAGATTGATTGACAAACTTTGACGCTCCGTATCAAAAGTACATAAAGAAATGCTTAGAAAAGAACAGGAAATATTTGATATTGACTCTGTTGAAAGCCACAAATACGATGTCCACAGGAATAGAATCGCCAATATTCGATCGACTGTCGATACCAGACCGCCAGTAACTGCAAGGAAATGCTTGAAATTAATTCATTTATGAGTTTAATCGGGTTCACGTAACAGTAAGGGTATCACCGATTAAGAGGGCAACCTCCCTTATTTTGGGGACACTGACTATGTCGCCAAATGTCGCCGAATATTGCTGAATGTCGCCAAATGTCGCTAAATGTGGCCGAATGTCGCCGTATATAGCCGAAGATCCCTGAATGTCGCTCAATGTATCCAAATACCGCCGAATGTCGCTGATTAACGCCAAATATCGCCGAATATCGCCGAATATCGCCGAATGTCGCTGAATGTTTCCGAATGTCGCTGATTTTCGCCGGATGTCGCCTAATGTCGCTAAATAATGCCGAATGTCGCTGAATACCGCCGAATGTCGCCGGATGTTGCTGAATGTCCCTGAATACCGCCGAATGTCGCCGGATGTTGCTGAATGTCCCTGAATGTCGCGGAATGTCGCAGTACACAGTCAGTGTCCCCCTTTTTTTATCTTTTTGAGCATCTTAAAGAACTATTCCTCCAACAGCTCCTTCTCGAAAAAGTCGAATTTCTCGGTGAGATTTTTTTCTTCTAAGTTGCAATAACAAACTTGGATTTTAGCGAGCGAAATTCTCAGATCGAGAACGAAAACGTCAAACTTCTGAAGAAAATGGTGCGCATCAACGAGACAGGAGGACGCGTGGACAATCGCAATCAGAATCAGTTCTCACGGAGCTTGAACTCGTGGAAACGCAAACAGGAACTTGATAGAATCGAAAGAGAAAATATCTCTATTCTCAAAAGAATCGGTACTTTTCTCTTCCAACCGCTTATCTTCATTTTTTTTAGCCTTACGGGAGCCAGAATACGATCAACGATTGTTCGAAGAAGATTGGCTTGTTCATGACCAACTTTCTGCAGCTGTAGCGAGGTAAGCAGTGAGATACCCTTATTTCGCTTAAAATCGTTCAGGTACCCGAGAAGATGGTGGGAGTTCCCGAAAAAATCTGCACCTGATCTTGATCGTCCAAACACAGGTGCAAAACTGCTTATTTAACAAATCAACGTAGAAATTCCAAAATAAGGAAGTCACTTCCTTATTATTATTTTTAGAAAGAAAATTAAAAAAGCTTCCACAAATAGTAAGAGGTTTCGTTTTTGGGTGAACGGTGATGGGATCAGAAAAATAATCATCAAGTAGGAATCCTTGACTGCATTTGTTTTTACAGTAGCTTGGGAGAGTAGACAGGCCATGACGTAATCAAAAAATATAACGTCGAGGAAAACGATATTTCGGCGACTGTATGATTGATACTTTGAAAACCTGACATATTGGAAACAATCAGCAAAGTTCAAATTTTTGTATCTCCTAACTTTCGAGTCGAAAGTATTGCGCAAGAGGCTCAACTCATGACGGACTTTTATGACCTCCGGAAGCTTATGTATGTAAGTCAAGATGCGGGCACTTGACCACATCAAGTTTTAAGAAGATAAGGATGTTTTTCTTTTTGCTCGTGAAAGCTCATTTCTGCTCGCCAACGCCCCCTCCTTTCGTTGCGCAAGGTTTTGCAACCGTTTTTCTCCATTCTAGAGAGTTCTTCTGTAGAAGCACGGTAAAGCTGACAGAATTTCTTTCAGGAAGCCATACATACATGCGTCGACGAAGAAGCCAGTCAACTTCCAGCTCCCGTCCGAACACATCCGCCAAATCCCGTTGAGCAAACTCCACAGTTCGTCACCAGTCAACTTTTCAATCGCACTCCTTATATACTGTACATTTAGTCATCTCCGAAACCATAGCTTCAAATACAAGTATATCGTTTTCAAATCAAAAACTGCCTCATCAAATTTATTTATTAAACTTTGATAGAAATAGAACTTCCATAGCGATCAGAGAAAATTGATGATTTGGGTCGCTGGGCTGTGGGCATATATTTTTTCATTCGATTTTGTCGCTCAAGCTGGTCTTTTTTCAAACGAGCGGTTCTTTCCAATTCGACTCGGCGGATTCGATCTGAAATTTTAATGAATAAGGGAGTCATCCTCTTAAATGAAAAACCTTTTTCGTATTCGGTGATAGGAATCGCGCTCTTGGAACTTTTTCTTCCGACGACATTATTGACCGCATTGTAGTTTTCGTACTGTTTCAGGATCAGCGGCTTTTCCGGCATTCGTTCGCAATTGAAAGCGCTTTTGGTTCGCCAACGAACAGATGTCGTTTTTGGTCGCTTGACCATTGGTGGTCGCCGACTGGAGAGACTCGACGATGTTCTGTAGGACGTCTGGGTCGTATGGCATCTAAGATCTTGGTTGTTTTTTTCAGAGAGCTGTTAAACTAACCTGATGATAGGATCGACTGCTGTTTTGTCAGAAATCGTCGATCGAGTAGATTTCGCCGACGTTTTTCTGCTGATTGCCAATTCTGATGCTTGCGATTCCGTCAAAGAAACTACAGAAGAAACGGCGGACTGAACAAAAGTCTAGAAAACGACCCACTTTCCCGCCAAAAACCTGAACTCTGGACGCGACAGGAGTTGGTTCATTTTTGTCTTCTTCCTTGATTTCAATTTTGGGCGGCTGCTCAGAAATGGCGGTATCGGTAGCATCGGAATGGCCCTCATTATCATGATCTTCTACGTCAAATATATCGACTTCTACGTCATCATCGTTGTTGACAGTGACTTTGTCGACGTCGAAGATTGCTTTTGACAGCTTCATAGTTTCTTCATGCAGCCTCTAGAATTGTGTCTTGAATATCAATTTTTTTGTCAAATTATCAATTACACGATGTACGCGATATTCTTCGTTCTATGGTTTGATTTTCTGTTATCAAATGAAAGTACTCAAAAAAAAGATTAATTTTGAAAAAAAAATCTTTTTCTTATTGCTAGGCATTTTTAGAGCTCTTTTTGACTTGTTAAATATTGATCTAGAAAAAACAGGCGCCGAATGAAAAGAAACCCGCGCTTCCTCCATGGAGACAGAAGTACGTCACTATTGACAATTGGACTTCCGTATCGTTGATAAGAATATTAAGCGATGTACTTTACGGGTCAATCAAATCCATCAAGAGTCCAATTTTTAAAAAGCCCTTGTCCTTCTCTGCCCTCATTTTTTTTTACCTGGTAGGAGAGCTCTGGGTAACTAGCAGTCGCCAAAAGGGTTGAAACTGGCGGTCGATTTTCGTTGCCAAAATAACTCGATTCTCTGAAATCCAAGGTCGAAAATGAACAATCGATTCGATAATGACGTATCCAAATGGACATTAAACAAATGTCAAGGAAATTTGGCGACCTTCACCTTTGAGAAAGATTTTGATAGAAGTCCATGGGAGGATTGTTGTTTCGCCAGCCGCCGGAAAGTTGACGAGTTGCTTTCTTGAAATCGGTGACCATTTCTTTTGTGATTTGTCGGGTATCAATGTGGATCAGTTTCGGCTTAAAAATATTTTTAGTTGGGGGATTCAAGTATTGGGAAAATTTTTAAGGGCCTCACCTCCGGTTTCACGAATTTTTCTCAATCGGAGGTCAAATAACGAAAAAAAAATCGACTTTTTATGATTAAAAAAATTAGTCAGGGTTAGGGTTAAGGTAAAGAAAAGGAAATTATTTTATATGGTAGGAACCGACCGAATTTCGACAAATTTTGCGTGGAAAAATTTTCAACCAATCAGAAACCTCGATTCGGCCAATCGCCCTTACCAGCCAATCAGCAGCCTAGAAGCTGCCTACGCGAAATTTGTCGAAATTTTTTGACGGTCCCTGAAGTCTCACTAATTTTTTTGGATAATCCTTGATTCTAGAGCCTAGAACTAAGGATTAGGGTTTAGGTTGGATTTTGATAAATTGACCCAAACTGGTTCAAGTTTTGCTGCGACGGACTGGCGCCTGTGCTCAGAAATGGGTTAAATTTCCACCGAAAATCCTTTTCTCAAGAATATTTTACAATTTTAACCCTAGAAACTAATCTCGCTCCAGTTCTTTTCGGGGCATCTTGGATCATTCCCTGCTGGAAACTTTTAACACCCCGGGCTCGCAAAACCATATCTCGGAAAACATTTGATTTGGCATTTTTCTCTTTCAAATTTTTAAAAGACATTTTTTTTTCTCGATGCGGGAAATTCAAGAGGGGGCGTCGACGTGAAGAAAAAAGAACTAACCTCGTTACTTTGTCCATTCTTTTGTTGCTCCTTCCATCGCTTATACCTCGCACTTTCTCTTCTATATCTCACCTGGCCCACTGGCCTGAGCCGATCTTTGTCCAAAGTTTCATTGTAGATTTTTATCTGATCGTCGAAATTTTTCTTTAGGTCCAGGACGAATTCTTGCTTTCGCTGGGCAATTTCGCGCTCTTTTTCCCGCTTCTCGTAATCTAATTTTTTGATGAGTTTTTTCGTCCTTTCGCGCGAGAACATTTTTTGATAATTTATAGATTTGGATGAATGACAGGCCTAGAGCGATTTCGGAAGCAAGAGCATAAGTAAATAACCAGCTCAATTTGCGGCGGCAAGAATAATCAGAAAATGTCACGATTCCTAGATAGCCCTCTGTTTACTTCTCAATTCTATTTCAACAAACGTTTTGTGGTGATTTTTAAGGACCCCCCGTCAGCTTTTTGTTTCGAAAGACGGAAATTTTTAAAAATACCATATTTTTGGTTCTTAATGGGTCCTCAGGTTAAACTTGCTTCAAATTCTTGTTAAGAGGACTTTTTGACCAAGAAAAATCAATATTTTTGCCAAAATTAGGGCAGATTCGTCAATTTTCGGCGAAAAGTCCAATTTTCAATTGAGATTTTGGGGTTGAAGGAGTCGAGATAGACCCCTAAAAAATAAAGCCTCAAAATCGTTTTTTGACCCGTTGAATCCATTTGCGGGGTCAGAATTTTAAAATTCCGAAATTTGATTTTCGAAAAAAGCTGACGGGGAGGTCCTTTAACCATATGAAAACCATAAAAATCATTTAAATCGAATGAGACTGCAATTTATAAAAATAAGCAATTTGAGAAATTTTATCAATTTAAACAATTTGTTTCGGACTTTGAACTTCTTTCGTCAATATTGCTGCCTTTAGATTTGAAATCCGCCCCCTCGATAAACCCCGGGTAGAGCTCATGGCAGCTCAGGATATGATCGAGGTACCCCTAATTAGATCTTATGATCATATTTTTTCTTAGTTACCTAATCGAAGATTCGTCTTCTCAATTGTCAATTTGTCCTCTTCCTTGATTCTTGCCTCCCTCTTTGTCGCATAAATTTCTCGCTCAATTATGTTGTTTCGCTTTTGAAAAATCTTCTTTTCCGAATCAACCGCCGAAGCTCCTAATTTTGGTGAGTAAAATTCGATCATTTAGCGAAGAAGAGAAAACTGAAAACAGTTACAGTCAGATTTTGCGGGCGGAAATACTTAAGTCCGGAGTTATCGCTTTATGGAGAAGGTGAGTCAATATGAAGATGGAAATGAAGACATCTTACTGACGCCAAGCTACTGTAAGAAGCAAAAAAGCCGTTCGAAATCATGAAAAATTACCAATATCATCTGCAAACCCCATTTTCTCTCTTCAAAAATCGAGTGAAAAAGTTAGTTTCTCAATACAAAATTTACTCTGGCTCAAGAATCAAGAATGGCCAGCTGAAATCTCAAGGAGCGGCTTTTCTTTGTCCCGGGGAAGGTGCGTATTCACCCAGCTCATCCAGACCGGATTATTCCACGACAGAAGGATTTCCGCTAGAATTAAAGAACGCTTTTCAGATTTGACTCAAAAGAGTCATGAATCTGCCGCAAAAATAGATTCTTTTCTCTTTCCTCCTATGGCCTTACCTTAGTCAGATTCTAAAGAGCCTAAATCAAAAGCCGCGTAGCGGCTTTTTCAATATTTTAGCCGCGGAGCAGCTTCGTAAAATAACCCTTTCAATCTGTTTACAAATTTTTGCAAAGCGATTTTTTTGCGGCTTTTTTTAAAGCCGACTTTACCGCCTTCGCGGCTTCCAAATCAGGCTCATCAGAGCCTGACTCAGGTTTTTTACACAGATTGCGGAGCCGGGACCCTTTTGAAAGAGCTTTCGGACCCCTTTATCGTCTTAATTTCTTACTGATTTGAGTCGTCGTCTGAGCCTTCAACTTCATCTTCGAGGGGTTGAAAATCTCTTTGGCCGTTTGTTGCAGCATTCTCAAATACTTTCGTCTTCTTGCTCTGTACTCGTTGGATTTTTGGTAAGCTGGAATAATTTTATTAACTGATGATGGCATTTTCTTTGCGGAACGGTCTGTTTGACTAGGAACCACAAATTTCACACTGATAGTCATTCTTTTTTTGCTTCTGAAAAAATCAAATTTATTTTCTCTTCAAAAATATTAAAAAAAAATCAGCAAAAATTTTCTTTGATAAGCGAAAATCTTGCAAGTTTTTGATTTTTCATGCTTTGAAAAACAAAAAGAACTAAAAACTAATTGGCGATAAGGAGACAGAAGTCAAGGTGCGGACACTTCAACTTGTCCATATTTTCAAATAGCGTATTCAAACAACTAAGCTCAGTTTATTCTGCAAAAAGCTTCCTTTTCACCAACAGCGTTTTTTCTCAGGCCCATTCTGACAAGTTATAAAAACATATTCTTTGCGAATTTCTAGTTATTATAATAACAATTCAAGTTTTCTAGATGCAAAGACCATATGATACAATTCATCCCTCTATTTATATATTTTCTTTTACTTTTAACGTCATCCGCAAGCACTGAGCCAGTCCGGTGCCCTCTTCTTTATCGAGTAAGAACCATGAAAGAATGACAATTTCTTCTTGTGGGGCTTTTTGATTGACTCTTCATTATCATAGGATTGCTCTCTGCTGCTGGGAAGACGAAGTTGAATTCAACTTTTTTTAGTGCTCGGAGTGTGTTGATGTTGCCAAAGACAGTCCTACAATCATCATCTTTTGTTAATCACATCTAAAAGATCAGGGGAAGATACACTAGCTGTGGCTGAAAAATGGCGAAATCGATGTTGACACCCTTAATCAAGCCATTAAAAAAAAGATAGTTGCCATTTGCCAAATTTTTGAAAAACACAGTCATTTATTGCTTCAGAATATAGTCAAGTAAAAAAAACATCCATCGAAATTGATTAACAGGAGCCGATAGCATTGACAGAACCATCAGAGCAGCACTCTTTAATGCTCGAGTCGTAGATTTTCGACCCCGCGCAGCATTGGTTTCCAGAACCGTCGTTTGCAAACCGCATTGGGAATCTAGAAATGACAAATAATACATGGCCTCTTCGACCCTCTCACCTGTTGGGAAACTCTCCGCAGCACTGTTTGAAATGATTTGGCGATCCGTGATTCGTGTTCATTCTTCCAAGGCACTTGGTTCGGCTATCGAATCCTCCGTAGAACGCATGGTGGGCGGAATTCCATCCATCATCACTGGATGAAGCGGGGTCGAGTCCCATGGCAAGTGCTTTATCGCATTCACAAGTGTTTCGTCGGCAGGAACCTGGTCTGTTTTCTGAAAGTTTAATTTGAAATGATACCCTTATTTTAGCAAGAAAAACTTACGGCATTCAATTTCGGGCTTGCCAGTTACGGAGTCGTAGAATGCTCTGAACTTGTATCCGGTTTCTTCGGGCACACAAGAAGACGACTCTTGGAAAAATGAATCATTGAAAAAATGTGGGTTTTACCTCCTGCATCAGCTTTGACACAGGCGTAACAATCTTTGTGGTGCTTGCAAGTTTTATCGACGTTATCTTCGAGAAGATTGAAAATTTAAAAAACCATAAAAAGATTTAATTTTTTGCTCTTTTGTATTTTCAGGAATATAAAACGCTGATTTTCTAAAGATAACAAAAGATTCCGCAGCGACCGCACTATAGGCTATAGCCTATAGGAATTTGTGAACTACTAAATTTGATATCAAAATATATTCAATCTGTCCTTGAGGCTTTCCACTTCCCTGTCTAAGCGGGTAGTCACCCATCTGAAAGCACCAGCAGCCATAAGTCCAGTATCTCGTGATATTGCTCTATAAACACCTCTCATTTACTCGCAAAAGAAACCTTCTACCTGGGAGTCGATAAAGTTGATCATACTCTCCATGTGAGAATATCTTCTGAGCAAATTTGGCGAGAGAACAGATCGCAATTCTGGCTCGTCAAAGATGGAAATTTTCGGGGTTCCTCGGCCGGTTGGACCGCCGGAGACGGGAAATTCGCCCTGGAATCGGGGTACTTTTTCTTCCGCATATCGCGCTCCTATGGAAATTTATCAGTTTTAAGGGGGTCCGGATTGGTTTCGGAGAATATAATATAATATAATATAGAAAACCAATGGGGACACCCTTAAGGAGCCCCCCGTCAGCTGTTTCCTTCGAAAAATTGAAATTTTTAAAAACACCAATTTTTGATTCTTAATGCGTCCCCAAGTTAAACTTGCTTCAAAAACTTGATAAGACGAAGATTCTAACAAGAAAAATCGATATTTTTGCCAATAGTAGGGCAAATTCGTCAATTTTCGGCGAAAAGCCCAATTTTCAATTGCGATTTTGAGGGTCTTAGAGTCGAGATAGACCCAAAATAAGCAGGGTCAAAATCGTTTTTTGACCCGTAGAATCCATTTCCGGGGTCAAAATTCAAAATTCCGAAATTTTATTTTTCAAAAAAAGCTGACGGGGGGTGGTCCTTAAGGGGGTCCCCATTGGTATCGAAATATAATATGATATAATATAAACGGATTGGGACACCCTTAATGATATCTCTTTTTCTTTACCTCGTCCAGCAGCGACGACACCCAGAAGAAGGGTTTTAGTGGTCAAAAT
The DNA here is from genome assembly GCF_907165135.1 of Oikopleura dioica. Lineage (NCBI taxonomy): Eukaryota > Metazoa > Chordata > Appendicularia > Copelata > Oikopleuridae > Oikopleura > Oikopleura dioica. The sequence continues at coordinate 925,051 of NC_137291.1, forward strand.
CATTCAGTGATTTCTATTTTAAAAAAAGGGGGAAGAAGAAAAAGTGAAAGCTTCTGAAAAGTGTTTCCTTGTTTTTAAATGGCTGTTACTTTAGCCGTGCGCTAATCTGGCTGGATTGAAGCAAAAACCGGTCCTTCTGAAAATGGGTTACGATTTCAAAGGAGCTTTTGTGAGAAGTAAAAGAGGAACGGACCGACTACAAGTGATATTCTTTTAAAAAAGGGTTTAGATTTTATGGGACGAGATTTTGAAAGAAGCTTCTGAAGTTATTTCTTCTCTGTTACCTTCGTAAATAAAAATGAACGATAAAACAGCTCTATTTTCCTACAATTTCCTACAGACTTGCCATATAAATTGCTTCGGTTAGCTTATAAGCTTAGTTAAGTTTATAACAAAACTCATTTTCTTGCTTTTTTTCTCAAAAAATCAGGATGACAGAGGAAGTGAGAGAAGAAGAGAACGTTTCAAAAGGGGTATTTTTGATAAAATCGGTACAATTAGCAAAATAATTAAGATTTTGGCGAAGTTTCGGACGATCATCATCTCTCAATGGGTTCTACTAACAGGTTATTATTTATTTTGAAGATTATTATAAAATATAAATTATTATTGAAGAGAGGTTCGATTTTCCGTAAATTCGATTTTCCGTAAATTCGATTTTCCGTAAATTCGATTTTCCGTAAATTCGATTTTCCGTAAATTCGATTTTCCGTAAATTCGATTTTCCGTAAATTCGATTTTCCGTAAATTCGATTTTCCGTATATTCGATTTTCCGTGAGTTACGGAAATTATTGAAAAGCATATTTTAAGCTTCCATTCCTTTGACGATAACCAGCGTCTGCATCACAAGTGAAAGCAAATAATCTGTTGAAAGGAGAGATATTGAAATATTTTCTTATCCCTATAAGAATAAAATTCATTTTTTATCTTTTACAGAACGACTCGGTGGCCATCCTATTATTCTTAGATGCATTATGCATCTCGTGAGCTTTGGTTTTATAAATAGCAAAAATTAAATCTCTTTTTGTTCCTTTCAAAACCAAAAAGAAGTAATATGGACTCTTACTCTTTCCGCCGCTATCTTACGAAAAATACCTGCTCATCACGAACAGAACTTGATGATCTTCGTTTACCGGATGATCTCCCTGCAGAACATGATTTTAGACAAGAAAACGAATCAGAAAGAAGGCGAAAAGAGAAAAAATGTCCAGCGATGTCGGTCAAGGATCGGATTATTTTTTAAAGAGTTATTTATCAAAGACGTTTTTAACCCCGATTTTATCCGTAACGAGTTACACACGGCTCTTATGATTCTTGCGGGTGGTCGTGTAACGCAACGTGCAAGTCGAAACGACATCAGAAAGGAAGCAGAGGCCATCTTGATCAGAGATTTCCGAGTCAGTAGAAAATTTTTCTCCACTGATATCGGATCAAGGGTGGTTGCTTAATAAGCTTTATTCCTTTCAATTTTTCTTTGAGTTCTGCGCGTATTATTTATTATAAAAAGCCAAATATGCGATCTCGATGAGAGATGCAACCAATTCAAAGATTTGCAGTCCGTGCTAAAAATTATCGAAAAATTACTTGACATGGCTTACCTTCAGATGTTATTGAATCTAATCTCCATTCTAATTGGAATGATCTCTTCGGGTTTCGGAACATGTATTTTCATGGCTAAACCTGAAGTCCCGCTGGCAAAGAAAAAACTTCTCTTCAACATTCATGTAATAATCAAAATTGAATTTCTGTTGGCTGAATTTTTTATTTAGACAACTATTTTCATCGTCGTGAGTGTTGGAAGCCTTTTATTCGACGTTGTTACTTTTGGTCGGAAAATGGCAATTTATATTCCATTTGGAGGTGAAGCCGATCTTTTATCAAAGATTCAGCCCGAGAGATATTTTGCAATTCGAAGTCTCCTGCTTTCTTTAAACTTAGCTTCTATCATTCTTGCTGCTTGGGCCCTTTCAATACAGGTTTGATAGGCGCTCTTATTTGTTGATCGCTAAAGTAATTTACAGTATGGTTGCAAGAAGAAGACCTCAGTCAACAGCTCAGAAGAAAATCCATAATTATTTTCTATAAATAAATGAGTTTATTAATTCGATAACCAGTAAAAACAGTATCAAATCTCGTACGATGGACAGATATATTTTCGAGCTCATTCTCGAATATCGCTTCTTCATTTGCTCTAGATGGCGCGAACAAGTTTTCCTTTTCGGACCTTAAATTTTGTCGTCTCGACGAAAGAAGACTTGTTGGATTTTTTGAGAATTCGTTCAGCTTCGATGGATCGGAGAGGGTTGGAGTTGATGCAGGTTGCGTGGAAGTGGTCGAGTTCTTCGTCCCAGAAATAGGCATGGACTGAGATAAAGGGGTAAGGGTGAGGGTTGCTTAAGATTGCTTACCTTGAGGATGAATGGACATCTGATCGCAGTAAAAGAAGAAATCCCCATTCTCCAACATGGCACTTCCTCTGAGCGTATTTGGCGTGCCGATTTCGTCGCTTCTGATCAAGTAAATCATCTCCCCGGATGGTCGTGATCCGACTTGGAAGGTGCTTGGTCCCCAAAATTGGCAAGTTCCGTGGGTGATGCTCATCTGAAGGCCGACAGTCCAGGAGTTTGTGCTTGTCAACGATTCTGGAACGCGGACTTGGTAGAGGAAACCAACTTGGCCGTTTTTGTTCCAGAGGTCGAGGCGCGCTAGAAAAGGGGTGAATTAGGGGGAGAAGGGTTGAAATACCGAGAGTGTTGGAATAGCAAGTGGGGCTTGGGCATCGTTTTTCAGATCCGTCGTACCAGAACTTTGGGATCGTGCCGCTGTAGAAGTCTTTTGAGCAAGTCGAGACATCAGGGTCTTTTTCGGATTGAAAAATTTCATGAAAAATTGTGATTTAGGATTTTTTCTCTTATTAGTAAAAATATAAATCCGTTCCTGGAGTGCTGTTAGGAGTAGTCGAAGAAGTTGTCGAGATGGTTTCATCGCAGTGGCATTTGAAGGAAGAGATCTTGTCGAGAACGAGTTTGCCGAGGGTGATGTCGAGACGGTTATGATCGTAGCTGGTGAAGTTGGCGAGATGTTGTTCGAATCGGTTGCGGTTGAAAGTCTCGAGCTGGCAGGTCTGGTAGACTTCCAAGTGCTTGATGTTGTTGTTGTATTGCTAGAAAAAAGGATAGGAGGAGGATAAATTGCAGTTAACATTGGTTTACCATGGTTAACCGCCGTTTGAAACCAAGAAACCCTTACCTTGTATTTATCTGATCGTCTCATATTGTCAACCTCTTCGCCGCTATAAATGACAATTGCAGATCCATCGACATCATCACCACTGTTCGAAACAGTCGCACAAGGAGGACCGAGCTCTACGTCCGCTCGAACTCCACTCGAAGCAAGAAGCGTCAAAAAATTTGCAAATTTCATTTTTTTTTGTTTTTTTTCTGGTATTCAGAAAAAAATGGAGAAAGAAAAAGTTCTTGTTTGAAAAATCTTGAGTGCGACCTGGTTTTATACTTTGATAATCGAAGACAGCTGGGGTCATCAAAAAGCTGTACGACCTCGGACTCTCGTGGCGACCGTAATTATGAAAGAGAACTTTACGCAGAATACGTAAGCCAGGCGATAATGGAAATTCCTTACGTGTGAGTCAAAAATTTCTGAAGTGGACTTCGAACTTTGAAAAATATATTTCAAGGAATTTTTCAGAACTAAATTGAGTAAAGATTTTTTCCATTAAGGAGGTCGAATAATTTTTTTTTATTAAAAAGTAAACTGCTTAAAAGTATTGTCGGATTTTATTTTTACATCAAATCACATGAACTTTCAATTTTATCATCTGAATCAGATTTTGATGGATTTATAAGGGTGATGGAGTAAGCTTGCGGAAGAAGGTACCAAGTTTCTGTTTTCATGTGTTGATAGTGTTCATTGACGAGAGCATTGAACATGTTATCTTCGTTGTAGACATAATCGTTAAATTTTTTTAAACAGGCAATCATCATTTCTTCTGATACGTAATAGGGATTCGTCAACGGAATTTTAAGTTGAGCCGAAGGAATGTTAATCAAACTGTTTGAGATGATGAAGTTTCTGTTTTCGACTCGATCGAGAACCATTTGGTGAAAATCGACCTCGCCCGTAGGATGTAGAAAAGCGCCTGTTACTGTGAGAGGTCGTTCGAATACAAAATTGGTGTGGAGATGAACTTAAAAATATTTAGATCATAGTAAAATAAAGTTAAGAATTATACTTTGTTTGTAGGAGAAAACTGGTTTCGAGTATTCATAAAAATAATTTTTGTTTGAAGTGTTTATGATGTCCCATCCACTTTTCATAAGATACGTCTCGAATTTAAGTCTTTTAAGAAGTGTCTCAATATCGTTGCATTGGAAGTCTTGTTCACGTTTATTGGGATTAAGATTAAATCCAGCCATGCTTCGAGGATAAATTATCATTGTCAAAATAGCCAAAAGCTTCTCCAGAGAAAAACAATCATCCAATTTATCAGCTGGAATGTTTAGATCATTCTTTATTGCCCATCTTAAGATCACACTGACGGATATCGGAACGCAAAGATCGGTTTCCTTCTGATTCAAAACTCTTCTGGTGACATTTTTGAAATCGAAATTAAGATGTCTCGACAACTGCTGTTCTTCTCGACAACGATTGTTCTTTCAAAGAAATGATCTTCGGTATGTGACATAACATGGCAACTATGTTCTTTTTTGTAGAATATTATTGTCTAACTTCATAAGCTTTTCCAAACAATTTGAGTCTTTTAAGGACCCCCGTCAACTTTTTCGAAAATCAAATTTTAATATTTAAAAATTTTGACCCCGGAAATGGATTTAACGGGTCAAAAAATAATTCTGTCGAAAAATTTGATTTTTCTTGGTCCGAAATTCCTCTTATCGAGTTTGTGAAGCAATTCTAGCTTGAGGACGCTTTGAGAACAAAAAATTTGGTGTTCTTAAAAATTTCCATTTTTCAAACGAAGAAGGTGGGAAGTCGATGAAATTACTCAGATAAATCTCGAATGAATCACAAATTGTTTATCCTTATCATACAGCCGTATTTGTCATTTAACCAATCAGGCCTTCGGCACTCTGGCGAATAATTTCGGGTTACCTTAACATTTTAAAAAGTATTTGAATGAAATATGTAATAAGTACAATTATTTTCCTCTTTGACATTTTAGGTCCCAAATTTTCATGAAAATGGCCACAAAAATGGGCAAGAGTCTTCAAAAAAATATTCCGCCGTAAAGGCTTAAATTTTTTTCTTCGATAAATGTCTCTTTTGAAAATGGCAAATTTAATCATCGGGCTGTTAATGTGTGGGCTGCTAGGTTTTAGAAAAAAATTGTAGGGACAAATGACGAGATCGAGCGTCAAAGTCGACCTGACTAAGTGTTTTTAGCTATTTTAAGTCGACATTTTCCGATTTTTGGTCATTTTTGGCATTTTTTTGAAGATGATTTGATTCCAATGTGATTTTTACGCTAGAAATAGATTGTTCGAGAAAAATATTATTTTATTTCATAGACTAACTGTAAGTTAACGCCGAAAATTAATAATCATTACTTAATTCTTGACCACCACCCCCTTAAGATGAAGAAAATGTCCACAAAATTTAGGTCCACAAAAGAGGAAAAACAATATCTAGTATATTATTTGTGTCAGTTACTTTTATAATCTCCGAATGTATTTTTCGTTTATCGGATTTAGTAATAGGTTTGTAAAGAAGGCTCCATGCTGTTTTCCAATCGCAAAATAGGAAAACATATATGCTGCTTATATGACCGTTTGGATCAGTTTCACTTCCCAAAAGTTTCTCTGACGATCGAGAAATAATTTGAGGACTATTACAAAATCCAGGGGTTCCCGCGACTAAAAAATAATCTTGACAAATAAACGGGAAATCAAAGACCTTACATAAGTACTCCTCTGATCTATATTTGCTTCCTCTTCTTGCGTATCCCATCTCAAAATAACTTTCCCTTATAGTTCTGATTTCAACAAGTCCGAAGTCAATCCATTTTGGTTCATTTTTGAAAAGAAGTATATTTTCTAGTTTTTCGTCATAATGAAGCAATCCAGTCCGATAAAGATAAATATGTCCATTTGCAACGCCGTTTGCAATTTCGATCCTCTCCATTATTGATAAATCTTCATTTTTTAGCCTGGACCTTAGATCAGAATCGCATTTTTCCATGATTGTTATCCATCCAACACAATCATCATTTGAGTAAATTTCGACGTTAGAAAAATTTTTTATGACATTTTTATGATAAGGAATAACTTTTTCTTTATCCTTTTTCTTAGGAATATAAAGATCAGGCAAATCGTCTTTAAAGGATTGATCATCGTAAGCGTTATTTTATACTTATAAATTCTCTAAACAATATAAGTACGTTAATAAAACTTGACTCGTTTGAGAAACATCAGGTGCTGCTTATCGATTCAATAGATAAGCTCGCGAGGTAGAAAGATTATTCCGAGTTGAAAAGCAAAGTCGCAGCATTAGAAGAAGAGAGAATGAAATAATTATTGCAAATGATTATTCTGATAATTTTTCTAGTTTACAAGAAAGTATTTCCGATAAGATATCAAACCCACTCAAAACTTGTTGATTCAAAAGGACCATCTTTAAAAGGATAAGGCTTCTCTGCCTCTTTCGCAATTTTGTAATCTATGTAAATTTGAAGACTAAATCGCATGAATTATTTACCTTTTGATAGATATGTGCGAAAAGAAAGCGTCTTATCTTTCTTTGAGAAGAGAGTTGTATCAAAAGTTTGAATTCGAATCGCAACCTCAAAGCGGGAGTTACTGAATAGCGCCGCCTTTTCAGCAGTTATGAAAGATTTTCGGCGTTACAATGAAGATTTTCTGTTTTTTATCAAAACTCATATTTAAGTTTATACATATACAGTAGAGAGTAGTTAATTGTCAAGAGTCGTAGTCTAAATTATCTTCAGATTTTGGCATAGATGAACACTTTATAAAGCACGTGACAGGCAAGAGGCCTTATCGCGCGCATTTTTCTGGAAGAAAACTCATGAGTTTGGCGTGGCCAAACTCACACCCTTGATCCGAATAATTTGTTTTGGTATGAATGTGTTTTACGAGACCCGGTTTGTACCGGACCGGGCAGTGCAGGGCTGCGCAAGGCGGCGATATTAAGTACCCCACTCAAGACCATCGATCTCCTGTTGAATAATAAGAGCTTCCCCACCAGCCGATATGATTTTATCTTCCAATGCGTGATCCAATTCCCAATCTCCACTTTCTTCATTCAACTGACTACGTTGAATTTTTTTCCCTTCAAGATAACGGTTTTTCATGAGTATATTTTTTTGAAACGGTGTGGCTCTCCATTCGAAAGATCTCCTTCTATATTGCTCAGTTTCTCTCGCTGAAACTTTTCCTATTCCATCTTTGAACGTAACCTCTTCCCATAGAGCGAGAGTGTCATCGTCAAAAGTCATTCTTTCAACTGACAAAATCAATCTGTCCATATCATTTCTGCTCGTCGACCTTTTGATTTTCTCTAGAAAAGGATGAAGCCATCTCTCAATATTCTCCTTTGTCAATTCTTTTGGATGATTTTCGATAGAATATGGGTCGTAATCTTCACCGAAGAAATTTTTGAAATAACTCATTTTTTAAAAACTCATCTATGAATCTCTAACGAAATCTTTGATGCTTTGCGCCGCTTCCTGAATTCAAAAGTCTTGAAAGATGACAATTCAAATATAAGCATAATGAGTTTATGGCGTTTACAAACTTAATAGTCAACATATTCTCGACATGAAAAATGATTTTAAGTGTTTGTCAAGCCGAATTGAAATTTTACAAAATAGAGCATCTGTATATATTCGCATGTTTTATATATAATTGAAAACAGCAAGTCCGAAGAAACAGCTCATCTCGCCCAGGTGTGGCTTCTTCTTTGAAAAATTTATTGTTTCCTGTGAGCCATTTTGTTGAAATCCCTTTCGGTGCAAAATTGACCTTTTTATCTCGGAATTATCGTCCTTATCCTCGCTTCCCACATTTTTTCAGCACATTTCAAGACGATTTTCAGCAAGAAAAAAAGTTGATTTATGCTTGTTTTATTGATGATTATAAGTTGTAAATTATGATGCCAGCAGAGAAATGATCAAAGAGCACGAGTGATTAAGCGATTTATTATCTTAGCTCGTTTCTTTCATTCGACTTACATATTGAGAGAGAGAGGGAAAATGAGAAGCTGCTTCCGGACCGGAAAAAGGAGAAAGTAAGTGATGTTTTTCTTAGTTTGGTAAGCTGCCTTTTTGACGATGATTTTTCGTAATATGAGGCTTTTTTGAAAAAGGAAAAAGTACATGTAAGCAGGGGTACTCCTGCGGAGAGTGACTGTTTGCTGATAAGAGTTTTTCGCTTGCCTTTTGGCATTGACCATGGCAAGATTAACAACTCAAGAGTCTTTTCCATATGGTTCTGAGTGGGTCGCTGCCAACTTGCACGAATAGCGGAATTAATAAGCCAATAGAGAATTTCAGAAAATCAGAAATATTCAATAAGGTAGGCCCTTTCCTGGCAGACATGGACTTTTTGGTTTCGGTTTGGTTTTCAACATTGAACAGAAAAATTAAAATCGCGACTTCAAAAGTGTTAAATATATTATGGTTGCCTGTTGTCTTCTGAGGTTTACAAGCGTTTTACCCTTGAAAAATACAGTATTGCGAATTTTCGTTTTCTTATCAGTTAATATCAGTTTTCTAAGGATTTTCGAAAAAATTTTACTTCAATTATCGATAAAAAAATTATTTCATAATTTAACTTATATATTTTTCAACAAAAAAATTTTAATCAGCTAATTGCTGGAAAAATCAATAATTCATTTAAATTGAAGATATTCTTTATTTTATTCATTCAAAATTCAATTATGATAATTGAGGTTGATAGGCATTGATATATTTTGAAAATGGAAATCATAGAAGAGAGAAAAATCGTGCCCAAATCGACCCTCTTCTTCCTCCCCACCTATTCCAGCGGGAAGTTTGAAAAGCTTCTCAAGTGAGCGAGCAAAGTGCAAATGCATCTCTTTAAATCATCGTCGTGTCCAACGTTGATGACGCTGCTCAGCGTGAGACGATGATAGGCCACAGCCCAAAGCGTTTTTCTTAATCCCCGAAGCCAGTTCAAAAGGTGCCAAGGCCACTTTTATTTCCAATCACCTGCCTCGAGATATCATGTACTTTTATCAGCGACAAGATTTTTGATCAGCGAAAAAGAGAGAGAATAAAAATAAAAAGAAGCAAATATGACAAGTAGACCGACTTCCGCTAAAACAGGAAAAAGGGGATAACGCTTTAATTTCAATAAGCAAGGAAAAATGCTTGTCCTTTTTTCAAAAATAATATTTTCAAAAATTTGTCGACAAAATTTTTTGTCGCAAAAACTTCAAGAAATTTGTCGACAAATTTGTCGCAAAGATTTTGAAAAAATGTCGACAAATTTTTTGTCGCGAAATATTTCAAAATTTGTGGGCAAATTTTGTCTTAAAGACCTTTAATAATTTTTTCTTTGAATTGCCAATTATTCGATTCCCTTTGATAAGGCGGCCGGCCTCGCCCAAGCAGCGGAAAACACAAGTACTCTGATGGGCGCCGGGACTCAGCCGAGTTCAACCTCGAGCGGCAGAGCGCCTCGCCCGTCGTTCGCTTTCACCAGATTCAAGACACTCGCAGAAAGCTCTCTAAGCCACTCGGGTCTAAAAATAGCCGCTCTATCAGATTCTAGCTTTAATTTCTATTTTTGACCTGTTGAAAGGATAAGAAATCAACCACTTTCTCAAGCAACATTTTCGACATTGTCTTGAGCAACACCAAGCAGCCTGATCAAAAGACAATTGAGTACTTTCAGAATAGACCTAGTCTTGGATTTTGAACTCCTTTTTCAATTTTAAGGGTGTCCATTCGGAAATTTGGCTTGCAATTTCGCTTTCCATTATAGTTAGGGTTAAGTTTTATAAATTATGGATTGAATTTTTTCTTTGGCTAAAAGTCGATTGTTCGGGCGCCTTGTTTTTAGAAAAAATTTCAAGTGAAAATGACCAAATCGAGCGTCAAAGTCGACCTGTAATCGCGTTATAACTAATAATAACTTATTAGGTATTTTTAGTGGTCATTTTCCGATTTTTGGTCATTTTTGGTCTTATTTTTAAGCCGATTTGCTTCGAACATGATTTTGGCTCTAGAAATAAATTGTTCGAGAAAAAAATATGTTATTTCATCGACTCACTGTAAGTCAACGCCAAGAATTGCAAATCATTTTATAATACTCGACCACCATCCCCTTAAAAATCAAAATCAACAAATAATTCTAGATATTATCGTTTCACTTAAAACTCGCCGTAGAAACAAGAATTGTGATAAAATCGTTAAAAATAAATAATTTTCAATATTTAATTATCATGATAAAAATATGTCACTCCTACCTTTATCGTATTCCGACTCATAGCATAAGTAAATATATTTTCGAGGAGATAAAACCGATAAAATAAGGGTGACCATTTTGTTCAAAGTGTTCAAGAATTTTTAATATCAGCAAACTTCATTTACTGTCAAAAATACTCTCTCTTCTATGATTTCAAAATCCATTTCCTCAGAACCGCGGATTCCCGACCGACATCCGCCAGTCGCCACTCCTCAGTCGGATCTGATGCGAGCATTAGGAATGATTAAAAAGAAAAACTATCAAACTCGAATATATTGTCTTCAAACAGGAGACTGTCAGTGAGGCAATAATTTCTCCCTTTTGTCGGGAGAAGAAAGAAATAACGCGCCTCGTTTACGAATTAGCACATTTTGAAACTTCAATCAGAGTCAAATCAGAACTCAAAAATTGGCAAAAAATAATCTAAAAAAGCGGGAAACCAAAATACAGCTCTTATTTTGAATGCAAACGGGCCATGGTCGAGCGCTCGGTTCTGAGCCCCACTCCGCGGCCGGGCTCGTCGATGAGCATCGCCAATTTGGCGAAATCGTCCATTTCGAGCGCGGATCAATATTACCGAAATTCTATTCAGTCGAACAGCTCTGGAATCAGCTCCACCAACGCGCAAGTTTATCATCAAGGAAATAATAAGAATACGAATATGCGATGCTGGCCTTTCAATAAAGACGTCAAGGAGCGGTCAAGACTTATAATAAGGTGAAGACATAAGGTGGTAGGTATCAAGAATCACAATTTGGCTACAGCTTTTTTGAAAATTTTTCGTAGTGACACCCTTATTTTTCTTCGGCAACTATAAATTTAGACCTTTGTTATCAAGTACTGAATCTAAGAATCTAAACATAAAACAGATCGGATGTTTTAACTGTTCTTAATCTGCTGACATTTGACATTTGGATCTTGAAATTTTGTCGTTTCCTGGCCAGCTCGTCCGCGCTGAGCACACAGCGAGGCGTCGAATGCCCCGTTATAAAATTTCAAGAGCAGCCAATTTCAATAATCTCAGACGGCGCCCGATATTGCCATTTTACAAATCGTTGGAATCGATCTCCGTCGTATCCGGGTCAAATTTTCTCCTTTTCAGAAGAATTTAGTTCAAAAAATGATGAACGCTGGAAAAAGAGCGACTAGAATTGAGAGAATATGAAATCTTTGAGAAGAGCTAGTGGGTCGGTTTTTGATTTACTAAGAAGAGAAAGAAGAAGGATTGGATTTGAATTTACATTCGCTATTTTGGCCCCCAGCTGGGGTCGGGTTTTGGGGGTTAGAGTTGGGTTGGGTTGGGTTGGGTTGGGTTGGGTTGGGTTGGGTTGGGTTGGGTTGGGTTGGGTTGGGTTGGGTTGGGTTGGGTTGGGTTGGGTTGGGTTGGGTTGGGTTGGGTTGGGTTGGGTTGGGTTGGGTTGGGTTGGGTTGGGTTGGGTTGGGTTGGGTTGGGTTGGGTTGGGTTGGGTTGGGTTGGGTTGGGTTGGGTTAGAGTTGTTGGGTTGGGTTGGATTGGGTTGGGTTGGGTTGGGTTGGGTTGGGTTGGGTTGGGTTGGGTTGGGTTGGGTTGGGTTGGATTGGGTTGGGTTGGGTTGAGTTGGGTTGGGTTGGGTTGGGTTGGGTTGGGTTGGGTTGGGTTGAGTTGGGTTGGGTTGGGTTGGGTTGGGTTGGGTTGGTTGGGTTTGGTTGGGTTGGGTCGCGTTGGGTTGGGTTGGGTTGGGCTTGGTTTGGTTGGGTAAAAGGTAAATTCATCAATAATACAAGATAATCCGCAAAAGAGAAGGAGTTAATTTTAACCCATCGGATCTTGACCGCATCAAAAGCCCACACAAAATGGAAACTCAAGCGATTCCGGAAAAGTCGACTCTCTTTTGTCCGAAATCGAGAGGCTCAAAAACGTCATTATCGACAAAGATAAAGAGATTGAAAAGCTGAAAGAAAAGCAAAATGAAGAACTCAAGTCGAGAGAAGAGACGATCAGAAGAATGCAAGACATTATCGACAAGTCTGTTGGGGGAATTATTACGCTGAATCGGCAACAAAGCAGAGATCAACAAAATCAAGGCGAAAAAGGCCCTCCCATGACCAAATACCTCGAAAGGTAAGATTCTGACAGTAATTTGTGGTAGACAGTAGGGAGACTAGTGACTAGTCACGCGAGAGTAGCAAAATCACTCTGATCTTGGAAACAGTAAGCACTGCTTGCGAGAACATCTGGGCAAACAACGCCTGCCATGGCGCTCGTAAATTTGCAAGCTCCTGTCAATTTAGATTTCCCACATTTTTTCAGAATTGACCAAATATCAAATTGATTCTTCTGAAAAAATTTTCAGACCAAAGAAACAACGAACTGGAATCTCAGCAGAACCATTCAATGAACGAGTTATTGTGAATACAGATCCAAAAGTGAAGAAGCCCGTCCATACTCAAGCTTTTCTTCTAGGGATCGGTCAAAATAGGAACCATCAGAGAGAACATCGAAAAAGCAATTTTCAATTTTATTTCGGAAAACAACTCTGATTAAATTTATAAAATTAAATTTATTGGTAAACCAATTTAACGGTCAATCACCATTTTTGACCAAAATAAAAGCTGCACTGAAAAGCAATGATTTCGTCAAAAGTCTGGAGAACGAGCAGCTTGAACAAATCGTCAACTGCATGCAAAAGAAGATTTACGACCCGAAGACAGATATTATAGTTGAAGGCTCTGTGGGAGAGCGGCTTTATGTCCTCGCTGCTGGAAAAGTTCAGGCAAGGCTTGAATAAACTGATTATTTAAAGTTTAAATTTTAAACATTTATCGATGATTGAATTGTGGGGAAAAAATTTTCCTCTATGATTTCAAGCCCGAATTCAGGTGCTTCAAAATGAACGGGTCGTACATAATCAAGGCTCGGATACAGGCGGAATCGTTCTTGGAGAACTCGCCTTACTGTACAATTGCAGAAGAACAGCTACAGTGCGTGCTCTCACGACTTGTACCCTTTGGTTCATCGACCGATCGACTTTCAGGTTGCTCAAAATTTATATCTTCAAAAATAGTTATACAAATATATAATTCAGACAAATTATGGTGTCTCATAATCAAACCCAGCGGGAAATGCACAAATTATTCCTTCGAAAAGTATCGCTGCTCAAGACTTATTCCGACAGAAAGATAAACAAACTTGTCGATGCGATGACAGTTGAAGAGTTTCAGGTAAATTCTTCATTTTTAAAATACCATAATTATATCGATGAATTGGGCAAACGGTTTTTATTTCTTCAGGACAAACTCGAATAATTCTACTAAAATCCTTCCTTCTCCACAGTAGAGTTTAGATTGCCACACGATCCTCTTCAATTAATCATAAAACTCTCCACTATAATTCTCACCAATGATTTAGGATAATGACGTCATCACCCGTGAAGGATCATACGGTGATGTTTTCTACATCATTCTCGAAGGCCAAGTTGAAGTCACGAAAAAACAAGTTGGCTTTATCCGATCCCTCTCCGGCGGTGAATATTTCGGAGAAAAAGCCCTTCTGAATGAAGCCTCAATCAGGTACCGCTCTTGAAAGACGTAAATTTTCTACAAGAGCTCTAGAACAGCAACATGTACGGCGATCGGCCTGGTGAGATGCCTGACACTTGACCGTGACGCTTTTGTGACGCTTATTGGAACAACTGCCGAGCGAAATTACGACGACGATCATAAGCTGTCGATTTCATCAAATAGCTCAGCTGAGTGTCTCACTCCACTGACGCCAACGGGCGCCATGATGATCCAGAGTCTACCAAGCTTTTCTGATGTTCGGCTTACTGATCTCAAGGTGTGTCAAAAGAGGCAAATATAGAAGAGATATTTCTTAAATTTCTAGCCCCTTGGAACTCTCGGAGTTGGTGGATTCGGGCGAGTTGAACTTGTCAAGTGCCTGAGGGCATTGCCCAATAAGGGCACAAAGCTCCCCTCAAGGTATTTCTCTTCGAAATCATTTTCATGATATTTGGATTCTTTTAGCTTCGCACTGAAAGTCATGAGAAAAGAACACATCGTCGAAACATCTCAAGAAAAGCACATATTCAACGAGCGGGACATTCTATTTTCAATAGATACAAAATGGGTTGTCCGTCTTTACAGAACCTTCCGGGACAAAACGTAAGAATCATCTGATACCCCCAGTATTCATTTTTTAGCTTCATATACATGCTGATCGAGCCTTGTCTTGGTGGAGAACTCTGGACAGTTTTGAGAAACAAGGGCAGTTTTGCTGAAAAATGGGCGCGATTTTATACTGCTTGTTGTGTTGAGGGTCTTGGTATGGCTTTCATCAATCGCTTGTTTTATCCGTTTTCCTAGCATATCTTCATTCGAAACACATTATTTACCGAGATCTGAAGCCGGAAAATCTGGTTTTGGACAATCGCGGCTACCCAAAGCTCTGCGATTTTGGCTTTGCTAAGAAAATAAAGCCAGGTAAAAATCCTTTCAAACCATCCTCCCATCAAAAATTTCAGGACACAAGGCTTGGACTTTCTGCGGAACACCCGAATATGTTCCTCCTGAAATCATTCTCAACAAAGGCCACGATTTTTCGGCAGATTTCTACGCGCTTGGCATCTTTATTTTCGAACTTCTCACTGGCAATCCTCCTTATAATTCCGCAGATGCTATGAAAGTTTACAGGTATCGCAGTCGACATGACATTTTCTGAGTAAATTTTCAGGATGGCTTTGAAGGGCTTGGAGTCGTTCCCCTTCCCTGTTGATAAAATCAGCAGATCAGCGTCGCAGATTATCAGGCATTTGGCGAAAGAATTTCCTTCAGAAAGATTGGGCAATGGAAGAAATGGAATTCAAGATATCAAACGAAATAAATGGTTCACGGTGAGTTTTCCTTACTTTTTGACAGAAAAATAATTTTCAGGGCTTCGATTGGGAAAGTCTTTCGAGTCAAACAATGGAGCCACCATATCTTCCCCAAGTTTCATCCGCAACCGATTTGACGAATTTCGACCAGTTCGACGATCCAGAAGACGACTTCATGGCTGGAGATAACGCTGAAGAGAGCGGCTGGGACAAAGAATTCTAAGCGTGATACTGTCACTTGTATATTGACCACTGTACATAACGGATAAACCCGAATAAATCCAAATTGAGAGATCTTGACATTGTGAGATTATCGTTGTTTGATGTGTCAATTTTATTCTGCGTTAATCAAAATAAAGAAGCACGGGAGAAGCGATGAACCAAAGTTTATCTGTCTCGAAAGGTACACAGATAGTTTGAAAAAGACAAACTTTTTGAAGTCGAAAATGAAAGTTGAACAGGCCAGATCGAACTTATGGAAAATGAGAGACGAAGTTAAAGTCAAAATAAAAATTGCACTTGCTGTATTTTGTAAGTTCTTTTCTTTTTCTTTTTTTTTGATATTTTTTCTTAGTTGGGTTGAGTGCCCTGAGCAGCACAATAACATCACCAATTCTTTATGGCAAAAAGTCGGAAAGAGCTATTCGCAATTGCCCGTAAGTCTCTTATTATTGAAAAACTAATCATTATTAAAGTGACCAAGATCTCTATAATGAGTGTTACTCCGTCTGCGTCAATAATTTTGGACAATGTAAGATTCTTTGCGAAGCGGAATATTGCTTATCGATTTGCTCAAGAGAGTTTGACAGTATGAGTATTTTTTGGACAAAAATCTGACTGTATTAGATTGTAAGGATAGTTGCCCCTGTGGGGAAAAATGTTTGGACGGATGTGTTGATTGCGAAAATCCGATCTGTTTGACAATCGAGTCGACAAATGCAGAACTATCAAAGACCACAAAGTTTGAGGCAACCACGAGCCCATCAAGTCTGTTTTCAAGTCAAGTTCATCTTACTCAAACGGAACCGATCACAATTACTGTTGGAGATGGATTAACAGTTGCACATTCAACAACTAAAACAGGAACAAGAACATTAACTACTACAGTGGAAAATCCCGGAAAACCCGATTCGACAGAAGCTCCTCCATCAACAAAACAAATTTTTATCACTCAAGTTCACACAATGGTTCCAGAAATTCCAGACGTTCTTGAGACAGAACAAACGGAAATATCGACTGAAAATCCTCTCAGTCCTTTGGTGTCAACTGCTAAAATTCCTTTTACGTCTCCGGAAAAAACAACCAGTACTGTCATTCCCGAAGAAGAAAAAACTGAAAAAGCAGAGACATCATCGACAGATCAAATTGTACCTCTTTCATCTACAACAGAACAACTTCTTCCGGTGACAACAACTGCACATCATAAAACCCCACCGATTCCTACGACAAAGAGTACTTGTGAGCCGAAGCTTTGGTTTGTCCCTCACTACGAGGAGGATCTGCATTTTTACGCGATGGAGCGAATATGCAACTTTGAGGCACTCGAATTCGAAAATACTGTCGGTTATGTTTCATTTTTCAGAAATGAGACAGAATTTGAAGATTATCGAAGAATGACTCCTCTTCGTAAAGAATATTTGGGTACTTACAATTATTTTTTTCTATTATCTATTATTAAAAAGGTTACAAACAGAGAACAGGTGATAATGCTGTTTGGTTCAATGCTGACGGATCTCCAGCGACGTTTACGTATTGGGATGACTTTCTTTCCATGGAGCAGCCAGATAATGTTAATGAGATTTGCGTTCAAGCAGGTTATATTGATGGTATTTACTTCTCAGGTAGACGTTGGCATGATGTCGACTGTGAAAACACGGGCTACTGCGGAGATGCCCTCTTTAGCTGTCGACTTGAAACGATTTGTCCAGATTCGGAAGTCACTACAACGACAAAACAACCGACAACAACTGAAAATCCTTGCGATCAAAAACTTTGTTTGAATGGCGGATCCCCGCTTATCGATGGAGACAATTGCGAATGCAGCTGTCCTGATGGATATTCTGGTCAAGTCTGCCAAGAGACTCCATGTTTACCTGATCCCTGCAATCAACATGGACAATGCCTAACAATCGGGTCAGATTATAAATGCAACTGTTATGGCGATATAACTGGTAAAAACTGTGAGATTTTACCGTGTGATGTCGATCGATGTTTAAATGGCGGAACTTGTCTCAATTTTGGGAATTATTTTGTTTGCACTTGCGTTTACGGATACTCTGGGGAAATATGTGAAATCGATATTTGTGATCCAAATCCTTGCGATAATTCGGGAGTTTGCTCGATCGAAAATGGAGATTTTAAATGTAATTGTCCGAATGGTTTCACTGGCAAGAGTTGTGAGATAATATCGACAACTCCTACAACAACAACTTTAATAACAACAACACCAACAACAACAACAACGACTCAGAAAGAAGATTTCAATTTGATGTTGGAAGGAAGAGGGATTGAAGAAGTGAGCATTTGGGTCGGCGACCAATTTTGTCTTGCTGCTTTGAAGAATCATCGAGGGGAGAAAATTAAATTTGTGAACATTAATAGAAAAAACAATGGTCATTTTACGGCCAGAATTCAAACCGTCGACCGACAAAATAATAAGCAATGGGCCTGGGTCCCTGGTGGTGGAGAAATGATTGAGTTGAAAAATAGCGGTACTACATGGAGAATGGTTCCGCATCCAAATAAAGTTTGCAAAATTGTTTGATTTTTTCGATAATCATTTTGTAGCCAAAAACTTATCAAATTCATGCAAATGACAAATGGAGTATCGGAAACGGCTATGAGCGATTTGCTTTAAAAATTGGGTACAATTTATATGATGGCTACGATCTCTTAGTAGGAATCGATTAGATATGACATATGCTTCAGAAATTTAAATATATAATCATTATTTATATCGGAGAAAGCATCATACATTTCAAAACCGGAGTCGGAGAAAATGGAAGACGATATTTGGCTTTGGACATTTCAATAATAAGTTCAGAATTTTCTATTTAGAAGGACGCTTATCAACAACTGTATTCACAGTCTTGTCAATACTCTTCAGTGATTTAAGTCATTATTTTATTACAAAGTCATTTACTTTTCCGAAAACAACTCGAAATTTCAGTAAATTTCAAATGGAACAGTGTTTTTCGTCATCTGTACAATTTTTATTTGTTTGTCAAGCATTGATTCAACTGATTTTGTGGCGGTCTGAATTCAGCGAACACATTTTATTTTAAAAGTTTTCAAATAAGCACAAGTCGTAATTCTTCCTTATTAAAGAAGACCGACTTGTTTGAAAGAAAGAGAAACAGGCTTGAGCTTTAGATTTTTGATTTGCTTCTCGAGGTCTTCCGAGTCGATGTCTGAAAGATCGTCCAAAGATTCGAAGGACTTATATTTTTTCATTTTGTAAACTCAACTCAGATCATGATATCTTTATAAAGATAAAAAACGAGAAATTCAAGTTTCTGAAATCAAGGCATCCTTGTGAATGACATTATCGACAGATGAGTTAAGAATCAAATTTACTTTCTGACAGTGATATTCCGGAATAATTACCATCTGTTATCCTGACAGTATCAAAATCTTTGTCAATTTGATAAAATCTCGGTACTGGTCGTTAATATGAATCAAAATTGTCTTTTAAACACATCCAAACGGGGGAAATGATCGATTTTTTGAAACGAATTGAGAGGAATAAACGAAAAATATGTTTTATATTTGGTAAGAGATAAGGTTAAATAAGCTGAATAAGTGGTCAAGATCAGAAATTCGATAGTCTTTAAAAACCGGTGTCAAAATATTTCAGTTGGTCTTTCTTCTCTCTGCCTTATGATTACAATTCCGATCGTGTACAAGAATTCAAAAACAATTACGACAACTTCAACTTACACAGAGTCTTCTCTGTCAAGTATTCAAGACTCAACTTGTTTTACGACTTCAGTTCATTCTTTATCTACACCAAATATCAGACCAACTCTTCTTACAAAATCTTTAAAAACGACACCCGAAACGACTTACACACCAGCAGATCAAACTGTTTCTCTTTCTTCAACAACAAAACAACTTTTTCCAGAAACATCAACTGCAGATCAGATAAACACACCGATAACAATAACACAAACCTCTTGCGAGCCAAAGCTTTGGTTTGTCCCTCGATACGATGAGAATCTTCATTTTTCCGCGATGGAACGAGAGTGCTTTTTGGAGGCACTTCAATTCGATGATACCGTCGGTTATGTGGCATTTTTCAGAAACGAGATAGAATTTGAAGATTATCGAAGAACGACTACTCTTCGTAAAGAATATTTGGGTATTTATTATAATCTATTTCTTAAATATATTATAAAATAGGTTATAAACAAAAAAGTGGTAATAATGATGTTTGGTTCAATGCTGACGGATCTCCAGCGACGTTTTTGTATTGGGATGACACTCCTTTTATGAAGCAACCAGACAATGTTAATGAGATTTGCGCCCAAGCAGGCTTTACTGATGGTATTTATTTCTCAGGCAGACGTTGGCATGATGTCATTTGTGATAACAAGGGCTATTGCGGAGAAGCCCTTTTAAGCTGTCGACTTGAAACGATTTGTCCAGATTCGGAAGTCACTACAACGACAAAACAGCAAACTATCACTCATAATCAATCTCCGTGTTTTCCTGATCCCTGCAATCAAAACGGACAATGCCTTGTTATTGAGGAGGAATATAAGTGTAACTGTTTTGGGGATATAAGTGGTGAAAACTGTGAGTTTTTACCGTGTGATGTTGATCGATGTCTCAATGGCGGAACTTGTCTTAATCTCGGGAATTCTTATGTTTGCAATTGCATTGAAGGATACTATGGTCAAAACTGTGAAATCAAATATTGTGATCCAAATCCTTGTCTTAATTCTGGCGTTTGCTCTTATGAAAATGGAAATATAATATGCGATTGTCAAAATGGTTTTACTGGCAAAAATTGTGAATTATTGACAATAACAACAACAAAAGCTGGAACAACACAAACGACAACAATTACTACTTCAACAACGACTCAAAAAGAAGAGTTTAATTTGTTGTTAGAAGGAAGAGGGATTGAAGAAGTTAGTATTTGGGAAGGCAACCAATTTTGTCTCGCTGCTTTACAGAATAATCGAGGGGAAAAAATTAAATTCGTAGAGATGAATAAACAAGACAACGGTCATTTTACAGCGAAAATTGAAACCGTCGACCGTCAAAATAACAAGCAATGGGTCTGGGTTTATGATGCTGGAGAAATGATTGAACTAGGAAATAACGGTACCATGTGGAGAATGGTTCCGCATCCAAATAAAGTTTGTGATATCTATCGTTATTGTCGATAATGATTTTGTAGCCAGAAACTTTTCAAATTCATGTGAATGACAAATGGAGTATCAAAGACGGCAATGAGCGATCCGCTTTAAAAATAAAATATAATACATTTGATGGCTACGATCTTTTGATAGGAATCGATAACATATGTTTAAAAAAGAAATCAAAATTATTGACGATTATTTATATCGAAAAAAGCATCATATATTTCAAAACCGGAATCTGAGAAAATGGAAGACGATATTTGGCTTTGGACTTTTCAATAATATGTTATATGTGACATATAATATATATGACATATAATACCGCGGTTGGCATTTCTGACTGACTAATTTTATTTTTCTAGATAGGTTACGAGGGCCTAGTAAGCACAAACGCCCTATGTTTTAGCGTTGCGAAATGTGCTAATGAAATATGCTTTAGTCAGTCAGAAATGCCAACCGCGGTATGTCATATGTTAAGAATTTGTCTTTATCAACAATACAGTATTTTTATTATTCTTCACAGATTACAATAAATTTTTTCTTAAAAATTTATTTATTTTTCCGAAAACAGTTTGAAATTCAAGCAAATTTCAAATAGAGCAGTGTTTTTCGTCATCTGTACAATTTTTATTAGTTAGTCAAGCATTGATTCAATTGATTTTGTGGCGGTCAAAATCAAGCGAATACGTTATCTTTCTATAAAAAGGCTTCAAATAAACAAAAGTCGTCATTTTTTATAAAAGGAGACCGACTTGTTTTTTGGAAAGAGAAACAGGCTTGAGCTTTAAATTTTTGATCTGCTTCTCGAGGTCTTCTGAGTCGATGTCTGAAAGATCGTCCAGAGATTCGCAGGACTTACCTTTTTTCGTGTTGTAAACTCCGCTCAGGCCAAAAGTCGACTGAAAACAAAAATTTCTTAAATAATTTTTAGGTGTTATTCTTACTTGATAATATTGTTTTTTCGCGAGCGTTGAAATCTCCTCGCCGATTTTCTCCTTCGCCGTGACAAGAGTTGTTCTAGCTTCCAGCTGCTGCAGCTTGGCAGTGACGGAATGTTCCCGCCGGCTGACGTTGCCCTGAAAGGTTAAAGTGTTAAATACTGGTCAATCTCCGGACCACTTCAGATCATCTTCGAGGAAATTGAATGATTGAACATGAATTTCAATTAATTTAAACTACCAACCTCTTCATGACGTAGTGCTGCTTCATGATGTCTGACAACTTTCGCCTTTGCTCGTAATTTTTCTGTTTCTGTATGAGCACTGTCCCCTTAAGACTCGCCGCTCCCCGGGGTTCTACTTTCCGCCGAGTCGGAAATACCTCGCTCCAAAGAAGGAGGCATTACAGCTCACAAAAATATTTTCCCTTGAACCGTACTTTTCATTTTTGTACCAAAACAAACAAAATTCGGCGAGGTGTGGGGAACCGACAAAAAATTTTAACAAATTTTGCGCGGAAATTTTAAACCAATCAGAAGCCGGGATCCGGCGAAGCATCCAATCAGCAGCCGAATAGCCCACGCAAAATTTGTCGATTATTTTTCCTGACACTCTTCAAAAATTCTACAACTGTATATCTCTCTCTTTGTCGATGGAATATTCAAGAGGAGCTCACACATTCCTTCGCGTTCGGAGATTTGTTTTTCAAAAGCTTTTAGTTTTCCTTCGCGATCTTTGAGTTTCTGCTTTCGCTCCTTTAATTTGGAATGGAGATCTTCAAGCTAAACAAAATGATTTTGAAAATTGAAAGCAAAGAAACCATAAAAAATTAATGAGTGATCAAAAGTGGTTTTTAGGAAAAGCCATTTTTGACGACAACTTTTTTGTAAGCTTAAAACGTCTATGCGTTAGCCAAGGATTATCTCCTTTTATTAATAACACAAGAACTGCATAAAAATTTACCTTATTTTTCCGAACAGTAAGTCTTGCAGCAAAATCAGCAAGCTTTCTTTCTGAATCTTCGACTTTTGCTTCCATCGCTCGTTGTTTTCTTTCTTTGGCCTTGATCCTCAGCATTCCCTGAAATATTGTTTCAAAAGCGGCAGAAGAGGGAAATGGAACTCACCGCAAGATCCTCGATTTCGGACTCGGAGGACGTCTTTCTCTTGGAATTAGAAGTTACCGAACTTCGCTCGCGCTTTTGTTTTCGCTAGAAATTTTAATAAGTTGTATTTAATAAAAATTTAAAAAAAAATTATTTCTTTATTCCGATAAGACGAATAACGCTTGTGAGAGTAGGTTTGTTTACCTCTGTTCAATTTTACTAGGTGCGAAAATTACTGATAAAGATTCATTTTTTCATAATTATAGTGACTAGAAAATAAAGTTCTAGAGATCTCGAGATAAGACAAGTCATTTTACTTTCAAGTTATTCATAATCTTTAGTGAGAATAATTAATCGTTGAATCTTAAAAATCAATTTTAAAAAAGAGTTTTCGATCGTACTAACAATTCAAATGATAGCTAAAATTTTAGTTTATTACCATTTGACTGAGATTATTTCAAATATAAACATGAAAATTAAAAAAGAAGATTACGGTTTCTTGAAGAAATAAGATAGATTATAAATAATTATCTGTTATTCATTTACTATTTATGTATGTCTTAGTAGCAAACAGATACAGAACCTGTTCGCTTACGAATATGAAAAAAAAATATGATGACGTAGAATTTAGAAATAAACTTTTACGCTCCTTTGCGCAAAGAAAATTAATCACACGAAGTTAGATTTGGCGAAAGTATTTGGTGGGAGCAGGTGACATACCGAAACCTGCTTAGCCTTGATAGAATCAGCGTCGGAATCGGCCGATCCGCTCTGGACTCCGCTCGAACTGGTTTCGCCGAATTCGTTGCGCTTTTTCAAACTGCTTTTTAATGGCGCAGATCGGTCGCTTTTTGGAGAGCTGATCAATTACAGTTTTCGATTTTGCAATTTAATTTTCACAATTCTAGAGCCGAAAAAACACTTTTTACACCAAAAAATTCGCCGCTCAAAAACTGTTCCTAGAATCGGTCGCCAATTTTTTCGCAAAAGAAACGCAATTTTGCGATTTCGACTTCGATTTCGCCGATTTCGTCAATTTTTCCAGCGCCCTAGCGTCTACTTCTTCCGTTTTCCGCCTCTGTTCCCGTCTTCGTCTTCGTTTTTCAGAAGATTGCTCGACCACGAGTCCCCGATCTTTCATTTCGCTGTGCAGGGAGCGCAGTTTTTTGCGATCGTGCGAGGGTTCATCTTTTTTGCCCATTCAGGAAGAAATTTTCGAAGATTTTCAATGTCTAAAAAGAGGATTAAAATAACAATCAAACAGAATTTTATCAAAATAATTAATTGTAGAAAAATAAAAATTTAAAATCGAAAAAAATTAATTTATTTTATTTAAAAAATAAAATAATTAAATTATTTAAAAAAAATTAATAAAAAAATAAAAATTTACTTTTTAAAAACCATCCTTGAAAGAAAAAGCGTCGTTTTGGGCTGAAAACCAAAAGACAAAACCACAACGACGTCTTTGAGCAAACGTTGGGCTCCCACGTCGGTCTCGTATCTCCTTCACCCACAGGCCGGTGGTAACGTTTTTTCCGCCAAATTCGAGCCGTTTAATAATAAACTCCTCCTTTTTCTTTTTCCAAAACGTGAGAAGAAAGGACTGAAGACATTTGTGAGATAATTCGAAACCTTGAATAACCACCGTCTGACAGCCCGGATTTTGAAGCCGCTTATTCCAGCATAAATATATGCAATTACTTTCGAAAAGTTAGGAAACTTTCGAGCCTGCAAGAAGGGTCTCAGAGTTCTTCACTGAAAAGCCGCGCAGCGGCTTTTGAAAATACGAAGCCGCGAAGCGGCTTTGCCATAAAATCTAAATCCTTTTGAAACTCGATTTTGTAAAAGCCGCGAATCGGATCTTGAACATTTCAAGTAAAAAGCCGCGGAGCGGCTTTTTCAAAATCGAAGCCGCAAAGCGGCTTTGCAAGAGTTTGGAAGAGGTTCCAAGAGTTAATTTGTTAAAGCGGCTTTTCGGCTTTGTATTTGAAAAAGCCGCAAATCCGGTCCAAAAGAACTTTACTGAAAAGCCGCGCAGCGGCTCTTAGAAAATCGAAGCCGCGAAGCCAAAATATCTATTCTTAAAATTTTTAAAATTCTGGCGAAGCCGCTTCGCGGCTTTCTATTTAAGAAAAGCTGCATCGCGGCTTTTCCAGGAAACTCTAACATATCCTGACTCAGGTTCTCTAAACAGGCTTAACAAACTGGAAAATGCAAAAGGCTTCTGCCAATCGCTAAATGAAAAACCAACTTCACCACAAAAATTCAAATCCCTTTCAACCGGATTTCGCCGGGCCCGTCCGCGATATGCGCCGGAGCTCCTTACTTAGCGACGTGCAACAAACAACTCTTCCAAAACAAAAATATTCGATTCGACAAATTCTCCTTTTAGAAAGAAATTATTGAATTTCGGAAAATGAATAATTTCAAGTGCTGGCTTATCATTACAAGGCGATATAATAATTTGCAGTTTGAAGCGATGTGATAAGCGGCAATCACGTTCCGCAGACTTTTAACTGGACGGACATGTGTTCCGCTAAGTCACTGAATTTTTCGAGATTCGAGGATGCAATTTAAGACCTCAAGCGAGAATCTTCTAAAATGACTTTTGAATATTTCCTTAAGGACCCCCCCGTCATGTTTGACGATTTTCGGGAATCGATTCTCTGAGTTCTGAGGATCATTCATCTCTATTGTCGATTCTCTATTTGCCCATTTTTCGGTCGATCACCAATCTTCAAACCCTTTTTTCTTAGTGAAACCCTTAAGGTATCATCATACACTTGATGCGGTGCCCCCGACAAGGGTCTCAGCTAAATTTTCAACATACAAAAATTTTGATCAGTTAAGGTGATCATAATGATAGCCATGTTTGAAAAATATTTTCACTTTAACATATCGTTGCGACACCCTTAAGAGACCTATGAGCTTGTTTTCCTTATGGTGCCCTAGAGCAGCTATCGAGCTACAAAATACTCAAAAAATATATCAAAAATCTTAAGGGGATCAACCCGATATCCCTGTTTGAAAAAGTCATTATCACATGACGGAGGGGTCCTTAAAAATCGGTTAAATCATATCTGGCTCGGCTCGGCAACTTGTCAAGAAAACCTGAGTCAGGGTCTGTAAGAGCTCGAATGATAAGCCGCGCAGCGGCTTTTTTTAAGAACGAAGCCGGCTTATCATTCGAGCTCTTTAAGTTCCTGACTCAGGTTTACTACACAGGTTGCCGAACCCGGGGTTTTGAAAGGCTTTTGATAAAAGCCTCAATAGCGGATTTTCCTTAAAAAACTAAACTTGACCATACCTACTGTACTTAAAATGATTATTACCGCAAGAGGAAGTGGACTTTTTCAGAAAATCTGTTTACACTCACAAAAGAGAAAAAGATTTGCACACTCATTTTCTAGATAAAAGAAGAGAATGAATAATACTCGTTTCATAATTTTTATGCAAATTCAAAAAACATTAATGAATCAAAGATTTCGCAAATAAAGGAGGTTGCTGACGCGCCGCCTTCGTACGAAGTCTGCATGAAAAATAATGCCCACTGGGCTTCAGGTAAATTAAAACATGGGAAAATCAAACTCATCTTTAGGAAGCTCCGATACCCAGTCCTCCTTCTTTACATAATGTTCCAAATGAGTCGGAATCTGCTTTACCAGCAGAAACGATTTGTCCAAACAGAAGCAATTTTCAGACAAAATTGCTTGCCTACTGTTTCTTGTTTGTTACTTTGTTAATTTTTGTATCGCTCATTATTGTTCTTGGCTTTATTTATTTAGAGTAAATTTAATGCTTCTTGACCGTTATTTTTCAATTTCTCCTTAGAATAAAAAATCACCGTCGAAAAAATGCAAACCCAATTTCAACTTCTCCCGGCCGCAGCTCACAGATTTTCTGTCCCGCTTTTTCGTGGGAACGCAAAAAATTTTATAAAAAAAAACCAAAAGGGCCCGTGATTTCAACCTTTTTAAAAAACGACAGCGCAGATGCGACATGAGAGAAGAAAATGTCACTCGGTTAAAAGTTTAAGAGTGACGTGCCAATTATGGCGGTAATTGACCAGAAGAGGGCTTTTTTGGTGGATTAAGAAAAGATGAACTTTTAATTCTTTTTGCGTTTGCGTTTTTGCATAATTTTGAGAAAAAAGCTTCAAAAAAGAGAGACGCCCTTATTAAGGGATGGCGTCTGGAACCCCCCAAAAAAAAACTCGAAAATTGGCTGCTGATTGGCCGGTTTGCCGAATCAAGGCTTCTGATTGGTAGAAAATTTTGCCTGGATTTTTCAGCCAATCAGAAGCCTAGATTCGTTAACCCTGCCAATCAACAGCCGATTAGCCGCACACGCAAAATTTGTCGAAATTTTTTGCCGGTTCCTATCGCAAGCCCCTTATTTTGCCTTGAATTATATTTCCGGGGAGCTATTGATTTGATGATTATCTCAAATCTTCAGACAAAAATATCAAGCGCGATTTTAGTCCCCATTTTTGGTTCCGATTCTAAAGCGAATCAAACTCGATTTCCCGACCAAAAATATCAAGCCCTTCCCCTTACTTTCCTCTCTGAAGAAGCACTTAATTTCAAAAGAAAAAGTTCTTAGAAGAAAGAAGGCTGATAAATGTGGGAATTCGCGAGTCAATTTTGTGTCAGAAGTGATGTCAGAAATGTCAGAGACCAGCCGGTCGGTTTGATAAGGAGTTATCTGCTATCGCGCTGAATACACAGCGGGGGAGGAAGGTTACGTAAAAGTTTAAACGGTCTGGTCGACTGTCAGTGTTTCGAGATACTGTATTTTCATTTCGGAACGCTAGAATTTCCAAAAGAACCTTTCTAGGGCTATTTTTTCAACAAGAATTATGGGACACGTCTGAATCGGAATCCGCCCATCCCGCGTAAAATTTAAATAATCCGAGTAAAAAATGCCCCGAATATTTTTTGAAACTCAAGCTAAGAAATAAGAATTTTGTGAACTTTCTTTTCTAGAGAGACGTTGTGGTGAAGTTGTAATTTGTGATCTAATAATACCTCGTCCGGGGTTGTTTTGACGCGCTTTCCGTAGAAAAGATAGGGCGTTGGTTTGATACTTAGAGAGGTACTTAGAGAAATGAATCAAGAAAGGGGAAGTTTTAAGGGGGTAGATGTCAATAATCGGATTTCCTTGCAGTCTTTTTTTCCAATTTTTATCAAATTAACACCCTTATTTTTTCTGCTCAAATTCATTTTAGGCAATTAATGAAAGCCAAAAATTATGATTTCTTGTGCAAAAAAAATCAGGAAATATTTAATTTCGACTTCGATACGAAAAAGATAAGGGTCTGAATTTTTAGTTGCCGGAGAAAAATAAGGGTGTCACTTTGTAAAATTTTGGAGAAAAAGCTGAAGCCAAATGCCGATTCTTGATATCTACAACCTTAAGGGTGTCCGAAAACGATTTATAATATTATACTTTTAATATATGAATGATATACCATATGATATGCTCCATATCAATTTGATATTGACAATATAATTTATTTCGGATTTTTGTCACAAAACATTAAATCCCTAAAACACCCTGGGATTCTTTTTAGAAACCGCAGAACATAAGTCGAAGTGTTGGGAATACTAATTGAGGGTTGTTTTAACGATAAGCCGAAAATTATTTTTCCTCAAACTCCGAATAGCCCCCTCAAAACAACTCTGACCAAGTACCGAAAACATCGACTTTTGATCAAATCTGGCTCATTTTGCTCAATTATCAAAAATGGCGCTTGAAATCTATACGGCTTTTCTTTAAAGTAAGACCATCCTTGATCTCCGTGGCGGATACTTTAGGCCCTTCGCTTCTTCTTAGCGAAAGAAGTATCAATCAGGTTTCAATAAAGAAGGACTGACGCGGCCGGAAACGAGGCTCTTGAGGATTTCCGCTGCGCTCTGTGTTCTACATGAGCACGGATTTAGGAAAGCTCAGTTGCTCCTTTTAAATAAGAAGGGTGATTTAAAGGGGTTCCAAACGAATTAAGGGGGCGGCGTCAAGAACCGACAAAAATTTTTCGACAAATTTTGGATGGGTGGCTACTCGGCTGCTGACTGGCCGGTTAGCAGTATCCAGGTCTCTGATTGGCTGAAATTTCCACGCGAAATTTGTCGAATTTTTGTCGGTTCTTTACACCGCCCTGCTTCTAGGGCCTTTCTGAACTATTTCTAGAAAAGTCAGAAGAAATCATAGATTCTCGCGGCTGAAATTAAGTCAATTATTGGTTATATCTTTTTTATAGCACTCCCTTAATTTCGATTGAGCTCCACAGCCAATGATCAAGACCTTTAGCAGCGTCAGATTGATTTTTACGAAAAAGGGTTCAAAACGTGAGGAGATGAAAAATTTAATCCGTGTCAGCTTTACGGGGAAGTTTCTTTTATTAACAATTTATTATCGTTATCACGCATCTGTCGCTTGAGTTGTTCGCCGCGGTCTCCTGCTGTGTTGATAAATATTTGGCTGATATCCCGCTCAGAATGAATAAGACCCCATGTCTTTGTCAGAGGAGAGACAGCAAGTCATGACTGATAAGACTTGAGCGCGAGAATTCAAATGGCGGATTTTGACAGATTAAAAGATTGAGAAGATTTTGGAGTTTTAGAAAAGATAAGATTTTTTCGCAAATGGGACGTCAAATCGACTTGGTTGAAGAATTTACTGAAAAGCCGCGGAGCGGCTTTTTCCAAAAACGAAGCCGCAAAGCGACTTCGCCAGAAGTCTTGATAGGTTGAGGGGGAAATATTTCGAAGACGCTTTGCGGCTTCGTTTATAAAAAAAAACAGCTCAGCGGCTTTTCATTTTAGAGATTTCAAATCCTGACTCAGGTTTTTTGCTCAGGTTGGTGATCCATAATAATAGCACCAGAGTGTTGAATTTCGGTTGGCTTTTAGAAGTCGCGACAAATCGTAGAATGAAACGCAATACAGTGCGATTAGTTCAAATTTTCTGCGTAAAAATCGATGGCGACGGAAGTAGATAATCTCGGGTGATCTTAAGAGAAAACGAGTGCTCCGTGGATATGTAACGATTGAGCGTGGCATGCCGAGCTCAAGTGACGTGAATCATGAACACTTGCCGAAGTCATAACTAGCGCATTCCGAATCGTTCAAAAAGACACGGCCGCTGCCCCAACTCTGCCAAACTCGCGGTCGCTTTTTGTTTAGAAAAAGACATGCCGCGAGAAATGGACATCTTACAATTAGAAAATTACTCCGCGGAAAATAGAACTCAAGCAACACATCTTTTTTTCAAAAAAAAATTTTTTTTTTCGCGAAAAAATATATTTTTAAATAAAATATTAAAAATTATATTTTCATTCATTAATGAAAAATATTTTAATGAATTATTAAAATAAAAAAAAACTTATTTTGATAAATAATTTTTTACTTAATAATTTATTTCAATACTGATAAAATTTTTCATAATTAAAAAAAATTAAAATAATAAAATTAAGAAAAAATCTGACACAAAAAATTGTCTTTTTCTTTGCTTGGTTGAGCGAAATTTTTCGTGAAAAAAAAAACTGGACAAGTTAAAAATAATTATTTTTGCTTGGCGCTAAGCTCGGCTCCTAAGATAATCAAAAAGGCGAGTGCGGCGGGCCACGTTCCCACCATGAAATCGGCGGACACTTTGCACAAAAGAGAAGTGTTCAAGAGAAGATCTTTAGAAGAAGCCCTCGCAGAGAAGGGCAATTTAATTATATTAAGAGTCTTTTTCTTGAGTTTTTTTTTCAATTTTTCAAGAAGAAAAATTAGAAAATAGACGAAAACGAAAAAGTAGAAAAACCTATTCACGAGCATTTTTTCTGATATCTGATTGGCCTAGGATCTTAATGCAGACATCTGATTTGTCTTAAACTTGATATTTAAATTCGTTATTTTTTTTCGATTTTAGATTCGAGCCGGCTACCAAACTGATTTTTTTCATCAAAAACCATAATTTGAATAACTTTTAACAATTCGTTTATTGTTAATTTGACTTTTCTATTGAGAATTTACTTACAAAAAAGTCTTCTTTGTTTTTCTTAATTTTTCGTTGTCGAAATCTCTCGTTTTGTTCGAATCTCAGGTTTGATTATTCAGAATATTGAAAAAGTGTTTAGTTCAGCGTTTGCAAAAGGGAAGGATACTGAGGTCTTTACGGCGCAGCAGGCGGCCGCGGGGCGCGGAAAATCACGAAAACGCGCTCTCTAGCGCCGCCGCATCAAAGAAAAGTAGTAAAGCGCTTAGTCACGAGTTCTAAATTTACTTGATCCTATGAATACGATACAAACAGGGTTAGAAGCGGCGACGGAAAACAAGGATGATTATTATAAATCGGCGATTATTAATGTTCAACCCAAAATACTGCATTTTCAAACGCAATTGCTGAAGAAACGCTGCGGAAAGAATATTTGAGAGTCATTTTATGATTCACTTGAAAGCAAATTTACTTTGATTGCTCACGCGTTTTCCCTTTTTCTAATCGTAAAAAGCGGAGCTTGCGTCAGTCGGAATATTTTCAAAACAGAAAAAAACTGCTTTTCTCGAGAGAATTTTGAGGATGCCCAACGTTCTTCGTGAATCCCACGAACGTTTTCAATTAGGTAAAAGAACCCACAATGCAATTTTTAAAAGCAAAATCGCGCATTTTTTACGAGCTCTTTACACTCAGAAGGAAAAGGGCGCTGTGTAAGAGCACATAAAGTGCGAGATTATGGATTTTAAGACGTTCGCCAAATTGATTGACCAACCTTTTTTAAAAAATTCTTAGCTCGAATATTCCACCAAAACATCATTAACACCACCCATGCCTCCCGAATCGCCCAAAACCCAGAAGATCGAGCCCAAATAGTTGCCCTTGATGATGAATCACAAGCAAACATTGACTCACTCCCAGCCCTTTTTGTCGATTGTGAGACAACGCTGAAAGAGCAAGCTGACAACATGAAAGTCATCGGAAAAATCATCAAGGAGGACAACTTCTACAACACCGTCGAGGAAGACACTGCTCAAACAAACATTGTTCAAAATATGCTTGATGGCTTCAAGTACACTTTTGGTCTTCTCAAAAATGTCGAGTGGCTAGGAAGAACCTTACCTGGCGTAGAAACAGAACTGTGAGAAAACTCTTCCTCTGTTTTGGTATTAATTTATTTATAAAAAAATAAAAAAAGGGAAAACAGCTCGGATCTCGCTCAAACCTCGCTCAGCTATCATATTTTTTGCCCTTGAGCGAGCGAGCGACTGAGCGGTTCTCTATGAAAATCAGTTGAGTGAGCGGAGCGTGAGCGATCGCTCGCTCGCTCATCGCTCGCTCACGCTCAGATGTCGCTTAGCGCTCAGCCAGAATTGGAACCCTGGTAGCGACAATTTTCAAGATTTTTGAACCAAAATCTTTGTCGCTTTCTAGGCCCCTTATAATGGCCGAACCCGAACCTTAACCATGATCCGAACTCGAACCAGAACCTGAGCTCAAAAATGAACCCAAACCCAAGCCCAGACTATTGCCCGAAAATGAATAAAAGTGGAAGAAACCGAAATGATGACGGAGAGAAAAATGGGTGTTGGAAAGACGTTGTACCATATATGGCACATTTGGCGGCGTAGGGTTAAGGACCCCCGTCAGCTTTTTCCTTCAAAAAATGGAAATTTTTAAAAATTTTCTCGAAGATGACATCTTTTATTGAATTGATTTCGTTTATTTTTGTTTAAGCTTTCGGACTTGTTTGTCCATCTTCAGAAACAGTGAGTGGCAGAGATAAGAGTGTGCAAAATTGTTATCTCTGCCACTCACTGTTTCTGAAGATGGACAAACAAGTCCGAAAGCTTAACCCTACGCCGCCAAATGTGCCATATATGGCACAAGGGCTTTCCAACACCCATTTTTCTCTCCGTCATCATATCGGGTTCTTCCATTTTTACTCATATTCGGGCAATAGTCTGGGCTTGGGTTTGGGTTCATTTTTGAGCTCGGGTCCTGGTTCAAATTCGGATCTAGGTTGAGGTTCGGGTTCGGCCATTATATGGGGCCTAGGACGACGGAAAAGATGATGTGCCATATATGGCACATTTGGCGGCGGGGGTTGAAATTTTAGTTTGGCGGCGTAAGGTTAAACAAAAATAAACGAAATCAATTTTTAAAAATACCACATTTTTGGTTTTAAATGCGTCCTTTGGTTAAACTTCCTTTAAAAACTTGATAGGAGGAATTTTTGACTAAGAAAATCAGGGGAAATTAGGGCAAACTCGTCGATTTTCGTGAAGTCCAATTGTCAAATGCGATTTTGAGGGTGTTAGAGTCGAGATAGACCCCCAAAAAATGAAACCTCAAAATCGTTTTTTGACCTGTAGAATCCATTTCCAGGGTCGAAATTTTGAAATTCCGAAAATAAATTTATCGAAAATTGTTGACGGGGGAGGGGGGGGGTCCTTAAACCATTTGTCAGGCTTTTTTAGAAAATCATATCTGAGCATCAAAATTATTGGTTGACAAAATATGTTTAATAATCCGTTCACGCGAAATGATTCACAAGCCCCTCGATTTATGTTTAGCAAACTGGCTAAACACGATAAATTGGGCGGCGGCAAAATTTCGATTTTTTTTTCTGAAAATCTTAAAAATCCTCAAGTTGATAGTTTGAGCGCCTACTGAATTGAATCACTGGTAAAATACAAGAGCGCACGTCAGATTGAAATAAAAAGTTAATGTAATTTACAAGCGCAATGTCTAAATTAAATTAATTAATGAGAAGCCCGCATTCCAAAAATGAAAATCAATAGACCCGATATTGAAGATAAAGAGAGACTCCACCAGGCAGATATTTCAAATTGAAAATGTTAAATTAAAAGGAAAAAAATGAAATGAAGAGAAATTATGAAAGTTTTGCGAAAAAACATAAAAGGAAAGATTTTTCAAAATAAAGTAAAATAATGAATTTGAGATCATTTTTTCTGAAATCTGATTGGCTGACAGGCTAAAAACGGAAATCTAATTGGTCATTAGTCAAAAAGCGGAAATCTGATTGGCCAACAGCCAACAAGCGGTTATCTGATTGGCCGACAGAAAAATAGCGAAAATCTGATTGGCCAACAGGCAAATAGCCGTAATCTGAAAAAAAAGAACATTAGTTTCCGAGATTATTTTAAAATCTTTCCCAAGTTTGCATCTGCTTGACTCTTCTATGTTTTCTTTTGGTCAGCAATTATTTTTTCTTCCTCTCCGACCTTATTTTGTCCACTGGAGTGTTGTTTGAAAATGGCGAGCTGATTTATCTTTGCACGATGCTAGAAATCCTGTCTGTTTCTGCTGAAATGGTTCATCAATTGAGCGAGTTATGGTTTTATTTTTACCCGAAAAATCGGCAAAAAATGTCAATTCCGATTTTTTCGTAAATTTTTTTCAAAAAAAATGCCCGTAACTCTAAAAAAAGAACATCCCGTATTACGATAATCAACGGCGGCTGATCATACAATTTTTGACAAGCGGCTCTGGCGTTTTCTGCTCTTTATCTTCGTGCTTTCTCGTCTACACAACCCGTATCGCTAATGATGACGAATTTAGACTTTATCGGGTAAACTCAATAATCATCATTTGTTTCAATAATCATTTTCAGTCCTGCGATGGTGCAAATTTTTCAATAACAAATTATCTCAAAGCGTGTTATTATGGCGTCTCTTGTTTGGTCATACATTTGGCGACTTTTTGCTACCAGAGTTTCAATCTCCAAGAAATCATTTGCCAATCTCAGTGAAAGCATTGAAATCATGGAAGAGTTTTTAAAATATATTTGGTAAATGAAAATAACAGTTCATGGAAGTTTATTTTTGACTACTTGGTGGGATTCACGAAATCAGCAGAAGCGCTATTTTCATGCAATTACGGAGAAGAATATTATTCCGAAAATAATCATTACGAAACCCGAATAAATACAAAAGTTCAGACCTATTTCTCGTTTTTCGAAAAATTAAAGATCTTGTTTTGAACAGTGAAGAAAGTAGTTCTGAGAAAATTGTGAGGAGTCGGGTTATTTTTGAAAAAGATATTGAAATAAACATAACAAATAAATCATAACTGATTCATTACTTATGAGATTAAAAAATCAGAGAAAACAGAAAAAGATGAGTCCGGACTAGAACCATAAACAGAACCAGATTGAAGATAAACATCAATTTTATCATTTGCTTTTAGATCAAGAACCGCAGCTGCTGTTATTGAGGATTGAGAATCCTAAATACGCATGAATGATATTTAGATGTAAAAAAAAAAAGATTTTTTATTCGTGAAAACTTACCTTAGATTAAACATGTGAAATTGATTTTGAATTATCTCGTACCATGAGATTTTTTTCTAAAGGGAGATCTGAGAATCTGAGGGTCCTAAGCCCTCTGGGACTCTCAGTTTAGCCGCGCGCGCCTAGCGCGGCTAACCAATCAAATGAAGGTATTCTTCCGCAGTGCGCCGCACTCTAAATTCTTTATTCTGAGGTACCCAACAGGAGCTGAAAGAAATTTCTAGACTTCCCCGAAAGTGAAACGGGGAAGCGAGGCCAGGGGCCTTCTCCCTCTCTAAAAAAATCTCATGGTATCTTTATCCCAGTTTGACCATTCGCCTTTTTGGATTTCAAATTACATGAACATTCTATCAAATAAAAAATACTTATACAAGGAAGACTCTATATTTTAAAATTAATGATACATATAAATAATCAGCGAAAACCAATGCCCAAGCGGCAGCAGTGAAAGAATATAAGCCGTCGGTTGGTGCAGTGAAAATGCCAGTACCATGATCAGGATTGATATCATTCAAATTCATAAGAACATCATTGAAAGGAATGACATTCTCTTTGGACCTGAATGTTTCTGCTCTAAAAGCAACTCGTGGTTTTGGCTCACATGCTTTGCCTGGCTCTCCTTGTTCTCCAGGTTTTCCAATTGGGCCTCGCTCGCCGATAATACCAGCATCTCCTTTCAGTCCAATAGGGCCGGGCTCTCCGATTCCGATGTCGCCTTTTTCACCGACAGGGCCCCTCGCGCCCTTTTCTCCAGTAAGCCCGTCTCGCCCGTCTCTTCCATCTCTTCCTCTTAAAAGATAACCACCAGATAAACACTGGGTCTCATTGACTCTTGTCTCAAGAAATCCCTTTTGCGGCCTTGACATAACACCACATTCGTTGATCGCATCGGTAAAGTCCGCAGGACATTTTCTTGTGCATTCGAAATTGACGCTTTAGCAGATTTTAATATCTCTTCTATAATTTTAGATTTGTTTAAAATCCGTGTATGGCAATTAGATAGGCATGATTCCAGCACTTCTTCAGCTGAATTTGAGTCAACAAAGGGGTTTATAAATCAATATGTTACTTTTCTCTCTGCATCTTGCTCGAATGTCCTGACAAAGACTTGACACTACAAGTAAACTTAAAATCAACAATCTCATTTTTAAAACTGAGGAAGGATCAGATAAAGTACTCGTTGTAGAGCGAGAATTATTTCCTCAAATAAGATGGAATCAAAACATTATGAAGCCAAAAATACCAGAGGCTCTGGTCAGTTACTGTAATGTCAAGCTTTAGAACGAAAGAACTTATTCTGAATAAGTTATTCATCGGAATCAATTTTTGCTTCCTGCTTCATTACCAAAAATCATCACCAACTTTTTCGATAACAAAATATCTCAAAGCATGTTATTATGGCGTTTTTTGTTTGGTCATTCATTTGGCCACATTTGGCCTACCAGAGCTCCAATCTGCAAGAAATCATTTGCCAACAACAGTGAAAGCATTGAAATCATGGAAGTGTATTTTAAGAATTTTGCAAAATGAAAATAACAGTTCATGGAAGTTTATTTATTATTTATTATTCGCGAAGCCAGCAGAAGCGCTATTTTCATACACTTACGGAGAAAAATATTATTCCGAAAACAATCATAACGAAACCCGAATGAATATCAAACTTCAACATTTTTTTGTTCAACTTAAAAAGTAAGCCTCGAGTGAGAATCTATTACAGGATGTGAGCTGAAGGCAAAGAATAAAGGAAATCGAATAACCAGAAAAATATGCCATGTAACATCGGCTGTTACTATCAGGGCTTGCAATAACACGGTTTATGGCGAAAACCCGGAAAATAATTTGTACTATTAAGTGAATTTAAGGAATTTCAATCACACGGTTTTAAGGGATCCCCCCCCCGATTTGTTGTTGCGGAACAAAAATATGTGATTTTCTGAATCTGGGTTTTGATTGGCTGGTAGGTCAAGGACAGCAATCTTATTGGCTATCCAAAATCACTTCCATTTCTTGGTTTGTGCAGTTTTAAGGGAAAATCTCAGAAAAAATCAGTAAAATTGCAAACTCTGACTGAACATGGGCCATGTTTATAGGCAACAGCTATTATGAATGAAGAAATCCAGAAAACATTGAATATGTTTCAAATTCTGATGAATGAGAGTTAGAGGCGTAAACACTGCCTGAATTCAGAATGACATCAACTTTATCATTCTCTTCAAGTACAAGGAACAAAGAAGCTGTAAACGTTTCAGATTTAGTCTAAACAATCCTGAGTTATTCAGATTTTTTTATCCTTTATTCAACCTCTGCACGGGCAAATGCAGCATTTTTTCCATTGTAGCGAATTCTGAACATAGAAGACGAGCTTTGACTCTTTTTTTTTGTTCATTTTATAATTTCGTTTAATGCAAACTGATTTACAGTCGACTGCCACAATTAGGACTGCCGCAATAAGGCTCTTTTTGGCAAAACACCAAAACTTGACTGGGTGTTTTTAGAAATTAAGAAAGTTTTTCTATAGAGGACTTAATTCTGCCAGTCGACTCTAAACAAATTAATAATTTTACAACTGTTTTAGAATGGATTCCTTTAACCCCTGCCCGCATATCGACCTACGCGTAGGTAAATTGACTTTTAAACGAAATTATGCTTTCGAAAAAACGACATTTGTTGACATTTGATATTTGATATATGAAAATTGATTATGTCCAAAAGATAGCTCAGACTTTGATCTTTCCCTCTATGTCCTTTAAAAAATTTTATCACGGCCGAAACACCCTAAAAAGGCCCGACCTACGCGTAGGTCGATATGCGGGCAGGGGTCACAAATTTTCCATGCGGGCAGGGGTTAAAAAACAGTCCCTGAAGACTAGCAGTAAAAAAATAGATACCGTCTACGGGGGCAGTGAATATGCCAGTTGAAGCATCATACGCACCATTATCAGGATTGATTTCATTCAGATTCATAAATACTTTTTTGAACGGAATGACTTTGTTGGTAGTGGTGAATGTGCTCGTAAGTCCAGCCCTGAAAGCAACACGAGGTTTTGGCTCACATGCTTTGCCTGACTCTCCTTTTTCTCCAGGTTTTCCAATTAAACCTTGCTTGCCAATTATACCAGCATCTCCTTTTGGTCCGTTAGGGCCGGGCTCTCCGATTCCGATGTCTCCTTTCGCGCCAACTGGTCCTCTTTCTCCTTTTTCTCCCGGCTGACCGATAGGACCAGGCTTTCCGATTCCAATATCCCCCTTTTCGCCAATTGGGCCCCTTGCCCCTTTTTCTCCAGTAAGTCCATCTCGGCCATCCCTTCCATCTCTTCCTCTTAGATAATGTCCAGCAGAAATGCATTGTGTTTCATTATAACTCTGCTCCAGAAAAGGGAGAGTCGACCTTGACAAACCGTCACATTCATGAATTTCATCCGTGAAATCTGCGCGGCATTTTCTTGTGCAGTCGATATTTCGGCTTTATTGATTTTAATAAATTTAATAAAATTATTCATCTTTATTTTAAATCCGCTTATGACAATAAGTTAGGCATTTCTCCAGCTTTTTCTCCGCTAAATTAATTTGAAAGTATTCGTATTTTTAAACTTTCTCTTACTTATTTCTTTGCATCGGGATAGAATGTCCTGACAAAAAGATGACCAGGCGAGCAAAATGCAAAGAAGAAATCTCATTTTTAAAACTGAGGAAAGACCAGAAAAACTTCTCATTTTTATGTGAGCAAAATTTCCTCCAAGAAAGATGGAATCAAAATATTCAGAAGCCGAAAATAATAAACTTTTTGGCCAGCTACTGTAAGTCCAAGGAAAGAATTCATCATCAAAATCAGTATTTCCGCGAAAAAAATCAGGATGACCTTGTGACTCTGTCGGTCCATAACAAAGCGATCAGCATTTACATCTGATCGGATATGTTTTTTCCTTCAACTCGCCGCGGGGCGATAAGGATCCCCCCTCCACTGACTGCACCTGAACAGCTGTTTCCGACCTTGGGCGCTATTACGATTTTATTGGACTTGTCCGCGATTTCACGCATATATAACCCGCCCAAGAATTTTTGTTTATCACAATTAGTTCCGGTTCAAAACAAGAAAACAAGAGATAAGACGAGAACATGGAAAATTTTCTCACCTATGATTTTTCAAGCGACGCCTTGGGGCAAATCGAAATCGGCCAGAGGCAAAATGACCCGAAATTGAACGTCAAATTGGCTGAAAGAGACCTTTGGGATGCATTTGACAACGTAAAAAATCAAGAAAAATAACTCAAAACGAGAAAATTGAACCGCCTTTATTAACCCCCCTTTTCAGGTTGGAACAGAAATGATCATCACAAAAACCGGTCGCCGAATGTTTCCTGGAATCAAAGTCAACATCTCCGGCATGGAGCCACACGAAAAATACGTCGTCATTTTGGACTTCGCCAATGTCGATGAAAAACGGTACAAATTCTCAGATGGCGAATGGAAACTCGGGGGAAGATGCGAGCCAAATCATCCAAAAAGATTTTTCATCCACCCGGATTCGCCGAATACTGGAGATCATTGGCAACAAAAAACGGTAAGGAGCATTAATTTATTAAAGTTGAAATAATTATTAATTGTCTTTTGGGTACTCAGATATTGTGTATGATAAATGATGATAAATTATCAATGATTATGAAGTAGAAAAATTGGTTATCTTAAAAAAATCTTCAAATTTATGGTTTTTCAAATCGTATTCTTCCTTGATTCCAAGCCTCGAATTTCAATTCAGATCTCCTTCCGCGGCGCAAAACTGACCAACAACTTGATCAACGACCCCAACATGATCGTCCTCAATTCCATGCACAAGTACCGCCCCCGCGTCCACGTGATCAAATGCTCCTCCCTCTCCGCCATCTCCTCTTCGCCCTTCTCCACCTTCGACTTCCCAAAAACATCGTTTATCGCCGTCACAGCTTACCAAAACACCGCAGTCACGAAGCTCAAAATCGCTCACAACCCCTTTGCCAAAGGTTTCCGCGAGCGAGCGCCTGCCAAAAAGCGCTCAGCGAATCAAAACGCTTCTGCTCCAAAACGACCGCGATCGCTCAGCCCAAGCAGCACCAATCAGATTCCGATCATCGCTCATGAAAACTCCTGGTCCAGCGACTCCTACACCATCCCAGTCGAATATCCCCAGCAACCGTATTCCGTCTCGCCGACGCCAGACAGTCTACCAGACAGCACGAATCAAGCAAATCCGCCGCAAATCTTCGCCGAAACCGCGATCTACCCACTGGACCATCTGGGGTATCAAAACCAATTCGAGCCGATTTCTCAATTTCAACCTTTCTACACCCCGCCAAATATGAACCAGTATCAAAACTTCTACCCAGAAACTCATGGTTTCACCGCTGAACCAATTTTGAACCAAAATTTGGACCAAAATCTCGTCTCTTTTCTCGAATAAGAACTTCTTCTTTTCCGCATGCATTTTTGTAAATAAAGAATCTTATATGAAAGTGTTTGTTTTTTTATTTGATTATACATGATTAAAATTATTATCAAATATAATAAGGAGTATCATGAGTTTCTCATTACTCGGTGAGGACAGCAAGCTCATTTTCAGGAGCATCGGCATCTTGGCTCAACAACCTGTGTAGAAAGCCTGAGTCAGGGTCTGAAAAAACTGAGATGAAAAGCCGCGAAGCGGCTTTTTTAAAAACGAAGCCGCTACGCGGCTTCGCCAGAATTTTTGACAGATTGTTTTGGTAATATTGGCGAAGCCGCTTTGCGGCTTCGTTTTTAAAAAAGCCGCTTCGCGGCTTTTCATCTCAGTTTTTTTCAGACCCTGACTTAGGCTTTCTACAGAGGTTGCTGAGCCCAAATCGGCATAGTCGATAAATGCTCTCATTCGTCGAAGTTCAGGGAGAGCTAGGAGCAATTCTAGACCGTGGAAAAAGAGAGGAAAACTCACCGGTGGCTGAGGACTTTTTCGCGGCGTCGGATCCATCGGCGAAGATTTGAGATTTTGTTCTTCCTTCTGAGCCTGTAGCGGTTCTGGTCTTTTTTGGAGATTTTGTGTGTTTTGCGCCTTCAGCGGTCAGGATAAAGTTCTCATGATTGTTTTCAAAAAGAGAATTTACTGTTAGAAAATTGACAAGATAGTATCGACGTTTTCTTGATTCTATCGATATTTTAGTAGAAAAAAGTCTTCATTGAAAAATGAAAACAATTCCCTCAACTCCCATTTTCTCCCAGAAAAAAGCAAAAGAAGCGCGAATGAGTTAACTTCACAACTGAACTTTTTTCCAAAAAACGAAGCTCATCAATAAACTCGTTCTAGAGAAAATTGACAATTGACAATTGTTGAATTTATTCTTTGATCAATGCGACGCGGAGAAATTAAGTATTTAGTACAAGAAATTGCCGTCGAGGTAGTCGACGAGGTCGAAATCGTTGAGAGGAGAGCGCTTTTGGGTGCGAAAGCGGAGATCGTCCTGCATTGCTTGTTCGAAGAAGTTTTTGAAGCAGCCAAGGCCGGATGATGAATCGCAATTTACTGAAATTTGAAGAATGAAGCGACGTGAATGAAAAATATGGTATTTTTAATTCAATCAAAATCGACAAAAACGAAAATTTTGGCCGAAAAATCTTAGTGAAATAGAAAACCAATCAAATTCCCTCATTATGCCGCTCGGCCAATCAGATTTTAAAAATCATTTGTCGTCGTTTTTTGTCGATTTGAGCGTCATTCCCTTTTTTTTGGGAGATGTCAGGAACCCACAAAAAATCTTGACCAATCAAAAGCATAGATTCGGCTAACCGGCCTATCATAACCCAAATAGCCGCCCACGCAAAATTTGTGGAAATTTTTGTCGGTTCCTGATTTTCTCCGAAAAAAGCAATTTTCATACCTTCAGGCATTGGTGAGCCAGAAGTTAAGCTAATTATCGCCATCAATAAACCTTAAAAAATTGTAAGTTCTCGATTTTTTCTAGTTTGAAAATCTTACTTTTCATGGTGTTATTTTTCTAACTTCTTTTTGTTTGAGCGAAGTCGGAAGCTTCGTCGATTTATATGCGACAAAATGATGAATTATTTAGTTTGTCCTCAGAAGATTGCTTCGATTCAAATTTAAATCCGTGCTCCATAAAGCCGCAGAATAATCGTTTGTGGCGTGATTTCGGGTTGGATTTAAAGAACGCCTGAATAAATTTAAAACAGACAATGGCTTTGTGTGACTTAATGAGAACCATACTGAAGTGTAAAGGATAATTTACAGTATACATGTAGCGAATATTCTCAACAAACCAGAGTTGCAAATTTTTTGAGCAGGTGATCAGCTCAGCTCAGAGTTGCAAATTTTCGAAATTTTTTCTGAGCTGAGCTTGCTGAGCTGAGGTCGAAATTGAGCTGAGTTGTCCACTTTGTGTTGGAGTCAAAACTTTGCACCCGGGAAGTCCGGGCAAAATCTCCAGCTGTACAAATAAGATGCAACGAGCCCACCGACAGGTGATAACTCCCGCAGAGGCTGCTCTCAGGCCAAACTCAGAGCAACTCTCGGCGTGAGATGTGTGAGGGCACTCTGAGCCCAAGATCAGGAATAAGCTGAGCCCCGGATGAGCCACAAAAGTAAAGATTTGGAAGAGTAAAAAATAGAATTTGATGAAATTAGGGTTATCGAGAGCGTAGATTCCGAACCTAAGATCGAAAAAGTCTTTTAATGTACAAAATTTTTATAAAATTTGCGGTCCCACACGATTTTTTCGAAATTGGCCATTTTTGACCGGCGCTCACGCCGACATTTTGAAAAATAATTTCATCTACAGGTAGATCAAACCTTGATGAAGAGATGATGTAATCTAAAGAAGCGTATCTCAGCTTTTTCAAATTCAA
The DNA here is from genome assembly GCF_907165135.1 of Oikopleura dioica. Lineage (NCBI taxonomy): Eukaryota > Metazoa > Chordata > Appendicularia > Copelata > Oikopleuridae > Oikopleura > Oikopleura dioica. The sequence goes on from NC_137291.1 coordinate 967,959, forward strand.
AAATTTCATATTGAAATCAACGCGATCCAAATCAGATGTCAAAACAACGAATTTTTTTTTGACTTTTTCGCTCATTCAATCCTTATAATATAAAGATAGGGGCGTAGTTTATGAAGCAAAACTTTTTCGAATTCCGACTTTCGCAAAATCGTGTGGGACCCCCTTAAATTGATCAGGTATTGGTTTATTGGTTAGGTGTACATTAAAAGTCTTTTTAGACTTCAGATTCGGAATCCACGCCCTCGATTACCCTATTGGGCAAATTTTCATCAAATTCTATTTTATACTCTTCCATATTTTCACTTTTGTGGCTCATCCGTGGCTGAGCTTGATCCTGATCTTGGGCTCAGAGTGCCCTTAGATCGTATTTGATGAAGGGTTCACACATCTCACACCGAGAGTTGCTCTGAGTCGGGGCTTTGAGCAGCCTCCACGGGTGTTAGCACTTGTCGGTGGGAGCCTTGCATCCTGTTTGCTCAGTTGGAGACCTTGCCCGTATTTCCTAGGTGCCAAGTTTTGACCCCAACACAAAGTGGAGTGAGCTGTGGTTCCATCTTTGTGAGCTCAATAGACTGAGCTGAGCTAGCTGAGCTGAAGTCTAAATTGAGCTGAGCTGAGCTGACCCTCACCTCAAAATTGCAGATAATTTCTGTAACAGCTAGCTCACAAAATTTGCAATTCTGGCTCAGCTCAATGATTTTCGAAAATGATCTGTTCTGGTCAGCTCAGCTCAAACAATTATCACGCAGCTCAGCTCAGCTCAACTCAGAGAAATTTTCACTCAGATCATGTCAGCTCGGCTCAGCAGAAGTTAATCAAAATTTGCAACTCTACTCCAAACAAAATGTTATTTTTGAGATTTTATTTTTATAGATTTATGTACAGAATTTACCAAATTTATTTACAAAAGAAAAAAATTTACGCCACCTTGAACTTTCAGAACAATTTAAATCTCTTAATCTTCTTCTCAGAAGTTTAGTTTCTTCGTCGATAATTTCTTGTTCTATGGCGAGTATAGCGACCGCGGTTTTGCTTGAACTCGTTGTAGAGCTTGAGACGATTGTCGGAGAGAACGAAGTTGCATCGGCGACGTCTGTAAATATTCCCTGAAAGAGAAATTGAGCATTTTCGAGTGAGAAAAACAGGCTTACATCGCTTATTGACTTTTAATTTGTGGCAGAAGTTCCATCTCTTCTTGAATTGGTTAAAATTCGCTTCGGTTTTGAACAGATGAGTGAGCTAAAAAAAGAGTGAAGAAGGAACAGGTTATCTCAAACTTACATAACGAAGATTTGCAGTGCTCAAATCAATCGAAATATCAAAATATTTACTTCCAAGCTGAAGTTCTTCCAAGAAATCTTGCTCCATTTTTTCCTTTTCCTCTGAAGTAACTGTTTATACTGTGATTTTGATAAGCTATTTACCTTCAATTTCTTTATGAGCAGCTCCAACATAGCTGCCATGTCTGGCGATAGCGGCGAATTCATCAATCGTAGTACAACAAGGGCTCGTTGTTGTTGGTAAGACTGTTGTTGTTGTTGTTGTTGTTGTTGTTGTTAAAGCTGTTGTTGTTGGAGGAGGAGTTGTTGTTGGTTTTGTTGTCGTTGTTGGTGAGACAGTCGTTGTTGGAGTTGTCGTTGAGGGAAGTGTCGCCATTGTTGATGTTGATGTTGTGGTCATTGTTGTTGTTGATGTGGTGGTAGTGGTGGTGGTTGTAGTTGTCGTCGTTGTCGTTGTTGTTGTAGTAGTGGTTGTTGTTGTTGATGCCGGAGTTGTTGTAGCTGGAAGAACTGGTTCAGTTGTCCATCCAATTTCTTCCGCCTCGTACAACTCGCTCTCGAAATTTCTTGTCGCTCGGGCAAGACCTAGAAGAAGGATATTGAGATGGCTTTTCTGGAATAAAAAGGTACAGTAAGAAACTGCAGCTTGCGCAAGTTTATCACGTGGTGCCCGTTCTCAACCCGCACGTTAGCATAAAACTTGATTTGCTCAAAATAGCGTCAATAAGCCAGCAACGTGCATTGAGCCCGTTAACACGATCAAAAATATACTTTCTAGCACTTACCAGTTCGCGCGGTCGTTGTTTGACGAAAGTCCTAAAAGGAAGAGTTAGCCACAATAAGCGATTTGATGTCGGCCTGTCAGCACCCTCTGCAGAAGGATAAAAATAGCAAAAAAGAGCTGTCAACAGGAAAAATGGGTGATTTAGGGGGGCTTGGTTTCGCGCCAATTCGGAGCAATATGTTTTGACGTCAAAACGAAAAACAAGGTCTGAAACCTGGTTTTGAGCGATTGAGAAACTAGATTCTCGATTTCTCAATGAAATTTTATGATTTGTGAGTTAAAAATTAATCAAAATTAAATATTTTTTTTTTATTTTTTAATTCTTTATTAAATTTTAAATTTATGAAATAATTTAATTGAACTCTAAAGAACAATTTTTTTTTAATTTGCTGCTTAAATATAAGATTAAATAACTATATAAATTTTAAAAGACAAGAAAAAAATGACTGTACTTACAAAGAAATTAATCGTCTCTGCCAGCAAACTGCTTAAAAAAAGAACTACTAGTTTCATTGTTTTTGATCGGTGTTTTAATTTGAGTTGACTCTTGAATAGATAATTTTTCGTTTTGAAAAAAAGTTGCACGTATGGGTTGAACCCTGGGGCTAAGTAAGGCATAGCGCCCCATGCGGACTGTTGAAATCCGCGAATCACTGTCATGATCAGACGACTGTGCTTCCTGCGCTGAAAACTGAAGTTCAAGGGAAGCGGAAACTTTTCAACCATCTCAAGTGATAAGGAAAAACATCTTCCTCTCTGATAACAATGAAGATTTCCGCGTTTTGTCGCTAGGCCAATCAAATAAAAGAGAAATTAATTAAATAAAGGAAGTATTAAGCTTTTTTCCTGGATTTTTCAGGGGTGTGCTTCAAGGGTGTCAGCAGCCCAACGGCCAGTCAAACCCCGTCGAACTGAGTCCTGTGGTTTTATTTGGCCGGTAGATTGTTGACACCCTTAAGACAAAACCACTAAAAATCCTGGAAAAATTCAAGAACTTCTTATTTCTTATTATTTTAAAAATGTTTACCGGAAAAAGAAAAAAAAATGAAAAAAAAATCATTGATTTTTTAAATCGATAATTCTTCAAAACAAACTTTTCCAAGACTTCTTGCCAAGATCGAAAAAAAGCAGAAGGTTGAGAGAAAGTTTTATTGCTTTCTTGTTAACACTTCTATTTTTTCTCGAGGTCATCGCCGCTCGGGTTAAACCTTTGCGGCCATTTTTTCCGCGAAAGAACTTTTTTATCAATTCTCTCACAATTTAGTTTGTATCGTAACATGTTTCCCAAAAATGGAATGGACTCGTGGAAAGCGCTAGTTCATTTGTTATGACTAGCCATGTTTTACTGATGCAGACTCAACCAAAAAATGCAAGAAACTAGATGTTGTTACAAGATTATTCCACGACATGGATTACCGAACCTGAACCTTGGCCTTGGAAAATGACGAAAGGTCTCCAATTTCTACAAACAGAGAAACAAACCTTTTTACCTCGAGACGCATATCGACCCATTTTTGGTAACGCGGTTCAATACTCATTTGTTCTTTCGAGTTTGGAAAAAAAATTCTCGGTTTAGGATTAGGAATAGGGGCTTGAAGATCACTTTCGGGGTCCCGGGGGGGCGAAGTCCCTGAGTTAGGCGTTAGGGGGGGGGGCTGGGTTAGGACTCTCGCCAAATAATACAATTGTTGATCTTGTCTAAATCTAGGTTAGGGTTAGTATCATCAAGAAAATTTTTAAGAAAAACTTTTATTGGATTAAGGGATTAGCCCCCGGATTTCCCGAACTTTGAACCGTATCTTCTTTTTTCTGGCCTTCCATACGGGGCTGATGAAGAGCTCATCTGAAATCTCGTTTCTTATGGAACAAATTTGGTAGAATCAGCTTCCTATGTTAACATTCACTACTGCATTAGAGGCCGTCAAAGTGATGATGGTTGGCGAAAATGGCCATTTTTGGCCATATTCAAATTGCATCTCCGTTTTTTTTTTTGGTCTTTTCAAGCGAAAAATTTCTCAGAGAGTTTCATTATTCTAAACATTGGTCGTGACAACTAGATGGTAACTAGACAAAAAATGCATTGGCGCCGCCTAGTGAGCGCGTGTTGTACGTCGCCATAAATACCGAATTCGAAGCGTCGAGAAACCAAGAAATCATCGAATTTCCTCAGCTTTTTAGATAATAAAAAGCTAAAAAAAACCAACTGACTAAAAATGAAACTTTTCCTTGGAATCGTCGCTGCTGTTTCAGTAAGTCAAATTTTAACGAAAAAATTTTCCAAAATTGAAAAGAGAAAGATTTCGATTTCGAAAATTAATTTTTCATTTTCAGGCTCAAGGAGGATCGACCGGAGGAAGCGGATACTACCAACCGGTTTTCCGACCCTACTACGTCAACGAGTGCTGGACCTGCAACTCTACCAGCTGGGAGGACTGCCAGAACGACGGATACTACGACTCCTGCATGGAAAACGAGCAAGTCTGCGAGATCGGAGTCCGAAAGCGAAAAGACGGGCCCGAGCAGATCATCACCGGCTGCAAGTGGTACCGAGCATGCAGAGACAACCACGACCAAAACGCTGACTACCTCGAAAAAGGCCTTCCGCTGAAGGAGTGGCAGTGCCAGCCCCACTGGCAAGGCGGCCTCAACGGATCCGTCTGCCGACAATGCTGCAACACCGGAAAAGACTGCGGCATCGACTTCCTCCAAAGAGAAGATGACGGCCTTGGACCAAAAACATACTCGGCATGGAACAGCTACAACTTGATCAACTGGCATGAAGTCACCGGAGAAGGACCAAACTACCCATTCGGCGTCCAGCGAGATGAAAACTAAATTCTCTGTTTCTTTCGCTTTTCGTTAACTTTCGAGAATAAAGATGAAAATTCGAAAAAATTCTGATAATAATTTAAAAAATAATAATATAAACTATATTATTATTATCTTTTATTCATTTTAGATAATCAGATGCAAAAAGACAATGTCAATAAATTTCATTCTCCATCATTCTTTGAATTATCAGCTTGAGTTGAATGAGAAATCATTTATTGGAAAGATAAGAGTATCATGAAGGCTTTCTTATTGCAATTTTTAACCAATGGCAATTTGCGCTTGGTACATGTCAGATGACGGTTCCAGCGGCTGCTCGACCGTTTCAAGCATGAATTTCGCGACGTCTGCTCGACTCACTCTTTGAACCCCTGAATTTCTTTTTCAGGCAGAATGCCGGTTTTGAGTTTTTTACCTTTGTCTTTTCTGGAATCCATTCTATCACCCACTTCATACTCCATTTTCCTGTCCGTGAGCGGTCCATTTGTTAGGCCAGGTGGATTGACCATCGTCCAGGCGAGGTCGGACGCGTCTTTTCTGAGACTTTCGCGCATTCGTTTCATGTCTTCGAGAACTCGACCGATGATGCTTGAAAGGAAAAATCGCTAAAAAAAGGCGTCAGAATCGAAATATAGAAAGTGCTCACCAAAAAATAGCCGCCAAGACCCGATCCAGCATCAGAACCGTTGTTGTTATTGTACCAGCTTCCCATGACAAGAATTCTTGTAATATTCTGCGTCCTCATCGCTCCTGTAATTGGCCCGATTGACCTGGAATACCCGTCGGTCATTTTTGTTTCAGGATTTTTCGGAAAACCGCCGAGACAGGAAACGACAGCGTCCGAATTTGCGAGATGCTGGGCAAGATCTGTTTGATCGAAGATGTTGCATTTGACGATTTTGAGCTTTGGATCTAAAAAAAAAATAAATAAAAGCAGATTTTTTTGATGAAAATTTTGATAATTTTGCTTAAAGTTTTTCAAAATTAACAAATTTTGGTTATTTTATTTAAGACATCAATCAATTTTTACAACTAAAAAATCCATTTTTTTCCTGAGAATATTCTTACTTTCGATTTTGATCTTCTCCGGCGATCTGACGAGCGCGACAACTTCATGATCTTTCTCTAGCGCGAGTCTTAAAAAATGAGCTCCTGTAGCACCAGTTGCGCCAAACAATGCAATTCTCATTTTTCGCGAGTTTTTACCGCTTTTTCTCGCCTCGTTTTTGAAATTAAAAAAGGAGGACGAGCTTGTGCCTGGAGCGACGTTATGTGTGATTTGCTCAATGAACTGTTGCGTCAACTGAGCTCACACACAAACTCACGTGACGTAAGACCTTTTTTTATTGTTTGCTAAAAAGGGGGTAAATATCATTGCTGCACGATACGAAAACCCCTTTACGGGGCGCTCTATGAAAATCGCTGAATTTCGTTGAATGTCGCCACTTTTTAATACAGGCTTTAAGGACCCCCCCGTCAACAATTTTCCTCGAAAAATTGAAAATTTCAAAATAGCCATATTTTGGCTTCTTAGTGTAACTGGAAGTTCAATACACCGTAAAAACTTGTTCGGAACACTTTTTGACCAATTAAAATCTGAAATTATAGCAAAATTTGGACTTTTTCGTCATTTTGGTCAAAAAGTCCGATTTTCAAACGCGATTTTGAGGGTGTTAGAGTCAAGATAGACCCCCAAAAAATGAAGCCTCAAAATCGTTTTTTGATCTGTAGAATCCATTTCCGGGGTCAAAATTCTGAATTTCCGAAAATAAATTTTTCGAAAATTGTTGACGGGGGGGTCCTTAAAAAAACAAATTTTCTTCTGAAAAACTCTCTTTCAAAAATGAGTGCCGAGATTTAGCGACATTTGGCGAAATTCGGCGACATTGAGCGACATTCGATGAATTACTATAAGAATATTTTCGATAGAAAAAAAATTTTTTCCCCGAAAATTCTTATGGTAATTCATCTTCGGCGATATTCGGCGACATTCAGCTACATTCGGCGATTCACCAGTGTCGCCCTGTTTTTTCTTGATGATAAATCTTTATGGAGTTCTTTTATAGCTAAAATATCTTATTAAGCGACTCTTTGGGCCATAGTCTATGGCCCTTCATTTTTAGAAAAAAACGAGTCATAGCAATTTATCCAATTTACAAATCCCCTTGAGACCTGTTTTCCCGCTCGATAGATCTGCAACGAAATGTCTTTTCGTAAGCTTCTTTTCAGAGAAAGCCGTTTTGATGCTTCTCCAAAATGGTAAGCTAAGAAAAAGAAAATCAAAAGATAAAACTCTTATCGATGACGGCAGGTTGCTGGGAAAAGATGCCTTTGCTCACAGAGTAAATAGCCAGACGTCTCAATTTCTCATGCATTTCAAATGTTTGCCTCGACCAGAGTTTTACTGAGAAAAACTGACTTTTGATTATTGACATTTAAAAATGAAGAACGACCGGCGATTTTCGTATTATACCTTCAGAAAGGTTTGCTGGAATTAATGACCACCCCCTCCCCCCGTCAACAATTTTCCTAAAAAATCGAAAATTTCAAAAAAGCCATATTTTGGCTTCTGAGTGTGCCTGGAAGTTTCATACATCGTTAAAACTTGTTCGGAGCAATTCTTGACCGATAAACTCTAAAATTTTAGCAAATTTGGTATTTTTTCGTCATTTTCCGTCAAAAAGTCCAATTTTGAAACGCCATTTTGAGGGTGAAGAAGTCGAGATAGACCCCCAAAAATGACGCCTCGAAATCGTTTTTGACCTAAAGAATCCATTTCCGGGGTCAAAATTTTGAAATTCCAAGAATAAATTTTTCGAAAAGTGTTGACGGGGGGGGGGTCCTTAATGACCCCTCCCTCGTCACCTTTTTCATTCGAAAAATGATATAATTGGCTGATCCTGAGAAAAAGGCCCCTGAATTGAAAGTTATTTTCATTCTTTTTGGTAATGCGCCAAATTTTAAACCCGAACTAACGAGTTTTCCCACTTCCCAAATTTCACGTGGTATTTTCAAGTATCAAAATACGTCATGTCTCCGTCTTTTAAAACCCATGCGCATATTATATTGTCGGAGAGGAGAATATTATACAGATTTTCAATATGCTCGTCAATTAAACAAAAGAGAGATAAAATCAGAAAAAAAAAAATGAAGAGAGCCGCCCTTCTTCGAGTTTAACTGCCCGTAGAAACCAAACAAAAAAAAAGAAGACGAAGAGAAGGGATAATGAGCTCTGGGCGAAATTGAAAGGGCCATAATGATGGTATCAAAGGACAGGAGACAACAAAGAGAACTTGAGCAGAACAGAGTCAACTTTGCGACTTGTCAAAATGAAATGACGCAAAATAAGGTGACCCGGAACTTCAATACAATTTCTTTTGATGAACACAGAATCCTTATGGCCAATAAGTTATGGGGACTACCTACGATTTCCTATTTTAAACAACCTGAAATTTGGGGGGCTTGATCGAAAAGAATCGATTTTGAACAAAATTTTTTCGGAGCTTTGATGGTCTAGCGACCGAATACAGACATCCGATTGGTCAAAAAATCGGAAAAAAAATTGTTGAAATTTCCGAAGTTTTTTCGCCCGACTTTAATTTTTAGCCTAACCCTCACCCTAATTCGATCCCTAACCCTAATCTTAGCTCAACCCAAAGTTGAACCCTAACCCTTACCCTAACCAATGTCAAAGTGAAATGCTGATGTCGCTTTTTTGCCAAAAAAGAGACAAATTTTCTCATATTTGAAGACATTTTTTCAACATCCATGAGGAGGGCCTTTCCTCTTTGAGTAAAATTTCCCAGCCTTGTGAAAACAAGTGTTCAAAGCCAAAATCATCATGATAACTTTCATGATAATTTCTTTTATTTCTGGCCCGGATCCGCTCGGAGCGTGTTGAAATCTTATTTTTTCGATAATTTTACTTTTCGTTTCGTTCTCGCGGGGATAATTGTCAGATCAATTTTTGAATTATTTTTGGACGACGCCAGTTTCATGAGATTTTATAAATGCGTAAAAGAGAGATTTGGCGAAGAAAAGGACTGACTAAATGATAATTTTCAGGACGAGGGCAGCTTGAAAGACAAAGTTTTGGAAGATCGATTCAGAACGGTGCGGCTCATAGGTGAGAAAATATTATGTAACATACAGGGAGACAAATTTTTCCTCAGATTTTTATTTTGCGCTTGAAAAATAAATTTTTCTTTAATAATTTTGGAAGCCCAAAGTTTTAGTGAAAATTATTGAATTTTTTTCGATTGAGCACCTTTATCCTAACCCTAACCCCGACCATAACCGTTATTTCTAAGGAACAGGATCCTTCGGCGAAATATACCTCGGAGCAGACTTGTCACGTGACAGCAACTCGGTCGACGTAGCAATAAAGGTACTCCTCCTTGATTTTTCTTCCTTATTTTCCAATCAATCTAATAGGTCGAGCCGAAGCGACTCCGCGGTCAATTAAAATTCGAAAGCCACGTCTACGAAATCCTCCGATCGGAAAATGGCTTTCCTCATTTGCGCAAATTCGGCGAGGACAATATTTTGAGCGTCAACTACTTGGCGATGGATTTGCTCGGACCGACGGTCGAGGATCTCTTTAACTTTTGCGACAAGTCGTTTTCGCTAAAGACGATTTTGATGCTCATTGAACAACTTTTGTGCAGATTGGAGTGTATTCATTCCAAAGGGCTGGTTCACCGGTAATTTATGAAAAGAAGAAGGACTTTCACTCTCCCCCTTTTAGTGACATCAAACCAGACAATCTGGTCATGGGACTCAACCACATGTCTAAAACCGTGATGATGATCGACTTCGGCATCGCGAAATTCTTCCGAAAGCGAAATCAACCTTTCGACCACATTCTCGAAGACGATTCTAGAGGCAGTCGAGGGATCATCGGCACTCCTAGATATTGCTCTGTCAATGCTCATAGAGGTAGGGAAATGAAAATGGAGAAAAAAGACTATTTGAATGAGGAACTCGTCTTTCAAGAAGAGATGATATGGAATCCCTAGCATATGTGATCGTCTATTTTTTGAAAGGAAAGCTTCCTTGGCAAAATATTCAAGGTAGGGCTTCTTCATCGGGGGAAATTATAAAGCGTTATTTTTTAGTTCAAGGAAAGTTCAAAAAGCTGGAAGCAATTCACGACAAAAAGAAAAACACCAACTTCAGCGACTACCTCTCCGGATTCCCGAAGGAATTCGTCATCTTCGTCGACTACTGCCGCAATTTACCCTTCAAAGCAACGCCTGATTATATGTTCCTAAGGTTTTCCCCTCCCTAAAGCAGCCTTCTTACCGTTTTCTTCAGAAATCTATTCCGTTGCCTTGGCCAAAAATGGAACATCCAATACGATCTCAAATTCGACTGGAGCAAGCAAAAATAAGTTCAATTTTCCAACCCATCGACAAGTTCAAATCAACAGAATTACAAAGATTTTTATTCGTTTTTTTTCAGCCAAGAAAATTTCTTGCTTGTTTTTGATGAGCTTTGAAAGCCATCATTTGTCGGCAGCGAGGGTTTGAGATACAGTAGCGCATCCGGTAGTCTAAAGATCATTGATCTAACCCTTATGAACTCCCTTAACTTACTTGTAACTGGATTCGTCGATTTTTTGATAGGAAACCAGGTGCCAGAAACAGTAGTAAAAATAGCAAAAATAACTGAGAATCTCATTTTTAATCAAATCTTCTGCCTGTGTCTTCGATTATATTATATTAACTTGTGAATAATGAAGGCGAAACTGTCGATCATTATCTGGGTAATGGATGGGAGCCGGACAGTCACCTCAGAAAATATGGAACAGTCTGAGAATTCCAAACTGAATGATGATCTGATTAATTATGAAAGACCTCTTCCAACTTCTTTTCTAGTTTTGAAACATGTTACATGTCCGAAAATCTTGCTTCCGAACAAATTTGTCCTTCACTTGAACTTCAACGAGGATGGGAAAAGAGCTTTGTTTACGACAATCAAAATATGTCACTTCAAATTTTGATGAGCGCATCCTAAATCGAAAATTATACTTGGGATAATTCGCCCGATTTTAACTGCAATCTCGTGCTGTGCGTAATTGGGGGCTCAAATACCGGCATTATCCCACTGATCGCACTGGCGACTATGTCATTATTTTGACATGGATTTTGAAGGTTTAGCGGAGCCCCGATCGAGAAGATTAGCTTATTACTCTATTTGAAGGTTTGATTAAACTCGGTCCTGAAGCCAAAAATTGATTTTAATATAAAGATTCTTCAGTCGAAATGAATTTCGCTCTTCACTTTCGCGATCCTCAAAATGTCAACAGTGTCAGTCAAAAGTGAAAATGCCATGGCCAGCCATTCTATTTCTACTATTTTTAAGGGCTGTCGGAAATCAAGAGGCAAACATCGTAAACCCACTTTTTCCAGCTGATTTTTGAATAAGTGATTGTATTTGGAATCCTTCATTTTTTGACAATTATTGCCAATTTATGACTGTTCTCAGAAAAGTGGGCACGGCACTCTGTCCAGAAAATCTGAGTCAGGGTTTGCCAACCTCAGAATTTTGGAAAAAGGAGCACCTGGAAAATGGCGAACTTTGATCATGAAAATTATTCATAGATGCTGTTTGAAAAAGCATCATTTTTTTGACGGATTTGATGTCATAAAACTGTCATTTTTTCTCCTAAAAATAATTTTTCCGCAATTCGAAAAGATCAAAGGCCTAATTTTGCAAATGATGGACAGGTGAGACTGACCGGAACAAAGCGTTCTTTCTTTTAGCGCAGGTGGAAAATTCTACCGCGCGTGCGCCTTTGACGCTTTCCAGCTGACTAATGATGTTGATAAATAATCTAAGCCGCGGTGTTATATCACGGCTCACGACAGGAAGTTCGCTTGTTTGGATGGTCAAACTTTTTTTTTTCATCATGGAAAGGAATGGAGTTGTTTTTCTGCCTGAAGACGATTTCTTTCTTTCCTTTTCTCGCCAAATTAAAAATAAAGCTCCCCGGCGAGAGGGTGTAAATTAAACAGATTTTGATGAATTAACGGAATCAATCAAGTTTGCTGGGAGCGAAAGTCATCGTCATTCATTTTCGCGGCGAAAATTTCATCGTCGAAAAATCGTTAAAAATGGCTGCATTCCTTCTTTTTTTGGAGATGATCTGCTGTATGAGAGACGGACCTCCCTGAGAGCTCAATTTAAGTTTATCGGTAAAACGCGTCATTCAAGCCCCTCCTGGTTTCTTTATGCGTGGGAAAAAGAAATGCAAAACTTTTAAAAAATATATTGGCAATAAAACATCAAAAGCAATGGTTAAAACGAGCAATGTAAAGAATCTTGACATCCTTCCCTTGAAAAAGATGAAAAGAAAAAGGCAACCGCAATCAACAGATTTCAGACTGGCAGTCCAGGGGTCTAAATATCAGCCAAAAACCCAGTGCGAAAGCGAAGCGAAAGCGAAACTTTTTTTCAAATTTTTTGCGTAGAGAAAGCGAGGCGAATTTGAACTTCCAGTGCGAAGCGAAAGCGAAGCGAAAATTTCTTTAAAATTGCGAAAAAAAGCGAAAATTTTTCGAGGTTAAATTTCATTTCCATGGGTTGAGAGAAATTCAATAATTATAAAATCGACGATATTAAAGGCTAAATTCACAAAAGTTTTTGATACAAAAGGCGACGATCTCTTAGGAAAGCCCGAAAACTTATTGTTTTGCCGAATTATAAGGCCCAAACTAAGGTTCCGAAGCTTCTAAGAGAGCGCAAGCTCTTATCTTTCAAATAAGATGCGCAGGCCCTAAGCCTCAGGCTACTGTGACATTAACTTGCTTATAAGAATTAAACCTTAAAGTCAACCATCTCAAGTTAGGTACCTTTCGGCACTTTAAAAGGTTGAAAAATTCAAAGTGACGAATGGTTGCCAAGAGTTCTGTTGACAACATCACAAGTGTTTGAGATTCTTATTGACGCCATAATAAAGAGTGAAAAGCAACTGCCTTCTCATAAATAATGTCACTTTTTCGCTTTTTTCGCTTTTTTCGCTTTTGAGAGTTTGATATTTTGTGCGAAGCGAAAGCGAAGCGAATTCTTTTCTCCAGTGCGAAGCGAAGCGAAAGCGAATTCGCTTCGCTTCGCATCGCTTCGCAATAAAGCGAATTCGCACTGCGAATTTAGACCCCTGAGACTACAATTTACGAGAGCTCTTCGGTGCAAATTTGAAAATCTTTTTGATCTTCAAGACGAAAATTTGCAAGATTTGAAAGATTGATGGTTCCCCGATTTTTGGATCGAAACTGAGCTGAACTTTATTTTTAACTGGCCGAATCGACGAGGAAGATCACGATAAGTACTGCCAAATTAATTTGAAGAGACTTGGACTTTAAAAAAATCGCTTTTTTGCCAAGTAAAATCTTATAAAAACTGTCTCCCTGGCAACGAAAGTACGAAGATCTTTCTTTCTGTCTGCCGGTCAAACTCGCCAAGGTCAGACAATTGTATTTTGCAAATTAATCGTCTTCTTGAAAGTCACGTCTTAAAGATTATTTGCTGTCTTTCAATAGCCGGTATAGCGTATAAAAGCGAGCCAGTTTCTTCGAAACTCGAAATACCGTTTCTTCTCACAAAAAAAACGGAACTTCTTTTTTCACTTTTTTAACATTTGTTCATATTATCCAGAAAGACGAGAAATTCGAGAAAGAATAGAGTAACCAAAACTCAAAGCCGGAAATTCTTCGCGATTCAGGTCCTCACTTCCAGTCAACAAACGGACAATTTCGGGAGGTTCTTCTTTTTGGAAAGTCCCAAGATTTTGACAGGTGCTTGAGAGATATCTGTTTCTGGACATTTCGAAAAATTAGAGATTTCTAAGCTTATTTGCTACTTCAAAAGTAAGACTGCTTGTAACTTCACTTAGTTATAAGCAATTTCTGAAGGCTGTAGTTATTTTATGATGTTTTTGACTGGAATTATGTCGAAATTAACAAAGTAGCATAGGACGATTTTGGGTGCGAACGGCCGCGCCACGCGCCGTTTTTCCGATAGAATCCCTACGGATATATATTAAAAATATTAAAAATATCAAAAAATTTTAATAAAATTGATTTATGATACTAATCTATCAATTGTTTCTTCAAGTGTTTGTTATCAGGTCGCGCAAATATACCCCTTGGCCATCGAGAAAATAAAGCGCGCTAATGCTTTTTGGGCTTCCCGCGCAGAGCGTAAAGGCGCTTTCCCCCTCGTCACTTTTCCTGCTCCAGCGCCCGGAGCAGCCGTTTTCCTGCCCCAAGCGCGTGGAGTTTTTGGCGCCCGAGAGCAAACCGTGCTCCAAAAAAACGCCACGGATTCGAGACCCAGATTCAGGATCCATCCACAGAGTTGACTAAGCGCGACACTCATCTCTCCTCTCGAGCGCCGGTCGGCTCGCGGCCAAGTCAATTAGTAAGTGCGCGCTAGCGAGCTCCCAGGGGATATATAACCCGCCCGCGGTGATCGTCTTCATCACAACAAAAAAGCACTTCAAAAGTATTTTTCCTTTTCGAAACGAGCTACAGATGTCAATCAACACAAAACGACCTCGATCGAAATCGCCCGCCGCTAAAGTCCCGCTTCGTAAAATTTCACCAAATTTGCCTTCGTTGAAAAACCACCTAAAGCCGCGTGGTCGACCGAATGACTCAGTAAAGAGAGCCGAATCCCTCAAGCGACCTTCAAGCCCGACTCCAGTGCAGAAAAAGAGCGAAAAGAGACGAGCAATCGACAGCCAGGGAGCCCGGCCAAAACCATCAAGCTATCTTCGGCTTGATAGGTGTTCAAAGCACTCCTGGAGCCATTCCTTTTGCCGCGAATGGGGGCTCAACTGGCAGGGGATGTCGCGTAACAACCCCTTACCACGCACCGAAATCGAAGGGTTTCCGGATTTAACCCTGTTCCCCCTTGGCCCGCCAAAAACAACCCAACCTGAATGGTATCTCCGAATCATGACAGCTCCCGATGAAGATGACCCTGCTTTTATTGGTCCTCGAAGAGAGGAAAAGCCACAGACCAGTTTGTGCTTCCGCGAACATAAAATCTTCATGGATGGACTCAAGTTCTGGCGAAATATGGAAAACGATGATTTTTAATTCTGCTTTTTCCTACTGTAAATATTGATTTTTCTGTACTTAGTTCAACGGCTTCTGATAGAAGCTCCATCTGCCATATCTATTTCTGCTCATTCTATAACGGATACAATACAATTGATTATTCGAATCTCTTCTTGATTTCCTCGCTCAGCAGGTTTCCAACCAAAGATGAACTTTAAAAAATCAAGAAGCTAAAGAAATTCCTCTCAAATGAAATTCCTTAATTTATCAGCAAAAACCAGAGTGACAGAAAAACAGAACTCGACTCTGCCGATAAGAACTTCGAGGAGCGCAAAAGTGTGAACAGATAATCTTATCAAGCTATCCTCTTTGTTTTTCTTTGAGAAAGTGTGCGCGCTAGAATACCAAAACTAATCATGCATTTAGGCGGAAATATTCGACTTTTCCGGGTGAAAATTTCACCTTCTTCCCACCAAAAATGAATATTGCTAATCCTTTCCGCTAGAAAAAAAATCTTCTTCTTCTTGTGAATTGAAAGAGCTGTGTTTTCAGGCGATTCAAAAAGGTCTCAAAGCCGGTTACCTGTGCAGAAAACCTGACTCAGGTTTTATTCACAATAAAAACAGAATCATAAAAATTTAGGATCATTTATTTATACATGGCAGAAACGCATAAAAAAAACACGGGAAAAATAATTTCTTCCTTGATTTTCTTCTTGTCTCTTTTCCTCATCTTCATTTTATCGCAACAAGAAGGAGAAAAATAGCAAAAGAGAATCGCGGAATCGAAAAATTGGAAAAGAAAGAAAAAATAAAATTTAAGTTTTTCAAGCGATCAGATTTTTTTTTTGAAAGAAGAAAGAAAATTTCGGGAAAAGGGTTGAGCTACTACACGAGACCGTCGTAGAGTGAAAGAGCTTGGACGATGGATTTGTCTTGTTTCGCGCCTTCGAGGAATTCTTCTTTTGAGAGCTCGCCGTTTCCATCCTGAAGGGGAGAGGTTAGGGTTTTACAAGCGTTGGGGTCCGCATAATTGGGGTCCCCTTACTTGGGGTACACCTAGCTGGGGTCTCCTTAGTTGGGGTCCCCATAGTAGGGGCCCCCTTAGTTGGGGTCCTCTTAGTTGGGGTCCCCTTACTTGAGGTCTGCTTAGCTGGGGTCCCCTTAATTGGGGTCCCCATAGAAGGGGCCCCTTAGCTGGGGTTCTCTTAGTTGGGGTCCCCTTATTTTGGGTCCCCATAGACTATGGGCCATAGTTGAGGTCTACTAAGTTGGCGTCCTCTTAAGGATATAGCCTATGAAATTGAACTTTCATAGCGCCTAAATGCGACGACGGATCATTTTATTTCAAGAACCATCCTATCTAAAAATGTATGCAGAACTCGATTCTGGTACTCGTTTAAAAATTTTCATTAGAATTTTTCTCTGTAGAGCGTTTTGAAATCTTACGATCGCGATTTCTCGAAATTTTTACACTAAATCGCTAAAACAAAACCAATGACTGCATTAGCAAAATGCTAAACTAAAATATTGTGGCTAAAAAATCCTCAAACTCGGCCAAATTTTCATTCTAGTGTTTTCCTCTTTCTTGCTCTTGTTTTTCTTCCATGCGCGCTTTTTTGGGTCCAACCAATCAGAGCGATCTTTCAAACGCGCAGACTCTCTCGGGAAAGAGGAGTCGAGAGATTGAGCACCCAGCGCAGCGCTTTTTACACTATTCACGCGCCGAGGAAGCCTCATGGAAATGGCTCTAAAATCGGTTTTTGTCGGGATAAGAGAAAACCAAAGCCACAATATTGTAGATAAGGGTCTAGATTACTTTTCTATCAAAAAAACTCGACCGATTTAATGTAAATATTTCGAGAAATCGCGATCGTAAGATTTCAAAACGCTCTACAGAGAAAAATTCTAATGAAAATTTTTAAACGAGTACCAGAATCGAGTTCTGCATACATTTTTAGATAGGATGGTTCTTGAAATAAAATGATCCGTCGTCGCATTTAGGCGCTATGAAAGTTCAATTTCATAGGCTATATCCTTAATTCGGATCCCCTTCAATGGGCTCCCCTTAGTTGGGGTCAACTTAGTTTGGGTTTTAAGGGGGATGTTGTGATAAACTTACGGTATCCATGAGATTGAAGATTCTATCGACTCGTTTCTCAGGAGTGTTATCATCGTCCTTGAAGTTGGCATGATTTCCTACCATAGAAAAGATAGCTGTTTGTTGAGGTCAATAAATATTCAAGAATTATACAAGTCGTGGTCCTCGTCATTTGACGTTATGAAATTTATCGACCGTGGCTTTGACAATCTGAAGCATTTCGTCTCGCGTGATGGTTCCGTTGTTGTCCAAATCGTACAGTCGGAAAGCCCCTAAATCATAGTTTTGCGCAATGAAAAGATTAAGAATGACGTACATTCGAGCTTGTCCTCAAGTCGGCCGCGGGAAGTGATGGAAAGAGCTTGAAGAAACTCTTCGAATTCGATCGATCCGTCGCCGTTTTCGTCGAAGACATTGAAGACGAATCTGAAAAAGAGCCATTTAGAGCGTTAATTTTTTAAGAAAGCTTACGCAGCAAAAGCGCTTGGGTCGCCATGAGGAAAGAATTGGTTGTAAATCTTGGCAAATTCATTCTTTGTCAATTTTCCGGTCGGGCAATCCTTCAGAAAACCATCGTGCCAGTGGCGGATCTCTTCCGGAGTGACTAAAATGGAATGTTTTTATTGCTCGATTCGTAAATTGGGTGACCCAAATTGGGACGCTTTATTTGCTTGTTTTGTTAATAAAAATATGCTCAACAACAACTATTGTTTTGATTTTTCGCTGTTCGGCAGACAGAATATACAAAATGACTGTATTATATCCTGTTTGCTTGCAAAAAAACGGAGTAAATATGCGAAAAAACAGAAGTTTTTGATCTTCTAGTTCTTCGTTTTTCGGCAAATAAAGCTTCAAATTTTGTATTTCGAGTCGAAAGTAGCTCATTTGTACTCGAAATCCGAAACTTAGGGTGAAAATAGAGGTAAAAAAATTCAAATTCACCGAAAATTCCCTGGTTTTTGCCAAAAATTTGGCTTTTTCGATCATTTTTTTGTTGAATATTATATCAAAAATTTTTGGGAATATTTCAAAAAACCAATATAACCATGAAAAACTATCCGAACTTACACTTGGTCTTCTCACTGAGCTCATTGATAGCCTGTGGGTTGAGCTTTGACTTGTGCGCACCCATCTCTTCTCGCGATTCTTCTTCAGAAATTTTCGATAAATCGAGCTTCAAGGGTACCTGCTTTGGGTAGCCTTAAAAGCGAATGTCACTTTTTACTCGCTCAAAATATCGCTCAAAAAGTACCTTTATCCTCCGCTCAACGAAGATTTTTGATGCTCTCTCTTTTTGGTCTCTGAAGAAAGTGAACAGAAACGGGGCCGGATCGGACTCGTAAAATCGTAAAAATTGCGAGTTGTTGATGCTCAGCTATATCTTCGTAAAAACGGGTTCTGCTCGGCTGTAGCTGGAGCTCGTAAAAACCAAACGAGACAGACTATGCTTCCGCGCTTCCACGCAGCTCAACTCTCAACTCTCGGCACCTAAAGCGATAAAAATTAGAAAAAAAATGGCCGCCTTCTATTCTGGGTATTTTAGGAGATCGCCGGCGAAAATCAGCTGGCTAGAATTCAAGTTGTTTGCGGATAATCTTCGCTTCGGGGCGAAACTAGAAATTTCTACAAAATTTTTAGTAAAGATTTAAATTTTTAACTGAAACAAATTTTCAAATAAAAAAATTTTTAATAAAGAATATTCTTACCTGGCCTAATTTTTTCTCTGTATAATTTTACGTGTCAGTAATCCAAGCGTAAAATACTCTCGAATCGAATTTGAATCACTGTTCGCCAATAATGGCAATGGAAGATGATGGAAAGCGAGATTGGCACATTTGCGCGTCTGTATTATTATTGACAGGCATTGGGAAAAGCGGGACTTTCATGATTCGATAAGTCCATCGATTAATGCTCAATGCAGAATTGACAGAAGCCTCAGTAACGTTCCCGAAATCAGATTTTTGCGGATTTTTTCTCTGCTTTGTCGGAAATAAAGAGCTTTCGCTCATCGCAAGTTTTTTATCAATTTATTTTTTTTTCTATTCTATTTGGAAGAAATCAAAGTTTCAGAAGACAGATTGACTAAGACAGCTTAGCTTACTACTTCGCTCAAAAAGCTAAGCTTAGCCAATCAGCCAGCAAAGCGAAATTTCTTCCTTGACAAAGATCGCTTGGTTGAACAATTTTGAAAAGTTGCTTCTCAAAATTCAGCTAAGCATATCTAAGGCAAAAGATATTTAGCTCAGCATTGCTTATTTACGAAAGATCGGCCATTTTCCCTGTAGCCAACTTTGTTCCCATCTTAGTTTAATTTCTATCCCCCTTGCTATCCCCCTGCTGAGCTCAGCTGACCCTCACCTCAAAATTGCTGAGCTGAGCTTAGCTGGAGCTCACCTAGCTCAGCTCAGAAAATTTGCAATTCTGACCCTTATCCTAACTCTAGCTACAAGCCCCCTAACCCTAACCATAATTTTTCCTCATAAAATTATGAAAAATTTTGTACTTCTGAATCTTACCTTAATTTTGAGCAGGGTTCCAAGAGAGAACTCGAATATCTATCTCACAAAAGCTTGGGAAAGAACGAGAAAGAGCGAGGTCAATTATATTAAAAATCCTTCTCAATTGACAAAGCTCTTTAGATTTGATAGCCGACGCGTTTTTATGCCGCCATTTCTCTTTCTTTTTGACTCTATTTGCCCTTCTGAAGAAGCTGTAATTATCATTTCCTGGCGCTCTTTTTTACCTTTTTTTTTTGGAAAAGTTCAAAACATCGTTTTTTTTTCTTTTCTAGCGTGAACCCTCTGCTCCTTTTTATAGAGCTCAAAAGCGCGAAAAGAGGCTTTTGAAAAGATGACCTTTTGGGAAATGCGAAGGGATGAAAAGGTTTGATTGTTTACCCACAATGGAATATTCATCAGCACATCTTAGCGGTTAGCGGCCCAAAAAAGAAGACGAAAATGCGAAAATAAAGAGCCCGCGCAATTATCGAATCTGGACATATGTTACTGTAGTTGACAAAAAGAGCAGTAAGAATCCAGTTTTATATATTTATGCATAGAATATTTTTGAAAAAGACCATTATTGAAAAGTTTTCCTATTCAACGAAAAAAATTGAAGGAATCTAGGGTCACCTTTTTTCCTTGATTGTCAAAAATCTCATGATTTATTCAAAATGGCCCATTTCCGCATGATAGATAACACTGATAGATTCCGATCTCTTTCGAATACGACGAAAGAGCTACTTCGTGTTAGCTGTCCTGTCAGAAATAATTCCGGTACTTTCAAATTTATGCGTGTTTTTATTTGCGCATATTCTTCAAATAGCTTTTCTATTTCTCATAAATGCGGACAATTTTTTTTATTTTCCAAGAGAAGATTTTTATCAATCGAGATGAGAAGAAAAACGATTGGAATTATTCTTCTGCTTTTTGGTTGAAAACAATGTAATTATTCTTTCAAGGCTTAAAATTTTTAAGGGATATGTTCTTTGATCGTCGGCATCGTGATTCCAGCGGTCTACAGTAGTTCAGGAAAAACGACACCTTCTTCGACACAAACGATGACGTCTTCATCTCTTCCAATGTCTTCGACTTCAACGATGAATTCAACAATAATAATTTCAACGTTATCTGAACAATTGACAGCTTCATCAACTACAGCTTTCTCATCAAATAACACACCGTCGAACATATCAACTACGGCAGGAACGCCAGTAACTGAACCATCAACAAAAACATTAGCTCCTTCTTCAACCTCAATTTCAAAACTTACAACTGTAACAACAAGGACTACAACAACAACAGCGCCACTTATGACATCAGCTGAATCAGAACTAACAATAACCTCGACAGCAACAACATCTTCAATAGCAACTACAACATTGACACCCACAACAACAGTAACAACTACGACGACTTACACTACAACAAGCAAAGGTTTTGTTCGACCAGGACAGAGTTGCAAATTTGGCTTTATTTTTGCTGAGCTGAGCTGAGCTGCCCTGAGTGAGAAATTCTCTGAGCTGAGCTGGCCTATTTCGGAGCTCACTCAGCTGAGCTGAGCTGAGTTGGCCATTTTCAGAGGTCATTGAGCTGAGCTGAGCTGAGCAGACCTTTTTTTAGGTAGTTGAGCTGAGCTGAGCAGACCCTAATTAGAGCTGAGCTGAGCTGAGTGAGCTGGGTTGAGCTGTTTTTTACCGTTTTTAGTAGTAAAATTGTGTAAAAATCA
The DNA here is from genome assembly GCF_907165135.1 of Oikopleura dioica. NCBI lineage: Eukaryota > Metazoa > Chordata > Appendicularia > Copelata > Oikopleuridae > Oikopleura > Oikopleura dioica. Next base: position 989,246 of record NC_137291.1, read on the forward strand.
TTGAGTTGAGCTGAGCTGAGCAGAACAGATCATGTTCGAGAATAATTGAGCTGAGCTGAGTGATTATTGTCTGAGCTGAGCTGAGCTGAGCAGATAAATTCATTTTCGAAAATCAGTGAGCTGAGCTGAGCTCTCAGCCAGCTCAGCTCAGCAAATTTGCAACTCTGGACCAGAAGGCCAGTATGATTTTGATCTTTGGCCGAATGGAGCCACTGTTGTTGACATGGACTGGAAGGTAGTGGGACTAAGCAGAATCCTATTATTATTCATCAATTTAGTTGTTTGTCTCCTATGATACAGATCCAAGAACAGAGCCTGAAGCAATAAGTGTACGACCGGAGAGGGACTGTCTTTTCTTTGAATCCACGGAAGAGCTCTATAAATTCAAAATTAAAGATCCCGAAACAAACTCTTATCTTCGAGAGAACATGGATACGAAACTTGTTTATAAAGACGGCGAAGATGAAGGCACCGTTTTTTTCTTTGAAAAACATGGAAAGGTGCGTACTTGCTGATTGCCTTTTAAATAAGAAAAGCAATTTTAAAAATTATTAACGCTTATTCTGAAGGGAAACGCCGAATGGTTTTACATTAAATCAGAATCCGATTACTACTGGAGGTCAAGAAGTTCCACTGATAACGACGCTGCCTCTGTAAAACTGAAAGAAGAAGTAACTGAAGACAAAAATAAACCAAGATTTCAATATATGATACAAGAATGTATTTAACTGTTATCTTATTGGATATTTTCCTATTTATTGATTTGAATAAATATACTTAAAAACGTCACAACTTGTCACATGTGCACCCGAGACTGGTGAATAAATCTGCAATTCTAGCGCTGTAAAGCCACGATTATATCGCCGAATATTGTATAAGCCAGTTTTGCGAGCGCTTCGATCTGACGTCATTGATTTTATTTCGAACTAGATTTTTTATACAGTTGTTTGTCGATAATTGCATGTAAAGAATGTTTGATTTCCATATTCCGCAAAAGTCGTCTTTTTTAATCATCATCAGAAATCTGTTTTTGTTTACTTGTTCGGAGTTGATCATTTCCTGAGCGTAAGAAAAGCCGGTCAAGCAATGCTGCTCTACTTGGTCATCTCCTCCGACATTGGTAAAAGACGTGCCGCATAAGTTCATTGAAAAACAAGGTCTAGGCTGACCGGGCCCGATCGTAAAGTACCAAATTATTACTAAAATGAGCAAATCTCAACTGTCTACTTTTTTCAATTCCTACTTCCATAAGCAAGGCCAAAGAGCGAGGTGCTAATGGCAAAGCATAAAGGAATGAAAAAGCTTTTTTGGTGGAATTTTGAGGAGTCTGTTTTTTGACCATTTTTTTTTAAAAGAAAAATTTCGATCCCTTTATCGAGGTCTTTCCTGAAGGATAAATTTTATTTCTCCTCGAAAAATTATTCTTCATATGTTTCTCTCTTTTCGTAAGCGTCATTTTCAAGCTATGAAAATTTCAAAATGCTTTTCTGTCAAAAATCACAAGTCCAAAATGTTTTTCCAAAAAGACAAAAGGCAGATTATCTCAGAAGGTGCGCTTTATTCAGAATCTTTAGATGTGCGTGCTTCTCAATGAAGTCGCAGTCAGATTTCTTTTCAGTCCAGGTGTTGTTGGAAGGGAACGACGCTCGGTTCTCGGCGTGAAGTCGCTGATTGTACTCGCGCGTGGCAGATTTTTCTCAGAACTACAAGCATTTTTGAGTGTTTTCTTTTAATAAAAATGAGTCTCGATTAAAGACAGTGAGATTGTTTAACTTTCAAAGTGGCAATTATTGGGGGAGATGTCAGGAACCGACAAAAAATTCGACAAATTATGCGTAAAAATTTTCAACCAATCAGAAGCCTAGATTCGGCTGGCCGGCCAATAAGCAGCCGAGTTGCCGGGGTGGCGTCAGGAAGCGACAAAAAATTTTTGACAAATTTTTCGTAGGACAATATTCTACTCGGCTGCTCATTGGCCGGTGAGCCGAATTCTTGCTTCTGATTGGTAGAAAAGATTCAAACAAAATTTGACGAGATATTTTGTCGGTTTCTGACGCCCTCCCTAAATTGCCTCCTAAAATTTTAAAAGATGCTGTTTCTTGACTCAAAAAATTGACTAAAAACTAACCAAAATGAAAATCCTGTATTTAAGAAAAGACTAACCTGTCGCTAAGTTGTTTCCTCAAAACTGAAGGCGTCTTTCGCATGCAAACTGATGGACTAAATGTAGAAGCTCAAAATGAAAATGGTCTTTTTTATCCCAAAAACCTACCTTGGGCAGCTTGAATTACTTTTCCTACTCAATCTGTTTGCTTGAATCAAATTTTGGTAGTCTTCATCATTTTCGTTTGATTTTTCTCTCTTTTGCTCTGCGTTTTTCGATTTTTCCTCGACTCCGATTAGTTTCGATATTTTTTCTGAACAGAATTGAGTTCTTGAAAAGAGAATTTTTTCTTACTAAGAAGGTTCATTTTCTCTGTTTCAGGGAAAAAGCTAGTGACACTTCGCTCAGAAACGGCTAGCATTGAGCTTTTAGTGGCGATAATGATCCCGAATAAAACAGGACGTTAATCACAGACAGTAAGGTGACTGAATAAGATTGGGTGCTGAAAGTCATCTGGCCCACCTCGAAGTTTTATCACGTGACAATTTCAAGGGATCTTAAATGACCCGATGGGTGAATTAGAACCTTTCAAATTCTTTCAAAAATGTATCCGCTGTTCTTTTGACTGAGGTATAATTATCCAATTCGCGGACATATTTTGCTAAGCAGCCTTGAAGATAACTCAAAGGGCCCTCAAGATAATCCGTTGTCGACAAAAAACGTGCTCGGTATGTATTTCCTGTATGATCCCAGTTTTTAAGAAGACAAGATCTTTTTTTTCGACCGGTCAGCGATTTTGAATCAATTGATCTTTGCCTCGACTTGAAAATCGAGTTCTCGCTAAATTTTAAGAGCATGCAAATAGCAAGAATAGTAAATAGTAAGAATTTTCAGCGCTCGTAGTTTTGAGTTTTTTTTTCCAAGAGATGGAAATTGAAAACGAAAATGATTTTTATAATTTCACCGCTGCGCCAGCCCGGTTTCGGCCCGGTGAAGATGGTTCTTCAGTTTCAGAGGCGTGTAAAGATGCTTATGCGAGAATTTCTATTGACAATTGGACGCTTGTTTGGATTATTTTTGGAGTAATCGTTGTCATGATGCTGATGCCTTGTGAGACAAAAAGACGACGGTGCCAAGATGATAGACAAACTTGCAATTTCAAGAAATTATGGTTTTTAAGTAAATCTGTCATGAACATGCTTTGGCTTTTATCAGAACTGCTAAGCATTACTTGCGCATTTTATGTGATGTTCCCTCCAAGTAGCGAGGAGGAATGGCTGAAGCATTTACGAGAAAAAGGATCCAAAAATAAGGATAATTTATTAATAATAAATTTGAGCCCCATTATTGATCCTTAATTAGTTGGTCTTGGATGGTTTTGCTTAAGTTTATCAAATAAATTAAATATTAATAAAATTATCTTTAGTAATTGCCACTTCATCTGTTTTTATTATACATGCTCTCATGAAATACCGATTTTCGTCAACAAATGAGACTGAGGGAGTAGAAAACTCATCTTTTGTAAATCAAGCTGTCGTAACTTCATTTGATGAGGATGAACCATCCACAACTAGAGTCAATATTCAAGATGCAGAAAGCAATGATAAGCCTCCTGGAATGAGCATCTTTAGAATGCATTTTATAAAAAATGGACCTTAGCTTATGATGACATAATCGACTCAAAAGAAGAAAGTCCAGAAAATAATCGGGAAAATACTTCAACCGATGCCATCGAAGAACCAAGAATAAAAGAAAACACTCAAGCCAGACCAAAAAGAAAGAAAATTTACGGGGTCAAAGGTGCCCTTATTTTCGTTTCGGTTTTGAATCTGATTAGTGCATTTGTCTATCTTGGTCTGTACTCGAAAGCACTAGTTCAATGCAAAGACTCATTAAATATATAGTCGTGTACGGGTCAAAAAGGATGTTTGCAATTTTTCCTGAATTCAAGCCTATTTTTATCAGCTGCAAGTTTTCATGCAGCTCAGTTGGCGCCCTAGAGCGCTCTTTTTAAAGGTGAAGACCAGCGAATATTTTCGAAACAAAATTTTTAGAAACAAAAAGGAATGGTAAGTTTTTCAGATCTTTGAGAATGAACATTATGATTTTTCTTATAGAAAATTGCCCTCTTCGGAATTGCGACAGCAAATCATGTGTTGAATTCAAGCCAAATTTCGAGAAAACTCCTCGGCTCCTGGAGCGAATTTCTTTTTCAAAACGTTGCAAATGTTCGACAAAAACGCGAGGGAGACGAATCAAGCCGTGGATTTCGAGAGCTAGCGGGTATGATGCTTTTTCTTCAGGGAGCGGCATCGAATGATGAAGAAGGGCTTCAAGAGCTAGAGGATTTGTATACGAATTATGGATGCTATTGCTGGATAAACGGGCCAGATGAGGGTGTTATTGGGGGTGGAAAGGTTTGATGAGGCAATTAAGGGTTGAACCACAGTTTAAAAATCATTTTCTAGCCAAAAGACATGGTCGATCATCACTGCAAGGAGCTCTACCGATGCTACAAATGCGTCCTCAACGACTACGAAGCCAACTACACAGATGTGCACTACAATGTCGAGCTCAACGAGGAAGACGGAATCCGCTCACTAGATTGCAAAGTCAACTCGAAACAAGATGCAGAAAACCTGTGCGAATGTGACAAAAGATTCGCGATGAATATTGCCAGAGCAAAACAGGTCCGTATTAAAAAAAATGAGCGAAAATGTGATTTTCAGGATTGCTTGAATGCCAAGCCGGAAAGTCATCTGTTCGGGGACCACTGTATGGATCCTACTTTTCGAACAGTCTCTGGTGGCGGCGAATTCGAGCCGAATTTGCAGTGCGATAAACAGTTTCATGGACATGAGAAAGATCATTGCTGCGGTATCTACCCAAATCGGTAATTGAATTCGACCTCGACAGTCTGTTTCAGTAAAAAATTTAGGTACCCTTACGACATCAATTTCAACGAGTGCTGCCGATCCCAGGTCATGACTGATTCTCTCACTCAAGTCGAGTTATTTACAGTCGTTCCCGTCGGCATGTGCGAGCCTCGTGGAGGAGAAACTGTCATTTCCGAGAAAGGAAATCCTCACAATTATCTTTCTGTCTGAAACAAAAATTAACGAAACTGTAAATAAAGCATTGATTTTTATTAGAAAGAGATTTGGTTTATTCTAGAAGAGTCATCGACTCGCTTTTGATATTTTCAACAGTTTTGTGTTTAAATTCCTCCGGAAGTTGGTCAATTCCATCTTTGAAGTAAACAGTCAGGTATTTCGGTGCATCTTCTTTTTTCGTAAAATAACTCACTAAATTTTCAAAAAAGAAATTATCAGAAAATCAGCAAACCTGAAGTGGAAATGATCAGAAAGCCCAAAAGCGCATAAATTCCAAAAGCATAAGTTGATGGCTCGAGCAAAGCTTGCTGCCAATAAGGAGAAGGCTCAATGTTATCAATAAAAGTTTCATTTTGGCAGTAGAGGGCGAGATTCGAAGCGTCAATTGATGAATTGAAGGATCGGTTGGTAAACATGTTCGATTCGTAAGTCGTTGTTGTTGGAAAGATTTTCCTTGGAAATGAGATGGAAGATGCGAAAATGACTATTCAAACCTCAGGATCACAATAGACAGTGGAAATAGCGGGGCAAAGCATCCAGCGATTATTCCTTTTCTGTTCACAAAGGGAGCAAACATCCCAGTCAAGACGGTTCCGAAATAAGGGGCTCCCAAGTTTGTCGTTGTCATGAACAAAATACCAAGAAGCGTGCCGGGGTTGAAGGACATGCTGATTGATAAGAGACAGGTAAGGATGCCGGTGAAGAGCATGATGATTCGGCAATAAGTGACGTCGGTGTATTTTGTTCCAAAGATGGACTTGACTGAAGGGAGCATGACCAAAGAGGCACCAGATAAAAATGAAGAGAATGAGCTCAAAGTTGCGCTAAAGATAGCAACGAGGAATAATCCCTGACCAATATTTTGAATTTTACTCCTTTAATTTTTCTTCAAATGAACTATTTCTAGAATTATCTATAAATTTGGGAACCATAATTTCTCTTTATTTTTCTGAAATTGATATTATCGGTTTTCAGCAATTATGACAAACATTAAAAATTTGTTTGAACTTCTCCCAATACAATCCGAATTTTACTGATTAATCAACCTATTTACTTCTGTGAAAATATTTCCTGAAAGCCGTGAGTATTCCTGAACATATCAATAATTAGCGTTGGGACAATCTGGTCCGGTCGAATTGGAATCTCGCAGAGCGCATCTCTTCCATCATAAAATGCCAAAGTAGCGACGCCGATAAAAACCGCCATCATTAGAAAAAGACTGATGCAGAATCCGCCGATCGCCATCGCAATTCTCCCATCTTTCATGTTCTTGCACATATTGAATCGCTAAAAAATAAGTAGAGAGTCGATTAACTGATTGTATTTTACCTGTGCCATCGCTTGTTGAAGAGGCAGTGTGATAAGAGCATCGATGAGAAGTCGGAAAACGATGATCAACGGGGCGCTTCTGTATGTCAAATCGAAGTGTTCCTTCGATTCAAGCCAGGCTGAGAACATTGTATTGCATTTTGTTCTTTCGCAAACTTCGGTGATTTTCGAGAAGCCAATGGTTGTAGCCAGCTTGATGGTGATGACCAAAGTAGCGCCGATCAGGGCAAATCCATTTATGACATCAGCTTTTTTTGGATTCAAATTTATTCGTTTTCTTTTAATGATATAATATAAAAATCAACCCTTTCCCATGATGACAGCATTCATGCCTCCAAGATAAGTATAAATGATACAAATGACTGTCATAGAAATAATCACCAAAAACAAAACCATATTCGATTGCGGATCCAAGTCAAACGCGTCATCCAACACCGCCTTGATCGCGTAAGACGGCGAAAGAATCGCAGCAGAGACGAAGAATCCCCAAGAAAGAAGTGAAGAAACCAGGCATATTTTTGAGATGTCTTCTCCGAATCGAATTTTTACGTAGTCAAAGACGGAGTCGGAACGAGTTCGGTAGAAGACGGGGTGGATTGTGTAGCAGCCAAAGGCGACTTAAATTCAAGTAAAAAGCAGTTTCATTAATATTGAATACTTACTGATAATAGGTACAGTAATCGCATTCCACAGCTGAGCCGTTCCATACAAATACACTTCTGATGGATAGCCGGTCAAAGAAAGAGCAGAAACAAACGCGACAAAAATGGATAAACCAACATTTATCGGATTCGCCGAATGAGAAGCCATTAAATATTGCGCTACATTCGAGTTTGACCCGCTAAAAATCATCAAAAACGAAATTTAAAATCGAATTTTACCGGGATAAATAGACGCCGATTCCAACTGTTCCCCCGAGAAGGAGAAAAATAACAAAAAAATCTAGCCAATTCATTTTTCTCAGTTTTCTCTATTGATGAAAATTATTACTTTTCAATCATGAAAAATGTTCTTATGTCATCAAAATCAAGGGAGCCCATAAATGCGGGATCGGCTCTTCGATCCGCCCCTCAATGAAAATGTTGTCGTATTTCTTCGTAATTTTGAAAAGAAGACAAATTGGAATTGGCCGAAAAATTGCCATAAGCCAGCATTTTAAACCCTCTTCATGATTCTCTTATTTTTCAGAAGAAATAATTTCTCATTCAGGTTAATTTATAAATGGATTGTTTATTTCAAATTTTGTTTGTTTCAAAAAGATATTTACAGAAAATTATAAAAAAAAAACGACATTTTTCTCTTCAGAAAAAAAGTCTCAAAATTGGCATTTCTTAGCACAGATCGCCAACTTCTACAACTCGTCCATCTTCGCAGCAAATTTCCCGATTCGGGGCAAATTTTGTGAAGAGATTCGTCGACGATGATCGACAACAAACTGGGCCGTTTCCATTTCCGGAATCAGTAGATGGTGTTGCTGAGCAATTAGCATCATCGTAGTTGATAAAGGCGGAAGAGATGGAATTCTTGAGATCAGAGAGGGTTTGGGCAAATTGGAAGTCGCATTCGCAGCTTCCACGGCGGCAATCTTGCGCGTTATTGGCTTAAAAGGTTTCCATGAGTTGTCATGATAAATAAAATCCACTTTCACAGGATCTAATAATTTTTTTTTCAAACTTACCACAAACGCCGTTTCTGACTCGATATCTCGAGCACGTCTCTCCATTTTTCATTCCATAAGCATTCGCGACGCAAGCATGGCATTTTCTCCAGGTCAAACAAGCAGCATCAATGGCATCGACCGCTTTTCCTCCTGCTTTTCCCCCGGGCGCGCGACAGTGGCAACCATAGCCGGAAAGATCAGAGTCGAAATCGAAGTCTGCATCGCCGTCAAAGGATCCAGAGGCAAGGTTGAATCCGCGGAAAGAAAATACATCCGAGAAGATAGCGTTCATTTTCAAAGCTGAAAAAGCATCGGTATGGCTTTCGGAGTAGTAGCCAGAAAGATCTTCGTTGACATTAGCCGGGAAATCGTAGCTGTACTCAGATCCGCCGTTGCCGTTTCCATTTCCGTTGCCGTTTCCATTTCCATTGCCGTTTCCAGCTCCTTGGCCGTTTCCGCCGCCATTGCCGTCTCCGTTGCCATTGCCATGGGTGCCGGATCCGTTGTTACCACCTTGTCCGCTGCCTCCGCCAGTTCCAGGCTGTCCTGGTTGCCCGGATCCGTTGTTGCCACCATTGCCATTTCCGCCACCATTGCCAGGTTGACCAGGAGTACCAGATCCGTTGTTACCACCTTGACCGCTTCCTCCGCCATTTCCTGGTTGCCCTGGTTGGCCATTCCCGTTGTTGCCTCCTTGTCCGTTACCACTGCCGTTTCCTGGCTGACCGGGATTTCCAGGTTGACCAGGGGCACCATTCCCGTTATTGCCTCCTTGTCCGTTACCACCGCCGTTTCCTGGCTGGCCAGGATTTCCAGGTTGTCCGGGATTGCCAGGCTGACCTTGACCTCCTCCCGACCCAGGTTGACCTTGGCCGTCTCCATTTCCTTGGCCGTTACCATTTCCTTGGCCGTTACCATTTCCTTGGCCATTGCCGTTTCCTGGCTGTCCAGGTGCTCCAGGTTGACCAGGGTTTCCAGGTTGTCCTTGGCCTCCTCCGTTTCCTTGACCTCCGCCTGAACCCTGTCCACCATTTTGGCCTTGGCTAGGTTGCTCAGGTTGACCAGGCTGACCAGGTTGATTTGGTTGACCAGGTTGACCGGGCTGATTTGGTTGTCCGGGTTGACCAGGCTGGTTCGGTTGACCGGGCTGTCCAGGTTGATTTCCATTTTGCCCCTGTCCGCCATTTTGGCCTTGACCGCCATTTTGACCTTGGCCTGGCTGATTTGGTTGACCGGGTTGTCCGGGCTGATTTCCTTGATTACCATTCTGCCCCTGTCCTCCGTTTTGAGATTGACCATTGCTTTGGCCAGATTGCTGGCCAGTTTGATTGTTATTTTGGCCAGGTTGATTCGGCTGCTGAGGTTGCTGGCCATTTTGACCTTGGTTGTTGTTTTGGCCTTGTTGATTGTTCTGCCCTTGATTTTGGCCCTGCTGATTGTTTTGGCCTTGACCGTTCTGCTGGTTTTGGCCATTTTGTTGATTCTGGCCATTTTGTTGATTTTGGTTGTTGTTTTGATTGTTGTTCTGGTTGTTATTGTTGTTGTTTTGACCTTCAATGCAGGAGACATCGCCGAAGTTGCAGTAGTAGAGCATGAAGGCAACGGGAGTATGCTCCATGGATCCATCAAAGTCGAGTGGCATTTGAAGATTTGTGTTGGAAGTATGTTTGAGATTGTCGTTCAGCTCGATTGCCCAGAAAGATGCTCGATCTTCACCTTCATTCAGAGGATTTCCAGCTCGAGAAACAGGGTAGAATGCTTCAACGCCATTTTGGCCTTGGAAAGAAGTCTAAAAATAAATGACAAAAAAGAAATATTTTTGAAAAAAACGAACCTTGATTTTCGTGGATCGATTGTCAAAACCCATGAAAATCTTTCCAGCGCATCCGATGGCTCCTCCAGAGGGACTTCGGACTTGCAGATTTGCTGAGCCACCTTGATTTTGTTGCATTCGGAAAGCTTGATTGATCTGGCTCGCGCTCAGAGCAGTGCAGCCGTTGGGAATGTTGTTCAATGGTCGATCCTCGACGAAATCGTTCATGTAGCCACCATCGCAGAGTTTGGCATTGGAGGCTAAAATGATAAAATAAAATTGTTATTTTATTAATTTTTTTAGATTAAATTTTTATTCTTTTTATTATTAAAATAATATTTTTATTAAAATTAAATAAAATGACTAATAATATTTATCTAAAAAAATAAATAATAAAAATATTTTTCATTCAATTTTTTTTATAGTTATTTTTACCTTGAACAGCCAAATTTCTCTGATTGATTTCCTGATTCGTCAATTGTCGATCAAAGTTGTGCCAGAGCTCGAATTCGATCTTTCCTTGCTGAATCGCCTGGTTCGAGATTTCCTTCGATTTTCGATTGACAAAGTAGTACCAAAAGGTATTCGAGTCCTTCTTTCCATCGTCGATCACAGCCCAGTCGGGAAAGTTGACCGGCTCTCGGAGGCCGACTTCGCTGCCCGAAACCATAAGTCTAAAAGTTTTATTTAGAAACAACGGGCTATTTAGAGGGGATTCTTACGTGAGATCCATTTTTAGCCGCGAGTGGTCAGAAATAACTCGAGCCGCGCGAGCAAGCTGACTGTATCCGGAAACACTGAATCGAAGACGTCCTCCGCGGCCTTGACTGTAACTGCCCTGGTTGACAGTAACCTGGACCTGGACATTTTGACATTCGCCATCTTTGTTTTTGTCCTCTGAAAAATGAATAAGGAAAATTTTTTGATCAATTTTAACTTGAAATTTTTTAACCTGAAGAGTCCTACATCATAACTCTCAAATTAATAAGGCGCTCTTGTCATAAACCTTTTGAAACGCTCAATTTCATAAGTTCAGAGATATTGACCCAAATTTTTACCCGGTATATAATTAACCCCGGAACGCATGGCCATTTTTGCCAATTCCTGACCATTTTTTAACCGAATATTGTCGTGATTTGGGCATAAAGAGAATAAAAATCCGGGTTTATATATTATAACCGGACTCTAAGCTACAAAAATATAACTTGAGCGTGGTCATATTATATGCGTATATCAAATATAATATGGGTTTTTTGATGAGCAAAATCGTATTACCCAAAAATGGGTCGTATATGCGTTCCGGCGTTAAAATTTCAGAAAAAAATTTATGAAAATTTTTTAAAAAAATTCAGAAAAAAATAAAAAAAAATTTGTGAAAATTTTGAGAAAAAATTCAGAAAAATTCAGAGAAAATTTTACAAGATTCGTAAAAAAATTAATAAAAATTAGAGAAAAAAAAATTAAAAAAGTAAAAAATAACGAATTTCTAATTTTTCAAATTGAATTGAAAAAAAAAAATTATCGAATAAAAAATCTCTTCGATTTATTTTATCTTTTTTTATTTTGCATAAAAAGATTTTTTTCCGAAAATAACCTTCAATAGGATTCTGCGCAAAATTCGTCGAGGCGAGTAAAAAAGGTAAAACTCTCATCTTTCGACGGATTGATTGTTCCACAAGCCGTCGATTTCTCGATTTGACCCGTCCGACTTTTCGCTCGTTTTTAAATTTCCTCGAGAATGCTCCGAGGGCGCGCTTGAGCGCAAGCGCGCCGTTGACCGCGCGTTCTTTATTTGACGATTGCGTACTTGGACTAGCTTTTTTGTTAGTGATAAAAGCAAATTGGAGGATTTTAGATTTGTTGATCAAATCAAATTCAAACTGGACCAATCGTCTTCGATATTAGTTTCTAAATGGTTCGATTTTTTTCGCTTAAAAAATATATTTTTTTTATCATCGAAATATCGAAAATTTTTTGTTAAAATTTTTTTATAAAAATATTTTATTCTAAAAATTTTTTATTAAAAATATTAATTTAAAAATATTTTCGACAAATTAAATACAAATAAATTCATTTTTGTCAAAATTTTAGACAAATTAAAAGAACAAGAAACATTGTCATTGAATTTCGTTCAAATCTGCCCGTGCGAAAAAAATTCGACTAACCCAAATTCAAAACGGTCCTTCGCGAGTTGAAAATATACTCGAAGTTCTAAACGCGCGTCAGAATCCTCAAAGAGCGCCAATTATTTGCAGGGGTCCTCTTCTTGCCCGCTACTTTGATCAGTCAATTAAGCACACGTCGACCCAGATAAAAAGTGCAACTCAAAAGGGTCGAAAATCTAAGATCTTTCTCTCTTTTTCCAAAATATAATTAAAATTATCATTCAAGCATAAATTCTTCTCTGGCAAAAGAAAGCCATCAGAAGTTCCCTTAGTCGAGTCGAAAAATTAAGAGAGATGGCGAATTTTAAGGAACTCGCTGGAGCTCTCGCTGCAGGAATGAGCTTGAACTCTTTCGCGAAGGGTCAAGTGCTGGGGTTCTCGAAAAGTTGAGAGCCCAAAAAGCACATTCTTTTGGCTCGCGTCTGCGGAGTCACGTTTATGATAAATAGTAAACGCACTTTGTGGTCAAGAGTAACTGTTTATTTTCTTTGCGAATCACGTGTCTGGGCTCTGAAACCTGTGTAGAAAACCTGACTCAGGCTATGAAAGGCTTTGACAGAGCTTTTCAAAGCCTGACTCAGGTTTTCAACACAGGTTGTCCTGTGTGTAAAACCTGTGCGTAGAACCTGTGTAAAAAACCTGAGTCAGGCTTTCAAGGGCTGAAAAGGAGCTCTTCAAAGCCTGACTCAGGTTTTCCAACCCACGCTTTTTAGCCCAGTCACGTGTGGTTTAACAAGCTCTTGGAAGAATTCTTTCGGATTCAAAATGAGCTGAATGACAATTATAGAGTCCACTACTCAACCGAAGACCGAGCTCTTGATGTGGACAGCGATCGAAATGACTCATTTCTTGACTTTGGAATGGTAGTTATTTTTCTTTCAGAACGCACTCTCATTTTTTAAGATTGATGCGGAGATGTATAGCTAATGTTTTTAATAATCATCAATTCAATCGAAAAGCAGGAAAAAATTTTCAAGTGATATTAGAAAAATTTGATGATTATGAAAAAGATCCCGAATCGGACACGACTCTGATGTGGAAGTTGAAAAAACTGTCCTCACTGAATGTAAATTCCTTGATTTATGATTTTTTTTAATTGAGATTTTCAAGTTCGCGTTCTCTTCATTTCCCTGGCAATCATCTGTGGACTGATTGGAATCTTGATCGGCATTCTTTACGGTTTTTCTTCCTTCATGATTTTTGTCAAAAACTTGTTTTTTTTTCTAGCGACGAACATAAAGCAAAAAAGCGAAAATGAACTTCTCTCTGCTCAACAATCTCGGTAACCAATTCTTTTGACAGAAATATATAACAAAAAAGGGACAGCGATGAGGAGCATTTCAAAATCAACGTCAATGAATTCATCCGTCGACAAAGCATTGGAAGCCTTTCAAAGTGGCCTCTTGCCATTTTTTCTTCAATAACACTTGATTATCTAGCCCTACATCGATCAGCCGCACCAGTTCCTGCAAAATATTTGACAAGAAGGAAAAGGTAAAAAAAAATCTGGGTTCGGAACTCTAAATAGAAAATCTGAGTCAGCGTCTGAAAATATTCTATGAAAAGCCGCGTAGCGGCTTTTTTAAAAACGAAGCCGCGAAGCGGCTTCTTAATATCATATTGCCAATATGGGTCCTATTATATGAGTCATTTTATATATATGACTCATATTATATAACTCATGATATGACTCATATGATTACTCATATGATGATTCATATGATATGACTCATATTATATAACTCATGATATGACTCATATTATATGGCCCTTTTACTCTATTTTAAATAGACTATTTATAAAGATTTGCAAAGCCGCTTCGCGGCTTCGTCTTTAAAAAAAGCCGCTATGCGGCTTTTCATAGAATTTAATCAGACCCTGACTCAGGTTTTCTACATAGGTTGCCTAGCTCAAATCATCCGAAATCGTCTATTTTTGGATCTTTGATGATCATAAATTAAGGTATTCCGCACAAAATCCTACGACATTCAAAAACTCCCTGGGCGCCTCCCAAATGTCCGAAAAGATCTTTACTCGATTCTTTGAAAAATTTGATGACAATTTCAGCAAAATAAAGAAAAAATTTGATGTTTGATTTGATCAAAAATGTGGTTTGGTTCGTTAATTAAAACAGAAAATGACGGTCACGAGTAAAAAACAGCTTCTTAGAAGGAAGCTTGATAAACACGAAATTTTGCAAAGTAGGTCTTCTTGAGAAACAAGTCCCGCGGTGTGTCAAGAGATCAATAAGTTGTTTTTGAGTCAGTGCAGGGCTTGATGTCTGTGCTAGTACTGTATCTTCGCAGATTCGACTTGACGGTTCGTCTCAGGTTGAAATTAATCAATTTCGACGATAAGGGTTGAATTTTTTTCAAAATCGAAGAAAATTTAAAAGTATGAATCATACTGTATGATTAAGGGTTAGAATTCCAAATTTGTTCAGCTGAGTGAGCTGAGCTGGCTGAGTGAGGTCAGCAGCCTCTCAGCTCAGCCCAGTGATTTTCGAAAATGATCTGATCTGATCTGGTCAGCTCAGCTCAGCTCAGCTCAATAATTCTGAAACATGATCATTTCTGCTCAGCTCAGCTCAGCTAAATGATTTTTACTCAATGTTACTACTAAAAATACAGTAAAAACAGCTCAGTTAAGCTCACCCAGCTCAGCTCATCTCTTATTAGGGTCTGCTCAGCTCAGCTCAACTACGTCAAAAAGGTCTGCTCAGCTCAGCTCAGCTCAATTACCTCTGAAAAAGTGCAGCTTAGCTCAGCTTAGTTCAGCTCAGAAAATTTTTTACGCAGGTCAGCTCAGCTTAGCTCAGCAAAAATAATCCAAAATTTGCAAATCTGCTTAGGGTTAGGGTTACCCATAATTAAGTAAGTCTATTGTTCAGAATTTGACCCAAAAAAAAGCTTTTAGAAAACAGAGAATAGAGGGCTGAAGCAAAGTGGTGTACTTTCCGATATTGCGACTAAACTTGAGTTTTTGTATTTGCACAGCGGTGCCCTTTAAGCTTTTAGCTACTTGAGCCGCTGAACTCTGTGAGGGATTTAATAGTATAGATTTAATAGTGAAGCAACTCCACGTTTGCGCAAATTTTAATTTTCCAACAATGCTTAATTTTTGCGGAGAAAAATGGCAAATTGGAAGTGGCAAAATTGCTCAAAGTTCATGTAATCTCTGTTTTCTCCCCGATTACTGATAAGAAATCATTCAAGAGTCTTATCAATCTGCTGACGATGAAGCTGGACTCGTGTCTGATCAGATTTTCTTGAGAGGATCTTACGCGACCTGCCATTTTTTCGCTCAGTTCCGCTTTTATTCAAACAATATTCCTTTTTTCTACCGCGACTTTACTCAATTATCCAATTCCGCGACTTTTTTTAGAGAGAAAAAAAAACGGGATTATTCTAAAAATACGAAGCCCGCTTCTTTTAGCACTTTTTAAAAATAATTTTTTTATGCAACTTTTGAATTGAACCCTTTTTAGAAAAAAAAGTTAAAAATGAACTTTCCGAGTTTTCTAATTTTCAATGAACCTGATTTGAAATTGAGAAAATTATGACGAGAAACTGTGTTTTCGCGGAAATATCAAGCAAAATTCATGTTTGAATGACTTCGCTGAGCAAATTTTTTTGGACTGAGATGAAATTTTCAGCGAAAATAAACTTGTCAAAAAAGCAAAATAAAAAATGGTTAATCCAGTTGGTTTCAATTCTCGCTAAAAATGGTCATTTGAGTAAAGCCTGCGTACTTTGACGAAAAAATTTTGTGAAATTTTTCATCAAAAATTTTGATTCTGGCTTTGAAAGATTTTAGCTGAGGGTTCAAAGTTTCCATAGAATAAATAAAATAAGGGGGTCAGTATCCAAATTCTTGGAGAAAAATCATCTCAAAAATCACTCTCTTGTGATGTCTACGCCCTTATTGACTGCCTATCGAAATTTATCAATAGAAAGTTCACCAAGGCTCATCGTCACTATCACCTGAGAAAACCAATCATTTCATGCTCAAGTTGCCAGATTACAAGCCTTGTCTTGACGGCCCGAGAGTCTCAAGTACGCGCGATTGTGGCCTGCGGAATCGTGTTCGCTTATGTCACCAAAGGTAAAGTCCGTCCGTTCGTAGTTTGGTGCCCAAACATGCTCGGAATTATGAGCGCTTGTTTTTAGAAAACGTATTCGCTAATAAAGCGGATGACAAAATGATAACGGGATCGTTTGAGGCTGAAAAAGGTCAAATTGAAAAAATAAAAGATAAAATAAAATTTTATTAAAAGAAAAGATTTTCGTTCTGTTATCACTTGATTGAAGAAGAAAAAAATTGTTTTTTTAGGTAGTTGAGATGAGATGGGTAAGCTGAACTGAGCTGTTTTTTAGTTTTTTAAGTAGTAAAATTGTGTTAAAATCATTGAGCTAAGCTGAGCTGAGCTGAGTGATACTTGTCTGAGCTGAGCAGAACTGATCATTTCCCAAAATCACTGAGCTGAGCTGAGCGAGACTCTAAGGCGAGGTGAAAATCGATGAAATTCATCATGTACCGAATCGGCAGATGTAGGCGCATTGTCGCAAAATGTCGCTGAATCTAGCCAAATGTCGATGAATCTAGCCAAATGTCGCTGAATCTAGCCGAATGTCGCCTGATGTCGCTAAATGTAGCCAAATGTCGCTGAATGTCGTTAAATGTAGCCAAATGTCGCCAAAAGGCGCAAAAAATAATAAAAACATCTGGCTCTAGAAAACTTGTTTCTTAGGTCAAAATATAATATCCGGCGACATAGTTAGTGTACTACTAAAGAACGGGAATTTTTGCAGAGATAATAGTTTTTGAAGTCGATTTTTTTGAAAGACGGGAACTCCTAATCGAGAGTGCACTCAATTTCCAGCTCAAGAAAAGACAACAAATCTTACGATTATCCGAGCTTTGATGTGAAATCGCTTTTTGAAATAAGATTACCCGATGTTACCCTTTTTAGCGTTGGTCCGGTTTTCTTCCAAATTGCTACTTTACATATGAAAATGCAGTCTTCATAAATTGGTGATTTTCGTTCCAAGAAATAGGGAAAAACATGAAATCGGAGTTTATTTTTTCATTAAATTTATCAAAAAAGAAAACACAATTTTTACTGAAGAGACATCATGTCGTTGAGAGTCTTGTCGAGTTTTTCAGAAATGTCGCGAAAGTTCAACTTTTCTTGGTAAAGAGAATTGATCAAATCGTCGATGGTCGACTCCAACTTAAAATATTTTTAATAAAACGAAGGGTTTGAAAACACACCTTGTCGACAGATCGCTCGGCAAATTCGGCTCGAGTATCGGCGAGCTTGAACTCTTCCTGGAGCTCCTTGACTTTGCTCTCGTATTCGTCTTCTTTGACGGAGTTGTCGGCGACAATTTGATCCATTTCTCGAACCTACAAGTCGACAGTCAAGAAATTGAAAAGAGTAAAAATAAACTTTGTCCTGAAGCTGTCGGAGCTCATCTTCAGTGGCTCTGCCTTTGCCCTCGAATTCCTCGGCTCGCTCAATGATGCGCTCAAGATCGTTGGAGACAATTTTCAACTTTCGCTCGGAATCTTCATATTTGTGATTCGAGCTCATTGCGATCTGACGAGCTTCCTCGAGCTGAGTTTCCATTTGTTCAGCTGCTTCTTCGTTCTGAAAATAATGAAACCGGGAATTCTAGCGTTTGTGATGGTACCTGGAAAGATTGCTGCTCGGCGATTCTTTTTCCTTCCTCGTTTTCTTGGTAAGATTTTTCGATCGCGGAAATTTTCTCCAAGTTTTCGTTCAATCGAAGGGTGCATCGACTGGTTTCTTCTTCAAGAAGAGCAATTCGTCGCTAGAATTTGACAATCAGGACATAAGGACCCCCATCCGACTTTTCCTTCGAAAAATAAAAAATTTTAAAAACGCCATATTTTTGGCGTCCTCGGGTTAAACTTGCTTAAAAAACTCAATTAAAGAAATTTTTGACCTAAAAAATCAATATTTTTGCCAAAATTTGGGCAAATTCGCCAATTTTAGAGATAGACCCCCAAAAATGCAGCCTCAAAATCGTTTTTTTTACCCGTAGAATCCATTTCCGGGGTCAAAATTTAAAAATTCCGTAATATGATTTTTCGAAAAAAGCTGACGGGGGGTCCTTTAATGGTAAGAATATTTATGTACCTTGAGAGCTCCAACTTGCAATTCGGCATCGACGACTTCCTTGTCAACTTCTTCAAGCTTGTCTTGGGTGCTCTTGCTGCTGGAAACAGTGTTGTCGAGCTAAAATCAAGCTCAAGAGAATATTAAATCAACCGATAATACTCACATCGTCCTCGGTCTTGGCGATAGCTCGCTGGACCTTGTCGACTTCTTTTTCGAATCGAGCAAGTTCCGATTCAAACTGAGCGCAAACCGTTTCCGATTCCGTCGCTCGTCTGACAGCCTCCTCCTTCTCCTTCAGGAGGCAGTCCATCTTGTGCTTGATCGACTCCATCTTTTATCTTTTCTAAAAAAAATATTTTGAGCTGAGCAACTTCTGTTAGCGCTGATGCCAAACTGCAGAAGAGAGGATGCCGCATACAGAGTCACGCTCTCGGCCTGACACGCTGTTCTTTCAACAAGTGCTCGTAAACTATGTCCGTCTAATGAAGTGCGAGCGTATTGAAATCAGGTTCGAAGTTCGAACCGGCCTCTTGATTCTTTCATCATAGAAGAAATTAACTATAACTACATCTGATTGACCTAAATATTTGTATCTGCTCCGATCAAAGCGCAATACACTGAAAGCCTGTTCGATCCATCTCGGTACAGACTTTCTATAACCGCCAAATATGTTCCATCTTGGTAATTTTTCTCTTTATAAGACGGAGATGCCCTTAAGATAATCATCAAAAAGAAACCATGAATACAATAATTTTGATTTTCTTTGTCGGCAAAGTCTTCGGATTTAATATAAAAACCCATCCAGATACAGGTAAAATTTGAAAAAGCAATCATTAATTCTATACAAGAACTAAACTTGGACATCATAACTGACGAACATGGAGATCATGACAATAAGATGGAACTTGCGAGTGTTCTTGACCACTTGTCGAAAGAAAGAGAATTCGGAAAACTTTTTGGATATATTCTTTGAATCGTTTCTTTGCAATAAAAATATTGAATGAAATATACAGTATATTAATAACTCCTGGAAAAGTTAGGAGTAACTGTGGTAAAAAAGAACAGGGTTTACCCCCTTTTTTGTCCCATATATTGTCAAATTGTCAGGTCCAGATGTCAAGTCTGTACCATTCTTTATGAATACAACTGACATCTCCTGTATAAAAAACATGCTTCGGGTCATCAAAAGAAGATTTGAAACAATGAAAATAGTTCATTTTTCCTTGATGGCTTTCAACATCGTATTCGGCCTGCGAATACCAACCTCGATTATAAAAACTAAGCCGGATATAGGTTTGTTTCTTTTCGTAGTAGGGCAGAGTTGCAAATTTGCTGAGCTGATCTGAATGATCTGATTTGCTCAGCTCAGCTAAGACAATTTTTACTCAGCGCGGCTCAGCTAAATTATTTTCGAACATGATCTGCTCTGCTCAGCTCAGCTCAGCTAAGACAATTATCACTTAGCTCAGCTCAGCAAACTCAATAATTTTAACAAAATTTTAATACAAAAAGAGACAAAAACAGCTGAGCTCAACTAGCTCAGCTCCGCTCTAATTTGGTTCCGCTCAGCTCATCTCTTTTAAACAAAAGGTTCGCTTAGCTCAGCTCCGCTCAATGAGCTCTGAAAAAGGCTAGCTCAGCTCATAGAAATTTTTACTCAAGTCAGCTCTAGAAAATAAATCAAAATTTGCATCTCTTTAGTAGGGCCCCTACTGTAGGGGTTATCATTCACGCTGCCCCTTACCCTTAACCTTACCCCCTTAAGAGTTGAACCTGGACGTCGTTAACGACGAGCATGGCGACCACGATAATCAGATGCAAATCGAGAATGTCATCAATCATTTGAAAAAAGAAAGAGAATTTGGTCTTCTTTTTGGCAATTTTCTTTGATCAAATATACTTCAACCTTATTGGTTAAATGCAAAATAAAAGTAAATTTATTGAAGAGTCTTTTATCTGTTGTTCAGTAAGTTCGGTATCCAGCAATTTCAATTTTTCATGTTCAAAAAACAAGTTTCCAAAATCAATCTTCAATGACGCAAAAACAGTGGCAGGAAAAAGTGTCCCAGTCCCAAACTTCAGTCGCGCTTCCCACTTTGCAGTTGGAAACATCAGCGAGCTCGCAGCCGTGGAAAAGGGTCCAGGAGGCTTTGCACTGCTCGTTTTCGACGATTCGGTGGGCGTTTTCCGTCCAGAACTTGAAGATTGACCATTCTGGCACGGGCGGGAGGGCGGAGACGGCGCTAGAAGAAAATGATTGAGATAGACATTAATTTAAGGACCCCCCCGTCAGCTTTTTCATTCGACAAAAGAATTTTTTTAAAAACACCATATTTTTGGTTCTTCATGCCTCCTCAGGTTAATCTTACTTCAAAAATTTGATATGAGGAATTTTTGACCTAAAAAAATCAATATTTTTGCCAAAATTAGGGCAAATTCATCAATTTTCGGCGAAAAGTCCAATTTTCAAATTCGATTATGGGGATGAAGGAGTCGAGATTGATCCTCAAAAAAGGAAGCCTCAAAATCGTTTTTTGACCCGTAGAATCCATTCCGGGGTCAAAATTTTAAAATTCCGAAATTTGATTTTTCGAAAAAAGCTGACGGGGGGGGGGTCCTTAAATTAAAACCAGAATCATAACATCTTTCTCATTCAAGGACCCCGCCCCCCTTTTGTCAACAATTTTCGAAAAATCCATTTCCGGGGTAAAAATTATGAAAAGCCGATTTTTATTTTTCGGAAAATTTTCGGGGGGGGGGGGATCCCGGATCCTTAAATATTTCCTTGAAAGCTAACCTGATTAAAATTGTCAAAAGAAAACTTTTCATTGTCGCTTTTTTTTCTTGTTTTCTTCGCTATTTTTGAAAATGGGTGTGACTATTACGTTGGTACTTTTAAAGTGATGTTTGTGGCCCGAGGCGCGTGCGCTTTTATGCGCAAATAATCGGACCACTTGTGTTTGGCAAGTGAGCCTGATGTAAAAAACAGCGCGGCGTGGCGCAGACTTTGCTGCATTCTCGTTAGTCTCTAGCTTTTTTGGCACTTTTCTAGGGCAGATGAAACTGGTTTTCAAGGTCGTCCACAGCGTTGTCGAAGACATTATGTAATGAAAGCAGGGTTTTTTTGTAAAAATGATTTATTTATATAACAATTTTTCAAAATCTTCTGTTAGAAAAATCATGGTTCATCAGAAACGACGAGGAATCAAGCAGATCGAGTTCTGGAAGAGCTGGAGTATGTTTGATTCCGATTTCGTGGCCTCTTTCGTTGTGCAGGCAGGTGATCTCGTACTCTTCGAATTTCGTGCTCATCGAATTGAACGTCTTTTGAAATTTCACTAATTGACTTTTTCGGCTTTTTAAGACGGGATGGTTTCTGGAACCGACAAAAAAATTTCGACAAATTTTATGTGGGCGGCTACTCGGCTGCTGATTGGCCGGTTTGCCGAATCCAGGCTTCTGATTGGTTGAATATTTCCACGCAAAATTTGTCGAATTTTTTTGTCGGTTCCAGACACCTCCCCTTTAAAACGGAGATTTTTATAAAGATTTTTTTGAAGAAATTTTTAAGAAGCCGTTCCTAGTTTTTCTCGAAGAATAAATCTTCATGCTCTCAATTCTTGTATTTATGTCTTGGAAGCAGATATCCCTCAAATACGTCAAATTGATCGCAAGAGACTCTCCAAAAACCGTCTAAAAAGCGCCTTTTTACTCAAAAAATGAAGAAAAAAATTACCTTGAATTGATAGAAATTCTCAAATTTCGTCGATTTTTTTGCGATGGGAAGCTTTGTTTTGGGCAAAACAAGCTTTTTCATGAAAATGACGATTTTGGCCATGAGCTCGTGGACTTTTTCCGAGTCGTTTTTGATGATTTCGTCGATTCCGAAGGAAATATCGCCGTTGAGAATCACTTCTTCGTCGTCGTAAAATTTCGATCCCTGAAAAACTCGATTGCAATCAAGGAAGAGAACTGAAAACGAACCGTTTGTCTTTCTTCATTCGTGTCTTTCCAGAAGTCCTTGCAATGGTCGTCGTGAAGCTCCTGTCGAGCCATGTCTTCTTTCGCCATTTTTTGATTGGTTTTCAGATTTTGCTGGAATTCGTCGTCGTTTAGCTGGGCGATTTTTGATCGGAGGAATTCGAGGTATGTTTCCAAGGCCTAAAAAGAGGATTTTGTCGGAAATTTTTGACAAAAAGAAACTTCAATTCAATATTGTGTTCTTACCCTAACCTTAGGGTGGGACTAACGAAAGGAAGTGATTTCTTGGATCAGATCCAGCTCAGACTAAGGTTTGATTGGCCGCTAGGCAAAATACAGCGATCTTATTGGCTATCCAAAAAATCACTTCCTTTTCTTGGTCTGTGCCTAACCCTAACCCTAACCCGAGATTCATTTACCTCAAGATGCTCATCAAGAATCTTCAAATTAGTAAACATCTGTCCAAGCCAGTAAGACTTCATGATCATCAATTTGTTCAGCACAGTATAACCGAAAAGACTGTACATTTCTCCACGAACAGCGAAAATTCTAAAGAAAATAACAAAAACGGAGAAAAACAAATTCGAACCTGTTATTGCATCGGAGTTGCTGAACACTAGCCAGTGCTCGTTTCCAGGTCTGGATGACGTTGAGGTCTAATTGGTCAATTAGGCGATTGAGGATTTTAATGTCGTGGTTAAAATATTCTTCCAGGGGCTCTTCGAACTAGAAAAAAAATATTTTTTCAATAATTACCGATTTTTCAAAAATATTTTATTAGTTAAAAATTAATAAAAAATTTAATCAAATAACTTCAATTTTTTTTAATTATTAAAAAAAAATATTTTATTTTTTAAAATATTTTTTTTACCGCTACATTTTTCTTCTCCACCACGGTCGTTTCCACTTTCGTCGATTCCCACTGACTGATCTCTGGAATTTCGCTCGCTTCCGTAGCATAATCACTTTCCGCCGCCGTTTCATCGTCACTTGGCGGCAACGCCATCGACTCCATTTCTTGCTCAATCTCGCCGCGCTCTTCCATGAGGTAAATGTAATCTGCGAAGACGTAGAGCCACTCGCGCGCTTCGTTGAAGTTCAAAGTCGCGTCTTTGGACTAGGATTTATTTTACGATGAGAACTTCAAATCGACTAAGTTTGTTCTGAATGAAAAGGTCAGTAATCAAGTAGAAAACCTGAGTCAGGCTCTGAAGAGCTAAAATGAAAAGCCGCGCAGCGGCTTTTTTAAAAACGAAGCCGCAGCGCGGCTTCGCCAGACTTTTTGATAGACTGTAATGCTAATATTTGCGAAGCCGCTTTGCGGCTTCATTTAAAAAAAAAAGCCGCTGCGCGGCTTTTCATTTTAGCTTTTCAGAACTTGACTCAGGTTTTCTTCACAGGCTGCCGCCCCCAAAGCTCGAAAAAAATGGATATTCAAGAAATTCAAGTGCCCCCAATCAGCAACACCCTTCTGCTTGACCCTCAAGGCTACTTACAAGATATCCATGTTGGCTTCCTTCTTCTTCTTCTTGATCGATGTTGTACCGGCGGAAGACCTCATTGACGTATTCAGATGCACTCTTCGCGAGTGTCGATTGATTTCCTTTTTCCAATTCGCGCTTCAATTTCGGGTACCAATTCGAAATGTGTGCTTTTGTGATTCCGGATCCAGAAGCGGCGGCGATGTTCCAATAATCCTTGTAGAACCGATTCTTTCTGTAAATGAAATTGGTCCAATCATGATACAAGCCAGTTTTCTCTTGAGTTGTGCCGACTCTTGGATACACTGTTCCCTTAATATCCGTCTTGATATTCGCCTCGTTCAGTCTCAAAGACAAGCAGTAGACCAATCTTCTCGCCTCTGAAAAAACCGCTGAAATCAAGGAAGAGTGCAGTCGCATTTTACCGTAATAGTCGATCTCGCCATCTTGAATCATTTCTTCAAAATCAGCGCTGGCCTTGAGCTTGGCGAACTCTTTCTTTCCAATTTCAAGTGCTTTTTCGTCGAAAACTGGGTCAAGAGACTCATCTTCGGATTCTTCTTTTTTGGATTTTGAGACTTGGATTTTAATAAGTAAAATCAAATTCGAGCTTGAATCAAGCACTCTCTCTGTCTTTCATTAACATTTCAACTGTCTGGCAGACAAAATCAAGAAAGAAGAAAATCGACTCAAAATCCAACAATCCTATGTTTTGCTGAAATCCTTCTGGAGCCGAAATTCGGGAGAGGAAGAGTTTTTTCTTGTGGAAAAGTTTTCCCTAAAGAAAGTTCTAAGAATGGCATCATTTGAGCTACCAGCTCGTTAAAATGAAATAGTCGGAAGTGTAAACAAAATGCTCTTTTTGATAAAGCGGGACGTAAAAATTTACGAGATTTTGATTATTTGAATCAAGGGACTTAACGACAACCCCCGCTTTTTCGGAAAGGTGTCTGGAACCGACAAAAATTCGACAAATTTTGCGTGGAGATTCTAAACCAATCAGAAGCGCATATTTGGCAAACCGGCCAATCAGCAGCCGAGTAGCCGCCAACGCAAAATTTGTCGAAATTTTTTGTCGGCTCCAGATACCATCCCCTTTTTCTGACGGGGGTCCCTTATTATCGTAGCAAATCAACGTTCTGGGAAGACTACAACTGAACTTGGCTTTTTTTACCTGTAGAATTTTGTCAACATCGTTGACCGAAATCCTTCCATCCTGCGAAATCCTCGCGCCGGGAAAGTTTTCATGAAAAAACTTCCAAATCACATGTGCATAAGCTAAATTATCCGCGTCTCCTCTCGATGTTTTCGGAACGCAGTCCCAGCAAATCAGCCCTTTTGCCGGACCGTAGTAGTCTTCTTCTGCGTAATCTCTTGCCATGCCGTGAGGATTAATTCTAAGCAAATAGTAAAAATGAAGAAAGAGCGCGGGTCGTAAATTTTCAGTTTTTTATGAAAAGAAACGGAACGCGATAAAAATAAGAATCCACGGAAATAACCACTCGCGGTTAACAAAAGAAGAAAAAACACAAATAAAAAATATTTTCCCTAAAAGATTAAATGTCTATTTATTAGGCCATTTTTTAAAAATTCATTTTCAGCCGTCAGCTTTTTTCCTTGAAAAATGGAAAATTTTCAAAAGACCATATTTTTGGTTCTTATTGCGTCCTCAAGTTACACTTGCTTCAAAAACTTGGGGACGCTCGTCTAAATTACCGAAAATCCATTACCAATTTTTTTCAACAATTACGATTTTTTTTGCTCAAAAAATACGTAAATAACTCTCAAACGTATCCTACCAAACAGGCGCGGAGCGCACACAGGCTCTTTGACTTGATAAAATTGGCGATTTTTGGAAAGTTTGGTAATGCATTACCATAAATTGGTAATAGATTACCAAAATTGGTAATAGATTACCAAAATTGGTAATGCATTACTGATTGGTAGTTTAGACGAGCGTTACCCCCAAAAACTTGATAAGAGCAATTTATGACCAGGAAAAATCAATATTTTCGCCAAAATTAGGGCAAATTCGTTAATTTTCGATGAAAAGTCCAATTTTCAAATGCGATTTGAGGGGGTGTTAGAATCCGGAAATGGAGTCTACGTGTCAAAAAACGATTTTGTGACTTCATTTTTTGGGGTCTATCACCATCAAAATCGCATTTTAAAATTGGCCTTTTAGCCGAAAATTGACGAATTTGTCCTAATTTTGGCAAAAATATTGATTTTTTTGGTCAAAAATTCCTCTTAACAAGTTTTTGAAGCAAGTTTAGCCTGAAGACGCATTAACAACCAAAAATATGGCGTTATGAAAATTTCCATTTTTCGAAGGAAATAGCTGACGGGGGGTCCTTAATTCGTCATCTGACATTAAAATCAAAAGTAACATCTTGATCCTTATTAAAAATCATCCAAAGACTGTTGAAATAGGCCGAAATCAGATTTCCTCGTTGATTTCATCAAAAATTCATGCTCATATCCAATAAATAATCACCTCTGAATAAAAGGCGCTTCGGTCAAAACACAGGTCACTAAACCCAAAAAAAGGAGAAAAAACAAAAATGAAATTGATAAGCGGTTTCCTTTTTTCTTTCGTCATTTTCATGTCGACTTTTGAAGGGGAGTCGATGCTCAGTGACTATCTCAATACAGTTAATGATGAGCAACAGGTGAGTTTTTCTTAAAGGAATTTTTTCATTTAGGGTAAAGGTTAGGGTAAAGATTGGGGCTAGGTTTAGGGTTTGATATCCAGAAAATGGGCTTTTGAGTAAAAAAATAAGGTACGCCCCTTTGAAAATTATTTTCTAGCCGAGCTTGGCGGCAGCTCCATGGCTGGCAAACCGACTAAAAGGCGAAAACTCGGGGCGACTGTCAAAAATGGCCGAAATGCTGAGTAGCAAGCAGAACCCCCTGGAAATGTTCGCTATCCATGGATAAAATATCATGTCTGACTGAGATTCAGTCTCTGTGGAAATCAATCATCAATCTCAATTTTCGATTTCGTTCAATTAACTTCTCAATACACGGGCGGGCGACTAAGCGCTCAAAACACGGGGTCGGGAAAACCGACCACCAAGTATTATTCAGCCCCGCGCGGCGCGCCAAATTCGGAGTGTGAAAAACAGCGCCGACTATTTTGATCTCTCATTCATTTTTCCGTCGATTTAATAAGTTTTAAACTCTACTGTTAGAAAGCCTGAACACTCAGCTATTTACTCATGTTATTATCAAGGAGAAAAAACCTTCCAATTTTTCGATAATGAGCTCGAAAGAGATCTGGTGCAAAGCGCAATCCCTCTTGAAAAATTTCACGAAACTTCGCAGAGTGGTTCGGTTTGTTCATATAAGTGCACATTGCAAAAATCAGGTCAAACGGATTACCACCTTCGAAGTTATTGAGGGCCAAAGTCGCCGTGGTCGGTTTTACCGACCACGTGTATTGAGAAGTTAACGTTAATAATATATGTTTCAGAAAAAAAAAGATTTCAACTATCTAAATCTGTGAGTTTTTATTTCAAAGATCTGCATAAGATTTCAATGTTTGAAATTCAAATTTGTTGGGATTTTCTGTCAGCTCGAGAAATCCATCGACATATTGCTTTGCCGTCGCGTTGTAGAGATCCTTATCCATGTTTGTGATCGTTATGCACAGTCTGTCCGTTGTCTGCGAAGAAATCATTAATTCATTCTGCTGATCAAAAAGGATGAACAAACCTGAAAAAGAAGGGTGTATTCATAGTGGCACCAATTGTATCCAGAGCAGTACATTTCTCGGACCTCACCAAACCCGTATTTCGTATCGAATTTGTATCTTCCTACATTCGAGAAATTCGCACTAGAATCTAAACATTCGATATAAGTAGGGTGAAAAATAGCCCGAGAAAGAACTCACTCGTAAAATTTTGCTCCGGCGGCTGAAATCCATCTCTGTCTTTTGCGTAAAGCCCGATCAATGCTTTGAGCATAAATGGCTGTTGATTTTTTATTCCATCGTTGATTTCTGAATGAAGACGAGTCGCCACTTGAACGAGAGTTTCTTCGAGCTCTGCGTTTGGTTGATGGGTGTTTTCGCTGATGTAACAAGCTACAGTAGTGTTGCCGAGTTTCTTTGGGAATCTGTCGCGGAGATTGTAGTCGACGCCAAATCGAAGATCTTTGCTGTGAGATTTCTAGAGGAAAATCATGAGCAGAGTTTATGTTAGGGAAGCGAGATATGAACTTATTTAACACTTACGGTTATTCTTGAATTGATAAATGAAAATGCTGCCATCAGATAAGTGCCAATCGTAATATCATTTCTTCGGCAAAAGGCTAAAAGCTGAGCTTGGAAACCTGCGTAGAAAACCTGAATCAGGTTCTGAGGGGCTAAATTGAGCAAAACAATCAATTTCATCTATTTTTAAATTCTGGCGAAGCCGCTTAGCGGCTTCGGTTTTACAAAAGCCGCTTTGCGGCTTTTCAATTGATATGTCTGAAAACCTGACTCAGGTTTTCTACACAGGTTTCCCAGCCCAGGCCAAGAGTTTTTTGCTCGCATCTGGAGTCCCTTTTCCCAATGTCACTTTTGTTGGAACATTTTTCGGGCGTTTATTCTTGAATTGAATGTGAGGAACGACGTTCTTATAGGTCGTTTTCTCGCGAATCGTTTTCTCCTTGAATTCTTCAACTTTCTCCGGGTCAAGGGTAGGAAACAGGCGCTGGGCTGCAGTCGGGTAGTCAGTTACAAGAGGTTGCGATAGATGAGGTTTTTCATAGAAAGTCAAAATATCGTGGAGAATGAGCATCATTGACGTTCCGTCAGCCAGAGAATGAGGCGTTACGACTGAATTTAACGATTTTGCCGATTTGAGTTTCGAAAATCATTTCTTACCTATGATTTGGATGGTCAGACCTGCATCACAGACAATAACTTCTGAGGACTGGACTTTGTTCTGTACAGTCTTGTTGAATTCTTCTTCGAAGGAGCTCTCGGAGCATTGGATGAATTTTGGCGCTGATTTATTGACTGAAATATTCTGAAAGGAGTCTTCTATGTTGAAATAAAATCATATCAATTCAAAAAACTGGACATTTAAAACTTTTCCTTTATAAATCCGGCCGACCATTTCGCGTGTAAAAATGGATTCTTCATTTTCGTCTTTTCCCAAGCCTGACAAAACGCTCTCCGATCAAGCTGTTTTTGCAACTCCACGATGGCGGCATGAGAAACGGAAGTATTCTCACTATTCATAATCCATTCCAGCCCTACTTCATCCCTACATGACTTGCTGCCACAACAGCAGATAGCCCTGAACATTTCAAAATCTTTCCGCAGCAAAAAAAATCACCTGATGCAACTTCCAAAAAGACAACCACAAGTCATTTCGAATCTCAGGTTCTCTATTTTTCAAGCATAAACTCCGTGTTTTTCAAACAAAAGTGATCATAAAGCTATAGAGAGTCAATAGTGAATAGCGCGCTGAATTCAAATAATGTTACACTTTCCTGGGGAGGGGGTCGAAACTATTCTGCATGCAGAACTATTCTGCAAAAAGTAGAACTATTCTGCAAATGTAGAACTATTCTGCAGATGTAGAACTATTCTGCAAAAAGTAGAACTATTCTGCACAAGTGCAGAACTATTCTGCATTGTGTTGAAAAGAAGATCTTCATTGAGAGACAAAATTTCACTGTTTGGAAGCACGCTGCGGGCCTACGGCCCTTGCGCGCAAATTCTGGTAGGGAACTCATTTCTGAAGGTGGCCAACTTTCTCTGCTCTCGCGCCTCCTTTGATAAAAGTCGTTTTTCTTGTATGCAGAACTATTCTGCATGCAGAATTATTTCGTCGGAAAATAGCCCTTTTTTCGACGAAACTATTCTGCATTTTGCAAAACTATTCTGCATGCAGAATAGTTTCGAAGGTTTCCCCTTTCCTGCCTCTTCAAAATGATCAAAAACATTTTGATTTGATCGCCATTCCAATACGAAGCCTTTTTTCAATCGGATGATTCATTGATGCGGCGTCAAGATCATTTTTTTATTTTAGTTCATAAATTTTATTGCTGAAATCACTCTTCTTACAGAGTTTTTCACAAAAGAGTATAGTAATAACAATTTAGTATTTGCGAGTTGAACGGATAAACACGGAAAATATCAGCTTGATATTCTACAAAAATGCAAGTTTTGTAAGTGTTGAGCGAGTTTACATCAATGTAAAGTTGAACTGAAAGAAACGCATATTTTCAACCCATTTCGATGTCGGTGCCGGTGCTGGACAAGTCCGAAGTCGACCCAGATGTTTTCATGCGGCCACAGCATCGGCCAGGGAGTTTTGGCTTGCCTCGATCCATGATTTGAACTTTGCAGCTGTGGGGACGGCCGAAGATGCAGTCGAAGAAGTTTTCAGGGCTAGAAGTGGCAATTGAAATCTTGATTTTTTCTTACAGTGAAAAACGACCGCAAAGGTCACCATCATCTTACCGAAGAAGTTCCTTGGCATCGAGTAATTTCAACTTTTCTCCACCCGCCGAAGTCCTGACAATCTTGATCAAATCGGCATTGAGCGTCCTCAGAATCACCGTGGCCGGGCATTTGTCTCGCAGACCTTTGTCGCACTTCAGGTAAATCGAGAATCCAGCTTCGAAGTTTCTTTTGACCTGATAAAAATAATAAAATTGCGATTCTAGCGCCGAAGATAAAACCTTGTTGACAAGATAGGCGCGTTCCATGCGGTCATTTCGGAAGATAAAAAGTGGAAATTTTCGACGCGTCTCGCGAATTTCAACCAACTCCATTTTCATTTCGTGTCGCTTGTCGTGAGTTTCTCCACTGTCGGGATGATGTTCTGAGGATTCTGGAGGCTCGCATAGTTCGAGAATGACTTCGTCGGGAAGAGTGTCGAGGCTGCTCGGGAGGTCGCCGATCAGGTCGAAGAGTTGCTGGTCGTCTGAAAAAAGAATAAGCACAACTGAGTTTGAGCATGCTAATTTTGAATGACTGAGGCCCCGTATTTAGCAGTCAGGACCTGACTGAATTATTCAGGGCCAGGGAACTTCTCGACCCTCGAGTCACAGGAACACAGGTTAAAGAAAGTATCCTGACACAGGCTTGTACACAGCTGGGCTCGGAAACCTGAGTACAGGGTCAGGGTTCGAAAACTTTTTTTCGATATTTGCGACTCGCAAAATTGCGAGCCTCTATTTTACTCAGGCACACAGGTCAGGGCCTGTGTACTCAGTACTCAGGGGCCTGACTCAGGGTTTTTCTCAGGTCAGATTGCCAAGCCCAGGTACACAGGACAGGTTCTTGAGCTCTGGGATACACTAGAATATCGGATATAGCCCTCAGTACCTGGGATATTGACGGAAGAAATCATATCGTCGATTAAATTGTCGGAATAAGTCGAGAAATCGCAACTCTCGCTCTCAGACTCCGATTCTTCATAAACCCTCTTTCGGCTTTCCAAATGCGATCGCGGCAGAGAAATATCTAAAAAACATTCAAAATGGAAATTGAGTAAGAGATTGGATTCTTACCTTTTTCCGTCAAAACTGGCGGAATTCGAATGTCCATCATTTCAATGTCATTTCCATCCCCTCCTTGTCCGAACGTATTTCCTTCTGGACTAGGGCAGAGGCCCAAATCTGGCATGAAGAAGAATATCTTCTTCGGCCGAGGCCGGACGAAACGATGCATCCCGCGATGAGGCATTTTCTTCTGATTTTCTTACAAGCAATCTAAATATTAAAATTTTATATTATTTAATTTGGCGATTTCAACTCTGGTCTTCTCTGATCTGAACTCTGTAAACTACCCTGCAATACGTGGCAAGGAAAATTAACTTTTTTACGAGACGCGTCACAGAAGAAAAAAACTAGCTAAAAGTGTCTGCTGGCAAAAGTCGATTTCCTTTTGTTATTTTTCTCAAAGAAGAAAGAAAGAGGCCGAGGTGAAGTAACTTCAGCTCCCAGCTCGTTGCTCATAACAGGGCAAGATGGTGCCCAGGGGCAGCGCAGGAGGACACAGGTCAGAATGATTCTCTCAGACTCTGACTCAGAGCTAATTATGAATTTCTATGCTGACCCTACTAAAATAATCGAGTTTACAAATAAAATGAGAAGCGAGAATCGAAACAGAAAAGACTCAGGGGCCTGTCTCAGGCTTCTACTCAGGTTGCCGAACTCAGATCTGAGTCAAAAGGAAAAGAAGTAAAGAAAGGTCATTTTGTGCTTTGATTCTTTTTTCTGCCTTTTTATTACAAAGTGGATCAGTTACAGGAGAGTCCAGTTAGTTAAACTTAATAAATACGTACAGGCGACGATTGATTGTTTTTTAGTTACTATCTTCGTTTACTTTAAAAGTTTGTTTCAAGCTTTCTGCGCTTTGTTCTGCACTGGGAGGTAGAGCTTGAATTCGGCGGGAAGCTCGTCTTCGGAATAAAGCCGGTCAGAGAAGTAGACTCGACGGATTCGGCAATTAGCGTGGATCTGAAATGGAGGTTTATTGTGATGAAGTAAGAATAATTGGGAAAGGCCAGGCTTTCACCCTGAGTCAGGGTCCCTGACTAACCTGAACTCGGAGAGTTTCGATGTAGTTAGTGCCATACGCTCGCCGGGTAAAGTCGGAAAGGTTGAACTGGATCTGATTCCAGCCATCGTCCAAGCGCATCGGCATCGTGCAGATAAAGGGCTTAACTCGAGTCGTCGACTGGTAGTTGCTAGCGCGGAATCGTCGTCGTACGTTCTTATCATCCAAAACCTGAAAAAGGGGAGTTTTTAACGGTGTCTTTTTCTTCGAAAATCGAGAAGCCGCTTGCGGCTTCGAGCTTCAAATTGCAGATACCGTGTTACTGAGCGCGGCAACCTGAGTAGATACCGGAGTCAGGCTCTGGAAGAGCTAAAAAGGAAAGCCGCGTAGCGGCTTTTTCAAAAACGAAGCCGCAATGCGGCTTCGCTAGGAGTCTAAAGAAAATGTATATGGTTTATTTGCGAAGCCGCTAAGCGGCTTGGTTTTTAGCTATTCAAGAGCCTGACTCAGGTTTTCTACTTAGGTTGCCAAGCCAAGCTGTGGAGGACGAGTTTGAAATTTACCTGAACTTCGAAAGTGAAGTATTTCTTGAGATTTTTGATAATCATGACAAGGAAGGGGAGCTTGATTCCGAGCGTCTTCTTAGGATCGGCCGGGCAGGTGATGTACGTGGTGGACACATTGGTTCCTTCGATCTCGAGCACCAGCGACTGGATGTCGTTGTCTGTGATGCGCTTGATGTGTCCGTTGCGCACTTTTTTGTCCCAAATCTGCAGCGGTTTTGAACCAATACTGTACAGAATGGACAGGAATCCACTCTAAAGATTGGTTTTAGGGCTAAAAATTCGGGCAGGAAAACGATTCTAGCAACAGCTTTAGCTGAATTATTCAGAATATGACTAAGAAACTCATTGAAACCCGACTAAGAATCCTGAAAGAAGTCTGAAAACTGATTACTTTCTCGAAAAAAATCATCAAAATTCGAGTTTTTCTTTGAAAATTCTGGATTTTTACTTTTAATGGGGATTTATATCGGGTTTTAATTGAGACGGGTTAGATATAAACTTTATATTATAAAGAATTCCCTGATAGAAAATAATATGAAGATCGCCCTTTTTTCATTACCTGGAAAGTATTTTTGAACATTTCGCCACTGTCAAAAGGTTAAACTGATTCTGGGTCCTTTTTTCTTCCAAAATAACAGCCGGGGTTCTAGAAAAAAACAACAAATTTCAACTTTTTTTTTTCTCTGACTTTTTGATTTCACCTCTTTTTTGTTTCTTGTTTCGTCTTCAATTGCAGAATCGAGAGTTGAATTTCGGGGAGAAAGAGAAGTCGTTGACTGGGGAACGCACGCCTGGGGCCATGGCAACGCTGTCTCGAGGCGACTTTTTCAAAAATTTATAAATTCGAAACAAAACGCGAAACGCTCCAGCGGCCGCGCATTTCTTCATTTTTCTTCTCGCGAAACATTCTTTTTCGATCAATCTAATCCTTTTGTTTTTATTGATTTTGAGGATTTAGTTTTTCACGGTACTTTCTCTTAAAATTTCAAATCCGCAAAAAATGCTTTCAAATCTCGTCCAATAAAATTTCTCGATCGAATGAATGACCAATCAGATTTCTCGAATGAAGGAACCCCGAAATATCGAAATTTTTAGGTTTTTATCTTTCGTTCTTTCTCTCCTTTTCTGATTGGCTGATTTTCTAATCTTTCTTTTTTCGAGAAATTGAGAGATTACTTATTTCTGACGGATAAATTTTCGCTAGAATTTCCTTCCGAAACGAAATGAGAGTACAGCTGTAACTCCAGAAGCCGCTTGCGGCTTCGAATAAAAGAAGACAAAAAAGCCGCGCTTTACTAGAAAGAAGATTCTTGTGAAAATATGATACATCGTCAGAAATGAGAACAAGTAATTTTATCTAGAGAATATCTTACAGAAAATTTCTCTAAAAATTCCAATTTTACTCCTGCTCTGAAACTACCATCAATGTTCTTTTCTTCCCTTTTACCCGCATGCATTCTTTTTAGAATGAAAAAGAGGCAGGCAGCAAAGCGAAATATCCGCGAAATCCGCTCCGACGACGAAGTTTCCGATTCAGATGTCGTCAACGAAACCGACAAATTCCACGAGAATATCGATCACGATTCTGGTAAGAAAGAAAAAAACTAGCTTTCAAGACTTTTCTTCATACTTATTTCAAGAAATCGAGGATGACTCCGAAAACGAAGAATTCGAAGTCGGAAAAGTACGAGGCCGCGACGATTCGGATGAAGAAGACGACTACGATTTCGAGGAAGGAACGCGTTTTCGCGGGAATTAATTCTAAAGCCCCTTTTTCGCTTCGAAAACGCGTAAAAAGAAGCAGAATCGAGCGAAGACGACGGACCAGCTTTGCCAAGTCGAGATGATTTCGGAGAACGACCGGACAGCTACTACGCCGATTCTGCCCAGCCAAAGAAAAAGAAGCAGAAGCGAGAGACGAAGGCAGAAGCAGCTGAAAGACTCAAGGTATTTCAGCCTTTGAAAAGGGTCTCCTTCAGATTGTTTTTAGGATGAGCGAGAAGACGCAGAATTCCGACTTGACGACGCGCACAACTTCCTCGAAGATGTCGGCGACACACTCTTAGACGATGACGAAGAAGAAGAAAAGCCAGAAGATGTTCCCGAAAAAGCGCTGGCGGAAATGGACATCAGCGAAAAAATGAAGCTTCTGAAGCGCCAGTCGCCGTTGCTTTTTCCACTCATCGCCGATTTCAAGCATTTTGAAAAAGAATTCACGGAAACTCTTTTGCCTCTTCAGAAGTTTTTGGGAGCAGAAGCGGACGAAGCATTTTCCGATTATTTGGTGAAGCGAATCAAGCTGATCAGATGCTACTTGTTGAATATCAGCTTTTACTTGAGATTGAGAGCAAAAGGTAACTTTTCCTCTTTTTCTTTTCTCGCTCAAACCTGTCTTTAGCGACCCCGAATCTCGACCAGCATCCAGTCGTCGAGAGACTCGCCCAACTGCGCCAAATAATCGACAAAAGCTCTTCCGACAAAGCTCAAGATTACGCTCGAGCCTACCTGGAAGCCGTCACTGCTGAAAACAAAATCAAGAAGATCGGAAAAGTCAAGAAAATCGAGGAAAGAAAAGAAGAGAGCGAGGAAAGCGCGGGAGAGGAGGAAGACGAGGAGGACAATGAGATGGACGAAATGAATGAGGAAGAAGCGGACGCGGACGGAAAACGAAAAGTCAATAGAAAGATTGAGAAGAATGTTGGGCTGCAGAAAGCGAGACAGAAGAAGAGACGCAATCCGAGAGTCAAGCATAGAAGTAAGAGCCTTTGTACTTAAGCCTGTAGTCAACGGGCTGTAATAACCTGTGTCGGGCTCTAAAAGGGCTCTTTCGGAGCCTGACTCAGGTTTTCTTCACTGGTTGTCCAGTCCAGAGGCCTTTTCTCATCTGTATCTTTTGACAAGCATTCATATTTGATTTTAGTGGCCTACGAAGACGCAAAGAAGCGAAGAAAAGGCGCCGTCCGAGCAGTCATCACCGACCAAAAGAAGAAATACACCGGCGAAGCGTCGGGCATCCGAGTTGGAATCAAGAAATCTGTCCGTATCAAGTCCTAAAATACAAACTTCCCAACTCAAAATTGAAATTTCAAGTGTTCTTTTTTTCTTGATAAGAAAGCCAAAAGTAACAGTTATATAAGTGCCTTGGTGATAGAAGCAATTTCTAAAAGCTCGCGGGCGAGGTTAGCTCAACATGTCCAAAAAAGTAGGGCGGTAGTTGCTGCAGGCATTTTTTTATCAGCACGTTCGCCGCACAAGTGCTCATTCTTTACCTTTGCGGAAGCTAAGAGAGAACCAACTAGCAATGAAACTCGCAGGTATGAGCAAGACTTTTCATGCAAGAGCGTCTATCCGAGCTTTCTATACGCGATCATTTGCTAAAGAGTTGCCACAAGGGCTCTTATCGGACTACCACTCGTCCGAGCTACGCTATTTACTAAAAGAAGTCGGCCTGTCAAGAAGTTAGCCCGAGTCTCTCGGATTCCTAGAAGATTTTGAACATGAATAATGATCAAATAGATGCGACAGAATGTTGTATTTCTGTTAAAGATATTGATTTTTGATTAATAATAGCGTTCAGTATTAAGCATACTGTCTGATCTACTCGAATCTGGTGCGAATTCGTTGAAGATTTCTTTGAGAATTCCATTTGAATTATTGAAAATTCACTCAAATAAGTTACTTCTTGTCATTTATCTTTTTATTGAAGGATTTTTTATAATTAAAATTTAGGATAAAGCGGGTAAATTCAATCTCAATTTCGTAACTAAAGCCGCTAAAACCCATCTTCCGGTCTCAGACCGTGCCATTCGAGTTCTACCACGGGCGAAGTTGATCCGCTATTCTGCCAAGATAAGCGCATTTTTGACATGCCGATGCTTCAGATTTAGAACTCGTGTTACCTAGTGGAGAGTTCTTGCTTTCTCAGCGGTTTATTCTCAAAACAAAGCTCCCTCTGGCTTGATTAAGGCTTTCTCTCAATTTTTTGTAGCAACTCTTTTTACCACCGTCCTCGGAGGCGCCGCAGATTACTCTTCGAACGGAGACAACTGGACTGGAACTTGTCAAACTGGCCAAAGACAATCGCCAATTCACATTGATGAAACCGGAAACGATATCATCACGAAAACAACCTTCCAAGATTTCAAGGTCGAAAACTACGATACTCCAATGAAATGGAAGGTTATCAACAAAGCAACCACGATCCAGCTTGAACCCAACGCCGGCAGGTATAATTTTGATCGAAGTTTTTTGCCTGTAAATAAAAAACAATATATCAACTCGTATTCTTTATTCTCATTATATATTGAACTCATTTCTATATCAAAACAGTGCGATCAGGGCACGGAAACCTGTGTTAAAATCCTGAGACAGGGTTCAAAAAGCTGATTATTGAATATAGCCCCGAGATGAAACTCACCGGTGGTTACCTTGGCTCCGAGTATAAACTCCTCCAAATCCATTTCCACTGGGACGTCAACGCCAATGGACTTCCCGTCGGGCCACAAGGCTCCGAGCATACTGTTACGAGAAAGGGGCAAACCGCAATCACCCCGTACCGTGGTGAAGTTCACTTTGTTCATGGCAAAGTTGGCGCCGACTTGAGCGACTTGAGCACTGCTGCTGGAGATGACCTTGCCGTTCTTGGTTTCTTCCTTGATGTTGATGACAGTCTGCCAAAGAGCTGGTTCGATTACACCCTTGATGATCTGATCGATGTCAATGTCCAAGACACTGCTTCTCCTCCAACGGCCGAGATTGAAATCGACTGGACCGCTTCATCCATGCTTCCAAAGGAACTCGATGGATTCTGGAGATACGAAGGTTCTCTAACAACTCCTACCTGCAATGAGATTGTCCGATGGTAAGTTAAAACTTTAAAAGGGGTACTTTATTTATCGAATTCATCGAATTATCTAGGACTGTCTTTGAAACCCCACTCACAATGAAACAAGCTTCCTGGGATAACCTTGTTAAATCCGTTGGATTAGCCGCTGACAACACCTCGCCCCATGTTCCTTCAAACTACAGAAATGTCCAGCCACTCAATGACCGAAAGATTTCTTACTACAAGAAGGTAATCGAGTCTTCCTCTTTTTTTTGTTGACACTCTATTCAGTCAAATGTCGTCGCTCCTTCATCTTCAAAGAAAAAGTTCGGCACCAAGGTTGCCTTCGGAACTCTTCCAATGAGCTACAAGGATCCATTGACCGGCCAGATGAGCACCAAGCTTCAGCAAGTGCAGAAGGTTCTCCTTTGCTTCGGAGAAGATGAGAAGCTTTGCATGTTCATGTAGAATAAACATTCTCGCCCATCTCGAAGAAAAAAATATCCATCAACTGATGTTGATTTAATAACTGAACTGACTAATAAAACGAAACCTTGAGTACTCAGCTAACACCAAAATTAATGATCGTGTTTTGTATTGAAAATCCCTTTTTGAACAGGTTTTTTTGTTAAAAATTGCATAAAAAATCAGTTTTATTTCCTTTTTGTCAGCTTTACTTTGAAGCGGGCCGTTCTGAAAGTTATCTCTTCCGCGGTAATCGTCGTTAATTAGCGACAGTATGAACAGGTGCGTTTGGTGTTGCAGGTAAAAGTCCCCGGGCAAGGTTTTGTGAGTCAAGATACGCTCCACCAGAGCAAAATAACTTCAGCTCATCCTCTTTTCCTCTGAGCACGAAAAATTCATCGAAAACTGCAAATCGGGTCATTCGATTCCTGCAAGAGAAAATGTCAACAAGGCGGCCAATTGATTTTGATACAGACAGAAGAAGAGTAAGATCACGATCAAGGAAGGAGCAAAATTGTAAAAGACTTATATTTTTTTGCGACAAGATTTTTATTTTTCGTCAAAAAAAACGTCGACTTTGAATATTTTTATTGAAGTCAATGGTTTAGCAATAATGAAATTAACGGAAGCAATTGATTGTTCTCAAGAACATTGTACTTAAAAAAGCATCTGTAATAATAAACTGAGCTCCAATCAGAGGAAAAGTTCTCGAGGAGGATCATCCGTCTAAACCGGATCAGGGCTATCAAGGAGAGCGCGGGAGGGCGCGGCCAAACTTTCAAAATGCAGAAAGAGAAATTGCAGAATTAGAAGACACAGTCAGGTATTCTTTCAATGATTTTTTCTTGACAGTACCGATGAGAATCTAAACTTTCAGAAGCTTGAATATGATTGATCCGAAGCCTTCTCCAGCGATCAGTATTGGAACAACAAGTTCGATGACTAATGGATCTGGAATTCGATCGAGAATTCCAGTGCCAGTTTCAAGGCCGAAATTTGAAAGTACCCAGAAAGAGCCTCGAAAGCTCCCTCCTCTCCTTCCCCAAAACTCGGAAGAAAAACGCGAACCCGGGCCGCCCCGATTTCGCCCACCAGAAGTCGACATCAACAGCTTGATGAACAAATTCTCCAAAAAAGAGCCCGTCCAACCAGCTGCGAAAAAGCAAGAAATCCTCCAGCGGCACAAAGACCTTGTCTCAACACATCTTCCAAAAAATCAACCAGCAGAGAAATTTCCTTCGCCACCCACGACTCCGAAGCAGCCTCCTTCGGGATTTCAACCAGTCGGGAATTCAAAACCGCGGCCGTTTGGTTTTTACAACCCTCCATCCGCAGAAACAACAGTTCCTGAGCCGCAGATTACAAAGACAATTCCGTCATTCCATGAGCAAGAGATGCAAAGTCCTGACATCTCAAGGGGTGCGCAAGAACACGAACAGCAAGTGCCAGAAATTAAGGGGGAAGAAGAAGAGAAGGATTTTGAAGAGTGGAATGAGCGATACAAAGATGTACGGGAGGAACACTTGAGCATTTTTGAGGAACAAGAGCAGATGTTTCAGGAGGTAAAGCGTATCCAAAATAAGCGTCCTTTAATCATTTATTTAGTTGAAAGAACAAGAAGAAGAATCGCTTAGAGAAGAATCCGAACATCACGACATAGAATATCAAAAACGTCTTCATCAGGTAACTTGAACCTTCCCTCCCTTTCCCCTCAAAACGAAAATCAGGATCTGGCAGCGATGGAAACGCTCGATTCAAATCCAATTACTTTGCGCAGCATCGCGGCTTCCGAAAAGCAACCCGAGCCGCAGCCGACAAAGGTCTCAAAACACAGCGATTCGGGATACAATTCCGTTTCCAAGACTTCCAGTTTTCGGGCTTACGAGTCAAGTCGAAATTATGAGCAGGGTTCATCGTCCGTCGGAGTCCGAAATTTCACGAGTAAAACAGAGAATTTTGCTGTAACTCAAAAAGCAGATCAGTCAAAATTAGATCCCCCGTTGCAGAGAACCGGCGAATCAAAAAGCTCTCCATGGCGCTCCAACCAATCAAAATCCTTTGAAGAAAAAGTTCAAGTCAGACAACGGCCAACGATGAGCTTTGACCCTCCAACCACTAGTTCAATTCCCGCCAGGAGCAGCACTTTTTCACCAGCTTCAGCGAGTAGATTCGGTCAAAAACAATCGATTGATGATTTGATCAAAAAATTTCACGTAAAACTTCTTTGAAAAAAGATCCTTTCTGAGCATTTTTTAGCCAAGGTCGGTCAAAACGCAGCCGCAAAAAGCTGCAGATTGGATGCCTCCTACTTTGCAGAGAATCAAGAAAAAACCCTGCGTGAAGAGCCGAGTCTCTGCGTTTGAAAACATTTCCGAGGTTCGAGGTTTCCAATCGGCTCCTCCTTTCAAATTGATTTTTAGGACCGGCCGGCAAATGATCCGCCTCAGCAGCAGGTCTTCAATTATCGAAGATAGCTCAACTTTACACCATTGTTTCTAAAGTACAATAACACAATTTACACTTAATTTATGCTGCTTATAAACTGCCTGCTCAATACATTAATCAATAAATGAACCGAAAAGCTCGGCTCAGCAAAATGTGCGGAAAACCTGAGTCAGGGTCTGAAAGATCGCTTATCAAAAGCCGCGTAGCTCTTGAAACCTCTTTCAGGACCCTGACTCAGGTTTTCTTCAAACTTTGCCGAGCCCAGGCGAAAAGTCTTTACAAAGGCATTTATTCAAAATCGCCTAGCACAGTTAAATAATCATTCCTAATTAGGAAAACTTACAATTCGCTATTTAAAAGCGAATGTTCTTTGCAGAATAGGTTCTTTCTAGGTATGTATATGTCAGAAAATGAGAAGTGAAATTGCAAGTTTTTTTCTAATTTGGTCTTACAAGTTATTGATGATAATTTTTCTCTAAAATATTATTATATACTTTCATATTGCACTTTTGGTCGATAAATGGAAAAGAAGGGAGGGAATGGCAATTTACAGTTCATCGATTCGGCGGCCCCACTGGTCGTATTCGCCGTCTTCTTCGTCGTCTCCCCAGTCGAAGTCGTCAAGATCGATGTCCTAAGAGTAGAAATTTAGTCGCTTGTAATCACGGGAGAGTACTTACATCTTCGTCAACTTCAAGTTGTCCATCCTTTCCGTCCCAGGCTTCGACAGTTAAAATCGGCACGAATTCTTCGAAGCTCGAAACAGCAGTTCCAGTCTTTCCATAAGCGATATTTCTAAAAGGCCATCAATCAGTGCAAAAGCTTTAGAGAGTGAAAGAACTACCTGAAAAACTCCTCCATTCCGCTCTTGCTGAATCCCTGGAGCATCTTGACGGCCAAGTGTTTTCTTGGATTAACGACGATGAGCGATGGGAAGTCGGAAACACCGAGTTGCTTCTCAAGCTCGGGCTGAGTTCCGACTGTGGTCCAGAGCCATCCCCACTTTTTGCGCTTGTAGACCTCGATCATATCTCGGATCAGCTTCAGTCGGTCGTTTCGGCCGGCAGCTTGGTCGTCCAAAATGTGGGGAAGGAAAGCAACAATGCACACCTTACAAATCATATTTAGACAAAGTTGAACATCAAGCACCCTTGGCGAGCTCTTTGGAGGGTGTAGCGATTTTTACCTGAGCATCGGTGCAGGCTTTATCGAGGGCATCCTTGCCAGTAAGCTCGAAAAGCTCTGGTGGATCGGCGACGTCTTCGAAGAGGATCATAGCTTGAGCGACGATGTCATCAGCAGTTCGGCCTCCATTGTAGTCCTCGACTCGACCATCGGGGTAGAAGATCTTGATCGTTGGGTAGCCTTAATTTTCGTTAGAAAGTTCGCTCCAATAATTCTCAATCTACCTTGGATTCCGTATTGTCCGGCGATTTGCTGAGCCTGGGTCGCATCAAGATGACCGAGTTTGACCTTTCCACCAGTTTCGGCGGCGACAGTATTTGCAGCTGATTTCCACTCGGGCTCCAATCGCTGACAATGGCCGCACCAGGGGGCGTAGAATTCAACGAGCCAGGGGTCGCCGCTCTCAATCACCTTCGATCGGAAGTTGCTTTCCGTGAGGATGGTCGATCCCTTTCCACTTTTGCCAGATTTGCCGGAAGAACCAGAAGATCCGCCGCTCGATTTGCCGCCAGAAGCCTTGTCCTTGGTCAACTTTCGGAGCTGCTTGAAAGCTTCGTCTCCCATGGCGTCAGCTGTTCGCTGCCCGTTGTAATCGATTGGTTTCTGCTTGTTGTAACCGAAGATTTTGATAGTTGGGAAGCCCTTGATTCCAAATGGAGCGCCGACAGATTGGTGCTGGGTCATGTCCACAGCTCCGACATTTACAGTTCCCTGAAAGAAGCCTCATTGAAGGCCTTATTCGAAATAATGTATCATTACCTTGAGTTCCTTTGCCAATTTTTTGTATTCCGGAGCCATGGATTTGCAATGTCCACACCAGGGCGCGTAAAATTCCACAATCCAAAGTTCATCGGATTTTGTGACTTTTGAAGCGAAATTCGACTGCGTCAATTCGACGACATCATCTGACGCAGAGTAAAGTGCGTTTGCCAAGCCCAAAACGACGCTTATCAGGCGCAAAACTAAAGAAAAAATTATAAAATGATAATATTTTTAAAATTCTCTGATCTAAAATAATTCCGATAACCTCTTAAAATCGGCGTTTTTTGAAAGAAAAGGTTCAAAATAGCGAAAATCAAGCTTAAAATTTGCTTTTTTATAAAATTTTATTATGAAAAATCTTCGATTTTCGAAGTTATTCGCTCTGAAATGCCAATTTTAGCAAGTTATTCTCCGTTTCCTTTCTCTTATTTTTATTTCTCTAGAAAAAAATAACGATTTTCTTACCCTTCATGACCACAATTCTCTAAAAAACGTAGTGAAGAGCGAATTTTGCCGAAAATTGAAATCCTGAACATGACGTGTTCATCTAGCGCGGAGCAAGCGTGACGTGTTACAAATGGCGCGCGCTGACTGGATTTCCTGGTGGCGCTAAGTTTAATTTTCAAAAGGGAAAATTGAAAAGGCAAAATTTGTGGTTCTCTGGAAAAGTAGTTAATTTGGGTTAAAAAATTGGCCGAATTCTTTCCGAAAGAATTGAAATCCATTGAAAAAATATACTAAAAAAATATCAATATTTTTTTTTTGTAAATTTAAATCTAATTTGTTCCACAAGAAAAAAAAATTATTATAAAAATACGAAAAAATAAAGAGATTCTGAATTTCGGTTTTTTTTTCTCTGAAAACGAGAGCGTGGGAAAATTCAAAGAGCGCGGGCGATTCGTTCCTTTCTCTTTCTCGTTTGCTCGCGGCGATTAAATTTATCCACGGAATTGAGAAAAAAGGAGAAATTCAAGGAAATTCATCAAGAGAAAAATGCTAGGCGAAAAGCTGAATGAA
The DNA here is from genome assembly GCF_907165135.1 of Oikopleura dioica. Lineage (NCBI taxonomy): Eukaryota > Metazoa > Chordata > Appendicularia > Copelata > Oikopleuridae > Oikopleura > Oikopleura dioica. Next base: position 1,032,814 of record NC_137291.1, read on the forward strand.
TAATGAATACGCCACTTGAATGCAGGTAAATATTTTTATGCTATTTTTTGATTTCTAATTTTATGATTTTCCGATTATCTAAATTATTAATTTAATGCGTTGATGACCTTATTTTCAAGGTTGAAATATTCCTGTTCAATATTTTAATGTATTTTCTATTAAGAAAATTTAATAAAAAGTCGTAAATTTAATTTTTTTGAACTTAAAAAAGGGTGTCTCCAGTTAACTCACTCATAATTTCAGATGCTACCACAACTGCCCCAATGGAAAAGTCAACTCCACCTGCCCGGCCCTTGGAAAGTGCTACATCCATCTAGAATCAATTTCGAACAAAGAACACGAGCTCCGCGCCGGTTGTCTTCCTCCCCACAAAAGCGGCCCGATTCAATCCACGCTTGATGGAAACATTCCGCTAAATGCCTCTTTTATCGATCAATGCCACGAAAATGTGGATCACAATGACATTCCAAATCAAAATCTCAAGGTAAAATTCTCAAGCAAAAACCGATTCCCTAATCTCTTTTCAGTTACTCTGCTGCGACCCGTTAAAAGACGGAACACTCTGCAACGACAAACTGAACATGACCCCCGAAGCGTACGTCAAGCCACCCATGGCGGCTGAATTTTCGATGGCGATCGTCATCGTCATTTCTATCGGCGCCACTTGCGGAATCCTCCTCTTCGGGACGCTCTTCCATCGCTTCTACGAGTCGCGAAAGTTCAAGGCGAAAGCGCAAACGGGCCAAAGCGGCGATTTCAACTCGACGGAGAGCACTCGTCTTATGGACACGACCACGGGCTCCGGCAGGGGGACCAGGTTCCTTTCTTTTCTCGCGCTTTATTTGCTTTATCGCTTTCTTTTTTAGCAATCTGGCCAGACGAACCATCGCCAAGGACCTCTCTGTCTCGACACAGGATGCTATTGGACAAGGAATCCGGTTGTTAAGATCTTTCACCATTTTTATGCTTCCATTCATGCTCTTTCCCAATAGTTATCAACCCTCAAAAAAGGCCGCTTCGGCACAGTCTTCTCTGGCAGCTTCCGCTTCGACAAAGTAGCGATCAAATACTTCTTCCCGCAGTGCGAAGATTCCTTCCAAAACGAGACCGCGATCTTCCACAAGCCAACAATCAACCTCCGCGACGAGCACATCGTCGGCTTCGTCGCCTCAGACATTTTCCACTCGCCTCAGGGCGAAATCAAACGCATCATCGTGATGGACCACATCGCCGGTGGAAGCTTGAGAGATTATTTGACGATTAATGCGCCGAAAATTGGCGAAGAACATTGCTTGAAAATGTGCGAAAGTTTGGTCAAAGGGGTTTCTTTTCTGCACATGGAAATTAATGGGCAGAAGGGAAAAGAAAGCATCGCGCACAGGGACTTATCAAATACGTCTGTAATGGTAATGCAAGACTCCGGAAGCAGTTCCTTTATATACTACTTCAGATCAAGCCAAATGGACTCTGCTGCATCGGCGATTTCGGCCGTGCGTTTGCTCGTCCGATCCGCGAAGCCGCCGAAGAAGCCTCCAAGCCCGTCTTTTCTCGAGAACCAACTCTTCTTTACGCCCCGCCAGAGCACTTTCTCACGCGCGATCCCCTCCGCGGCCAGACTTTTGAAGAAATGACGGCGGCGGATGTTTGGTCGATGGGACTGCTTCTTTGGGAAATGACCAACGCTGTGGGGAATCTCGGCGGTTATTTTCCAGCTTATTTTTTGGAAACTGGGATTCCGCAAAATCGAAATTTTCAGTTCATGCATTCCCTGCACAGTACGTTTCGGTCATTGCTCGGAAACCTGTGCACAAACCTGAGTCAGGGTCCCGGAAAGCCGCGTAGTTTCACACAGTCCCTGACTCAGGGTTCTGCACAGGTTGCCGTGTACAAAAATAGGCTGGCTAGTAATAATCTTGAAATTTCAGCACAAAAAATCATTCCCGCTGAGCCGCATTTCAACCTTCTGTACAAAATGACGACCCAGTGCCTTACCTTCCGCTGGCAAGATCGCATCACTTCCTACAAAGCCCTCAAATCGCTCCAAGAACTCTCTTCCTCCTGACTTTTTATGACAAAGCTGTAGATTCAGACCTGCTTTACTAGCTATTTCTTTTCAAAATTGTGACTTGAAAAAAATAAACCAAAATTGCCTTTCAAAGATTCTTTGTCAAATTTAGCGTAGAACGCAATTCTGATAGGTTAGAGCCTTTTCTTGAGCATTTTGATTGGCCAAGAAGAAATTTCTTCAGAAAAATTTTTCAGAAAATGCCGCCGAAATCGAAAATATTCGCGAAAGCTCGGGCTCGCTTGACTTCCTTCGGCGTCGAAGTCGTCAAAGAACCGACTGGTCAAGTGGTCATCTTTAATGGAGGAAGATTAAATAATATTTCGAAGAGCAAAATTGAAAGTTTCATAAGAACAGCGACGGAAATGGCGAACTTGCAGATGAAGGTCTTTATGCCGAAAAAGTCTTATTCGATCGTTGAGCTTCAGGATAAAAGGTTTGGCTTTGAAAAATGACATTCAGAGACATTTGCGAATTGATTTTGAAAACATGAATAGACTTTCAGAAGATCTCATGATGTCTGTTGATGTCTGTAGCTGCCAACGGATGTCTCTGGATGTCCCTTTCATGTAGAAATGTCCCATGACATCTCCTGACTTTGAATAACCTTTTTTTCAAATTCAGTCTGTGCGAAATTCTAACGAATCTTTCCGCCTCGGATTCCGAAAAGCCCCTTTTTCTTCAAGACGAAAAATCAAAAGATGTCTCGATTCTATTCTTCCATATTTCCAGCGCCGGCGAAGGCGATCTTGAGGACATTCTACCGGAGAAGCCAGAAGGGTTGGAGCTCTTCGAGAATCTTATATCAAAGGAAGAGGAGGACGAAATCGAGAAAGAAGTGATGAAGAAAATGGATTCTTCAGGAATTGGTCGACTCAGAAAGTGTAGTCACCAGGAAACCCTTTTGGGTGGTCGGAATTACGTCCCGGTTGTCTTCATTGCCGATTTTTTTGTACAACCTCTTCATCCCAAAATTAAACCCCACTTTCAAAAGCCATATGCTCTTTGTGGTTTCTGAAGTTGACCAGAAAAGAGCTCAAACATCGCCAAGTCGTTCATTTTGGCCACCATTTCGACTACACGACCAATTCTGGCTCCAAAGAAGATATTTCTCCCATTCCAGATGCGATTGAAAGAATACGAACGAAACTGGTGGAAGATTTTGGGGAAGATTTTGATCAAATTACGGCGAATATCTACACCCCGGGCGATGGAATTCCACCGCATGTAGGGAAATGGGTTCATTTTCTCATTTTTATGTTTGAAAATACGACTTCAAGTCGATATATGGAACCCTTTTAAACAGACAATCCGAGTAAATTTGGCGAAAAAATCATCAGCTTGAGTTTGTTGTCCGACTGCACGATGGACTTCTCCAGGGCCGGGAACGACTACAGTTGCGATTTGAAACGCCGATCGCTGCTGGTTTTGACTGGAGAAAGTCGGTATACGTGGACGCATCAGATAATGGCGAGGAAAAACGATTATCCCGACGGAAACGTCAGAGAACGGGGCAATAGAATTTCACTGACTTTTCGGCGCTGTATTGGTACTCGATTGGTACAGTTTATTTTTTGTGAAAATAAAATTTAGACGACGAAGAAGAAGCAGCAAGAATCATCGAAAAGAATCTCGTTAAAGACGTTTACGACCATATTGCCGATGATTTTTCCGCATCGAGGTACAAAATGTGGCCTCTTGTCGAAGAATTCGTCGATCAAGTGCCCAAAGATCATTTTGTTGTTGGTAAGTTTTTGTGCCAAAAAGCTTTCTTGAGATTTTTTTCAAGATCTTGGTTGTGGAAATGGCAAGAACCTGTTGAAAATCAAGGATCGTGGGCTTGGCTTAGAATTGAGCTCGAATTTGGCGAAGATTTGCGGCTCAAGAAACATTGAAGTCGCTGTTGGAGATTGCACGAGAACGCAGCTGAGGGATGAAATCTGCGATGTGGTCATTTCCATCGCAGTCTTGCATCACATGAGCTCGGTAAAGAGAAGAGTTGAGGCGTTGAAAGAAATTGGAAGAATTCTACGCCCGGGTGGAAAAGCGATGGTGACTTCTTGGGCGATGGAACAAACGAACGAAGAGGGAAAAGCTTCAAATTATGCGAAAAAGGAAAATAGCGCGAAATCACCGAATTCTGCGCATTTGCCGATTCACAAAGCAAGGACGAATTTTGAGGCGCAGGATGTGCTTGTTCCATTCAAAGGTACGAAAAATGGCAAAAGGCCACTGTTTTTCCTGCTTTTTAAGGCTCCAAGGAGGGAAAATCGACTGATCCAGCGGCAAAGCATCGTTTCTATCACGTGTTTATCGAAGGCGAAATGAAATCGTTGGCGCAGGAAGCCGGCTGCTTTCAAGAAATCAAGGAAGTTTATGATGATGGAAATTATGTCCTGTTTCTGCGAAAATCTATCGATAAATAAACAGACTAGAATCATTCATTGATTATTTTTATTTTTGCAGAAAGGAATATAAAATAGGCAAAAGTTGAACTTGTTAGACTTGAAAGTCGATGCTGTGTTGCTTTGGGCATTATTTCTCGAAAGGAGCTGAGACAAACTCGATGACGACATTCATCAGTTTTTCGACATACTCGCCAAGTTTTTCTGAAAAAAAATTCGCAATTAGTATTTCTTTTTTACTTTTTCGAAAGCAACGGTTCAGTCACAAAGCTAATACAAACATTTATCAGATCTTCAACATATTTCACCATATCCGCTAAAGCACCAATAATTTTCTTAATCACCATCTTTCCTACCTTTCGGACTCGTGATTTGATCACCATTGAGTCTATTCAACATTGCGGCACATGCACATAAACTTTTAACCTTGGCGCGGTTGCACGACGCGATGAAGAGGCAAGCTTCCATTTCAAAGTTGATGACGTTGTGGACCGATGAGAGCTCTCGCAGCCACTGGAGTTTTTCTTCAGAAGTGTAGTGGCAAAATGCTCCGTCTGTTCTTCCTTGTCCTGAAAGAAAAAGATGAGAAATCTTCCAATAAAAAACTCAATTACAGTACCTTCATAAAAATCATCCGTTGAAACAGTATTTCCAATCGCATATGTTAATCCTGCTCTGTCGACATGTTCTGAGAAGTTTTTGATCGTCTCGTCACATGCTGTTGAAGGAAGCTTGATCACTAGAATCGTTAAGAATTATCTGCGAAAGCCTCCTTTCTCACCTTTTCCACAAGCAGCATATGGAAAGTAAGGCTCGATAAGTTGAGTGTAGCCGGTTTTCGTGATGCAAATCGTCCCTGCTTCTTGTCCAACGCCTCTAGAAAAAAATAAAAAGACGAGGAAAAATTCGCTTTACTTACCCGCAAGTTCCCATTCGGATGAAAGTGAGATTCTTTGCTTTTGCATAGAAAAGGAGTTTGAGAACTTCGTGAAGAGCAATCGAGAGTGAGCCGAAGCCCATTCCATGGTTGAGAATAAGCGTGTTGGCGATTTTGAACATGACGTAACGACCTCCTTTCTTGGCGAGATCGTTTTGGGCGCATTGGGGATCCAGGTCCGGTAGTTTATCTGAAATTCATTTTTTACTGTAATTTGTTAAAGTAAAATCTACGTACTTCAGCTCGAGCAAAATTTAGGATGCACCGGGCTTATCGTTCGCCATCTATTAGCCCTTCTCTCGGTTAGGGTTAGGGGACTGGGGATCCCGAAACGGGGGGGGGCGAAGACCCCTGGGTGAGGCCTAAGGGGGTTCTTAGGGGTGTAGTTCCCTGGGTTAGGGTTAAGGGCTGCCCGGTTTTTTACGGTAGTAGGGGGTTATCATTCGAGCTGCCCCTAACCCTAAACCTAACCGAGGGGGCTTTGCAACCCGAACCCCCCCCCCCCGAGAGTTCTCAGTCCCAAACCCAAACCACTAGCCGAGATTCTCGAGATATTGGATGGCTCGAATCACACGCTCCAACGATAACCCCTGTCTTCGCTTTTGACCCCAAACTACCAAAGTAAGCTCTGGATCTTACCTTTTAAATGATTATAAAGAGCCTTGGCAAAACTTTCCATTCTCCCCTCAGATCCGCCCATGACGACAAAATTGACATCTCCGAAAGCTTTCTCTAAGTTGGTCGTTTTGTTGTCAATTCCAAAGTGGTAGAGGAAGTCGACATCGATGTTTTTCAAATTTTCATTTTGAAGCTGCACTGAGCCATCCGAATTCATCCTAGGAGTTAAAAGGCTCATTATTTTTATTTCTTTGATTTGAATTTGGACTGAAGTTTAGAGGTTTGGGAAATATGGGTGGGGCGCATTGCGGGTTCTTGAATTGCTCAAGGGGAGGTTATGGTAAATTCTAGGGCGGGGGAAAATTCCCGTCATGAGGATCGAGCTTCTCGTTTTTTTGCTTATTCTATCAATATTTTTTCTCAAATTATCAAAAATTGAAAGAAATCACGCTCGTGAAATTTTTTCATTGCGCAAAATTCACGGAGTACAGCCCATAAAATTTGATAATGTCAATATTTGTTGACCGAAAAAACAGGTCAAATAGTGTTCAAATTGGATCGGTTTGTCAAACTTACTGAAGATCATATGAGGTCATTTTTTTGGCGAAAGGGTTGAAACTGAGATTTTTTTGTTTTGAGCGGATAAGGTGGATTCCCACGTGACTTTTGTTCTAGAAAATTTATTGAATAAAATTGACAAAAATTGCTTTAAGGGATCCCCCGATTTCGTCAACTTTGACTTCGAACTTCTTTTTTTAGGGCTTGTAGCTTTTTACAAGGATAAGGGCTCATTTTGAAGCCCGTTTTTTAATGAACAAACTCTAGTATAGAAATTTTTCATAAGGGGAAACACCTTGAAAAGACGGGCTGAAAACATTGATACCCGCGAAAAACCCCATTTTGGGCCATTTTCAAAATCGAACTTGTTTTTTCTGCTCTTAGATAGAGCCCAAAATCAAAAACAACTGTCTTCCTTGATCCCTTATCTACAATCTCTAGTACAGGCATGTGATTCCGCCAAGGATTGTAGAATTTTTCTGAACAAGATGATTTTTGCCGTTTTTTTTGACTATCTTTGCTCTCTAGCGCCTTTTATTGGTTAGATATTATATTTAATCTATCTTTTTTTAATTGAGTTTTCTCTAAGCTTTCTAAAAAGCCCTTATTCATCTGATTATGTCGACTTTGAAAAGTCGAAAAAATTGCGAATTTTTTCAAAGTAAAATTTTTCATTAAAATAAGCCATTTTCAAAGCTGTGTCACAGCTTACCACGTGACGGACTCACTTTGATATAATATATGAAAATGATCGCCAGACAACGGAGATTCAAAAAATATATTACTCAAAAGCTCTCGATGATATTTTTCAAATCGTGGACCCCTTCTGTATAAATATCTTATTGACAATAAAATTGCTAGAAGAAGACAAGAAAGACAAATTTTCCGATGGTATGGGAATTTTATTTTTTAAGCTCGCCTTTGATGAAATTTCGCACTGGCAAAAGTGACACTCTCAAAAAGAACGATCCCGTCTCGCGCCGCTCCCCGCTCGAGTCACGTGTCCGTTTCAGTCGAAAATTATTGAATTTTTCGACATTTTCTGTTTTCTCGTGCCCGATCCTCTTCTTTTTTGAAATTTTGCCATTTTCAAAAGAATTAATTTTCATTATCAAAATTTGGGGTTTGAAAAATATTCAGAAATTCCACTTTCTGGAAATATTTTTACGAAAAGCAAGAAATTTTTTTAAGATGGGTGGACTCAAACGCTACAGCTTATCTGGGTCGAACGCCCCGGCCATGGGGCGATCACGTGATAAGGACTTTTTTTGGAATTATTTTTGTACGACGAACTAAAGCAACTTGAAGAACAGAAAACGCATAAAATCTTGTTTTTTATGCATTAAACATTTAAAATTAATCATTTTAAACAGGCGATAAACTGCAGCAAAATGAGCGCCTTGCGCATTCAAGTCTTTCTCAAAAACTTGAGAAAATTGTTACTTTTCCTCAGAGCTGGAAAAGCACAAAACTCGAAGCGCAAAAAAAAAGAAATTTGATAATAAAATCTCTTTTGGAAACTAAAAGTGGCAAAAATTTTTTCAAGAGATCGGGAAAATCAACGACTCTGGAAGAAAAACAGATGGGCCACGGATCGGGCGAAAGGAACGGGCGGCTCAGTCGGATCTAGAATAGAAGACTGCCCCCTGGCGGCCCTGCTCCGATTGAAAGATTGGGGAGGGATCGGGGCACAGTCCCAGGGAAAATGGCAGCGCAAAGATTTCACCAGAGGCGGAGCTGAGCAGAAACCGTTACAGGTTAGTAGGATTGAATGTTTTGGTTTGGTTCGGCGGTTGCGGGTTGGTTTAACCAGAGTATGGACCCAAGCCCTCGTGGTGCGCGTTGGTGGTGTAGGCGTCGCAGTCGTTGCCGTTGTGGACGTTTGTGGTACTGCAGGTAGCCGCGATCGAGCTGATCTCGGTGGCGTGGAAGTGCAAGTATGGGAAGGGCGACTCGACGGTGTAGTCTCTGTCAGCGGTGGAGTAAGCAACTCCATTGGTGACATCTTGCATGGCGTACGAAAGTTGAATCCAGATTTCCTAGAACAATTAATTATCCAAATCCGAGTCGATTTAAGTTTACCTGGATGTTACCCATCTGGGCAGCAAAGTGCTCGTCGTAGGTGTTCATGAGACCAAGGATCTTGAATTTCGTTGCGCAGAAGTTCTCGTCGGCGGCGTCAGTGCCCGTGCACCAGCTGGCCTTGGTACTGGCTGCGGTATCGAGCCATCCCATGATGTGGTTAATCTTCTTGCCGTCAGCGCCTGTTCGGATCCAATCGTCAGCTCTGAAGAAGTTGACGTCGTCCCAGGTGCCGAGATCGAGTGGAGGAATGATGTTGATTCTCTCTTCGGCGTTTTCGACGTTCATCAGCTGGTAAGTTTGGCTGTTGACGGAATCAGCTGCTGAGAAAGTGAGTCCTCGCTTGTAGTCGTTGTGGAGAGCGTACGAGACGGCATGTGGGAAGGTGATGACGATCTCGTTGACGTGGTACCAGTAGTAGCTCTCGTAGGTGCCCTCTTCGTGGAGAATTCGCAGGTTGAATCGGAAATCTTTTCCCAACTCGTTGTGTGGGAAAGAGGAGATGGCGAAGTTGGTGGTCCAGGTGCCTGAGGAAAGGGATGACTTCCATTCGGTAGTCTGAAGGTCAACAGTCCATGTACCCATCCATCCGTCAAAGAACCATTCGCCACCGATACCATCTGCGTGTTGGGTGGAAGCGCTGTTGATGGTATTGTAAGTGGTTCCAGTGGCACCTGGGTTTTGGGTTCGTTCGGTCATGTCGATGAACTCTTGGTAGTGATCGCCGGTGTCCTTGCCCTTGACCTTGTAAGTCGCGATGAAGTTGAGGAAGCCGAGACCTTCGTACTGAGGGTTGGCGATGACCAAGTTGGCGTTGGATTGTTCGCTGCTGTATCCAGTACCTGCGTCGCCGGTTCCGCTAACAGCTGGTGCGGTGCTACCAGAAACAACACCTCCGACGAGGAGATGCGCATTGAAGAAGTGGACCCAGTTGGGAACGTAATCGATGTTGGTATCGACGACAGCACGAGTGAGAGATCCCGAATAATCATTTTTGAAATAGCCGTTGTAATAATAGGCCTTGTAGACATGATCATACGTAGACTCTTTGTAGTCGAAGCCGGCCAATTCGTACAGGCAGCCAGCGTGTCGGGCAGAGTGGTAGTGGACCCACTCGCTTGGGGCGGCATTTTCGGTGTAGTCGGTTGTTGTCGACTCTTCGTTTTCCCAACCGTAGTGGTAAAGACCTCCTCGGTTGTTATCACCAGCAGCTGGAGAAGCTGCATCAGCACCTCCCTTCAAACCTTTCATTTCAGATCCGAAGTAGTGGAGCGGACCAGTGGAGTACCTCTCGTACGGATCAGTGTTGGTTCCATTGTAGACCAACTTGTCACTGAAAGATTTTTTATGAAATTTCAGCGAAGTTTGTTTCGACTTACGTATCGAAGTTGGCTGGCCAGCAGTTCAGCGCATAAGCATGACCGCTGCTTGTGCTGTATGCTTTGCCATAGCCGTCGTACTGATCGTAGTTGTAAGACGGGGCGGAATAGCTTGGAGCCTGGTAGGATGGCTGTTGGTAAGAAGGTTGTTGGTAAGAAGCTTGGTTCTTCTTCTTCTTCTTTTTCTTGTTTCCGAACTGGTCGTACTCGTACTCGTAATCACCTCGGGTCTCGTCGAGGGTGTAGTCCACCTGGGCCGAACCCTCGTAATCTTGAGCCTTTTTTATGGTGTCAAAGGAGAGAGAATCGGTGATTCCTAATTTCCGATGAAAACTAATTCGAAAGAAGTAATTTTTCTCTCTTTTTTTTCACCATTCCTGCACGGAGGCGGCCGCAAAGCAACCAACCTGCAACAGTTTCATCTAAAAACGAAATTTGAAAAACAAGTTTTTAAAGATGATTAATCTCTAAAATAAAAAAAATCTCTGCAAAACTTACATCGAAAATCTGTTGACTGCTGAGGACCAAGCGTCGCCGGGAGAGTTAAATATGGCTCGGCGGCGAATTTGCAAACATTTTTCCGATTGTTTGAGGCGCTGAAAGAAAACCGTGCGGCCGGACGCGCACAACGTGGTTTCTAAATGATTTTAAATGCCGTCATCAGGAGATAAATAAACTTAAATAGAAGATGTTTGTTTCAACTGTCAAAATTTTCGAGCTTATTTTGGTAATTCGAAATATCAAAAAAAGACATGTTTTTGCTTGTCTTATTATAAATTTTCTAGAACAAAAGTCACGTGGGAATCCACCTTTTCGGCTTAAAACAAAAAAGTCTCAGTTTCAACCCTTTCGCCCAACAATGACCTCATATGATCTCCAGTAAGTTTGAGAAACCGATCCAATTTGAATACTATTTGACCTGTTAACTAGTCGGTCAACAAATATTGTCAATATGATATGCCACTATGGTAAAGGGTTGAAATTTCAAAAATATTTGGTTCACTTTCAAAATACACTTATTTTCTGCAGTTTAAGTCGCAATTTCCGGGAGATCGAGTAGAGATAGCCAAAAAGTGCATGAGGAGTTTTTTGCTCCAAATTTTCTGAGGAATCCAAAAATGCGGGTCAAAAAAAGAACCTGAGACTTGGCCAAAATCGACCACCCTAGCCTTAAAGCTCTAAAATAGATCAATTGATTTACGCCAGAGAGTAAGTTCAGGCATTCACGGATTCAGATTTATTCAAGGCCAAAGTTGGGGAATGCGACTAAATATCACCTTTTATCCGCCACTGCGGGTGTATATCAACCGTTAGAGGTCAAGAGTAAGGGCAATATGACGTACTTGACTAGTAGGTAAGTTTAGTATAACTTTTACTGATGGTTTTTCGTGTCGAAAAATCAACAAATATATCATTGGATATGCAGATGCCAATGAATTCGCAATCAATGATCCTTAAAAACACAGCTTCCATCATTCAGAATTGACATTTCTCCAATATCATGTGCCTTTGTGATAATTAATTCAAAGTCGACTTCGGTAGAACATTCCGTCAGTTCGAAAGCTGCTGTCTATGATTGCTCCTCCTCCTCGTCGTTATAATTATTCTGAGATGCGCTTTGAGAGTGTTGATTAGATCATTATCCTAATCTGAGGATATCCAATAAACCGGGCGATGCATGGAGGCATGCTTTGCATTACCCTCCTCATTACCAAAATTGAGTTTGATCTTTAGCGTTCCATCGGGTTCGCTGGCGATTCTCGGCGAAGAAGAAGTGAACCCGCCCTCTCGGCGATCTTGTTTGATTAATCTCACAAATCCAGGAAAACCTCCTTCCCAGTTTTAGGGAAATACGCTAACTGAGCTGTTTAAAGAGAGAGAGAGATCATTCGAAGAATCTGCTAGAACGATTTCAGGTGGTAAAAATTTGATGACGATTTTATTTGATACAGAAAACTTACTCATTTTTTTTAAAACAGAATTCGAAAATAATCGGGAGAGCCTTTTTTATGTGGAGTTGTCTGGAACCAACAAAAAAATTTCGACAAATTTTGCGTGGAAATTTTCAACCAATCAGAAGCCTGGATTCGGCAAACCGGCCAATCGGCAGCCGAGTAGCCGCCCACGCAAAATTTGTCGAATTTTTTTGTCGGTTTCAGATACCATCCCTTTTTTATTAAGGCTACGGAGGTCGAGTTTGCCGACTTTGAGGGTTTATTCCGGAGAAATGGGAAATGCTAACAATCCCTTCAAAAGCTTGTTTTGAAGATCAATGCTAGATCTCACTTTTGTCAGAGGCTTTTGAAAATTGGTCTACTTTTCTAGGAAATCCAGCCTGTCAAAGTTGGCTACTCGCTGAAAATTGACCAAAAAACGACGAAATTCCAGCCCTGCCAGAAATTGATTTGTAAAAGATTTTCTATATTTTTTTATTTGCTGAGACGAAAATTTTAAAATTGACGTAAACAATATTTTTATCCTCAAGGAAAAAAAAAAACTCATTTTGTTGATGAGAAAAGTGTCGAAAGTTTATTGTGAAGTAAAGTGCCGTCAGTTTTTAAACAAGTTGGAGGACATTTTGACGCGGTGAATTTATTCAGAGCGCTACTTGGCTTTCTAAGGTCGACCTACTGGATAATACAGTCTTATTCAAAATCTTCTTTTGTACGTTTTTTTTCTCGGCCAGAGGATTTTTTCAAAGGAGCAGACGGTATCGCAGACTGGTTTTATTCCTAATCCCCGTTCTATCAGTCACTAGCGCCTTATTTTTGGGGCTCAATAAGAGGTGGCTTTTATGGTCAGAGAAAATGGAATGAACATATTTTTTCAGAAAATGACACTCGTGTCTGAGTACGCTCATGATGACTGTCAGTACGCACTAGAAAGATGCCTACATCTTGACAGGAACTTGGATCAAAAATTCGCCTTAAGGACCCCCATCAAGAATCGCGAAAATGGGGGCTTTTAGTGATAGTTTTTCTCGGGAACTATCTTAGCTAGACCCTTAATTTCAGTTTCTAGTGTTAGGTCGAACCCTCGGCTACAATCGGTCCCCTAATAATGATCTCTCGATATTTTCATTTTTTCAGGCCGATAAAGGTAAGGTTGCTAAGTGCAGGTTTTTTTTTGGTTATTAGTCGAGGTATACCCTTAATTTTTTTACAGGATGAAGTAAAGGCCCTCAGCTACGACCGTTCCTCTTTTGAGAGTTTTTGGTAAACGAACTTAAGGAGTACACCCCCTTTAAAAATTTATAAGTCGAGTATTGGGCAAATTTTCAGATTTCCGTTTTAATTTTTTCTTGCCCAAACTGCCTTCAATCATTTTTTTTCTAACCGTTTTTATAATGAAAATGCAATTTAAGATGGGTATACCCTTAATTATAATTGAAAAAGAGCAAACTAAAAATTTTCATAAAGAATATAATGCAAATTTCCAATTTTTGAAGCCAATTTTAGTCTAAAATTTAGTTAGCAGCGAAATAATTTTCAACATAAAAGTGTCTCTCTGTTGTCTGTAGAACCCAAAATGACCAAAAAATACCGAAAATTTTGACCAAATCTATCTTGATGGGGTGATCCTTAAAAAGGAGAAAAGAGTAAAAAGATCCGAAAAAAGTTGCAAAATGCATATGCAGAATATCAGCGAATTTGGCTGCGATTTTTCGCCCGAAGGCGTCACCGAAGAAAATCGAGAAGAAACTTGTATCTCTCACTATGGAGCAAATAAGCACAGAGAATGTGCGTTTACATACAGTAGATTGTTCTGGGAAAAAGAGCTGATGCGGGCATACTTGGGCGAATGCACGGTGAGTCTTCCTTGATTTCTTCCTTCCATAGTGTTTTCTAGTGCATGAGGCCAAGTGAAGATCCATACATGACGCCGGAAAAATATCTCGATTGCAAGAGAAACTGGAAAGCGGCATTTGAAAATCCCTGTTTTCGACCCGAGTCGCACCATACACAAGCACTTGATGAAGGATCCAATCCTTATAACAGGTCTTTTTCTCTCCATTTTTCAACGATTGAAAAGAGCGAATTTCAGGCAAAAACACAGGGAATGTATGGCCGGCTTCAAATTATGCACAACGAACATGGATGCGCACGATTGTGGAATGCCCCTTATCAATATTTCAATAAATGTATATAACTTATATAATATAAGTTTTATTATATTATATAATATCAGAGTTGCAAATTTTGTGAGCTAGCTGAGCTGAGCTATCTGAGCAAGCTGAGCTACAGCTCGGCTCAGCTCAGCAATTTTGAGGTGAGGGTCAGCTCAGCTCAGCTCAGCTCAATTTGACCTCAGCTCAATGGTTCTTCGAAAAGAGCCAGCTCAGCTCAGCTGGCTCAATTTTAACCTCAGCTCAGCTAGCTCAGCATAAAAAAATGGTCAGCTCAGCTAAGCTAGCTCAGTTTGAGAAATCATCAGCTCAGCTCAAAAATTTTCAAATATGCCCCAGCTCAGCTCAGCTCTGCTCAATTTTTTTGATAAAAACCAGCTTAGCTCAACTCAGCTCAGTTGTTTTTTATATGGAGCCAGCTCAGCTCAGCTCAATTTCGACCTCAGCTCAGCTAGCTCAGCTCAGAAAAAATTTTCAAAAATTTGCAACTCTGTATTATATTATTTTCTAGTGCGGAACGGATGAGCAGGGAAACTGTGTCAACGGCAATGGCAGATGTATCGATGCGTTGGCGAACTTCTTCTTTGATTCCGTCGATCCAGCGTGGACAAAGCTCATTTTCACCTGCTGCGAGCACGAAAATGACTGTTACGGCTTTCCAGAGCAGGTTTTTTCGCCCTGGAAATGCTTGAAGAAAAGTATGAATGAACAAAAAAAACGAAAATTGATCCCTTTCAGATCCGTTTTATTCCTGTTTGGCAGTGAAGGAAGAATGCGATGCGATCGAGACATGCAAGAGGCACATGGATGCGATCATGAATGAAGATGTTTGCCCAGGAGCAGTTCATCAGAAAAGTAAAAATTTTGATTCGCGATTTTTTTTTATAAAAAATTTAGTTTTGAACCCCGAACGACACGATTGCCCAAAAATTTTGAATCAAAATTGTGCGAATTCGTTAAATCAAGTTTCTCTCTGGTACTGTAGCTGTGAAAATCTTGATGGTTACTTTCAACAGCGGAATATGACAAGTATAACCCAAGGTACTAAAATCCGATTTCTTCCAATTCAAACATTTTTGAAGAGCAAAAAGACGCGGCTAGGAAAGAATGTATGATTCAAAAGGGCATTTTTACGCACAACGAGTGTTTGGAAGATCATATCGCTAATAATCCACATACAGGTTTGAACAAAAAAAATGTTGAAAATAAAAAAATAACGGAATTTCGTTTAGAAATAATAGGAGGAACAGTAGTTCCAAGCTCAACGGTCCCAAGAGGTTCACAAAGCTTTGATTTATAGTATCAATATGGTATGACTCATATGAGAGCCATATTGGTAGACCTTCCCTTAACCCGTTGCCGAGCGCGTAGCAGTTTTGCTGCTATGACACGCCCCCAGGCTCGAAATACGGCATTCTAGTTAGCGTAGAAGGCATTTTACGCCTTCCGCTCGGCAACGGGTTAAAAGGGGCAAGAGAGCTAAAAGAGACAAAAAATGCATGAGATCTGATTTTTCGAATCAAAACTTTTGATTCAGTAGAAATTGATTGTTTCGGTTATTATTCCTTGACTGTTTAATTTATTTTAGAAGAGGGCGACAACATGACAAAATTCATCGTAATAATTTTTATTCTTTCGCTTTGCATGGTTGTTCTCGCTCGACTCCGATGGACAAGAAAGATTTTGAACCTCAGGTAAATTTTCGGCTCGGCAACCTGTGTGGAAAACCTGAGTCAGGGTCTGAAAGATCTTAACTGAAGAAAGTCAAGATCTTTCAGACCCTGACTCAGGCTTTCTACACAGGTTTCCGACACAGGACTTCTTCATTCACTTCGGTTCTAGAATTCCATCATCACGTGACATGTTCATGCGCAGCTCCGACGATGGTCGAATAATCAACAACAGTTTTCCAAATTCGAGACCTCCACCGACAGCGCCTGATTTTGAGCAACTGAGAAACAAGGAAATGCCGCTGCCAACTGCAAGAATTTGAAAAAAAGAAGACGAGTTTGCTATTTATCTGTAAAGACTGAAATGGATCATTTGTAAAAACCGCCGTGATTTTTTGTAAACAAATAAACGGACAAAATCGCTATTTATGAAAACTTCGTCTATTTAGCTGATTTTGACCGCTAAAAACAGCGAACTTGAGCGGGATTCAGCCGCTTGTCAGGATTCGTGACTTAAAGTCGGACTTTAGAAAAGCAGAGTTGGCGAAATCCACTTAGCGAGTGATTACTATTAATAAGGGAACACACACGCATGCACTTATTTTACATGCACATGAGCACTTTTTCGCGCGAAAAAGAGATGAAGAGAAATGGGCTTTCAAGAAAATATCGATAAATTTCCTGTTGTAAGTTTCAAGAATCAAAAAACAGAAAACCAAAAAACAGAAACCAATTTTCGGAAGTGCATTTTTGGATGACCAATAAGGTTGCTGTATTTGGCCTTACGGCCAATCAAAATACTTATCCATAAAATCACTTCCATAAACTGGTTTAACCCAAAAAATGCGCCTTACCAAGAAAAGGAGTGATTCTTATGGAAAGGGTTTTGATTGGCCGACAGGGAAAATACAGAAAGCTTTGGTCTTCCAAAAATGCACTTGCTTTTCTTGGTTTTTGCTAAAAAGGGACTAAACCAATATACCAATATATGGAAGTGCATTTTTGGATAACCAATAAGATTGCTGTATTTGAGACTAAACCAATTTTCGGAAAGGAATTTTTGGATTACCAATAAGATTGCTGTATTTTGCCTACCGGCCAATCAAAACCCTTTCCATAAAAATCTGTTCCGAAAATTGCTTTTACCCTGTATTTGGCCTACCGGGCAATCAAAACCATTATCAATGAAATCACTTCCATTTAATTGGTTTAACCTCCAAAAAAGGGCCAAAACCAAAAAATGGAAATTATTTCATGG
Source organism: Oikopleura dioica (assembly GCF_907165135.1). Taxonomy (NCBI): domain Eukaryota; kingdom Metazoa; phylum Chordata; class Appendicularia; order Copelata; family Oikopleuridae; genus Oikopleura; species Oikopleura dioica. The sequence goes on from NC_137291.1 coordinate 1,049,912, forward strand.
ATCAGGGTTTTGATTGGCTGGAGGGCAAAATACAGAAATCTTACTGGTCATACAAAAATGCAGTTCCATATTTTGGTTTAGTCCCAAAAAAAAGATCGAGGTTAATCCATTTTAGCTCTTTACAATTTCAATCATCACCGGCATCGTCGTCTTTGTCGGCATCATCATCATCATCGTCGCCATCTTACAAGCATTCTTCGGATTCGTCATCTGCTTCTTTCCTGAACATCCTTCGACTCAGAGAAACTGCAAATGTCCCGAATCTCGGCTTGAATAAATTTTATTGCTGACAAAACATTTGTGAAGCGATAGTAAAGCGGGTTGCTATGGTGGAGCGGAGCGTAATTTTCTGTTCTTTGCATTTTTGAAGCGACCTTTAGTCGAAGCGACTATTTGGGACACGTCTCTGGGACGATTTTGAAATTGTCTCTGTCTTTGACGACCTCGTTCTTCATTCGAATTTTGTTGATTTTGCTTTTTTAGCTAATTTTATGGAAAAAAAAAATCAGAAAAATCAATAAATTTTTACGAAAATTTCAATTGAGATGACCGTTCACTCCGATTTTCCGACTTTTATGATGGTCCTTTTTTAGCAAAATTTCTAGAGAGCCTTTTTTCCCAACTGTTGTTTATCAAATTTCGTAAGCGATCTGAGATCTCCCGCGGCGTTAGCATTTCGTAACAGTACTGTCAAGAGTGCGGTTTTTCATTGGTGGTGATCTTGAAGTCCAATATTTGCAGGTGATTTAAAGGGCTCTGTCTTTCAGAAGTTCTTGGCACTTTAGTCTAAAAGCAAAAAGCTGCACAAGAGAATGAAAATCCCCAAGGAAAGGTCCATTAAAAAATAAATTGAAGAAATTTTGAAGAGCCCGAAATTGATGTTCAAATAAACAAAAATTATGAAGAGATGAAGTTTTTTGAGAAATACAGTATTTCTAGTGTTCGACAGAGTCAATTAAAAAACTCAGTATTCTTACAATTCTTCTGAGAGTTTGACTGCTGTTGAGCTAACAATGCGGTCGACGAAATTCATGAGAACGAACCCACTGACATTGTCACGTCACTGCTTTTTCAGCGCTTTAGGAGAGCAGCTCTTGCTCGGCAAATATTTTCGTATTTTATCAGAATCAAAGTTCATCGCATGTAACGGACCATGATAAGTTTGCTTTTGTTTGCTGTTGTTGCTGTACTTGGGCGGCTGTCTCCGCCGATCCGTTCAATGACAAGGTATTTATTTGGCTGAATTCGTTCCCAATTACCGTTGAAATAAGGATCATTTGGATTTTCACGGCGAATTTGATCCAGATTTCTCAAAATTTTCTCACGATTTGCCGGAATTAAAAATCGAAACAACAACGGAGCATGATCATGGCCATTCTCATGATCACGAAACAACGACGGAACATGATGACCACGGTCACTCGCACGATCATGAAGATGATGATGAAGAATGGAGCAATGCACAAGCCTGGGGCTACGCGACGCTAGCCAATACTGTTTGTGTTTTGCTCTCCCTCGCTGGTGTTGGAATTATTCTGTGCAACAAAAGAGCAAGTCCTAAGATGATGACGTATATTTATGATTTTTTCATCGGTATGTCTTTCATTTTTCTTTCTCAAGAAAATTTTGTTCAAAGCTCTTGGTGTATCAACAATGCTTGGCGACGCCTTCTTGCACATTCTCCCTGCTGTCCTTGGTCTTCACAGTCACGATGACGGAGAAGCCCATGCGGAGGAGGATCATGGTCATGAACATCGACACACGGTCACAACTGCCTCGCCAGATGAGCACGGTCATTCTCATGAGGAACCGGAAGATGCCGAGCCGGATCTATACATGGAAGCGATTAAAAACTCGCCGTCGTCGTTGGCATCATCTACTTTTTCTGGATCTTCGAACAGACGATGTCGATCATGGGACACGGCCACAGTCATGGCGGCGCCCAGGTCGCGCATGCCGATGAAGAAATGGCGACGAGAAAGACAATCGTCGAAGAAACGAGTGCGAAGGCAGAAGAAGCGAAGCAAGGCCAAGTTGAGCCGGTTCAAGAAGATGATGAGGATGGAGAAGAAAATGAAAACAAGGAAGAAGAGCCAAAGAAACAAACAAGTGCTATTATGGGAATTTTGGTTGGCGACTGCATTCACAATTTTGTTGATGGACTTGCGCTAGGAACAACTTGGGCTCAAGGTAAAAAATAATCGAGAATCTTGGTCCAAATAATTTTAGGCTGGGAAACTGGTTTGGCAACAACAATCGCTCTTTTCCTCCACGAGTTGCCCCATGAACTGTCCGACTTTACGATCTACATTCGATTCGGGCTAACGAATGCAATGGCGCTTGGGGCAAATCTTTTCTCTGCTCTCTGGAGTTATGGCGGCCTCTACACGGGCCTTGCTCTTTCTTGTAAGGGTTGAATGCCAGAAAAGATTTTGATTAATTTTTAGCAAATACTGACGCTTCTGAGTGGCTTCTTGCGATGGTGGCTGGCCTTTTTGTCTACATTGTCCTTGTTGATATCGTAAGAGAAGCTGAAAATGACTCCTTTCATCGCATTTCTAGATTCCTGAGTTGAAGCTCAAGGGTCACTTTGAAAACAAATGGACACGATTTGCGATTCAAAATGTCGGCATGACAATCGGCTTCATCATTCTAGCGATGTTGGGCGTTTTCGAAGGACGGAGTCATTCTCACGAAGAGGATGATCATGGCCATAGCCACGACCATTGAAAAATATTTCATTAAATTGCGCTCATGAAATGACAAAATAAAATGAAAGTTTCATAATTAGGTTTTTGACTCAAAAAATTTAGTTTTCAGTACAATAATTTGGACCAGAATGAAAAACCGCAGGATGGTAAAGTCCGGAGCTATGGACCCCAATAATTTCAGTTTGCAATACAGTATTTTCATGTATATCAATTCGTTGATTAGCATGCCGATTATCGCCATAACCAGCAAAAACATAAACATGGTCGCCGATGCGGATTGAAGTAGAGTGTTGAAGACCCTTTAGATAAATTAGCAATTAAACTTTTTGTCAACTTAACCCGTTGAAGATCACCAATTTTCGACCAGGAAAGAAAGTCAGCACTAAGAAGCCAAATGCCTGTGTAAATTTGGTTATCAGAACCGTCATCATAATCGTTAGATCCTCCAATGGTAATCAGGCTTCCATTTGGCATATCAACAGAGGAATGGGACCACAGTTTTCAAGAAAAAAAAACGAGTGAGTAAAAGCAATTAAAGATATTAACTTACTGTGGATGATTGTCAACAGAAAGCCAACCATTAGCAGTCAGTCTTTCAACTTTTTGTTGCCCATCGGGGTGTCTACAACTCACCGCTGTCGGATGACCATTCAAATTTGACAGAGACCCGTAAGAATGTGAAAATTGAGAGCTGCGAGTCACGACAACATTGTGTCCATCAAATTCATTGCACTGATTATATGGAGACTCGCTGTGAGAGAAGCAAATCAAAGCTATAATTATTTTGAATAATATATATTTATATAATGTCGCAAACCCTTATTCCCGTCATTGATCGCCACCGCCGATGAGCCATCATTTGCATCAAAAGTAAGCTGTGCACTTATTTTTATGAAAGAACAGGCATCAAGAACTCCAATCTGCTAATATTTAAGAGATACTTTTAATAAAGTCCATCACCTTTCGATATCTTCTTTCGCCCTCATCATATCCTTTCGATCCACCAAAAATGTAAAGCTTATCTTGCATGACCACACTTGCAACCGCTTCTGCGAATCTGTCATAGTCTGAGTGAATTGTTGCAATCTCATTAAAGAGACCATCACCGGATGTCAAGTAAGCTTGTTGATATTTAAATACCAAAATGTATGTATTTTCCTATAAAAAAAAGTTAGTTTATCATAAAATTGATATTTATGAAAAGCAAAGAATTTTTTGGGTATAATGATTATAAATCTATGATTCATATTCTATTGAAAAGACATTCATTACCGGTAATGATGAGCTTTCACTTGTTGTTGTGTAGGCTGTTGTAGATGTTGTTATTGTTGTTGTGGTTGAACTGGTGCAAGGCTAAATTATTTCACACAATTTGAATTTAAATTTTGTCTACGTTGTCACACAAAGTGTTTGGACAATCGAGACATCCAAGGGGACAGTTTTCTCCGCATGGGCATTCATCCAAACAACCTTAAAATCAAAAGTTTTATCTTGACTGTCTAACTTGAACATCGTTGATGGCAAGAGGTCCACAGAAATTTTATTCTTACTATGATATTCTGAAACACATAATGATGAGATATTCTCTGTCTCGCATATAGCCAAAAACTGACAGTGCAGTAGGTCAGCTCTACAATAAACCTCGCAGACTGTAGTGGTTTTCCTACTGTTTTCGCTTCGAAATATGGGATTCTAGCGCGCGTGGTCGACGTAATTATGCTCAGTGAGCCGTGACGCGCCCAACGCCAAGGCTTTCACTCCATCATACCTTGACAGCTCGCCCCTCTCTATTCCAGCGTTGGCGATATGGCCAACGCCGAGTTCATACGACCAAGTCTAAGTCCGTGCCACCGATGGGTGGTGTCCTACACTATAAAAACGACTGTACCTCTATAATTTTATCATTCTTTTCCCTGACTTCACAGGTATAACATAAAATATAATATATATATTTTATTATTTTCTGCTCACACCTATCAGGGTTAATAAACTTATTCGAGATTGATTCCCGTGTTCCAATTATATTCAGTATAAAACCACCATATATTTTGGTGACTGAATTAATCGGTACGCCCAACAAGAGAGATATAAGAGAGATACTAGAGATAAATTACCTGAGAATTTATCAATGACGATCCGCGAATATATACTTATTTATCTTTATTTATTCGATAAAACGGGCATTGTTTTGAATCTTTAGGCAATTTTACCCGATTTTCTCGATAAATATGATAAGAAGTTTTACTTCCGGAATATAGTTGATATTTTTCAATATGATCCTGATTTTGCTGAAAAGGCTATTCATAAAAACAATCAGGTCCGATCGCAAAACGGACTTTGAACGGAAAACCGGAATCTCATCGCTCTCAAAAACAAAATCTAAAAAAAAATCACCTCGACCGGAAATGAAACTGATGATCAAATCCATGAAAGCGACAACTCAAAATTAATGTGTAATTCATGAGAATTACCAATCAAATGATCGCTCATCTCAGAAGAAATCATCAAAGTCGTCATTTTTCAAATCCTGAAAGAAGAAAATCAAAGTTCCCTGATTTTAATTATCATTCCGGGAAGACTTAAGATTTGAATTTACATAGAAACTCATTCCAAAGAGGTGCCGAAATTCGTGTACGTTTCTGTCATGCAAATGAATGTCGGCACATGGGACAGCTCAAACGGGAAAAATTACTGCTCAATCTTCGTAATATTGCTCAGCGTGCTACAGAATGATCTATCCTGAAAAACAAGATATAATCGCCGCTGATGATCAATCAATTGTTCAAAGCTCAGAACATTCACAGCTCTGCTCGAAGCTCAAAAAATCGTCTTAATTGCATCAAATGATATGAAAAAAGATATCAAAAATTATGAGACGAAAAATTAACCAAGAAATGATGAAGAAAAATGACGGATTTCATCACCAGCGCAATACAAATTCGCTCCGATATGCTGCTCATCAATTTTGTTTGCAGTAGAACAAGCATCCGCTCTGATGTTCCCGCTCTTCTACTTGCACCTTTTATCAAAGACCGTCAAATGTGCCACAAAAGTGCGCAAATTTTTAATTGTGAGGACTCTCGACTCACTCATTGAGGCCACACTTCAATCTTCATCACCAAAGTAAAACTGAACCTGCTCGTCGTTCAGAACCTCACATTACCAATAATGTTAACGATCCCTGCTCATCAGATGTAATCAGAACGGAAAAATTGACACTCTGGTAGAAATTATTATCTTACGTATTAACGGAAAGATGATCTATGCTCCAAAAAAAATGCCTTTCCAAATCTAAGATCTTTAGCTCTTTAAATAGGCAAATTAATAAGAGTTGATTTATAAGTGGATCAGAAAGAAGGCTATCTCAGCTCTAAGAAGCTCTTAGATAGAAACTGGACATACAAATTATGGCTACTGCTCGCAATGCCTGTCTACTCACGAGAAGTTTTAAACTCAAATATCACAAGCTATCTTTTCTCGTGATCAACTTGTTCTCCAATAATTGCACGTTGACGATTGAAAACGATACTTGCACATTGCTCACGCTAGAAATCATTAGCCAGTGCAACTGCTCAGAAGGTTTTTCGTCAATCATGGAAAGAGTCAGAACAATCACCTGCTCGTGTGATATACGCGTCTGATTACACCGCTCAAAGAACTTCGTCGCTCGCTCATAAGGACAGAATATTCGCTCAATTACCCTTAGAAAAAGTCTTCATATATCAAGTCGATTATGCACAAACTGATTGCAATTAAATATCCATTCACGAAGAAAAATATCGGCGTCATATCAGTCTGATTCGACCGCTCAAACGAAAGACTGCCTTAAGAACAGAATTTATCAAGGAAGATGACGTGGCCGAATCACAAGGGAAAGTCCTAAAAGACGAAGTTAAGAACAAGTCTAAAGTTAACTCTCATAAAGATCAACCGCTCCTTGTTGATAGAGATGAGATCATTCCTGCTCAGAAGAATATAAAGTCAAAAATTAGCTCTCATAAAGATCAACCGCTCCTTGTTGATAGAGATGAGATCATTCCTGCTCAGAAGAATGAAAAGTCAAAAATTAGCTCTCATAAAGATCAACTGCTCCTTGTTGATAGAGATGAGATCATTCCTGCTCAGAAGAATGAAAAGTCAAAAATTAGATCTCATAAAGATCAACCGCTCCTTTTTGATAGAGATGAGATCATTCCTGCTAAGAAGAAAAAAATTCAAAAATTAGCTCTCATAAAGATCAATCGCTCCTTGTTGATAGAGATAAGATCATTCCTGCTCAGAAGAATGAAAAGATGTTAACGAGTCATAAAAATCATAAAGAGCCAAGTGATAGAGATGACTCAGCTCACGACAACAATTGGAAAGATCGTCTCCGCTCATGACGATAGTGTTGTCCTGTGATTAGCTGCTCGACTAATCCTTATAATGGTCTAGAAGTTTCGCTCATAACTCGACCTGTTCACAGATAGCTGCTCGACTATCTCGCTCTCAAATCGTCACATTTTCACGACGTGGTGGTGCTCAGATATGCGTTCCCATTATCTAGCCACCGTTCACTCATATTTGGATTGCTCGCTCACTCTGTAGTCTAAAGACCTGCTCTCACGACATGCATGTCAAAGGTTTAATTGGTTCCTCACAACTTCGGCGGTTCAATGCACAACTGGAAATTGGCTCACTAGAATATTAACTCCCCCGATCAAGCTCAAATGGGAATCCAGCTTACTGGTAATGCTCAACTAGACCGTTATTACAAAGTTTACATGCAGGCCTCTGTGGATTTTTGTTCTCATGACCCAGCTAATGTACTTATTAATTGGCCACACGATAAGTACCTCTTTTCTGAACTTTGGTCCAGCCTTCTGCAGATGTTTGGCAATGGGTGCAGTTGCCAAAATCACACACAGAAAGTCCATTTATGAATAATTAGGCATCTAACTCACAGGTTCCGCTCAAAGCTTTGCTCAATAGCTTTACATATTCTTAAGAATAGGGTTATTACTCTTTATCAATTCTAATTCACGCCCTGCTCGTAGGCCATATAAATCCCTATTACAATACTTTCACGAAGTTAACCTTGCTCAAGTAACCTATCGTTCTGTTCGCAGCAATTTTGCTCTATTGCTCTACTATTTTAATCACATGCCTAAAAGTTTATTGGAAGCAATATCGCTCACTTGCTTCAAAGTTTATCACAAGAGAGTATTTGTTATTCACATTTGCTTAAATATTCTAATCACAAGCAAATTATTCACGATCTCACAGCTCTGTTCACAGCTTTATATCACTCATAATGTAACACTCTCTTCTTGTTGGAACTCGCTCTTAGTTCTATATATAGTCTGTTAAGTTCTACTAGATTACTGGTCCGATAACAGGTACAAATTAACGATCACCTGCTCGTGATGATCAAATGCTCAATAATTGGCGCTCATTAACGATCTCCTGCTCGTGAAGATCATCCGCTCAAAAATAAAAAGGGGAAAGAAGTAAACAGAAAAATACCCATCACAATAGGCCCGATTCACGACTTTGACTACTTATCACTGGTCACAAATGTTCACAAGAAAAGACATCGGAATGACCTCACAACGTCCGGAAGAAACACTCGATGGCGCATTCTAGCCTTAAAAAAAAATGGTTCTGAACGGAGTACTGGTTGGTCCAATACTCATTTTTAAAAGAGAAAAAAATCGAAAATGACCTCTCTCCAAAATGATTTCTTCGTGCTCAACGACGCTCCTCCAAAGCGGCTCATTCAACGCTTTATCATTCCTGCTCTCTTTGATGTCACCATTCCAATCCACTTCTTACCGAACTCAATTTCAAAAGAAAACTTGCAATCGCTGCTCGACTTTTTGCAAGAATTGAAAACGAAGCTAAGTCCCTTAAAGATCACTTTCACTTTGATATCAACCACCTCCAGGAATTGCTTTTTGAAAATCATGACAGTTTGCTCAACTGGATAAGTGAGACAGCAATTCTCTATCAGCTTTTGGTCGATAAAAACACTCGCATCGAATTGATGAGACAATTTCAAACAATCTAATAAAAACGATATTACACCTCAAGGATCACTTTCAAATTTCTAGAAGCCGATTCAAAATCGTTTTCCGACCAGCTCGAATACGCGAGAACTCACATCAAAATTTTCACAAATGATCTTGCTCACAAATACTCGACTTACCGAATCAATCATGCAGAAACTTCACATTCGGAATCTCTACAAGTCGTAAACTCCATCCAGCACGACTCTCTACCAGAAAATGTTTTCGACTTCATCGAAAATCACTAAATTTCTACGCTCAACGGACGCTTCGCTTCAAAAATAAAAAGGGGAAAATATGTAGTGGTTTTCCTACTGTTTTCGCTTCGAAATATGGGATTCTAGCGCGCGTGGTCGACGTAATTATGCTCAGTGAGCCGTGACGCGCCCAACGCCAAGGCTTTCACTCCATCATACCTTGACAGCTCGCCCCTCTCTATTCCAGCGTTGGCGATATGGCCAACGCCGAGTTCATACGACCAAGTCTAAGTCCGTGCCACCGATGGGTGGTGTCCTACACTATAAAAACGACTGTACCTCTATAATTTTATCATTCTTTTCCCTGACTTCACAGGTATAACATAAAATATAATATATATATTTTATTATTTTCTGCTCACACCTATCAGGGTTAATAAACTTATTCGAGATTGATTCCCGTGTTCCAATTATATTCAGTATAAAACCACCATAAGACGTCTTTCAGTCCTTCGTCTCTTGAAAAAAGAAAATTAACTGATGAGAATAAAATTTTCAACATACGGACATGCACCGAAAACGAAAGTCTTTATAAAGACATGATGCAAAAGAAGAGATTTCGAAAACTGCATCCTGAAAATTTGCCCAACTTGTTGGGATGTTCTATCTCTTTATAGGAATCTAATGGTTTTAACATTTATCTGGAAGATGATTTTTATTGCGCCTCGAAAGAAGAATTCAATGCAATACTTATGAAATCAATGTCATTGTACCATGAAGAAAACAGATTCAAGGTGATTTTTGAATCTTATTCATCAAAATTTGAGCACAAATTGACCTTTTCTAAATAGAAGATGTGAGGGAGAGTGCAAAATTATTCACTAGAACACGTGGACTCTTGAATTCATTTATTTGCATCAGTAATTTCTAAGCTCGTCATTTCTAAAGAAAACAGATTTGCGAAATCGAAGATTATTTCTTGATGAAGCAAAGTCAGATCAGTAATGGAGTGGTTTATATTGAAAATGAAGCTGAGAGAGCAATTCATGGAGAAAATTTAAAGGAAGTTATCAACTTAAATTTTTTTTTGCTGCCTTTCCATGGTTAGTGTTTCTTCAATACCTGAGCGAAGATCATTAAATAATATACCTAGATTGTGGCTTGTGTTAAGGCAGTACCATCCCAGGTACTGTTTAGGCTATAATTTTCTATATCGAGGTCCGCCTTTTTGATAACTAGAAAGACCATTACTGTGATTCGAAATATCGCCGGCGCTGAAGGTATCTTTCTTAGAATAATCAAAATCCATTTCGCATTTCGAGTTATAATTGACTGAAATTGACGCACAGAGTTAGCATTATTCAAGATTAAAATTAAAAATTCATTCAGCAAAGAAAATCATATCCTCAGGAAAAAGCTTCTCGAATTTACAAGACTTCAAAAAAGTAGTTTTCGAATAATTATTTATTAAGAAAATCGACTTTTGATATTTAAAAAATAGGAGAAAGAAAGTAGAAGCAGGCCGATATTAAATTATTCAAGCGCTTGAATTTTCCAATTTGATTCAAAGCCCACTTGTTCAAAAAAGATGATGAAAGAAGAAACGGTTCTTTCGAAAGCTTTAGTAGAGAAAAATCCATTGAGCATACGAGCGAAGATAAAGGTCTTGGAATTCTGCCTGGCTTGTTTACCAGGTATTTGTTCTTTCATTTCTCCAAAAAAACGATTCAGATTGGCTTCATTTTTCCCTGGAAAGTGGGAAAGGAGCATTTCAAGCGGCGGTTTTGCTGATTGTTATAAGCACTCTTGCTCTTGGTGGATTTCATTTTGTCGACGGGTAATTTCGTGATTAGAAAATTTCTTGTACCTTTTTAAGCCATCAAAGGGAATTTATGATGAAACTACAAATGCCAATTATGATTTCTACCATTGGATGCGCGATTTTCAAAAGGGATCTCAAAAATTAAGAATTTTTTCCCCGTTGATTGACCTTTTTTCGGCTCGAATCGACAATTATAATCCGATAATTTTGACCAAAATTTTTGCCATATTTTCGAATAATCTAAAAATATCCCCTATTATTAACAAATTTCGGTTTTTTGAGCCAAAAACCAAATCTCTTAAAATTTATGTTGGTCAAAAAACTCCTTCATTTTGACTCAAAAATTTAAATTTTTGAGATCTCAAAAGTCCTCATTTTCCTCCTTGTTTTCATGATCATCACTTTCCGCAGAATACGAATCTACAATCGGTGATTTTCTCCCCCCATCTCGTCCCCTTTTCAAACCCTTTTCTAGACATCACCAAAAAGGCGTCTGCCTGCACCAACCTTCCGACAGACGCACGACCCGAGTAAGAGTGGTAAATCACAAAGTGATCCTTCTCCAAAAAACCGACCACGACGACTATTACTGCAAAGATCCTCAAGAGGCCCTTCCATGAATCATTCAACGCGAGCTTCAAGTGTACAGACTCTTTCAACACTGAAATATTAATAAAAATACAAATTTAAAAACCCCAAAGGGTTGAATCAAAAACCAATAAAACTGAAAATTTTATCGAGCAAAAATATGAGGGCTTGGAAGATACTGGGAAAAACATCTGTTTTTTTTTTGTCAGGGGCTGACTCAGGTTTTCATCACATAGGGGTCTATTGATTTTCTTTTGAAAATTTGGGCCACATTGGGCGACATTTATCGATATTCGGCGAAAAACGGCGACATTCAGCAATATTTGGCGACGTTCAGCGACAATTGGCGATTTTCGGCGACATTCAGCGGCATTTAGCGGTATTCGACGACATTCGGCGACATTCGGCGACATTCGGTGACATTCGACGACATTTAGCGACATTTAGCGACATTCAGCGAAATTCGGCGATTTTCCCAGGGCGCGCCTTAACCTTAGCCCGCCAAAAGTGGATTTTCTGGGGTACCCGCCAAGAATATATATGGTGCATCCTCCATTGTAGCTCGACACCGTATTTGGTTTCTCATGATTTTATTAGAAGTCTTTGTTAAAAAATAATTTTTTTGATGTAGTGAGGTGTCTTCATGATGATTCTAGAGTTCATTCATTCAAAAACCCACTTACTGGAATTTTTAAATTGAGGATCAGAGAAGCTGACCAGGGTAAACTTTCGGTTAAATCGCTGGGAAAAAGCTGGGGTACCCGCCAAAAACACCATATATGGTGCACCAACAATTGTAGCTCGACACCATAAATGGTGCATGGACTTTTTGCAAAAATAAGGGTCTCCCGACGCTAAGGTCTTTCAGAAACTGGTCCAAAATCCCTACATCGATAGATAATCGATCGAGCCGTCTCAGCGTATCCTCAGTTTTCCAAAAAATTTTCAATGTTCATCACAGTGAGCAAAAACATGAACGATTCACGAAATGTGGTGTACCTTGGCGGGCTAAGGGTAAAGGGTAAAAAAGTTTCCAACGTCGGAAAATAAAATAAAGCGTTTTAGGTTTGTTGGAAAATGATCACGAGTCCCAGCTCGAATTGCACGTGATTGAAGGCTATTGCGATCAGTTTATTGAAACGAAAATGAGAATCGATAATTTTTTCTAACTAAAAAATTCTAAAAACAAGAAAACAAAGCTTTCAAGAAGTATTTTTTCTCCGCAAATAAGCGCGCCAAGCATGTTGAATTTTAAACGCAGCAGCCTTTCTTCGCTTTTCCGCATTTTTGAAAAAGAAATCTTTTAATTATGGTTCGAGATGAAAATAAAAAATAATTCTTAAAATTATGAACCTTTCCTAAATCCTCTAATTCGGCCAAATAAGCTTCCATTTCCATTTCAAATTTCATCGTCTCAAGCTGAAGTTCCATTTTCTCAACTCGAAGCTTTTCTTCGTTGAAAAACTCCTCATTTATTTCTTTTAAAAATTTTTTCTTTTGGCTAAAAACTCGCCACTGTCGCTGAATTATTCTTGCCGCCTCTTCTTTACAGATATCATTCTTTCTTTTTGAACCTTTTTCTGCGAATTTCGTGAGAGTATTAGACGCTAAAAATTCTTATTCAAAAAATAGTGCGTAAAAACAGACCTGTTGAAAATCTTTGAGAAGCTCGATGTTTAATTCTGAGATTAAAGTGATTCTTTTTTAGTCCATTCTCTTCCATGAATTCGCAGTTTTACAAAAAAAAGAAGAAAAATGAGTCAACATTCAAATAGAGACTTTCTGTTTGAGAAGAAAAGGACAATTGTTCTTCAAATAATTAACTCAATCGAAAATTTTTGTATCAGGAAAAATCGTTTATTCGGAATCAAAATTTTTGTTTTTCAAAGCAGATCTCCAAGTCGTCAAAGTAGTCTTCTCTTTTCCACCCTGGATATGCCCCTTTGACATGTGCCACATCGCAAGTTTCCACCAGAGCAGATTCGAGTTGGTCGATCCTTGATGAACAGTGATTGGTGCAAAGATCATCATTTCCACGAAAACGGCAAAGACTGCTCCGGCGATTTCTGACAGCCACCAGAGCCAGTGGTAGTTCCAATCAGAATGCATTATTGCTGGGCCGAAAACGCGGGCTTTCTCTGATTTAAAACATTTTTTCTTCTCTTTAAAAAAGGGGTTTTCAGTTCTCAAATCAATTTCCTGGATTCATGCAACCAGCGCCAATGTACCATCCACCAAAGACACCCTGAGTCACTGTCAGGCCGATTACTAGTGGAGTAAGGGAGTGCTATGGAAATGGTTCATTTTGGAACTTTTCCTGTCGAAAAAATATTTTGAGAACCAAAACTGATATTCAGGGTCCAGAACAGCTGCAAGAGCGACGAATGCCATCATGAAAGTGAAGAAAAACTCGGCCCAGAAGATTGCATTTAGATCAGACGATTCTAGAGCCAGCTCAACCTTCATCAATGGCGATTGCTTTACCTGTAATCGAAATAGCGCCAACAGGAATGCCCCTGATCAGTGCAGCAAACCAAGCAGCAAGAGCAGAGCCAACAAGTTGCGCGCCGATATTTGGCACTAAAAGTCTCCAAGGAACAACTCCAGCGACGCAGAAAGCGACAGTCATGGAAGGGTTGAATTGGATGATGCAGATGTCCCAGAACATGGTGATGATGATGGTCAGGTTGATTCCGGCGGCGAGGGCGAAAACGAGAGGAGATGCTAGTCCTTCGGGGTGGTCGGGGCCGGGTTGAAGCATGCAAGCCCAGAAAACTGAGCATAGAATGGATTAAGTTCTAGTTTTAATTCTTGTTAACCCAGCATGAAAGTAGCAATACACTCGGCCAAGATCGGCTTCACCCATTTTTGAAAAAACTGCGCGTACTTGAAGATGCCCTCGTATTTGAGCTGAAATGCGATCGGCATCTTTTCCAGGTGAGGAAGACCATTGTGTCTGTTGAAATGACCATCGTTGTCAGTCCAGTCGATGGTTTTGTAATTGTCCTCGAAATCGCCAGTCAGGACGTTCATTGTTGAAAAGAGCATTTTCGCGAGGACGCCGTTTTGAAGATTCTTTTGTTTTTTGTGATGATCAGTTGTGATTTTGATCGCATGTTCGTGCTCTTTCTCTTTTTTGGAATTCAAATTATTTTCTTCGTTTTTCATCCTTCTAATTTTACTTATTCGTTGTTCAAACTTGATTTTACGGTATTGCGATGATAAAAGAGTTTATGTAGAAATACGGAATTCATGCCACCAACAGATATCAAATAATTTTTATCAATAATGATATCAAAATGTTGTCTAAGGCTTGTAAGAAAGGGATAAAAGAAGAATTTTTACCCAAGAATTCCTGTTTTGGTTGTAGGAATATCAATGCTCACTCCTCTCTTCTCCAGCCTGTTTTTCGCATCGAGATAGCTTTTCGGATAGTCAACCATCGCGTCTTCTCTCGATGACCTCGGCTCGATTCCAGGTTGAAATTTTTAGTTTTAATAAATAAGAATAATTTTCTTGATATTTTAACCTGCTATCCTCGTTGTCTGACAGCATAAGAGCCTTCTGGCAGAGCATCAACTCTGACGAGGGGTGTGTTCATTGATCAGAATTCGATCGTAAAAGTCGCTTTCTAAGTCTTTTTTGCTAATCGTGGCCGGATAACCTTTTTTTATTTATAGTGATTAATGATTTGTTTCACTTTGAAGGTTCTTTATTAAAAAAATTCGCAGCTAAATTTGTGCAAGCTCGGTATAATTCGACGGCGGAGGACATTTGATGATCATCCTCGATCTCTGCGGCTGATTGAAATCCTCATTTCCATTGTCAGAGTGTCGCAAGTGGCGATAGTCGACTTTTCGATTCGGACTTTTTCGACAGGAGCGGCAGTAGCTGATGAAGTAGTCGCGAGGGCAGCAGCTGCAGATCCAGCTCATCCAGCGGAAACAATTCAGCTAAGGTGAGCATTAAAAATAGTGAGGAGGAAAAGAACTTACATCCGTGTGGCAGAAGAATTTTTCGATAGCGATTGGGCAGTGCATCAGGAGGCAGGCGATGGCGAAAAATAATAAACTTGCTTTTCCGGGTAAATAAGATGAAAAAAAATTTTTGGCGAAAAATAAACCCGATCCTGTGATAATAAAAGCGGTGACATAGACATCAAAGTCGAGCTGAATGTCGAGATAGTTTTCAGTCGCATGTTTTGAAAGATAGAGAATTCGATTCTCCTCGTCATAGGCTAAAATATACTTACGGAGCCATTTATCTTTTGAAAATTTTTACCATAAGTCATGTTGAGTCCTTTATGTCTCCCAAACAAGTAGCAGTCTGAAAGATTGCCCCGCGGAATCGCACTCGTCAAATCCACCAATGTCCCCTTTTCTGGATTGAAGGTTTTCCGACAGGTGGCGCAAGTTTCAAAGTCCGAGGCTCGGACTCCGAGCCAATCATTTGCTGCCCTTCATCGGAAGAAATGTAGCTGGCGCAAGAGAGGCTCTTGTTGAACTTGTCATCATCGGAGAAAGAGCAATAAGAAGTGTAGCACACAACGCACTTGATTTACTTGATTAGATTGAAAACTAAAGAGTCCTTTACCTGAGTAATAAAATATCTCTCAAAAGGAGTAGCGTCAAGACAGGAACTTCGTGGGGCGAGCCAGTAAACACCGTCGTTTTGCCGGGTTCCGAACCGATTTACTTTTTCGTTGATTTTGGTGTAATCGGAACAGATCTTTGCTTTCTCACTGCAATCTTAAATTTACTTGCTTTCATCTTTTTTTCGAAAACGCAAGCCTATTCAGCTTCTCTACCTTGCCATTTATAATTCCGCAAATCAAAAAAACTTCCAAAACAAAATCGAAAAAGAAAGACAAAATTTGAAAGCTTCATTTTCAGCTGACTAAAATCTCTAAAAGAAAGAGACGAGAGCTCAAAATCTAGAGATCGCATCTTTCATTTCTCCGAAATCTTACCGTTCTTGGCCGTGGAAAATTTTAATCTTGAAAGAAAAAAGAGACACGCAAGCAAAAAATTCATGATTATCGAAAAACCATGCGAGTTCTATTACGCGTTGAGCGCAAATAAAAATTCTGAATGTTTGCCTATCGTCGAATTTAGTCGAAAAGTCGAAAAACTAGAAAACTGTATGAATTTAGTCGAAAAAGTCGAAAATAAGTCGAAAAGTCGAAATTTAGTCGAAAGTCGAAAGAGAAGTCGAAAAGTCGAAAGCAAGATAGTGATTCTTTCGACTAGATTTTCGACTTTTTCGACTAAATTTTCGACTTGTTCGACTAGATTTTTCGACTTTGTCAGCAATATTGCTTTCGACTTTTTCGACTAGTCGGCAATGTCGCTGACTCATAGGGTCAAGTCGAGTTGAGTCGAGTCGACTTATTTCCACAATCAGTTTTCGACTAAGACTCGACTCGACTTCGACTTTAGTCGAAACTCGACTAATCGATTTAGAACCCTGAGTATAAATAATTAAATGAAAACATAAGAAATGAATTAATTACAAATAAGGGAAAGTAAACCAAGTGTAGAACTCATTTAATATTCGGTTTACGGCTTCTTTCTCATTCTGATACTTGAATTCTGCCTTGAAACTTGAAACTCCTCATCTTTCGCGCCAACATCTATAGAATTGTTTTTGATGCCCTTGCTGCCCTTGTTGCCCTTGTTGATATTTTCAGGTTTTTCGCTTTTCAGACAGGAGCGGCAAAGCTGATGAAGTAGTCTCTTTTTACCAAATTACAGATCAGCAGTTTAATCTCGCTTGAAAAAACAGACATTTTGATTCTGAATAAACGATTTTTCCAAATACAAAAAACACAATTATCATGATTATTATATTCATTTGTTTTCAATATTTTCTATTGAGTCTGTTATTTAAAGAACAATTGACCTGTTCTTCTCAAACAGGGGTATTTGAATGTTGACTCATTTTTTTCTCATTTTGTAAAACTGCGAGTTCATGGAAGAGAATGGACTGAAAGAGGATCACTTCAATCTCAGAATAAAATATCGAGCTTCTCAAAGATTTTCAACAGGTCCGTTTTTATCGCTCTTGATTGTTTTAAAAAAAATTTTAGCGTCAAATACGCTAACGAAATTCACAGAAAAAGCTTCAAAAAGAAAGAATGATCTCAGTAAAGAAGATGCGGCGAAAGTCATTCAGCGACAATGGCGAGTTTTTAGCCAGAAGAAGAAATTTTTAAAAGAAATAAATGACGAGTTTTTTAACGAAGAAAAAGTTCGAGTTCAGAAAATGGAACTTCAGCTTGAGACGATGAAATTTGAAATGAAAATGGAAGCTTATTTGACCGAATTAGAGGATTTAGGAAAGGTTCATAATTTTAAGAATTATTTTTTATTTTCATCTCGAACCATAATTAAAAGATTTCTTTTTCAAAAATGCGGAAAAGCGAAGAAATGCTGCTGCTTTTAAAATTCAACATGCTTGGCGCTCGTATTTACGAAGAAAGACTGCTTCATGAATTTTTTTTTTTGTTGTTTTAGTTATTGAAAAAATTATCGATTCTCATTTTTGTTTCAATAAACTGATCGCAGTAGCCTTCAATCACATGCAATTCGAGCTGAGATTCGTGATCATTTTCCAACAAACCTAAAACGCTCTACTTTATTTCCGACTTTGGACATTTTTCTTACCCTTTACGCAAGCATTTCGCATGCCATAAAAAGACCAGGCAACTGCAGCTTTCGAAAAAAAGATAAGTCTCAAAAAATTCATTGTCTCGCAGAAATAATTTCAGAAAAGGAAAGCAACACAGTTTTTATACAAAAAAGCTGATCAATATCAATTCTATCAGGGATCAGAAAGTTAATTTCGAAGTGACTCTTATAGATGCCCGTGGGCACGAGTTCGAAATTGTAATTAGAAAAATGGAAGCGAGGAGAATCGTACCAGTAGTTGCATGAACAAGAAGATGAGCGATGAACTACTCTTCATATTTTATTCAAATCAGCGCCTGACGTCAGGTCCTCTGAAACTCACCCGCCAGTCGTACTTTATTTTTTGCAACTAACAAACGACTTTGACACGGCTTAGAAATTAAAATTATTAAAAGAATCAAAGTTAGTTTTCTGACTTTAGAGACAACTAGAAAAAATGTTCGCGATGCTGTTATTGTAAGTAAATAAATTTCAAGAAAAAATTCGAGGCAATATTTCATGTTGATAATAGCCATTAAGGAGGTGGTATGCGGTCTCGTGGGATTTTAATCCTGCGAACACTGAAGTGCCTGTCGTGGGATTTTTAATCCCATGAAATGAAATATACTGTCGTGGGTTTTTAAAAATCCCACGACAGGCACTTCTGTTGTCGTGGGATTTTCAATCCCAACAAACCACATTTCGGGCCATTATTTTCGTGGGATTAAGGACCCCCGTCAACAATTTTCCTCAAAAAATCGAAAATTTCAAAGCAGCTTCTTAGTGTCCCTGGAAGCTTAATTCATCAAGAAAACTTGTTCGGAGCAATTTTTGTCAAATATAAAAATCTAAAATTGCGATTTTGAGAGTGTTGGAGTCGAGATAGAGCCCCAAAAAATAAACCCTTAAGGGGGTAGAAACAGATTTCTCGATTTTGGACTGCTGCTACATAAAAGAAAACATAAGATTTATTTATGTAAACGGTTATTCCTCATAAATGTTCCTAGAAAAGGGGTTGAGGTTCACAAAACTGTGGATGAAATTTGTTTAACTATCAGGTGACTCGAGATATTCGTGTTTGAAAAGTGGCGAAAATCGAGAATTTCGGAGAGATGAGTTGCTTCTGAGCCCGCTTACTCAAAAATTGATGACTAAAACAAATTTTGAAGGAGATGCTCCTAGATCTTACATGTTTCTATCTAGACCTGAAGAGAATATTTGAAGATAAAAGATTCTCTTGTCTGTAGCGCCGGTCAAAAATCGCCTTTTTCTGAAAAAAGCTGTTTCTACCCCCTTAAAATCGTTTTTTGAGCCGTAGAATCCATTTCCGGGAAAATTGATTTTTCGAAAATTGTTGATGGGGGGAGGTCCTTAAAGGCAAGTTAAAGTCGGACAGAACCAAGAATAAGAGGTGATTTTTTGAGACTTGGTTTTGATTGGCCGGTAGGCCAAATCCAGCAAGTCTATTGGCCACCAAAAATGAATATTCTTTCTTTTGACAACTATCAGAAGTTTTCATTTTTGAGCATATTGTCAGAAACAGCTTTTTGTCAAAATCAGAAAATGCAGAATTCGAGGAAGTCCGCCAAGGAAAACACATGAGTCGCTCGATTTGTGCGCTTGTCGAACAAAGTCACATGATGAATCTTTGATTCTCTGGATGCGCTAATGACGGGCCGACTCTGAATGAGGACGATCAACGTGGCCGTCCACTTAAAACCAACTCTGTTTTTTTCTTCTTGCAAAAGAGGAAAACAAAGTGGTTTTCGTTTAAAAACTTAAAGTAAACAATAATTGATATTTAAAATATTCAATTAACGCCGGAACGCATAAAATTTTTTCAACGTCGAACGCAGATCGTACCAATTAATTGGTATGCCCCTTTCACCCCTTTTTGGCAATGAAAATGATAAGTTAACTGTATAAGTGATATAGATAAATAATTCTCAGACGCTTAACTTCAATTTTATCACCATATAATACCCCTATCATAACATAAATATGAATAAATATGCAAATTTCCAAATGTGTTGAAATGGCATTAAAGGGCGTTGTACCAATTAATTGGTCGCCATGCGTTTCGGCGTTAATATTCTTTTGCTTCAAATCCCAAAATTTTGGTCACTTGCCAAAAACGGGTTAACAAAAAAGCAACCGTTTTCTCCAAAAATATGCTCCAAATTGCATTACAAGACCTCTGGGACAATTTTCAAAAAGCGCCACTAATTTAGTTAAAATCGGGCCAAACTGCTCTAGGTCGTTACGTTTCCTTCTCTTCTCGGATAAATTCGATATTCAATCAGCCAACTAGTCCGATAATACGCATTTTAGGGAAGACTGAAAGTTGACAAAAGAAGAGCAACGAATGATTAAGCCTGAAAAGCGAATATCACCGAGTTATAGAAAAGTCGACTTGTCGGCTGAGCAAGAAAGCGCCGTTCAGTTTTTGTTGAAGCAAAATGAAATCAGGTAATTTTCAATGATAATGATGATTTTATACAAAAGAATAAAGTCAACAAAATAATTTTTATTGATCCTGATTTAACTAAAAATTGAACTAAACCATTTTATCGAAGTGCATTTTTGGATAACCAATAAGATTGTTGTATCTGGCCATCCAGCCAATCAAAACCCTGATCGACAAAAATTACATTTCCATTAATTGATTTCTCCGTAAGAAATTGATCAGGGTTTTGATTGGCCGGTAGGCCAAATACAGCAATCTTATTGGTTATCCAAAAATGCATTTCCATAAACTGGTTTAGTCGAAAAATTGGGGAGGTGTCTGGAACCGACAAAAAATTTCGACGAATTTTCCGTGGAAATTTTCAACCAATTAGAAGCCTGGATTCGGCAAACTGGCCAATCAGCAGCCGAGTAGCTGCCTACACAAAATTTGTCGAAATTTTTTTGTCGGTTCCAGACACCATCCCCAAAAATCGACACTTATTTCGATATTTATTCCTCTTGTCCTGTCAAAAAAGCGTCTAACCTTCGATTTAAATCAACTACAACCCTTTTGTCTGAACTCATTTGTTCCTTTGAAAATATTCTCGTACTTGACGGAACTTTGACTTGGAATTGGTTTTCCCGATTTTAAAAATGCATTCGAATGCGCTCCAAAATTAATCATTTTCCAAGGAGCGCTCCAAGAATTCCGCAGACAACGACGATCGTCCTCGACGGGCGCAACAGCTCAGTTGTTCTCAACAGTTCGCCACTCAGCCGCCCAATGTCTGTTCGCTCGAGCAAGGGCGCGCAGAGTCCGTACGGATTCTCTTACGGGTAAACTCTTGCCAGTTTGAGGTTATTACTTTTGATTCAGACAGTTCACGAAGACGCAGGCGGAGAATGTTATTGTCAATCAACCGCTGTAAGTCTAATTATTAACCTTCTTTGTTAATTTTTGATGAAATAATGGGGATTACTCGAGTTAAAAACAAAAAAACAGCCATCCCCTGGGCTAAGCATTCTGTGTAGAGAACCTACGTCAGGATCTAAAAATCATATACGAAAAGCCTCGGAGCGGCTTTTTTCATAAGAAGCCGCAAAGATTGGGAAGTCGATGTCGCCTCGAAATCTTTGCGAAGCCGCTACGCGGCTTTTGATTTAAGGGGGTGGTGGTCGAGAATTTTTTTATGATTCTTGATTTTCGGCATATATTTTGATTCTAATAAAGAACAAACATTAGATATTTGTTTCTTGATTTTTTTTCTAGCTTCGAAATCATGGATCAGGCACGTTTGTCGCACAGAATAGCCGAAAATGACCAAAAATCGGAAGATGATTACTCAAAAATACCAAAAAACGTGATTCAGCTCCACTTTTACACTAAATAACAGCAATTTTTCCACAAAATATTTTTTTCAGACTAAGTCGCCAACATAATTTCAACCCTTTTAAATTCATTTTCGGTTAGAAAAAATAAGATTTTTCGGTAAAATTTTGCGCTCATTTGTCAACAGAAGTCTGATTCTCGACCACTGATTCTAGACACTGACTCAGGTTTTCACCTGCACAGGTTCTAGGACCTACTGATGGGGTGTTGGATAGCGGAAAAAATCTCATCGAAGCCTGGGTTGGGCTTGTAAGGCTAGTAACCAGACATCCCACTGACAGGCGCTCTGATTCGTCCGTTTAATTTTTCTCGAATTTTCCATAAGATTCACGTAACCCGTTTTTCCAACATATGACGAATCAGAGCGCCGACCAAGAAAATGTGTGGTAACTGGCCTCACTAGCCTAACTCAGGCCCGCTTGAGATAGGCACTCTGATTCGCCACAGCGCTCTGATGGAAATTCCGCTATCAAACACCCCATCAGTAGAATCCAGGTCGTTTCTGATGATTTTAATTGATAATAAAGTCGAAATTAAAAATTTAGGACGCGAAAAAATTGCCGAAAAATTGAAAGCCGCTGTGTTTGCTGCTGGAATTGTTGCTACTGCTTTTGCTGTTGGAAGAAAGAAACGACGGTCAAGTTTTGTACATTTTGCTGAAAAGGATTTTTTCTGCTCATTTGCTACCTCAAATATATTTTTATAAGAAAATGAAAAATTATCGCAAAAACTTTGCTACTGTTTAATCTAAATCCTGCATTTTTTGACAGAGAGAAGCAGTTTAAACTCTGCTGATAAGAAAATTTAATAGACGGCAGTTTTTTAAAAGGTGAATTACTGTCGCGAACAAGCTTTTCATCCGTCTAGCCATTTTTTATCAGAGATAACAACAAAAAATTTTGTCTAACATTTTGTAATCAGATAAGCAGCACTTTATCACCACCGCGAAGGTTATAAAAGCAGTCAAAAAGAAAAATCTTCACTTTGTCTTTTTCTTTGAGAAAAAAAGAAGAGATGAAGATTTCTTCAGCGCTTTTTGTTCTTCTAGAGAACGCTTCTGGCCAAACTGTTGGAAGGACACATTATGGTACAGCCTACGGTGACATGGTCTTTTCCGGCTGTCAGTATGAACGGATGAAAGTAATTAGGAGCTTTGGTTTCGTCCAGTTTTGAAATAATTTATAGAATGATCCCCGACTTCAAGCTGGTGTCCACTTCAACTACGACGGATCCAGCTGCTCCTCCCCAATCCCGCGACATTTTCCGACTTGGCGCGGTTACCAAGACGACTCCGATGGCAAGTTCATCGTCCCCTTCTTCTTTGACTCCGAGTACAAAAACGCCGAGTACGATGGTTATACTGGTGAACGATCCGTTCGAGACTCAGCGAGATAAACGACCTCCTGAACGTCAAGTTCGTCGAAATTTTTCAAGACGAAGTTGACTTGTACCCAGACCACATCGAAATCGTCAGCGAGGAGAATGATGACTTCCTGAGCGCTTGTGCTTCTTACATCGGCAAAATCGGCGGAAAGCAAAAATGGTTCATGCGACCGGATTGCGCTTTCCACGACGATTCCCAAGTGAACCACTTTGCCGTGTACATCCTTGGATTCGGACCTACATTTACGAGGAACAGCCGCCATGGCCAAGGCAATGGCTACCACAGTCTTTTCAATTAAAAAAGAGAGAATAAGTCTTTTTAGCGAAGAGGAATGCGATACGTTTTCAAGTCCGACGCGGGCTCGCTCTTTGCCATGAAACTCCGAAACAACGGCAAATTGGACATTCGAGAAAATCTCTACTCCGGCCTCTTCGTCTGGACCAAAGATGTCTGCGGAATGGACTTCATGCGAGCAATGGAAGATGGTCGTCTGACCATCACTTTGATTGACAGCACCGATATCTACGATTTGAAACATGTTCACTACAAATCCTTTGCAGTAAGTTAAGAAAGGTGATTCCCTTATTGATTCTTTCCAGAAATACTCCTCGATCGGCATCAGCTTCGACTTGACCGAGGTAGTCACCAAGGACACTCCATGGAAATTCATCAAGGGCGTGCCGACCAAAAACCTCGCTTCCGACGACGTTCAAATCATGATATCCGGCCTGGACAAAGTCTCCTTCCTCACGACTGAAGAAAACTGCTTGCTCACCGGCGCCGCTGCCTACCTTGAAGCTCGCGAGTACACAGATCTTGAGCGCGCTTGCTTGATCGAAGGAAAGACTTTCTGGTCCAAACCTGTTCTTCCCGCTGCTTGAAAAACTGATTTTTGGTGAAATAAATCTTTCTCTTTGGTCGCAAAATGCTTTTATTTGTCTTTTTAAAAGCGTGTAATAAGAACTATCTTCTTTCGTTTTAACGTTGGAATGAGTGATTTATTCGTAAAATGCTCGAATGGCAGTCGAGAATTCATCAGTTTTGATTGTTTTTCTCCAGGATCGCGGAATTCCGTAGCAGCCAGATAATGTCAGCGAATTCAGAAGAGGCTTTCTCTCAAGCAGCAGGCGAGCTTCTTCTTTTTCGATATTCGTTCTAAGGAAAAGATAAAAGTGAATCGACCGCGATAACTTACCGACTAACGTCCAGGTTTTTTAAATTTCGAGCATGGAGTGCATAATTCTGAATGAAATTCAAGAAGAACTCTTCCGCATTCGCTCTTGTCTTCAACCCCGAAAGATTCAAATCCTCGATGGCGCCGCCAAGCTGAGCCACGAAAAAGCTGTAGAAATCATCCTCGTTTCTTGCATCCGCTCCAGAAAGATCGAGTGTTTTCAGCATCGGGCGATTGGCAAATGAGCCGATTCCAGCGGACAAACCCCCGAATGTAAAACAAGAACAGCCTTGAAGATCGATAGTTTGAATCTTCGCCGCATTTTTCAAGAAGAAACAAAGCACATCAGCACTTGTTCTTTGAGGAACAAAGCTCCGTCGAAGACTGAAGAATTCTAGTTCCGGAAAACCGTCGAAAGACTTCGAGTTTTGTAGAAAGTTGAAAAGATCGCGTTCGCTCAAGAGCACGTTCGCCAGCTGGAGAAAGCGTAGTTTTTGAAGTTTTAGGGAAGTAACTAGCACTTCTGCTCCGGCCATCGTCGATTGCATCGCCGAGTAGTAAATATCTGAAGAAAAGGGTCAATTTGACGGGAGAAACGGGAAAGAAAACCTAGATGCTCGAGTTGCGGACACATTGATCCCCAGTCAAGGCCGTGCTTGATTGGGCCAGAATCGTGAATGACGATTTTTCGAATAGACTGCAGCTTTAAAACAGGGACAAGAGCTTTATAAGAAGTCACCAACGCATTCGTCCTGAGAAAAAAAGACGATAATTCAATGAGAAATTTTTCAAATAAGGATAAATACCTGAGTTCAACAAGATTTCGACAGTGCTTCTCGATAAACTCTCCCCAAGTCTGCATGTTTCCCAACTGCGAAGTTAACAGCACCAGAGTCTCAATCTTCTCAAACTCATATTCGTTCAAGAGGGCGAGAGTTTTCGTCAAATGATTTTGAAAATTCGCGAATTGAAGCTGTTCCAAGTGCTGAAATTCGTCCTCGGGAAGTTTGATGATGCGCTCGCGGAAATTTTGAAAATGGTTTCGTGTTTTCCCCTAAACGAATTTTCAGATAAGAGTGGTCTGATAAAATATCACCTTGGTGTACATAAAAAGCTTCAATTTCTTGCGTAAGCTGGGCCTGCTCGCTGCACTCCACCAGTGATAATTAACTGTAGCATTTTTTACCACGACTCTGTAATCCTCTTCTTTTTGGACCAAATGCTCAAAGATCTTATCCAACACCGTAATCGGTAATGCTCCCCAATCTTTTGCCTCCCCAGGAGCTGAATTCGAGTTCGAAGTGTCTTCCTGTCGCGCTCTTTTTCGAGGTCGTTTCGGTGTTTTTGATTTTGAACATTCTTTTCGAAGATTGACTTCGTCAAGCTCCTTTGTTGTCGGTTCAAAGTCAGAGTCTTCAGAATCGTCTGACTTTTCAGGATCATTTTGGCTCAACCAAACCCCGCGCTTTATTCCGAACATTCTTGTTTTCAAATTTATGAGAATCAAATGTGATCAGTTGAAAAATATTTATTTACTTTCAATTTCATTAAATAAATAACAGGCAAAGTACGCTACACACTTGAACTTTTGAGAATTTCAATGATTTTCGGATGCAACTCTTCTCTCGCCGTCTTTCCCCAGATGAAGTCCAGATGGTCGAAATCGTCAATGATCGTCAGGGTCGAGTTGCGAAGGTTTGGGCGCATGAGGCGGACATCGTCAGGAGTGGCGATCCAATCGGATGTTCCAACAAACAGGTGAATGGGCAGGTCGATTTTTGTCCAGTCGTAGAAGGGGGGACTCTCGCTGTTATACACCTAGAAAGATTGATTCGTGATCAAATAGACATCGTTGGTAACTTACAATTAGATTTGCTTTTGCTCCGTAGTCGAATTTCGCCATTCTTGTGTGTCCAATATTCTGCCCAAAGTGAACCACATTTCTGAAACTCGTCCCACTAGGCGTGTGCGAGACGAACACTTGCAATCTCTCCTGCACATATCGCTTGTGGTTGAAATTTACCGAGTGGAATGCAAAATCTTGGGCGATGCTGGTACCCCACGCTTTCAGCAGTTCGGGCGAATCCTTCACAAGTTTTGCCAAATATCGCGTCGCTTTCGTTCGTTTGAGGAATTCGCTGTCGAGGTATCTTTGAACCATATCATTGCTCGAAAAAGACTTGAACGGGCCGACAAGAGATCTCCACGCGCCCTTGACATTTTTCAGCGACAAAATCGGCGCCAAAGCGATCATTCCATGAAGCCGCTTCTTCGTTTCTTCGTCACCGCCTTCTTGATTCACGAACATCAGAAGAGTTCCTTGGCTGTGCGCAATGTACCAAATCTTTTCCTGCTTCGCGATTTTGCAGATTTTGTGGACGATCGCGGGGATTTCGTATTTGGCGATTTCGTGAAAGGTCCAGCGCCAGAATTTTGGATCGTCGTCGGGGGAGAGTTCTGTATGGCGACGACTGTAGGGGTTGCCACGCGTATTGGCAAGGAAAACGTCAAAGCCTTCGTCCCATAGGCGATACGCTAGAATTAAGGTTAGAGATCAATTGATTTGGGAGGAGTCCTCCCCAGGGTCTCGAAAAATTGGATGTGGGGCGGTTGTTAGGGCGCCCCCTCACGCTCTCAACATCGGCGCGCTCGTTGTTCACTTTCAAAAACAATTTGGGCTGGATGTTTGAAATATAGGCTCGCGCCAAAGGGAAAGTAACGCTGTAAAAATATGCAACAATGTTCAAATTCAGTGAAACTTAGACTCCTGATACAACTTTTTCCGCTGATTGCGAATATGTAAAAATTATTTTGAGATTCGCGGCATTTAGCTATATATGATTGACAGATCACAAAATACACACTTTCAAGTAACTAGCACATTTCGGACGTAATAGTTGCCCATGAATTCGATATTTTTGCAAACAGGTAGCTTACCACTTCCGAGAACTGCTTTGTTTAGATCACCCGGTGATTTTTGTTACAGTAGGTCAGAGTGTACACCCACTGAGATTATGGCCCTTTCGGGCGCCCCGGGGAGCGCGCAAAGCACTAGCGCACTGCCACTTACACTTACACTCAGTCATCTAAACACCGCGTCTACCTGATAAAACCCCTAACTAGGCAGCTGGGGTAATCTTAAATATTTTCTTCCGAGTTTTTCTTGGATTTTTCATGAAAAATACCGATTAAAACTAAGATTATAGAGATATCTCAAAATTATTTGGATAAAAACTTCTATTTTCTTAAATAACATATGATATTTTAATCATTTACTTAGAATGGTGACGTAGGGTACTAATTTGTTTATTTCTATGAGGCGAGGACCGCGTACTTGTTGGTGAACAACCGAGCGCCCGTTGTTAACAATCGGCTCCCGTTGCGCACAACTGTCCGCGGAGGGTGGCGCAACATCCAGCCCACCGTTGTTTTCTCGCGCAAACATCTAGGGCGCGGGGGTTGAAAGCGAGAGGGGGCGCCAAAACAACCGCCGCGCATCCAATTTTTCGAGACCCTGGTCCTCCCCATTTACCGAGTCCATGATCCGGGCCAGCAGCTAGCCAGTGACTCGAATCGCCAAGAATTCCATGTTGCATAAGAACCGCCGGTTTTCCCTCGTTTCTTAGTCGATGAATTTCGATCAGGAAGCCGTCTTCCGTTTCCACAGTGAAAACATCGCAAGGATAGTCATTTCGGCGAATGCAATCGTCCATCGACAGAAAACACTCCGGATGAATCCCATCGTCTTTGTAGCGTAATTTCGCGGATGATCTGTTGAAATCCCACGAGCTGCAGTCGTAATAGGACGATTCCGTCAGCGTTGCCTCGTTTTCTTCGCTTTCAGTTCGATCCCGCGAAAGAAGATTGGCGCGCGAAGGCAAAACGATCGAGTTCTTAGCCGAGTGTTTTATTCGAACGGCAGAGTAGCGCGCTCGTTCTAGTTGTTCAACAATACGGCGGAGAGTTTCGTCTTTTAACGCGATCGCAGTGGAGTAGAAATCCCTGAACTTCATCGTCAATTTAAAAATGGGAGCATTGAACTGCTTGAGTTTTCAGAATTGAAAACTTCGAGGAAGAAAACATAGGTGGTTTTCTAGAAAAGAAAGCTTTGATAAAAAAGAAGAAGAAGAACAACGTTGATCATCCTCTATTCTTCCGAAAATGCACCCTTGTTCATCCTCTGGGCCACGTAGCTTTAAGTGTAACCCTTACTAAGGTAATGCGGTTCCAAGGATGAACAAGGGCGCTTTCTATTTTATGTTGAAAATATTCTTGAAAAACGAGCAATATATTTATTTTTACCCTTCATCTGAGTCTTCTCCATCGCGATTTTTCCACTCCCAAAATTTCGCAGCAATGCAGAACGCCACGACACTCCCAAAGAAGAGTCCTTCGAAATTGTCTTTGATAAATCGCATAAATATTTATGCGATTATATCTGAAAAGAAAAAGTAAAACGAAAAAGGTTTCAAGAGAGGGAAAGTTCCGCTTCGTCCCAAATCCCGTAAACATTATTTTTGCACAGAAGAGCTTTTTTCGAACTGATCAAAATCGGCCCAAGAATACAAATCATAAATTGAAGGAAACAGCTGATAAAAAGAAGAGTTTTTTGTTGAAGCAAAATGACTTGAAAAAGTTGAAGAAGAAAGAGCAGCTTGTGATTTGAAAGATCGCAGCTATTTGAGAAAAGCAGGAGGGCAGTGCCGACCATAATGACGGAATCGAGCGCGTTTTCAAGGCGACTAGAAAGGACGATCGCACCGAAAAGGGCGGAATTGCGAGAAACAGCGCCGGGCTCGTTCGTTGAAAAATCAAAGGCCAAGTAGCGAAGGGTGAAAGAAAACATCGCAAGGTTCAGAATCGTGTCTAAAATTCTGGGGTTGCTCCAATTGAGACAAAATAAAGTATAAAAGTACAGTATTCTTTACCTGTACTAATAGACGTAGTAAGATTAGCGTAGATCGGGCTGAGAACCAAAATCAGAGCAAAATAAAAGACAGCGCTGGGAATTCTAGAGCGGTTTGAATAAATCGTCGAGAGGATGAAAGGAAAAAGCGCCAAGTTGTTAAAAATCAAAGAAGAGAAGGAAAGTTCTTCTGAAGAAGGGCGGTCCATGAGCTTTCGCCAAAGAGATAGAAAGAGAAAGGTTTTTGTCAATTCCAAGGAAAGAATTTTCGTTGTTTCGCGAAGGGATGAGGCTTTGTAAGAATAGGACTTGTGAGATGTTACTTTCTTTTTGATGGTTTTTGAGCTTGATTTTTGTTGAGAAATATTCATAGCGCCGAAAATTTATTTATTCAATTCTAGAGTTAAAACCATTCCTGGATCCATTCGTTTGAAATATTCTTCTCGTACTGATCCTGATTCCAGAGAAGGCCATAAGTATCCGTCTTCTTAATTTTCTTCATTTTCAAATTTCCAAATCTCTATTTTACATTTTTTTTCCTTTTTCTCGATAAAAACTGGCTCGTTCCGAATCCGAACTGCGCGCCCTGACCTTGCCCAAAGCGCGCGTCTCCTATTGGCTCTTGCGCAATCGGCGTGGGCAGCAGCGCCAACTCCTAAAAAAATCCGGCCATTTTCGCTCACTTTTTCTGCCTTTTTTAGATTCCCAAAAGTCAAACACAAATCGGCCAAAGAGAGAAATCCGAAAATGGCCAATGACCGAACTCAGCGAAAACTAAAGAATCAAAATCCGAAAATGTGTATTTTTTTGTTGATGGCTTTTTTTGTAGATTTTTTCGATCGGACGGACGAAAATGAGCGACCAGTATTCTGATTGGACTCAGCCAGTCGGCCAGGTAAATGAGAATTTCGATTTTTTTTCACGATTTTTTTGTTCGAAAAGCTTTTTGGCAATTTTTATTAGAAAAATCAATTGATTTTCAATTTGTTTTCCTTTAAAAATTAGAAAAATATTCAGGGAATCGACCAATATGACAGCTATGACATGTACGGTTACCGTACGATCGACAACTATATGCCTCGTGACACATCCGACTGCGTCTACATCACTGGACTGCCATCGACCGTGACGAAATCCCAGATTTCCGACTTTTTCTGCCGCGCCGGGACCATTCTCGTCACCAAAAGTAACTTTCTTTCTTGATTTATATATTCATTTGATTTTTCAAGGCGTCCAAAGAATATTCATCTTCATGAAGGACAAGACTCCTACAGGCGCAGCGACTGTAACCTATGAAAATCCAGATTCGGCGAAACGAGCCATCGATTTTTTCGACGAAAAGGACTTCAAAGGAGAGGTAAATATTGATTTCAACAAATTTTGCCAAAAACAGTCCTTTTTTTATTCGATCAGAAAGCTCTTAGAAATTCTAGCAAAAACTAAATCCATTTTTCAGGGAAAAGTTCGAGTTCGATACGCCTCGCCCGACGAAAAACAACCTTTCGCCAATAAACTGGTAAATCCCCCCTCCTTTTTTATCAATTTTCTATAAAAAAATCAAGCTCCGCGACGCGCAGAAAAAAGGCGGAATGGCTCCACCTCCTCCTCACTACGGTTCTTCTGGCGGAAGACGCAGGGGAGGCCACAACCACCCTCGAGGAGATGGAAGAAGGCCGCCGAGGAATAGTAATTACGGCGATCGAGACAATAACTACGGCGGCAAATATCGTGAGGAAAGGGGATCGAGGCATGCTCCTTACTAACCAAAAAAGTAAGTAACGGAGTTGTAGAAAGAGAGATTTTCAATTTCAACTTTCAAGGATAAAGATGTTTTAAATTTTTCGACAGGCGGCTTTTTAGTTTTGATTTTTTCAATAAAAATTAATTTTTGGATTAAAAAAAAACTTGAATTGAAAATTCCCATTTTATATAAAAAAAACTGTCGCCTGTCAAAATTTTTCACATTTTGGTTTCCAGTTCCATTTTACGAAGAACAAAAAAATGAGAGATTTTGCTCAGCCGCCATTTCGTCTTTCGGTATAAGTTTTGTGGTGCGCTAACAGCGATTTTTTAGGAGTCGAAACTACAAAAATATTTTGTACAAAAAACGTCAGAGACTAGACCCTCTGACCTCGTCGTCCTTTCAAATATCCTGGCAAAAGAAAAACTTTTCGTCTATTTTCAAGCAACTCGGATTTTTTTTAATTATTCGCGAGCTCGGGTGAAAATGCAATTTTCATGTTTTTATATTTTAAAAATTTGAATCGTTTTCTTTATTTTACCAATTTTTGGCGTAGCTACAAGCCTATCTTTATCTGACCAATAAGAAAGCTTAATGGCCATCTTTTCATAGGCCCCTATTTTTGGCCAATAAAGTTGAAGGCTGTTAAAATATTGAAAACGATTTTTAGACTTTCATCGCCTATCTACAGTATCTGTTCACTTTTCCGCTACATATCCTTAAAACGTCTCATGTTTTTTTCAAAACAACGAGCATTTTTTCCTTAACTTTTTTGACCTATCTTTTTTCGTATCCGTATTTTCTCTATGTTCTTTTTCAACTTTAATACTAGCCCAATTACAATTAGTTCATTACTCCCGTATTCATCATCATTTTTTATCATTATTTTCATTAGTTAAATAACACTACCAAAACCACCAACTCCCTGTCCGTTTGTCGCATTTTGTCCCTGTTCATTTTGTTACTACCACTTTTTATTATTTCTTTCACGAAGATAGAAAAAACTGCCATTTGATCCAAGCCAACTTTTGCCAGACGAAAGATTTTTCCAAGAAACACAAATCGATGCTGATTTTCAAGAAGACCTGGTTCCAAGAGTTTTTGACAATTTTCTAACAAACAGCTGTCCCCAAGATTGTCAAGTTCGAATCAACAGGGTCGGTCCAAGATTGTTTGAAATCTTGGACCGCCCTTGTTGATTCTAACTATACAATCTTGGTGTCAAAACGTCCCATAACACCAAATTTTCCATTTTAAATTTTCTTCCATGACTTCAATTTTCATATTTTCGCGCTTTTCTTTGACAAATTTTTTCTATCAACAGACTCAACCAGCCAAGAAAAAGACTCTAAGAATGTTTATTTTTTTGTGTTTTCGGTTTTTCGTTGTTTTTATGGCATATTTTGTTCGCTTTCTAACTTTGCTTGCTTTTTCAGGTTTGACTGAGAAACGCATAAACGTCCAAAATGAGTTACGGCGGACGAGGCGGATATGGTGGTCAACAAGGCGGCGGTGGCGGCTATGGCGGCGGTGCTAATGGCGGTTATGGTGGTGGCAACCAGGGATACGGTAAGCCCATTTTCTTGAACTAGTCCTCGATCTTTTAGGTGGCTATGGCGGAGACCAAGGCTACGGGCAAGACCAGGGCTACGGAAACGGCGGCCAGGGCGGCTACGGCGGCGGTGCTGCTGGCGGCTATGGCCAACAAGGTAATGTTAATAGCAATCATCCCTTTTCCTTATTCCTTCTCTAAGGTGGTCAGGGCGGCTTTGGCAAGTGGGACGGCTCAGGCGGCTTCCAAGATAACAATTTCGCCAACAACGGGTACAGCGGCGGCTACGGAAACGGCGGTGGTGGCTACGGAGGCGACGATGGCGGATACGGTCAACAAAGCTTTGGTGGCCGTGGAGGTGGCCGAGGAAGAGGCCGTGGTCGCGGTGGATTCGGAGGCGGCTACGATCAATTCGTAAGTGATGTTTTGAATTAGCCCTCTCTGAATCTCGATTTTAGGGCGGCTCAAAATCGATCAATGACTTCATGCCAACAGACTGTAGTGATTGCGTCTTCGTCAGCGGTCTACCAAACACAGTTCAAAAACAAGACATTTCCATGTTCTTCGCTGCTGCTGGTCAAATTATGATCGACAAGAAAACACGTAAGAAAACCCCTCGAAATTGGCTTGAACTCACTTCTTTCAGAAAACGAGCGTATCTTCCTTTTCCTCAACAAAGAGACGAAACAGCCGATCGGTGACGCCACTGTCACTTATCAAGACCCCAGCCACGCTGCAGCAGCGATCGACATGCTAAACGGAACCGACTTCAATGGAAACGGCCCAATTTCAGTCCAACAGGCGACTCCCGAGCAGAAACAACCCTTCGCACAGAAACTGGTAAATTATAAAAGCGTCAATCATCAACTTACCATTATTAAGGCAAAACAGTTCCAGAAAGGCGGCGACGGCGGCTACGGAGGTGGCCGCGGAGGCGGTTACGGCGGCCGTGGTGGCGGCGGAGGATACGGCGGCGGCCGAGGCGGTGGCGGATTTGGAGGTAAAGCCTTATGAAAATATTGAAGACGCTCATTTTCATTTTAGGTCAACGAGGCGGCGGCGGAGGATTCCGAGGCGGCCGAGGAGGTGGTGCTCCAGGCGGCAGAGGCGGTCGAGGAGGACCAATGCGCGGTGGCGGTATGGGCCGAGGCCGTGGTCGACCCCAACCTTATTGAAAGAAACAGCTCGTTTCGTTTCGTTAGATCTAATTCAACCCTGCATTTATCTCCTTCCCAAACTTCCCAATTTTAAACAAAAGAAGCTCCCGCGTTTTCCGAGCCATGCACACTGTACTCGAAGTGTACAGGTACTCTCGTGTGTTTATAAAACTTAAAATTCATATTTCATATTCATCCGCCCGGTCAGAGTTTGAAATGCTCGCAAATGCTCGCGAGCGAAAAGAGCGAGAGCAAAAATTTGTCATTGCTCTGAGAGCAGGGGAGCTGGAGCATGAAAATGAGTTGGCTCGAGAGCCAAAAGAGCACGAGCCCAAATTTGAACCCGCTCGCGAGCGCAGAGAGCACGAGCGCATATGTCAGAAATGCTCGGGAGCTAGACGAGCGGGAGCGGCTGCTCTCGTGCTCGCCATGGAATTGACTCACGAGCGGCTCGCGAGCAAAATTAAAAGAATAATTTTTTCGCATAATTATTCAGTTTCATAAATAAATTTCTTTGAGGATCTATTTTTGGTGTTTTTGGTTTTATGTAAGCTTCATTAGGTCCGTAATCTCGGCAGCAGAATGCGAAAAGCCGATAGTAAACAGATAAAACATGCCCACCGCGAAGTGCTAACTCCTGTGACAGGGACTCATGTGGAATTAGTCACGGGGCCACCGAATCATTTGAGGCCCTTGAAAGCTGCTCGCGAGTCAGTTTTTTCAGCTCGAGAGCCGATCGAGCGAGAGCACAATTCGACCAGTGCTCGAGAGCCAAGAGAGCGAGAGCGCGAAATGAAATGCGCTCGCGAGCGCAAAGAGCGCGAACTCTGAAATAAATGTGCTCGGGAGCACAAAGAGCATCATGCTCGTGCTCGCTCGCTCTCAAGTGAGCCGCTCGCGAGTCACGAAAATTTCAAACTCTGCGCCCGGTCTTTTTTCAACCCCATAAATATCCAACTTCCGCGCTGAAGATATCTTTTAGTTGCGTTTCTCAGTTTTATTTAACTCGTCATTCTACTTTTTTTCTCTTTTAATTATCTAGTTCCGTGGAAGATTTCAGTACCTGCTCGTATTTATTCTGTTATTCAAGTTCTAATAACGAAAAAACCATCAATTTTAACTCATCAACAACACGGTACTTTATTTTAATGCGATACTACTTGTACAGCTCTGAATTTTAGTCATTTTTTTCTCCAAAGACTGCCAAGCAAATGGTGAATAAAAAACCAATCCAATAAAAAATTAAAAACTCTTTATTTGCAATCTTACGATTTCAGGTTGATTTCATCGTTTTAAATTTCTAAAAAAATCGAATTTTGGTCGAGTTTCGCATAATTCATTTCTCATACCTTGAAGCAGTAGACCCCTAAAACGCCGATTCCAAGGCAAAGAATAGGTCGGCTCATGAAAGCCTGCACCACTAGAATCGCCAAAAACCCAACGATGAAAATCGCCAACGCGGGCAAAAGACGCTCGATGAAATTCACATTGTTCTCTTTTTCATTGGAACTTTGATAAATAAATCGCCTTTGCGGTCGAGCGCTGGGGAATTGATTTACTTTGAAGATTGAGTAAATAGCAAGGCAGCAGCAGAGGAGTGAGTCACTGTTTTAGAACGACAGTGTCCTGGAGAAAATTATTAATCATTCAAAATATTGATGGGTTAGCAAAGTGATTTTAAGCCTCACTGGATCTTGGATAACAGCTGTTTCAAATCTCACTAAATCGTTCTGGTCGTTTGAGGAGCGGATTTTATTTTTGCCATGATTTTTATAAAAAAATATTGAGTTGAGCATTGGTTATGTCACAGAAGAAAATAATAAAATGTATTGAGGATCGAGCGGAAGATGAAAATCCTTTTTTCCTGTAATTCATTCAGAGAAACATCTGATCGTAGTTGAAACCAGATCGTTTCTTGAAGTAGTTTCCACGGACAAGCATTGAATAAGGCGAAAACCCTCGACGGGCTGAAAGAATGAAATATTATAACAGCTCGAAACCATGGTCTGTGATTTTGTCTATTACTTACTGGCATCAGATAAAGGGCCATACTTATCACCAGCCCTTTGTCTTTGGTTAAAAAGTCCAAATGCAGAGGCATTTACAAAAAGAAAAATTTGCAAGAGCATAATCCTTTGTCTCTCTTTTGTTATGAAAAGTATGCATTTCCGTTTGTGTATATATACTGTCAGAGAATTAAGAATTGAAAAGAGAAGATGGATCCGTGTCTAATGAGTTGAATAATGCATGCGATCTTTTTGGTACTCCAGTGAGAAAGGAAGCAGAAAGGAGTGTTCTCGTTTTCGTCATTTATGGGCCCTTGATGCGTCGTCATTGCTCGTTATACTGGGTGAAATAAATATAAATTTCACGAAATTACAAAATCTTTTCTCCGTGAACATTTTCAAAATCTGACTGGATGAGCTGATAGAGTAGGTCCAGCTCTATATTTTCCGAGAAAAAGATCAAAAATCGAAAAGTTTTTTTGCCGTCTAGAAGCAATTGAAGTAAATTTCTGCTGACAGCGATTGTGCAAAAAGTACCCATTAGGGACTCCAATTTTTTGGCGGAAATATATTCTCGAGACTCTGAACTAGGGCGCCAGCTTATTTTTTGTCCATTCTAATCAGTTTATCACCGGTTTATCAGCAATCTAAGTTAGGTGAAAAATTCGCTGTGGCGATGAGCGCGGCGGTGACTAGACAGCGTGGCGGCGCTGTTGCCCACCCTAACCTGACGCTTGAAAGGAAAATGCTTGAACGAGATTTCATTCGTGCTTGGCTAGGGTGCGCCACAGCGTCACCATGACGCATTGTCACTGCCGCGCTCCCCGTCTCATCAAAATTTTCGTCTGACTTTGATCGCTGATAAGAGCAGAATCGCGTTATCAAAACGAAATAAAAAATAGCTGGCGTCTTACTTCAGATGCTCAAGAATATATTTCCGTCAAAAATTATGCTGTTACAATGAATATTTTTTACGCTAGAGCCGTCAGTAGAAATGTACTTCAATTGCCGTTAGACAGCTCTAGAACTTTTAAATTTCAATTTTTTTCCTCGGAGAATATGAAGCTTGGCCTGTTTTTTCAAGACCTCTATTCAAAGTTTGAAAATATTTAGAGAGAAAAGATTTTGTAATTTCGTTAAATTTATATTTTTTCCACCCACTGTAAAATGCGCTTTTAAGAATGCATGAATGGGAAATTTTGTTGTCGAAAAAGCTGTATTATTCAGAAAAGTTCGAAGTCTTTGACAGTCAAGATGAACTTATCATCGAAATTCTTGTCGTAAATGAAGAAGCCTTCCTCATTGATGCCATCAAGAAAGTCCGTCAACTGATACTTGTTGCTTGGTTGTGCCATCCAGGTGTAGGTAAACTCGTCAAAATTGAAATTGAAAGATTGCCATTCTCGAGTTGGATTGAATTCGACCATGAATGTCTTTGTCAAAAGCCAGTTCCAGCTGCTTTTGACAGCGACGTTTACTCGGAACGTTCTTGGGCCGTTTGAGCCTGGCTCGCCTTTGGCAATAAATCGAAGTCCATTTTTCCCCTCGTAGGATTCGTGGGTCGAGTCCGGAAGACCAACAGATCTTCGGCAGGAAGCAAACCCACCGCGGTTTTCAGGGCTGAAATTTTTCGTAAAAGTTTGTTGTTTCAAAACGAACCTGAGCTTTCCCCAGAAATAGAGGGCATCATTGTATGGCATGACGTAGCCCTCGGATTTGCCTCCCATGACATTGTCATTCACAGTAGTCCATTCGGCTATTTTGAGTCAAAAGCGAGGCCCTTTTTAATTTTAGTCTAAGAAAACTTTCTATTTGTTATTTTCACTCTTTCCTGGGTTGTTTCTCCAGAGCGCAGCCTGAGCAGCAAAAGGAATAAAAACCGAAAGTTTCATTATTTTTTTCTCAATTTGTGATTCGCACCTCGTGAAAACCTGTTTTAAATACCCTCCAAATCTATCCGCAGGGTAAGAATAGTCCGTAACATTGCGCAAGATCCCCGTCACTAAGTCTTCCCAGGTTAAAATTTTAAGCGCTGCGATTATGTACAAATTGTCTTCAAAGGGCGGCGAATTAGTGGAACTTCGCTTGTGCTTTTCTTTATTTACAAAACATGCTCGTGATTTTCTTGGCGCCTGACTGGGCTTGAAAACAAAATTTTAAGGAATTATTCGTTTAAAAACAATGTAAAGAAAAGTCGAAATTGGAAAGAAATCGGAATTTTTAATAATAATTTCAATTTATTTCTTGTAAATAAAACAGTATTTAGACACATTCAAGGTTGCTAGCAATAGCTCTGAACTCTTGAAGCTCTGCGTTTCCTCTGTATCTGTACTCGCCGGCATGGTTGTTCATGATTTCTGTGTTGCCAGTGAGTCGGAGTCGCTGGAGGATGTTCAAGTCGATGAGAGTATCAAGCGCTCCGTTGAGGCAGAGGAAGTTGTTGTTGTGCAGCGAGATGGACTTGAGCTTGGTGTGGACGTTGAAAGTATCAGCGTTCAATTGCCTTGAAAATATGGTTTTGGAATCTCTCAGAAATAAGCTGATTGAAAGAAAAGGGAGAAAAAACATACCACATGTTGTTGGAATTGAGCGAAAGTCGCTCGAGATTGACGAGAAGAGCCATGATTCCGACAAGATCGTCCTCGTTGATTCCGTCGTTTTGGTTGATCACGAGCCATTTGATCTCTCCAAGCTCAGTTGAAGTCATGTTCTGGAGCGTTTCAAGGAGGATGGTCGTGGAAGTTCCAAAGTTGGTGTCAATGCACTCGATCCTTAAACTCGTTAGATGAAAGGAAAAAAGGGGCTAATTTACTTTTCTGGAGAGAAGTTGCATGCTTGCTCAGTGCAAGAAGCATTCTGACAGATCTGGCCGGATTTGGCCTCGATTGTAACAACTGGAGCGGTGTAGCTGGCAAGACCGGAAGAAGATGGCTCGATAAGGCTGAAAGTAGTGTGTTAGAAAATTCTTCCTACGGCAGAAGTTTTTACCTGAATTCAAGCTCGACATCTCCATCAGCATCAAAGTGAAGTTCGTCGAAGACAAACTGGTTGTTTTCATTCGATTCCACGACGGTAACCGATCCTGTTCCGAAAGCCTGAGCTGGGTTCGAGGATGACTTGATGCTAACTTGGGCGAGGTACTGAATTGTCTCGCAGACTTCGTTGACAGCATCGAGAAGTTCGAAAGTTGGTGGGGGAGCGAGAATTTCATTGACAGTTCCAGAAGCGACAAAGAGTCTCTGGCTCCACTGAGTAGGTGGTCGGTAAGCGGTTTCGGACTCTCCTTCTTCGAGAGCGAGAATTTCGTCTTCCTGGCTTTCCTCATAAGTCTGGAGCTTAGAAACGTCGATAACAGTTTCCAGCTGATCTGGTTCAACATCAAGCTGGGCGGCGAGAGAGCAAGTATCTCCAGCAACGAAGAGAGGATCGTCGAAGTTGGACAAGTCGTCAGCGCCGTCAAAGCAAGCTGGTTTGCTTGGCTCGACGATTTCAGTAGTGGCGACGTATTGCTGGAGTTGGAGTGATGGGTCGACTTCATTGTTGATGACAGTCTTGACAATCGTCGAAGCCATCTCTTCAATGACTTCAATTTTCTTCTCACCTGTTGCTGTTTCGTAAGATTGCTCATTGTAATCAGTGGTGAGATCGGCTTGTTCGGGCAAGATTTCCAGAACAAGGGTGACTCCACTCGCCTGTCGTCTGTAACGAGCACCAGTGAATTCTCGGTTGTCTTCGGATCTTCGTCTTCGACCGCCCTCTCGAACAACATCGACGACCTTGATCTGGCTCTGATCGATGCCGAGGAGAGCAGCAAGGTAGTTGATCAAGTTTGGTGAATCGTAAAGCTCGTCGTTGGTGAGCTCAACTGCAGTTGACTGGAACTCGACAATGAGTGATTTTGCAACAACGACGTCAATGACGGAAGAACCACCATGGACAATGTAGAGGATTTGAGAAGATCGGTCAAAGAAATTGGTTCCAACTGGATCGTCGATAGTTGGAATGTGATCAGCAGTGGCGACATTGTATCCAACACTTCCGTCAGCTTCGAAGAAACCGTTGGTGGGGAGGACAAGGTTGCCATCAAGAAGGACATCCTTAATTTTTTGTCAAACCGTTATCTTATAAAAAACAATTCACCTGTCGGTTCTGTCGCATAGTGTAGATCTTCAAAAGAGTCTTGCAACTAGCCTCTTCTCGGTTAGAATGAAGTCTGAAATGCTTGGCAAGAGTTCCGGCGGAGCCAACTTCGTAGGTCTTTCCACAGGACATGATCATAGGATGAGTAGAGATTCGCAACTGGCAAACGTATCCAGCGCAGCAAGAAACGTCCAAAACACCGTTGACGATATCGACGTGAGCATTCGGGGTTCCTGGCTCATTGACGTAGGTGATTGGGCCAAGTCGCCGAGTTTCAGTGTCAACATCCATTGATTCGAAGACAACTTGCATGTAGCTGTCGCCACTTCCACACTGATAGTAGTTATTATCAGCATTCAAGGAGCAGTCGGAGCCTCGGAAGACACCATGATTTGGAGCGTAAGTCTCTGGCGCAATATTTGAACCATCGAGATTTGTCAACATTGGAGCGGGCATTCGGAAATAACCGAGACCTCGAGGACCATTGTCGCCAAAGCCAAGCTCGGCAACACCCATCAATGTAGATCGCTCGCCAGTTCCTGTGAAAGAACCGTCAAGATCGGTGATCATCGCCTTCTTTGGTCCATCACAGTCCATGTCAACACATCCGCTAGGTGTGATCCATTTTAGTCTTGGCAAGTGAAGGAAGAGTTTGCTTTCGGCTGTGGTTCCAGACCATTTGATGTCAGAAGCCATGATTTGATGCTGATGATCGTGGGCTTGCAACAAGTTGGTGATGGCAACGTGGCTCTTTCCGCAGACGTCATTTTTCTGGAAATTGACGAATCGGACATTGTGGACGTAGTTGGTTCCATAAATCGCAAGATTATCAGTTTGAATATTAAGACCCTTGTGTGGGAACTTGTGTTTCTGTCCCTGGAAGACGGAGAAAACGAATCCCTTGTTACCCTTGATGCCCGAGCTTTCGCCGAAAGTTTCACGAGTGTATACCATGTTGCTCATGTGGTTATCACCTGTTCGCACCCACTGCAGAATACCATCAGTGCTTGACCAATCTTTGCAGTTGCCCTTGTCAGCGTCAGAGAAACCAGCAGTGACAGCGTTGACGATCGAGTTCTTGAATGTCACAGTGTCGTCAGAGGCGACGTGGCTGATGGCCATGGGCAAGTAGGAGAAAATGTGGACACCAACGACAGCGTCTTGAATGTCAACATTGTCGACGACGATGTGCTCAGCTTCCATGATGGCAGAAATACCATGAGACATGATTCGAGACATTCGGAAGCCAGCAAACTTGGTGCAGACGAGATCAACTGGGGCAAAGAGATTTCGGATACCATAAATAGAACCGTGAGCATAGTTATTTTCAGCAATTGAAGCAGCTGATGCAGTAGCGCCAGTTTCAGCAGCAGTGCAAGGCTCACCAGCATATGCGTAGGCGGGACCTTGAACACCATAAACAGCGTTTTTCTTGAAGCTGGTGAATGTCACTGCTTCCCAGGCGTCGATACCAGCTGGCATGTATTTTCCGTCAATGTCGAAATTGTGCATGTTCAAATACTGATCTTTGTAGAACCAGTTCTCAACAACAGATGAAACGAGGTTATTATTGATTGTGACGTCGAGTGAGTTGGCAACAGCAATACCGTTGTCGACGGCCATAAAGACGTTGTTGGCGCTGAGCTCGACATTTGGAGCGTAATTGGCAGAGAGAGCCACACCATAGTTGTGGTGGAAAGAGCAGCCTCGAACGTAGGTTGCGCCGATTTCGTAACCAGCTGGCTGATACTCGTTGCCAGTTTCAGCGTGAACGGATTCGTCACGCGCTTGTCCCTGGCCATTGACTCCGTAAAGTGCCAAACCGTGTCGAGGATCCCACATGGAAGGCATTGCATACTGTCCCATGCCGACAAATTCGACGTTTGCAATAGTCGCGTGTCCCTGTCGATAAATTTCACCGAATGGAGCGCCAGTTACAAGAACTCGGCCACCGTATTTCTCGCCTTCTGAACCGTTGGTTCCGTCGATCTTGATGTTTTTAGTCAAAAGACCGACTTCGGCAGCTTGTTTGAATCCAAAACCTTCATCGGTATCAGCAGTACCAAGATGTTGGAAGGCAAATGTCTCGGCGACAGTGATGACAGTGCCAGTAATGTCAGTGATTGTTAGATACTCAGCTTCGACATCAGACCAGGATGTTCCAGTGACGAAGATTGAATCACCAACCTTCCATCCAGTTGGCTCAGTGCCGATAGTGATGGTGTTTCCGCCGATTTGAGAAGTAGCCTGAAGTCGGTAGTAGTTCTTTGGAACTTCGCATCCGACGAGAGACAATCGACCGAGAGAGGCAATAGTCTTGTTTCCGAGAGGAACAGAGTCAGGAGCTGCGCCGTAGCCATGTCGATCTTCAGATCCAACGGCACCAGCAAATGTGAAGGTAAAGGATTTGTCGCATGGGAAAGGAGAATCTTCAGTTCCAACAATAAGTCGACCGAATTGCCATTCTGGTTTCATATCCCAATTGACAGTTCTTGCCTGGCCTTCGATAACGGCAATTTCTTGCTCGACGCTGAAGGGGTTGATTCCACCGTGAGCGGAGTTGATCAGCATGTTGTGGAATTCAATGTTAAAGTCAGTGGCAGAAGCTGGATCGACTTCGAGAGTACCTTCAATGTAAAGCTCGTCGACGTAGATATTTGCAACATCAAGGATGACATGACGATCGTGAACAATCGTGACGTTTTCTTTATTTGAAGCGTCGAGGCCGGGAACGTACCCCTTAGGCCAACAATCTGGGCTCGACCAGAGACAAGTCTTAACTTCGGCTGGTGGAGTTGGGTTGTCGAAATTAGGAACTTCGCAGTTTGGCCAGTAGCATTTGTACATCTCGAATCGCTGGTTTTCATGCCAGCCGAATGTAGAATAGTCAGCGCCAGCATGCTGGACCAAGTTGATATAGAGATCACTCTGATCATCAATAAACCAGCCATAGTTTTGGGTCTGATTTGCAACACCTGGAACAGGGACAGTCTGAAGAGCGATTCCAGCACCATCCGCGAAATCAGCGTAGTCGGGCTGGTTTCGGAGATCCATCTTCAAAATGGTGTTCACATCGTACTTATCGTAGTGAGTTCGGAGATTGAAGGATACATTCGGCATTTGGTATTGGCCTTCCCACCAGATTTCGTTGACAACTTCGGATGGAGCAAGGAACATCCATGCTCGGCCCTTCTGTCCTCGCTTTTCTCTCCATGGAACCTGAGCAGTGATGTCGTCAGGCGAGTTCTCGTTCTTGTTGTTAACATTGAGGGTGATTGAGTTCAGAGATTCAGGAAGAATATCTTCGATAGATACTCGGAGGAAGTCCTGATCAGGAGTACAAACAGAAGCATCAAATCCGAGATTCCAGCCAGCTTCGTTAATTGGAGAACAGTTGTCGTAAAGGGCACTTGTCGGAGTGACCTTAGAGTTGGGAATTCCTGTGCCGGAAAGAGTTCCATCCAAATCCCAGAGAACCGTTTCGAATTCCCACTCAAATTTACCCTTTCTGTCGGAATTATCCCAATCAACACCGGACCAGAGGGAGATTCGTCCGCAATCGAATGGATACGAACTGTAGCAGAAGTCAATACCGTAGCAATTTTCACTGGCCTTTGAAGCTTCATTGAAATTGACGAATTTGATGTCGTGGACCTGGAAGCTTCCAAATTTCCATGGTGTTTCCATACCGAAAGAAGTGCATCCAGGAAGTGAAGGATGAGCATTAGTGGTTCCGATGACAACAGAGTTGTAATAACCAGTTGAATCGGTCTCAAAGTTATCATTTGCATGGTTTTCTTTGAGAGAAAGTTCAGCCTTGAAGTTGTTAGCTGAAACGAAGTCGTTCATATGCACACCATCTCCCATGGACATTTCGCATCCTCGATGGTTATTCCAGGCGTGGAAGTTAACCATTGGGTGATCAGCACCAGCCGGGCCATTTGAAGACTTGCACTCAGCAGCCCAATTGTTCTTTCGTGGAGTGTAGTCTTCAAAGATCCACATTCCATAAACACCGCAAGAATGAGCGACGTTATCTTTGAACTCGAGGACTGGAACTTCTCTTGGACAGTAGTCGTTGTTGACGTTGGAACCGGTTGATCTCTTTGGAGGATTGACCCAGAAACCGAATGCGGATGAGCCGGCAGCGTGGTTTCCTCGAACGACGTTGTTGGTATTGACGATCCAGAAACTGGTTGGAGTCTGATCGACAGAGAGAAGGGAGGAAGAAGGTTTGGTCTTGATAGCAAGATTGTATTGAATGTAGTTTCCGGTTTCAACAGCATCTTCAGTGAAGAAAGCATGGCCCATGTTATTGTAGGCGACGTTGTACTCGAAGGTAGCATCATTGACGGCGTGCATGGTCATGGCACGATTGAATGTCTGCCAAATACCGAGACCTCGGAAATAAGAGTTTGGCTGAGAGTAAGAATTGTGGAAGTGAACTGGGTATCGGCCAAGGTCAAATGCTTGTCCGGCGTGATGGACTTCCATGTATTCAATCTTTCCATGAGTAACAGAGTGAAGAAGCATATGAGCACCGAATTTATCAGAGCCTTCTTCGTCACCGAACCGATCGACGA
The DNA here is from genome assembly GCF_907165135.1 of Oikopleura dioica. Taxonomy (NCBI): domain Eukaryota; kingdom Metazoa; phylum Chordata; class Appendicularia; order Copelata; family Oikopleuridae; genus Oikopleura; species Oikopleura dioica. The sequence continues at coordinate 1,094,426 of NC_137291.1, forward strand.
AGCAATTCTGCTCGGCGTGGAGACCAAGATTGAGCTGATCAAAGTTCTCACATTGTGGAATTTCATCGTACCATGGAGATGGGTTTTTAGATCCTTCAAATTTGACATTTCTAGAAAGAAGACCGACTTCAGCTCTTTGGTGAAGGGTAACAGGTGTTCCATCTGGTCGAGTAGTAGTGAACTCGACACCCAAGTGAAGGTAGGCAAGTGGATCTTGAAGACCCAAAGTGGTGGTTCCGTCGCCATTGTCAGTGATAGAGGTGATTATATGGTCTTCGGATTCAATGATACTGTTTTTGTCACCAGTTGGGGCGATGGCGATTCGATTTCCAACATTCCAGCCGACAAGGCCGGATGGAGTCTGAATTGTGATAGAGGTATCACCAGCATTGGCGGAAGTATCGAGCATAGTCCAGGTTGGGCTGACTGGAGCACCGTGAATGTCAACAGTACCGGATCGAGCAGCGAAACACTTGGCACCATAAATTGGAAGTCTGATTGATCGCTGATGACCGTACATGGTGATTTTAGCGTTTTTGAGCATAGGTTCGTCTTCAGTTCCGAGCTGGAAGGCACCATCAATGATAATGATGTACTCGGCGTTTAGTTCAATTCCGTCGACTTCAGTGTCCCAAATTAGGCTCCCTCGAATGAGGAGAACTGAGAGATAGGCGGTAGAAGTATCAAGAAGAATTTCGACTCCAGAAGGAATTTCGACGAGGTCACGAGTATTCTTTGGGGCGCCTTCGCAGTCCTCGAATGTACCAGTGGAGCATCCCCAGGTAGCTGGGCTTGACCAAGCGTTGACATAGTAGAACTGGAAATCGCTGTTTGTGTATTGTCCGACGCCGAGGACATCAACCAAAACGTCGAATGAGCCGGTACCAGAACTAGCACCAGTTTCACAAATGATTTCTGAGTTAGTCGCGGAAGTGACAACACATTCAGCGCCATTAATCGTTACGATGTTTGTGGCAATATCGGCATTGAAACCAGATCCAGCAATGGTAAGTGGAGTTCCACCAGCAGTACCACCTCTGAGCTTGGTCTTTGGAGATCCATCGGGGTTGGAAGCAGTGATTCCTGTCACAGCGGCAACAAGGGTGGCATCATAGGTGAATTGGGAGGCGAAAGTATGGGTGTTTGCACCATCAGTGAGAATGACAGTGCATGAGCCAGCAGAAGAGGCAGGGATAGTGCACTTGATCATATTTGATGTTGACTCTCCAATTGCACAGCTGTTACCGCAAATAGTGACAACAGCGTTTTGGTGATCGAAACCAGTTCCAGTGATTGTCAGTGGAGCACCACCAGCAGTTCCGGACGAGGATGGAGAGAAGCCAGCGACGGTCAGAGCGTGGCTGTAGGTATGAGTTCCATCAGAGTTTCCTCCGTCCATGTTAGTCACAACAACGTTGTAATCACCAGCAACAAGATCAGGCATGTCGACGGTGACAAATTGACCAGTTGCTTTTGTACTAGAGCAACCGATGACAGGAAGCTCAACGCCGCCGATTGTGACGTAGTTTCGGTCACAAACAGCGTTGACTCCCTTCTCCATATCAATAGTCAAAGTAGTTGCAGCTGGTTCAAAAGGAGAAGCAGCCAGCTTAGGTGTAAGGGCACCGAGATAGCTGAATGTCATTCCGCTGCTAGCGGCACCAGAGTTGGCAACAGTGATATCAGCAGTGATAGGACCGACGTCTTCACCAGAGTCAGGAGAAGTAAAGATGATATCTCCGTTGTCATCGAAAGAAACAGCGCATCCACCAGCGCAAAGATCGACACCGCCACTGACAAAGCTGACGACGGATCCTGCATCGAAGCCATCACCAGAAATCGTCACTGCAACACCTCCGTAAAGACCACCCTGATTAGGGGTGACACTTGAAAGAATTGGAGAAACGCCAAATGTAATGGAATCGGAGAAACCAGTGTCGGAAACACCAAATGAACCGTCGACATCACCGCTGAGAGCGCCAAAGGTGCATGAAACGGAACCAGAACCTGAGACAACTGTGACATCGGCACAAACTCCTTCTTCTCCTCCGATCGAACCAATGCCAGAATAAGTACCAGGAGCGAGTGAAAGACCAGAAAGTGTACCAGTTACAGTTCCGTCAGCAGAAGCAGAGAGGACAGTAAAAGTTGGTGCATCAGCAGTTGTCGTATCGAAAGTCGTGGCAATGTCAGATCCATCAAGAGAGAATGTGATATCAGTAGTGTCAGCTTTGGTTTCACATGTTGTAAAGATGAGCTCAGTTCCAGTATTGCTTTCGATATTGTCAACGCAGCTAGATGCTTCTCGAAGGCTGACAGTTGGTAATCCAAGAGTAGTGACGTCAGAGAGCAAGTTGAAACCAACGATGGTTACTCGAGTGCCACCGAACTTTGAACCAGAAGCAGGAGTAACACCAGTGACAGTAGCGGCAAATGAAGATGTAACGACATCATCACTTGTCTGAGCAGCAAGATTCGAAGCGGTAATGACGTATTCACCGGCCTTGACGTTGACTGGGCAGCTTCCGGCAGTAGGATTGCAAGAAGCGCCATCAACGACGATATCTCCGCATGTTGGAGCTGGTGAAACAGTAACAACATTACCGAAAACGGAAACGTCCGTAAAGAAGCTTCCAAGAGGAGAGCTGAGAAGATATTTTCCATTATTAACAGTTTCGCTTCCGCAATCGAAAGAAGCAACAGCAGCTGTAAGATCAAGAGATGCATCACCAACTGTAACAGCAATGTCAACTTCGCCAGAGTCGTCGGTGACAACAACTGTTCCGACAATTGTGTTCAAACCATCGTAAGGACCGCTTGAAATTGTGTATGTACCAGGTTCTGTGAGAACAAAGAAAACTTCGCCTTGGTTAGCTTCAATGGCATTGAGAGAAAGACTGACAGAATCACTGACGGCAGAAAACTGCATTGTTGGAATGATAGCGGCGCCATTTTCGGCGGGAAGAATGATATTCCAGCTGATGACGACCTTTGTGCCGGCAGAAACAGAAGCTGACGCTGGCTCGAATCCACCAGTTCGAGTGCTTGAACCCGAAGCGTGGAAAGAAACGGCAGCAGATGCAGCGGCTCGACAGGTGATTTCCGTGTTTGAAATCGAAGTAACATCACAGGCATTTGGTCCAAGACTGACTGAAACAGCGGAGGCATCGGAACCAAAACCGGATCCCTGGAAGACAACAGTGTTTCCACCAAATGGCGAGCCAGCAGGATTGACTACTTGAGAAACAGAAGCGTCGTAGACAAGACTTCCTTCCCAGTTTCCGGTTGTACAGATAGCTGAAGCAGAAACGCTACCGATATAATTGGCAGCTGGTGTGAAAGTAACTGTAGACGCTGGGGTAATGGCAATGTTGACTCCATCAACAACGAGCACAAAAATGTCACCGTCGCAGGTCAAGTCAACAGATTCAGTTCCAGCGGGTGAAGCAGAGCTTGAGAAAGAGCAAGAAGCAGCTGGTCGAGCAGCGATCTCGAATGCGGCAGAAGCTCCAGAAACATCGACAGTGGTAGATCCAACAGCAACGCTGGTAACAGTACAAGTAGCCTGAGTATCAGTTACTGAGGAACATGAAGCATCGACACCGCCGATAACGACGGGTTCAGCGAGACCAACACCGTTGATGACGACTTGAGCGCCGGATGAGGCTAAAGAGGGCGAAACAGATGTAATCTGTCCGGTAACAGTAAGAGTGACTGTGTTAGAAGAGCCAGAAGCTCCAAGAACAGCGATACTGTAGGTACCAGCGGCAGCAGGAGCAGTGAAAGTAACTTGAAAAGCACTATCGAAAGTTGTCGCGACAGAAACTCCATCTACTGTAACAACATCAGCACTGACAAAGTTAGAACCAGCAAGAGCGACTGAGGAGCCAACAATGACGGATGATGCTGGAGCCGTAACAACTGGAAGGGAAGAGTCGTCAAAGGTGAACTGGCAGTCTCCAGTGCAAGCAGCTTGGATCTTTGAGGCCCAAAGCTGAACCTGTGGGGTAGAAGAAGCTCGAGCCCAGTTCGCAGCGTTGATGATAGTGTAAACTGGACCACCATGCTGGGAAGTTTCAGCAAAGGCAATGTCGGAATTGACATTAGCGCCGTTGATGGAGATGTCTGAATAGTCACCAGAATTTGCAAAACTGATTGTCATTTCGTATCCCTCAAGGCATTCACCCTCAAGACTGACGGTGGATCCAACGAAGTCTGAGCCGAATTGTTGCTGAATTTGATTTTCGATGTTTGCTGTGTTGCCTTCTACGAGCCAGGAAGCTTGGATGTTAGCAGTCATTCCTTCGTAGGAGAGATCAAAATCGCCTCCAAGGCCGCTTCCCATTTTTGAAACAATTGTTAAGTCAACCGCAGTTTCAGCAGAGTTACCAATCTTCAAAGTGTTGAAGGATTCGCCACAAGCATCAGCAGCGCCACTGAGAGTCAGCTGAAGGACGTCGTTGTTCCAGTTGGCGCCGACGGAAACAAGAATCGTTCCCGGAATAGCAGCTCGTTGAGATTGAACGACTGCAAATCCAGCAGTAGCGTCAGCGACGTAGACTTCATCGATGAAAAGATCTCCTCGTGACTGTGTGTCTTCGATGATGATCTTTGTGATGAACACTTTCTCTCCAGCGTCAAACTCAGCTTGAGCATTGGCATTGTTGGCAAGGAAATCATCAGCCAAAGAATCTGTCTTCACGCACGCAAAAGACCATGCGTTTGGAGAGGTCTCGAGCCATGAGATCGATTCTGATCCAGTTTTGCCATTGATATCGAACTTGACAGTGATGGTATCCGCGTAACCCTTGGAGGCGAAGCAAACTTCAGGATTTTTCTTTGATTTGACAGAGCCTTCAAAGAGAGTTCCCTTTCCAGACGAGAGTTTGTTTGTCTTGACACCACAGTAGGGCTCGACGTCCTCAACAAGAGTAAATCCATCAAGAGCCTCATCTCCAGAGCTGTATGATCCGTCCTCGATATCAGCGAACCCGTCAACAGAGCAAATAGCCTCGCGGATCGCCTCGACTGCAGCAGCAGATGCATCATTGTCGCCATAGACGAGTTCATCAGAAGCGGTACAGCCTTGGTTATTACAGGAGTAGACAAAGATGGGAGCGTTTGTATCGACAGTGCTGTTAGCATCAAGGAAATCGTACTCTTGTACTTCTCGCTGAGCTTCAGTAAATTTTACGAAAACGCTCTGAACTTCTTTGGCATAATAATCGCCAAGATGCTTTTCGGTGTCCGCATTTCGACCGGTGTTTCCGTGAACAAGGTTTTTGTCAGCGTCCGGTCCGTGGAAAACATATCCGAACTTGAAATTGTCTCCTCCTCCCCAGTCATTGAAGGAAATTTTGACAAAATACTGTGTATCAGCATCGAGAAGGAATTTCTGCCCAGGGGTACCCCATCGCTTCCATTCATCATTATCGTGCCATTTTCGGGTGACGACTGTTCGTAGATCACTTGCGCATCCGATGTTTTGTTCAATAAGAGAAACCTTAGCAGTCAAAGTATCATCAGCTTCCGTTGAGATGAATGAGTAGTAGCCAGTCTGATATGGTCGGAAGAAACCTTCGGAGACGCCGACGTAATTGTCTTCTCCATTGTTATGAACCGCGGTATAAGCTGACATGTGGAAGTTCGATGTTTCAGACTCTTCACTTCTTCGCAGAGTAAGATGAGAACTGTCTCCTTGAACAGGAGAAGTCAAAAAGGAAATCCAATTGGATCCTTGATTCCCGGCTTCTTGATAGTAGTTGACTTCGAATCCAGTTGAACCAGGGTACTTTTGAGCCATGTCTTCACATGAAGGAACAAAGCATTCCTCAGTCACGCCAGTTGGTCCGTCGCACATGGCATTTCGTCCATTCCATGGAGACACGCAATCGCTTTGACATTCTCGACCACTTCCTGTGAATCGAGGGGTTCCGTCTCCAACGAAATTATTCAAAATCTCCCAAGGCTTCGCGGCATTAACGAGAGTTACACAGTTGACAGTATCTACTGGAGCACCAGCAGCGCATTGGCCAAGAGACGGAGCAGTTTCGCAAGTGGCCTCGGTTCCATCAGCATTGACCTGGACATTGTTGCAAACAACACCACCAACTCGAATCTCAACGTCTCCTTCGAGATTCTGACCAGTGACGGTGATTTTGGTTCCTCCAAGACTTCCTCCGACGGAAGGAGATACGGATGAGATGACAGGTCGAACTTGCAAATTGAAGGCATTGCCGTTTTCGCACATGAAGTAATCTCGTGTGTACGAGAAACCACGCTTGCTGGTGTATCGCAAGTTGTAGTTTCCGATTCGCGGTGCACCCGACCACTCTAATTGGCAGCGCACATAAGTATTGCTCCAGACTTGATGCCCGACAATAGCTCGATTTGATCCGCCGTCGTCCCAGTATGTCTTGCATTCGGCCATTCTGAAGCCGTACTGATCGTAAAGACCTGGTTGAAGGACGAATTCTTCGTTTGGATCGACATCTCTTTCAGAAATTGAGTTGGGATAGCGAGAGAATGCAAAGTCATAATCGTCGATTCTGAATTGAAGAACATTCGATCCGCAGAGGAATCGAACTTCGTTATTATCCACGCATCCTTCAGCATTATCCCCTGCAGATTGACAGAGAACACCGTAAATAGCGTTACCCTTGCAGACACAATCCTTTGGACCAGTGACGAAGCCGTTGATAAGATCATCTTGATCCCAAACTTGACCAGTTACAGTATTTCGGACTTGAACCGTCAAAGGAACACAGTTTTGAGAGGTTAAATCATCACGGATTTTGTTAACTCGCATGTCTTCATTTCCTCGAGGATTGTTCACAGTCTCGCCATCAATCCAGGTACTCCAGAACGTCGTTGGAGCCCCAGGAAGAATGAGACCATTCGAGTAGAGATTCCTGATAGTTGGGGTGTGGCGAAGAGCGACCGCTCGCTTGTTGGAGATCTCGCCCTCGACAGACACTCGCATCCTGTAAAGATCGCCATCAGCGCAGTAGCCGGGAAGGTTGACTTCATCCAGGACGCAAACAGCGCTGGTATCACTTGTGTAGTGCATGATCACGCGGCAGGGAACATCTGGACAGCCGGATTTATCGCCGGTATATGTGATGTAAGCCTTGGTCTCAGAGTCGGAGTTGTCTTTATCGTAGTTGGCTGGGAGAAAACCGGAACCGCTGAGAGTGATCCGGGTGCCACCACGAAGGGAGAGGCGATCCGAACTGAGGTCCTCTACTTCGATGCTGTCGAGATTCGGGGCGGCACTGAGGCCATCGAGCCTGAGCTCCGCTTTCGCGAGCCCGAGTAGAAGTGTATAGAGACCAAGGCTCTGAAGATAAAATAAGTTTATGCGTAGATATTATTGTTATAAAAGAATAATTGAAATCATAATTAAAAATAAGTTTAAAAATCTTCTCAAAATAAATTATTCCTCTATCTCTCACTCACCTTCATCTTCTAATGAACCAAAAAAGCGGTCGAAAAGACTTATCAATAATGTCATATGCAGCAGAATTTCTACTTATTCATAATTCGACATTTCCCCGCTGGTGCATCAAATTGAATTCGAGACCAATTTGAAGGAAATCAGCCGATTTTTTATTGTTTAGAAACTTCCGGAAACCACGCGGGAGGAATCCCGTAATATAATAAGGACTAACATAATTACTTATTCATTTAAAAATTCAAGGGAAATCTCGAACTGGCGTAAACAAAATAGGGCGGGGTCTTTCGTCAGATGCAGAATGTCTCAGTATTCCGTGGGAAGAACTCAAGATGCGAAACTAACGCCGGATAGGTAAGTTTATTTCTCGCATTATCATTTTTGAGAAGAAAATGAAGGTAACATTTTCGAAAAAATCAATATACTTGCTTGCAAAAGGCAACTTATAAAGTTCAATAATTGACCTAAATTCTATAGTTCGCTTTTGGTCTCGTCGCTGCCGCCAGTGCCCTCCAGCCAGTGCCGGTCATCATCGGTGGCTCGACTGCTTCTCCCCACTCTCAGCCCTACATTCTCTCCCTCCAGCGAAGCGGCAGCCACTTCTGCGGCGGTTCCCTCGGTGGCACCCTTTCCAAGGGTATCACAGCTGCCCACTGCTACCAGACCAGCGTCACCGCCGTCGCTGGAGCTCACAACATCAAGCAGAATGAGAGCACTCAGCAGAAGAAATCCGTCTCCAGCTTCGTCCGACATCCAAACTACAACAGCCGAAACCAGCAAAATGACATTGCAGTTCTCAAATGGTCTGGATCCTTCTCTTCTACTTCTGCTGTCAAGTACATGAGTCTCCCAGGTACGCCATTTTTTCCACTTCTGAATTGAAAATCTCCTCTTTGTTAGCTGCCCAGAACCGAGAATGGATGCCCCACGGCGCCAACGTCCGCGTCTGCGGCTGGGGCAACACCTCCACCGGCATCATCGCCAACTACCCCTCTGAGCTCAAGTGCGTCAACGTCAACATCATCCGCAACTCGATCTGCAACGACCGAAGCCACTACAACGGCTCCATCCTCAGCGGTATGTTCTGCGCTGGTATCCTCGACGTCGGCGGCAAAGACGCTTGCCAGGGTGACTCCGGCGGACCAGTTGTCTACAACAACCAGATGGTCGGCGCCACTTCTTGGGGAATCGGATGTGCGGAGGCCAAGTACCCCGGTGTCTACACTGACGTCGCCATTTACAAGAACTGGATCAACGCTCAGTAAAGGATTTGTACTGCGAGAAAGCATGTAATAAATAAACTACATTCACGAACTCGTTCCAACTCTCTTTCTTTCTGCAAACTCACGTCATCCTGCAGACAAAAGCGTTTTCGCTTGATAAAAATAGCAAGATAAACTGACAAAGAGAGGGCTGAGTTCTACCTGACGGGGATTCTAATGACAGCTTAATAAACATGCTTAGCGGCCTTTTATATAGCCGGCTGTTGGAGAAGCTCATAATACAATTTCGCAATTCTTATGCATGATTCGGTAAGAGCATATTTATTTCGGGAAAAGAAAACTATGATTTCAATCTCATTTGAGCAGCTTCAAGTTCAGCCAGTTCCTGTGCTTTCCTCTCTTCTTCAGCTCGTTTTGCCTCGGCTTTTCGTTGCTTTACGTCATTCTACAAAAGAAAACTCAACTGACTTGTCTCTAGCGAAAGCCAAGACAACCTCTAGTTCGCTAGATCCCTAGATCAACCTCTTTACCTGAATTTCATCCATGTATCGAAGCGATGAAGACCACTTTTGGCACTGACTCGCGTCGGAAAAGTCGGCATTAAGCTGATCGATGTCTGGACGATTTAACATATCAGCAAGCCATCTTATTCGAAAAGTTTAGAATAATTTAATAACTCGTTCATCACGAGGCGTTCAAATTTATCAGAAACAAGAAAGTAATTGTTGAAGAAATAACCTGTCAAGACTTCGAATCTCATTTCGCCGGTCATTGATGATCTCGTCGACAGCGAATACTTCCCTGCCCCAAAGACCTGTCTGCCGCTGAAGGCCCTTGATTCGTTTCTCGCATCTTCGAAGCTGATCTGTTTGCTCCAGATTGTCTAGTGGACAGAAAATTATTTCCGAAAATCTCAATTATTTCTGGTCTCTTGAGGCAATTACCGAATAACAGCGCGATTTGTCTTTTGGAAACGTCCTCCACAGCGTTATTTTTATTGAAACTCGTTCTTGACATATCTGCCTCAATCTCTTTACAAAACCTCGTCAAGAGAAAGAAAATGATGAAAATTAAGACAGATGTGTATTTCAAGCTTTTCACCTGTCAAGAAGCGGTCATCACGCCTCAGACGACACGCTCTAGTTTCTGATGCTTTCTCAAGGACAATTTATAAGTTCATAAATAAAATATTTTTTTGAGAAAAAATAATAGTTTATGAAATAATAATATATAATGAATAGAATATTATTTTGAGAAAATTAAATTATTTTTTGAGAAAAAAAATTTCTTTTGAGAAATAAAAAATTATTTTTTGTAAAAAAGATTTTTTTTTCTGAGAAAAATAAAATATATTTTTTGAAGAAAACCTTTTTCTTTTTCCAAATTTGGTGATAAATAATCAAAACAAATCATTAATTTTTGATAAGATAAAATTCTTAAAAGCTCTGCCAAAACATCAATTACACGCAATTAGCTGCCGAGAATATTATTGATGGATTCCCTTTTTTTTGATAATGTTATTTCGTTAATTGAGGGCGCTGAACGACGAAAAACGAACTGAAACGAGTTGATGCGAAAAAGTATGGAAGCTATGCGCCATCCCGTTCGGCATTACTTCTGAATAGCATATTTTTCAAAAACAACTGAAGCATTTTTTGCAAGATGAGAAGGCTGAATATCTGATGATAGGAAAGAAAACTACTTTACTGATAGAGATATAGCTAGGAATTAGCGAAAAATGTTCCCTACTGATGCAGATATGAAGATAGTCGAAATTGTTACAGGTTAGGGTTAGGGTTTTTGAAGGATAGAAATTCTTCTACATGAAAATTATATTTGAACTTCGGTTGGCCTTAGGGTAAGGGTTAGGGTTAAAAAAAATATTGTGATATCAAGAATTGCCGCATGGCGAATTTAGCGTAGAAATTTTCAACCAAAAAGAAGTCTGGATTCGACAAACCGGCCAATAAGTATCCGAAAAGCCGCCACTGCAAAATTTGTACAAATTTTTGTTTGTACCTTCAAGTCAGGAGGTCAACCCTTTTTTCTTGTAAATTTAACATAATGACACCCTTATTTTATTTCGGAAACTCAAAATTCACATGTCATCTATTTTCATGGAAGCTAACATTAAAATTTTCGAAATTTTTTAACGGAATTTTTGATCGAAGGCCACTAACTAATCGGTATGTTATTAGAATTTGCTTAAGATTTAGGGTCGGGAGATAATTTAACTTTTATCTGCGATAAACTGACCCTGATTAAACTATGATTGCTTTAAGAAAGGGTTACTAACAAGTGGAGAATCTACAGAAATACTTTCGGGTGACTGATGAACTCGCGGATTTTTTTCAGATTAAAAAGCTGCTCCGTCCGAAAATCCATTTAGTCTTTCTGTTAAATTACGTTTTCAGCATGTCTTGTTGGCGTTCTTTCAATCGTGGCCGTGGTCCTGCACTTTATCTTCCTCCAAGTTCTGTTCAAAATGGGACGCCAGGTAACTCAATTACGCATTTCCAGATGAATGTCAAGCGGTTCATTTATACCATTTGTCAGTATCTGGCATACTCGGTTTCGATAGAACGTATTACATAATAAGGACAAGAGGAAAAGTTTCATGAACAAAGTTTTAGGGCTTTTCCCGGCTTTCTTTGAAAGAGGTAAATTTTAATTGAAAATCTTGGAAAACCTATTTTTCCCAATAATTTCATCAACTTTTTTAACACTGTTTCCCACAGCTCAGCAATCACATAACCCATATTCAACTTTTGTAATTCAATTCTAACTCGTGCATGCGCGAAACATAGTAATAATCTCGGAAAGCGTTATCGGATTATTTTCAGAAAACATTTCAAAGGAAGAAAGAATGGAGCATTACTGGAATATTCTTACTGACAAGCTGTATTGCGCAGATCTTCTATATCATTCTTGTAGGGACGGGCTTCATTATGATGTCAGAAGGGGTCTATGACAGTACATGAACCCGTCTTTCTCGGCTGAAAAGATACTGTAATGTACTGTTCTGAAATGACTTCTGGCATATTCAAGAAACATTTTCTAATGAGTATTTTTCTGAGTCCCAATCTGGAATTACAGTCCGCCTAATACAGAAGATATTGATGGGTTGGTGCCATGAATCGACAGAAAAATGTCGACAAATATTGCGTGGGCGGCTTTTCAGCTGCTGATTGGCCGGTTTGACGAATCCAGGCTTCTGATTGGTTAAAAATTTCCACGTAAAATTTGTCGGAATTTTTTGTCGGTCCCTGAGGAGGATGAAATCCATCCCCTCTCAGTAAAAATTTGAAAGCCCAAAAAAGCACCTGGTGAAATAACGTTTTTGATAACTCAAGAATGGAAATTTGGCCTTGTGACCTGCAAGCTCTTCAAGTCGATGAAAGACGTCACAGCAGGAAAGTGACCAATCTGACAAAATCTCAGGCAAAAAGGAACATTGTTAAATCACGTTGTCATTTGGGATCAAAGCTACTGCAATTATGGCGATGTTGTTGATGACCGCTGATCGTCTCTTTGGCATGACAAATCCCCTCAAGCGCAATACCTACAACAAATCGAGAAAATACAGGCTTGGATTTGAAATGTAACGAATGGTTACATAACTCCTAATGTTCTGCATCTGGTAACTAGGTCAGAGTTTCACAGACAAAGACAAGAAAAGATGGATCATCACTCAAAAACCGCAACTAAAAAAGAAAGAAAGCAGATCAATCTTCAATTTGAACTTGCAAGATTTATCTTTCAAACTCTGAATTGATTTTCGATGCTAGTTATTAAAAATCAAATCAGATGGAATATTATTCAGTCCAAAAAACAGACGATTTATGATTGCACTTATGCTTGTGACACCTTTCGCTTTTGGGTTGCCTAGGTTTATGTCAGGAAACAGTTGATCTTAGTTGGACGGTTGTTATGTCCCCAACTGTCCTCAAATGTCGTCAAATGTCCCCGAATATCCCCAAATGTCCCCAAATGTCCCCGAATGTCCTCGAATGTCCTCGAATGTCCTCAAACGTCCCCAAATGTCCTCAAATTTCCTCAAATGTCCCCGAATGTCCCCAAATGTCCCGAAATGTCCCGAAATGTCCCAAATGTCCAGAGTGTCCCCGGGGGCATTCCTGCTTTTATCCTCGAATTTAAGTGTTTTTATTAGTCATCAAATCATGCAAATAAAACTGTGATAAGCAAAACTGATAAAACACGAAGATCATTTCGGTGCGCGAGCTTGGTGTGTTTCCCAATCAATGATTCCAGGCTGGAAGCTACTGAACTATCAATTTCTCATCGCACTTGCCCTCTGCATGTATATTCTTCCAGGTTAATTTTCCTATAAATTAAGACCTTTCCACCCCTTCATAAGTCGCTGCAGAATTGTTCCTTTGCGCCTGTCTGTGGATTACGTCAAGACGTCAGCAAAGCAAGTGCAAAATAAGGGGACAAAGAAGTGTGAGATCGCGAGATTGGATGTCACCGGCGGGTTATGGAAATGTCAACTCGAGCATTTTTGGAACTCCCCACGGACCAGTTGATAACGAAGATGCTTCCAGAACAAGTTCAAAAAAGCCCAAGCATCTGAAACTTCAAGAAACGATTGTTAAGGAATGTATTCATTGATTTTTTCATAATATAATATAAATTATATTGTATAATATGAGGGAATGACCAAGAACACCCTTCAGTACGCCTACCTTGATACAATCATCTACAGTTTTCTCTGGGGTCCATGGTACCTAACAATGCTATTTGTTATCAGAATCGAAAGCTCAAAATCTGTCCTTTACGTCGGTCAAAATCTCCAGCATCAAGGAAGAATTATGCACTTCATCATTTATATCGCCCTCATTTTTGTCTATATCTACTTTGTTATTTGGGTAAAAAATGAAAAGCTGAATCCTTGTTGAACCATTTTCAGCCTCTGCGATGCGTGAGAATGGCCGATCCGGATAGCCGAAAACCTCAGCAAAGAGACTATTCGAAAATTTTGAGGAGCGATCGGACTGAAGAACTTCCTCGAAGAGAAAGGTTCATTCCGGGAATTCGATGCGTACTAATTCATTTATTTTAGGAGGAATGCATTTATAGATGCCGCGATCAGCCGGTCAAATCAAATTACAAATCTAACGAGCGCGCTTTCTGATGAAACTCTTTGCGCGAATGAAGAACAAGAAGACAATGTAAAAACTTATATAAATATCAACACGCTTGCAGTTTGAAAGATAAATAAAGCATTCCACTGATAGTGGAAAGAGCCTATAATTCGTCTTTATTTTGAGCAACAGAAGAGACAGGATATCTCATGCAGTCCGCTTTTTCGTCTTGATAACAGATTTTGTAAATCAGCCCTGATGGATTCTGACGAACATATTTGTAGATTTCCCATTCATCTTCAAAGTTTTCTTCGACCATTTGATTGCACTTGATTTTGAAGCGATGGGGCCACATCATTCCACCTTGCGTTACTCCGGGAACTTGCACTGTTTCGTACCCTGGCGCGCTTATTCTCTTTTCAAGGGCTTCTGATTCAATACTAAACAGAAGAAAGAATGAGGATGAGAAGCCGTTCCTGAACTCCATCAATAACTTTGAGTCCTGCGTCTTTGAAAGTTTTTGGATCATCGCAAATTTCTTCTATGATTTCAAGAACTCGATCTTCGGATAGCTCCTTTTTACCGCTTTTGACTGATGGAAACTGAAACATTTTTTTGAAGAACTTCTTTTGAACTGTTAAATTTCAAAATTTACCTTGTTGATTTCACTAGTGATTCTCTTATTAATCTCCATTGAAATAATCCGACAAGCATCGCAAAGTAAATGCGGCGCAATATGCCAATTTCCCCCCTCCTCAGAATCTAGCGCTGGAGCTTCGAGTCTGACAGACCCAGAAAAATCTTCATCGAATTCTTGAGACGCTGCTAAAAATGGCAAAAGGCAGTGAATCTTCATTTTTTAGTATTTTTTCCTGAGTTTTGTTATTTTGAAAAAATGGCTGGAAAAGCCTCAGGGCAAAATAAAGTGAGTTTTATCCAGTAAGTCCCAAAAAAGGGATGATGGATGAAAAATTCTTGAAAAAAAAAGGATTTTTCGGGAATATCTTTGTTTTATTGTTTGGTTAAATGTCTATTACTGTTCTTTTTAGACAGTATAAATGACGAAATTTCTTTTTATCCGCGTTTTATCCGTAAGAAAGTCCCATAAAAGTTCTTTTCTAAGAAAGCCATTCCGCCGTCTTTGCAGTGCAAATTGCCCTTTTTACAATCTCCGCTTGCCGAACTCTTTGAACAGTAACAGCCAGTCAAATATTACAGCATCGGCTAACTTTCCCCTCGTGATGCTTAAAGATTAACCAGAAAAGTTTGCCGATAAAAGGAACTCGCTCGGGGGATTTCGAGGTCAAATAGACTCAAAGAGAGAGAAAATGAAGCTGTCCGCAGCTTTTCTTTCTTGCGTTCTAGCGCAAGACGGTCCTTTTATCGATTGTGCTCCAGAAGGCTCTCTGGACAAACTCGGTCTTACTGCCAAAGATCACGAAAACCTCTGCAGAGAGCGAAAATGCACATGGACCGCGAATCCGGCAGAAACGAAGTTTCCAAAATGCACCTACCCTGCTGACTACAAGCATTACACAATGGGCAAGCAAATGACTTCAAATGGCTCAAATGACAAGTCGGAAAGATACAGTCTTTCTCTTCATAAAGACGCCCAGAAAAATCGATTTGAGGGTAAAGAATTTGCTGAACCGGCCATTGAAAAGCTTCAGGAAAATTTTTGAAAAAATTTATGATAATGGAAAAATCGAAAATTTCGAAGTTCGCGAAAATTTCGAAGTTCGCGAAAATTTTCGCGAATTTCGAAAATTCTCTTTTTCAAAAATTAGAATAGCTTATCATCGAAAAATACGAAACTTATGTCCGAATCCGCATCACTGACGAAAACGACACCCGTTTCGAGCCCCCAGCTGTTCTTGATTCCCCCGAAGAAATGGTCGATTCTAGCGAAAACTACGACGTCACTGTTTCGAAGGAAAACGAGCCATTTTCCATTTCCGTGACTCGAAAGGACGGAACGGATCTCTTCAACACCGCCGATGGCCCGTTGATCTACTACGATCAGTTCCTCCAGATCACCACTCGCCGGGCAAACAACATTTACGGCTTTGGCGAAACTATGCACAGCAAGATCCAGAATGATATCGATTACGTAACCCAAGGAGTTTGGGCGCGAGATGAAAGCGTCGAGTTCGACAGAAATCTCTACGGGCATCAACCTTATTCTCTCGCTCTCGAGGACACCGGACTCGCCAGCGGCTTGCTGTTCTTCAACGCTCATCCGATGGACGTCGCCAAGACCCCAGAAGCCACTCTGACCTTCCGAGCTATCGGTGGGCAATTGGACTTTTTCGTCTTTTCCGGCCCTAGCCCCGAAGATGTCACGAGGCAATACACAAGTGTCATCGGACGATCCTACCTCTTCCCTTACTGGTCGCTCGGATTCCAACTTTGCCGATGGGGATACCAGAACACTCAGGAAGTCATCGATCTCGTTGAGCGAAATCAACAGCTCGGAATTCCTCAGGATATTCAATACGTCGACATTGACTACATGGATCGCCAGCTGGATTTTACCCTCGACATGACAAATTATCCCGATCTTCCGGATTTCATGACCAAAACTCAGACCGAAAGCAACATGCGATGGATCCTCATCATCGATCCAGCCATCTCGGCTGAAGAAAAAGGCGAACTTGCGTGGCAAGACGAGGGCAAAGACTATCCAACCTACACAAGAGGAGTTGAACAAAACGCTTTCATCAAGTATGGAAAGGAAGATGGCCACAATGAAGAAATTCTCCTCGGCAAGGTTTGGCCATTTTTGCCAGGACAGTACCCCGATCGATCGAACGTCGTTGAAGGAGACGGTGAAGGAATTCATCCCTTAAAAATCTAAAAAATAATTTAAGATTGGATTTTCGAACTTCAGTACAACCATTCTGCCACAGCTTTTCCCGACTTTTTCCGAGAATCCGCCCAAAAGTGGTGGTCGGATGAAATCGTCCGATTCCGGGAAGGATTCGAGGGCGCTCCAAACGGCCTTTCTTTCGATGGAATCTGGATCGACATGAATGAACCAACCAATTTCGACGCTGGAGAGCCGGGACCAGATGGCGAGAACCAGTGGGAAGAAGGCTGCGCAAAGAACAAATGGAATTTCCCACCCTACGTGCCGGTTTCTATCGAAGAAGCTCGAAACGACAAAGATGCCAACATTCTATTCCAGAAAACCATCTGCATGGATGGCCTTCAAACCAATCCAAAAACTGGCAACGACAAGGAGTTGCACTTCAATTTGCACAGTCTTTATGGGCAAGGGGTTGCAGAAACCACTTATAAATGTCAAGTAGAATAATTATTATTTGAGCGGTCTTGCCCAGATCGCGTGATAGGAAAGTAGCGAGATTTGACAAAGGAAATCCCTTGGCAAATAAAAATGTAGTCGGCCAACTATCGGAAAATTTTCAAATAGGGGCTGTTTTTATTACGTAATGATACTTGAGTCCTATAATAAAAAAACACTGTTAAACTCAATAACTTATTGACAATAAGGTCTTTTTCTTTCTCATTTTCACAACAGTGCTGAAAATGTCACGAATGTCACGAATGTCACGAATGTCACGAGTGTCAGGAATGTCACGAGTGTCAGGAATGTCACGAGTGTCACGAATGTCACGAAAATATGTTTCTTTTTCGTGACATTTTTCGTGACAGTCGTGACTTTCGTGACATTCGTGACATTTTCAGTACTGACCCATTTTCATTTTTGATTTCATCATCCCGACCCCCCAAAAAGCTATTCCGAAGGACAACCAACCCTTGACGCGTGCGAACTCGCCACAGGAGAGCGATGCATGGTCGTTTCTCGATCCACCTTCCCAGGAGCCCAGCGAACAGTCGGCCACTGGCTTGGCGACAATAAATCTCAATGGGATCATATCAAGGGTCAAATGATCGGCTCGATGGACTTTTCACTTTACGGCTTTTCCTACACGGGACCTGACATTTGCGGCTTCTTCAATAATGCGACTGAGCAACTTTGCTCAAGATGGACTCAATTGGGCGCGTTTTTCCCATACTCAAGGTAAGTTAACAAAATATAAAAATTCGACTTTATAAATTTTTTAGAAATCACAATGGTAATTACAACCGACAACAAGACCCGGCCGTTTGGGGCGAGGAATTCGCCGCAATGACCCGAGACATCCTTCAGCATCGATACCGCCTGCTTCCTTATTTGTATACTCTTATGTACCGAGCTTCCGTCTTCGGCGATACTGTCATCCGGCCCCTGTTTGCGAACTGGCCAGAGGACAAGACAACGCATACTATCGATGAACAGATGATGTGGGCCGATGGAATTTTGATCTCGCCCGTTTTGACTGAAGGAAATTGTGAGGAAAAAACATCTTAATTTCGGGTTGGCGTCAGGAGCCGACAAAAAATTTCGACAAAATTTGCGTGGGCGGCTGATTGGCTGATGATTGGCCGATGTGCCAAATCCGGGCTTCTGATTGGTTAAAATTTCGACAAATTTTGCGTGGAAATTTTCAACCAATCAGAAGCCTAGATTCGGAAAACCGGCCAATCACCAGCCGAGTAGCCGCCCACGCAAATTTTGTCGAAATTTGTTTGTCGGTTCCAGACACCATCCCTTTCTTTCATGTATTCAATATTATTATCCGCCTACAAATTTTTCCTTACGCCCAAAAGATACAACCACTGTGGATGCTTATTTCCCCGAAGACCGCTGGTTCGACTACTACACTGGAAACGAGGTCGAAACCGGCAACCAAAAACTCGACGCCCCACTCGACTTCATCCCCATTCATCTCCGAGGAGGCAAGATCATCCCCACTCAGCATCCACTCGATGCGCTCACGACGATGGATTCGCGAATGAACCCGCTTGGCCTGATCGTTTCTTTGGACAAGGAGTTCTCTGCTTCGGGCGAGCTTTACTGGGACCAGGGAACAAATATTGACCCGATCGGAACGGAGCAGTACAGGAAAAGTGCGAACTTAACTTCGAATCATTTTTGCGTAATCTTATGTAAGAATTCTAGCGCCAAAAATATGAAGCGAGAAACTAAAAGCTAGCACAAGAAAAGTCTCATTACCTTCTCCTTCGCTGACAACACCCTGACATCCACTGTTGAAAAATCTGCAATCAAGGAAGAAACCCACAAAAACTCTGGCGAAACCATCACGCTCCAGTTTGAGTCGCTCGAAATCAACGGCCTTGAAGAAAGCATCAGTGGAATCTCGATCGACTACAATGGTGCCATTGCTGGCATTGACTCCATGTCCTGGAGACAAGAAACCAACGGACGATTGATTGTTTCCGCCGAACTGGAACTTCCAATGACTGAAGAGTTCAAAATTATCTTCACTCCCGGAGAGAATCCAGAATGGCCAGACTCGACTGAATCCCCAGTAACGACCGGATCGCCAGAACCGACTGAATCACCAGAAGTGACCACTACTTCTAGCGCTGCTGCTATTTCTGCTTGTTTCTTGACTTTTGTACTCGCCCTTTTCAATCACTGACCAATGAAGATAAAATAAATAGCTCTGCGCGTTTTCATTTTTTGAACAATCAAGCATATACAAAGTCTATACAGTATTTATTCACGATTTTTCATACGAAAAATTCTGGTCGATAAATGACTCCTTCATCAAAAACGCAAGACCCGGCGACTTGTAAATTTTCAAACTCGCAGCAAAATCTATTCGCGTTGTACATCTGAAAAGCTCCATCTCTTTTCTTGCAGCAAAATTCCTCCTTGTCTCCGTCGCCTCCATCGCCATCTCCGGGGCCTCTGAAGCATTGTGAAAGATCGAAATTGTTGTTTGGAGCTTGGAGTTCCCCATTTGAATCTTGAAATTCAAGGAGCGCCGTAGCGACCTGTTTGTCGCATTCACAAATTTCCTCCTCCAAGCCGCCCATTTCTAGAAATTTCATTTAAAAAAGATACGCACATTGAGCCTACCGCAGATTTCATTCGCCGGCCAAATGTAATCCGGAACTTGTGTCCTTCCATCAAACTCCACGCTCATCGCACATCTGATGCATTTCTTCCATCTGAGCAAGACCTTGTCCACTCCATCAACTGGTCTTCCCGATCCGAGGCCAAAAGGATCATTCGGGAATCCGCGACTGGCGCAACCATATGCTCCGAGAAGATCATTTACGACATCTGGCTGAAAATTCGCTCCAAGTCGCCAGGCGATCCAGTCGAAAAGTGGTGGAATTCCGGAAGCAGGAGGAGCTGTAGAAATCGAGCTTGTCGTTGAAGATATTGAGTTTGAGGTTGAAGATATTGTATTGGATGTCGAGGAGATAATTCCTGTTGTAGATAAAAAAGGATATTGAAAATTAAAACTAGAATTTTTATCCGAAACAAGAATTTTTGTGGAAATGAAATATCCTCTCATGAAATTGCTGGAATCGTTGTTGACGATGCACCTCCTGTTGTTGACGAAGCACTGCCAGTAGTGGAGGAGACAACCGCCGAAGTCGAAGAAACAGCTCCCGGTGACGTTGTAGAAGCTATTCCAGGAGAAGTTGTTGACCCCATTTCTGGCGGAGCTGCTGTCGTTGAAGGGGCTGGTTGAGAGCTTGAAGACATCGATATCGTTGTTGTTGTCACGACTTCATCACAGTTCGCTCCTGTAAAACCATCGGGACAGACGCAATTGAAATTCGGCCCATCGAGCGAACAGACAAACGGATCGGCGCATGGATTCGACGAGCAGGGCGTTATTTCGCAATCTTCTCCAGAATAACCGTCTTGACAGGAACATTCGTAATCCGTCGTTCTAGGCGGAGTTGTACATGTTCCATTATGTTGGCAAGGCTCATCTGTTGTACAAGGCGTTATTTCACAGTGAACACCTTCCAAGCCCCAGCAAAGGCAAAAATAACCCGCTGGCGGATCGTTGACGCAAATGCCCCCGTGCAGACAAGGACCAGCGATTGCTTTATTACCAAGAATAAACTCTTCTTGAAATCTCTCGTCGAGCATCATTGTTTCTGATCGGTAGCGATTTGTAGAGTCTGGGATTTCCATTCCTCCGGCAATGTGGCAAGGTGTGATTTCGCATCGATCTTTATGAGGATTCTTAATCGACTAATTCGGTCTTATTTTAGCCCCTGTTTCAGGAACGGACAGAAAAATCCCGACAAATTTGCGTTGAAATTTTCAACCAATCAGAAGCCTGAATTCGGCTTACCGACCAATCAGAAGCCGTAAAGCCGCCCACGCAATATTTGGTCGGTTCCTGATGCCACCCCTAATTTTTGCCCCTTTTTCTATCTTAGTTAAGAATCCCTGCCTCCATAATATCCTTCAGTACAGGCGCAATCAAAAGTCACGTTATTCACCGTACAAATTCCATCGTTTCTACACGGAACCCAAGAACACGGATCTTCGTCGCAAAGTTCTCCCGTCCAATCTCCAAAGCAGTCGCATTCAAAATTCTCATTGCAAGTTCCATTTTTGCAGTCAGGACAAACTTCGAAGCCTTCCACTCCGAAAATCAACGTCCCAGAAGTCGAGTACCGTGGTTTTCCATCTTAAGAGCGCCCAACTTAAGAGCGTTTTTGCCAATATTTTTCATATTTTGTCATCTGCAAAAAATCCAACTTTAGAGCGTTTTTGTTCATTTTTAATTTATAATCATAATAATGTTTATTTAAACCTTAAAAATTCATTTAAAAAGATGTTTTTTCCGCTTCTTTTTAGGTATAATCATTGACCCTGATTAAAGAATCGTAAAAATTTTACCATAAATGGGCAAAAATGACCTCGGATACATTGTAAGAGTTTTGAAAAGAGCTCATTTTATGCATTATTAGCGTCATTTTTTCCCACTGTTATCCTAGTTTGATCATAAATTTTCCAACTTAAGAGCGTTTTGGTCAACCCTTGTCATCCGAAAAACGCTCTAAAGATGGAAAACGACTGTAATACGACGTTGTTGTGCTGGTCTCTTCTGTTGAGTAATAACTCGTCATATAGTTCTCTTCATCGTTGCCGTATCCGTAAGGGTATTGGTAAGGATTTGCTCTGACAAGAAGTGGAAAGAGTAGTAAAAAGAAATAAATCATTGACTTGAACTTTTATTTGCAAGTTTTTGATTTTCTAAGTGATAATTTCGCCGCGCAAAAGAGCATATTCTGGTTTTGATATTTGAAAAGAATTTTTGATTTTCTTTTGCTGAAGTTGACAAAAAATGAACTTTGCCAAAATTAAAAAGGAAAAAAAAATAAAATGAAAAAAAAACAAATTTTTTTGCAGAAATTTTTTTATTTCTCAAAAATGTGCAAAATATTACAAACATTAGTAATTACAGCAACAAACAAAAATACAGTAAGTAAATCAGTAACG
This sequence comes from Oikopleura dioica, assembly GCF_907165135.1. Lineage (NCBI taxonomy): Eukaryota > Metazoa > Chordata > Appendicularia > Copelata > Oikopleuridae > Oikopleura > Oikopleura dioica. Next base: position 1,116,560 of record NC_137291.1, read on the forward strand.
ATAGTCGTAAAATTCCGGCGATCTTCGTTCCATAAGATGCATTTGTCGCCGGAAAGATCGGACATTTCCGAGTCTTCGTTGATGAATCTCATCCATGACAACTCGGCGGAGACCAGGTTCTTGAAATTTTTCGCGGAGAAATTGCATGTTTCGCGAGTTTAAACTTGTGTTTCTCATTTCATTCCAGTTTCGGCTCAGCGATCTGGCTGCGGTTAGATTGAAGACAACGAAGAGAATTCTCAAAAAAATCATTTTCGCTTTTTCTATTTTCTTTTGCTTTATTTTATTTTGTGCTTGTTTTGAGCTTTTGGCCAGCGGAAAGTTGTATTTATTCAAAAACCCGTTTAATTATGCATTTTACAGCGATCCCAAAGAATTAACGAAAAGCTACGTCGGATTCAGGTGCGAAAGTTTTCCATTGTTTCGGTTGTACGGTTCGTGACGTTTCGACGTTTCAGGAAATGAAAAAAAAAACTCAACCAGATGTTTCTTTAGCTTTTTCCTGAAGGATTTCCTATGCGGAGAGCTACGTTTTGAAAACGTCGAATTTTTTAATGACGACGTAAAAAGTCAATTTGGAACAAACTTGCTACAAACCAAAATTAAAAAAATATTGCATCAATGATGACAAACTCGCCCTTTTTCAGTCAAAAAAAAAGTTTGCTGTGTAAATTTCTTCATCGAAGTCAAAATAAATTCAGTACTGATTAGTTGCTCAGTCAGGATTATCGCTTTCGGCCTAATGGCTGCTCGTTGGTCAGGCTCAGAGAGAGATAATGGCGTGGGAATTTAGCTTGATCAAGGTATTTTTCAACTTTTTCAGCCAAAATTTATCTGAAAATTCAAGTCGACGAAAAATGTCGCATTTGAGCAACGCTGCGAAAGAGTCCAGAAATGCTCTCCTTCTTCGATTCAGACTGGATCGCAGCTTACCTACTTGCCGAAAAGTATTCAAGAGGTGATTCAAGATGCTATGGAAGTAACGATGCAGTGGTACGTCGTCGACTGCCCGAAAAGCAAAAGAGAAGCGCTTGATGACCGCTGGGAGAAACTAATCGGCATTCTTGTCAGCTCAAACAACGAAATCGGGCAAAAAATATCCGGCCTGTGCGTAAAGGTCTCAGAAGGATTCGACCGCCTGGCGATTTTGATGGACAAAGTCAGCAAAGAACAACGAGCAGAGAGGTTCAACGAGTTGAGCAAAATGCTCGATCTTTCGAAGGAGGAAAATTTCACGATGAAGACTTTTGCGAATTTCATGAAAATTCACGGCTGGGAAATTGTTGACAACGCGACCCAAAAAGCGCAAGTGAAGAAAGACCCGAAACAATGGAGAATTCTAGCGCTGGAAAGAAATGAATCCTGGAGTCAAAAACTCAAGTCGTATAAAAATTCTGACATCAAGGAACACATCGTTTCCGCGGATTTATCACTTGGGGTTTTTCTGATAAATGGAGATGGAGAGCCGAATGATTCTTCCTGGTTCAAGAAAATCGCCATTCTAGAGGCTGAAAACGACAGTGAAAAGATTCATCAAATTTTGAAAATTTTCGTCGACAAAATTTCTCCAAACGATTTCCACTCGATCACCGCAATGAGGGTGCAGACTTTGGATGCCAAAACATTCATCGGACTTTACATCACAAAACAGCTCGTCGAAACTGACATTGAAGAAAGTCTCGATCGAATTCTCCGCCCTTTCAAACGAATCCTCTCTCCAATCATCTTCGCCGAGAAATTTCCTAAATTTCAGGCAATACGAAAAATCGCTGAACTCCCGTCTTCGCTGAACAACAGTCCCAAGATGCCGGAAAAGTACAAAAAGCTCCACAGCGCGCTGTCGGAGGCAAACATGTCGCAAAGCTTGCCTAATTCAAAGAGCTCGAAAATTCAGGATCAGCTTCAGAGAATAAGGGACAGAAGCGCGACTCCACCGATTTCGAGGGTTGAACAACCGCAAGTGGAGATAACAGGATCGGATTTTCGATCCGCGTCAGCTTTTTTTTTCTGAGAAACTTTATAAATCCGCTGAAAAGGCCCTTCCCCAACTACCATCCGAAGGCACAAATCAAGTCAAGACCACGAGCGACAAAAATCCCTCCGCGCATCTGGTGTCGATTTTTCATCAAGAGAAGAAACCGAAGTCTTTGTCGCTCAACTTCTCTCCCAAAACGAAAGCCTCAAGAAACAGCTCTCCGAAGAAGCTGCTCAAATGCCGAAAACGCCCTTGAAACAGAGTCAATCGCTACCTCAGTCTTCTATGTCTCCGAGGGAGCAAAGAAATTTGGAACATAAGATCAGCGAATTGAAAAACTCGCTGGTGAGGGCGGAAAAAGATCATCAAGAATCCGTCAGAAAACTGAATCAGCAAATAAAGGAGAAAGAAGAAATGATGAAAAAGAAAGCAGAAGAAATCAAGGGACTCAGGAAAGATTGAAAATGATCATTCTTCTAGGGCTTTTTCTGTCGAGCAATTTTTTCAATCCAATTCTAGGTCACATGCTGGCGAAACAAATCTTCTCCGACTAGAAGAAAAAAGAGCCCTTGAAGCAGAAAATGTTCGCCTCAAGTAAATTCCTCGTGTTTCTTATTAATTAAAATCTCTAGCGATGACAATTTGTACTTCATCGACATCATCGAAAAACGAGAAAAGACGATCGAAGAGCTCAAAGAAGCGAAGAACAAAGTGGACGAGGAATTGAAAAAAACGAACATGAGCAAAACAATTCTCGAATCTGGTAAAAAATTCAAAATTTTGGAGTCAACAGCGATTTTTTAGAAATTCAGGATGCAAAAAAACAGCATGAAGAAAAAATAGTGACGCTCAAAGACGTTCTCGGAAAATTCTTCGATCACAATTTGAAGGAAGTCCAAAGCGTAGAGCGAAAGAAGATTCTCCTTCACTTAGCTTTGGATAAAAAGCTTGTGAGCACGGAGGAAACTCTTCCTGGGCTTGAAGAACAAGAAGAACTCAAACTTGAAATCGAAAAACTGAAGGTCCAGGTCATTGAAGCACAGGTAAGACTTTCCAGGAGAGCATCCATTTCACCTCTTTTTCCAAGGCAAATAGCGAAGCCATGTCGAGTTGCAACATCTGCCAAAACTATTTCGACAACGAAAATCACAAAATGTCGTGTTTGACTCCCTGCGGCCACTGCATGTGCTATTCCTGCGCGCTGCAAATGATGCCCTACGGATTCGTCGGAACCTGCCCGCACTGCAGGAAGGAGTTCAGAAAACAAGAGATCCGACCTCTTTTCTTTGCATAAAAATTCATTTTTCAAGGAATAAAATTTGCCTCAAAATCTTCAATTTTCTCATTCTTTTATTCGATATTTTGATCAATCGAGCTCAGTAACTGTCGCTTCTTCTTGAAAAATCGGCTCAGGTTTTGGCAGAATGGTCCTGAAAGGCTGTTGCATTCTTCGTAAATCATCAATTGTAACTCCATTCGATCTGGTAAATTTGCCATAGTTCGTTTTTCGAATTTCCGACAGTCGGAAAGAAATAACTAAAAAACGGATTTTGTGTTCAATTTTCAAGAAAACTTACTTTGGCGAACTTCAGTCGATCTGCAGTTGTACCAGCGTTGTGCTTCTTTGACGATCATTTCAATCTTCTCAGAGTTGACATCCCTAAAAAGAAAAATTAACAAAAAGAAAAGAAAATCTGCTCTTTACTTGATGCTCTCTACCAGCAGCTCTTCTTTCGCAAAAACGATGTTCATCAATCTCCGGATAACTTTCGACAGATTCAACCCTCGATCAATCTCTTTTCAGAAAATAAATTCAGCTGAAAAAATTTTAACGATTACCTTCCCGTATTGCCATCAGTCTCGTAAGAGAACCGTTTTTGTAAACCAACGCTTCGAGCGAACTCGGACTCGGAATATCAATTGAAATAAATTGAGAAGACCCGTCGAATTCGTTTTTTATCTCCTCAATTTTTTCTTCCCCCGTGTAGAACTCATCAGCAGGTTCTTCTTTTACGATAATCTCTTCCGTCTCTTCTGGTAAACTTTTCGACGCGCTTCTTTCCGAAGTTTTTTGACCTTTTGAAATCTGATCGTATTTTCTAAAAAGGAGAATTGAAAAAATGAGGCTTTAGTTCAAAATTACCTTTTCTTTGACTCCTTCTTCTTTTCTGTTTTCTCGTTATTTTTCCACTGTATAAAAGCCTAAACTCAAGTTTAGCCATTTGTAACACTGGTCCCTCTCTTACAGTGACTCCCGTCTCCGTAATCTCGATTTTCCAACAAGGGGGAACGACTCCATCCCATTTGAAAATGGACTGGTCTGCTAGGTGCTTTATAAAATCCTTTGGAATCGCGGTCTTTTTCTCTCCAGCATCCATTTTTCGTTCAAAAACTTGACCTTCCTGCGTTTTTATCTCCGGTGGAATGAACAACGTGAGGAAGAGGCTAGTGATTGGTTGGTGGGGCCTAAGAAGAGGAGACCCATACTTCCAGATTGGCCGATTCTCGAAAAATGTTTCATTTTTGCAAGAAAATTGGCGAAGAGGTTTTCACAATGTTCGAGTTTATTAATAATAAGACAGTCTGTTTCTAGAATTACAGTAATTCCAATTGAGAAGTGATTTTGACGGGTCATTTCGTAAACGACAAGAATTGGTTTTTCAGGGCGTTTTGGTCATGCATCCTTCATCACGAAGACAGGAGAGACGTTTGGAAAGGCCAGGTCCGATCGTGACTCCGGAAGTAGAATTGTATTCGAATCCGCGTTTTCGTTTCGCCGAGCCTGTGACGCCCGAAATCATCTCGTTGATTGAGCTGAATTCGGAGCGGCGATTCGGACTTTGGTTCATTAAAAACTCGATCTTCTTGCCGACGTGGATTGATTCCGGAGTGAGTGGGATTCGCTTGCACTAGAAAATGATTAGGATGAAAATGGGGGAAGGGGAATGATTTTTAACCTTTGCGGGAGAGATGAAAATCGAGTGTTTGGAACTCAATCGCCTGGGAGAAGAAGTGCTCATCTGAACAAAATCGGTCAGAAAAATGGTCAGGGTTGAAAAACTCACCGGTAGGGGAGAAAGAGGAACTCCAGCATTAAATCCAGCTTGCCTGATCAGCTCCGTCGTAAAAGTCCCGACAAGAGGGGCAAAAACGGCGTTGTAGAACTTTGTAATGTCGCCCCGCTCAGAGGTTTTGGCCGAAGTTGAGGCGGTTCTGACGCTGCGATAGACCTAGAAAGGGATGAAAAGGAGTGTTTTAAGAGGAGTGTTTTACCCTGCTCTTGCATTGAGGCTGGTATCGGTAGGCAGAGAGGATTTCCATGAACTTGATTTCGTTTCGAGGGTTGGACACTTTGCCGACGATGTAGACGCAGCAGAGGATGATCTGAGTAAACGATTAATACAAGAAGAGCGGCAACAAATCACCTGGTCGACATGTCGATCGAGAAACATTTCTCGTTTCTTCGTCAGACAGTGTTCGAAAACGTTAAAAATGTATTCGGTAATTTGCTTTGAAAGCCGCAGCCGCCTAAAATGAATCATAATTTCACCCTCTCATTTTCAACTAACTGTGAAATGTGTTGGATTCTTCTTGTAACGAGGAGGTAAATTTTTCTGTAGAAAAGATGCATCGAGCTGCGCTTTGAGACTATCTTCGCGTCAACCACTTTGTCCACTAAATTTTCAACAGGACTTTCTTTTGGGTCATCGCTCTTCGGATCATCGTCGAATAATTTCCGTTTGACGGAGGCTTTGATCGGCGAGGCAAAGGAATGGCGAAGCGACATCGGCTGAGCTGGAGAATTTGGCAGTTCTTGGGCGTTACGGCGGGTCGTGACATCGGCGCAGGGAGGGACGAAATCGTCGTTTTTCCAAAGAGGCGATTTGTTTTCCCAGCTTAGTTCTTCGAGAATGCGCTCTTCGATCACAGCCAGATGCTTGACCACGTCTCTTGGTAGACGAAGACCTTGAAAAAAAACGACTTTAGAAAGCCTGGAGAGGACAAAGAACTCGGTTAACCCTAACCCATGTAAAAACCTGAGTCAGGGTACTGAAAGAGATATTTTCAAAGGAAGCCGCGATTCGCGAAGTTTGTTTAGGACCCTGACTCAGGTTTCTACACAAGTTTCTGAGCCAGCGCTAGGAGGAAGAGACTTACCGGAACCAAGATCAGCTCTCAAAATCAGCTCGATGACCTTGTAAAACTCAATTGGCACAAACAGGTTTTTTTTAAGTGTGCCCGAGAATTTTCGTAACTTTTGATTGGGTTAATATAATTACAATCTGTAACTTGCAGAATGTAGCCGGGTATTAGTTTACTAATTTGAGATAGAGTTGGTGTCAATATCTATTCTGGTGGTGGAGTTATGACGTCATAAAAATGCATTATAAAAGGGGGCCTTCAACTTTGTGACGTCATAACTCCACCTCCACTGGTGCAAATAACACCAAAAGCTTATTTAACACACTACAGACCCTCCCCAACAAGGTCCAAAAGAGAGAATTGAAATATCTCGACTCTAACACCTTCAAAAACGCTCCACCATTTTTGGGCACACTTAAAAAAAACCTGTTACAATACTCAACGCCTTCAGAATCAGCTGAAAGTTGTCGTGCGAGGAGTAGCTCCAAAGAATAATCTCCACCGAAACAGCTAGAATCGACTTGACAACGATTGGTTTTTGAAGAAGGAAGCCCAAATCGCTGATTTTACCAAGACGGTCTCGTTCTTCCAAAAGAATGGACTCGAGGAATCGCCAAAAGAGCTTCTTCGAGATTTCCAATCGCTCGCTCAGGGACTTGTCTTTCTTCAGCTTCTCTAGAATGGTCTCGGAGGAGGTGTTAACCAGATCTCGAAGGGAGCGAGAGTGATCTTTCTCGCATGAAGCAAGGAGGGACATCAAGCTCGCTAAAGAAAAATGTCATTTTCTCAAAGAAAACGAAGAAAAGTTACCTGGAATATCAGAGGAGTCATTCTCTTTGATGAGATCTTTGATTTGCTGGACAGCACGGGTATGCTGAGAGATGGGAGAGGCAGTGCTTTGCGTTTTCGCCAAATATCGACGATTTGTCAGAGGTGTTTTCGCTCCAAAAGCAATTGTTGATGAATTTTCGCCAAATGTCTAAAAAGAGGGTTTGATTTTTTTAATAATGATAGAGTTACCGAGTCTAAAGAGCCAGAATTCCCGGCAGAGCCCTTGACCGGTGTGCCCAAGCTCGAGTCTGCGTCTGGCTTCAAAAAGATCTGCTCATCAAAGTCCCCTCGGAGAAGAACAAACTCAGAGTACATGTTCTTCAGTTCTCTGATATTCGTTTCGTAGAACTGCCCCTCGAAAGCGCCACAGATTCCCTCCTCGCTATTCGCGTCGTAGGAAAACTTCGCCTGTTCGTAGAGCTGCGCGATGTGCGGCTCGAACCAGTGGTCGTTGATGCACTGCGCGTCGGCGAGAAGACCTTGGTGCCGTTCGGAGAGTTTTTCGAGGATGGAGATTTCTTCGCCTTCCGGGACGAATTCGTCCTTGATGAAACCTTTCAAATTCGACTGCAAGAAAACATTTCGAAAGACGAAATTGACGGAGGCGAGGAGCAAATGATACGAATTGACCAGATCGCCAGCGACTTTCGGAAATTGACTCTTTGTATGAATGAAGAGCAGCCAGGTGAATTCTTTCAATTGCTCGTGCCCAAGTGGACGTTTTCCTTTTCGTCGGCCGGGAGTGGCGAAGCAGTTTATTCGGAAGACGTCGGTGAAGATTGGCGCGAATTTCTTGTAGATGACGGTTACCACTGAAAAGAAATTGAATTCTGGAATGTCTTCTAAAATTTTTTGCTTACCAGAAAAGTTCTTCTCCAACTGCTCAATTTTCGCGTTGAAAGTTTCGCCCAACTGCGCCATTTCCGACCAGCGTTTGATTTTCTTCATGAAATCAATGAGCGAAATGTTGACTTCGTCGAGCAAGCTCATCAGCGAGATGCAGTTTCCATTGATCTCCCGCCCGTTCATACAGGTATTGACTGTCATTGAACAGGCGGCGAATATTGCACAGCCAGCCCAGACGTCGGAACTGCCTTCGAGAGTGAAGGTTTCGGAAACCGAACTGTAGACTTTCCAAGCGCGTTCTAGAGTCGTCTAGAAATAACGAATTAAGTCTGGGTGTTTGATTCTCTAGCAAGAATCGAGATTCAAAATTATATAAATTGTCTCTATTTTGATAAGAAAGAGGAATCCCCTCATTTCAAGTAACAATTATTTTACTAGAATCAAATTTGAAAACATACCTGATCTAATGCAAGCGTTTGAGCAAGTTCAGTCATTTTATCCGTCGGAGAAAGCTCATCGCCCATTTCCTTCTTTATTTCTCTCATCCTTCTTTCTTTTTTCGCGACTTTGAGCGCTTCGGAGATTCGATTTTTCGACTTTTTTGAAAAGTGGCGCCGAAATCGAGTGAGTAATTTTGCCGCGCGTCAATTGGCTCCAGCGGGACGTCGCGCGGCAAAGTCGAATCTCAAAACGGCAAAATTTCTTCGACTGTTTTATTGAACTTTCTATAACAGCCTGTAACTCACAGGCATTCTATTTTAGCTAGTTTGATAAGAAAAACGAGAAATGATGAATATTTTTTAGAATGTAACGCAGTTTTAATCAAGTGCGCCTGTCTGAATCAATTTTATCAAGAAAATGGTTTTTTATTCGATAAAATTTCATGTCCAGTCTTGAAAATCGCAAATTTCTCCCTAGAAATCTGCAAATTTGGGCCGAAAAATGCATAGAATAGCCAAAAAAGACAATTTTTATAGAAAAAATTTCGAGATTTTAGTATAAATTTCGCATTTGGTGTCAATGATCTGCGTTCAAAGCCTGAGTCAGGGATCCATAAGAGGAAGTCAAAATGCGGCCTTTCGTTCAAGCCTTTTTAGTTGCGCACGCAGGTTTCCGACCCATTTCCACATCTCTCCGACGGAGAGTCTCCGTTTCATAAAAATATCAAAAACCATTATGAAGACACGAAAAACATTTATTGCATCTTCAAACTATTTATTTAAAACTAAGCTAAACGCACGAAAGGGAACACCCTCTCCAAAAAACAATTCTGAATCCGACAATCATGAATCGAAACGGCGGTCACCAGCACTCGCGAAACAACCGACGCTCAAATGGCGGTCCTAATGGCAATGGGGGCCCGTCTCCGTCCAAATGGCAGGAGTTTCGAGCTTCCCACCAGAATCCAGAACATGAAATGAACGAAGGTCGAAAGCCGAATTTTGTTCCTGAAAGCGTCGATTTCATTCCAGGAAAGGGAGATTTCTGAGCAATAAAGACCGAAATTCAAGTTTTTTTCGGAAATGAATCCCTTGCCCAGGACAACGCATGTTCGGAACCGTCGAAAAAATGATGAATTCGTACGGCTTCATCGACGTCCTGGATCGAAAAGGCCGCGTTTTTTTCCACTTTTCCCAGTACAAAAACGGAGGGAACGAGCCATTGCGCGTCCACGACGAGGTCGAGTTCGAAATGATGATCGACGATCGGAACAGTCGCGTCGTCGCTTCCAAAGTTGTCCGGCTTCCTCGAGGAACAATTGAGTACGAAACCCTTTCGCCAGAGAGAATTTGTGGCTACGTCGCTGCGCCGCCTACTAGAGCTCATCCGGGCTCGTTGACCTACTCGACCGGTGGAGAGTACTTCTTCATCCCCTTTTTCTACAACGATGTTGTTCCGGAAACACCGTTGTTCAAAAACGATGAAGTGTCGTTCTTCATTTCCACGAATAAACGGACGAAATCGCTTTCTGCAAAGAAAGTTACTGTTGTCGCGCGATCCCAAGCTCCGAAGCGTTTCAGGGGACGAGTCAGTGGAATGAAGGATTCGTTCGGTTTCATCAAGCGCGCGGAAGTGGCCGTGGAAATTTTCTTTCACTACTCTCAGGTAGCTGCCGATGTTCCAGATCTACGAGTCGGGAACGACGTAGAATTCTCCATCGAGAATCGCAAGGACAAGGAAGTCGCTGTCAACGTCACCCTCCTTCCCGACGGCTCCGTTGTTTTCGACGACATTTCGGAAAAGATCCTTTCTGGTCGATTGTTGACGATTCCAACAAACAAGCGCGATGAAGGCAAAATCGAGTGCACTTCGGACGGCAAAATTTACGCTTTCGCCGAGGCCGATCGAGACGGAAACGCCTACACCGTCCAGGAAAACGACATTGTCCGCTTTTTGATCGCCACTGATCGACGGGATCATTCAAAGCGAGCAGTTTCGATTCAACTGGACATTGACGCCACGAAAGCCGAGAAAAATGAAGAGCGCGAAACTGGAATCGTCGCGGCGGTGAAAGTTCTTGAAGGATTCGGATTCATCAAGTGCCAATCGCGCGAAAATCGCATGTTCTTTCACTGCTCGGAAATAATCGACGCTCAGCACAGGGTGAAAATGTCCGACGAGGTTGAATTTACGGTCATGCCGGACACGATGGTCAACTCGAAGCCGCGGCTACACGCGACCAGGATCAAGATCTTGCCAAAGGGATCTGTCCATTTTAGCACTCTATCTAATCAGGTAATCATGCAATGGATTGTAGTCCAAGGGGGCATCTCTATTGACAATTTACTTTGGTAGTTCAACGATTTTAAGCTCTACAACGGCGTCATCTGCGGCGAGAAGTCGATCAAGTCGGACGCTTTTCCCGACCTCGTCGAAATGGAAGAAGCTCTTGACGATCTCGCAGAAGGCGAAAGCGTTGCCTTCCGAATCCGCGAGAACAAACGAACGGACGAGCGAATCGCCGTCGAAGTTCGCTCGCTCAAGCGCGATCTTCGCTACGGAACTGTCATTCTCAAGAAGGACAGCTACGGCTTCATCGAATCCGAAGATCACTGCAAGGAGATTTTCTTCCACTACTCGGAAATCGTTTCTGAATCGGACCAGATTACTCTTGGCAGCACGGTCGAGTACTCGGAGAATTTGAAGGACAACAAACTTTGCGCCGTCGGAATCAAGATTTCCAAGAAGGACTTGTCTGCTGATGAAGATGTCTCGCAACAGGTAAAAAGCTTTTACTCAAAGAATTCTCTTTCATTCCCCCCTCGCGCAGGTCCTCAGCGGAATCGTCAAACAAGAGCTCAAATCATCAAACCAATCATACGGTGGCGTCATCGACATCACCGAGGCAGAAGGAACAACTGAACTTTCCTCCGTTCGATTTTCCTCGACGAGCATGGCGGAAAAGCGCACTTTCAACCAAAATGATCCGGTTTGCTTCCAGCTGGCGACGCACAAGAAAACTGGCGACATTCGAGCTGTGAATGTTCAATGTAAGATTTTATGCATTTTAAAGTTTATCGTCTTGTTTCAGTAAAACGGAAGCAGCAACAATCTACAATCGAGTCGATCAAGGGCGAGTACGGATTCATCAACTACCAGGAAGGCGAAGGAGACAGGTAAAGATCCGAATAAGATATAAGGTCGATTCCTTTCTTTAGCAAGAACGTCTTCTTCCACGCAACAAATCTCATTGATGTGGCAATCGCAGACTTGGGCGTCGGTGATGTCGTGAAATTCTCTGTGATTCACAACAAACGCTCTGGAAACACCTGCGCTGCTGGAATTCGTCTTATCAAAAAAGCGCCAAAGACGGAAATCACTGCGAAAGAGCCGGTGTCGAAGGACTCGCCCGCCCGGCCGGAGAGACTGAAGATGAAGCTCTCTAGAAACTCGGAGAGCAAGGAAGATAGTCCGGTTATTCGGCAGCCAAAGGTACTCTCTTCGAGTTTTGACCGAATCCGCTTAAAAATGTACTAGGGCCCTGAGGCAGCTGGAGTCAAGGGCTTTGGTCGCCAGATGTCTCGAAGTACCACAGAAGAAAATGGAACAGGAGAGCCAGACTCTGTAAGAAAAAATATCTTTCTTGAATTATTTCTTATCACTTATTTCTAGGTGGCGGAGATGGAAACTCTGGAGACAGAAGAAGTCGTTTCCTGCGAAATTGAAGCAGCCGCTGTTTCTGAAGAATGATTTTTTTAAAAGAAACTTCCCCTCAGATTCAAATTTATCTGATGAATCAATTCTAGTTTATTCCTAGTTAAATTTCAAATTGTCCAACTTTGCCGTCCCGAATTTCCAACACAACACTTTTTTTAATAAGAACGCGTTACACTCTGTTAGACCCCAAGTTTAGATGCAATTGAACTGTGACAAGAATTTTCCGCTTTGGATTTTGCCTTGTTTGCCTATTATTTTATCTACTTTTTTCTACAGCTCTTTTCTCTAAGTATTTCTCTCTGTCCTCGTTCACTTAAATAAAAATCCTTGCGAATGTTGCAAATTTTTAAAATAACGCCTGTAAAAAGAGCCCTTTTTTCTGTCTATAATATCTAGTCTCTAGATCCTCTCTAGATCCTTGTCTATATGATGTTCAAGAACTTGGTTCTGTTGTCAAATTAGGCTTGGGTTGGTTAGGGTTAGTTAAGGGTTAGGGTTTGGTTCGTCAATAAGGATAGTTTCCAGTTTTAGATTTGTACGTTAAATATGAACTTTTTGGCTTTTGTAGAAGGCTTTTTATTTCAAAATGAATTTTTTCTGTTGAAAAAGTTGCCCATTCAAATTTATTTAAACTTTTAGTTTTTTAAGAAGAGCATATTGTAGTACTGTAAAGAGCCTTTTCACGCCCTCTTCATTATTTTGTTTTTCATGTTTTCAACCGGAAATGAAAAGGAATGTTTAAAGATATTCGTCCATCGCCAAGAGTAAACTAAACTTGATAAACCGAGAAAATTTCAAAAAAAGACAAAAAAAGAGATTTTTATCAGAACTTCGCCTTGGTCCAAAGTGACCTTTTTGGTGGGGTCAGACATTTCAGTTTCGCCGCGCAAATTTCACCGCGGTCATTCAATGTCAATATTTTGCCAGTTGAAAGTAAACAGCAGTTATTTGCGTTTACAGACTTAGAATGATCTGGCATCGATCACTGCTTGCCTGCCCTAAGGGTGGCGGAGTCCCACTCTTTTCTACTGACTCAGTGAGGCTGATTTCCATTCATTACGGAGAAAGAGAAAACCATCACCGGTCAATGACCGCGCAGAATTTTCCGTCGATTCGTCAAACGCGATCTTATTTGAATTCCATTTCGGAAATTAAATAGAGAAAAGGGCGATTCCGAAAAATTAAGAATTTTTGAAAGTCATTTTTTTTTTAATTTTTTAATCAATAAAGTCATACAATTTGCAATTAGACAAAACTGATTAAAATTAAATTTTAAATTTGATAAATAGAAATTATTTTTTATCAAATTATCCTGATTTTTCCTCGAAATGATTGCAATTTTAGCAAATTTTTGATATTATTTGTCTCAGATTCCGACATCTGTTAAAATGGCGACGCTTTTGAGAAGTCTCTCTTTATTGATGTTTGAAATTTCCCTGGGTGGGTAGTTGTCACGCAAATGTTTTCTCTGATGACGACTTTATGTTTACAAGAAACAAGTCAATCACCGATGCGATCTCCGCTGCTCGCTTCTGATTCTGGCAATTAAATGACTTGATTATTCTGACATTATGTTTTTTCGTAAAACCAAGAGAAAAATAGTTTTCATTAAAAACTTCTTCGGAAATCGTGATTCATTTCATGGCTCCCGCCTCTAGGCTTATTTTTAACAAATGCGCCACGTAATTTCTTTTTATTTTTCAGAGAAAATTGTGATTAATTTGATCGAACTCGGAAATCAACGAAGAAAAGGAAGCTTTTCTGGGCGTGGCCTTCTATTTTCAACACTCCTTTTTTATCAGGTAAATTTGAACTCAGAAATACAAGCGATTTTTTCGATGGAAAGACGCTTCAAATTTTTGTTTGAAAATAAAGCTGAAAGGCTTTGAAATTAGACAAGAAAGCCTTTTAGGAAAGATAAGGTTAGTTAAGGTTAAACCACTTTTCAAGTGAATCAATTTTGAATACATAAAAGTGCGTATTTTGCGCGGGGCGTGCGAGCAATAAGTCGTCCTGCGCCTACGAGGTGATTGTCGAGTTTTGTACGCTGATAAATCTCGCGTCTAAAAATGAACCTCACTGGACCACGCTGCTCTGTTCGATCGATCGCCTCGCGTGGCAAGGGCTAACTCAGAACTTTACCTTCAGAGTTTGAACAGACCAGAGACAACGAGGACTCCCCCCTTTACCCTGTTTTATCAGAAAAAAGCTTGATCGTTTTTGACAAATTTTGACGGTTCATTAAGCTTAACAGGCCTGATTATAACTTCTACGTGAGCCAAAAACACCCCATAATCTAAAATGAATTTATCTTGAAACAGAAACTGCTCTAGTAAAGGATAAAAGAGTAACAGTCTGGGCTCCGCGACCTGACTTGAGTCACACTCAATGCACTTCGGCCAGGTGAAAAACCATGGTCTTACATCAGGTCGAATGCTGAGCCCAGAACCTGTTTTAAAAGCTGAGTTAGGTCCCATAACTTATGGTCCATTTTAGCCATCGGTTAAGCGATCCGATAATAAGCCGTATCGCGAAGACACAAAGAGGCTTCGCCAGAATATTATAAATATTGCGATTATTATCCTGAAGAAGCCGCTTCGCGGCTTTTTTTAAATAAGCCACAAGACAGCACTAAAGAACAGCCCTTTCGGAACTCAGAGCCAGGCTTCTACAATTGAAGAATCTTCATAAACAGATTTAGAAAATAACGGTCAGGTTATAATGGAACAGATAAGGGATGTGATCGCTTCATTTAATTGGCTTAACTTAAGCGTATTGGGCAAACAAGTCAACTGATAAGATAGTAGCCTGGACTCGGAGTTCTAAAATCGCCAGCGGCCATTAATGGAATCGAACTTGGCAGACTCAGTTGACAGAGTTATTTTAAACAGAGAAAAATAGCGAAAGAGGGAACTTTTTTTAGAGCAGCGGATTCTGTATTGCTTGTTTTATATTGTATTTAATCAGCTTAGATCTTGATCTTTGTCAATAAGAAATGCCTTCAAATTAGCAACTTTTCCAGGAAAGCATTCTTGACGAATTTTTTGAACGAATTTATTTTTCTTATTTTCTTTTATTTCAGATAAAAAGGTGAGATCGCGAAAATATGGAGCGCCAAAGCGTGATAATCAGGAACCCGAATTATCCAGAGAAAGAGAGGAAGAGACCAGAACCGGTTCAGCGAAGCTCTGTCATCTGCCAACGGCCTGATCCAGTTACCAGAGTCAGGAATGTGATTTATCAATTTATAGATCGAAAGTTGCCAGTGTCCATTTTCTTCCTTTTTACCTCGTCGCGGCCACTAATGGAGATTACTGAGTGTGGTAGGCTTCCTACAGGCCTGCTACTAGCGACATTGAATCAACCCATCCATCAGTAATGCCTTTCGCCCGGACGAGGCTGTTTTGAACTTTAGTGAATTGAACTCTGCGCCCGAGCTAAGCGTCTCAAAATGAAACAGTTATTGATCACCAGAAAGCCCGTATGAAATCCCGGGAAACTTCAAGCAAAAACATGCAGAACCAAGGATGGACAATGATGAGCTAAGGGACATCTACCTTACTTTGCCACAGCAGAAGCTTTTCAAAGGGTTAGTTTCCTATTCAGAGTTCTGCAGCATGTATGATGGTCTCTCCTATTTATGGCCTTGTTAAAAGCCGCGTAGATGGAGCTGGTTATCTTGCATTCAGCACAGTTTGAGCCTGTTCATATTTGACCCACAAATTCAGCATGCTGAATTTCGCGTCAAACATTTCCGACGGGGAAGACGTCCAATTCATCAACTCTTCCATTCCGACAACTTCGAAATCGCCCGTCATGCATCGTCCGACAGCAAGCCCGATCCGAAGGCCGCCGATAACTTCTGCTTCCATCGCCGGGCCGCCGATGCAGCATCCACGGCTTCCAGTTCCGAACATCGAAAAACCGACAAAGAAGAAAGGACCTGTTCCGAAACTCTACGATGGCGAATGTTGTAAAAGTAAAAAATACGGAAAAGAAGCTCGGTTTGGTTATTTTTTTTAGTTTGCGGCGATAAAGCAAGCGGATTTCACTACAATGTCGTGTCCTGCGAGGGCTGCAAGGGGTTTTACAGAAGGGCGATTCTTGAAACAAGGGCTTTTAGGTGCAAAGGGACGAAAGTCGGCGAGTGTATGAAGGATTGGTTACATTGAATTTTGATAAATCTTATCGACGTTTTCGAGGTTTATGCATTTTTGACTAAATTCAAATTTTCGGGGCTCTAGAGTTTGGAATAGAAGTGTAACCCTTTACAGGACTATTTTCTCAGCCGAAAGTGTAAATATTGCCGCTTCGATGCTTGCCAAAAGGGTGGTATGGCGAAGCACTATCTTCAGAACAAAAACGTAAATTTATCAACGCTGAATGGGCGTGTTATATTGTATATATACAATTATTACAATTATCCATCCTTGCAGCAAATTTAAAGATAAATTTATACTTTTTAGACAAATGGAAAGTATCCGGCGCTTAATCCTGGAGAAGAAGAGCTCTTAAAAATGGTCATAAATTTTTGGGGCTTGTATCGCGACGGAGTATGTAAGTAAAATGTTCTAGGGATAGGGGAGATCCTAGATAGGGGGCAACGAATCAACGAATAACCGCCGATTTCAGCGGCGGCAATGGATAAAAAGCCACCAGAAATGCCAAAAACGATGCGTCCCATCAAAAAGACGAATCCATTTGTGGTCATTCAGAAAAAACTGCGGGAGATATCAATAAACGTTCCTGAGTATCCGGAAGAAGATTCTATCGCCGCGATGCGATCAAGAATGGGCCATCTTATCGCTCTCTCGCAGCTTCATTTGGTACAATCGCCGAATAATTTTACACAATTAACAATAACACTAGCAATTTATCTTGTTGCTGGTCGAAGCGATGCCGTTTTACAACGATTTGACGGAAGCAACGCGGAAATTGATAACCAAGGAGTCGATTGTCGAGATTATCTTTCTCCGAGCTGCTTGTTGCGCAGGAGGAAACGGAGGTAATTATGATGTTATTCTTCTTCGCCCTCAAAATCTACTGTTCTTGTTTTACGAGGTCGTTTTGACATCTAATAACTCTAGTGGCGAGCGTGAACGGCGCACGATATTCCGCCGAATCGCTCCAGAAGTCCGGTGTTTCCTCAAGTTGTATTTCAATTCTGAGCGACTTTATCAAATGGGTCAGAAAACTGCAACTCCTGGAAGAAGAATTCGCGATCATCGTGGTTCTGATTCTCATGTCACCTGATAGAGGAGTCGCAAAAGATGTGGACAGATGTCAATTGTACCGGGTTCAGGAGATCTTCAGGGACATTTTGAGGCAGTTCGTTGTGGATAAATTCCCTGAGACGGCGACGAAGCGAATAGGAAAGGATTCAACTTTTGAAGAAATTGCGCTTTTATTTGGTTGCATTCAATTTTGAATCCAAACTAAAGCTAAAATCGTTGATCTACTGATGAAACTACGAATGATATCCGGTAATCTGAACAAACAATTCCATTCGGCTGCGAAGGGATGATCCTCCACCCAACTGTTCCTGCTTCATTTTCGCCTCGTAATAAAAATTTTGGAAGAAAAAAAACGAAGAGGAGAAAACGTTTTGTCACGTGAAAATGATGTCCTTTGTGCATTCATATTTTATTGCCTGTTCAATTGCCTTCTTTGTTTCTACTTCAACGATGCTCGATTGATTTTTTCGCCCAGACTTTTTGAACTTTCAAACTTTGAAAAGAAATATAACGAAGATGTTCTTGAACTTTATTATTTGATTTTAAACAATGAATTCAAATTTTTACAGACGCGCATGATAGTTAGCTTTTCTTAGCTACGATTAATCTTTTTTGGGTAGTTCTTAGTAAGGCTAAGCCCAGGTAAAATTTTATTATTTTTTTGTGATTTCGTGTAATTCAATTCTGATCTTGAAATCGGTGCTATTATCTTTCTAGTGAACCCAGGCAGGAACTCTTTTGCAGCTGTGATATCGGACTCTTATCGAATTTCCCCCGTAACAAGGTTAATGCTTCTCTTTCTCAAGACACAGTAGATTCGAGAAACTTTGTCGCTTCAACCCACCACCAAGTTAATCTGAATTTCTTAGCCTTGAGTTCAGTCAATCATACTTATTTTTAATTTCATTTCATTTATTTAGCAGAAGCTTTTCGCCATTTCGGCTTCTTAAGTGCTTTTTTGATGCAAAGACAGAACTTGAGTTTTGCATAAAAAAGCACTGAATAGGCCGAAATGGCGAAAAGCTTCTGCTAAATAAATGAAATGTTATTTTTAATTGATCTCTTTAATGGAATATAATTTCTGTACTCTAAAACTGCAAAACAAATGTATGTATTCATAATTTCCAAGTTATGACGAATATATTTTATTCAGAAATCGGGCCAGCACGATCTACAGTTTCGTTCCGTCTTTGACAAGCTGATTTGATAAGTAAGAATTATCCGGGGTTCTTACCAGTGGTGAAGACTCGTTGCTAAAGAGTCTTAGCTTGGGGCCTTGCCGCGGAATCCTTACTAGTTAAAACCCCCGTAACTGGTTCTGTTTTTTGGACCCCGTCCTGTTTCCTATCTTGTGTGCTAAAGTTAACTTGAGTTTTTAGTAAAAACTTTTTTACATCAATGATTAAGCGGAACAACGTCTTCGCTATTTATACACAAAATATTGCCTGTTTAACACTAAATACAAAAGGAAATGAACCCTTGATAAGACTTTGGCATCTTAGGACCACGGGCAGCGAAGCTGCAGAGGCTCTGCAGTAGAGCTGTTCACCACAATTTTCAAGGAACCCCGTTTTTCCTCCGTCAATTAAAATTTTCAAAAAAATGACATATTTTTTTGGCTCTGAAAAGGTCTGTATGTTAAATTTTCAATAAAGGCCCAAAATCGTTGTTTTTCCGGAAATCCGATAATTTGATGGCTTAATTGCAGCCATGGTCTGATCAGGATTCGTTCTGCAAAGTATTTTTTCCAAAAATGAACGGAAGTAATTAGGGATTACGGTACTCACAGATGACATCAGCGAACAAGTGTTGGAGCTTTCAAGCGGGCGCAAGCGAGCGAGCTGCGTTGTTATCATTTTCAGCGCTTGTTATGAAAGCTTTATCTCGCTTTTTTCAAGTCTTGGGGCGATTTAATCCGACACCTATTTTTAATTTGAGAGCGGCTATTGATTGGAGAGAAATATATCTGCGAAAATTGACAAATTAACGTTAAACACAGTGTTTAACGAGATAAATAGAAACAGTTAAGAACAAATGTGCGTTTTTATTGGACGTTTCTAAAGGTCGCATATTTTACTCTTGGCACTTGAGTGTACGCTTCAAAGCTAAAAGCTTGACTTTGTCATCGCTTATTATGAGCGCTTTTCGAATCCCTTGACAAATTTGGTAAGAAAAAGAACCTGTTTAAACGAGCTGAAATGTCCTTGCCCGGTGACAATACGGAAGGCTGCAATGGAATCCGCACTGCGAAGGCACATCCCTGATCCTAGGGATTACACACAGGATACCCTTCAAAAAGGACTCCTAGGGATCGGAGGATACCCTTCAGAAATGAATCATGGGTATAAGACCCGGGGTACCTTTTCACAATCATATCCTGGGGACAAAAGCGTCGAAAAAAGCTTGTTTTAGAACCATTATTTTAGGACCTTAGAGCAGAGCCTCCCATGGTTTAAGGCGCACTCCAACGCCTCTTATTTAAGAATATCGATTTTCATCCAAAGCGTGAGTCGGGATCGGTGCCGATTCTTTTTTCAAGAGTATTATTCATTTTCAATCGCGAAAAAATGATGAATAACGCAGGTTTCTAGCAATTGCTCTTCAATTTCCGCCTTGATCGGGAAATACCGTCTAAGAAATTACCAAAGTTGCAATATGTATAGGGTTAAGCTGTCGAGTACGTCTTTTTTGGCGTGCGCGGCTTCCTTCCCTGTCTGCTTTGGCTTGGAGAGTTTCGCCAGCTCAGAAGACAAATGAGCAGTCATGCTCGCAACGAACCCGTGCCTATTTGCTAACACTCTTTTCTTAGGTCGGCAAATTGTAACTGTCAAATATTTGCGGAGTCTCTTTTATCTCAAACGAACCATCGTGCAGCAGACGAAAGAAACTTGAAGCAGAGACACGCGCTAGGAAATTTCATGTCAGCGATTGTCAAGAAAACGGGAAGGATCGGGTTTAAGCGCGGTCATTTTCTTTTGCTTATTGAAACCTAACACTGAAAAGCTGCGATTCTAAATGAATATTTGTTGCTTGCCTCCTGCGGCTTCTCTATTTATGACAGCAATTTTACTTTGTTAGCAATCAGTATCGCAGTTTTAGACTTTCAATCAGCGATTCACTTTTGTAAAGCATCATTTCTTTTGGAATTATAAAATCGTAATAATATTACTTTGAAGTTTAGACTCTGAAGTTCAGAGCTGAACTCGAGACTGAAAGTCTCGAAGTCAGAAATTATATATTCACGCATTAGTAACTTGCACCTCGAAAAAATCGATTCAATGATTTCTACGTACGTAGCTCTTTATAACGATATCCATCAGGGCTGTTGATTTCGAGTCCTTCAAAATTACCCGCAATTTTTCTCCGGGTAATCCGCAGATTTTTCAACGGGTTACTCGCGCGGAGAGTCTTTTCGCGGGCTACCCGCCCTACGATTTTTCTCCTTGCCGCCGAGTAGCTCGCGATAATCCGCTACCCTTTTACCCGTTTCTACTCGCGCGG
The DNA here is from genome assembly GCF_907165135.1 of Oikopleura dioica. NCBI lineage: Eukaryota > Metazoa > Chordata > Appendicularia > Copelata > Oikopleuridae > Oikopleura > Oikopleura dioica. The sequence continues at coordinate 1,137,248 of NC_137291.1, forward strand.
CGGGTTACTCGAAATTACCCGTACCCCTTTTTTCCTCACGCTAAGCGACAAACTGCAATCAATTTTCAAATTTCAAATTCAAAATTTTCGAAAATTTTTTACTGATTTTTTACCGTTCTTAAAAAAAATTAAATAAACAGACAATTTATTTGCGAATAAATTTATAAGTAAATTTCGCAGTGTAAATTCGCCAGTGGAAAAATCGACTCTTTTTGCACTTGGTCTGGAGGGATGAAATTTTGTGGACATATTTCTTCAGACCTCAAGGTCCTTATCAAGAAAAAAATCAAAAAAAAAATCGAAAAATTAAGGGTATAGGTGTCAAAAAATCGATTTTTTATTTTTGCAAAATTAAGCCTGATCAAACATAGAAGACCCTTTTATAAGTCGAATAATGATTTTATAATCAAGGAACTTGGCTGAGACGGCCCGAAGGGCCGTCAAGCCCCTTAATTTAATAATCAAGGAACTGCGCTGAGACGGCCCGAAGGGTCGGCAAGCCCGTTAAATTAAATAATCAAGGAACTGGGCTGAGACGGCCCGAAGGGCCGTCAAGCCCCTTAATTTAATAATCAAGGAACTGCGCTGAGACGGCCCGAAGGGCCGTCAAGCCCCTTAAATTTAATAATCAAGGAACTGGGCTGAGACGGCCCGAAGGGCCGGCAAGCCCCTTAAATTTAATAATCAAGGAACTGGGCTGAGACGGCCCGAAGGGCCGTCAAGCCCCTTAAATTTAATAATCAAGGAACTGGGCTGAGACGGCCCGAAGGGCCGGCAAGCCCCTTAAATTTAATAATCAAGGAACTGGGCTGAGACGGCCCGAAGGGCCGTCAAGCCCCTTAAATTTAATAATCAAGGAACTGGGCTGAGACGGCCCGAAGGGCCGTCAAGCCCCTTAAATTTAATAATCAAGGAACTGGGCTGAGACGGCCCGAAGGGCCGGCAAGCCCGTTAAATTAAATAATCAAGGAACTGGGCTGAGACGGCCCGAAGGGCCGTCAAGCCCCTTAATTTAATAATCAAGGAACTGCGCTGAGACGGCCCGAAGGGTCGGCAAGCCCGTTAAATTAAATAATCAAGGAACTGGGCTGAGACGGCCCGAAGGGCCGGCAAGCCCCTTAAATTTAATAATCAAGGAACTGGGCTGAGACGGCCCGAAGGGCCGTCAAGCCCCTTAAATTTAATAATCAAGGAACTGGGCTGAGACGGCCCGAAGGGCCGGCAAGCCCCTTAAATTTAATAATCAAGGAACTGGGCTGAGACGGCCCGAAGGGCCGTCAAGCCCCTTAAATTTAATAATCAAGGAACTGGGCTGAGACGGCCCGAAGGGCCGGCAAGCCCGTTAAATTAAATAATCAAGGAACTGGGCTGAGACGGCCCGAAGGGCCGTCAAGCCCCTTAATTTAATAATCAAGGATCTGCGCTGAGACGGCCCGAAGGGCCGGCAAGCCCCTTAAATTTAATAATCAAGGAACTGGGCTGAGACGGCCCGAAGGGCCGTCAAGCCCCTTAAATTTAATAATCAAGGAACTGGGCTGAGACGGCCCGAAGGGCCGGCAAGCCCCTTAAATTTAATAATCAAGGAACTGGGCTGAGACGGCCCGAAGGGCCGGCAAGCCCGTTAAATTAAATAATCAAGGAACTGGGCTGAGACGGCCCGAAGGGCCGTCAAGCCCCTTAATTTAATAATCAAGGAACTGCGCTGAGACGGCCCGAAGGGCCGTCAAGCCCCTTAAATTTAATAATCAAGGAACTGGGCTGAGACGGCCCGAAGGGCCGTCAAGCCCCTTAAATTTAATAATCAAGGAACTGGGCTGAGACGGCCCGAAGGGCCGTCAAGCCCCTTAAATTAAATAATCAAGGAACTGGGCGATTTTTTTGCAAAAATGGAAATTTTCAAATTGGCATTATTTCCGTTACCGGACATTACCGGACGAGGTTACAATTTATTTATAGAGAGCATCGTCCGCACTTTCTTTTGGTGGTCTTGATTCGGTTTTGGGTCGTTGTGGTTTCGAGTTATTCGACCAAATGTCCGTTACTCGTGGTATTTTCCGAAAAAAATCGCTATTCTACCATCAAAAATCAAAAATTTTTAATTTTCGCTAATTTTTATAGGATCCCCTTTAATTTACGTTTATGGTCACTTGGTTTCAGCGTTTGTTGAAAACAACACGTTTCCGGCCGAAATCCCACCAGCGCAACCCCATCCATTCACAATCGTAGCGTATGTTTTCGCGAGTAATCCGGGATTCTCCGCTACCCTTCTCTCCGATTCTACTCGCGTCGCGGGCTACTCGCGATTTTCCTTTACTCATTTACCCGATTTACACGCACGGGTCTCCGCGCGAGTTACCCGTGTAAAAAACTGCGGGTTACCCGGAGAAAAATAGCGGGTAATTTCAAAGGACTCGAAATCAACAGCCATGATATCCATTTTGAAAATGTAATCAGCATATATGATTCGCTTTATCGATCAAAACGAAAAACCTGGCATATACTATTTGAGCTCAAAGGACGCGCGCTCGATGACTGTTATTCTCTGGCGTCAGATCTTTATATTTTGCCAGGCGTCCTTGCGCTCGCTTGAAAAAGTTGAAATCAAAAAGTATGCTTCGAATACCCGAGAAAAGACAAAAGAAGCTCTTTGCAGGTGAAAAATGCTCAATCTGCGACCGAGAAGCGAACGGAATCAAGTACAATGCGATCAGTTGCGATTCGTGTCGCGTTTTCTTCAGAAGGATCGTCCTTTCTATGGAGAAAAGTAACAAGACGCAGCTCCCGTGCATCCGGGTAACCTTTGATTAATGCAAACTCGTGTCCATTTCTTCATTTATCGATTCAGAACAAAATGTCGAGCTCGTTATTTGGTCTTACAGCGAGAGAAGCATCACTCAAATGCCAACACTGTCGTTTCCTCGCCTGCACGAATGCGGGAATGTGCGCAGAATACGTACAAGGTAACGATCTTCAAAATCAGATCGAGTTCTGACCATCTGATTTTACCCTATTTCGCCTTTCAAAAACCCGTTCAGGAACTGCTGCGTTTCGAAACAAGAAGCGGAAAAGGGAAAGCTCCGGGGCCTCTCAAACGGGTGCAAGCTCACCAAATCGCGCACGCTTGACTTCGTCCGAAAACTCCCCCGCCGCCAGTCCTCAAAGTTCAAATATCTTCGACTTCAGCAGCAGAAGCCCGAGTCAGCAAGAGCAGACTTCAAATGCTCTTTATCGCGTTCCACCGGTGGTGCAAACATTTTATACAGAATCGAGCGAGGTGCGAAGGCTCCTGTCATTCTGGGAAGATTACGCGGGCATACGAGCAACGAGCGAAATGAGCATGAACAGATTTCAGCAGAATATAAACGGGCGCTTTTTTGGCCCACCAAGTCCGCCTCAAGTCGCTACTATTTGCAGTCAGGTACGACTTAGATCTCCTTTCCGCTGTCGATATCTTGATATATCCAAAGTTCCCAAGATTTTGACATCTTTGGTCATTTATGAATATCTTGAATCCATTATGGAATACTATTAGTATTCGAAAAATGTCTACATTTTTACAGAGAAAAATTCATCAAACATCAAAAGATCGATTTCAATGAAACTAGTTAGCATCTGTGGACATTTTTCGACACTTATCTATCGTTTCGCTCCGCCTATCAAGGGTTGAAATCTCCGTCTGAACCCGCTTGAGATTGAGACTTTAGGTTCAGTGAACCTGAAGCGCTACGGTCCTTTTATATTATTAAATTATCAACTGACTGCTAGACTGATCGTCCCGTTCTACGGCAGAAAGTAAGCGGCCTTCTCTTCTCCCATCTGGAAAAAGTCATGGGTTTCGTTGAATCGCTTCCATTCGTGACGCAATTCTTTCCGGACAAACGCCAACGCGATCGAATCACAATGAGCTGTTTTGTCGAACTCATCGTTTTACGTTGGGCGGCGACGACGAATGCCCGTGCATCGATGATCACCGGCATAGACGGAGCCAACTTCAGTGTTGCCAAAACGGTCAGCGTCGGAAACAACTGGGGCGCCAAGTTCAAGGAGTATTTTCTGCTCTCTCAAAGGTCTGTTTTTGTTGAAAAATAGATTCAATATGAAAATTCAGAATTCGAGCGATCGGGGTCGACCAAGTCGATTTGAGCCTCATGGCCGGGCTCGTCCTCCTCACCTCCGATCGCCACGACGACCTCGACCAGCAACAACGAAACGCCTTATCATACGTTCAAGAGCTTTTTGCCACTGTGCTCTACCAAAAAGCGAGCCAAGCGGGTCAATCGTCCAAAGTCCACAAAATCTTTTCCATCCTCTCTTCGATGCGCTCAAAAATCAAAAGTGTAAGATCTCGAATACATTTCAAGACGGACTCGCCAATCTGTGTAGAAAACCTGAGTCAGGGTTCCGAAAGAATCTTAAAAAAGCGACGGGTATTTTCGAAAACGCTGTTTTGGGACCCTGACTAAGTTTTTCTACGCAGGTTGTTGGGCTCTAATTTTGAGAATGGCTCATTTTCTTCAGTTTTGAAAAAGTAATTTTAGCTTGACTTGACGCCTGTCTCCGGCTTTGAACGACGAATCATGCTTACTGACGATCTGACAATTAAAGGTTTGATTTTTACCTCGAATTATATGTTTTCTTAAATAAATTTTTCAGTTTGACAATTCCTGAACTGTTGATGACGCAAAAAAAAGGAAGAAAAATCTTTCAAATCGAATATTTCGTCTGCTGTTAATTACAGCCTGTTATATTTATAAATTCAAAAATATTGTTCTTATTCTGACTCAACAATTATTTGTTTATTTAATAATTGATAAAAAGATAGTTGAATCGTCGGTGCTTAAAATTGTTTCATCCATACCTTGTCTTCTTATTGTTACTATATATTTTTCGCATCATGTTGGTTTTCTCAGAAGTTGACTTTTGAACATCATTATTTATAAGTAAAATAGTTCAACCTTAATTCAAGATTTACCACTTTTATGACGAGACGAATTCGAAGTATCTATAAAAGGATGATAAAATAGAAAGTTGAGCATAAGAAGAAACTTTTAATTTTATTAATTTAAAAGTCTCCTTTGAACCTATCTAACCGGTTATATTTATGGTGGGGTCTACCCTCAAAACATGATCAATATTCAGAAATAAGAAGCAAGGTCAATATCTCAAAGATATAATATTTAAACGGTGCTCTTTCCATCCTTTTCGTTTTTTGTTTTTCTTCTTTCTTTTCTCCTCCCAATCTCTTCAAGCTTTCATTCGAGTGTTACAGTGTGTGTACTAGTTCCTCAAGTTTATTTCAATCATCCATATTTAATTTCCTGAATTATGAATTATTGCCAGAAATGCTAAAAATACCATCATTCTCAATGTTAATTTTCATCTGATTGATTTACTGTTTTCTTGCTTTGGTTGAATAAATTTATGATCAATTTAGAAAAAAAAACACAAATAAAAAAAAAGAAGAAAATTGATAAAAAAATTTCTTCTTTTATTGAAATTTCAAATTTTTATTTGCAATTTTTATGCAGGTTCGATATTAAAATTAATTTCCAGCGCTTACAAGTCTTCAACTAAGCCTAATAAGTAGGGGAAATCACTAATAATTGAGCTTTTTTTTGGGCTTAGTAGGGTAGGCATATAATACAGTTTTAGATAGCCCAAAAGCTGGGGATCATTTTGACTATTGATACTGGGGGGTGATCTCGTACCCTGAGGGCATTTAGGTACCTCCAAAGTCCCAAAATCTGGCCAACTTCGGAAATTTGAATTTTTAAGTGCCTGGAGTGGCCTTTCAGAGCCAGCGACTATGCTAGAATTGTAGCCCAGGCTCTGACGGTCATTTTGAGATATAGAAAAGTACTGAGACCCCCGGGTTCCTGAGGAGCTAGAGGCCCTTGAAGTTGGGGAACTCGACAAAAAATGAGTACTTTTTCACAAAAGTACACTATTTGTGTCACAAATGCCTCCCAAAGACTTTTTATCTATGCTTCTTCATGAAAATATGTTCGAGAAAATATTTGGGGTCATCCGAGGTCACTCTAGGTCAGAAATTATGAAAAATTTAGAAAAACTGTCATTAGTGACCCGATCTGACCTCAGATGACCCCAAATGATTTCTCGAACATATTTTCATGAAGAAGCATAGATAAAAAGTCTTTGGGAGGCATTTGTGACACAAATAGTGTACTTTTTGTGAAAAAGTACTCATTTTTTGTCGAGTTCCCCAACTTCAAGGGCCTCTAGCTCCTCAGGAACCCGGGGGTCTCAGTACTTTTCTATATCTCAAAATGACCGTCAGAGCCTGGGCTACAATTCTAGCATAGTCGCTGGCTCTGAAAGGCCACTCCAGGCACTTAAAAATTCAAATTTCCGAAGTTGGCCAGATTTTGGGACTTTGGAGGTACCTAAATGCCCTCAGGGTACGAGATCACCCCCAGTATCAATAGTCAAAATGATCCCCAGCTTTTGGGCTATCTAAAACTGTATTATATGCCTACCCTACTAAGCCCAAAAAAGCTCAATTATTAGTGATTTCCCTACTTATTAGGCTTAGTTGAAGACTTGTAAGCGCTGGAAATTAATTTTAATATCGAACCTGCATAAAAATTGCAAATAAAAATTTGAAATTTCAATAAAAGAAGAAATTTTTTATCAATTTTCTTCTTTTTTATTTGTGTTTTTCTAAATTGATCATAAATTTATTCAACCAAAGCAAGAAAACAGTAAATCAATCAGATGAAATGCTAAAAATACCATCATTCTCAATGTTAATTTTCATCTGATTGATTTACTGTTTTCTTGCTTTGGTTGAATAAATTTATGATCAATTTAGAAAAAACACAAATAAAAAAAGAAGAAAATTGATAAAAATTTCTTCTTTTATTGAAATTTCAAATTTTTATTTGCAATTTTTATGCAGGTTCGATATTAAAATTAATTTCCAGCGCTTACAAGTCTTCAACTAAGCCTAATAAGTAGGGAAATCACTAATAATTGAGCTTTTTTGGGCTTAGTAGGGTAGGCATATAATACAGTTTTAGATAGCCCAAAAGCTGGGGATCATTTTGACTATTGATACTGGGGGTGATCTCGTACCCTGAGGGCATTTAGGTACCTCCAAAGTCCCAAAATCTGGCCAACTTCGGAAATTTGAATTTTTAAGTGCCTGGAGTGGCCTTTCAGAGCCAGCGACTATGCTAGAATTGTAGCCCAGGCTCTGACGGTCATTTTGAGATATAGAAAAGTACTGAGACCCCCGGGTTCCTGAGGAGCTAGAGGCCCTTGAAGTTGGGGAACTCGACAAAAATGAGTACTTTTTCACAAAAGTACACTATTTGTGTCACAAATGCCTCCCAAAGACTTTTTATCTATGCTTCTTCATGAAAATATGTTCGAGAAATCATTTGGGGTCATCTGAGGTCAGATCGGGTCACTAATGACAGTTTTTCTAAATTTTTCATAATTTCTGACCTAGAGTGACCTCGGATGACCCCAAATATTTTCTCGAACATATTTTCATGAAGAAGCATAGATAAAAAGTCTTTGGGAGGCATTTGTGACACAAATAGTGTACTTTTGTGAAAAAGTACTCATTTTTTGTCGAGTTCCCCAACTTCAAGGGCCTCTAGCTCCTCAGGAACCCGGGGGTCTCAGTACTTTTCTATATCTCAAAATGACCGTCAGAGCCTGGGCTACAATTCTAGCATAGTCGCTGGCTCTGAAAGGCCACTCCAGGCACTTAAAAATTCAAATTTCCGAAGTTGGCCAGATTTTGGGACTTTGGAGGTACCTAAATGCCCTCAGGGTACGAGATCACCCCCCAGTATCAATAGTCAAAATGATCCCCAGCTTCTGGGCTATCTAAAACTGTATTATATGCCTACCCTACTAAGCCCAAAAAAAAGCTCAATTATTAGTGATTTCCCCTACTTATTAGGCTTAGTTGAAGACTTGTAAGCGCTGGAAATTAATTTTAATATCGAACCTGCATAAAAATTGCAAATAAAAATTTGAAATTTCAATAAAAGAAGAAATTTTTTTATCAATTTTCTTCTTTTTTTTTATTTGTGTTTTTTTTTCTAAATTGATCATAAATTTATTCAACCAAAGCAAGAAAACAGTAAATCAATCAGATGAAATGCTAAAAATACCATCATTCTCAATGTTAATTTTCATCTGATTGATTTACTGTTTTCTTGCTTTGGTTGAATAAATTTATGATCAATTTGATCAAAACTGTATTATATGCCTACCCTACTAAGCCCAAAAAAAAGCTCAATTATTAGTGATTTCCCCTACTAATAAGATTTCTTCTCCGCGCAGCTGCTAGAATTGAATAGCTAGAATCGAATAAATTTGGCGGTGGAAATACAATTTCAAGTTTGTTCGCGCTCGGTTGCGCTTATCCGCAAAATGCACCTGTTGATAACACCGGCCGCACTACGCCATCCACGCTTACAAATACACTGATAACAAAATAATGTACAAAAAGTAACCGCAACAGTATGTCACCTGCTTCCTTTGGTTTTCAAAACTCTTGCGCGCTGGGAACGCGCCGTAAAAAGTTAAAACTTGGCTGCTGATTGTTTCAGAAAAATATATTTATTATTCCATTTATTATTCGATCCTTATTTTTGGTTATTATTGAGAAATTTCGCGGTTTTGAAAAACTTCTGAAATCAACACCTTCAAAGGGTAAAAATGTAATTATTCATGACGCGGAGGATCACGTCGTTATTTCAGCTGGTGGCGCTCATCACGTTTTGGAGGTGGCGCGGCGCCATCTCATTTTTTTTTCTTGCGCTTCTTTTTTTACACCTTCGAGCAATCTTTATTTTTACGCGATTATTTTTGTTTTGGCGTTCAATTTCTTCCCAGAGAATAAGAAAAATATCAAGAATTTGAAAGATCGACAAAGCTGCGGCAGAAAAAGCAAGAGAGCACCTTCTGTCAGATTGCGCCAATATTTGAGAAAACTGGTTGCGAGATAAATTTCCCGGCTGATGAATTACGACTGATTTAATATACACGCGCTTCTGTATTTCGCCGAGAAGGACAGAGAAGATAGAAGAATGAAGATAAGATGGAGTGTGATATTGAACATAGCGCTTGCAACCCTGCAAACTGCGAGCAGATACAAACGGCAGCACAGTCAACTTGCCAGTAGGAATCATGGTTCGTAAAGTCAATATTTGACGGCGGAAGTCAGTGTTGGAAAACCCGCAACATTTCCCGCGGGCGCGGGCGGGCGCGGGGGCCGATTTCAAAATTTTCCGCGGGTGCGGGCGGGCGCGGGGGCCAATTCCAAAATTTCCTGCGGGTCCGGGCGGGCGCGGGGGCCAACTCAAAAATTTCGTGCGGGTCCGGGCGGGCGCGGGCGGGGGCCCCGCAGATTTTCGCGCCCGCGGGCGCCCGGGGGGTGGAGGGCGCCCGTAACCCTCGCGTCCGCAAGCCCCGCGAGTTCAGAAATCAGCAAATAAAAAAAATAATTTTTGATAAAAACCATAATAGAGTTATAAACTAAGATAATTTGAATTTTTCAAACGATGGGTGTGGGTGGGGTTGGGGACAAAACTGAGATTGATCAACTAAGAGTTCCCAGCCATTGTCAAGCCCCTTAAATTCAAGAATCATGGAACAGGGCTGAGACGGCCCGAAGTGCCGTCAAGCCCCTTAAATTCAAAATCATGGAACAGGGCTGAGACGGCCCGAAGGGCCGTCAAGCCCTTAAATTCAAAAATCATGGAACAGGGCTGAGACGGCCCGAAGGGCCGTCAAGCCCTTAAATTCAAAATCATGGAACAGGGCTGAGACGGCCCGAAGGGCCGTCAAGCCCCTTAAATTCAAAATCATGGAACAGGGCTGAGACGGCCCGAAGGGCCGTCAAGCCCTTAAATTCAAAATCATGGAACAGGGCTGAGACGGCCCGAAGGGCCGTCAAGCCCTTAAATTCAAAATCATGGAACAGGGCTGAGACGGCCCGAAGGGCCGTCAAGCCCTTAAATTCAAAATCATGGAACAGGGCTGAGACGGCCCGAAGGGCCGTCAAGCCCTTAAATTCACAAATCATGGAACAGGGCTGAGACGGCCCGAAGGGCCGTCAAGCCCCTTAAATTCAAAAATCATGGAACAGGGCTGAGACGGCCGGAAGGGCCGTCAAGCCCCTTAAATTCAAAATCATGGAACAGGGCTGAGACGGCCCGAAGGGCCGTCAAGCCCCTTAAATTCAAAAATCATGGAACAGGGCTGAGACGGCCCGAAGGGCCGTCAAGCCCTTAAATTCAAAATCATGGAACAGGGCTGAGACGGCCCGAAGGGCCGTCAAGCCCTTAAATTCAAAAATCATGGAACAGGGCTGAGACGGCCCGAAGGGCCGTCAAGCCCCTTAAATTCAAAAATCATGGAACAGGGCTGAGACGGCCCGAAGGGCCGTCAAGCCCTTAAATTCAAAATCATGGAACAGGGCTGAGACGGCCCGAAGGGCCGTCAAGCCCTTAAATTCAAAAATCATGGAACAGGGCTGAGACGGCCCGAAGGGCCGTCAAGCCCCTTAAATTCAAAAATCATGGAACAGGGCTGAGACGGCCCGAAGGCGGAAAAAATCGCGATTTTCACGCTTAGTACTATTTATACCCATTTTTACATGGGCAAACATTTCGGGTTAAGATGTTTGTTAAGAGATAGTGTGATACATCAAAATGATTCTCAGAAAGCTGGGAATATATGGCACAAAAACTTTTTAACGCCCATTTTTCTCTTTTCTTCCATTTTGGTCACTAGACTGGGATGGACACTAGGTTCATGTTCGAGTTTAGGTTTCGGGCTCTGTTTTGGTTTGGGTTAAGCTTTGGTTTCGGGCATTCTATTGATCAAACGATGGCATTAAAATCCATGTGCCATACATGCCACAATTGTCGTCGGCGGGTGAAATTCCGGTTTGTCGTTGTAAGGTTAACATGCCATGAGACCTGTGATAAAGAGAGGGGAATCGGCCATTTGGCCGTCAAGCTCAATTTAAATTCAAGGCGAGGGCAGGGAATGATAACAACGCCCGGGGGCCCCGGGCGGCTGAAAAAAATTTGTACGGGCGCGGGCGGGCGCGGGGGCCAAATCAGAAATTTTTTGCGGTCGCGGGCGGGCGCGGGGGCCAGATCCGAAATTTTTTGCGGGTACGGGGGGCGCGGGCGCCCGCAGCCCCCGCCCGCCGCCCCCGCGGGGTTCGCGGGCGGGTTTTTTCCAACACTGGCGGAAGTGAACTTGATGATTTGGGGATTTTCGAAATGACAGTTTTTCTGATACACCTCATTGTCAAAAAAACTTTCGATTCTTCCGTTCTTTTTTTCGTTTCTTCTATCGATTCTTCCCTAAAAAGATTCAATGATCGCAATTTTTCTTCGAGAAATTTTTTTGAAAAAACTGAAAATAATTCATCAAATTTATGAATTTTATTTTTTGATCCGTAAACTCAAAAAAAATTGATCATTTTTTTCTTTTCTTAGCTCAATTACTAACCCTAACCCTAAGTCTTCTTCTTTTTCTGACTCTTACTCCCTTACCCTAACTCTGGCAAACCCTAACCTAACCCTAACCTTAATTCATCAAACTAATAAATGAGATAATGAATATTCCCCCTGTCTTTTACCAACCCACAAAAGCATGGATACAAAATCAGAAATCGACCTTGGCGAAGTCTCTTGCGCTGAACTTTACACCGGAATTACCTGTTGGTGCAAAAAGAAGCAAGTAGAAGTGAAGAATTTCAAATACGTCGTCATAAGGCGGAAAATCTTTCGCGAGAAAAAATACGGTCGAAACTTGAGTTGCCAAGAATTGGTCAGTATTCAAAGCGATATGAGCAGACTCGGTCGAAGAAAGTTGGGATCAACATCTTTTTATCGTCAATTTCTTCATTTCTCGATTTCTTTTGCCAAGTCATTGAAAGTTGATCCCTTCTAGGAAGATAGATTCGTGCCCTGAAAAGTCGCGCGCTGACTTCAACACGAAATTGAAGCAATTTTTCATGAGCAGAAGCGGTGCAGCTGACATCGGCGCCGCCATTCAACGCCACTTTATCAAGGTCGACACGAACGGCGATCAGCTTGTGTCGAGGAAAGAGATCAAGGTTCGGGTTAAAAGAAGAACTATGCTTATTATGATGGGTTGGAGTCCGGAACCAACAAAAATTTTCGACAAATTTTGCGTCGGCGGTTGCTGATTGGCTGGTTGGCCGAATCCGGGCTTCTGATTGGTTGAAAATTTGGGAAGGTGTCTGGAACCGACAAAAAATTTCGACAAATTTTTCGTGGAAATTTTCAACCAATCAGAAGCCTGGATTCGGCAGACTGGCCGAATAATTTATTTTATTTCATCCCAATGAGCGGCCGAGTAGCCGCCCGCGCAAGATTTGTCGAAATTTTTTGTCGGTTCCAGAAACCTCCCCATTAATAATGCAATCATAATGATTGCTTCATTTAACCCCGTCAAAGTCATTCTTCCATGAGATCAAAAAAGAAGCAACATTCAACTCGCGTGATCGTGGATGTTTCTCAAGTTTGATTTCTCGCTGTGACTTCACAAACGGAGCTTCGAAGAATAAACTGACTCTGGTCGAATGGAGCAAATGCTTCGATCTGCCTACACAGGTTCATTCATTCCTTCTTCTTCAACCATTCATTTCTTCTTTAGCACGCGCCAATTCCTTCATCGGATCCAAAGTCAATCATCGATCTTCTCAAGCAAGGTGAAATCACTCTTCCCCCTCGAGAATCAAAAAAGTCTTCAGTCGACGAACCGGTGACCTCATCTCCAAGCGGAGTCCTCCCGCCAGGAGTGACGCAAATTGTCACCGATCGTCGCTCAGGAAGCGCATCATCTTCCGCCCGGGTACCATGTTTTTCTGAGAAAGAGACGATCGCCAACTGCCATAAAACTCAGAGGACATCCTCCAAAGTATCCGCTCCGAAGTTTACGAATGGCAAACTGGGGGTTTCTTCTAGTGACCAGGAAAGGAATTTGAACTCTTATCTGTTCGAAAAATCTTATTCGAGAAGCCGCTTGCGGCTTCGAGTCAAAAAGAATCGGAGCCGCGGGTAGCGCGGCTTGTCCGTCTTGTTTACTCGAAGCCGCAAGCGGCCTCTTGATTTTCATCCCTTTAAAATCCCGAAAAGCTCTGTCGTCCCCTCCCATCTTGCAGCATTTCCGAGCCCCGACTTTGGCGACGAATTCAGTGCGACGCAGAAAGCAGTCTTTGCTGGTGTGTGGACACAAAAACAGGCGCTGTGGACAACAATTATCGAGTCAACACGCGAAAAGGATCCGCCGGTGGCCTCCGATGTCGGGACGGGTTCGCAAGTTATTAATTACCCTTTTTGTTATTTCTTGTGAATTTGCTTCGAGCCGCCAATCGAGTGATAGTGGAATTTCTGGCTGTTCTGCGAATGTTTTTGAAAATGTTCAGCGAAAATTGGGCGACTTGATGGAGGAGCATTTTCGATCTCATCCGGAGACGCAGGTTTCTGTCATGATGGAGAATAATGAAATCATGGCCAAATATCGACACAAAGGTAATCTAAAAACAAGTTCCTCTTTCTTCATTCGGAATGAATCATTCCATTTTAGGAGCTTTGCCTGCCGCTTGGTTTTTCAGCGTTCACGACACTTCAACCCGTCGGAAAAGAAAAGATACTCGTGGAAAAGACAATGTTTGGCGAAAATCAGAGCAAATGACGGTCAGGCTAAAATTGACGGAAATCCTGAGAAATCTCGAAAGCGCGAAATGCATCCGACGATTTATTTCCTACTGTGATTCGATTGGCACTGGTCGGACTGATCGGAGAATTGGGGTAAAATGGGAATTCAGTGGGGTTTGATTAAAAATTATTTTAGAAAACAGATTTCATCGAATGCATCGATAAAAATCACATCCGCCATGTTGATACTCAAAAAGATTCATCAACTTACCAAGTAAGATGACGCTCATTTTCCCTCATTTTCTGACGAAATCAATTTAAGTTAGTGCATTTTCTGATTACCAATAAGATCGCTGTTTCTGGCCTACCGGCCAATCGAAACCCTGATCCATAATAATTTCTTTTAATTGGTTACCCACCATTTTCGGGTTATACCAATTTATGGAAGTGATTTTATGGATCAGGGTTTTGATTGGTCGGTAGGCCAAATACAGCAATCTTATTGGTTATTAGAAATGCAATTCCATAAATCGGTTTATGGCTCATTTTCACGGTTTTTAGCAATACTTCAACAAACTTCAAGGAAAATCAAGATGATCCAATTCGACATTCCTACTCTTATCAAAAAATATTATTGTTCACTATTTCTATTTAGGATATTTTTTTCGTGGAATAAAAAAAGAGTACTGCCAAGAGTGAAATTGTCGTTTTTGCATATGTTTTACTTCCTCCGTTCAAAGCGTGGCGATCATTCGCCAAAACAGCTTTCATTTTCGATGACATGCTAAAGCAACAGCTCTAATAGAATGAAAACAAGGTGCGAAAATGATTCCCAGAAGCCGTCAATCTCGACCGCCCGGTTAGAACTCGGCGCGCGCTCCGACAAAATAAAATAAATCAGAAATCAATTATAAAGGCCGCTATCGTCTTCATTCGCGATCCAGTTTCGTATTTGAAGCAAAATTTATTCATTTTTTTCTTTGAGAGATAATTTCGAGAAGAGAAAATGAAGAAAAAAGGGCATCAAAAGATATTCCAAATATTCATGCTCATGCTCGGGCTTTTGAGAGAAGCGCAGGCTCAAGGACAGAGTTGCGCTAATTTGACTTGCCCTGGAACTTGTGCTTGTAGATTTATCGAGGTAATGAGGGGTGATAGAAAGGAAATGATTGCCTTTTCAAAATAAAGGGGGGGGCGTCAGGAACCGACAAAAAATTTCGACAATTTTTGCGTGGACGGCTACTCTGCTGATGATTCGCCGGTTAGATGAATCCAAGCTTCTGATTGGTCGAAAACTTCCACGAAAAATTTGTCGAATTTTTCATCGGTACCTGACACTTCCTCAAAAAAGTCGGAGAAAATCCAACATGAAGAACCCGATTTTTGGGTCAGAACTTTTTTATCTTCGTTTAGTTTGATGTAAAATTTGACAATTGCGAGTGCCTCTCCGACCAAAGCCCTTGCGAAGCGCGCCCAACAGAAACCTGCGATGTCGAGGCTCCCTTTTTCTACGAATGTGTTGACATTTTAATCGAAAACTCAGGAGGCGGGGAAGAGTTGGACAAGCTATGCACTTGCCCGCTTGGACGAGCAACGCACTTTGATTTGAGCACTTTTAGCTTGGTTTGCATCGATGTTGATGAGTGTTCTTCTGGGGAGCATAATTGTGGCTCGACGGCGATCTGCGCGAATACCGATGGCTCTTACATTTGTGAGGACATCGACGAGTGCTCCGAAGGAACCCACAACTGCGCCGCCTCCGAGACCTGTCTCAATCACGAAGACGGCTTTTCATGTCAAATAAATGACATGTGCGCGGTCCTTCAGCCTTGCCACGAGCGAGCCACTTGCGAAAACACCGATGACGGGAGCTATATTTGCACATGCGCTTCAGGCTTCGAAGGCGACGGTGAAATAAGCTGCGAGGACATCAACGAGTGTACTAGTGGAGGCTGGCCGAGGGGTGGTTGCGATTGGTGGGGAAATGGTGGAAAGTGCATCAACGAAATTGGTTCTCATCGGTGCGTTTGTCGCAAGGGCTTTACCGGTGATGGAATAAAGTGCGAAGATGTTGATGAATGCGAAGAAGGATCCCATACCTGTGCGACAGACGCTTCTTGCGTCAATACTAAAGGAAGTTTTACTTGCACCTGCAATGTTGGTTTCTCCGGAGATGGAAAATTCTGCACGGATGTTGACGAATGCGCCACTGAAGAAGACAATTGTAGCGAACACGCGATATGTTCCAATTCCGTCGGAAGCTTTTTCTGTTCTTGCAAAAGTGGTTTTTCCGGCGACGGGCAAAACTGCCAAGAAATTGATGAATGTGAGAGCGAGTCGCATGGTTGCTCTGAAAATGCAACTTGCTTGAATCTTCCTGGATCGCATGTTTGCTCTTGTAACGCTGGATTCGAAGGAGATGGAGAGACATGCACGGATATTGATGAGTGTGCTACCGAAGCTCATAACTGTCATGCGAATGCTTCTTGCCTGAATCGACCCGGCGGCTGGGATTGTGCTTGTGATGATGGTTTTCAAGGTGATGGGATGAGCTGTGAAGATGTCGATGAATGTCAAGCTGGAAGTCACAGCTGCTCTCAGAACGCCTTGTGCGTCAATTTAGAGGGAGATCATCATTGCATTTGCAAAACTGGCTATGAAGGTGACGGCAAAACCTGTTCTGATAGAGATGAATGCGCTCTTGGGATTCATAATTGTCACGAAAACGGTGTTTGCTCGAATACCGCAGGGTCGTATTCATGTTCTTGTGCTGCCGGATACGTTGGTGATGGAATCAACTGCGAAGATATTGACGAATGCGCTACTGGTGGACACAATTGTCATGCAGCGGCAAATTGCAATAATAATCTTGGATCTTGGGCGTGTTCTTGCCGTGCTGGATACAGTGGATCTGGGCAGAATTGCTTTGATGTTGACGAGTGCGCCGACGGCAGCCACTATTGCTCCTTAGTTGGCGGAAGTTGTCAAAATACAGATGGCTCATTTTCCTGCTTCTGTGTTGAAGGGTATTCTGACGACGGAGTCAACTGTTCTGATATTGACGAATGCGCAGCAGAAACTGATAATTGTCATGCAAACGCAATCTGCTCGAATACCCAAGGAAGCTATCAGTGCTCGTGCAAAAATGGCTTTGCTGGTGACGGAACTAATTGCGAAGACATTAACGAGTGCGAGAAAGGAACTGATAATTGTGATGAAGACGCAAATTGCGCGAACAGTCTTGGCAGCTTTACTTGCACATGCAACGATGGCTTTTCTGGGGATGGAATCAGCTGTGTTGACAATAACGAGTGCGAGACAAACGAGCATAATTGCCATTCAAATGCAAAATGCACCAATTCTGATGGTTCTTTCCTCTGCGCGTGCAGAAGAGGATTTTCCGGCAATGGAATCACCTGTGCAGACATAGACGAGTGCGAGGACAATTCTCATAATTGTGATCCTAATGCAAGCTGTACGAATACTATTGGTTCTTTTAGTTGCTCTTGCAATTCTGGTTTCGGCGGCTCTGGTACTGAATGTGCGAACATAGATGAATGTGCGCTCGGACAGCACGATTGCCATGCAAATTCCATTTGTGAAAATACTTTTGGCTCTTACGATTGTTCCTGCAAAGATGGTTTCATCGGTGATGGCAAAAACTGTGAAGATGTCGATGAATGCGTAGGTGGTGCGCATGATTGCGATGTGAATGCAAGCTGTTCCAACACTCTTGGCTCCTGGAGCTGTTCATGCAATGGTGGTTTCGAAGGAAATGGGAAGGTGTGTGAAGACATCGACGAATGCTTTGTTGGATCTCACAACTGCGCGAGCACGGAGGATTGCATCAATAGCGAAGGTGGATTCACATGCAAGATAAACGACATGTGTGCGGTTCTTCAACCTTGCCACGAGCGAGCCACTTGCGAAAACACCGACGACGACAGCTACACTTGCACATGTGCTTCCGGCTTCGAGGGTGATGGGGAAACCAGCTGCGAAGACATCGACGAGTGCACTACTGGAGGTTGGCCGAGGGGTGGATGCGACTGGTGGGGCGACGGCGGAAGGTGCATCAACGAAATTGGCTCTCATCGCTGCGAATGTCGCGAAGGCTTTTCCGGAGATGGAATTGAATGCAATGATATCGACGAATGCGAAGAAGGATCTCATACTTGCCATGAAAACGCAATTTGTGAAAATAACGCTGGAAGCTTTAGCTGCAACTGTGCCAATGGATATCAGGGCGACGGAGAAAATTGTGAAGATATTGACGAGTGCAAAGAAAAGACCCATTCATGCGCTGAAGACTCAAAGTGCTCGAATTCGCCGGGAAGTTATTCTTGCCAATGTCTGACTGGCTTTTCTGGTGATGCTTATTTAGGCCTCGGTTTCAATCTTCGATTTCTCGTTTCTCGAAAAATTTCGTTTTCAAATCAAAATATGAAACCAAATGAGCTTGTGATGACATCAATGAATGTCTGAACTCTCCTTGCGCAGAAAATGCTTCTTGCTCAAATACTCGAGGAAGTTTTTCGTGTTCTTGCAATTCTGGCTTCGCTGGTGACCCCCGTACGTCCTGTGAGGATATCAATGAATGCGAAGGCGACCACGGTTGTCCTGTTAATTCGCGGTGCACCAATCTTGAGGGGTCTTTCAAGTGCGAAGGATTCGCGATGAAAAACGGGCGTTTTGAAGACATAGACGAGTGTGCCAACAATCCTTGCCATCATAACGCGAATTGTGTGAACAACGATGGGAGTTTTGACTGCATTTGCCAAGGTAAAAATATTTGTTCATAATTTCTCGGAGATTTTTTTCTAGATGGATATCACGGGGACGGCTTCGTTTGCGATCTGACAGTGAATTGCTTTGTCGACAATGGTGGCTGTAGTCACTTTTGCAATATCCCAAGCGGCTGCTCCTGCCCAGGCTCTTGCTGGAATCTTGATTCGGATAACAAAACATGCGTTCCTGATGTAGAGAAATCGGAGATGCAGTGCCTACCCGGCTCGATGGACATTTCTATTGACGGTTGTTTGTTCGAAGACGGGAAAAATTACGAGCTTCAGATGATTGATCCAAACTGCATATTGAGCAAAAATGGTGGATTTTTCGAGCTCGAAGTTGATTTTGATGAGTGCGGCACTTATATTGACAAGATGAATGGCCAAGTTCTCATGTCGCAAAAAGTACAAGCAATGACAGGCGATCCTCTCAGCCAAATTATCGGTAAGAAAAATATGAAAGGGGCGATGAATACCGTATTATCTAGAGGAATTCGATTTCGAGTGCAGCTACAATTCGACATATATAGTTGCTGCTTCAACCAGACTTGAGCTTGACGATACTCCGTTGGAAGTAAAAAGTGAAACTGAAGAAGGAATTTTTGACTTCTCACTCAATCTCTTTTCCAATGATGAATTTGTGGAGAAATTATCAGAAGATGATGTAATCAATGTTGGGGAGAAGGCGTTCTTTGCTATTCAGGTATTTCTTTCTTCCCGCCTCAAATGATGATTATTTTCAAGGCTGAAAATTTCCCGGAGAGTCTTTACTTTTTCGTGCAAAAATGCTCCATCGAAGAAATCGGCACTTCAAGCTCGTTTGACATCATTTCAAGTCCTGGCTGCAACAACTTGATCACCTCTACTTCTTCTCCCGATCCATACATCACCAGCGGCGCCGGAATGAAACGATTTGAGTTCCAGTCATTCACTTTTACAAGTTCAACAAAAGCAATCGCGGAGGAAATTTTGAAATGTGAAATTCAAGTCTGCCTTCAAGATGAATGTCCCGAAACTGCAGCTTGCGGGACTGCGAACTCCGTAAGAAGACGGAGAGATAATTACTGACGATCTTTTCTGTACTGAAAATGTACTTTTTGTAAATAAACTTTCATAAATTCTCAATTAATTCGCAAGAAAATAATGTTTTCAGAATTTTGTTGAAAGTTCTTTTTATGTTCTTTTCAGCAGGTATCAGATTCACGTGTTTACTCTTGAAACTTTAAGCAGAACCCATCTGACTAGAAAAAGATAGATTATTGCCCGAGGAATTTTTGTGCTGCACTAGAAATACAACTCAAACGCAAGCTCAGCACTTCGCAGGTTTTTTTTAAAGTTAAATTTTCAAAAAAGAGAACACTTCACGAAGATTAATGAAGAGTTGTCTAAGGAAAAAGTTAAAAATCGATTTACAGAAGAGTTTAAACTTTGTTTAATTAATAAAAAGCATAAAGAGTATGCTTTACTGGAATGTACTGTGAATAATATTACTGTGAATAATATTACTGTGTTTAGGGAATAGAAAAGGGGAAATATCCAAATAAAATGATCTATTTATTCAGGTTTTTCTAAGCTGCATTGAGTATTATGCCTTGTTCTTCTTGCAGTGTACTCCATTTCAAGCTTTACAAGGCAAATTAGAGCTAAAAGCACGAACACAAGCAGGATGATAATTTGAACAGAAAGCGTCAGTACAGTAGCATAGAGAGAGGCAACTCCAACAGAACCAGCAAGCAAGATTCCGACCCAGACATATGCTCCAGCTGTTTCCCACTCTGCCTTGAAGCATGAACCTTAATTCACTAATGATAAAAGATGGCTGAGAATTTGTAACCGATAGCTCGATTCATGGCGACTTGAGTCGTGCAGTCAAAATACCCAATCGCAAGGGCGGAAATCAAAATTGAATATTTTTGAGGCGAAATGATCCCTGGAGTTGTTGTTGCGTGGAGAGTGCAGGTATCTGGAAAGGTCAGGTAGAAAGTGATCAGGGAGTAGATCAGGAGACAGAAGGCTGATCCCAGCTGAACTTTGTAATGAGATGAAGGCAGGCAGAATGAACGAACCTGGATGAAATGTTTTGAATGAAGAACTTGAACAAACGTCGCCAAGAGTTCTCCCACTCCGACCATCAAGACTGCCAAGCCCATTAGGGACTTTGAATCGGGCAAATCTGGTGTGGTTCCAACACAAGTTGGGAGAACAATCGAATAGAAACAGATCAAAATCCCGATTTCGGCCATGAGCGGCATCAGCAAGAGCACATCCTTGTTCTTGGCCATTTCCCAAGCACTAAATGAAAAGCATAATTTTTCAAAAGAAACCATAAATTCACCTGAATAGATAAGTCCTAAGCTCTTCCCCAACATCCTTTTGCTTCACAACCTTTCCTTCTTCATTATTTTTCAGGAGCAGAAACGACAATGCTCCTAGCAGCGTGATTCCAGACATAATAATCGCGAGAAGATTCTGCTCCGATTGATCAATGATCGTCCTTCCTTTCCAAGCGTAGAAAACGTAGATATTTCCTCCGAAAGAGCCGCTCATGTACATTGCGAAAAAGATCGAGGCGTTTCTGTGAAGCGTCTTTTTCGTCGAATTTATGACAAATTCCGAACCGCGGCCGATCCAAAGAAATGCGGCGCCGCAACCGGAGAGGGCGGAAAAGACATAAAGGAGGGCTGGAATTGGTTTGATGAAGACAGCGCAGTAGCAGGCAGTGATGACGCCGCCAAGGAGCATGAGATATTTTCGACTCATCAGGCTCATCAAGACTGGGGAGAAAATTGACATGATGCTGTTCGTAGAAGAATATAGGGCCAGTGAAACAAAGCCATTAACATCTGTCTCTCCAGTTCGATTTCTGTACGATCGGAGAATTGTCTCTGAGCATCCAACAATCGTCAAATAGCCTGTCTTATTTTTGGCTCTGAAAATTCCTATTCTTGGTAAAAAAGAAAAATTTTAGAGCCATTCATAAACAAGAAAAAATCCAAGCCCGAGAATGAAAATATTCCAATCTTTCGTATTCATTTTCTTTCTACTTTAGTCTCTATTCGAAAAAGTGATCTTTAGGTTTGAATTTCTTGATATTCTGGAAGTAAGAAAAAAGGGTTGAGTTGTGTTTGTTCACGACTCAATCGGATGATATTGAGCCAATCTTAATTGAATTTCGAAAAAATAGACAAGAATGAGAACTGGCGGAGTGACAAAATGGTTATTTTTGAAGTGAAACAGTCGATTCGACAAGTACAGTGTGTACTCAGTGCTACAGGGTGGGAAGAAAAGACGCTCTTTTCAGTAATGGAACTGTAGGTTTATCCCTCAATAGAATATTTACACGAAAAACGGGATTAAACCAAAAGTTGGAAGTGGTTTTTGGATAACAAATAAGATTTGCGCATTTGACCTACTGGCCAATTAAAACCAAGATCCTGAAATTCACTTCCTTTTTTTTGGTCTGCCCGAAAAAACGACTGTTTTGAGTCATCTATCCGTCAAAAGATTCATAGGAAATGAAATTCTCCTCTGGAACACGCGCGACATTTTTATACGATTTTTAACAATCCGGTTGAATACATCTTCAAATACAGAAAATGCATAAAAGACCCTGCGCCCCAAAAATTTTGACGAAACAAGAGGAAAATGATACGCTGCCTTTTTATTCTGACGAATACTCTCGCTTTTCTCGGCGGAACTGCTTTGATTGGCCTCTGCACTTGGATCATTCTTGACGCTGAATCTATTGGTGAATAAAAATGAAGCAGCCGTTTTCATTTTTCTGTTTTTTAGGGATCGAGGCGGACTTCATTGTCGATTTCATAAATGGCTTTTTGAAAGAAGTGGCTGAGAACCTCGGCGAATTGTATGAAGAACATGTTGGCAACCCGGAAATTTTCGAGGACATTTTTGAATGGATTTCATACGCGACTTATGTTGCCCTAGCCGCCGGATGCCTTGTTACGCTGATAAGGTTTGACATGAAATTTGACAAAAGAAAGCGATTTGGCGATAATTTTTGCAGAATCTGATTGGCGCGTCGGCCAAATGCGGACATCTGATTGGCCAGTCGGCCAAATACGGACATCTGATTGGTCTGAAATTTGACATAAATTTTGACTAAAATAGTATTCTGATTTTTGTCGAATCTTGACAGAAAAATTGAACTTTCCCTTTTTCAGTTTTACTGGCTGTTTCGGAGCTCAAGCAAAGAGCCGTTGCCTCTTGACAATTTTCGAGATTTTCATGGCGCTTCTCATTGTCATCCAGGTAATGAAACATTTTTACAGTTTTCCTAGGACTTCGTTCTTTGACTCATTTCCTAGCTCACTGGAGCTGTTCTCGCGATCTTCTACTACCCAAAAGTCGATGAGTTTCTGGTTGAGCGCTTTGCCGAGTACGAGCCGATTCCGAATCCGGAGGACATTAATGATGTGAATCAAATTCCAGACCCTGATGTGATTTTCAACTCGCAATTTGTTGATATCATGCAGACAAGTCTCGACTGCTGCGGGTGGAATTCGAAAGATGATTTTCCAAATGGTAAAGAAAAAAGACCGAATTTCGATTTTTTGGGGCATTTTTTGGACAAAATTTTAGCAAAATTTTAGTCAAATTTTTGGTCGCAATTTCGAACCTAAATATTTTTTTACCGATATTTTTTTCTCATTTTGATAATTTTGCTTCTAGAATTGCCGGAATCCTGCTTCCAGACCGATGCCCAAAACTTGACCTCCGTCTGGGAAAACTCCTGCGGACGAATTTCAATAAGAATTTTTCGGCCAAAAAAATGGCCCCCCTTTTTATGTGCTCATATGAAAGAGCGTAAAAAGTTATGCTCGAAAAAAATATTTTTTTTTGCCCGAGGGCATAAATTATGACTCATAGGTCAGTTTGAAAAATTTTCAAACTCCCCCCCTAAATAGCCTCCGGGCACTTATTTTTTCGGGATTTTTTGACGTCATTAGAATCCTCAGGACATAAGCTTTTGGTAGACCCCTCAACCGCGGTAAACCGCCCGGTTAACCGCGTGGTTCACCGCGGTTCATTTCCTTAGGCATAGTACACATACCAATATACATATCAATCGACTTCTTTTTTGATGCTGGATTCATTTTTGAGCATGAAAACACATGACCGCATGGTCAACCGCCCGGTTCGGGATTGCTGATGAATATTTTTCAAAAAATTGCTTTCAAAACTGAAAATTTTTCAAAGCTGAATAATTTTCAAACCTGAAAAACTTTGAAAACTGAGTAATATAATGCACTCAAAATATTTCAAAACTGATAATGAACCACTTGACTAACCGCCCGGTTAACAGCGGTTCAAAGCGATTCACGCTCTGAATAATCACAAAATGTGGACATATGTATATAAGAATGCTTTTCTACTCAATAGGAGTCTTTAAAACAGATATTTGAACCGAACCACTAAGGTAACCGCCCGGTTCAAAGCGGTTCAGAATGATTCACGCTCTTAGTATCCACAAAATGCTTAAAATGTTTATCAAAATGCTTCTCTACTCATAAGGTGTTCTTTTTATAGATATTTGAACTGAACCACTTGGCTCACCGACCGTTTCTTGAATCAACTTAGGGAAGGGGCCGGCCGACTCTGAGGTGAGACAAGCCCTGTTTTTTGAATCCAGTCAAGGAAGGGGCGAAGCCGAAACCCTTAACTGGATTCAAAAAACAAGGCTGGCATCGCCTTCGTGTCGGCTTGGCCCTCTCCAAACTGGAGTCAAAAAGCGGGACTGGCCTTACTTTCGGGTCGGCTTGGCCCCTTCCCAGACGGGATTCAAGAAACGGGGCTCAGAAAATTGGTCAGTTTTGAAAATTTGCAGTTTTGAATATTATTTTGTTTTGAATATAAAGTTTTTTAAAAATTTTTTAGTATTTGGCACTTCTGAAAATTTTCTTGAAACTAAGAGCGTGAATCACTCTGAACCGCTTTGAACCGGGCGGTTACCTTAGTGGTTCGGTTCAAATATCTGTTTTAAAGACTCCTATTGAGTAGAAAAGCATTCTGATATACATATGTCCACATTTTGTGATTATTCAGAGCGTGAACCGCTTTGAACCGCTGTTAACCGGGCGGTTAGCCAAGTGGTTCATTATCAGTTTTGAAATATTTTGAGTGCATAATATTACTCAGTTTTCAAAGTTTTTCAGGTTTGAAAATTATTCAGCTTTGAAAAATTTTCAGTTTTGAAAGCAATTTTTTGAAAAATATTCATCAGCAATCCCGAACCGGGCGGTTGACCATGCGGTCATGTGTTTTCATGCTCAAAAATGAATCCAGCATCAAAAAAGAAGTCGATTGATATGTATATTGGTATGAGTACTATGCCTAAGGAAATGAACCGCGGTGAACCACGCGGTTAACCGGGCGGTTTACCGCGGTTGAGGGGTCTACCAAAAGCTTATGTCCTGAGGATTCTAATGACGTCAAAAAATCCCGAAAAAATAAGTGCCCGGAGGCTATTTAGGGGGGGAGTTTGAAAATTTTTCAAACTGACCTATGAGTCATAATTTATGCCCTCGGGCAAAAAAAAATATTTTTTTCTAGCATAACTTTTTACGCTCTTTCATATGAGCACATAAAAAGGGGGGCCATTTTTTTGGCCGAAAAATTCTTATTGAAATTCGCCGAATCACAAATCGAGTCGTATCTCATCATCATCGGGGTTGTTGGAGGAGTCATCGTCGCTTTCGAACTTGTCAGCTTGATCGTTTCTTGTCTCATCAAAAGAAAATTCAAATAAATTCGTAAATTCGTGTTGATGAAGTGATACAGTATTGCAGGCGGAACGATGATATTTACAGTCATATAAACCCGACAGAACAAAAAGTAAACGCGAATCTCGTCGAGTCAAAAAATGCGAATTTCTTCGATTCTTTTTCTGCATCTTTCTTTAGCTTCGATTCTAAAGAGCCAAAATAATGAAACCGAGAAATATTTCTTCGTCCTTGCGGATGACAACGAAAAACCTCGTCTCAGCTATGTGATTTCTACTACTGGAGCTTTCAAGGAAGATCGAGTAATTCAAACTCCAGAGACGGTTTCTTCTTGGGGCTTTCTTGGTCGAGCTGGATCAGCGATGGTCAATGGAAAGATGCATATTTTTGGGGGAACAGCAGACACAAGAAAGGTTGGCGGGTTTTCGGAGTTGGATTAAATGGTCTTTCAGATCGGGATTCTCGATGGTTGTGAGATTAGACGACTTCGATACCGCCTTATCAACGAGTACACTACTAGCTCTTCCATCGTCTCCGTGCCAACATTACAAGGATCGAACGGTAGAGCGTTTCCAGAATATTCTTCTTTATGAAAAACTTAGCTCTCCTGTGCTTCGACTTCAAACAAACCGGCAAAGAATGCGAAGAGTTCAACGGCGAAATTTCTCTGCGAACAATTCCTAGCGAAGTCACTCATCTTGGTGCATGCCTTGCGATTTTCAAGGGACAACCAACGGCTGTTAGCAGTTACGAACCAGACGGATGGAAAACGGTGGAAACAAGGGGTCAGGATGGATGGTCGTTTTTATCTGAACATCCAAGGTAGAAGCAAAAAAGTTGCGGAAAATTCACATTCTAGAAAACTCAAATACCATACATGTCTTGGTCTGGCAGACGGGTTGATGACCATCGGTGGCGAGGATTTCGACGGCTTTCAAAGAATCAACGATATTTGGCTTCTCCGGGATTCTGACTGGAATCTTGTTGGAACTCTGAAACAGGTTCCCTATTTTTTCTTTCTATTTTTGACCGAATTTCTCTTCAAGCAAGCTTGGTACGCGTCTTCTTTCTTGATTTCAGGAGAAATTTTCGCCATCAGCGGAGACTAGTAAGAAATCTATCATCTTCAGCCAGCTTATTTTTCAGCCCTTATGCGATTGAAAAAATTGAATGGGATGGGACAAGTGTTGTTTCTTCGGAAATCATCAACAATCATCCTGCTTACTACGCGAAACCGATTGTTTTTGAAACTGATGCAGAATTTTGCAAATAAAGAGTCAAAACGTCTTGTGAAAAGATTCCAAATGATGATTCTTTATTCTGATATTTTCGATTCAAGTCATTCAAGAGCAGAAATTGCGCAGTTACTTTCGACATGAATGTCGATCAGAATCGCTATCGTTGAAATCGTAATCGCCAGCGTCAAAATCGTTCCCCAAAAATGAGAAATCATCTTTCCGTAAAATTGCCAGGCCGCCTGGTAGTCCTTCTTTTTCAAATCACCTAAGAAAGAGAATCGATTTCTGACTTGTTCAAGCTTACTTTTCATGTCTGAGTATTTGACAGGATCGACGTTGAGGAGGATGAGAAGGGGGATGTTGTACTTGTCAGCTTTGAAGACTTGGAAGAATTTTGCCAAGTTGTATGCAAATTTGCTTCGTCGAGGTGAAAAGTTGTACATGTTTTCGTGTCTTCCATCGTAGTACCACAGTGTCATCGCTAGAAGGGCTTCTCAAGTGCTCAAGAAATGGGACCTACCGATAGTTATATGAGCAAAGACACTTCCCACAACGCTGATGATGAACAAGAAGAGCAGTCGAGGAGCAACTCTAACATTGTCAAAGACGGGAACGGAACTAGTTATCGGTCAAAACGACCGAAATATATATTTTTTTTTAAATTAAAATTTTGGCCGATTTCTTGAAAGAACATCGAGATAAACAACCATAGCCAGCAGCACTGTTATTTGAAAACCGACGCTTTCGCCAGTCGAAACAGGCATCCACATCCCAACGCAGACCAAAATATTCAAGCAAATTATGGGCAGGAAAAGAGTCAGCCCGTATTTCGCAGTTTTGCGATTAAGTGCGAATTCGACTCGCACCAACGACGAGAAATCTCCTTGATTGTCTTCGACTAGCTTCGTTTCAAATTTGTACCCGAGGAGGTTCCACTCGTCGCTTTCTTCGTAAAAGACGTTTTTCAGGGCGGAAAGTGTGGTGTCTTTGTAGTGAATTATGTCATCAGGGATGTTGGTGATGTTGTTCTTTTTCTTCCACTCTTCGATTTTCATCAATCTGTATTAAAAAAAAGATGTTTATCCTCTACAGTGGAAACTCAAAATTTGCCTATTCGATATTTGGCCGGTTTTAGGCGAAATTGACTGATTTTAGAATAAAAAAAAGACTCAAAAATTGGCTGCTTTTTCAAAAATAAAAAATTTTGGATCAAAATTGCGCCCAAATTATGCTATTTCTGGGCATGTTTAGCTTTTTTAAAGTGTTAAAATTATTTAAAATGACTAATTTCAAAAATAAATGTCTCCAAACAAGCAAAAATTTGAATAAAATTAATCAAAAACGTGAAAATCATGCCCATTTTCGAAAATTTCGAAAATTTGCTTCTTAGAAGGGGACTCTTGGCTATCCGGTAAAAACCTCAAAATTTGGCCGCTTTTGTTTGGAATTAGGATCAGAAAACCGGCCAATTTTTGAGTTTTCACTGTATCGGACTATCTTTGCCTTACCTTTTATTTGTGGGAAAACCTGGTGAAGCGAAATCAATATGGCATTGCTGGACATCCAAAGGATACAGCGAAGGATCCATGTTGCAACTTGTGTAGACGAGTACCTTTTGCGTGTAGTAGACATATCCTCTGAGTATAAAGAAAAATAACTTTATGGATAGAGAAGAACCTGTTGTCTAATCTCGCGGGATAGCGGGAAACTTTATTATCAGTCCTCATTCTGTTGATGACTTCTACATCTGGAAACCACAAACTGCTAATTGGGACTGTAATACTGGTTGTATTATCGAAGTCTGCGGGGTTCCAAGTCAGACGAGGGTCTTTAGATACATTGAAATTGATTTCATTCCGCCAGCTTACCTTGCCAGGAAGTGAACATCAAAAAACTCGAGTCCATTCCGCTATTTTTCAGATCAACATCGGCGATCGACTCCAATTCGATGGAAACCTCAACGTCAACTGGCTCCTGAGGCGGACTTATCCACCGTTGATAACCAATGAATATTGACCTGACGATCAATGTCTCAGGCGGCAGTTTCTCGAGCGAAAAACAGCTGGAAAGAAGAAAAGAAAAAGCGCAAAATCGCATTTTGGTAATGGCAAGAAAAGCGATTGTCAGCAGTTTATAAAGGGGATCATTGAATTGAGAAAATCTTCAGCAGATGATACCCCTTTTCTTTGGTTAATAAGAGCCAATTTAAGCTTACCCTTTCTGGCGCCTTCATGAGAACTTTTATAATTACGGATATTTAGGGGAAAATCTGGGGAAATTAGCCGACATTTTTCTCGAAGAAAGATGTAACAAAATCATACTTGAACTTTCTTTCATAAATTTATTGTCAATAATTTCAAGTGTTTTATTTGTTTGGGCAGGACATGGATAAGCAGGTTTTTGAGTTTTATGATATTGTTTTACTGAATTGGAGATTTTGAAGAGGAAGAATTGCTATTTTTTTTATAAATTTTGAGATATTCAGTTTGAGAGTTGTGGAGGTGGAGCGCGGCGGACGCCGAAAATGGAGCTTGGAGTTGTTGAAAATTTTTTCTGGCTCAGATCGGCGGATTTTCCTTCGTTTTTGTTTTTGCCAATTCCTCGTTTTTTCTTCTTTTTCTGCGCCGTCAGTGATCTCGCAGTCAAAGCAGCAATCGTGTCGACGCCGCAATTGACATTCGCCATCGTTTCAGTCAAGTTCCGCATTTTCTCCAAAACGCTTTCTAGATTTTTTGCTCGACACCTTCTATTTATTTTTTTTCTACCTTTTGGAGAGTGCCAATTTCCCGACTGATTTCTGAGACAGCCAAGGTCGGATAAAAAGTCCTAAAATAAGTTTTAGAAAAAAAAGCGGAGAAGTTTTGAAAAAACCTGAATTTCAGGATTGTCGAGCATTTCCAAAACTGGCGCCGGGGCCTTTTCGAAAAGCAAGAGAGAAGAATTATTTGAAGAAGAAGGCGAGAGGGCGATTTCGCGAAGCCACTTGAAAAATGCAACCTTTTGATAGTTCAGCGATTTTGGCGGTGATTATTTAGGGCTTTGCTTTCTTCAAAAATATATAGAAATTCATGATTGAAAAGGAAATTTTAAGAAAGCAAAAAAGGCTTTATTTCATCTTTATCATAATCCTCTGGGCAAATATCGACTTTTTCCTGCAATAAATCTTTTTTGAACCATTCCTTTGAAGAATCATTCAGCAGCGCCTGATACTTTTCATGCAGAACGGGCTGAACATCGCCAATCTCCGTCGCTCGTTTTTTCGAAATCGGCTCATTGCTGCAATTTTCAAAATTTTCTTTGAAAAATGGGGCTGATTTGGTACCTGACAGAAAATAGCACGCATAGTTCTCGGAGAAGATCGGCATCTCCAGCGCTGAGATTTTCGAGTTTTTGGCGAAGTTCGACTTCGCTCGAAGTTGATTCGTTGATTATTCGGCAGATTTTTGACGGAAGCGCTTGAAAAAAATTTCAAAAGAAAAATTCAAATTAGTGGTGGCGCCGTTTTCTGAAAAGCGCCAAATAGCGGCGAGAAATACCGGCCGCTGATTGGCCGAGAAGCGGAATATGGCTTTTTGATTGGCTTAAATTTTTTGACTTTTTTTTGCTAAAAAATTGTCGCTTCCGATGAAAAAGAGATTTTGAACCGAGAATTTAATAAATTTTCTGTCAAAAATAAATTTCTAGAATATGCTCGATTCGGACTCACGATGCGAAGTTTCGCTTTTGAGAAGCACCAGTTTCATGAAATGCGGCGTCGTTAGTTCTTTAATACTCGTCGAGAAGATTTCTGAAAAAAATATTTATTGTAAAATCAATTTTGAATAAATTACCGAGAACGTCGTAAATGGCAGTGACCAGCACATCATCGATTTTGGCGGGCTTAATTTTTTTCTAATATTTTTTAAGCCTGGAACGGTTGAGCTTACGTGTTCGTGCTCGATAAACAGAAGCACTGATTTGACAATTTCCATTTCTTTCACCACGGAAAGAGTCGATTCCTCTTCCTAAAAAAAACGATGATAGAACCGGGCATTTTCGACGCTTGTTAATTATTAATTAACTCCAGATAGTTACATAACTTGATATCGGAGGAACGCCGGCTTGTATCTAGGTCAAAATATGATAAGCACCAATCGATAATTTATGGTCGACTTTTTAACTAAACTTTTTGTCAAATTTTACACCAATCATTTTTCAGAAGAAAATGTCGCGAAAATGATCGGTCTAAAATTTGACGAAAATTTTGGCTAAAAAAGTCGACCAAAAATGATCGATTCGTGCCCCTCATATTTTGACCTAGATATAAGCCGGCGTCCCTTCGAAAGGAAGTTATGTAACTATCTGGATATAGATTTTTTATTACGGAACATGATTAACTCCATTTAACATTCAGCCTGTCTATTTCGCTGATCAGTAAATTACCTCTTTCGTCGTTGTCATTATCAAACAAGCGCACATGGCGATTCCCAATTTTTGTTCCGCCAAATTTTTACTAAATAAAATTTTATCTGAAAATATGCGATTTCAGGTCTACCTTTGAATGAGAGTTCTGAGCTTGGCATTCGTTATTGCTTGGATTTTGAGGTTTACGTCGGTGAATTCTTTGAACTGAGCGTTTTCTCGAGCAATTTGGGCGAAGGCGAGGAAGAAAAGGCTGGCGTGGTTGAGGAAATCGTCGTTTCTCTCGCTGAAAATTTTGTATTATTTTTCTATTTAATATTTATAACAAATTTCATTATTCATTATAAAGATAATATTAGTTAATAAAATTTTATTTATTTTTAAATTTATTAAAATTAATTTTTTTGTACTTTTTTTTATTAATAATTTCTCATAATATGATCTTACGTGAGGGGAACAAGACTATCAGCCAAATCGATGCCAATCGTATTTATTCTGTTGAGTCGCTCAACCGTGCTGAATTCTTTCAGCTCTGCCTCGAAAAAGCCCAAGAAGCGGATGAACCAAAGACACATTCCGGCGATAGCATGCTTCGAGTTTCTGCCCACCGAGTCGATTTTCTTGCGAAGGGAAGTGAGTAACACTTCGGAGGTCGATTCGTAGAAACTATCCATGTAAAAGCGCAGGAAAAGCGTGGTCGTGCCTTTGATTTGGTCGCAGATCGAGAGACGGTGGTCCATGGCCGGTGAGTACTTAAAACAATATTATATGCAAGGACGACACGGGTTTTGTCGCCCAATGTCGTCGAAGGACGCCGAATGTCGCTGAATGTCCCAAATGTCGCCGAATGTCGGTGAATGTCGTCAAATGTCGCTGAATGTCCCAAATGTCGCTGAATGTCGTCGAATGTCGTAAAAAATGGCGGCATTCAGCGACATTCAGCGACATTCAGCGACATTCGGTGAAATCCAGCGACATTCAGAGACATTCAGCGACATTTGGCGATATTCAGCGATATTCGGCGACATTCGGCGACAGAACCACTGCGCTCCATAAGCAAAGGCATTGAGTTCTTACGTCAATGGAGCAATCATCCAATTTGCGAGGAGCTGAAGTGAATCGCTTGAAAGACAGAGGATCCAGCGTCGTCTCCATTTTGAGCGAGCTTTGAATGATGTCCTTGTAGAGACTGTAGATAATTTCCGTCACGTGGAGGTGCCAGATGTTCATTTTTTCTTCGAGGCCGACGAACTGAATCAATTTGGCTATTCCCGAGTCGGCGAAGCAGCACAGAGTCCGCTCGTTTCCGAACTCGCTGTCGATGTCGATCAGATTTCGGACGAGATTGAACGAATAGCCAGTTACTTCTTTGAGAGATTTGGTGTACTCCTTTTTCAGCCCCTTTTCGATCTTTTCCCGAATCCTGACCCAATAAACCGCCTTGGCGAATTGCCTCTTGAACGCTTCTTGGTGGTCGTCCATGATTTTCTTGTTGACCGAGTGGACCTTGTCGTTGGCTTTCGTCGAGAGAGGACACGTGATCGCAGACATGAACTTGATCAGCGGGTCGAAAATCGCGTCTTCGTCGTTTTGATGCTCGAAAAGCGGGAGAAGATCCGTTTCGAAGATATTCGAGGCGGCGAGTTGCTGCCGCATGCTTCCAAGTTCGTCGTCTTCTTGAATGAGTTCGTTGATTTGCGCAAGGGTTTCTGAACAGTTCTCGTCGGGTTTGTAGACTCCGTCTTCTACGTAGCCGATTTCGGAGGTCAGCGCTGATAAAAAATCATTCAAAAATCGAAAATAAAAAAATTATTTTAATTTTAAAATCGTTAAAATTCAACTTACAAAGAAGATCGATGTTCATAAAAAGCAGATCCATTTTCTCCAATTTCGATCAATCGGTGTTTTTTTTCTTTCTGAGGAGGCTCTTCGAACGTCGGAATTATTATGTTATGATCGCGTATTCGAGGCGTATTTATATGGAGAGAAGGCGCTAGAGAAAAAGATATATAATTCTGCCCGTTCCAGAATGCTGAATAAAAATAGACACTTTCATATAAGTCTAGAGTTCCTGGTTGAAGCTATCAATAATCGCTATTATAGTAATATTTGACTGCTGCTTTTTCTGCGAAATTTAACGTAGTGACACCCTTATTATTGGGCTAGATGTGTCCATTTTTGATGTAGTATTTTGGGCTATGAATTTTGCCTAAAGAATGAAATTGTCGGGCTGAGACAAGCGGCAAAGGCGTAGCGGCTTCTCTAAGCTACTAGCCTCTGGTTACCTTATGGCAGAGTTGCAAATTTGTTGAGCTGAGTGAGCTGAGAAGTCGCTCAGCTCAGCTCAGTGATTTTCGAAAATGATCTGATCTGCTCAGCTCAGCTCCGCTCAGACAATTTTCACTCAGCTCAGCTAAATAATTTTCGAACATGATCATTTCTGCTCTGCTCAGCTCAGCTAAGCTCAATGATTTTAAAAGAGTTTTACTACTAAAAAAGAGTAAAAAACTGCTCAGTTCAGCTCACCCAGCTCAGCTCAGCTCAACTACCTAAAAAAAAGTCTGCTTAACTCAGCTTAGCTCAATGACCTCTGAAAAAGGGCAGCTCAGCTCAGCTCATTGAGCTGCGAAATAGGCCAGCTCAGCTCAGAAAATTTTTCACGCAGGTCAGCTCAGCTCAGCAAAAATAAACCAAAATTTGCAACTCTGCCGCAAAGTAGGATCATTTCAAAGGGCCTATTTCAAATTGGCCATTTGTTTAAAATTAAAATTTCTTCAAAAAATTCTAAAAATTCTTCAAAGATAATTATTTCCATTTATTATATAAGTCATGCATCTCAAGTAAAGACTTCTTTTTATAGCGCTATTTCATGGTCAAATTATCATAAAAGAGATGAAAATCGACTGATTATATAAAATGGTCATAAAAATGGAATTAATTGCGTCTTGAATAAATTTATTTGGGGAGATCATTTTTCTCCCCTTCGAGAAAATTAATTTCATTCATCAATTTTTTTAAAATGGAAATTTATAAAATTGATTAAAATTTTTTCTTTTAATAAAAATTAAGCTTTTATTAATTAAAACACTAAACGAAGTTCAACATAAGTAATTTATGATAAATAAATAAATTCGAAGAAAAGGTTTCCGAGCTGCGAGGTTACCTCATTTCAAAACGGCGTTTCGTTGAATCTTATATCAATCTTATATAACTTCTCTCTTTCTGGCCCTTTATCCTTGCGCTCCATCTTTTGAGGAGCTTTTAGGCGCTTCGATTGGCCGGATTCGTCTACGCCCCGTGCCCCCAATTCGAAACGAACCCAGCTGACCTTGACGGCATTCTTCCTTGATTTTACTTTTTGTTTGCTTTATTTTTATGACTTGCAAAAGTGGATTTTTCGATTTTTTATTGCTGAAATTCGAAGAGAAATATCACTCATTTATTTTTTAATTCGGTGAACAGTTCATTTCGTTTTTCGTGTTAATTTGATGGAGTAAGCTTGAGGAAGAAGATACCAAACTTTTTTCTTCATGTTCAAATTTTCATTCGCCAGTTTCAAAAACTCGTTGTTGGCTCCCCTGTAGATGTAAGCGTTGAAGGAGCTGTAGCAATCGTACATCATTTCGAGTTTTGCGTAGTAAGGCCGGTTGAGAGCAGGGTTCTAAATTTGAAGCAAAATCTAAAAGTCTAGTCTGTCCGTGTCCGTGTCCTCCGCGAAAAACCCAAGTCTAGTCTATCCGTGTCCGGATCGAAAAAACGGATTTTTGTCCGGTCTAGTCTCGGACATGTCCGTTTTGTCCGTTTTTGTCCGTAAAATCCGGACACATTTTTTTTAAAGAAAAAGTCTGGTCTAAAAAGTCTTGTCCGTAAATGTCCGTAAAATTCCATGGGTAAAAAACTTATTTTTATGGAAATAAACCCGACGAGACCAAAAAAAATCTTTGAAAATAAATTCGGCAGAAAATACATCGTAATATCGAGTTCTTTTCAAGCCAATTTAAGAAAATCAAGGGACTTGCCTGGGACAAGAGTCGCAAGTTTATTGCTTTTTTTTTGGAAGAGGATACGCTCAGCCCAAAGACTTCGTAAAATTTCTAGCTAAGCTCAGCATCAGCTGGTTAAAACCAGCTTGTCTCAGAGTAGATAATTTATCTCAGATATAAATTTATTTGAAGAGAGAAATAAGAAGTGATTTTCTCAACTTAGAGAATAGTCTTTTTGAACTAGACTAGAACTTTCACAACGGTATATTTTTCTAGGACCTTTTTGAAGCTGACCTGAAAGAAAATTTCTCATAGCTGAGCTAAGCTGTATGAAAATTTGCGAAACTGAGCTGAGCTTGCGTTTTCTTAATGTCAGCTGGTGTTATCCAAGCTGACCTTAGCTGGCTTTATGAAGAAAATCATTAGTCTGAGCTGAGTTCTCTCAAAATGATCGAGCTGAATGACTGAGCGGGCTAGCCCGACCGCTGACTCCTCAACACGTTGAGCTGGCTTTTTCCGAAAATTGCCGTGCTGAAAGTCCCAAATTAGGACTCGCAATGAATTAGCGGAATAATGAAGGACCTTATATAATATTAAGAATTTCTTAAGTTAACCATTTTTCCTTGAGACTCGGTCCTCAAAGTTCCGGCTTCGCACCATCAAAAAGACATATCAATTAAAAGTTATCATCGATATTTTCCGGCAAAAAATCAAAATTTTGATATTTTTAAATTTAATTTAATTTTTAAATCGATATTTTTTAAACTGAAAACCTGGCTTATTTTATCAAACAATGACGTTGGTTCAGGCTTTTTGAAACGAGTTCGAACTCAAATCGTGCTTTTTAACGGATTTTTACGGATTCTGCCCGGATTTTACAGACACGGACAAAAGTCTGGGGTTGTCCGGATTTCACGGACAAATACGGACAAATACGGATTTTGTCCGGATCGTGACAAAAGTCCGGTCTAGGCTGTCCGTTTTTTCCTCAACCAATAGACTAAAAGTCTAGTCTGTCCGTACGGACAAGACCGGACAGACACGGATAAAATCCGTACACGGACATGTCCGTTTAGAACCCTGGTTGAGAGGAACTCTTATTTGGGAACCAGAATGATCAAGAGCGGTGTTTTGGAGAATGTATTCGGAGTTTTCGATTCGGTCGATCACCATTTGGTGGAAAAAGACGCCGCCCGTCTCCGGTAGAAAGGCGCCTGTTACCAGGGTTTGAAAAGTCACAAATTTTGCCTGAGCATGAGCACGGCTGAGCACGGAGAGTTCAAAACTTTGGCTGAGCCTGAGCACGATTGAGCATCGGCGTGCTCAAACTTGCTGAGTAAGAGCACGACTGAGCATTGGCGTGCCCAAATTTAGCTGAGCCTGAGCATGATTGAGCACCCGCCTGCTCAAATTTCACTGAGCCTGAGCACGCTGAGCATGCTCAATGCTCATGCTCAGTGCTCAGAGCATGCTCAAGCAATCTTGCTCCATAAAAGAACAAAAAATCAAAATTTCAATGAGAACCATAAATATGCTAAAAACCATGATAGTTTATATTTTTAAAACGATGGGTGTAGGTGGAATTGGGGACAAAACTGAGATTGATCATCTCAGTGTTCCAAGCCTTTGTCAAGCCCCTTAAATTCAAAAATCAAGGAACGGGGCGGAGACGGCCCGAAAGAAAAAAAAATAGAAAATAAAGCAAAAAAAGAAAATTTTTGCTCAGACGTGCTCAGAACATTTGAGCACGCATTTCAGAGACTCGTGAGCATGAGCACGGCTGAGCACGCGAATGCTCAGATTTTATTGAGCTTGAGCACGGCTGAGCACGACACGCTGGAATTTCCGTTGAGCTTGAGCACGCTGAGCATGCTCAGTGCTCATGCTCAGACTTTTCAAACCCTGCCTGTTACAGTCAGGGGGCGGGAGAGAGTGAAAGATTCGTGGAGGAGCACTTATGAATGAATTTAAAGTTCAATTAAGGCCCTTAATTTAAGGTGGTGGCGTCTGAAACCGACAAAAAAAAATTCGACAATTTTTGCCTGGCGGCCATTCGGCTGCTAATTGGCCGTTAAGCCGAATCCAGGCTTCTGATTGGTTGAAAATTTTCAATAAAATCTGTCGAAATTTTTTTGTCGGTTCCACGAATTTGAGACTTTACCTTGTTCAAAGTCGAAATCAGCATTTACGGTCGAGTTTTCGTCGATAAAGTCCCATCCTCTTTTATCCAAGTAAGTTTCAAATTTTAGTCTTTTGAGGAGCAGCTCGATTTCTGTTTGTTGAAAGTTTTGCTCTTCCTTTTTCGGGTTGAGATTGAGTCCGGCCAAGCTTCGTGGATAAACTATCATTGTCAGAGCAGTCAAGACTTTTTCCATCGAAAAATAAGCAAAAATGATGTTATCATTTGCATCCAAGTCATTTTTGATGGCCCATCTGAGAAGAGAGCTGACCGAAATGGGGACACAAAGATTCGTTTCTTTCTGGTCGACGACGTTTTTCGTCAAATTTTTGAAGTCATTGTTAATTTGCCGCGTGTATTGCGCCTTCCAGTTCGCCAGTACTTTCGATTTCGTCAGATTTGAATCCAAAATAAAAGCAGAAGAAACGTTTTTCAGCGATATAATTTTTGAGACGCCTTTGATTTCGTCGATTCTTGGCTTTTGCGTTTTTGAGAGCCATTGAGCGTTGAAAGACTAAAATCAAATTAATTCTTCTTTCTTGAAAAAGCAAACCTCCAGCTCTTTTTTAATCGCTTCTTTTTCATCCGCCTCTATTGGTTTGAAAAGAAGACTCCAGGCCGTCTCCCAGTCGCAAAGGGTCCAGACGTGAACTGCGAACTCAGTATTCGAGTTTCCAGTATTATCCACTAACTGACCAATCTGCGTAAAAGCCGGTGTTCCCGCTCCTGAAAGAAATCGATCTACAATTTGAAGAGCAAAACTTACGAAGAAATTGAGCGCCTCGATATCTCGACCCTTTTCTTGAATAAGCCATCTCTCGATAGCCCTTTTCCCCTTTTGCTCCGCCTCCCGAGATGATCCCGAAATCCGACCATTTGGGAACTCCATCTTTCAGAAGAATATTCTCCGGCTTCCCATCAAGATGTCGAATCGCAATTGCCTTCAAATACCCCTCTCCCTCAACGACTCCGATCGCAATCTTCATTCTCTCTTCCAAGTCCAAGCTTTCTTCCCTCAGTCGCTTTCTTAAATCAGACTCGCACTTCTCCATGATTGTGATCCAGCCGAGACAGTCTTCTTTTTCTTCATCTTCCTTCAAGAAAATCTCAATATTTGAGAAATTCTTTACGACGTTTTCATGCACGGGGATGGACTTTTCGCTTCCTGTCTTGTAGTTTTTGGCGATTTCATAATCTTCAGAAAGATGAATTTCAAAATGCAGCTCCTCGTTGTTCTCTCCAGTAAACAGCGCGGAATCAAAACACTGGACTCGGACGGCGACTTCCAACTCCCGAAAATATTCGCTGAAAACGATCGCTTCTCCTCCTACTGAAATTTGTTTCTTCTCCAGCGACGAATCAAGAATCCACTCCCCAGTTTCCCGTTTCACTTCCGATCGGAGAATTTGCCTTCCTTCAAGATCTGGATTCCGCGCGAGAATTTTCTTCTGAAACTCAGTTAGCTGCAATTCCAACTCCATCGTCCGAAAGTATTTGATCTTCCCTCCTTGCTCTTCGAAAATCACCTCCGTCCATCCAGCCGGCCCGACCATTTCACTTCCATCTTCTTTCCTAAAGTCCATTCTCTCGACAGACAAGATCAGTCTGTCCAAATCGTCCCTGCTCGTTGTTCTTTTCAATTTCTTTTTAAAATCATTTAGCCAGCTCTCAATGGCCTCTCTTGTCAGTTCTTTCGGGTGCATTATTTGTGGTGGTGGTGGTGGTGCTCTTCTGCTTGCAAAGAACGAAGCTAGGAATGCGGAGCGATCACGGGTAGACGTCATTTTTTGAAATTGTCGTTTTCTGGTGTCGAAGATTTTTTGGCCGTTTTCGAGTCGTGAATAAGCGCTCTCCAAATTAGTCAGGAAATTACGGAATAATTCAAATATTGTTTTCCGGTAAATAAATTCTGATCGATATTGGTGTCGGATTCTAGTGGCTCCTCCACCTGACTCCTTGGCGCAACGGTAGCGCGTCTGACTCCAGATCAGAAGGTTGCGTGTTCGAATCACGTAGGGGTCAAACTTTTTGTCTTTTTTTGTATCGAAAAACGGAAAACCGCGCCTCGGAGTAAAATATTTGCATTTTGGAAAGTGACTATCTGGCTCGATTGAATTCGGCGTGTTCAAATATTGCATGATCGGGCTTCGGAGGAAATAAAAAGAGAAACAAGATGGCCTGGTGGAGGATACCGTTGAAGGTGCTTTCGATTGTTTGTTTCTTGTGTTTGGCGCTTATCGGAGCAGGTTTGTTGAAATGAAAAAATTATTTTATAAAAATTTTTTTAAGGACCCCCGTCAGCTTTTTTTGAAAAATCTAATTTCGGAATTTTATAATTTTGACCCCGGAAATGGATTCTTCAGGTCAAAAAACGATTTTGAGGCTTCATTTTTCGGGGGTTTATCTCGACTTCTTCACCCCCAAAATCGCAATTGAAAATTGGTCTTTTCCCGACAAATTGACGAATTTGCCCTTATTTTGGCAAATATATTGATTTTTCTTGGTCAAAAATTCTTCTTATCATGTTTTTGAAGAAAATTTAACCTGAAGACGCATTAAGAACCAAAAATATGGTGCTTGTAAAAATTTCAATTTTTCGAAGAAAAAAGCTGACGGGGGGGGGGGTCCTTAATTTATGTTTCAAATAAAAATATATGAAGAAATTTTCTGTATTGAAAAAGGCTTAAAATCGTTGTTGATACCCTTAATAATCGCATAAACAACTGGTTTTTTTCTTTTAATATATTTTAATATTGGGCGCTAGAAAGACTCCTGTCATTTTCAAGAGGAATCTCTTTCCCGATTTTACTGATTTACACTGTACAAGTGCAAATGTCACCGTTCCAAGCGATGATGTTTGCGCCGGCCTCAAATTCAGAGAATAGAAAATGAAGATTTCTCCTCTTTTTCTCGCATTTCTCGCCGTTTCAGAGGGCAAAAAAGGGAAGCACAAGAAAAAGAAGCATTCAACAGAGCAAGTTCATTTCGAAGCAAGGGAACCGTACGAGTGCGTCTGGGATGAACAAACTTGGAATGTAGAGGCATGTAAGATTGAGGAAGACGATCATCATGGCCACCAGAGAAACGAAGGGCATGGAGGAAGGGTTCTTTCTACAGACGAAATTATAGAGCTTGCTTTTTTTCAAATTTCAAGCGTCGAAAAAGAACCCTAATCGGAGGAGAGGAGCATCATGACTTGTGTCCCTCTCAGTTGATCAAGCTCAATCGACACCCAAAATGCAGCAAAGACGAGGTTTTGTGGCATTTTTGTGCGCATAGCTGCAACTGTGATACAAGATTGGATACTTTTCCCCATGCGATGGTTAGGAAATTCGAGTGTGACAAGTTCAAGGATATTTTAGCTCAACCAGGTATTGCCGTTTTGAAAAGTTCTCTTCCCTGAAACAAGCCCCCTGAATAGAAAGGGGGCCGAACCCCCTTAAGTTCTGACGCCCACCCTTGCCTTTATTTTGACATTAACATGATGTCTCTTCAGGATATCCCGAAAACAACGAAATCCAAAAACCCGAACACATCGAATGCGACAATTATCCACACGGAATGTACGTCAACTGCCATTGCCAACCAGACGACAGCAAGGCAGCCATGCTTTCTCTCGTAATCATGGGCGCTGCTTTCTTGGCCTTCAAGCTCGGCGCTTTCTTCTGGGTCAAATACACCACCTACAAAAGGAGGAATAATGGAGAGAAGGCCGGAGACAACGAGGAAAAAAAGTCGCTGATCAATGGACATTAATTTTAGATTTTTCTGCAGATTTTAATAAATTTGATTAAAATATTTATT
This sequence comes from Oikopleura dioica, assembly GCF_907165135.1. Classification (NCBI taxonomy): domain Eukaryota; kingdom Metazoa; phylum Chordata; class Appendicularia; order Copelata; family Oikopleuridae; genus Oikopleura; species Oikopleura dioica. Next base: position 1,178,068 of record NC_137291.1, read on the forward strand.
AAAAATTTCTTGGGCGTTTTCCTATTTAAAAATCATTCAAAAAATGAATCATTTTTTTTTGAACATCAAGTCTAATCTCCTTCTTTTTTAGCATTTATGTACATTGGCTGCCGAGCAATTCTCGTCTCATCCTTTTCCATCCACTTACTGCTTTTCATCGCTGCCGGCTTTTTGAACATCCTGATAGCATGTTCCGGAACTGGTGGCTTTATTTGCAAGTCGAATTGGATCAAGGGCTCAAGTCGAGCTTTTTGCATTTTGAATATTTTTTTACTTCTCTTGGTTTTGGTCAGAGAAGTGCGTTTTTCAAAATGCAATTCGATAAAAAGCAGATGTGACGTTTGTCTAGGAGACGCTCTAAATAAAAAGAGGCTTTTTTTATGGGAAAAAAATTTCGACAACTTTTGCGTGGGCAGCAACTCGGCTGCTCATTGGCTGGTTTGCCGAATCAAGGCTTCTGATTGGATGAAAATTTCCACGCAAAATTTGTCGAAATTTTTTGTCGATACCAGACACCTCCCCTTTTTTATTCGAAATTTTTTGAGCGCTAGAAAGATCCGCTTACTCCTTACGAAATATCCGTTATGTGGGACTCAGAATGCGATTCAGAAAGCTGCAAAATCGAAGGAGAAAAATTTTGGGACGGTTTGAGCGAAATTAAAAGGCTAGAAACAACCATCGCACACAGGTCAAAATTTTGGCCAGAAACATGCGAAGATTTGCAACCAGAAGACTGTCAAAAAGAATGCAAAGATCAAGGTAAGGAATGCCGCTCGCCAAAGGTTCATTTTTTCGAAGGGGTTGGGGATATAATCGTCGAGATTTTCCCGCCAACCTGCGAGGAAACCTGCGGAAGCATGGAAAGAAACGAGCAGGCTGCTTCGATAACGGAAAAATTTATTTGGATGCTGGTCCTTGCCGAGCTTTTGATCTTGATCATTTGGTCGATCGATGTTCTTGTCGATGACGAGAAAAAAGACGTAAGTGAATTTGGAAGTTTTGAGTCAAAACTTTTGACCTGATTGTTTGATTTTTAGCCGTATCAAGCAGCGCAGTCAGTTTTGTTTCAACATGGGCTGGCGAGAAATATGGACAGATCTTATCAATTTTCACGCTGAAAATAAAATAAATACACAATAAAAAATTATATAATTATTCTGCAAACGATTCTCAAGGTCAAGCATATTCATAGCAGGGTTCTAAATCTGAGCTGAAAATCAGAAGTCGAATCGAGTCGAAAGCGTTTTTGAAAATCGCTAATCGAGTCGAGTCGACTTATTAGTCGAAAAGTCAAAAAACTTGTAAAATATATAAATTTAGTCGAAAAAGTCGAGATTTAGTCGAAAAATCAAAATAAAGTTGGAAGTCGAAAGAGAAGTCGAAAAGTCGAAAGCAAAAAAGTGATTCTTTTCGACTTTTTCGAATAAATTTACAATTTTTTCGACTAGATTTTCCGACAATCCGACATTTTCTGCAATTTTGTTGACGACTTTTTTTGACTAGTCGACAATCTAGTTCCCTCATAGGGTCAAGTCCAATCGATCCGAGTCGACTTGTTTCCACGATCAGTATAGTCAAGTCGAGCTAGTCGTTTCGATTCAGACTCGACTCGACTTCGACTTTAGTCGAAACTCGACTAGTCGATTTGGAACCACTGGCAAATATTCGCCGAATATCCAGAAAGCGTTATCATCGTAAAAAATCAAGTTTTGAATTCTCAATCGCCCTTCTAAGAAACCACCAAAATCAAAACAAACAGTTGTCAGTGCTCCTTCTTCTACTCCGCCCAGATTTTCGACATTTATCCATCAACAGAGATGAAGGTCAAGAATTTATCAATTTTTATTTCTAGCGTTTTCGCGGGTAAAAGCTCGGAACGAGCGAGTGGATTGCTGAAAGAGTTTACTCAAAATTGTGATGGCTTTGATCCAGCGAGCGCGAGTCGGTCAGAGGATTTTCTAGAGAAAAAGAAGAAGAAAAAAAGAGTAAATTTGCTGGGAGAAAAAATTGTTGGTGGATCAAAAGTGCCAACAGGAAAGGATTATTCATTTTTTCGGACTAAATCAATTCATGGAAGTGATTTTATGGATAACCAATAATATGGCTGGATTTGTCTTACCGGCCAATCAAAACCCCATAATCCCTAAAATCAGTTCCATTAATTGATATAACCAATTTTTTTATTGTTTCTTTTTGATTTTTTTCGAATAAATAATTTTTAAAAAGATAATACTTGGCAATGGTTGGGCTCGCTTTCCGGAAGATGCGTTGGATACGACGGGCCGGGTTGCAATGGAGACTTTGTTGAGGTAAGCCTTGCCAAAAGAAAGAAGGCCTTGTTGGTTCAAATTGTTTAGACGGACGCTGGAAAAGGAGCTGGACATAGATGCGGAGGATCGTTGATTTTTGGTGGGGCGTATTTTCTTACCGCAGCTCATTGTGTCGACAGGAACGATTTTTGAATCTTTTATGATTTCCCTGTCCCGAAAGTGAATTCTTCAAATCGTGAAACAGCTCCTTCCCAACGCTCGGAATCAAAATCGACAAACATCTCTTTGAAAACAACGAAATCTTATTCGGCTCAAACAACCTCAACTTCGCCTCTAGCTCTAGAATCGCCGCCGCCGTCATTCACAAAGACTTCGACAACATGAACTTAATGAACGACATCGCTCTTCTGAAGCTAGAAACGCCAGGTCAATTGGAAGCTGGTGATGAAATTTGTATTCCAGAGAATAATTGGAACATGGACGATGATTTCCCATTTGCGACTGAAGCGTTCGTTGCTGGCTACGGTGTCACGAGCTTTGGAGGGTTCGACAAGCAAACGCAGCTTCGAGAAGTGCGAGTTCCCCTCGTCGATGACGTCACTTGCGAAAACAAGTACGACAATCTTGGCTTTGGCAACGTCGTCATGCTCGACGACGCCACCATTTGCGCCGGCTTCCCGGACGGCTTGAATCAAGACGACAACGAGGCGGACTCGTGCCAGGGCGATTCCGGGGGCCCGCTCGTTCAATTCGACGAAGACCACGGCTACCATCAAGTCGGAATCGTTTCATGGGGCTTCGGTTGTGCCTCGACGTATGGAATTTACACCCAAGTTGGGAACTATGTCGACTGGCTGAAGGAAGCGAGGAATTCTTTGGACAACTGCAGCTCGAGCTCGGATTGCCTCGATCCGGCGAAAGTTGAGTCGACGAAACCAAAACCAACAGCAGCTGTGCAAGTCACTCAATCCGGGTCGGGATCCACCCTCATGTGCAAAATGAAAAAAGGTCGAATCGAGCCGCTCCGCGCCGGCTGCCGAAACTGCAAAGAAATGAAAAAGAACAAATGCACCGGAAACCCGAATGATCCCCTTCAATGCAACGGTGTGGAAGTGCACAAAACTTGCAAAAGCTGCAAAAACTTCAAAAAGGGAAAATGCATCGGCTCCCCTTGTCGGCTCAGCTCGGGCATTGTTTCGCTACCCGCCGGATGCAAAAATTGCAAAATGCTGAAAAAGAATAAATGTGGCGCTGTTCCCGGAAAATTCACGAAAATGTAAAATCGCGACTGAATTTTTCAATTTATTTTTTTCCAATTTTACAAAAATTACTCATCCGCGCCGCCGAAATCATCGTTTCCTCCATCATCGAAATCTCCTTCTGCAAATTCAATTTAGCGAATTTTTCCCAAAAACAAACATGAAAAAACATGCAAACAACAATTTACCGTGCACGAATTGTTAAAAAAAGAATGATGTTAGTTCTGATGATGGTTCTGATGATTGTTAGTAGCATTGAAGTTGACAGTGATTTGTGATTGTGCGATGTGAATGAAAGTTGTTATGGATCATTTATGCTAAAAATTGGTTTAGAATCCGTCGAATTTTACCAATGTCGAACTCAGCCATTGCCATTTCCATTTCAGCATCGAGCTCAGCGGCATTGTCGACGTCTGCATCCGCCTTTTTTCATTGGTCGAAATTTACAGTGCTCAACAAGTGCCGCATTCTTAGATTTCTGCTAAACTGACCCTTGGATCAATCATCTCCTTCTTCATTTTCGACCAATTCCTGCTCCCCTTGATTGTCGCCTTCTTCGCCACCCTCGTCGACATCGCCTTCGGCATCATCATTTTCAACCCTGGTCGTGCTCTTGTCATTGTCAAGCGTGGCGGAGGAACTCCATTTCGATATCAAATGACCTTCGATGCATTTTGTTATCATCAAAATTAAGGGAAGAAATACCGTAGATTTCCGGATATTGAATGGCAAGATCAAGCTCGATATTTCGCGCCTTGAATTTGTCTACCAAGTCTGAGTACCTAAAACTCGCCATCAAAAAAGTAAAAAGATAAGTAAAAGAGCAAATTGAAAAGCCGCGTAGCGGCTTTTTTAAGAACGAAGCCGCGAAGCGGCTTCGCTTAATAAAAAGCCTCAGCTACGCGGCTTTTTCTTTGACTTTTTTGGAACCCTGACTCAGGTTTTTACATTGGCGCCCGAACCAAGAATCATGCAAGATGAACCCTACCTCAATCCAGCCGAGCAGCTAGAGACGCCAAGTAAAACTTCAAAACTCGCCACTATCAAACATCCAAGACAGGCCCACAAGCCAGCAACAGCATCGCGCGTCCGCCAAATTTCGACAAGTCGCTCAGACTCAATGTTGAAAAGCACCAGGATTCGGGTTATCAGCGCTATTGCTGCCAAAGAGGTAAATAAACAGATGAATGCGATGAATTTTGGATGCTTGTTTCGAGGATCGATTTTGCTTGAAAATTTTAAAGTTTTTTTTTCAATCAATTCCATTCCTTGAAAATCAAACAAATCGTTCCCGCAGAAATGAGCAAAAAGCCGAATAGAATTTCTTCCCCATACATGTAATCGATAGGATTATCGATGACAACGATAAGTCCAAAGATGACTTTAAAATAGCCCTTTTCTTTCTCGAATTAAAAAGTACCTGAGAGAGCGCCGCAAAAGATGTGGGTCCGAGCATGGCGACTTGCGCTCCATGACTTGAAATATTTCAAATCTGCCCAGGAGTGATGCCCTTCTGCCAGTGCGAGGTACTCTGTTATGATGACTTTCTTTCGATTCGGAGCGTACTTACAAGAGTTCAAAAAGAAGCAAATAGGGTCAATTTTTTTTGTTTAAAAATTCTTGATTCATGATTCATGAATCATGAATCACGATTTTTCATCAAAAAATTGGCAAATGTTCGAAAAAAAAAATTTCCCGTTTCTTATTGGCTGGCAATAAGAATGCTGTTTTCTGATTGGCTTAGAGGGCGCCGAGATAAGATCTATGAGGATATAACAGGACATTCATTGATTTGTGTTCTAGAACCAACAATTTTTAACAAAATAGGGGCGTCACTATGTTATTTGAAAAAATAATTGTCCCTTATAAAAAACTACCAATTTTACCATATCAATATTCCACAGACTTTGATTGTCCCCTTCGAGCGAATTCCTATCATAATCTCTAGAACCCTGGCTCATCTCTCGGCATGTAATAAGTTTTCTTCTTTCTCTTTCTTTTGCTCGAGTCTTTCTTGCAGGAGCTTTATCGGCTTTTGAAGAAAATCGAGGGAAAACAAAGAAAAGGACCTTTGGGTAAAATATTCATCCAAATGAGCTAGATTAACATTGATGCGCCGAGAGCTGCGGGTAATTATTGATAGACCAAAGAATCAAAACTCTGAAAAACATTTCTTTCTGCTTTATCGAATATTCCAACTTCGATCTTTTGGTTAGCTCAAAAAGCCGCTGCCTTGTCTCATAATGACCCTGTTGCTGGTTGCTTCCAAAAGTGATTCTCTTTTCAGTTAGGGACTCGTTTGTCACATCTCGATTATGCGAATTTCTAGCATTGCGAAAATGAGAAGGAGTTGACCAAGCATTTGACTCGATTTCGGTGTTTCGGAGACGGGATTGTTGCTCCGATCTTTCGTTGTCTGAATTTTGTTTTTGAAAAATTTTGAGAGAAAAATTAGAATGAAGAGCTTTTCCCATAATTTTGGATTTTCGAGCTGAGCCATGCTGAGCCAACTTAGGTCTTTTTTCAGAAAAATAATAGCAAAGCTCAGTTTTAACAGCAAAAATCTTAGCTAAGCCTAGCTTGCCTAAGCCTAGCCAAGCTAAGCCTAGCCTAACTTAACCTAGCCTAGCTTAGCTTAGCCTAGCTAAGCCTAGCCTACCCTAGCTAAGCCTAGCCTAGCCTAGCTAAGCCTAGCCTAGCTAAGCCTAGCCTAGCTAAGCCTAGCCTAGCTAAGCCTAGCCTAGCTTAGCCTACCATAACCCTAATCCTAACCTAGCCTAGCTTAGCTTTTCGTAATTCCAACCTTAGCTAAGGAAACTGAGCTTAAATTTCGGTAAGCTTAGCCTTACCTAGAGCTTAATTCCAAAAAATAGGCTCAGCCTAGCTAAACTGGCTCTATCTTCCATTTTTTAACTCAACCTACTTTGCATTTCAAAATCAAGAATTTCGCTCATTTTCTTCTCGTCTCCGTTAACTCTTTCAACGCCGAAAAAAGATGATCGCAAAGCAGAATGAATTTATAAAAGATCGATCTTATAAGTAAGTCAGAAAGTGCACCTTTGTAATGAAACCCACAACTAATCAAACTTGCAGATTTTTGATCGGCGAGTGTTTACCAAAGAGTTCTCCCTTGAGGTGGGTTTTGAGGCTTCTTTGATTTATGATGGGTTTTGAGTAATTATTGTGAACAGAGAGATCCTTCTTTATCAATTTTTCTTCAACCGAATTCGCCAGGAAACACTTAATTTCGTTCAAAAACTAGAATCATCCGGCATAAGAGTGTTTTAATTGCTCAATTAAGAGGATCGTCGATTATTCTTTTATTTATTTTCTAAACATTTAGCGGAGCCCGTAAGTTTTTTTTTTAAATAATTCGCAGGAACCTAGGGTCTGTTTTGACTCTAAACTTTCTTCTTATTATTTGATCAATTTCTTCCCTGCTATTGTTTTTCCAAAGAATTTGGGAGTACAAAATAATACAATTTAAGCATCAATATCAGAACAAAATTATAAAAAAATTATATTTATTAAGGAAGCCCACAGAAAAGAAAGATTCACAGGAAAGAGTCAAGATCATGATTTGACCGACTTCAAGAACGAAAGTCAGCATTAATTTACACGCGAAAGTCGACGAAAAATCTCATCTTTTATTGGCAGTTGAGATGAGCCAATTTGTTTGTAAGAAGAGCACTACGTTGTCGTTGAAGTTTGCTGATCATTCGTGGTGGAAAGTAAGTCGGGTTGGCGGAGTAGTCGACACCGTCCAAGCAGACGAAGATATCGTGATAGCTCATGACAGCGTCGAAGAAGGACTTGAGCGAGTTGCAAACATTGCCATCAATGACGGGAGGGGTGAAGGATCCAGCGTGGCCAGTTCCGGCGAAATCGTTGCAGCTGCTTGGGGATCGATCCTGGAAGTTGGCGATGATGCCCATGTACTTCATGAAACGAGTGGCTTTTCGAGACTGCTTGTTCAAGTTGGTGCTGTCATAAGCGGTGAAGATCGTACTGGAGAGGCTGTTGAAGGCATCGGTGATGGAAGTCCAGGCAACAGCGCTCGATGGAAGAGGAACTGCGGTGAAGAGAGCGTTGAAGCCGCTGTCGACGATGGTGTCTTCGTTAGACTTGAAAACGACGGTCAAAGTTGTACCAGTGGATGTGAGCGAGTTCCTGTTGCCTCTTCCGCAATACTTCGTCAACTCGTTGTTTCCATCGGGACCGTCGAAGATGATGGCGGCATCGTTGCTACATCCACCAGAGTACGTTTGACCTTGAAGGTTGAAGTTGGAGAAATCGACGCGGATCTTGTAGCCGGAGGGAGCCGTGACAGTGACTCGTTGGTACTGGTTTGGTTCGTACACGCCGTTGACCCTAGGGACGGACCAGGAGGAGGTCAGGGCGTCGGTGGTCAGGGCGAGGTCGACCTTGAGAGTGGTGTCGGGGTTCCAGACTCGATCTTGTTCTGTTTGGGCGGAGGCGAGGGAGAGGATTGGCAAGAAAAGCTGAAAAAGAAATGGTGACTACGAGTACGAGTTTCTTGTAAAAAAAATTTTTTTTCGTGAAATCTCATGTTTTTTTCTGTGGCAAAATTGCTCGTCTCTTGGAACTTACTTTCATCTTTTTTTCTCTTTGTAAAATTCAGAAGAAAAAATCGATATATTTCTTATTTGATGATAATTTGCCGGCTCCTTCTAGTTTAAATACTTTCTCGATTATCAGTTGGATGGCGCCCGCGGTGCGATAAAAATGAGTATGGATTGCAAACACGAGCTTTCTAAGCGCAATGAGTCGAATTGATGATGTCAAAAACAATGTTTTTCAAGTAACGCGCGCTTGCTAGAAAAGGGGATTATTTTTTCTTAGCTTTCGTGTTCCTGCGAAAATTCTAGTGTACAGTTTCTTAGCTATCACCGACTTGAAAATTTTTAAAGAAAAAAATTTCCAGTTAAATTTTTGTTGGTTTTTCGGATTTTTTATGTTTTTTTCGCATTTATTTTTGATTTTTGACAAGAAAAAATTTTTTTTCGAAAATTTTATTTTTTCTGACAAAAAAAATATTTTTTGAACAATATTCTTAATAATTTTTTCGAGTCGAAATTTTTTTTAAAGAAAATCCTCCACGTGGACGAGGGATTGGCGCTAGAATGTCTGTTTTGAAACGTGACTGACGGACTATTTCAGGTTGTGATTTGTTTTAGTTGGAGAATCTAAAATAAGACTTGAACTTTTTTCTTGATTATTCAGAACAGAATAATGAATGTTCAAAAATTGTCAGAGACAAAAACTTAAAAAGAGACAGTGTAAGTACCGTATTTGATAAATATCGAATGAGCAATCAATAGATTGTCAGATAGAAATGCACAAAAGCCCTCGTAATGGGCATCATTGAGTTGAAATATTGATGAGATTAAAAGAGCTGCTTCATCAAGATAAAAAAATCCGCAGTTCTCAAAGAGAAGAAACCGATATAATTCATACAAAATGCTGAAAATAAAGCCGATTCAGTCCTCTCAATGCTCAAGGTACGGAGGCCATCTCAATTTAAGGGGCTCCGGATTTTCACAAGGCAGTCACAACGTTACGTGCCACTTAAATTTTTTCCGATCAAAAAAAAGAAAAGTCCTTTATCTATCCTACCTAAAGGATGTAAATTCAAATATCGATATGAAAATAAACACACAAAAACGGGTCGAATGAGGACGAGAATTAAGGGTTCGCGTCAGGAGCCGACAAAAAAAATTTGCGTGGGCGGCTACTCGGCTGCTGATTGGCCGGTCAGCCGAATTCAAACTTCTGATTGGTTGAAAATTTCAAACAACTCGACATATTTTACTTGGAAATTTTCAACCAATCAGAAGCCTGAATTCTCTTAACCGGCCAATAAGCAACCGAGTAGCTGCGAACGAAAAATTTGTCGAAATTTATTTGTCGGTCCGTGACTCATCCCCGAATTCTGTTGAATTTGAAATAGAAAATTTGGCAGAATATCGATCGTAACAGCTCCATGTCAAATTTGAACCTGTTCATAATCTTAACATTTTGCCCTGTAATATAAATTCCAGCGTGTCGTGCCAGCAGCTCCGACGACATTCGACATCAAACATTTTCACCAAGATCGAGAATTTCGACATCGACCCGTTCATCCGACCGCCAATTTGTTTTTTGTTAACATGGTTGACTCTTGTCAGCGGAATCTGGCTCCTCTGGAAGATCGAAGAAGACGAGTTGGTTTTCAATTATCCCAAGTTTGTTTTGAAAATAGTTTTTCTAGGTAGCTCTTTTTTGAAAAGCCCAAAAGATGAGAAATTTAGTTTTTCTTGGTTTCGGAGGCTTAGTTGTCGGAATAATTTGGCTGTTGAAAACAAATGAGCAACGGAAATTCTTCAAGAAATTTTCGAAAAAACGTCGATCAACAGGTTCTAGCTCTTTTTCAGCATTATCTAATTCTGCCATTTTTAGCATTGAGTTTTCCAAGAGCTTCCTCACGACTTTCAACGACTCAGATCAGCACTGAATGTGATTTACAATAAATAAAACAAAAATAAATCGATTAATTTGGGGCTAATTTGATAAAGAAAGATAAAACCGCTGCAATTGAGTGAGGGGGTAGATATCATGAAAAGATATAATTTTCTGGTTTTAACTAACTTCAAAAGCTAATATAGTGACACCCTTATTCCAAACCCCAATTATCGCTCTCTATCTCCTTAAAATGGTCTAATTTTCTGGCGATCAAAGTAGACTTATTCGAAAAACAATGAAAAATAGACAAATAAGAAACATAAAGCAGCTTGTCTTTGTTAATTACGTTCATTAACAAAGAGCTTAGAGAATGACGTTAAAGTTTATTAATAATAAATTATTATTATTCCGTACTTACCTCAGGAAAGAAACCTGTCTAAAATCAAGTGTTACATTTGAAATTAATTATTGAAAAAATCAAAAGGGAGGCAAAATGATCCAAAAACAAGAATCACTAGAATTTTTTCTGATTCGATTTTGATCTTTTTTGATTGGTCAATGTATAAAATTCGAGATTCTTATTGGCTGAAATCAAAAAGCGCCTTCCCAAATTCCTGCTTTATAAAAAAAACCCGCTCCGAAAATAGCTTTTTCTGAAGGAGGAAAATTAACTTGCCAGGAAGCGAAAAGATATTTGACCGCAAATAGTTCGGCGCGTTGGAAAAATGGAAAAGACGCCTGTTCGAAGTTTTGTTTCTGGTAAAAGCTTCAAAGTTGTGTTCAACAATGTCGTTTTTCTTCGTTACAACCTGTCGCCGGCTGGAAAAAGCAGTTTGTTGATACAACTAGATTTAAATTTCTCATCTTCGAATTTCGAATTTCAAAATCTTCGTTCTTTTCAACTTTTTTTTTCTCGATTTTCCGTAATTTTCTCGATGACCATTTTTCATGCTTTCTTCGGTTGAAAAAAGCATGATTTCTGGACAATAATTATTTTGACAAAATTTATCTCGAATCGAGCATCTCCGACTCTCCGCGGGGGATTAAAACCGACAGTGTTCGGAAATTGAAATTATTGGCTTGATAAGAGCTGACAAGAGAACATGAAGCTTTCGCCGATTTTACTCGCTGCTGGTGCTTCAGGAGTGTTTTAAAAGATGGTTTGGTCGTTTAAAATAATTTTTTCGATAAGAATTTTCCTAAAAAATGAGCGTTCTCTATCGACCCCAGCCTTAATTTTCTAAATTTCATTTTAAGTATGACTTTTACTATAAATAACTTTTCCTCATTATCCCCAGCGGAGATACTTTTGAAGTCTTTATCCTATTCCTGATCGCATTTAATTAAGGGAAAACAGAGAGGTCCCTGCTACTTATTCCGTGTTTTTAAAAACAACACAAGCAGCATGTTTCATTTTCTTGATAAAAACAAGAGAAACGCGAGTTCTAACCGTATTTATGGTTATAATGCCGCTTTCATTGTTCGTTTGAAGGAGCATCTTTTCGAGTTTATGGTCGTTCCAAGGTGGCTAAGAGACCAGAGATTTTTTAATAATCGGATTCAATTTTAAAAACACATTCGATTAATAAATTGAATAAGGCACAAAGGAACAAAATCGTTTTGGCGTTGTCTTCGTAGAAAAAAAAATGTAATCGAAGAAAATTTGGATAAAGTTGAAAATTTGAGAGGAGGCTAGAATTATTGCTTAAGGGGGTAGAAACATTTTTCTCGATGTTGTACTCTAGCTACATAAAAGAAAACATCATTACATTTATTTAAATTTATTTACATTTACATATATTTGAATAAAATTTGTTTTCCTATTACGTGACTCGGAGTATTCGAGGCTGAAAATGTAAGAAAATCAAGAATTTCGTAGAGATGAGTTGCTTCTGAGCCCCATTTCTCAAAAATTTGATCATTAAAACAAAATTTCGAGGGAGATGTTCCTAGATCTAAGATGTTTCTATCTAAATATGAAGAGAAAAATAGAAAATCTAAGATTTTTTTGTCTGTAGCGCCAGTCGAAATGCGCTTATTTTCGAAAAAAGCTGTTTCTACCCCCTTAAATCCAAGACCCTTCAGATAAAATTTTTGGGGGACGGGCGGCTACGTTAAAAATTTGTAACGCTGTTACAATTTTGTAACGCCGTTACAAAAACTCAGATTTTTTACGCAATAAAAATTATTTTCCATCCCGTAATCATTTTTATTTTAGACAGAATAAGTATAACAATAAGCAGGTATACCAAAAAGTAGTTTACTTTAATTCAAGCGCGAAGCGCACACTCGTTCAATGATTTTGATTTTGAATTTTTGTAACGCCGTTACAATTTTTCTACTTGTAACGTAGCCGCCCTACACCTAATTTTTTCTCTAGTTAAAAATTGAGAAGATAAAGTTCATAGAGTCACTTGTGTACGATTAAAATGGAATATCTTGCCAATATTTCCCCAAACACAGTCATAAACCATGAGTTCTTTATTCCACTTGTTTTTGGTATTTCGATTAATGTTGATGAAAACAATCAGGAGTCTTGCTCATTTCTTTCTTTTTATTTTGTAAATAAAAAATGAACCAAATAATTTGTTTCCACTTTATTACGGAATTCAGCGTAATTACAATAGAAAAAAGCGCTAAATGACCTAGAAAGCAGAAAACCTCTAAAAGAACTATTTTCTACGAAAAAAAAAACATTAAAAATCACGAGTCAAAGTTGACTTAATAAAAATGAAGGTGATGAAAAAGTAGAGTGAAAAGGTTAATTTATCTCAGCTCAATTTCGTCCTCGAAAGTTTTCAAATTTCAAGAGAAGTCGGAATTTTCGGAATTATCATTTGTCAAAAACACGCAAAAGCCGATTGCCCAGAAATCCTCAACGAAAATGGCTGGGACAACCCAACACCAGGGAAGCTCTCACCAAGCATGCGTTATCCACTTGGCCTGAGCTCCGAGCGAACTCAAACTGTCAAGTACCAAATTAAAAAGTACGGCCTTCACGAATCCGCTTATCTCGGCTTCTTGACCTTCAACGGCTACCACTGCGGCGAGGATTTCATCAACAAGGCCCTTGTTGATGGCCGCATCAAATTGGACATTGTTGACACTCAATACGTTTACGCGTTCAATTCTACGACCAGTTACGAGACGCTCAAGGAATCATCGCTGACTGGGCGATATGTCGATCGAAGAACTTACCAATTTGTGTACGTAATATTTCGATGATTATTTCACAAATAAATTTTTAGCGCTCGACCTCGGCCAGATGATTTCTCTGGAAACAAGTGGGGAGTCGGGAACAACAAATGGGTCGACACTCTCAGTGTCACTTTCAACGGTCTTGACAAAGTCGAGTGGGGCGAGCGCAGCATGACCAATTGTCTTCAAAAAGTGAAGCTCGGATTCACGTCCGATGAAGACTTCACTGGACGAGCATACTACGATGGCGAGGATTTCACCCCCTGCATCTTTCCTTCTGATAACGTTGTGACGACAACGACCCCACAAGGGCCAACGACGACGACGACTCCTCAAGGACCAACGACGACTACTCCACAGGGACCAACGACGACAACGACTCCACAGGGGCCGACGACAACAACAACTCCAGGAAGCGGGCAGATAAGAACTCTATGTTTTGAAGCGATCCATGCTTTCCGGGGTCCTCCGGAAGTATCAAATTGCGTTCTTGAATTTGTTTTTTGAGCCCGTTGCAAGGTGAATTCACTCACAATGGCGATGGAACTGGTGGCAACGCTCCACAATACCGAGCTTATGTTGCAGTCAATGGCGAGGAGAACGTTGCTGCCATTGGGATAGTGTTACAATTTTCTCGAGAAAAGATAAGAGAATAATGTCGTGGAAGCTAAAGGAATGCAAAAATTTGTTCAAGCATTATCGCGTGGTGAAAGCTGTTTTGACGTTGATCGTGATTGCTATTTTGATCGTTTTGGTTGTTGTTTTTGAAGTTCCTTTATGATCGGATTCAGAATTATTTTTAAAGCTAAATTAGAACCTTTTTCTAAGTGCCTTCGTTTTTTTTTATAAATATTTTGATATTTGATGATTCTGATATGATAACACAATCATGAATCTTTTCAATAGCCACACCAGCAGATGATGAATATGATTATGATGACGATCGCATTTTTGATCGAAGGGTTGAGTCAAACGATTCCACACCAGCCGCATAGCCGAGTCGAGAGTCATCACAAAATACGATTTATTTTTAAAATTATTTCTTGCTTATTTACATATGTATCTCTTTTCAATATATTTTACTAATTTTTTATATGTGAGATTTCTGATTCAAAGCAAAGATCGGATATAAGACAGTATATCGGCGTTTTAGATGTCGATTCGTTCGGGTAAAGAATTCTCTCTCTAAACATGTAACACAAACAAAGACACGGCCCTCATGCTGCTGATGGCCAACTTCTTTCAAACGGCGGATATGTCGCGACCGGTATCTCCAGCGCAACAGAGGGCGGTCAAGTTGGAATCGGCTGGGTCGCTCGGGTCGATCCCTGCCCGAACCCAGACAGTTACGAAAACACGCTGGGAACCATGCTCACTGGAGCTGGATCAAACTGCGCGACGAAATTCAAGTGGGCTTGGAAGCAGGCTAGCGGTGGAAAACATACTCATATGGTCTCGGTCAAAGAAAGTCCCGATGGAACATATGTTCTTGCCGCTGGATTGAGAAAGTCGAGCAGTAATGGTAAGATTTTTTTTTTGTCTCTTTTTCTGTTCTTTCATAATCCTTGTTAAAAATAAGAGAAATAGGCAAGAGAGAATGAAGATCAGAAGAAGAAGATTCCTCGTCGAAATCATCTCACGATAACTCTAGAATACAACGGCTACGTGGTAAAACTTGACGTCGAAACCGGAAACCTCATCTGGGACTTCGACTTCACTTCTGGCTCCGGCGTTCGATCGGGGTTCGAGACGATTCATTTCACATCTGACGGAGGCTTTATCGTTGGCGGCTTCTCTCATCGGGAATGGGAAGAGCATCCTTATTTCAAATCAGGAGGACAGGTTGACAATGGTCGCCCAGTTTTGCATAAATTCAGCGCTGAAATTGCGAATGCTGCTACTGTTTCTGATCCAATGCCGGAATGGACTTATAGATGTGGCGCTGTGGGAACGACCTGTGATCTTAACGATGGATCGATGAAAAATGCACGGGTGTATTTTGACGATGGGGTTGAAAAAATCGTTGCTCTTCCTGTCTGGCGAACGATCTTCATCATTATCAATGCTCAGACTGGGGAAGAGCTGATCTACTCTGGCGATGCAATCAACTCCGGCTTCACAGATGATGGAATCGCGAATGATGTCGAAGTCGAATTCGACGATTCCGGCGCTGTGATGGGTTTCGTCACTACAGGCTTTCGAATAACAACTGTTTCAACTGATAACGGGATGCCGTGTTCTCATGCAGAGGACGGAAAATGCGGCGTCTTCCATGGCTTCTTTGCGAAATACAGCAAGAGTCTTGACCAGCGACTTTGGAGAACCACTTTCAATACTGGCGATTGGCCCGGAGGAGCTGGGCAGTTCAAGGACCTCGAAGCAAGTGCTTACAAATCGTTGGTTTACACCGAGTGCTGGGGCATGACAAAAGTCACAGGTCCAACTGGCCATGTCGGATACGCTGCAGCTTGCGGCTCGGGAATCGAAGGTTGCGACATTCACGGAGAAATTCCCTGCGAAAACGATCCAAGAACCACTTGGCGAGGAGCTGTTCCGAGAATTGACCGAGAGGGAAATCTCGTCTGGTACCGGCTTGATTCTTTCCGTGGCCTTTTTGACGATGGCGAGACGGTAACAGATGATGTTTCGGAATCTGCTTCGGAGTACATTTTCGAGGACAAATTCGGAAGGATCGTCTCAGTTACCGATGAAGGAATGGGCGGAGTTGGGTTTTTAACCTACGAATGCGAAGATGGAATCACTTGTTTCTGAAAATTTCTCTGATTTCGCATTCTCTGATTTCTCATTAGGAATAATAAGCAATAAAAACTGAACAGTTTTGAATGAGTGAAAACATGTCCAGTCTTGTCTCGAAAATTCATCGAAGAAGTATATTACTAATCAAAAAATATTTAGCTTACAATGGATACGTTGCGAAAATCAACATCAACACTGGCGCTACGATCTGGGACTTCGACTACAAAACGAATTCTGGAACTCGATCTGGCTTCGAAACAGTCCACTTCACTTCGGATGGCGGTTTCATCGTTGGAGGTTTCACACATCGAGTCGACGTTGAAATGCCTGGCTTCAAATCGGGCGGACAAGTCGACCAAGGACGACCTGTCATGCACAAGTTCAGCGCTCAAACCGCCAATTCTGCTTCGGTCTCGAATCCAACGCCAGTCTGGACCTACAGCTGCGCCTCTGGCTCCAACAGCTGTCAGCTTGACGACGGTTCGGTCAAGAACATGCGAGTCTACATGGACAATGGGGTCGAAAAAGTCGTTGGTCTTCCCACAAGCCGAACAGTCTTCATCAACTTGAACGCCAACAACGGTAACGAGCTCATCTACTCCGGCGACGGAATCAACAGTGGACACATTGGCGACGGAACCGCCAATGACGTCGAGGTTGAATATGACGATGCTGGTAATGTGATTGGTTTCGTCACTACTGGCTTGAGAGTCACGAAGATCCAGAGCGACAATGGCGTCGGCTGCGGAGCTCAAGAAGACGGATGCTCGGTGATCAAGGAAAAGGGCACGATTTCTTATTTCAAACTAAATAAACTTGAATTAATGACTCTTAGTAGTTGAGCGAAGGCCACGTTTGAAAATTCTCACTTTGTTCATACTTGAGTGATAATCGATTTGAGTCCTTCTTAGGGTGTTTTTACGAAGTACAACAAAGCACTTACTCAGCGAGTGTGGCGACAAGCGTTTAACACTGGAGAATGGCCAGGAGGAGCTGGACAGTATGATCTTTTCATTCATGCAGAACTTGTTCATTCTGTTTAGATTTTCTTCTGTCTCCGCGACTCCGTACAAGTCCCTTGTCTACACAGAATGCTGGGGCTTGACAAAAGTGATGAACAACGGTGTCCATGTCGGCTATGCTGCAGCTTGTGGTTCTGGTGTCGAGCCTGGCTGCGATATCCACACCGGGGCGATCAAAACTGCTTGCCAAAACGATGTCAGGAACGGGTTTTTGATACAAAAAGACAATTTTTTCTAAAAAAATATTGATAAAAAATACCCTAAAAAAGAAAAGCCTGGCGAGGGGCCGTCACTAGAATCGATCGCGCAGGAAACTTGGTCTGGTACCGACTGGATTCGTGGTTCTGGTCAGCAAATGAGAGAGGAGAATCAGCTTCGGAGTACATCTTCCAAGATGCCAGCGATAGAATCGTCTCTGTAACAGATGAAGGATTCGGTGGTTTTGGATTCCTGACTTATGATTCCTCATAAAGTCGTGTGTAACTGATAATAGAATGAATAAACTCAAGGTGTTGAAAAAGACTTTTATTGAATAAATTAAAGATGCAATTGGAAAGAATGATCAGAATCGTGCTCGCTGAAACTCGTGAATTGTGACAAAGATGACATTCCGTTGATTAAATAGTCGATTCTTGCTCTGAGAAAAGGGTATTCAGCTAAAGACTGCGCGATTCTCTCGTTCAAAGAAAGAGTTTTTCTCGCTCCAAGGGCCAAAGAAACTAGTAAAAAAAGAAAACGCATCTTTTCTTCTCTTCTTGAAAAATGAGCTCTTTTTATATATTTTTTGATTGAGTGCTAGTCTGCTGAGCGTCGTCTTGTCAGATAGACTACCGAGATTGTCTTATTAACGTCGATTAAATGAAGGCCAGGATAGAATTTTTAATTAACAAATAGCTGAAAAGGTATTCTCTGACAGGAATACCTGGCTGAAATGGATTAAAAGGCCAGTTTTAATCACATTTACAAATCCGAGACTTCCCAAAATCCTTACTTTTAACAAATCCCATTTTGCCCTTCAGATTTCCGTTAATCCTTGAGCTGCTATTCCCTAAGAAGCGTTCGTTCAGAAAAGAGCTAGAAGGGCTCCTGTTTCTTTACGTAGCCCAAGGGGACAAGCAACAGATTAGGCCAAATTAATTCTACGCCGCTTCTTTTTTTCGCGTTCTTTTCCATTCTAGATCTCTTTCAAAAACACGCTTCTTCTCTTAGTCCACTTGAATTCACGAAAAATGAGCAGCCTGAAAGAAAGACTTTTAAAGCTCTTTGGCTGTTTTACGGCAAAAGAGAATGATGAACCAGAACCGATTAAAAGAGGAGAAATATCAGGTCAAAGGCTAGAGAATCAAAGTTCCGAAAATGAATTATAGAATCGTGGTCGCATTGGAGAATAATCATCATCGACAAAAACGGAGAAAAGGAAGCTGATCCTAATCTGTACACTCGGCTCGGAAGGGTCAAAATCAAGTTCAAGCAAGAATGTTTCAGCGTTTCTACAATTCTAAACTCGATTTTCAACATAAACAATGTCTCAAAAGATAGAGAAATCAAAGCAAAGCTGATTTCTATCCTTTTTTCATCTGGAAAGGGTCTTTTTTAGTTGGAAATAACTGGATAAAGCTTGAAAAAGACCTTCATAAGTGATGATAGAAACGAAAGAGTGCATTATGCGATCGAATCCGAAAGTAATTTCCAATAGCGAGAGGATCGCTTTCATCAAAAATCCTCCGAAAATCAAGTGGCTGAAAGAAAATCGCGAGGAATTCGACCTAGAGGAAGCTATTAACAATTTCTTCCAGGTAAAATCAATTCCCTCAAGGCTCCTGTGTAGCAACCTGAGCAGAAGGCTGAGTCAGGGCTCTAGCAGAAGTTCCTCTAAACTGAGAAGAAACCCTGACTCAGAATTCTAAACAGGTATCTGAGACCACCACATCCTTCTATCGCCCTAATTTATCTGATTTTAGAGAGAAGAAGACAATTTAGGTTCAACTGACGCTAGACTATTTCCTGACCAAGAAAACACTTTCTTCTTTCAAATTCTGTAATTTTAATTTGAATGAATAATAAATTAGTTATTTTTGTACAAAGCGTTAAAATGGCGACCGAGAATGAGTTTTCGAACTTCCGTCGTTCCAGCGCCGATTTCTCCGATTTTGCAGTCTCGCATGATTCGCTCAGAAGGATATGCGTTTGCTAAAGAAAAGAGGGTCAGCTAGAACAATATGACTATAATCTTACTGTAGCCATTGCCACCGAGGATTTGGATAGCTTCTAGGGCGACTTTTGTTGCTTGTTCGGCGCCGTACATTAGCTAAAAACGGGGTAAAAATGACTTGAAATGTTCAATTTTCGTTCTTCTAAGAGAGAAAATAAGCAACAGTTACTTACAACAGCAGCACAATCGTGATTTGTCAGCGTTCTTTGATCCCTATCAGCCGCCTTCAGTAGGGCATACAAGTATGCTCGAGTTGCGCTCAGCTGAGCGTACATTTCCGCCATTTTACTGAAGAAAACGCTTATCAACTAATAATTCGAGAAATCATTACCTCTGCATCATCTGAAACTCCCCAATCGGCACTCCAAATTGCTTCCTCTCATGCGCGTAAGGAAACGCGCAATCGCAAGCAGCTTGCATGTATCCGACCGCTCCAGCAGCTCCAGTCAGTCGCTCGACATTCAAGCCCTTCATCAGTACCGCTGCTCCTCGTCCTTCAGCGCCCAGGACGGAAGAAGCGGGGATTTTGACATTGTCGAAATGGAGCTCTCCCGTGTAGCTGCCTCTGACGCCCATTTTGCCAGGAATCGCAGTCGCTGTGAAGCCTTCCAAGTCGCGGACGTCGATCGCAAAGGCGGTGATACTCTTGCTGCCTTTGGAACTTGGATCTGTTCGAGCGTAGAGGACGAGTGTGTCGCAAATAGGACCGTTTGTGATCCAGAATTTCGTGCCGTTCACGATGTAGTAGTCTGTTCCTGGCTGTTTAACCGCTTGGCATCGCATGGACATCACATCGGAGCCAGATCCGGGCTCAGACATGGCCAGGGCACCTTAATTTATGTGTTGACTGGTGGGGAAATCTTCAGGTCATAAGACTTACCAATAGTCTGACCAGAAACCAATCCAGGCAAAAACTTGGCTTTCTGCTCCGGAGAACCGTTTTTTTCGATGACATAGGAGGAGAGACATGTGTGCGCAAAGATTCCCATGTAGACGCCGCCCGATATGCGCGACAACTCCTCGAGCATAAGGGATGTTTCGAAAAGACCCATTCCAGTTCCGCCGAATTCTTCCGCAGAAAGGGTTCCCAAGACGCCTTGCTCGCCGCATTTTCGCCAGAATTCGCGGTACTCGGGGAAGGAATCCGTTTCATCGATTTCACGACATCTTAAAAAGTCATTTTTAAAGGCAATAGAAATAATACAGTAAGAAAAGCCGGGCTCTTTCCAGATTCCAAAAAAACGACGAACCTTTGTTGGGTAAGTTCGCTTTCGAAGAAGTTCCGAAAATTCTCCCGAATCGCCGACTGCTCTTCCGAAACTCCGAAAAGATGATCTTCAATCGGCACAATTGACAAATTTCTCTTGACAATTGTTTTTTGCTGCGCTAGAATTCTTCGAAATCCAAGCTTCATTTTTCTTTTTCAATTTCTCTTACAAACGAATCTGATTTTAGGAACACGCCCCAGGCATCGAAAAGAGGGAAAATATTTGATTTGAAAAAATAAAGTGAACTTTGGTCGTGCAAGAGCATTTTTTTGAGAAATGAGGAGGGCGTGGGAAACGCAAAGGAGGTCCTCACTGTGCTGGAAGTTTGGAAATACGCAGGAAGAATGGGAAAGCGCACCGCCAATCAGCGCGCGATGAGATTTGAATTGCGAAAAAGGCTTTCGATTATTGCCGATTTCTGCGGCTATTTTATGGAGGCGAAGATTTTTGATTCTTTCATTTTTCTTCGTGGAAGATGTAGATTCTATTCTTTTTGTTCTATAAAAAGTAAATATATAATGACTGTTTATCGTCACTTTTTATTTGAGTTTAACTTTCAATAAGGATTTCTGAGTGAAATCCTGACCCCCCTTTTTTATTAGCTCATTTGAAAGAGTGTAAAAAGTTACTCAAAAAGTTGATTTTTTTTGTCGAAGATGACGTCACAGCACGTGATCGAAGTTCCGAAGTACCGGATTTCTCCTACGCCCGCATTTTAAAGTCCTCTTAGCTCCCCGAGCGTGTGATAGCTGAAAATGATCGTCTCCTCGAGCTCTAGGTCAGCATCTACTTTTCAACCCTTTTTTTCGAAATTGAAATTTGAAAAAAAGGATGAAAGGGAATGAAAAGGGTTGAAAAGTAGATGCTGACCTAGAGCTCGAGGAGACGATCATTTTCATGTATTGCATGCCCCTCTAGCTCAGAGCATGTGAAAATGCGGGCGTAGGAGCAATTCAGTACTTTTGGGACTTCAATCACGTGCGGTTAAGTTAATAACTCCCATTCCACTTATCTACCAAACTTCTGAAATCAAAGGCGCGTCATCGCCCCTTTTAAAGAGGCAAAAAATATTTGAATATTATGACGATACTGTATCGTCGATACAGCTATACAAGCAGAATAATTAACGAGTTGCTAAAAGTGCTCGCCTCTCTTGTCTAAACTGGATTAGAAAGGGCACTTAGCCAAGTACTCCACGAACAAGAAATGATAGATCGATCACCGCCCATTAGTAGTCCACATACAAATCAAACATATTAACACGGCAATTAGCATTTTAAGGCGGCCAGCTTTGAATTAGACCCAATTTTTCGGCCAAAAAGGGTCGAAATCAAGGATGAATTCTAGAGCAGCCGCTCTTCTATGATTTTCTTCGGGATTTATTGGAGTGACACCCTCATTCTTCCAAAAGAAAAACAGTAGATAAAATGAATATTTATTGATTTGAGAAGTTACTGTCTACTTTTCGATGGGGGTAAAAAGCTGACTTCGTAAAAAAGCAGCTTGAAAATCGCAGAGCAAAAGAGCAGTTCTCCAGCCAGTGTCGCGAAATCGATCTCCTTGAGTTGCACGAATGCAGTTTTGCTCGTATTTCTGGTATACCATTTTCATAATCGATGTCCGGCCGCAGCTCATCCGGGCACCCCATGCTCAAATTATGAATTCGGATAAATGATCCATTTTCGGTAATTTTCGCGAACTCGTAACTCCTCATTGATTTTTTTCGTTGGCAGAGCTGATTATATATTTCTAATTGGATCATTTTCAAAAAGGTGTAATTGAGGACTTCCTTATCGGATCCTCCGGGAGGTGCGTTTTTCGTTGCGATTAGGGAAGCCACTGCCTCGATTTTTTGTGCTCTGGATCTGCTTATCGCGATCACCTGTTACTCGGCTATCGGGCACTTGCCATAACTGCCATTTTTACACATTTATGAGGCAGGACAATATTTTCAATATTTAGCCGCTGACTTTATAAGGAAAGTTGATTTTTCTTTTGAAAAACAATGGAATTCAATATTTGCATACGACTTCTAAGCGATTATACTAGCCATTGTAAATTACTTCTCTCTTGCTTCTTTTCCAAGTTTAAAGCGGATTTTCTTATAATCTGCAAAGAGAGGCATAAAATGTCTGAAAAATCGTACTACAGCGAGAGTTTTCTCTCCGAAGATTCAGTTATTACTAACTCAGCATTAGTTCGTGAGGAAAATAATGGTTTGAATAGAATTTTTTCGGGTGTTTAGAACAACTGAGATCTGAAATGAAAGCAGAATCAAATATACTCAACGATGAAGTACGACGGCTAAAAGTCACACTTTCGGATGCATTGATAGACAACGCTGATTATAAAAAACGAATCGCAGAACTTGAAAATACCGTCGAAAACCAAGGTCTTAAAATAGACCAGCTAGAAAAAACTGTCGAAGAGAAAATGTTGGAAAATGAGATGGAAAAACTCGATGTCAGTAGTGAAATGAAAATTTTCAAACCAGCTCAGAAGCGTGCTGCTTTTCAAGAAAATTATGGCTTGCATGAAAAACAGCTTGAGAGTCTTCAAGAATACGGGAATGTTTTTAATTTAAAAATATCTTATTTTTGTCATTTATAAAACTATTACTTTCATTCGAAAAGCTTAAAAAGTTGCCTTGGCCACTCTACCGAGGATGATCAGAGTGAAACTCATGGTGGAAAAAAATTTTTTGATACAACGTCTTTTGCGCTCATTATGAAAGCTTATAAAAATGGAATGAAAAAATTCACCCTGAAGGTTGCTCGAAGAATAAATTAAAAAATTGAAAATAAACGATTAAATAGTTCGGAGCTTCAGATAAACACTTTTATGTTGGAAAGTCACAATTTCATTACTTCGATGAAAAAATAAAACCGGTTGGTGATCAAAAATGGCGTCAATTTTTTTCCATCGCTCACGAAGGTAACTGATTCTGAGAATCTGTTTTATTTTTATTCAGGGCGAAAACTTCGGTTCAAAGCGAGACTTCAAGCTATGGATGCAGTTGCGGGTTTTGAACGAAAACTATACGATTGGAAAGAAACAGATTCTGAAGGTGTTCTCGAGCAAATTATTGTTCTGTCGAATTGGCCTCCAGGAGGACAATGGTACAGCAGATATCATCTGATTTTTCTTGAATAAACAATAGTCAATAATTCGAAACAAACTTTTGAGTATACTTTTTTAACTTCGAGATTTTCAAGATTTTCATTCTGATGAATTTGCTGGTGAAATTATCTCAAAAGGCTTTCTCAAACTCTCTTTATCGTTGTTTTTGCTCTTATTAGTTGTATTAGGTATTTTTTGAAAAAAATAATGCACTGGAAAATTTTTATTTTTCAAGACGATCATTTTGCGCCAAAAACTCCGAAATTGACCTACAGAAGAAAAAGTTATAAAATCTTTTTAAGCTTTATTATAAAAAAGCGCGTCTTAGGGACACCCCTGGTAAAAGGACGAGGGACAAAGCTCTCAGGGTATGGTTTAGGGTTTCCATAATCACAACGGTATCATATCGTTGAGTCAGAAGACTGGCTTAATAAATCATTACTCAAAGTACTTTCCCTTGCCTCTCTTTTCTCGTTCAAACAAGTTAAAATATTAAAGCGTTAAATATTCAATATCCGCCTTGCGGTTAGAAATCCTCGTTGATCCCTCTTTTCTCCACATTCTATGATCACCTATCGATGAGAATTCTAGCTTTGCTTTCGCTTTTCTCCAACGCGGAAGAAATTTTCATATCCGCTCAAAATAATGAAGAGAGAAAAATTGCAATTATAAAATTCAATCTCACGGAAATAAATTCGTACTCTGGCTCGGGAGACAACGAAGAGAAACAAAGAAAATCGGCGAAAAATGGGCTTGGAAACATTTCATTTGGAATCGATAAGATTTTGGAGCGAAAAAGTCAAAGAACATCGGAGTCATGTTTTTTGCCTCCCGAATCGAGGCAATTCTGCAAGGCGAAAATTCGGCAAAAGATGAATGCGAATCCCTTTGCTGAGTTTTCTTCAGGACAGTTACTTTTGCCCTCTTAAGATTTTTTCAAAAAAAAATGAACGAGGAGTAGCACGAGAAAGACTGTCTTGTCAATTGCTCAACTGTGGAAACATGGCTAACACTTGACAAAACTACAACTTCCCTGATTCTAGCCGGAACTGAAATCTCCACGATTCGACTAATTGAAAGAACAGTCGAGCCCCTTGAAAACCTCCAACGACTAGACATCAGCTACAACAACCTTAAACACTTCGACGGAAATCTCCTCCGCCACAAATATCACATGATCGAGCTCAAAGCCGCTCACAACAAAATCCAGTATCTCGGGCCAACTTGTTTCCGCCACACGAGAAATCTCGAATCACTCGATTTTTCGTTCAATAGAATCCGCTTTATCGCCCACAATATGCTCGCAACATCGAATGGAAACCGGCAAGAATATCTCACCTCCATCAATTTACAAGGAAACTCCTTTAAAAACCTCCACCCGCGATTTTTTCACGGAACGAAATCGCTTCAAACCCTCAATTTGTCGAAAAACAAATTTGGTCGAGTTTCACTATCGCTCTTTCGGGGGCTTTATAATTTGAAGATTTTGGATCTTTCGGAAAATAATCTTAAAGAGATTCAGGTAGAAAAGAAAGAGAGTTAATCTGACTGTAAAATATTGTTTCAGTTTGATCATCTGAAAGACTCGAAAAGACTGGAGACCCTTAATCTCTCGAAAAATCGGATAATCATTTCAGATAAGGGCTTTTTATAATTCAGCCAATGAAACCGCTTTATGTGGTCAAATGACCAATCAGAAGTAAATGGTCAAAATTCTTAAAAAGCCCTTGAAAGATGATCCTTTTGTCATGAACTCAGAGCTGAAAAACCTCGACATTTCATCAAATCATCTTGGAGAAACAACCCTTCAGCCCTTTATCTTCCAAAAATTAAACAAACTCGAAGTCTTGAATTTGGACTCAAACGCTATCCCCTCCCTCCACGCTGAAATCTTCGCTGCAAATGTCAATCTCAAGAAACTCTTTCTCAACAACAACACCTTGACAACATTAGATAAAACGATTTTCTTAACGCTTGGAAATCTCGAAAGCCTCTATCTCGCAAACAATGCGATTTCGGACCTCAACAAGCATACTTTCAACACTCTTCCCAGCTTGAAAATGCTCTCTTTATCGGTAAAAATTTCATAAACCAGGATTTTTCAAAGAAGGCTTCAGAAAAACAAGCTGAGAAATCTTCACGAAGACGCATTTTTGAACCTCGACAAGTTGACTCATCTCTACCTACAGGACAATTTGCTCACGAGACTACCAAAAGGACTATTGAAAAATACTCCAAATATGCAGTTCTTGCATCTTGACGGGAATCAGGTATCAGAAACCCCTGAATCCGGATTTGTCTGCCAGACACCTGTCTGGAGTCTAGACAATATTTATCATTTCTTTCAGATTTCATCGATTCCTTCTGAAATATTTACCAGTTGTACCCTCGTTTCCCTCGGAATGTCCAACAACCAGCTCACTAGAATCGACAACTCCTTCGGTAGCTTTTCCTTCCCTTCTCTTTCTTATGTGAATTCAAGGTCAATGTTCGAACTTGATGACGATCGACTTGAGTAACAACCAAATGCTGAGCGTAAGCGGAAATTCCTTCAAAATGGCGAGAAAGCTCGAGTTCGTCAACATGAAGAACACGAATAAAAACGGCTGTAGAAATTGCGGCATCGAAGAAAATTGCTGTCTTTTGTGCTCAGTCGAGTTTCAAGAGGTGAGAAATCAACAAAGAACCCCCAAAACGAACCTTTTTTTAGAAAGAAACTGGCTGTCCAAAAGCGCTGATTGGAAGTACCTCCCGAAGCTCTCGAACACAACAGACGTTTCACGACGATTTGATTGACTTTCTTGAAACCAAATAAATGATACCAAATAATTGTCAACGAAACTGATTTCATAACGGATTTTCTAGAAAACGTATTTATCTGAGTATTTTAATCACTATCAAAAGCAGTTTCGATTATTGCGCCTAAGGGGTAGCAAAATGAGGGATGATTGGAATAAGGAAATTCCTCAATTTTGGATCGACAATGGACTCAATGAAGAAACTCTTCCAAGATACTACCTTTATTTGAGCATCGGTAAGTCGACATTTCGATTTTGAATATTTTCTGATTCTCCAATATCAAGTTGTTTACATCTTCCTGATTCTGTCCACGGCAAACTACATCTTCACCTGGTGGACTCGTAAGAATCTAGCCCCTCTCAAGCGCCTCGGAGAAGAGCCCCTCACGAAAATCGAGCAGTATTCTCAAAACTGTCGCCTCGGACAAGAGCCTGCGATGAATTTTATTTCCTCGGCGTTGATTACGAATGACAGAGCTTATATCGTCATCCGATGCATTTTGGCTTTTTCTTCATTGTTTTTGACAGTTTCGGCGAATGAAGGAGTAAGATCCATTTTTCTTGGAGCATATTATCCCTTAGGCAAGATTCAAATTAAAAGAGCTCCTTGAAAATCACTGATTTGAATCTTCAAAAGCCCTTATCATGACAATATACGTCAACTTCAACCGCGAACTCATCATCGAAGGTTTCGGAAACAAAGCTCAATTCCTGAACAAACTCCTTTCCTGGCTCCTCACCATTCAAGTGCAGCTGCGTCTCTTCATCTGCATCAGTTGGTGGACTCAATGGCTCGGAATTTGTCGATACCGAGACATGGCTCGCGCCGCAGAGCTTTCTAGAGCGCTTTTATTCACTAAGGAGTTCAGTCCGCCGCTCTTTCTGCTCGTTGAAATTTTGTGGTTTGATTCGATGTGTAAGTAAGCTTTGAAAAAAAACAGAAAAAAGAATTGGGTTCATAGTTAAATTTGCTGGTGTTTGGCACATCATCTTCGCTGGCAATTTGGTCGGAGCTGGAATGCTTAACGATGGAGTACCGGAACCTCCGCAAGCTATGCTGTGAGTAAAAGATTCCGAACAATATACGGAAGCCTGTATAGAAAGCCTGAGTCAGGGTCTGAAAGAACTGAAGTGAAAAGCCGCGCAGCGGCTTTCTTTGAATCGAAGCCGCGAAGCGGCTTCGCTAATACAGTTTGAAGCACTTTTAAGGCCGACCCTTTTAAGGCCACTTTTTCGAAAAATTCCCAAAATCTGTCATCCTAAAAAAATCCACTTTAAGGCCACTTTCCCTTCAATTTCAGTTCAAAATCCGAAAGTTACAGTGTCACTTGAAAAAGCTTTTTATCTTCGACTGCGTGATGCCTTGTGTTTTTATCTTTATTTTTCTTTTTTGGTATTTTTCGATGTTTTTTTCTCGACTTTTTCAATTAACGATAATTTCTTACGGTCTTGTTTAAATTTTCGCTTAGATTTTGAGTCAAAGTGTTTCAATCGATCATCATTATATAGGCGTGAAAAATACGCAGAGGAATGTCTTAACCATTTTTTTTTCGAAAAAGCTCAGACTCGAGACAAAAAATTTCCATTTTAAGGCCACTTTTGAAATTCGCTGTCATCCGAAAATCGGCCTTAAAAGTGCTTCACACTGAATAGCCATTTAAATCTATGAAACATTCCCACGAAGCCACTTTGCGGCTTCGTTTTAAAAAAAAAGCCGCTGAGCGGCTTTTCATTTAAGTTCTTTCAGTCCATGACTTAGATTTTCAACACAGGTTGCCAAGCCCAGATTTTTAGGTACATGCCAGAACGACCGGCGCCTTCAGTAATTCAAGCAACAATTTTCGTCTTCGGGATGATTTTCATACAGTTTTTCCTCTCCACCATCTGTCTCCTGAAAATCTGGATATTCAAAAAACTTCCCGTCATTGGCGACAGAATGAGAAATCGACAGAACTGCATTGCGATTTTCACAAAACGACAAGCTCTGAACAAGTTTATGGGAGCAGCAGCGATGGAGAAACGAAAAACAACGACGAATGGAGCTTATAAGAATTTTGGTAGAAGATCGACTTTGAGAAGATCTACTGTTGAACAAGCTCGTTAAAGCTGAAAAAAAATTTTTATGAGTAAATAAATTTTTTAAAAAACCAAAATGGCAAAATCCTTGATTTTTAGGGGAGTTGCCAGGAACCGACAAAAAATTTCGACAAATTTTGCGTGGAAATTTTTAACCAATCAGAGTCCTGAATTCGGCTTACCGGCCAACCAGAAGCCGAGGAGCCGCCCACGCAAAATTTGTCGAAATTTTTTGTCGGTTCCCGACACCAGCCCGATTTTTCTTCCTTGTTTTCAGAAAATATTTTTCAATAGCGAAATATCTGTTTAACCCTTCGCTGGGTGGATAATTGGTATAATCATCATAAAATAATTGCGTTATGCCTTCCTGATGGACAGTGTAAATAAAGAAGTCGCTCGATAATTTATTGAATGCGGTTCACCAATTTCGCCAGAGCAATTTGCATATCGATGATTTTTTGTCAATAATGTTCTTTTACTTGTTTTTTTTTTCTCGATAATTTGCTTTTCTTTGATGCTTTTTTTACTGTATATTTTGACCTGAGGGTATGTCTACAGTTTCAGTAAGTTTACTGTTGCGTTGAAAATGACCTTGTTTATCTATTCCAGTTCATCAAAAATCCACGAAAGGAGCCCGATTAAACGAGAAATTAAAAAAGGCGGAACAAAGGAGCGGAATCGACGGAGAGGGCCTTGATCCAAGAATAAGCAATACGGATCTCCTTAATTATGCAAATTATCACCCCAGTTGATTCGCTCGATACTTGCTTCTGTTTTGTGTACGTCAGCTAATAATTTAAAAATATGGAAGGGTATTCGATTTTATTCTGTTTATAAGGCGTCTACAAGGGTAAAAGAAAACATCAGCTCCCTTATGTTCTTTTGAACTTTTCCGTGAAATAAGGGGGTAGCGGCGTAAATCGACAAAAAAATTTCGACAAATTTTGCGTAGGCGGCTGATCGACTGCTAGTTGGCCGGCCGGTAGAATCCAGGCTTCTGATTGGCTGAAAATTTTTTCGCAAAATTTGTCGAAATTTTTGTCGATTCAAGCCGCTACCCCCTTATTTCAGGGCGAACGTTCAAAAGAAGATAAGGGAACTAAAATCCTGAAATAAGGGTGTCGCTTTGATAAGCAAAAAAAATGCTTTTTTTCGAAAAAAATGCCTTGAAAAAGCCTCTCTTCTGGATTGAATACCAAGTTGGACATGTGTTTTTGCGGTTTATTTTGTGCAAATAAAGCAGTTAGATCAAGTTTTGTCCGTTGATGATGCCATTTTAAAAACCGATGCGTCTCAAATTGAACTGGATTAGATGCACCCAAAGTCTGCAGATTTGCCTCGGCCGAGATTTCCGAAAGCATTAAAAAATAAATCCATGCAAAACGCAATGGTTGATTAATCTTGCATAACTTTTATCGCGTTGGACAGGTTTAAGCCTGCGAGGCATGATCGCCTTGGCCCGCGGCGTCGGTGTTGCATTTTTTCGTGAATTTCGCCCCCGGCGCTCCTCTTTTGCGATGGCGCCTCGGCGCACAAATAAGTTTCCAGTTGAAATACTATCCAACATATGTATACAAGAGGAAAGAGATACAGAGGAAACGAAAAAAAAAACTGGAAACTAACTAATTGAAGAAGAATATAATCATCACAGAAGGGAACTGTAATATGAAGGGACAGGAACGGGGCAACACGTGAACTTGCTCTTTCGAATAGCATTTAACTTTTGATAAAGCGTACCCCTTATTTCCTAAAATGATGAAAATGACGACGTGACATCGCAAATGAATCATTTTTGCGTCATCTTTTCGTTGTTACGTCGTAATTTCCGACACTTAAGGGTGTCAACATCGATTGTGCCAAAATACAGGGGTAACGCCTTATCAAAAAATAAGGGGAGGGGCACGATTTAACAACATTTAAAGGGGCCCTCTGGTTATTAATATCGTCATTTCTCGAGAAATTTTCCAAGTTCTGAGACGTGGTGAATGGGCTCATATTTATCAGAGCTGTATATACTATATAGTGAAGAGGCCACAATATCAATTAGAAAATATGTTAAGAGGGGTCGAGACCTTAATTTGCTTTTAAAAGATCTAAATTATTTGATACGCTGTATAAAGAAGCATATACAGAAAAGAACGAGAATAGGGTTAGCGCACTAGGCGGACTTGGGTTAATTGTGACTGATCAGAGCTGACAAAATTGTCCGACTCGGCGATTAGGATAAGCATTTACTATGCAACCACTTTTCTAAAATGGAGCTTTTCACACGAAAAGCGAAAAAAGGAAAGAAAATAGAGAAATCAACAAAGCTTTTTTTTTCAAGAAATTTTTTTGATTTCAAGAGCAGTTTTTGTAAGACTTTCACCACGTGAGCCCTATGGCGAGGCAATTTTCATACAGAACGAATACAGTGATGATAACCAGCCGCTGTACCAAGCTGATTGCGACGATTATGGAGGCTTGGGAGTTTCGAGCTCGGATATGTCTAGTCCCGAGATTTTACGAAGGAAAGGGATGATAGAAAAAATCGCTCGAATCCTTGGAAGAATTATTTTTATTACGATCTTTTTTCGTAATGAAACGAGAATTTTCTAAATCAAACAAGTCTATCTTTAAATAAAACAGTTGAAAATAATGGATTTTAGACGTCTAGATCATTGAATAAATAAAATCTGAGTTCATCGACAGGCGAAAATTGTCAATTATTTTCTCCGGGGCAAATGCGTCTATCGCAAAAGCTCATCTCCCCAAAGCCCGATTCAAAAATCCGACTCGATATTCTCGCTCGCCGGCGATCGCGCCAAGGTAGGATTGGAAACACTTATTCAATTAAACTTTTTTCGAATGCAATGTGTGCCTACTTGAACACACTTTCTGGCTAAGAAGCGGGCACTACAGAATTTGTACTACATATTCAATTCATATTGATACTAGACACGTTTTATTTTCGGATAAAAAATATATTATATTATATTTTTTAAAAAATGGATTAAAATGGCCTACCGGCCAATCAAAACCCGGATTCTTAAGGGGGGTCGACGAGAATTTTTTCAGGGGTGATCGTAATTTAGCTTATGCACATAGTCAGGATATGAAACTTATATTTTTGGAATCTACAGATTCTCCCGAATCTGTTGAGCCTAAAATCATCTGATAAAAATTAGATTTAGGGGTCGAAATGAACAAAATTGTAAAAAAATTGACCATTTTTGGTGCATTTTCGGGAAAATGGCCCGACTTTGACGGGATTTTTGACCGATTTTTTTTGGCCAAAATTTTTTCTACTTTTCGCCGCCTGATTTTTACAACCCTTTTCTATCCACCAGTAAAATCAGATTTTGCCTTTCTTATCAGGTTTTCCCGCATTTCTGGCCACGGAAATCCCGATTCTCGTCGACCCCTCCTTAAAATCAGTTCTTTTTTAGTTCTTTTCTATAAAATTAAGATTTCTGCATGGGATGCTGGCTGGAACGTCACAAATGCGATCCAAGGAATGTTTGTTTTATGCCTCCCATTTGCGATCAAACACGGTGGATACATGGGTAAAACAAGAGTTCATTGTATTCATCCGACTCATTGGAAATGTTAAGGGCTTATCTTAATTATTGGAACGGCGGTAATTTGCAATTACACAGGCTTAATTTTGGTGGATTGTCTTTATGAAACGGAACCAAATGGCAGAAGGGTCAGAATAAGGTCGAGGTGAGGAGCGACTTGCAATCTGCTTTTCTTCAAAAACAATCTGTCTTTCAGCTACTCCGATATCGCGGCCGCGGTCTGGGGAGAAAGAATAGCGAATATTATCATCAATACATGCATGGTTACAGAATGTACGATGATTTGTGTGCTCTACATCGTCGTCGTTGGCGATCTCACAACGGTAAGAAAATCAAATGAAGATGGATCGAAATAAACTTCGAAATGAAAAATCATCATCGAAAAAAAGATGATTAATTTTCATTTTCAGCGCGCGTTCGAAAGTCTTGACGGGAGCACACCTATTCCGCATATGGCTGTATGTATAATTGCCACGCTGATTCTACTTCCTTGCATATTTCTTCGTGATCTCAAGGTAAATTATTTATCTTATGTCGTAAACTCACATATTGCCAAAAAACATGAGACATATTGAAAGTTCTTTTTTTCATGTAAAAAAATGTATTTTTATTTTTACAAAAAAATTTAAGGACCCCCCGTGAACAATTTTCCTCAAAAATCGAAAATTTCAAAAAAGCCATATTATGACGGGGGTCCTTAAGGGGAGGGGTCAAGAATTAAAAAAAACGACAATTTTGACCAAAATTTTTGGTCAAATTTTTGAATTCGTGTATTTTAATCTTTAAAATTTTCATCCCTTGTTCTTCGTTGACCATATTTTTGGACTCAATGGTGTAAAATTTGATCGACCAAAGATACAACTAGCTGTGTCGGTTGAATTAGCTCAACTCAATATATGAATACATCCATTTTTAAGGAAGTGTCGAGATTCTCCATGGGATGCTCTGTCGCGCAATTCCTCGTCCTAGGCATGATCATGATCTACTGCTTCTCAAAGGTTTCGACTTGGCAGTGGAATGAAATAAGGTCTTTTCCTTTCTCCATCAATTTTCACAATAAATTTAGGTTTAATTATTCCGCTCAAGAATTTCCAGTGTCCGTTGGAGTCATCGTCTTTTCTTACACTTCTCAGCTCTTTTTGCCGTCTTTGGAAGGCGACATGGAAAAACGAGGAGATTTCAAGGTCTGTTTCTCAATTCTTTGATTTCTTAAAAAGGCTCTAGAAAATGCTGAATTTCACTCATCTTGCCGCAGCGGCTGCTAAAGCAATTTTCGCCCTGGTCTGCTTTTTGACTTGGGTGGAAAATACGGAAGAAGAAGTCACAAGTAAGCTCCCTTCTGACGATTCTAGATTGAAAAAAAAATTCTAGACAATCTTCCCCGTGCCCTTCGTTCAATTGTCAATTTGAGTCTCGTGATCAAGGCTCTTCTTTCTTACCCCCTTCCGTTTTTCGCCGCTCTGGAAACGCTAGAAATCAGGTTTGCTAACAATCATAGTCGAAATCATGGAAAAGCCTCGAAAATTGGCTATCAGACAAAAATTTTCTGGTGAAAAATTATCAAACTCCGAAAAAGTTATCAAAATTTGGGTTAAACCAATTTATGCAAGTGATTTTTGGATCAGGGTTCTGATTGGCCAGTAGGCAAAATACAGCAACCTTATTGGTTATCCAAAAATGCACTTCCATAAATTGATTAAGTCCAAAATTCGGATTTACTTTTGAAATTTTATTAAAAATCTCGGTTTTGCAAATTTGAAATTGTCTAGTCGACAATCCTAAATAAGGTTGGCCGGATAAGCGGTCGGCAAATCTGGTGAATTTATGAATTATTTAAAGTGAGTTTCGTTTTAGTCTTTTTCCATTATTTGGATTTGGCAAGACCTGGTTCACCTTCAAAGCCGATCGCTCGCTTACTCTACAGGTGAGCGACGCAATTTACAGTGAGCGAGCAAGCCAATTTTATTATATTTGCTAGATGTTAATTGTTCGCCTGGGCTTCATTTTGGGCACATTGCTGCTCGCCGTTTGCGTGCCCCATTTCGACCTTTTGATGGGCTTGACTGGTTCGCTGACTGGATCTGCGCTCAGCTTCATCTTTCCCTGCATATTCCATATCTCCATAAAACGACTCAAACTTAGATATCATGAAGGTAAGTCGACAAAGTCCTGTCGAACTTTTTGGCCTACTGTCGAAGAGTCGGTTTTCATATTGTTGTGTCAGATTCCCAAAACACTAGAAAACCTTATGTATTCTTTTCTGAAATCTTATTGGCCTATCGGCCGATAGGAGAAATCTGATTGGTCAGAAATTTTATCTAAATTTTGGGTAGAAGGGACGAATCGACAATTTTTGGCCAAAAATTTGAAGGAATTTTCGGCCAAAAATTTTAGACTAGAAAAGCCAGAAGGTTTTTTTTCCCTCTTGCAGGAATCTGATTGGTCGAAAATTTGACCAAAATTTTGCGTAGGCGGGACGAATTGGCATTTTTTGGCCAAAAATTTCGGTCAACCACTTCAGGGAATTTCAGACGAATCAGATTTCCGCATTCAGCAGATCAGCCAATCAGATTTCAGAAAAAAGCTTTCGCTAAAAGTCGAAAAATGATCCCATATTCAGTCTTCTTTGATGTGACGATAATCATGCTCGGAGTCTTCTTCTCGGTGACGGGATTCTACAACTCTATCTCGTTACTGGTGCAACAGTATTTGGACGATGATCTGGACAGTGATCTGAGCTCAACGCTCGCCACTCCGCAAAAATCTGAGCTGAGCATTTTTAATCTAACAGGTAAAGCCGATTCACAAATGACTTCGATATTTAACACTCTTTCTTTTAGATATCTATCAACCAGACTACTGAAAAACACCTTTTATATATATTTTAAGAATATTAACTGCATTGTTCTTCATTCAAAATAAAACAAAAAAAATCAAAGAAAAAAATTCTAGCAATTTATTTTTCAACTTATCTTTTGACTCTAATAAGTGTAATTTTCCACGAATTGGCTTTTCTCGTCCGCTGCAGTGGAATCTTCTCCAGCGTATTTTCCCTGAGCAGCGAGTGAATTTAGCATGCATCGCTTGATGAGCGCTTTTTGAGCCGGCTCCTCGTTTTTTCCTTGCCAGGCTTCAAGAACCGGCCCTACAAAAAGACATTGAAAATACCCTCTTTTTCTCTGAAAGGATGAACCTTGGATAGCCCGAGAGTAAGAAAACGAAAGCTTCCACGGATTTCCTTCGATCTTGTTCATTTCGTTCAGATTTTCTGTCGCGTCAGTAGGGCTCTGTCCGCCAGACAAGAAGACGATTCCAGGCATCGCCGCTAGAAAATGTTCAGTGAAATTTTCAAGCTCGCTTCTTACTGTACCTGGAACAGTTCTTCGATAAGCTTCCACACTCTTGGCCGCGATAGTCTTTGCATCGACTTTTGGGCCCTTTGCTCCAGGAGTGACCATGTTTGTTTTAAGGAGGATGCCTTCGACGAGAACATTGTGTCGTTGTAGTGCAGCAAAAGTCGTCATCAAAACTTTTTCGGTGATTTTCTTGCACAGCTCTCTAAAATATTATATTATATTATATTATATTATATTATATTATATTATATTATATTATATTATATTATATTATATTATATTATATTATATTATATTATATTATATTATATTATATTATATTATATTATATTATATTATATTATATTATCACAATACTCACATATCATGATCCCCATCAAGCATAACATCCGGCTCCACAATCGGCACCAATCCTTCCGCCTGCGAAATCGCCGCGTATCTACCGCTAATTTCCGCCGCTTGACCAATCGCAAGATCACTCGGGGTCAATCCTCCATTCTGAATCTTCAGCGGGCATCGCCACTTCACAAAGCTCGCTCCTTCCTTCTTCCAGGCAGCGCATCGTTCGTGGAGGTTGTCAAGACCTTGAGTCGTCATTTCTCCCATTGAACCGGGCATAAGCATCCAGCCCAAATCGGCTTTGACACCGACTTTGATTCCGGCATCGAGAAGGGGTTTGCAGACTCGATTTCCCTCTGAAAATAATGAAGGAAGATAAATCGAAAGATTTTCTCACCGCTATCTTTTTGGGCAAAAGTTTCCTTTTCCAGAATCACTCCTCCGAGGTATTTTCCAATTCCTTCAGCTCGATACATCATGTGCCGAAATTTTTGCCTCGATTCGGGAGTGTTTTCGACATTGATTCCCTTCAGCCGAGCGCCAATGACGGGGATGCCTTCATCGGACGCGAGAATTCCTTGTTGATTTCAGTCAATTTTTTAAGAGATGGCGTCTGGAACCGACAAAAAATTTCGACAAATTTTGCGTGGGCGGCTTCTCGGCTGCTGATTGGTGGGTGAGCTGAATTCAGGCTTCTGATTGGTTGAAAATTTCCACGCAAAATTTGTCGAAATTTTTTTGTCGGTTCCCGACACCTCCCCCTTTTTATGGGTGGTGTTTTTTACCTTTTCCATCCTTGACAATCGAATTGGCAATCTCAATCAACTCTTTTTGCTTCTCGACCGTGCTAAAAGCCGCCATTTTTTCGACTCAGAACTGTAATTATTGAACAACTCGGGTCACCTTATACCACCAAGAGCTCTCGAAAAAAATAAGGATATTTAAACACTCGCGGGCAATTAACCACTCGAGCTTAACATCTTCCGCTGTCGAAAATTTCGTTATCGTGATTTGATTTCACGCGTTTTACGAATGCCAAGATGCTTACATTTGGAATTTCAAATTTTCTTTTTCCGATATTTGCTGCGCTCTCATTAAAATAATCAGTGCTTGAAAATCTCCGATCTGATGATTTCAGCGATGATTCTCGCCACTAAAAAAATGATGAAAAAGGCGGAAAATCTTCACGAACAGATTAAATCACGAATGATGATGAAAAGCAAAAGGATTTTGAGAGATAAAGATGGCCAAAGGTTTCAAAAGGAAATCCATTTTTTTTGTATTGAAGCTGATTTTTAAGATATTGCAAGCCTTTATTCTGCATCCTCTGCGATAGAATCAAAACTAAACCAGACCTCCAGGTATCGCTAGGGGCTGGCTTAAGGCTAGGGTGGTCGATTTGGCCCAAAGCAGAGCTCATAAACTCTGGACTTATGAATGCTAGAATACCCAGTAATGGCTAAAAATAAAGATCTATCCTAGATCTTCTGAATTACAGAAGGTTTTTTTGTTCTGTCAAGATTTCTGCCAAATTCCGGAGTTTTTGAGCCTTGAATATTCGCTATTTTCGCGATTTTGGACGAGATGCCAACTTTGAAGCCTCCGGAAGTGATTTTTTTGGCAGAACAAAAAAACCTTCTGTAATTCAGAAGATCTAGGATAGATCTTTATTCTTAGCCATTACTGGGTATTCTAGCATTCATAAGTCCAGAGTTTATGAGCTCTGCTTTGGGCCAAATCGACCACCCTCGCCCTAAAGAGGGGAGGTGTCAGGAACCGACGCAAAATTTCGACAAATTTTGCGTGGAAATTTTCAGCCAATCAGAAGCTTGATTATGTTTATCGGCCGATCAACAGCCAAATAGCCGCCCTCGCAAAATTTGTCAAAATTTTATGTCGGTTTCTGACGCCACTCTTTTATAGAATTCTTTGATTTGCTTGTCTCAATCTTCATTTTCAAGGAAAGCATGTATCTGGGCAAACTCTCCAGCGATCATCAAGAACATTTGTTCACTGCCTGCGAAAGAGTTTCAAATACTCCCTGCTGCATTAATCGAAATAGAACCCAAGGTACTTTTTTGCTATCTTCGTTGATTTGCCTTTTCGATAGATTATGCGCCAAGAAGAACGGCAATCGACGAAGCTGACGGAGGCAACATTCTGATTGCGGCTTTTGTGAGTGGTATGCTTGCTGTTTTTGGAGGAGTGATTGTCGCAAGATTTCTTCAAAGAAAATTTCTCAGGTTGGAGAACTTTAAGAATAGGAATATTTGGAAAAATGTTTAAGGGGGTGGTGGTCGAGAATCGGAATTATTTCAACAAAATTAGCTCAAAATCTTTCAAAAAAATTTTTTTTGTGCTCAACGAAAATGGGTTTAAAAGGGTTCAAATTATGTGGGCGACTTAGTTTTAAAAAATTTTATTTTCGGAAAATGCTCAAAATATGCTTCTAAAGTGGACTTATCTCTTGACAAAATTGTGAGGAAACCCTTAAATTTTTTTCGAAATAAAATTTATTGTGAAGATAGTTCAGACCCTTAGGCGTGTGGGCAAAAGAGTTTCAGAAAGGTTTTGAGGTCGCAGAATCTGATTTAAAAAGTGTTGATTTCTTAAAAATCGTCATTTTTCACCAAATTTGAACTTTAATTTTCGAAAAAATCACAAGTATTCTAAATAATTACCTTTTTATTAATATAATCTTTTATTTTAACAATATCTCGCAGCAAAAATCATGTAAATAACGGTTTTAGTACAGAAAATCAAATTTCAAAGTTTCGAAAATCGTGAATTCCCGATATTCTCTAAAGAAAAGTTGATCCCATCAAAAAATTGTAGGGACCAAAAATGTTCCTTTTTCCTCGAGGAATTCAAAAATAAAATCAAAATTTCGAAAAGGCGAAAAAATTATTCTCGACCACCACCCCCTTAAGGCGGGCACTCTCAGTCGTTAGCATTTCTACAGCTTCGAATTTCGAGAAAACAAAAGAGGAGAAAGCGAAAACTGCTGATGAAAGTAAGAGAAACAACACTTCTTGTTATGAAGCCTTTCAGATGAAGGAAATAAGAAGCTGCCGACAATAACAGAAGCAAGTTTATAGATGGAACTTTTATTTTCAAATTTTGAGAAAAAAAAATATCAATGATGATCTGCGGAAACGCACAGTTCTTGAAACTCCTCTGAATTGACGAACTCTTTCACTGAATAAAAAAATGAAATAGCCCTAACTCTTCACGAAATAAGGGGCTCTTACGCTCATCTTCATTGCAAAACGCGCTGGAGCAGGTATCGCAGCTCTCGTGGCAACCCTTTTTGCAATCAGCCGCCAGGGAAACGATTCCAAGCACAATGCAAAGTAGAAAAAGAACAATTTCAGTTCCGCCAACACTTTTTAGCCCGAACATGTCTTCTCTCTCTCTCTTTTTTTTGAGTCAAGTTGAAAATGGAAGAGCGCGATTTTTCCTCGAGTATTTTTTTATTCGTTTGATATTTTCATGGCAATAGAAAAAAATGACGCGCTGGAAAGTTTGCTCTACGAGAACACTTTGTAAAATATGGAGATGAAGCAAAATGTGATGATCAAGATGCACAAGAGGAAGATACAGAAATCGCAGCAGCGGCAACTTAATTTCATTTTTAATCGAAAACGATCGGCAAAAACCATAAATTAATATTTTATTTTAGAATATCGGTTTTTATTTTAAATTGTCTTTGGAATTTTTTTATGATTATTTGTCTTCATGTACTTGTCAAAAAATTTCGGGGTGGCGTCTGGAACTGGCTACTCGGCTGTTGAATGGCCAGCGAGCCGAATCCTGGCTTCTGATTGGTTGAAAATTTCCACGCAAAATTTGTCGAAATTTTTGTCGGTTCCAGACACCTCCCCGAAAGTCCTCCAGAAATTTTGATGAGACATTGATTTTGATTGGTCCTCTCTTTAATTTTAAGCGGATTTTTTCACCTATAACAGCATGGCTTTGTCACTTGTTCTCTTGGTCTCCTACTATGAATCTTCTCAATAATCTTCTTTAATTTTTCCGGGTCCTCTATGTCCAAATTCCTCAGCTGAGAGTAGGGCATTGAATTGATTTTGTTAACCAAATGTTCATCGAGCTCTAAATCCGTCCATCGATTCTTGATTATTTCAGCTTGTTTTCCCATCCTAACACTTTCTCTTTCTCAATTTTCTCGGTATTGAAAATGATATAAAAAACGATTGTCTCGAAATCTTAGACTCCAATATTTTATTCATTCCAAATCTGAGGTTAGATTGTGGACCAGAACCGCCTTTCATGAAGATTGAAGCATATTTTTATTAAAAAAGACAACGAAGTATTATTTTCTTCAAAAAACAGAGGGTTGATTCAGATTTCTTTCGCGAAAAGAACGGCTATTTCTTCCTCGGGAATGGTCCAGCAATTGTGATTTCGGTGAAAATCGTGCTTTGTTGCGGAAAATTCTTATTTTGGCTTGAAAATTTCAGAATTTTTCTCAATTTTTGACTCAATTTTTTCGCATTTTTGCAGAATTTTTTATTAAATTCAAGCCCTTTTCCTAATTCTTGGCTGATAACAACAGCGGTTTCTTCACCATTCTCTCCTTTTGTGTGGAGATTAAGGACATGGAAGGCTCCTTCATGAATGAAGCTCCCAAGGATACCCTTAGTCTTATCTGACAGACCAGTTGTATCTTCAATTCCGAACGACATTGATCCTCGACTCTGTTTTGCCTAAAATTTCTTCATGAAAATATTTCTTTGGAAAAAGAGTTTTTAACCTTGATTAAAAATTTTGGACCATCATCGATCTCAACCGTGATTTTTTCCCGTGTTCCATCAGAATTTCTAGATAAAATTTAAATAAGGGTGTCACTATGCTATTTTTTGAATCAAAATTTGATCAAACCTGTGTTCGGTAAATAGAATGTCCATAAATCGAATAGGCTCTTTGTAGTCATATTGCATCGTTTCTTTCAGCGAGAAAGACTTGACAAAGACTCCGTCGGGATTGAAACGAAGATTGCCGCCCTCGGGAGACATAAACTGAATCTCGTGGATGAAGGTTTTTCCTTTGATCGTCTCATCGCTGATGATTCCGGAGACATGGAGATTCGACTTTGGGTCGGAGAGGAGGTTGATGTTGGAGCCGAGTTCCGGGTT
This sequence comes from Oikopleura dioica, assembly GCF_907165135.1. Taxonomy (NCBI): domain Eukaryota; kingdom Metazoa; phylum Chordata; class Appendicularia; order Copelata; family Oikopleuridae; genus Oikopleura; species Oikopleura dioica. The sequence goes on from NC_137291.1 coordinate 1,218,921, forward strand.
GAAATCGAAGCAAATTCGCTCGCCAGTTTCGCCGGTAACCATGAAGTGCGGATCGCCGTAAACGACTGCTTGCTCATCTGGAGGGTACTCGGCGTAGGATTTTTGGGCGTTGTTGTCGGACGGAGAGATATCGATCGGTCTAGAATATTATTATATTATATTATATTATATTATATTATATTATATTATATTATATTATATTATATTATATTATATTATATTATATTATATTATATTATATTATATTATATTATATTATATTATATTGTGTTATATTATATTATATTATATTATGGAAGTTCTCTAGAATCTCATTAAGGACCCGCCCCCGTCAGCTTTTTTCTTCGAAAAATGGAAATTTTGAAACACCATATTTTTGGTTTCGAATGCGGCCTCAGGTTAAACTTGCTTCAAAAACTTGATAAGAAGAATTTTGACCAAGAAAATCAACATTTATGCAAAAATAAGAGCAAATTCGTCAATTTTCGGCAAAAAGCCCGATTTTCAAATGCGATTTTGGGAGTGAAGAAGTCGAGATAGATCCCCAAAAAATGCAGCGTAAAAATCGTTTTCTGACCCGTAGAATCCCTTTCCGGGGTCAAAATTTTAAAATTCCGAAATTTGATTTTTCGAAAAAAGCTGATGGGGGGGGGGGGTCCTTTAATAATTATACCTTGGAGATTTTCGCTGAGCAAAAGTAACACTGAAAAAGGCAAATTGAAAAAGCTTCATTTTTGTTTTTTTTTTCTTTCTTTCTCAATATGGAAAAAATGTTGATTGAAAAAGACTGCGGAAGATGCAGAGAAATTTATAGTCGGAGCATAAAACCGCAAAATTGGCATGAAAGAAGCGTGTGGTAGTTTTTCTTGTTTCCTTGGAGCACGGTGGAAAATTTGATTAGTTGTTAAAGGTGGCGTGGATATTTATTTCTTGCTGATAGAAAGACTTCTTGCTTTTTATCCCGTTTTATTGCGTCTAAAAATGAATTTATTTTCACTTTTTACTGGATTTTTTTTTCATTCTGAAATCAAGGAAGAGCAATGGCGGTTTTCGACCAGAGGCGGAAATCTTCTTAGAATTCAAATCTTGATTTATTTGAGGGCCCCCTCCCCCCTGTCAACAATTTTCGAAAAATCTATTTTCGGATTTATAAAATTTTGAACCCGGAAATGGATTCTACGGGTCAAAAAACGATTTTAAGGCTCCATTTTTTGGGTGTCTATCTAAACTCTGACACCCTCAAAATCGCGTTTGAAAATCGGACTTTTTGACGAAAAATGAGATAAAAAGTCCTAATTTTGCTATTATTTTAGATTTTTATTGGTCAAAAAGTGCTCCGATCAAGTTTTTATGGTAAATCTAATTTTCAGGCACACAAAGTAGCCAAAATATGGCTTTTTTGAAATTTTCGATTTTTTAGGAAAATTGTTGACGGGAGGGGGGGTCCTTAAAGGAATTTTTCCCGTCTTATTATTCTTCTATACTTCTTCATAGAATCGTTTGTTTCATCCAGCTCCTACCCGACGGGAACTCTACCTGCTTCTTCAGCTGTTTTGGCCGATCGACGTGGCGCACGGTTATCCTTCGAAAATCCTTCAACGAATCATTTTTCTTTTGAAAGACTCAATCAATTTCATGGGAGATAAATAATGACGACAAGAAATCATGACGAAAACCAAGTTTGATCATAATTTTCAAGGGCTTATCATAATCGTCACATAGGGAATTCCATTGAAACATGATGTTACGCGGTAGAACCCAAGATACAAAACATGGTTCTGACAAGCTAAAATAATCAAAAAAAAAACTTGAGCACGATTTTTACAAGCTTCCTCACGTTCTTCTTGCATAAGAACCCAAAAGCAAAAGAAAAGCAAAAATTCTTTCTGAGAAAAGGGAAAAATGAAGACTGATGGACTTGCTGAGCGAAAGTCCTGAGAACACAGCGCCGCTAATTCAACATCATAATTTGACAGTTGAAGTGATTTCAGAAATGAATCGAACGGTTAAATAATCGCTTAACCGATCACTGAAAATGATCGACGAGGTTTCATGTTGAAGAAATTTTATATTTGAAAAAAAGATAACTTCACCATTATTGGATTTTTCATTTATAAAAGATAGACTTTTTTCCTCATAAAGAAAGAGCGCAATTGTAAAAAACGTGAGTTCTGGAAAACCACTTTTATTTCGCAAGTTTTAATTTTTTTGTCGACCTCTGGGTCGTCAGGGTGACATTATCTGACCATGATTTCAATCGCGACAGTTCTTTATCTCATCCGCCGCGATCTTGGTGAGAAAGAGGGTAATTTACGAAAAACCTGAAAATGGCAACAAGGGCAACATGGGCAACAAGGGCAACACGGGGCAACAAAGGCAACAAGGGTATCTAAAAAAACAGCTTCAAGTCTCCAAAACCTGAAAATGGCAACAAGGGCAACATTCCTTCGCTTAGAAAACAACATCTTCTAGAGATGAAGGCGCGAAAGTAGAGAAAGTTGGCCTCCTGCAAAAATGAGTTCTCTACCAGATTTTGCGCGCAAGGGCCGCAGGCCCGCAGCGTGCTCAACAGCGTTGATTGTTACCTCCTTAAAATATTGTGAAACAGTGAAGTTAGTTGTTTTTTAAGTCGTCATTTGATTTCGGAATGCCATTCGTTGCACAACAATATCATTTTATTTAGCTTAATTCGTCTTTGCTGTGTGTTGCCCTCTTGAATTTCCCAGACTAAGCCAAGTAGAACGCAGAAGAATTCATAAAAAACAATTCTAGAGACGCGCTTTTAAAAACAACAACAACTGCCAAATCAAAATCGGCGCAAGTGCTCAAAACCTGAAAATGGCAACAAGGGCAACATGTTGCCTTTGTTGCCCTTGTTGCCATTTTCAGGTTTTACCGTAATTTAGAGAAGTACATCTCTTGAGTCGATTTTCTTCGCCACCTGTGAACTTGACGCAAGAAACGGTATCCTTAGCTGTAGTAGGGAGGGACGATTGACACGTACCCCAACGGGATCGTCAGTTCTGTTGGCAAAATACGAAAGATTGGGACGGCTTAAGAGACTCGAGTGGATATAGATTGTTATCTCCTAAATTGCTCTCGGAAATATTTAAATATAGTTGTTTTTATCTCCATTTTGGTTTGGTATAAGAAGTTTTCTTAACATTTCGACAAAGTCTCTCATTAAATCGAGTAATTTTCGGTTGAATGACCGTCGATAATGACGAATTCAAGCTGCGAAAACGCAAGAAAACGAGGTTTTTTGAACGAAGAAAAATGGTACTTTGAGAGAATCGATGACTACTCACGATTTGGCAGTGAGATTTGACTAATGGAAGGACTCTTTTTGGAGAGGAGCTCTCCAAAGTGTTTATCGAATTAGCGAGGATTGAGGAGTGGGAGTTATGCGCCACGGTGGGAACATCTTGAGTAACTGTTCTAAATAGTTGGTCATCGAATGAGGACAGTTTCTTTCTAATCTGGACTTGGTGAGAGTGCCGCGTCACCTCGGACAGTCTCAGACGCTAGAAATAACGTGAACCTGACAGTTTCAAAAGAGGACACCGACCAAAATTTACTGCTTTGTGAACAAAAAAAAAATTCTTGCTCAAAAAGATGTTTTTCAACAAAGAAATAAAATTTTTAAAATGGAGATTTTTCAAATTTGATTTTTATTTTAAAGACTTTAAAATATTTATTAATTCAAGGCGATGGCACTTTATTAGCCCTAATTGAGCAGTCTGAAGGAGAAAATCAACCTGTTGTTATTTTAATTTTGGGTTCACAACATTCTTTGAATTCATGGCACTTTTTATGCACCTTTCGACTCTGAAAAAAAATGCGGTAAAGTTCGGTTCATTTTAGAGCTTTCAAAATCCCTTGTTTTCGCCGACCCGACCCTTCACCTTTCGTTGTTGAGAGTTCTTTTTAAAGACATGTATTAGCAACGTGGCTAAAAGTAGACCAAAAATAGATAAAGAGGACAGCATGGTTTGATGACACTGGAGCTTCGAGTACTTTTCACTTTCCGTTTGTTTTTTCATCACCGCAATAGATCGAAAAAGGGGACGCTTTTTTGAGTGACTAAGGCGAAAAGAGTCCTTTCTATTTATTTTTACTAAAAACATTTTTTATTTTTTAAAAAATAAATAAATATTTATTACAAAATTTTGAGTCGAAAAACTGATAATTTTTATTATTCGAAATCGACCAAAAACGGGATGTTTTCGTGCCTTATCTGATTTTACCCGAGAAAGTTCAAGCCAAAAAGCGACCGGAGTTATCCTAAAATTACAAGTATAAATTGCTCATTACGAAAAGTCACAGATTTCGGAAGAACCCAGTCTTTGTGCTTGATGCAACGTTTGACTGATTTCTTTTTAATGGGCGGCGTGGTTGACTCTTTTCGAGCTCCCCGCCAATTGTGGCTGGAACTCTCCGCTTCCTGCTCATACAATACGCTCTCATTCGTTTTTCATTTCGAAAAAAAAATATCATATTAAGAAAATTAAAAACTTAAATTTAAAATAAAAACAATATTTTATAAATTAAAAAAAATATTTTAATATTATATATAAATATATAATATAATAATAATTAATTATAATATAATATAATTATATATAAATATATAATATAATTATATAATATTGTTATAAATATAATTTTTAGATATTTTTTTTAAATTTTTTCTTAACTTTTTTTTCTTTATTTTTCTATTTTCTTTTAATTCAATTTTTAAATTTTTTTTTCTAAAACTAAAAGGCAAGCAATCAGCGAGTGAAAATGGTTGAGCGCAGCTGTTAGATCACATTTCTGATGAAACATTTGGTTGTGCAAATTAAGCAACCGCACGTGATAGTACGGATGGACAGAATCTGCCCAACGAGGTTTGTAACTGTTGATTTAGGCGAAGACTTCTCAAAATCTAGAATTTTATGGCTTTGGGAAAGACGCCTCTAAAATTTTGATAAGAAATATATTCGATAAATTTTAAAAGCTACGAAATTTAAAAATATCGTCTCTGAGGCTTTGCATAAGAAAAATTTCCCTTACATGAGGTCTTAAGTTTGTTGAACAGAATTTTGAAGGATTCTAAATCAAGAGTGTTCAGATCCTCACGGAATCACTTGATCTTTGCCGATGTCAAACATGACTTCTTTGACTCTTCTGTCAACCCTGGAATCCTTGTCGGATGACTTTTTCGAGATTTTCTTAATCTTGAAATCTTTAAATCATGATAACCCTAACCCAAAAAAGTTATCCAATGTTCAACTTACTTTTTCGCATGTTTCCGAGAACGGAGAATTCAAGCTGAAGAAAAGAAAATCATCTTTTCGGGGGCAAAAATGCAGTTGACAGGATGATTTGGCTCAACAGAATTTTTCAAATGCCTAAGGTACCTTGCGTCGTACTCGGCGATTTCCGATTACAAGGTGGCAGATATTTATAACACGTCAAAAACGGAATTCCCAGAACAAGCCTTTCTTACGAAGGAGTCGAAAGTTTTGTGTAAAAAGAGTTTTATCATTGCCAAAGACTTCGTATATTTTAATTTTACCATTTTTTATGATGATATTTTTCATTATTTTAGGAAAATTGGGGGTTTTCGATGAAAAATTCCGTGAAAAAAATTTTCAAAAATTGAAATTTTAGCTTTTTTAAGAAATAAATAAAGGTCTAAACTTTGTGGTTCCGAAGTAAAATAAGGGTGTCACAATGTAAAATTTTGAAGAAAAAGCTGCAGCCAAATGGCTATTCTTGACATCTACTACCTTAAATCGGGAATAATTTTTTATGATGGTGTTCTATTTTAGGTAAAAAATCTCTATATTTAAGGGTGCCCCCTCTTTTTTCTATAAACATCTTAAAAATCACTTCCGTAAAGATGCGAAGAAATCTAAGCCCGAGTTGTTTAATAAATTTTCTCAAAAGCGTGCTCGAAAAATCTTCTCAAATCACGTTTTTCGCGGAAGCTTTAGAAAATAACAGTCAGGTTATTCAAACTGATAAGAGCGCAATTTGTGAACGGAAACGAGCTAACCCGACGATTTATGTTCGCCACGAGGGTCTTAATTTAGAAGGAGGGCGTTTTTGAATTGCAAATTTGATGAGTTCTAGGGCATGCTATGTGAGTTCTTGAGCCACTTAAGGGGGTAGATATCAAGAATTGCCATTTGGCTGCAGTTTTTTCTCTTAAATTTTACATAGTGACACCCTTATTTTACTTCGGAAACAATAAGAAAAGACCTTTATCTATTTCCTATGAAAGCCAAAATATAAAATTTCGAAAAAAATTTTTCTTAGAATTTTTCATCAAAGATTACTAACTTTCCTAAAATACTCATTTTGAGGACAGCTACTAGACTAGGATTGTTGTACCTCAAAATCTCAAGAAATTTAAATATTTGGCTTCAATAGAAAATAGATAATTGTCTGAAATGATTTTCGAGCATAAAAATTAAGGGGGTCACTATGTTAAAATTGGAAAGTAGACTGCAAAGAAATTCTTGATATATACCCCTATAAAGGAAAAAATATTGTTGAAAAGATTCTGTATTGAAAAGAAACCAGTTTCGAATCAATTATAAAATCTTTTGCTGACCTTTTCTTTCAATCATCCAAAAAAAGCTGTCTAGAATTTTCAAATCTTACAAAATCCACCTTTTTTAAAAGAAAAAATTGTCCATTTTCAGCCTCAGCTGGACGACCCGGTCGACTTTTTCTGTGCTGATTTTGCGCAAAATTCATGAAAATTACACGTGTCTTTACGGAAGAGAAATTAAGGGTAGACCTTTCGACAGGAGCGCGGGGCCGGGCGTGGCGCAGAAATTAGGAAAGAAGATCAGACGTTAGAAGGGGCAATTTTTACTCATTTACGGAAACGAATAAATGAAAATGATACTTTCAGCAGACCGCAGCGTGGAGAAGTCTGGAGATGAAAAGGAGGGGAAATAGAAATCGCTCTCGGAAGATATTAGTTGGCACGAAAACTGCGCTTAGTTGGTGAATATATATTACAGTAATATATTTGGAGAGGGCCAAACTCAGGACTCACCTTTTGCTCTTGAAATTTTGCTGATTTAACCGCTTTTTCGATTTTGGCTATCGAGTAAACTCCCTTATCGAAAGCCATAATAGCTGCGGTAAGAGTTGTTGTTGAAAACGTGGGAGATATGATACGCTATCTTTGGTGATCCTTGTTCATTCGCTCGGGCAGTAGCACCCTCTAATGATCAAGTAAAAGCTCTTTTGATAAGAGGAACTTTATTTGTACTTTAGAAAAGGACCTTGAAAGGTCATTTTTCGAGGCTTCTCTAGGTATGCAAATCCTCCCCTTTCTTTGGCCCTTGTTATTTTCTTGAGGTCCCTAAAGCTTATTTTGAAACTCCGCTGATCCTTCTTTTCTTTTTAAAAAGACGTCACTTGCAACTTGCAAATCCCTCCTTCTGATTTCACAAATTTCAAAGTCGCAAAAAGTCAAACTCCAGTAATTATTCCTCCTCAACGTCATTACATAGTACGGTACGCATGTAGAGAGCATGTGACATGTGACATTCTGCATATTGACATTTGTAAGTTCTAGAAGTCGTTTCTCATCTTGGCGGAGACATCGCTGGAACATCTTCTTCCGAGAGAGGATGACAGGGCGGAATTATTTTTATTAGCAGAGGGTTGAATAATTAAGAAATTTGCTGGCAAAACTAGTCTCGATTTAAAAAGACTTAAGGACCCCCCGTCAGCTTTTTTCGAAAAATCTATCTTCGGAATTTTAAAATTCTGACCCCGGAAATGGATTCTACGGGTCAAAAAACGATTTTGACGCTTCATTTTTTGGGGGTCTATCTCGACTCTAACACCCTCAAAATCGCATTTGAAAATTGGACTTTTCGCCGAAAATTGACGAATTTGCCCCAATATTGGCAAAAATATTGATTTTTCTTGGTCGAAACTTCATCACATCAAGTTTTCGTAACAAGTTCAACCTTAGGACGCATTAAGGTGGTAGAAACAGCTTTTTTGAAAAAAGCCGATTTTTGAACAGCGCCCTAGCTCAGCCAACCTTAGATTTTTAAATTCTCTCGTCAATTTTAGTTAGATCTATCTTAGATCTAAAAGCATCTGTTTTGAAAATTATTTTTTGCTAAGACAGTTTAGCGCTAGAGAGCGAAACATCAACCCATCTCGTCAAAAGTCCCGATTTTTGCTCATTTTCAAGCACAATTATCTCGAATCATGTGATGGACCGAGAATTTCAAATTTCATTTTGAGATAGTTCAACCCTTTTTCTAGGAGCATCTATGATTGAAATTGCCTTTTTATAAAAATTGATAATGCAATCAAAGCGTTTGAAAATCGAAAGTCGAAAATCACGAATTCGTGAAAATCAAGGAAGAAAAATTCGAAAACCCGTTAACATTGTTAAATATAATTGTTCTTACGAATCAGATAATTCAATAAATATACGGAATATGCTTTCTTATCAAAAAAAATCGTAAAAATATGATTTTGAACGGTATTTTTTCACTGAAAAAACTCGCGCATCAACGCGCAACGCAGGATTCAATGAATCTAAAATCGATTTTTTCTCGATTCTGATTAGCGAACGAAAAAAGTTATAATGATAAGATTTGTTGTGCATGAGCTAAGCTTTCAGAATCGACAAAGAAAAATTTGTAAATCCTACATTCAAAAAAGCTGTTTCTACCCCCAACCAAAAATATGGTGTTTTTAAAAATTTCAATTTTTCGAACGAAAAAGCTGACGGGGGTCCTTAAGGGTGTCCCAACCGAGTTTTTTACTAGTTCAAATACATTGTTGGGGATACCCTTAAAAGTCATTTTGGGAGACCCTTCAGTTTAAAGGTCGTAGCACCTTTTATTTACGGCTTTTAAATCCCATCCTAAACCTCTCTCTAGCCGGTAGCAAGTAATTTATGCGCCTAAGTTTCGAGTGTCTCTCAGAAAAATACAGAAAACGACACGAGGACGACTTCCGTCTATTCACCAAAAAGAGAGTCAGCCTCAAAGTTCATTGGGTTTTGAGAGCTTGACTTGGTGATGTTTGAAGATTGGTCTCTTGAATAATGAGATCGGGCGAATTGAATATGTACGACCACGAAAAGATAAGGGCGTATAATTACTTCCAGAGGTCAACTTGAAGTTTCTAACGAATAAGCTTCAAGTTTTTCAATAAAGAACTCGAAAAGAAGGTTTCTTAGAGAGAAGAAATTGCAGTAAAAATCAAGATTTTGTTAATTTCACACCTTTTTTGAGACTTCGTGGTCTCAATTTTGCGGTGAGAAAACACCATTTTGCTAGAGCACCACAAAATGCCAGCTTTTCAAAAATTGATTCGAACACCGGCTTGGCCAGCATACGAATTAAATTTTTCAGAAAATTAAATTGAATCTTCGCGAAAGAATTTGTCTAATTGGATTTTCAGAAGTGCATCGTGAGTCGTTATCAAATCAAGCGAATAAGAAAACGACGATAATTTTTATGGGCGTCTCGACGATAATTGATCATTGGAAGAAGACCCTCGAAGACAGACTTGAAGTGTTATGTAATCAAGAAAACCGTGATAACTTCAAATTTGGGCGGTTTGTTATTTCTTAGCTCAGCTGATGGAGCCCTCTAGGAGATCGGCTGAGGGTCCACGTGGTCCAGCTTGTAATGAGCCCCCGTTATCTAAAGCACTCTTCCTTCTTCGCGGCGTTTATCGGTTGTTCTCTGTTTTAGAAAATCATCAAAGAAATCACCAAATTTAAAATTTCATAAGAAATTATTTCAAATTTTTTTTTCCTTGATCTTTTAATCAGAACCACTCATTTTTGAAAATTGATATTGAATCTTGCCTTTGAAGGTGAAGAAATTCTTCAGGTAAAATAGTTCCAATTCTTCAGAGACTTCCAAGGCGCGGGAATGTTTTTCTTGAATTTGGCGGTTTTCGCGTTCAAAAGGAAATTAACATTTTTCGGTTTTGACGGAACGTTTCTTTTCCACGGTGGATTTCGACCACGGCAATTGACCTACAAAGGTAAATTCAAAAATTGACCACATTGGTTTGTTATTCGCGGAAAACAACAAACGGTTGTGTTGAATGATTTGCATTATTATAATTTTGAGAATTTCAGAAATCAAAAATTCAGCATTTTAAGTGTTTCCAGAAAAGCTGAGGTGGCGAATAAGCAGATTTTGGGCCATTTGAATTGCTGATTATTCGGAAAAACTGAAGATATTCTGAATAAATTTCCAGCAAGCCATTATTTACAAACTACGAGCGCTGACTCAAGCTTAACATCTGAAATTCCGATCGCGCGAAAACGTGGGGTAATAATTTTCCACGATAAGAGTCCTTCATCTTGCCCAAAATGTGCATCGCGCCTCATTTGACCTGTTCAAGTATTTTCTGACGCACGAAACCTAACGAGCCTGTTTCACCACGGCGCCAGGGCTAATGGGGTCAGCTTTTTGTTGCCACGAAAAAAGAGGGGCAAAATATTTATCAGCAAAAATGAACCATTTTTGGCCGAATTCTAAGGCATTATTACCGGAATTTTTGGGTTGGGCGGATGGTTTTTGACCATGAACAGGAGAAGATCGGTATTTCCGTCAGCAAGAGGGTCTGAATAGCACGGAAATTCCGGTATCTTAGTTCTATTTTTAAACTTGTTTTCGAAAAATATTTTGTTTTTTTGAGGTTGTCTGGAACCGACAAAAAAAAATTTCGAGAAATTTTGCGTGGGCGGCAACTCGGCTGCTGATAAGCCGGTTTGCCGAATCAAGGTTTCTGATTGGTTGAAAATTTCCACGCAAAATTTGTCGAAATTTTTCGTCGGTTCCAGACACCTCCCGATTTTTATCGCAAAAATTGGTTGAAAATTCTTAAAAAGGTCAAAAAAACGAGAAAAAGAAAAAAATGTCAAAATCAGCATTTCTAAAAAAAGCGTGAAATTATTGCTCGTTTGTCGATTACTCGTCAGCTCGGGCCAAACACTTCAATTTCCTCGGGAAAGAAGGTTAGTGTATCCGATAACGCGACATCGTGGCATAAATATTGAAGAAAACGGGGTCATCTTTTGGTCTGTTTCTTGAGATCATCCTGGCCATGGTTTGTCATCGATCCAAAAATTACCTTTTTTCTAAAAATATTTTAGCTCATCTGTTCTCGAGGTCCAAACATTATTTTTAAGCTTTTTTGGGGAGGGCTAAAGATTGTAGCTAAAGACTGTTGATGTCTCCCCTTGGCTGATCTGGAATGAGTTCGATTATCTGGAAATATTTTGAGAAAAACTTACGCCGCACTTGATAACTTCATAATGTTTTTCGGGATGAGGGGCAGTTCCATATCTTAGCCCCTCACTTGCCGACATCGATTTTCAGAAGAGACATGCACAAGTGCAAGTGTTAATTTTTCTTTTAAAAGATTTTGTTGGCCAAATTTTTAGGGGAAATTTCCATAATTTTAAGGGTATCTGCATATAATTATATTTTGAATCAAAAATTGACGATTTGCTTTTGATAACTTAAGGGTATCAACAAGATGACTCATTTTAGCTCTAGAACTTTTCATGCGCTAAATAAAGTTAATAAAATCTTATTGGTTCCTAAGGGTATACTGGGAGAAAACGCTGTTTTAAAATTGCGACAAGCCGATGGAGCATCCTTAATTCCGGCTTCCTGAAAACCTTCTTCCCCAAAATCTTACGCGTTTTCCCCCGATCCAACGTTCAATTAGCCCTACCGTACCCAGCAGCTCCAACATTCGAAGCGGTTCTTTTTGATAAGACCCTTGTCGCCTTAGTGCGCATCCTCAGACTGACGCGGCGCGGTGCGATTTTCTTTCAATTTGTCGCCTCTTGACTTGAGCACCAATTTTTATATCAGCCGAGGAGAAAGTAACAGTAAGCGCCTTTGCTACGCCAGAATTTGGCTGAGACAGAGCTTTTTTAAAAGCGTGCTTTCTCGGAAAAAACTGGTAATGGAAGCCTTGAATAATAAACCGTTAGTTTCACATCAAAATACAGATGGAAAAATGGGCAAAATGAATAAGATTAACGATTTGGCAATGTTTGTATTCGTCAAAATAGAAACACGGGACAAGAATATTTTTTAAACAAGGGTGTTGCCCAAAAACATTCCGGCACAAGTTACTTGACTTGGCGGATCCAGGAAGTTATGTTTTTTATGACGACAAAATGGAAAGGTCGCGATGTTTACGACTCATGTCAGGGGTTAGGGTTAGTCTTACAAGTAGGGCTTTGAAGCTTTAGCTCCAAACAAATTATAAGGGTTGAAAAGAACAGGCAAAAGACATAGATTAATTTGTTGATTTTTTAGTTTTGAACCAATCAGATTCTCGAAAAATCAGATGAAAAAAGGGGGATGAGTGAAGAACCGACAAAAATCCTAATAAATTTTGCATCGAAATTTTCATTCAATCAGAAGCTTTGAATCGGATCACCAGCCAATCAGCAGCCGATGAGCCGCCCACGCAAAACTTGTCGTAATTAGTCGTCGATTCCTGCCGCTACCCCGTTTTTAGCCAATAACAGTCAATCAGACCCCATATTTTTCTAATACCAATCACAAGTGAAAATTTCTGTCCGCGAATTTCCGTATCAATCAAGTCTTGATTCACAAGAACATACTTAGCGCCGCATTTCCGTAAAACAACTCGTAATTCAAACCCTTTTAGATCACCCCGTTACTTGTAAATCGGTCATCACTTGCTCCGATTCGCTGCAATTCATCATAATCCCACGTTTTTCCCAGCTGCATTTTCGAAAAATAACTCTCACCTTTGAAAACCCCTTCTTCAATCTTTGTTTTGAGGAAATTTCACGAGAAAATTGCAAATTCGAAATTTCTTAATAACAGGGATTTTTTTAGAAGACAACTTCTTTTAGAGGACATTTGTTAGAACATTTTCTGGGCCGAGCAATTATGGTTTTTTGACTTTTTTTGTCAATTTCTGCGAAGTTTGAAATGGACCTCTTTGGAGCGCATCTGATCACTTCCGCAATTTTGAGTTTGATGGAGACTTCCTTCTGATGGACTTTTTGGAGAGTTCGAATTTAGAAAAACAGAAATTACGGAACTTAGATTTCAGGTGAAAAATAAAGAAGAAAGTGGATATTTAAAATATTGCAGTGCTGAAGAAATTCTCAAACGAGAAAAAATATTTTTCGAGCCGAAAAATTGAATGTTTGAAAAATTTTATCTTGACTTGTCTTGTCACATGTTTTTTTCCTAAAATATATTTGACCTTCTTGGTAATTCTAGACACCTTGGCAAAGATTTAAAAAAAAAGGTATTGTCACAACATTAGAAACACAGATAACCTTGTGATACCAAAAGATAATTCAAGCTCATTATATGATTCTCCGAAAATAAATTTTTCAGCAAAATGCGCCATCGGGGTTTTCTAATCATCAATTAGTGGTCCCTAACAGAGTTGCAAATTTTGTGAGCTCAGCTCAGCAATTTTGAGACGTGGGTCAGCTCAGGTCAATTGCTCTTCGAAAGCAGCCAGCTCAGCTCAGTCTTTTGAGCTGACCAAGCTGCAATTTGCAACTCTGGTCCCCAAATAGTACCAAAAAATAAAGTATAAGGTATAAAGTATCCAAAGAAAAGGAGGTAGTCTACAGGGCTTGTATTTTTAGGATAAATGAGAAAAAAACTTATTAATGACTTTAAACTTTTTTTTAGCTTTTGAAACTCATAATCTTTCATTTTGCAAAAAAACTTATCTCCAGGCAATTTTCTTCGTGTGAGAAGTCGCGAACATTATGTAATTATTATGTTTACGTGAGAAAATTGCCCTCTTCTAGGAACTTGGCTGATAAAACCGGGTGTAAGTTAGTTTTAGCGCAGCCAAAATTAAAAAAATAAAGAAGTTCTTATAGATAAGATTCGTAATAAAATAACAATACGGTAAGGCAATTACAAAAGTTACCTCACGTTTGGAGGATCAAAAGGGTTCGACGTGGCTCCTCGCTAACAGGAATCGCCGAATCGGCTTCGAAATGGGAATTGAGAGCGCTTTGCTGGGAACGTGCGCGGCGACGAATAAATTTTTGACTTTTTGAATTCATTATTAGTTTTAATTAGCTAAGCGGTTTTCTGCTTAGCTTGACTAGACGGGACAGGTAGAAGTTCTTCATCTTTTCAAAGAAGAA